>NC_138966.1:98425000-100825000 GCF_055761805.1 Camellia sinensis
ATGATAAACCAAACCCCCCTCACTAAAAGCAACCACAAACACTATACTGAAAACAATGAACAAGAAGAAAAAAATATGGTGAAGCAAGCAAGGAATTTTATATTTGTACCTTAAAACACACAAGATTATCCAAGAAACATAATTGCTTGAAAACACAATGTGCACAGCATCTAGAATATTCCTCATAAAAGAAAGTGATGCATTATGTGAAAAGTATAGATCCCATGATAAAAGTGTATGTATGACACTTAGAGTTCGACAAACACTAGATTCAAATCCTAGTAGTGATCTGAAAGCTGGTCCTCTGGCAAGAGAATCTAAGCACAACAAAGGTCAGTCAAACCACTAGGAATCAAGGGGTATTTGGTGAGTAAACGCGGAGGCTCCCCCCCAATCAATGAATCTTTTTTTTTTTTTTTCTTTCACACATTTTTTTTTTCTTTTCTTTCTTTTACACATTTTTTCCTTTCTTTTACACACTTATTGGTGGCTGACACGCTCAAGAGTATGGAAACCAAACTAGAGAAGCATGGAGACAAGAAGGATAGCCTAGTTGGTGACTCTGAGGTAGCCTTTTCCTCATGCCTTAACTGCAAAGAATTGAGGGAAAAGCCGTGGAGATGCAAAAAGATGAAAGGTGGTTAAGAGGCTCAACATCACCCATGATATGCTAGTATATGTCAATTCCTCTAGAAAAGCAACAAATATAATGCCAGAAGTCCATAAAGAAAAATGATCACTAAGGCAGAAGACTCCGATATTTGCTAATCTAAGAGTGTGTACAAAATGAGACATACTAATCAAAGAACACACACTCCGAAATGAGTAATGACCAAAGTAACCACACATATTATTAACATGCAATGGATATTCTCATAAATTCCAATATGCAACAAGAACTTCTCAAAAATTCAAGCTTACAAAACCATACTAAGAAAAAAATTTGGATTTTTTTTTCCTTTTTTTTTTTTTTAGGCAAAGCAAGACTAAAAAATGAGCATGCACACAATAAAAGACCCAAAAAGATTAAAAACACACACACACACACACACACACACACACACACAAACCTAAAAACTAAAACAAATAAACAAATTAACACAAGTCAACTTTTCTCACCCAAACCGCTTTAGTATGAACAAAGTTGTGAGCATTGCGGTTCTTGGGTGGTGTCTTGACATTGTGATTCCTTTCCTCTTCAATGGGAACCCGTCTCGACTTGGTTTCTAACCTCCTATTCCTAGGTCTAGGAAAACACAGGCTTTGTTTATGTTTGGTCATAAGCAAATCAAAATAACTAGGTCTAATATGACCCTTAACCTCATTACCACCAATGAAGTGTCTTCTACCCCACGAGATGTTGAAATTTCTTCCATCTGTATGAGACACTCTCCCATGCAACTCATACCAATAAGGGTGAATATAGCCATACATACCACAATGATGACAAATAAAAACAGGGTGTACCTTCTTTTCTTTGACCTTACCAACTCTAGGAATATTGAGAAGTCTTTCTTCTCGTTGAATCTTGTGCTCTCCTTATCCTTGAGTTCATGTATCATGAGATGTGGATGCACTCTATTTTTGCTCTTTCTTACCTCCAAAGCCAATGCCACTCTTGTCAGAATGAATATGTTGAGACCCAATGATACTATCCGAAGTATTTGATCCTTTGTTCCAAAGACCAATGGTAGCCATAGCACACTTGAGCTCTTCCTCTTTTTTGATTATTAGTTCTTCCAAGGCAACTCGAGACATCTCGAGACTTTCAATCTTTTCTTCATATGTTGCATAGATTTGTTGTAGCTCATTCCTCTCTGTCTCACAAGTCAAGAGTTTTGCACAAAGAGCTCCGATCACTAGAAATCTTAATGGCATCATTCCTAGCCTTGGAAATCTCCTTCTTTAATTTGACATTCTCACTTTCATATGCTTTGAGCTTCGTAGTGAGTTTTTCATTCAATTTGGATAAATTAAGAGATTCCTTACACAACTTTTCATAAGCTTGCTGAAACTTTTCATCATCACTCCCTGAGGATTCATCGTCTATGACATTCTCAACTGGCCTCTTCGGATTCTCTATCTGTCCTTCAGTTTCAAAGCCACTATGAAAGAAAGGAATTATTCATGCTCCTTTTCACCTTGTGCTTCGTTGTCACTTTCATCTTTATCAGACTCGAATTCATCATCCCAAGTGATAGCGAAGGCTTTCTTCTTCCTCAATCGATTATGGCATTCTGAAGCAAAGTGACCAAATCCTTGGCATTCATAGCATTGGACTCTTTTAGAGTTCCCTTGTATCTTTTCTTTCTCCTTCTTGGTTATAGAATTAATTTTGAGTTTATCTTTGCCTTTGGATTTATGAGTTGATTCCAAAATATTAGGGTTTTTTTTCCAAAAAAACTTTTTAAATTGTTTTACGATAGCATTTGTAATCTTGGAATCAATCTCACAATCCTCATTAGAATCCTTTCCAATTATATGAGAACTATTTAAAGCAATATCATCTTATTGTTTCTTTTTGAACTTTCTATATGCCTTATAAGTTTGGAGATTTCCAACCAAATGATCCATCTTGAGGTTGTCAACATCTTGAGCCTCCTTAATAGTCGTAACTTTTGGTTGGAAGCAATCGGGCAAGGACCTCAAAATATTTCCCACAATCTTGGATTCCGATTTTTTTTTCCACCTAAATTGAAGCTAGAATTTACAATGTCACTCAACTTTCCATAAAATTCGTCAAATGTCTCACTATTTTTCATTGAAAGGTTTTCAAAACTAGACGTGAGGCTTTAAAGTTTTGAGCGTTTAATAGAATGAGTGCCCTTATGAATAGTTTGTAAGATATCCCAAGCCTCTTTTGTGACTTCACAATTGCAAATACGACTAAACTCTTCTAGTGTGACGGTGCAAAAGAGAGAATTGATAGCTTTACTATTTCAGCTATTGTTTTGGTAATCAGTTGTGTCCCACTTATCAATTGGTTTGGAAAAAGTTACTAAATCAACAGTAATCGTCGGTTTGGTCCACCCATACATGATAGATTGCCAAGCTTTTTTATCAATAGATTTTAAAAACGATCTCATCCGAGCTTTCCAAAAAGAATAATTGGATCCGTTAAGTAAGGGTGGTCGAACCATAGAATTTCCCTCACGAATTGAATCCATTATCAAAAATCAAACAAGATCTCGCTCTAATAGTTTTTTTAAAAAATAGAGCGATCTGCTCTGATACCAATTGAGAAAACTAAAAGTACCCTAGATATTGATTTGTGATTATGTATCAATTTTAAGCAGTAAATAACAATCTCAATCAAACAATCAAGACAAATCGACACAACGATTTTAACGTGAAAAAACCATAATTGGAGCACCTCCAATTGTGATTAAAAACCATGGGCCAAAGTCCCAAAACAATCTACTAAGAAGACAAAAGGAATTACACAAGTATACTCTCAATTATCTAGTGAATCCACGCCCGAATTGAATCGACCCCTATATGTCTCTTCCACCATGGTCTTCACTTTGGAATTGTCTTGCCTAACGTTGAATCCACAACGTTGACGTCAAATCCACGATGATGAACCACTCCAGAATCCACCAAAGCTTCAGGCCCAAATTCCACAGAATCCACCGAAGAACAAATCTCTCTTATGTGAATAAAACAAAATAAACAAATCATTTGATATAATCCACTAAATTCATGATACAAACTCTTAAAGATATCAAAGAAAACAAGCAAAGAAGCTCCAGATGAAAACCCTAATACCTAAGAAGAAGATCTGGAAGTCGTACCATAAAATTAGACTGAAATAGATATTTATAGAAAACAGCGGCCGCGAAGGTCACTCGAGCGAAGGATCTCTCGCTCGAGCAAGGAGACTAAAACACGTGTTTTTTCCAAGTGTCTTCACTTGAGCCACCGAAGTGTCGCTCGAGCGAGAAATACAACTTCTCAAAAATCCCCAACATAGTCAACAAAGTGGCAAACATGAAAGAATTAACTTCTGAAATATCTCTGCAAGGCACAATTTGGGTTGGATTCACATCTAAAACTCATAGTCTCATTGAAATAAAAGATCAAATAAAATTACAACTAAAAGGATTTTTATCAAACGGGATTGCCAATAACAAAAACATAACACGTTGTATAGGTAATGATGTCGTTGCTTCAGTGTGAAAACCCTTGTTGCCAATTTCTGATGTGGTAGTCCACGTATTCACTATGAATGCATCTTGATGATCGTTCTCTAGGTTTTTGGTGTCATTACGTTCGTTGATTTGTGGAAATCAAGGAAGTTGGTCTATTCCCCTTAAACAATAAAAGCGTCCCAACGAATGTGTAAGTCGTCGCATTCTTCTAGTTGCCATCGATCACGATTGGTGTACAGATGATCAATCTTTCTCCAAGATGATTTTGGAGTTGGACCTATTCATGCATTGGGGATTGACAATCAAACGACCAAACAATTCTTAAAGGTTTGCATCCACACAACAGATATGAAAGAATACAATGAATAAAGCATGTACTCAAGAGTTCTAAAACTATATTAACAAAAAGTCATCCAAAAGAGTTATAACTAATATCCTAGTTACATTTTTCCTAAGTTAGCCATGGCTCATACTGCAGTTCCTTGGGTTCATATGTGGTGTACTGCTCTTCCTCATGGTACTGCCTAGGGAGATGTTCACTTTTTTCTCCTTGCAGTGCAAAGATTCTGCCTATTGGCCTCTGATTGTTAATCGGTCCAGATTTCTAATTGCTCTTCACCTTGTAATTTTTCTTCCTAGTAGTTCCCGACTTAGTTACCCATGGTTGCTGCCCGCCGATAATATGCATATTTTCTCCCGAGCGCTCTACTTGATTTCCAACTAGTTAAGGGCATTCAAACCTCCTGTGTCCCATCTGTTGACAATGATAGCACTAGATCAATCTAGCTGGTCTTGTCTGAAAACTCTCCTTTAGATTTTGCTATTGCAATTGTTGGGGTTGTTAGGGTTCCCTAGAATACAGTTTCTGTGCTGCATGCCTTAGACCATTTCTTTCTAGTCCCATATTAGATTGATTGTTTTCTTTCCTCAATCTCCAAATCCTCTTGGAATCTGCCACCTCCCGTTCTGAATCAAGTGTTGTGTCAACTACATCTACAAAAGTAAGAAGTCGCATGGGCAAAATTCTTTCTCGAATTGTAGGGTCAAGACCCCATTCAAATTTTTGTTCTTTGTTTTCATCGTTTGCTACGTATTGAGTTGCATAATGTGCCAACACCTTAAACTTTGCCATGTATAGGGTTACTGTCATCGTGCCTTATTCTAGGTTCTAAAATTCATGGATTCTTTATTGTTTGACTGTGTTCAGGAAGTGCTTCCTCAAAAATAACTCCTTAAACTGCGCCCATGTGATTGCGGTGATGTCCTTGGATTCCCGAATTAGGGCCCACCAATGATCTGCTTCCTCTTCCAGTTGGTAAACTTGTCACGCCCCAAAATTCGAGATCGTAAAAGGAATGTACAAGATACAACTCAACCAGGATAGATAACCAAAATATTTTAATATACACATATAAATAGAGTTATAGCATAGATAATTCATTTGTGTTCCGCTATAGGATTACAAAACACTGTCAAACCAAAAGACAAAAGAAAAGAAAAAAAGAAAACCACTAGTCTAAATCTTCAAGTGAACCATGGCTCCACCACTTCATCTTGATTGCCTTCGGGATAACCTTCACCATCGTAAATTGCTTCCTCACTTGGCATGACACACCATGAGCTTGGAATGCCTAGTAAAAACACCTAGACCCCCCCATATCTTTTATCAACCAATTAACCTTACACAGAACAAATCAGGTAACACTAGCTATAAATTTCTTAATTTCCTACTATTGTTGTTTATCTTGAAGCTAGGTGATAGCTTTTGTGTCAAAGTGTTGAAAAACTCTTTTTCTGATCATTTTCGAAGCATGGAAATAGATGTCTCATCCTTATTCCACGAACAAAAGAGGAGTTGTCAACAACTTTGGCTAGTCGTGTGTTTAAGCTTTTAATAGCTAGCTTGTTTTCGAGTTTCTCCCCTACTTTCCTTGTTATTCATATAGAGCTCTTTACCAAAAATGTTGAAAACTCTCTTCTAGTTCCACTTTGAAGCATGGAAATGGATGTCTCATCCATATTTCATGAGTAGAAAGAAGAGTTTACAACAATTTTTGAGTTGTTATATCTTTATCTAAGATGCTTCTATGATCATCATATGCTATTTTGTGATGTTTTATGAAGTGTGTCCATCTCTTCCTTGAAGTAACTTCATGACAGGAAAGAGATAGGTAGTCTTTCTTTTTTTCTTGTGTTTAGTAAAGCCTTTTTCTATTGCTTCTAAGATCATTATGCAATGACTTTGCAATAGCTGATGATTTTAGAAACAAATCTACCCCTCCCTTGAATATCTTCATGACAGGGAATGGTAGAATGGATAAATATCCTTTGGAAATCCTATGTGTTGCTTTGTTCCAGTTCTGTTGCAGCAGGTTTTCCTCCAGAAATAGTGGTCGGCCGGCCACCATCTTGTACGGTCGACCATCTCACAAGGTTGGCCGACCACTTTGCTTATACGGTAGTGGTGGTTTTACAACAAAACATAGCAAAACTTAAGGTCCAAAACAGAACCATTTTCTGACTGTGAACAGGGCAATTTCTAGCAGGAAGCAGAGGAAGTTTCTGGAGGATGTCCTTGCTTGTGCGTACGTGATCCCCTATGTCTTATTCAATTTCTTAAATTAATCGCTTTGAAATTTGTGTTTTGTAATAATTAGTTAATTCATTTGTGTTATGTAATCATTAGTTAATTCATCTGGTGTTGTAATAATTAATTGATTAGGCCATTCGGACCCTCTTGCAAGAGGGAAAATTTATAACAGTTGATGTATGTCCCCCAACCCCCATTTCTTTCTCCTTTTTATTTAAATGCTTACCATAGTTGTACAAAGCATCATGTTTTTGTTTCCATCATTCCCACGCCTCGCATCCATTTTAGCACGCATTAAAATTTGGCTTATCATATATAGTGTTTTTACTACTTCCTAAATGATTATGTGTACTACCTTATGCTTTGAGTTACTTCACATGTCATATTAGTAGTCGAATTTAATAGTTGTATTTTGTATGTGTTGCATTAGTCATGTGCATATTAGGATCATGCATTTTTTTTCTAACTATCTTCTTTTCTCTAGCTTGCTTCAGTTGAGTACTAGATGAGCATTTTTGCTTTTAGCATGTCATATGTGTGTTTTACCATGTTGAGAGTACTACCATGAGGCTCCTTGCTTACTTGAAATATCTCTATGAATGCCTGTAGATGGAGGCTGTTTCGCTTAGATTGGAATGAGTTTGATTATTGTACATATGAGCTCGTTTTTCCTTTGAGTTACACATATTCAAAACTCTTTTCAAGAAAGCATGAAATCAAAACATTCCAAAATAAGTGGTGTGATCTATACTTGTTTGTTTCACATAGTAATGTTAGTATACTAATAATCAGAATATGAGAAAATAATGTCCATAAAATTCACATCATGACTTAGTGGAGGTCGATCTTTGATCGGGTGAGTGAGGTGCTCAATTCATGACCTTTTCTTCTCATACCTAAGTTCTCGAACTGAGACACTTTGGTTATGACGAACAAGTGGCCTCTGGCACGAGTTATGGGTATCTTAAATTTCTCAAAAATATTTAGGTGGCGATTTTGAAATCTGGCAATGCTGTCCATTTTGGGCATCTCTAATGATTAATGGATTTTCTAAGATTTGCCGGATTTGGACTCTCATTCATTTTTCTGTCTTACATTGCACTTGTGGAACCAAACTCAGAACCATGAGAGTCCGAACTGTAGGGAATCGTATCCGAAGAGACTTAGCCATCCGAGGAATGCAAAAAACCAACTACAATCACATAGGTAGGTTTCAAGCACTCATAGAAGAGCTCCAAGATTATGATATGGAGGCTTTTAAGTGGTTGGCTAAGAAGCCACCAATGTATTAGTGCATGTCAGATTTTAGGACATTGACTAAGTGTGACATGTTATGTAATAACTTGTTTGAGTCCTTTAATGCTAAAATAGTTCATGCTAGAGGAATGCCTATTTTAACAATGTTGGAGAGAATTAAAGTTTATTTGATGGAAAGGATGAGAATGAAGAGTGAATTGGATGTGAAGTGGGATGATGATATTGGGCCTAAAATTCATAAGATTTTAGAGAAGAAGAAACTTGAATTTAACTCCTGCATTCCTTCATTGGCTGGTCAGAGAATGTTTGAAGTAAGAGGGATTTTTGGGGACGAATTTGTGGTTGATTTGGATGCTCAAACTTGTTCATGTAGGAGATGGGATCTAATTGGGATCCCATGTGCACATGCAGTGGCAGTAATATGAAGTTGTTATAAAGAACCAAAAGCTTTTGTGGATCATTGGTATAGAAAGGATACATACTTGAGAGCATATAACCACATTATATATCCAATGAATGGGCAAGACATATGGGTCAAAACAGGCCTTCCAAAAATTAAGCAACCTAAGTATTCTAGAAAGCCTGGAAGGCCAAAAAAGGTTAGGACAAGAGAACCAAATGAGTAACCTAAGTAGCCTACCAAGTTGAGGAAATACCAAACATCATTGAAATGCACAAAGTGTGGGATCTCAGGTCACAATAAGAGAACATGCAAATCTAAAACAAGTTCATAAGGGGGAAGTAGAAAAAGGAATGCCAAGGTATAATATTTTTCTAACATGGTTCGATATTTTCTAACATTGTTTAATATTTTTTAACAATTGGTTTATGTGAAGCAACAATGCGAGTAGCAAACAAACAATTCACAACAAAGCTCAATCAGCTCCACTAGGTTTATGCAAGCATCATTACCTGCAGTTAGAAGGCATGCAACTGTCAAAGGTTCTGCATCAGTAAGAGGATATGCAACAGTTAGAGGCCTAACTCCATTGAAAGGACCTACTCCAATTCGAGGCCACAGTTCAACCTCAATTAGATATCTTGCTCTTACATCATTTAGAAGTCAATCTTCTACACAATTTAAAGCACCTACGACAGGGTTACCAATGAAGACTACACAACCCATGCCACCCTTGAGACCTCCTATTGTTGGAAGAATGTATATTGTCAATGGGCAATGCTAGTGGGGCCCTAGATTCAATCAGTTATGATTTGTTTGTTTTCTTTACTTAGTTTTTTCAGACTTGGATATATTTTAAGGCTTGGTACTCTGTTTGGAATTGGGTAGCTTTTTTTTTTTGGACAAACAGTAGGATACTTTATTGTGCTTGTGATTTGCATTACAACTTAGAGATATGGATATGATTGGTTTTGACCTTCCATTCCAGTTGTTAAATTCCAAATTTTTTTTTTGTTTTCTATTTTTTTTATTTTTTTACATCTTTAGTGAATTTTTTAAAATTTTATTCACAAATATTTAAATTTTGTGCATCTAAATATTTGAAATTTATTAGAATTTTTTAAAAACAAAAAAACATAATTTGACCTTATATAAGTAAGATGGCCCTTATTTTTGGCAGGAAAAAATTCCCTTCAGAAGTTGGTGCAATTTAATAAAGATCATATAGTTAAAGGGTTAATACGGGAAACATCTTAAACTTAAGGGTTCAAAATGGGAGAAAAAACTTAAATTTTGAAATTGACATAAAGCTGATGTGTTGCTAACATGGCAGATTCCATTAGTTTGTTGGATGAAAGTTAGTCTAGGAGTAAAGTGGAAAGGATTTCAAACATGAAGGGCTAAAATGAAAAAAATAAAAGTTAGAGGGCCAAAGTGGGAAACTAGAGAAACATTAGGAGGGCAAAGTGTAATTTACCCATTTTAAATAACAGTATCAAAAAATATATTAGTATTATCAATGATACGATTAAATATGAGATAGTATTTATTTATTTAATTTTATCTACAAAAAGAAAACTTTATTGATAAATTTTAATATACATATCAAAACCAAAAGAACATATCAATATATCAAGGCTAGTGTCACTACAAGAAAAAGCACTTTTGGCGACTAAATTTAGTCGCCAAAAGTCGACTTTTTAGTTTCCCCGACTAAATTTTTTAGTCGCCGGTTTTGTCGCGAAAACATGGCCACCGAAGGTATTGGCGACTAAAACTTTTTTAGTCGGCAAAAAACAGGTCTTTAGCGACCAAAGTTTTGGTCGCCAATAGTGAATTACACTTTTTAAAATTATACATTTAGCGACTAATCTTTTAGTTGCCAATAGTCAATGAATCGCCGACCAAACCGTTTAGTCACCAAAAGAAACACTTTTGGCGACCAATAATTTTAGTCACCAAAGGTTATTCCGTGAAAAAAAAAATACAAACTTTTTTGGTTTTTCTGATATTCGAACCACCAACCTCCCACATTCTACACCTTTAGCAACACACTCTCTCCACTATGCCACTACAACACCACATGAATATATATGTAGCATATATTATTTATATAGTATATTGACCCGTATTAATATAAAACTATTTATATAAACATAATTATTTTTATTCAATATAATTTATGTAAAAAATAAATTATTTGCTAAAAAAAAAATGAGACCACTTTTGGCGACTAAATCTGTTTTTTAGTCACCAATTTTATAGTTTTGGCTACTAATTATATTTTAGTAGCTAAAAAAATTCATTCCCGCCTAAAAATAACCACTTTTGGTGACTAAACTTATTTTTAGTCGCCAAAACCTCCACTTTTGGCGACTAAAGTGAATTTTAGTCGCCAATTGTATACTTTTAGCTACTAAATTTTTTTTAGTAGCCAAAAACCTTCACTTTTGGCTACAAAATTTATTTTTGTCGGTAAAACACGCATAATCGGCAACCAAACTATTTTTTAGTTGCCAAAACCTATACTTTTGGCTACTAAATGTGTTTAGTTGCCAAAAACCTTCACTTTTGGCTACTAAAATTTTTTTAGTCGCTAAAACCCATATAATCGGTGACTAAACTGATTTTTAGTTGCCAATAACTATACATTTGGCTACTAAACTGTTTTAGTCACCAAAAGTCTTCACTTTTAGTTGCCAATTCTGTTACTTTCAGCGACGAAAATTTTATTTTTAGTCGCCAATTCTACCTTTTCTTGCAGTGTGTTGAAAGTATCATAACAAAACAATCAAATCCTAACTACGTTGATACCGAGAAATAAGTTCTAACATACTCAAGTACAAAGTGAAAGATTGGCAAGTAACCAACCAAGGCCAAGAGGGAGAGAGAAGAAAAAAAAAATACAGAACAAGAGACCCAAACACAACAATGAACCCACCTGCTAAATCCACCTAAACAAAACAACACCAAGATCCACCAAGACGTTGGTCAGCAAAAAAAACCGAAATATGATGTATCACACGACTAAAGTGCTACCGTTAGGTTTTCATCCAAACTAACTAATAGAAGATGTATCACACACACTATTTTTTAGAGTGAGTTTGATTTTTTGAAAAAATAAAGTCAAATTAATACAACAAAAATGCAAATTTACCCCAATTTTCTCTAAACTTAAAATTAGATTCATATTTTAATTAAAATAAAATAAAATATTATTAAGGATTGATCTAAAATATAAAATATAATTAAATAACAACATAAAATAAATAATAATGAAAAATGATCTAAAATATGATTAAATTTAAATTAAATTAACATGTTGAAAAAAATAATAAATAATTAACAATTTAGAATTAACTGTGATATAAAATATAATTAAATTAAATTAGACTAAAAAAATAAGGAATTGAAATAAATAATTAAATGTTTAGGATTAATTGTGATATAAAATATAATTATATTAAAATTAGAATAAAAAAATTAAGAATTACAATAAATAATTAAAAATTTATAAGTATTGTAATTTAATTGAATTAATATTAGACATTATAAATTATGCGTATGAGAAAAAGAGAGAAATAAAATAACAAAAAAAATATAGAATTTGAAGGTATTATAGTATTTTCATATTTATAGTTAGCAGTGATAACGATTGCATTTTGATGCAAAACTATATGAAGACTTTTGGCAATATTTGAACAAAAGGGGATAAAGTGCTTTTGCCTCAAACCATAAAGAGATAAAATAAATTTTACCAAATAATTTATACTCCCTACATCCTAAAATATTAGTCCATCGTTCAATTTTTCATTATCTCAAATTAGTCCCTTTAAAAAATCAGAAACTAAAATAATATAAATTTCTTATTTTGTTTTTTTTTTTTTTTTTAGATTCATTGACAACACAAACTATAATTATAACAATTGATATTCTCAAAAAAAAAAAAAATGTACTAGTAATTTTGAAACGTTAATATTTTTAAAACGTAATAATTATATTATAAAAAATAAAAAATAAAAAATAAAAAACGTAAGATTTTGGGACGAATGGGTAATATATTTATAATATAATTATGATATCCCAATTCCAATCCAATTGTTTGGCATTGACTTTTTGGCTAAAAAAAAAAAAGTATAAAAGCAAAATAGTCTAAATAAACTAATAAGAGAAAAATCTAGGCTAAACTTGTTCTTGAATGGGACAAAACCACTAGATTTTTCCATATCATGGAAAATTGCAGGCAGAATAAGAACATGATAAGTTCGTTCATTGAAAATGAAGAGGTGGTTGATGATCCCTCAAGGGTGAGGCAAAAAGTGATACTTCATTTTGTTGAGCAATTTTCTGAGTTATGGTAATGCAGACCTACAGTTGGTGGGGATTTCAAACTTGTCAGACATAGCCATATGTTTGATAGTTTGGGGGCAGAGTTTACAGAACTTGAATTCCTATCAGCTGTAAAAGAGTGTAATGGCAAAAAAGCTCCAGGACCAAATGGCTTTAATTTATTTTATTTTCAGAAGTTTTGGAAGCTTATGAAGGGCAATGTGGTTCAATTTATGAAGGATTTTCATAGAAATGGATGTCTGGTAAAAGGCATCAATAGCTCTTTCATAACCTTGATTTCGAAAGAGGAGAACTCTGTGGAACTAGCAGATTTTAGACCAATAAGTTTGGTGGGCTCACTGTATAAGATTCTAGCTAAGGTACTTACTAATAGATTGAAGGTTGTATTACCTGAAATTATTAGTGAAGCACAATCAACATTTTTGGGTGGTAGAAATATACTTGATGGAGTCTTGATTGTCAATGAGGCAATGGAATGTTGGAAGAAAACAAGGAAGAAGGGGTTAATCATTAAACTGCACTTTCGGAAAGCTCATGATGCTGTTAATTGGGAATTTCTATTCTCCATGCTTTCAAATTTTGGATTTGGGCACAAATGGATCTTTTAGATTAAGGAGTGTGTGACCACTAGGAAATTACATATACTTGTCAATGATTCCCCAACTAAGGAGTGCTGTCCTCAAAGAGGTCCGAGACAAGGTGACCCCTTGTCCCCTTTCCTATTTAATATAGTGGTTGAAGGATTGAACATCTTGTTATCAAGGGCTCTACATTTGGGACTGATTAAAGGTGTAATGGTTGGATCTAATGATGTTCTAATTTCTCACCTATAATTTGCAGATGTGACTCAATTCTATTCTGTGAAGCTGAAGAGCATGAAGTGGTGAACTTAAAGAGGATTCTGGGGTGCTTTGAGATATTATCTAGGTTGAAAATTAATTATCACAAAAGTATGATGTGTGGTGTTGGTGTACCTAATGACAATCTAGCAAGCTTTGCTTCTCTGTTAAATTGCACTGTCCAGAATTTGGCCATCATGTATCTTAGGTTACCTATTGGGGCCAATCTTAGAAGAAAAGCAACATAGCAACCTGTATTGGAAAAGGTTAGATCCAGACTTGCTAGGTGGAAGAGGAAGCATCAATCATTTGCAGGTAGGCTCACATTGATCAAAGAAGTCGTGTCAAGATTACCTATGTATTATCTGTCAATGTTTAGAATTCCAGAGGGAGTAGCTAAGGAGATTGAAAGGCTTCAAGCATCTTTCTTATGGGGTGGCTTTGATCTGAAAAGGAAAATTCATATGGTGAAATGGGAGGAGATATTCACCCAAAACAAATGGGAGGAGATCACAAAAAGGGTCAATCAAGGTGGGTTGGGGATTAGGAGAATCAGGGAGGTGAACACTTGTTTACTTGTCAAATGGTGGTGGAGATTTGGTCTTGAAGCCGGTGCTCTTTAGAGCAGAGTGATTTGTAGTAAATATAGAATTGGAATTGGAATTGACCAGTGGAGTCCTAATTTTAATCTCAGTAATTGATATTCTAGCATTTGGAAGGACGTCATTGCCATTGCTGATCAGAGATGGGACTTGGGTGAGTTTTTTTAGCAGAATTTTCAGATTCAAGTTGAGGATAGATCTAGAACCAGATTCTGGTATGATAAGTGGTGTGGAAATGTATGTTTCAAGAGAGAATTTTTTGGCCTGTTCAATCTTGCTCAAACTAAGGAAGGTTCTGTTAAGCATTACTCTGATTTGAAAAGAAGTTCAGTAGAATGGGTAACACCTTTCAGAAGGGTTTTGTATGAGTGAGAGGAGTTGGAAGTATCAAGATTGCTTAATCTACTAGCAGCAGCTCCTTCCCTCAGACCTGGTGTGATACCTCTGTTTTGTAGTATGCTAATTGGTCCTTAATTTGAGTATGATTATGTGTTTAGCATGATTTTAGGTGCCATTATGTGAATATATGTGATTTTGAAGTTTTATCTGTTCACCGTAGGAATATCTATTTGAATAATCCACTTCGGAAATTAAATTGAGGGCCTTATCGGCCACATGATCCAAAATTGATTGCGCCATTGTGATTGGCATTATTTCTAGAGCCTACGGTGAAATTTAATTGAAAAATTGATTCTGACCAAATTAAGTTGATTAAATTGGTGATTTGGTGCCCAATTAGTTGTTATTATTAAATTGAGCTAGTGGGAAATTATGGAAAGGGCTATACACTCAACTTCCCTCCTCCTTATCTTCATTTTGGGCTGACCAACTCTCTAAGAAAGAGAGAGAGAGCCGGCTGTGGAGAGAGAGAGGAGAGAATTGTGCATTTGTGGTTCAAGACTTGGACCTTTTGGAGATTTAGCTCAAGTATTGCTAAATTTGGGAGATTAAAGCTCCTTGGTAAGTGAATTCATAGGTATTAAGTTGAAATTTTGTGAATTCAAGTTGGAATAATGGTCAAGAACATGATTTAGTTTAGTCACGAGGAAAATGAATTGGTTTGGTTGAATTGTAGGCCATTATGTGCATGCATGTAAGTAGGTACCTTGAATTTGCATGTTTGAGCATGAGAATGTATAATCCATGTACAATTTCAATTGAAGCTCATGTTATACTCATCATTTGTGCCATCTAAGTTGGGAATGTGGCTAATAGATCACATGCATGTACAATTTGAGAAGATATGAGCTTGAATGCATGAGTTTGTTATGTTGATGTTGAGTTTGACATGTTTTGAGACATGCATGTAGATAAATCAAGAAAATGAGCTTCCTAATGTTGTAATCTTGCATTGGTGTCATGTTAGCATGATTAATTTGAGATTTGGGCCATTGCATGCAAGTAATGTAGCTAGAAAATCGAATTGGAGCTCAAGAACACAGTTCTGGGTTTTCCAGAATTTTGAGGTCCGCTCCAGCGGGGAACCTGACGCTCGAGCGGGAAATGCTGCTCCCAGTACTTTTGTAGACTTGATGTCCGCTCGAGTGGGGTAATTCACGCTCGAGCGGGGGTGCTATTTTGACAGGCTTTCCGCTCAAGCGTCCTATTTCACGCTTGAGCGTATTTTTGATGTAACCAGCACTTTTGCAGGCTTAAGGGTCCGCTCGAGCGGGGAAGTCCATGCTCGAGCGGGGACCCTGTTTTCTGAAACTTTGAAAATGCATTCTGTGTTATAATTTTTCCGTCCTCTTTCACTTGTAAGCACTCTTAGGCATATGTTAAGCATTGTAAATGAGTTAATGAGATAATAATAAAGCCTAAAGAGGAATATGCGAATTAAAGAACGGATTGAACTGTTAATGACCCTTTTGTGTTCATGAAACGTGTAGGGTCAAGCTCCAGGGCAAGTCCACAAGCCGATCACTGTGAGTAATATCGTTATTTGAATGCTTGTGAATGTCCAATTGTCTATTCCCTTATAAGCTTTATGAATTGCTAATTGGGATTATGGACGTAAGTCTGATATGAATAAACATAAATGGACCCAAGGTTGTTTTGATAAACATAAATAGACCAAAGGTCGTTTTGATAAACATAAATGGACCAAAGGTCGTTCTGATAAACATAAATGGACCAAAGGTCGTTCTGATAGAAATGAGTGGATCGAAGGTCGTTTTGACATGAATGAGTGGGTCGAAGGCCGTTTTGACAGAAATGAATGGACCGAAGGTCGTTTTGATAGAAATGAGTGGACCGAAGGTCGTTTTGACATGTATGAATGGACCTAAGGTCGTTTTGACATAAACGAATGGGCCAAAGGCTGTTTTGACATAAACGAATGGGCCAAAGGCCGTTTTGACATAAAGGAATGAGCGAAATGCCGTTTTGACATAAATGAATGGGCCAAAGGCCATTTTGACATAAATGAATGGGCCAAAGGCCGTTTTGACATAAATGAATGGGCCAAATGCCGTTTTGACATAAATGAATGGACCAAAGGCCGTTTTGACGTAGATGGAAATCTGAATGGGCCAAAGGCCAGAATGTTTTGAGCTACAGTCACTTGATTGAATTTCGTATAGTTATATATCTATTAAATAGAAATATGAATTGGGCCCAAGGCCGTTTGGAACATGTTGTTCTACATTGTTATGTAACTTCTATATTTGATTTGATATTATTCACTGGGCTATCGCTCACGCTCATTCATGTGTTTGTAGGTGAGCCAAGAGCAGTCCAGACCCAGTCTCAGTGAAGTCTGTATGGAACAACTAAGGTTTTGAGAGAGTCAGCCCTCGTGTCTCACGCACGAGACCCGTCTTCGCCCTTTTGTTATGTATTTACATTTTGTCAGGTTGGCGAAGTTTTGTATATGTCTGCTTATAGTTTTTATGGGTTGACTTAGTTTTAGATGATCCTGTCTGTACAGAACCTATGTCGCTATGTTTCTGTTGTGAGTTATTAACGTACATATGTATGGTTTGTTTTGATGTGCCATGTAAGCACAGCTCTATGGAAAAAGTTTTAAATTTTGCTTCCCTTTTGGCCCCTTTACTCTGATGTGTTAAGTCTGTTTTGGTTTGAGGCCGTAGGTAATCTTAGGATTACTGGTCGGTTACGTCCTTAACCCATGGGGGCGGGTTCGGGTCGTGACAGAGTGGTATCAGAGCACGAGTTAATAACTCACACACTTGTCCAAAAGAGCAATAAGCATCTAGAAAAGATCTAGGATGCATTCACATGATAAATATAAATCTGAAAGCATCAAGAATATGCTTAAGTGTTTTGGTATGAACAACCATATGCTATAATTTGTAAATTGCTTGCATGGTAAACCTTTGGAATACGTATGCTCTTTGGTATATGCATACTTGTGAATCTCTGTATTAAGTATAATGCTATGTTTGGTATAAATGAATGATTTCCTAAATTCTCCTTGAACATAATTGTGGTATCCTTAGCGGAGGCCCTCGCCCAGGGGATATAATACTGTGGCTTATGGTCATGAAGCCCTAGCCCGGGGGAAATAATACCGTGGCACAGGCCCTCGCCCGGGGGAAATAATACCGTGGCCTATGTATGAGATATGTTGATATGCTTGACCAACATGATATGTCATGCTAAAAGAAGTACCACACATGATTCGAATATGAGATATAAATTGTTACACTAATGTGTACAACAAGTTTGTTTTGTTATAATGCACATACATGAAAAGTTGTTTATGTGCATTCAATTCTGCCTACGGGTGTCTATTTGAAATATGAACATGATTTGGGTATATAATTACTTAGTAAATGTTCAGCATGTGATATTTGATAAATATGCAATTATCTGTTATGTAAGTGATTAATTGCATACGATATGTGAAAGGAGAATATAACAATGTGCCTATGTGCGAATGTACTCATGTGATTTTGTGTTTAATTTCGTATTGGGCATCCCAGTATTTGGTAAAGTTTGATAAGAATTTGTGTAGAGTATGGGAAAATTAAGGGCATACGGGTTGGAAGGTTCTTCCACAGCCCGACTTGATAGTCCGGAAAGAGTAGTACAAGAATTGGCAGAGATCTTGAGACAACAGCGTCAGTTGCCGCTACGGCAAGAACCTTTGCCACCACCAGTGTGAGAAACACCGAGGAGTTTGTTATCAGACTTCTGGGGCTCATTATAGATATAGTAAAATAGACCATACGGCAAGGAACTGTCCCTGGATTGAACGAAATGTGAATGAATCCTCTGCCTTGGCTAAATCCGTACCAGTGGTAGGAATTGCTACTCAGGATGGAGTAATCACACTCATCCCAGAAAGCACTCAGAATGTTGTAACCATATCCCAGGTATCTATACTATTTACAAATGAATGCTTATGTGTTGATTGATTCTGAATTAGTACGTTTGTACATCTTCGCTTGGGAGATTATTTGATTCGGATTGGCATATATTTCATATCTGCTGCATGTGTATCTAGATTGGTTAGACCCACATGATCGAGACTGTATTCATTGGAGGTATATGCCCCGTTTGGGAAATTTGTGAAATACGTTTTGGGATATTGATTGACTCTGCACATGCACATATATATCTACACCTATGCTCAGGGTGATTTATTATGTTACCATCTTCAATGACTAAACCACTGGAATTATGATTCTGTAATCGTGTGACCAAGTTGAGCACCCTAAATGATGAACTCTATAATTGTGAGACCATATATTTTGATTGGCAGAAAGTTGACTGGGTGATGTGACTAATTTGGAACTTTTGCGTAACAATCCCATACTATGTGTACCCGAGGAACTTTGTATAATGTATTACTGTGCACCATGTTCTTGCATAGAAGGCTTATTTGGGAACTGCTATACTGATTATGATACGTACCTCCTGATATGAACACTTGCATGCTTATGTAACTATATCTGAACTTATGTGGACAATACCGTATTGTACGTGATTTGAAACACTTTGATATGAACAGTTGTGATGAATGATTCTGATACGACCTTGAGAACTGATAAATTTAGGGCAGTTGTGAAACTATCAGCCATGTGCCTAAACAAACGAAGTGAGCTTTACAGAATCAAATGTACCCTATTTGAGAAAACTTCTATCTGACTTGATCCAATAGAACCTTTGTCTGAATTGACCCGATAGAACCCTCATTGGATATAATTTGACAGGACCTTTGTTTGATTTAATCTGACAAGACCTTTGCTTGGATTGATTGATAAGAACCTCTATCTAGGTTGATTTTGTAAAAGGGGGTTAAGAATTGTCTATAAATAAATGACCAGATTATTATTGGAAGGAAAACTGATGGACCCAAAACTTGAATCCGTTTGGAGTGCTTGACTTATTTAAAAGACCTTTTGTGGGCTATCAATAGATTGATCTACCTATGAACACCATTGAGAACCAACCTTCAACTATTGAGGACATATGTGTTATAGATGAACTGAATTGTACAAATCCCGTGATTGGGTGTCTTAAGGAACGATGCTTGTGTATTGTCCCATCCTCGTTGGTTTGATGCTATGGGGACTGATGATGGCAGATTGATTTGACTATAAGCAATACTGAACAGTTGTCCTTGACTGATCAGAATATGTTGTGTATGGGAGAGTGGTTGCTTCAGTGTTATCGGATTTTGGAAGATCAGGTTACGGTGAGTGGTATTATCTTTGTTTTGATGACATTCTTGGGGCGTCCTTTCGTGCTAGGGGACGTTAAGCCTATGTAGCACCTTTAGTCGAGATACCTTTTGCCACCGACGGTTTCGTACGGGTGGGTTTGACTAATCGATCTCGAGTCGGCCACCGACGGTTGTGAACGGGTGTGCTTGATTCCGAGACGATTATTCCTTTGTTTTGTATGGAATGTCATCCTTTGGTATTATGCAGATGTTATAGACATCCAAGAAGCTTTGAAAAATCCTGATTATCCATAAGTGTGCGAATTCAGTACACCTTGTGAACGCCTGCCCAGCGCCATTATATTATGTAATTGGGGCCCTGAGGATGTGTAAATTATGCTTAACATGTGATTGACTCCTTTGATACTACCTTTGCCATTATGGAGGGTTATATATGAATTGCCTTATGCTTTTAATGACTATCAGATAATGTGGAAAGACTCGATAGAACAGGGAATTGAATATTGAAATGAATTGTGAACTGTAAACTGTTGAATGAATTGAGAGCACGTGTATTATGTCAGAAATTGCCTGCTTCGATGTTATTGTACTTTACGATCAGTAATATGGGGATGTCTGGACTATGTGTATTGTGTGGGTACTTACTTCGATGTTATCTTTGTTGTTTCGGGAATCAGTATCTGGATCCACCTTATATTCCTGAAGACTTTTAATTGACCTTGGATAATTGTGATGAGTCACTGGACTAAATACCGAACCAGATCGTGAATTGGGGAATTATTGAAGAATGAATTGAACTTTTGTGACACGGAATAGACCGAACTTCTGTGATAAAGTTAGCCGACATTGAAATAAATATGTTGGTGACCTACCTTGAAGAGGGCAGTTGGTGAATATGTCTAAATATTTTTCGGTGCCAACAGGTCGAAGTTGAATTTCAGATAGTGGCGGGACTACTTCAACCTCTCTCCATTTTGGAACGGAAATGGGAATATGTGGCTACGAATTTCGTTGTGGGGCTACCTTGAGCACCCAAGGTATAAGTCCCATTTGGGCTATTGTAGGTAAAATTATTGAAGTTGCCCATTTCTCCCTATAAAATTTTGTATGATGCTTGTAGACTGGCCACTGTTTACATCGATAAGATCGCTCGTTTACATGAGGTCCCAGTATCTATTGTTTAGACAGAAATTCTAAAATGTGTTTGAATTCCGAAAAGCCTTCAAGAGGCAATGGGGGCTCAGCTTCTGTTCTGTTATGTTACCCGGACCCGGAGGTTCACTTATGGAACTGGTTATTCGTAACCTCACGTGTATATGTTCTGTTCTGTTCCGTTCTGTTCTGTTCTGTTAATGCTAATGAATGTATCACGTAAACTTAATCATGACTTATGACTCCTGTACATGACCTGGACAAATTATGAAGTTGATACGAAACTGAATTATGATTAGGCGCTGTTTTCCACCCGCAAATTGATGTATGATCATAAAGAACTTGTTAGATTTTTGGGAGAAATACTCCAAATTTATGCAGTAGATTTTTCAGGGAATTCGAAAGATCTATCCATTGTTGGCTGACTTTGCTTACAATCACAGCCTACACTCTAGATTGGTGTGACACCATACAAGCCTTGTATGGAAGAAAATGTAAGTCCCTAACTGATTGAGAACAGAGTGTTGCTTGATTTTGAGACTAAGTAAATGGCTATAAAAAAAGGATTGGAACCGTTGAATGAAAGGTGTTCCGAATTGTGTTCGACTAAGGGTGAAATAAGTTTGAGGGACCAAACTTCCTAAAGGGGGGAAGACGGTGATACCCCTGTTTTGTAGTATGCTAATTGGTCCTTAATTTGAGTATGATTATGTGCTTAGCATGATTTTAGGTGCCATTATGTGAATATATGTGATTTTGAAGTTTTATCTGTTCACCGTAGGAATATCTATTTGAATAATCCACTTCGGAAATTAAATTGAGGGCCTTATCGGCCACATGATCCAAAATTGATTGCGCCATTGTGATTGACATTATTTCTAGAGCCTACGGTGAAATTTAATTGAAAAATTGATTCTGACCAGATTAAGTTGATTAAATTGGTGATTTGGTGCCCAATTAGTTGTTATTATTAAATTGAGCTAGTGGGAAATTATGGAAAGGGCTATACACTCAACTTCCCTCCTCCTTATCTTCATTTTGGGCTGACCAACTCTCTAAGAAAGAGAGAGAGAGCCGGCTGTGGAGAGAGAGAGGAGAGAATTGTGCATTTGTGGTTCAAGACTTGGACCTTTTGGAGATTTAGCTCAAGTATTGCTAAATTTGGGAGATTAAAGCTCCTTGGTAAGTGAATTCATAGGTATTAAGTTGAAATTTTGTGAATTCAAGTTGGAATAATGGTCAAGAACATGATTTAGTTTAGTCACGAGGAAAATGAATTGGTTTGGTTGAATTGTAGGCCATTATGTGCATGCATGTAAGTAGGTACCTTGAATTTGCATGTTTGAGCATGAGAATGTATAATCCATGTACAATTTCAATTGAAGCTCATGTTATACTCATCATTTGTGCCATCTAAGTTGGGAATGTGGCTAATAGATCACATGCATGTACAATTTGAGAAGATATGAGCTTGAATGCATGAGTTTGTTATGTTGATGTTGAGTTTGACATGTTTTGAGACATGCATGTAGATAAATCAAGAAAATGAGCTTCCTAATGTTGTAATCTTGCATTGGTGTCATGTTAGCATGATTAATTTGAGATTTGGGCCATTGCATGCAAGTAATGTAGCTAGAAAATCGAATTGGAGCTCAAGAACACAGTTCTGGGTTTTCCAGAATTTTGAGGTCCGCTCCAGCGGGGAACCTGACGCTCGAGCGGGAAATGCTGCTCCCAGTACTTTTGTAGACTTGATGTCCGCTCGAGTGGGGTAATTCACGCTCGAGCGGGGGTGCTATTTTGACAGGCTTTCCGCTCAAGCGTCCTATTTCACGCTTGAGCGTATTTTTGATGTAACCAGCACTTTTGCAGGCTTAAGGGTCCGCTCGAGCGGGGAAGTCCATGCTCGAGCGGGGACCCTGTTTTCTGAAACTTTGAAAATGCATTCTGTGTTATAATTTTTTCGTCCTCTTTCACTTGCAAGCACTCTTAGGCATATGTTAAGCATTGTAAATGAGTTAATGAGATAATAATAAAGCCTAAAGAGGAATATGTGAATTAAAGAACGGATTGAACTGTTAATGACCCTTTTGTGTTCATGAAACGTGTAGGGTCAAGCTCCAGGGCAAGTCCACAAGCCGATCACTGTGAGTAATATCGTTATTTGAATGCTTGTGAATGTCCAATTGTCTATTCCCTTATAAGCTTTATGAATTGCTAATTGGGATTATGGACGTAAGTCTGATATGAATAAACATAAATGGACCCAAGGTCGTTTTGATAAACATAAATAGACCAAAGGTCGTTTTGATAAACATAAATGGACCAAAGGTCGTTCTGATAAACATAAATGGACCAAAGGTCGTTTTGATAGAAATGAGTGGACTGAAGGTCGTTTTGACATGAATGAGTGGGTCGAAGGCCGTTTTGACAGAAATGAATGGACCGAAGGTCGTTTTGATAGAAATGAGTGGACCGAAGGTCGTTTTGACATGTATGAATGGACCTAAGGTCGTTTTGACATAAACGAATGGGCCAAAGGCCGTTTTGACATAAACGAATGGGCCAAAGGCCGTTTTGATATAAACGAATGGGCCAAAGGCCGTTTTGACATAAACGAATGGTCCAAAGGCCGTTTTGACATACAGGAATGGGCCAAAGGCCGTTTTGACATAAAGGAATGAGCCAAAGGCCGTTTTGACATAAATGAATGGGCCAAAGGCCGTTTTGACATAAATGAATGGGCCAAATGCCGTTTTGACATAAATAAATGGGCCGAAGGCCGTTTTGACGTAGATGGAAATCTGAATGGGCCAAAGGCCAGAATGTTTTGAACTACAGTCACTTGATTGAATTTCGTATAGTTATATATCTATTAAATAGAAATATGAATTGGGCCCAAGGCCGTTTGGAACATGTTGTTCTACATTGTTATGTAACTTCTGTATTTGATTTGATATTATTCACTGGGCTATCGCTCACGCTCATTCATGTGTTTGTAGGTGAGCCAAGAGCAGTCCAGACCCAGTCTCAGTGAAGTCTGTATGGAACAACTAAGGTTTTGAGAGAGTCAGCCCTCGTGTCTCACGCACGAGACCCGTCTTCGCCCTTTTGTTATGTATTTACAATTTGTCAAGTTGGCGAAGTTTTGTATATGTCTGCTTATAGTTTTTATGGGTTGACTTAGTTTTGGATGATCCTGTCTGTACAGAACCTATGTCGCTATGTTTCTGTTGTGAGTTATTAACGTACATATGTATGGTTTGTTTTGATGTGCCATGTAAGCACAGCTCTATGGACAAAGTTTTAAATTTTGCTTCCCTTTTGGCCCCTTTGCTCTGATGTGTTAAGTCTGTTTTGGTTTAAGGCCGTAGGTAATCTTAGGATTACTGGTCGGTTATGTCCTTAACCCATGGGGGCGGGTTCGGGTCGTGACACCTGGTCTTGCTGATGTACCTTGTTAGGCTGCGGAATCCTCAGGAGTATTTTCTACTTCTTCTGTGTATAAGTTATGTTATGATAATTTTGGTTTCTTTAGTTTGGGGTCGCAGGTTGGTGTGGTTCAAGCTTATTCCACCCAAAGTCCAATTCTGAGGATGGTTGGCTTGGAAGAATAGAATTAAATCTGCAGAGTTTCTGCAAAAAAATAGGGTCTTGAGTAGCAATTTAGATCTTAAATGCATTCTTTGCAAAGCTGAGCCTGAGTCTGCTTGCCATGTCCTTCTTCTGTGTCCTTTTTCATGCCACATCTGGGCTGCTATGTTAAAGTGGTGGGGTTTTTTTGGGACATTGCTGGATGTAGTAGAAAAGGTGCTTCTTTGGTGGGATAGAGCCAAAGTTAGGAAATCAGAGAAAGTGATATGGAAAAGTATACCTCTAGCAGTGTTGTGGTCTATTTGGAAGTGCAAAAATGAGTGTAAATTCAAGAACTCAAATCCTAACCTTGATGAAGTCATTGAGTTGGTCAAGATTAGAGTTGCTACATGGGCGAAGACATCACCTAAATTAGCCTAGTTTTCAGTTAATGACTTTAGTTTTAACATGAATCAAATTAGAGTTTGCATTGGTAGAAATGTGAATGTGTGATTGCTTCTAAGCAGTAGGGTCTTGGTTGCCTCAGGGCAGTGGAGCATCCGGATGTTGTTACTGGTTTGTTTGCGGCTGCTGTTCTGTTTGCTACAGTTGGTGTATTGCTTATTGGTTGCTACTGCAGGTAAGGGTGGTATGGCTTAGGAGGCCTGCTGATGTTTGATGATGTTACGAGACTGTCTGTTGCTGTCTTGACCTGTTATAAGCTACTGGTGTATACTGCTATTCAGAGGCTTACTGCTGTTTGGCTTGCTGATGTATGAGGCTGTTCTAGTCTGTGCAGATACTCTAAGGTTGCCCATAGACAAAAGTTGCTTTTACTGCTGGTGGAAGCTCTATGGTTTGGAGCTGGTGTAGAATTATGTTGATTGCTTTTGTTTTGTTGTATTGGTGTTTTGTTTTTTGGATTTTGGTTGCTCTTGATTGGCTTTTCACCAATCTTGGGTTGGGTCAAGTGCTTGCATATAATTGTGTTTCTTTCGCAGTGCCAACCTAGTTGGGATTGTGAAGGTTAGCTATGATACTTAGTGTACTTCCTTGATTTGTTGATGTATTGTTGCATGTACTTTGCTTTATCATCAATAAATCTTTTTTTGCTGATAAAAAAAAATAAAATGACAAAATATCACATTCAAATCATAATTATTCTACTTTTTTTCTCAATAAATAAATAAATAAATAAAATAAATAAAATAAAACAAACTTTTACTTCTAAGCCAAAATAATCAAAAAGTTAAAAAAAAAAAAAAAAAAAAAAAACCCAACTAAAACCAATTGCCAAACGGGGACTCAACAAATGATCGACCTCATCGTCCTTCCAATTTTGGCGAATCGGCTGAATTTCAAAACATTGGTTTTATCTCCCAAAAAAATTGTTTTTATCACCTTCAAACACAACAGGTTAACACTAGCTATAGAGATATTAAACCTCTTTGCTGGACTATAAAACTCTTTCCATATTCTCTTTGCCATAAGCATCAATCCCACCATAGAGAGAGAGAGAGAGAGAGAGAGAGAGAGACAGAGAGAATGGGTTCCAGATCCTTGTCAGAGAAGCCTCATGCAGTGTGTATACCATTGCCTGCTCAAGGCCACATCAACCCCATGCTAAAACTAGCCAAACTCCTCCATAGCAAAGACTTCCACATAACCTTCGTTAACACAGAGTTCAACCACAAACGCATCCTCAAATCCCGAGGCCCAGACTCGCTCGACGGCCTTCCCACCTTCCGCTTTGAGACCATACCCGACGGCCTCCCGGAATCCAACGCCAATGCCTGCCTGTTGGAGTCCACCAACAAACACTGGTTACCTCCTTTTAAAGACCTTCTTCGCAAACTCAATGACACTGCTACATCGAACGTTCCACCGATCACTTGCATAGTCTCTGATGCGATCATGTGCTTCACACTCGCAGCTACTGAAGAACTAGGCATTCCCCATGTTTCTTTCTGGGCAGCCGGTGCTTGTGGCTTCATGGGTTTCATCCAACACCGTAATCTTGTCGAAAAGGGTTTCTTCCCTGTCAAAGGTAAATGATTTTTCTATTTACATACATACATATGTATATTATCATATTTGTGCAACAATAAGGCCTCGTTTGAAACATACTATATTCAACACCGTAATCTTGTCGAAAAGGGTTTCTTTCCTGTCAGAGGTAAATGATTTTTCTATTTACATACATACATATGTATGTTATCATATTTGTGCAACAATAAGGTCTCGCTTCAAAACATGCTATTTTAGTAATTTTTTGACTTTTTAATTAAAATATAAGATAAAAAAAAATTTGTATGTTTAGAATGATTTTTTAGTTTTTACCAAAAGATAGGCAAAAAAGTAAAAAGAAAATAAAATATTTAATTTTTTGATATAAGTTATAGACTTTTTAATTTTTTTAGTAATTTTTTTAACTTTTAAGCTAAAACTATTATATTCCTAACCAAGGCCTAAGCTTAAGAAATAGTTTGTTCAATTACGAATCCAAAAACTTAGAATTCATCGAAGTTAATTTGTTTGTTTTGACTCTAACTTGAACCAATCCCATTCATACCCAACCCCAAGTCAATTCCTGCATATGGGCAACTATGATGCGATATATTTATATGTATATATCAAGGGTAATGTTATCACGGGCACCCTAAAAAAATAGTAATGTTATGGGTCTAGATATAGAAATTTAAAAATTATTCAGAATTTTATATCAATAGCTTAAATTCATTTTATATATAAATTCCATATTTTTTCAATTCAATCTCCATCACGCATACCCATTTCTAGGTAAATTTTAGGTCCCAAATTCTGAAACCCTAACTTTTTTTCTAAAAAATGTATATATATATAATTTTTTTTTATCAACAAAAGAAATCTTTATTAATGAAAATAGACAAAGTATGATAATATACAATAATAAAGAGGAGCTTGGAGCTAGCACAAGCTCCAAGCTGGAGTTGGTAAGAAACCAATAGATAAAGCAAAAGTCACAACTGGGCACAAACAAACAACCAATAGCCACTGTTGGGCACAAACAGACCCACAAAATAGCTTCAAAATAGCTTCAACACAACTATAAGCAGCCAACTTCTACTAAAAAGCAGAGTAAGATCAAGACTATTAATTTGTAGACAAGCAGATCAACAAGACTGTTAGCAGGCTAGCAGACCATTAACAGACAGCTTCAACCCTTAGACCCTCTTTTTAGCACAACAGAGCACTACAACAGGGCATACAGATCAACCAAACCCAGCTTGACAGCTTGACAGATCAACTCAATGGCAGCCCCTTATTTGCCTCCAGTTGAGAACAATTGTAACGACCCAATCTTGGCAAAGCAAAACCCTGCCAAGAGGGTGCACCTCAAACGCTATAGCACCTTTACACCACAATTCCTGTATAATTCATACATCACATCACCACATCACCAAAAGTGCATATGACCTTTCAATTGCCTAACATATATGAGATGATCTATTCAAAGACAAAAAAAATATTATCATGCTACAAGATAGTTCCCAAGCATTTCCTCCAAAAAAAAAATATAATACATACTAATCACGAATCCATCAACACATTCAACTTCATAAGCAATATTTACAATCAACCTCCTTCATAAAAAAAAGGGTAAGCTTACATCCTAGAATGACCCTAAGCAAAACCTCAACCACAAGATGCCGACCTGTGATTCTTCAAAAAAATTCTAGTCTTCAAAGTTGAGGCGAGCCACACAAAAGTCTATGAATCTAGAAAAAAAATTATTTAAAAGAATGAGCTAAAGCCCAATGAGTATACCAATACGATGGAGTTATAAAACTTGCTACTACCAATAGGGTTCAAAATAAAGATACTAAACATAAGAGCTTAATTGGACTTAAATTTATACAAAATAAAAATAAAAATGATGAAATACAATTTCCATAAAACGTTATCAAGATTTTTCCATGGAATCTCATAAGGCAGAAAAAAATACATTTGGATAATGAAAGTAAACAAAAATATAACTTTTCAATACATTAAGATTTCCTGTCCATCATACAATCCACTACATAACCTTAGGGTCGCGTTACCTCGCGACTTAGGTGGTGACGGTACCGTTACGCAAAACATAACCATAGGAACATAGCTCATGTCATCGTAGCACTTCAATTCTTGTTTCAATGTTTCAGTCCCCAGGACCCCTTATACATACAACGACCCTTATGGTCCTTAAAACATTTCGGTCCCCAGGACCCCAAAGCATTTTGGCCCTTGTGGCCCCAAAGGCTATATTCGGTTATATGATCAATAAAATAAATACCCTCACATAACATTTCACTGTCATTCAATCATCATCATCATAAAATTTGAAAGACTCAACTTAAATAAATTCTCATAAAAAAAAAAATTAATGCTTCATTATACAAATGAAATCATATCTTTATTAAAACTCAACCCTTGTCCTCAATAAATTTATAGATTTTCTTTTCATACATATATCATGATGAAATGTATCATTCACTTCCTTTAATTCAAAAATTATTTTCAAACTTTGTAATAAAGATAGAGGTAAGGTAATTTCCATGGTAAGTATACTCACCTCCAAAAATAGCAAAAGTGTAGATTTGAAACTCTACAAATTAATTTCCAAGAGGTATAGAGATGCCTTCCTCTAATCCTAACAATTAGTAAATAGGATCTCAAATTAGGAAAAGCTTTCAATAAAAATTACAACATCTACACAAATGATCCTAAATACAACTATGCTAAGGAATGGCAAGCTAAAGAACTCCTCCAACTTTAAGTCACCCAAACAAATAACTTATCCAATCTCCATAACACCCATCCTTTGAACATCTTTGAGTTAGTAACTTTTTAAATATCCAATCAATTTATATGCACAATACCACCATCAATTTACTACAAAAGTCAAAAATCAACATTTTTGTATAAACTCAACAACTTAAGTAAAATCTCTTCAATCACTTATAAAATTCCTCCATAGAACATAGAGATACCCAATCCACCATTTATCAAATCAATTTCAACATATAAATTCCCTAACACCAAAATCTCCAATTTTTACATCACATTCAAACCCTATATTAACCCAAAATCTTAATCTCCAAATCAACCATCAAATTGACCATTTTTTTTTTTAAACATCTAAAACATTCATGGAAACTAATTGAGAGTATAAAATTCAACAATCAAACCCCAAATCATAATAGATCTAAAACACAAAAATTCCATCATCTCTAACTCAAAATATGTAAAACCTTAAACTAAACTTTTAGAGAAAAATTCTTACCAATTACAAGCCTCTAATCCATCAAGAAAATAAACCCCATGCTTTGATTCTTCAAAAGATTAAGAAAAATCTAGAGTTGGTGCTTTTATTGTGTTATTTTCGGATGGATTTAAGGAGTGGCCGATCGGACCCTTTTTTCGGCGAGATAAGGTGGCCGGAGGTGGTGGAGATGGTGGGTTAAGGTGGTGGTGTAAGGGTGGAGCAAAGGTGTGGTGTTTGGCCTCCAAGAAAGTAAAGGAAAATGAGAGAGAAAGTAGAGAGAAGTTAGAGAATGAAGAATGAAGACAATGAAGGAAAAAAAATCTGCAGTTCTATTTTTTTTTTGTGTTGAAATGGGGTGTTTGGTCACACCTACCATCAAGTTTGGAGTTGGGTTTAGATATCCTAAATGGAGTTTAACATAAGAGTGTGTTTGGCTCTAGATGAAAAGTTGGGAATATTATAATTCTACCCCCCTAAAGGAAAATTTCGTCCACGAAATTTATTCGTTTGTTTAGTCTAGTTCATACCTTGAAAAAGACGTGGATATCAAATTTTCATATCATCCTCCCGCTCCTAAGTAGCTTCCTCCAAAGCATGATTTTTCCACAATACCTTTACTAGTGGTATGGTCCTGGAACGTAATACTTGATCCTTCATGTCCACAACCTCTATGGCTTCCTTTTCATAAGACAAATCATCCTTGAGTTGGATTAGTTGGAAGTCTAACACGTGTGATGGGTCAGGCATGTACTTCTTCAAGGTGGATACATGAAACACATTGTGAATGCGAGATAGACTAGGTGGTAAGGCCAAACTATAAGCAGTCTTGCCAATGCGCTCTAGTATCTCAAATGGCCCAATATACCTTGGACTTAGTTTGCCTTTCTTACCAAATCGCATCACTCCGTTCCATGGCGAGATTCGTAAAAATACATGATCTCCCACTTGAAATTCCAAATCCCTCCTCCGATTATCTGCATAGCTCTTTTGTCTACTTTGAGCCGCCTTCAACCTTTCTCGAATAATATGCACTTTATTGGTAGTAATTTGAAGAATCTCTGGCCCTAACAATTTTCTCTCTCCAACCTCATCCCAACATACTAGAGTTCTACATCTTCGCCCATATAAAGCTTTATAGGGAGCCATCCCAATACTTGATTGATAACTATTATTATATGCAAATTCTATTAAGGTCAAGTGTTCATCCCAATTACCTCGAAAATCTAGGACACAAGCTCTCAACGTGTCTTCTAAAGTTTGAATTGTCCTCTCGGATTGCCCGTCAGTTTGGGGGTGAAAAGCTATACTAAATCTCAATTTAGTACCCAAGGCATTTTGAAGACTAGGCCAAAAGTGGGATGTGAAGCGCGAGTCTCTATCTGAAACAATAGATACCGGCACACCATGCAATCTCACAATTTCATCCACATAAATTTTTGCTAATCGATCAAGTGAAAAGTTTTTCTTAGTAGCCAAAAAGTGTGCAGATTTGGTCAACCTATCTACAACAACCCAAATAGAGTCATGCCCCTTCTGTGTGCGAGGCAGGCCCGAAACAAAATCCATGGCAATATGCTCCCATTTCCATTCAGGTATAGGAAGAGGTTGAAGTAAACCAGCTAGGCGTTGATGCTCTGTTTTAATCTGCTGACATACCAAACACCTTGACACAAATTCTGCTATCTCTCTCTTCATATTTGGCCACCAATAACTTTCTCTTAAATTTTGATACATCTTTGTACTCCCCGGATGTATTGCATAAGGTGAATTATGGGCCTCATCTAATATCTCCCTTTTTTTATCTCGGGCTCATTTGGAACACATAACCGATTTTTAAACATCAACACACCATCTTCTTTAATAATAAAGTCTGACAGAGTACCATCTTTCACTCGAGCTCGGGTCTTCTCCAAAATTGAGTCTTTCCCTTGGGCTTCTCGAATGCGATCCACTAACAAAGGTGTCACTTTAATTGTAGCTAACAAGGATCCCGACTTCCCAACTGCTAGATCAACTCCAATAGATTTTATTTCATGTAAGAGACTAAATTGAATGCCCTGAATGTGAGTTAAATTCCCTGTAGATTTTCGGCTAAGAGCATCGGCCACCAAATTAGCTTTTCATGGGTGATAATTAATGGTGCAGCCATAGTCCTTAATCAGTTCAACCCATCTCCTTTGCCTCAAATTTAAATCTCTCAGTGTGAATAAATATTTCAAACTCTTATGATCAGTATATATCTCACATTTTTCCCCGTATAAATAATGTCTCCCCAACTTTAAAGCAAAAACAACCGCTGCGAGCTCTAAATCATGGGTGGGATAATTGCGTTCATGGTTCTTCAATTGTCTAGATGCATAGGCCACTACCTTTCCATGTTGCATCAACACACAACCGAGCCCTTGATGAGAGGCATCACTATAAACAATAAATCCTTCACCACTTAACGGAATAGTAAGCACTGGGGCAGAAGTTAATCGCTTCTTTAATTCTTGAAAACTCTTTTCACAATTCTCCGTCCACTCAAATTTGGTATTCTTACGGGTCAAATGTGTTAATGGTGCCGCAATTAATGAAAACCCCTCTACAAATCTACGGTAGTAGCCTGCCAACCCTAAAAAGCTCCTCACCTTGGTCACGTTAGTAGGACGATCCCAATTCAGCACAGCCTCTATTTTCTTCGGATCCACAAAAATACCTTCACCCGAAATCACATGCCCCAAAAATACGACACGATCTAACCAAAACTCACATTTGCTAAACTTCACATACAACTTCTTTTCTCGTAAAGTCTGCAATACCACCCGCAAGTGTTGTTGATGATCCTCTTGACTCTTGGAATAAACAAGTATGTCATCAATAAATACAATCACAAATTGGTCAAGGTATGGTTGGAACACTCTATTCATAAGGTCCATAAATGCGGCGGGGGCATTAGTTAGACCAAAAGGCATAACAAGAAATTCATAATGGCCGTAGCGAGTTCGAAAAGCAGTTTTCGGTATGTCTTCTTCCTTAATCTTAAGTTGGTGATACCCTGATCTGAGATCGATTTTGGAGAACACACATGCTCCCTGAAGTTGATCAAACAAATCATCTATACGAGGCAAAGGATACTTGTTACGCACCGTGACCTTACTCAACTGCCAATAGTCAATGCACAATCTCTTGGTGCCATCTTTTTTCTTCACAAATAATACAGGTGATCCCCAAGGCGAGACACTTGGCCTAATGAAGCCTTTATCCAATAACTCTTGCAATTGTATCTTAAGCTCCTTAAGTTCCATTGGGGCCATATGGTAAGGTGCACTAGAAATTGGGGCAGTTCCAGGAATTAAGTCAATAGCAAACTCAATTTCTCGATCTGGGGGTAATCCAAGTAGTTCATCAGGAAAAACATCTATGAAGTCACACACAATTGGTATATCCTCCAATCTTGGACCACTAAATTCGGAGTCAATCAAATAGGCTAAGTATCCTTGGCACCCCTTCTTAAGCATTTTTCTAGTGGTAATAGCAGAAATAACATAAGATGGGGATGCACATCGATCTCCACAAAATCTAAATTCAGGTTCCCCAAAACTGGAAAATACTACCTCTTTCCTATAACAATCCACCGAAGCATGGTAAGAAGCCAACCAATCCATTCCCAAAATCAAATCAAAATCAAGCATCTCTAAAGGCAATAAATCCGCTACCATCTCCCTATCTCCCAACTATAGTACACAACCTCGATATACCTCCTCAATTATAACACAATCCCCAATAGGAGTAGTAATGGATAAGCAATAGCCTAGAGGTTCAATAGGTTTATTAGCATGCAAAGAAAATGATAGAGATACAAAAGAATGTGTAGAACCCGGATCAATAAGTACATGTGCCTCCCTACTGAACACATAAATAATACCTGTTACCACCTCTGGATTAGCCTGAGCATCCCGCTGAGTCAAAGCAAAAACTCTCCCCTGCGAGGTTTGTCTATCGGATTGAACACCTCCTTTATTCTGCTTGCCAAACCTAGTCCCAACCTGACCTTCTCCTCGGCTTCGCCCTCGGCCGGCACCTGAAATTTTATTACTACCAACTCCAGTACTAGCAGATGAAGCAGTTCGTGTGCAATCCCTAGCCAAATGTCCGGGTTGTCCGCAATTGAAGCAAGCTCGTGTATCTCCCAAATTAGTCATTTTAGGAACTGTTCAATCTTTCACCAAATGACCCTTCTGGCCACAACGAAAACACAAGTCGGTACCAGCATGACAAACACCTGTATGTGCCCGCCCACATTGCTTGCAAACAGTTCGAGTGAACTGAGATGATGTCCCACTAGACTGTCCATGACGTTGATTAGAAATGCTTTGGGTTGGGGTGGGATGCTCTCTATTTTTTTGATATGCACTAGAGCTCTTGACTGAACCATAACCATGACCACCTCTCTTTGACGGTCTATTAGATGTGTTCTTATGATGGGATGAACTAAGGTGGCGCTTTTTCTGTTGTTCCGCTAACTTCATTTCTATGACATCTTTCTCAACTGTTAAGGCTTTATCAACCAAGGTCGAATAGTTAGTTATTCCCAATACTCGGATACGAGATTTGATGTCCAAATCCAACCCATTTGTAAAACGACGACATTTGACCTCCTCATCATCCACAAATGAAAGGGCAAAACGAGATAAAGAAATGAACTTAGCTTCATATTGAACTACAGTCAAATCCCCTTGCTCTAGCTGAAGGAACTCTCTCTCTTTTTCATACCGATAAGTAGCTGGAAAGTACTTGTCATTGAAAACCTTAGTGAATTGGTTCCAGGTCAATCCTCCGGTGCCACTTGCCGTAAGTAGGCGTTGCGTGGCCACCCACCAATATTCAGCCTCCTCCACCAGCATAAAACTAGCAAGTGCAACTCGCTGCTCGTCTGATACTTCCATCACAGAAAATATCTGCTCTACCCTCCTTAACCAGGCCTCTGCCTCCATAGGATTGGGTGATCCATAAAATGATGGAGCCCCCAACTTCTTGAACCTCTCAATTGCGGTGAGGCGGTTGTCTGTAGGTTGCACAAATGGCCTAGACTGTGCTGCATTCTGTTGTTCAAGGATGTGAGTTTGCCTCTCCGCTAGGCTAACCATTGACTCTAAAAGGCGCTGCACACTAGGGTCTAAAAATGCTGGAGCTGCGTCAGCCCTTGGTGGTACAATTCTATCTGAATGTCCCACTTCTGGATTGGCACTTGACTCTTGAGTTTGCTCATTATGCGATTCATGTTCAATCTCTTTTTCCTGAACCCGAGGTGGAACTTCATTTCCAACACTAAGATGTGGCTCTCGCTCAGCCTCAAGCACTTCCATAAGGGGGCGACTCTTATGAACTTTTCGCCTTGCCATATGCGCCTGTATAACAAGATAATTAAAACTTAGAATACTAGATCGCTATTAAACATCATCACTAATCGAATTACTAACTACAATACCCTATCAACTTTAATTCTAAAGTAACTAGTCTACAGATTCATAACCTAATGCTCTGATACCAAAAATGTAACGACCCAATCTTGGCAAGGCAAAACCCTGCCAAGAGGGTGCACCTCAAACGCTATAGCACCTTTACACCACAATTCTTGTATAATTCATACATCACATCACCACATCACCAAAAGTGCATATGACCTTTCAATTGCCTAACATATATGAGATGATCTATTCAAAGACAAAAAAAATATTATCATGCTACAAGATAGTTCCCAAGCATTTCCTCCAAAAAAAAAAAATATATAATACATACTAATCACGAATCCATCAATACATCCAACTTCATAAGCAATATTTACAATCAACCTCCTTCATAAAAAAAAAGGTAAGCTTACATCCTAGAATGACCCTAAGCAAAACCTCAACCACAAGATGCCCACCTGTGATCCTTCAAAAAAATTCCAGTCTTCAAAGTTGAGGTGAGCCACACAAAAGTCTATGAATCTGGAAAAAAAAATTATTTAAAAGAATGAGCTAAAGCCCAATGAGTATACCAATACCATGGAGTTATAAAACTTGCTCCTACCAATAGGGTTCAAAATAAAGATACTAAACATAAGAGCTTAATTGGACTTAAATTTATACAAAATAAAAATAAAAATGATGAAATACAATTTTCATAAAACGTTATCAAGATTTTTCCAAGGAATCTCATAAGGCAAAAAAAAATACATTTGGATAATGAAAGTAAACAAAAATACAACTTTTCAATACATTAAGATTTCCTATCCATCATACAATCCACTACATAGCCTTAGGGTCGCGTTACCTCGCGACTTAGGTGGTGACGGTACCGTTACCCAAAACATAACCATAGGAACATAGCTCATGTCATCGTAGCACTTCAATTCTTGTTTCAATGTTTCGGTCCCCAGGACCCCTTATACATACAACGACCCTTATGGTCCTTAAAACATTTCGGTCCCCAGGACCCCAAAGCATTTTGGCCCTTGTTGCCCCAAAGGCTATATTCGGTTATATGATCAATAAAATAAATACCCTCACATAACATTTCACTGTCATTCAATCATCATCATCATAAAATTTGAAAGACTCAACTTAAATAAATTCTCATAAAAAAAAAATTAATGCTTCATTATACAAATGAAATCATATCTTTATTAAAACTCAACCCTTGGCCTCAATAAATTTATAGATTTTCTTTTCATACATATATCATGATGAAATGTATCATTCACTTCCTTTAATTCAAAAATTATTTTCAAACTTTGTAATAAAGATAGAGGTAAGGTAATTTCCATGGTAAGTATACTCACCTCCAAAAATAGCAAAAGTGTAGATTTGAAACTCTACAAATTAATTTCCAAGAGGTATAGAGATGCCTTCCTCCAATCCTAACAATTAGTAAATAGGATCTCAAATTAGGAAAAACTTTCAATAAAAATTACAACATCTACAAAAATGATCCTAAATACAATTATGCTAAGGAATGGCAAGCTAAAGAACTCCTCCAACTTTAAGTCACCCAAACAAATAACTTATCCAATCTCCATAACACCCATCCTTTGAACATCTTTGAGTTAGTAACTTTTTAAATATCCAATCAATTTATATGCACAACACCACCATCAATTTACTACAAAAGTCAAAAATCAACATTTTTGTATAAACTCAACAACTTAAGTAAAATCTCTTCAATCACTTATAAAATTCCTCCATAGAACATAGAGATACCCAATCCACCATTTATCAAATCAATTTCAACATATAAATTCGCTAACACCAAAATCCCCAATTTTTACATCACATTCAAACCCTAGATTAACCCAAAATCTTAATCTCCAAATCAACCATCAAATTGACCATTTTTTTTTTTTAAACATCTAAAACATTCATGGAAACTAATTGAGAGTATAAAATTCAACAATCAAACCCCAAATCATAATAGATCTAAAATACAAAAATTTCATCATCTCTAACTCAAAATATGTAAAACCTTAAACTAAACTTTTAGAGAAAAATTCTTACCAATTACAAGCCTGTAATCCATCAAGAAAATAAACCCCATGCTTTGATTCTTCAAAAGATTAAGAAAAATCTAGAGTTGGTGCTTCTATTGTGTTATTTTCGGATGGATTTAAGGAGTGGCCTACCGGACCCTTTTTTCGGCGAGATAAGGTGGCCGGAGGTGGTGGAGATGGTGGGTTAAGGTGGTGGTGTAAGGGTGGAGCAAAGGTGTGGTGTTTGGCCTCCAAGAAAGTAAAGGAAAATGAGAGAGAAAGTAGAGAGAAGTTAGAGAATGAAGAATGAAGACAATGAAGAAAAAAAAAAAATATGCACTTCTATTTTTTTTTTTTTTTTTGTGTTGAAATGGCGTGTTTGGTCACACCTACCATCAAGTTTGGAGTTGGGTTTCGATATCCTAAATGGAGTTTAACATAAGAGTGTGTTTGGCTCTAGATGAAAAGTTGGGAATATTATAACAATATCTTTGACAGAGAAGGGGAAGTCCTTGAGAGAGGCTTTGAGCTAAAAAGCTAATCTAACCTTGATGAGTTCACACAGGTCAGCCGAGTTTGGATGGACATTAGAGAAAACACACTCATTCATATGCTTCCAAAGAGACCAGAGGACAACTAGGGGAATGGATCTCCAAAATTTTCTAAGCAAACACTTAAAATTCACCCCCATCTACTAATTGAACAGACCTGCCATAGATACTAGAATGCACCATTGAAGACCCCAATCATGAAGCACAGAGGACCAAATGGCCCAAAAAATGTATATATGGCACAGAGGACCGGATATTGCTAAAAAATGTATATATGGTATGCATCTTATATAAAAAGTATAACTTTTATCATAAAATATATAAGTTTTACTACAAAATACATAAGCTTTTTCTTATCACAAAAAATATATATAACTTCATCGTTCATAATGTTCCTCACAAAAATTTGTAACCTCTACCACAAAAATGATTACTTTTATTATGATGTGCATCTTTTTGGAGGTACACAATGCAACATTTCCCATATAGTAATCTATATGCTCACATAGAAAATACGAGTAAGGTGTTACAATGGTTTTTTTCTTTCTTTTCCTTTATTCTTATATATATATATATAGGCATTGAACTGAAATTATCATTGCTGTGATTTGCAGACCCCAATTCCATCACAAATGAGTATTTGGATACGATTGTAGATTGGATACCTGGTATGCAAGGTATACGCTTAAAGGATATCCCAAACTTTATTTATTGCGTTAGTCTTGGTGACTTTATAATTAAATTTATGTCGGAGATAACTGAGACAGCTCTCAAATCTTCTGCAATTATTTTGAATACATTTGATGAACTGGAGCATCAAGTTTTGTACTCACTTTCATCCATGTTTCCCCCAATTTACACAATCGGACCTTTACACTTACTCTTGAACCAAATCAAGGACGATAGTTTGAAGTCAATAGGATCAAATTTGTGGAAAGAAATAACTGAGTGCCTAGAATGGCTCAACTCTAAAGAACCTAACTCTGTTCTTTATGTGAATTATGGAAGCTTAACTATAATGACACAAAATCAACTGGTTGAGTTTGCTTGGGGACTTGCTAATAGCAACCAGACCTTTTTATGGATAATAAGACCTGATCTTGTCACCGGCGACTTAACTGTTATTCCACCAGAATTCATTACAGAGACCAAAGAAAGAAGCTTACTTATAAGTTGGTGCCCACAAGAGCAAGTTCTCTCCCACCCATCCATCGGAGGGTTTTTAACTCATTGTGGGTGGAACTCCACTATTGAAAGCATTTCCAGTGGAGTGCCAATGATATGTTGGCCAAGTTTCGGAGATCAACAAATCAATTGTTGGTATAGCTGCACTCAGTGGGGGACTGGGATAGAGATAAACAATGATGTTAAGAGAGATGAAGTTGAGAGGGTTGTGAGAGAGTTGATGGTTGGAGGCAAAGGTAAGGAGATGAAGAAAAGAACCATGGAGTGGAGGAAAATGGCTAAAGAGGCAATAGTGAGTTCATCAGCTTCATCTTTCTCAAATCTAGAGAAAATGATTAAGCAATTAGTTCCTATCAAACGTTAGGGTAATTAAAGTAACTACTTTACAAATATTATCTTCTATTGTATTTCAATATATTGTTTCGTTATGGGATGTGTAGTTTATGTATATTGTTGGTTATTGATATTGTAATTTAAAAAAAAAATTTACTACATGTCATAAAAAAATTTACTACATGTCATGGTTTAGCTCATCTGGATCATGTATGACAGAACAACATGGAATTATATGTTGACAATTTTTTTTGTCTTCCAATATCTTTTTTCTAATATATTTTTAATCATACAATTATGTATGAGTAAAAAGATGGCGATGAACATTTTTTGTCTGGAGATTTTTTGGTTTTATTTTTTATTTTTTGATTCACAAGTAGAAGATATTATTTATAAATATGAAGATAATTGTATTAAATTGTACAATTAACTATATAAGAAAGTCTAAGAACATATACAAACCCAACACCAACTACCAACACAAGAAATAGCCTTATATTAGAAAAAATAAATAATTAAACAACCCTATAATAGAAAATAAATAATCCATCTGTCGTGATAGTGATGGATTAACCTGTGACCTTTCAATTGAAATTGTCCAACTAGGAGACAGTGAGTAGCCCTCCTTTTGGTTCAATTTCAATATATCAATCATGTAAATTTTAGGCAATCCGTCCCTTTGAGCCACATCCACGAGTTCAGTTTGAGATTTAACTGATTTACATGGAGAAAGCACTTTTTGTGGGTCTCAAAATTAAACCTTTAAATGTTTAACATGACATTTGATTCAATATTAAGTTTAACCTTCTAATTAAGTTAACATATCTTCAATAGAAATTATGAACTCTCAAAACACATATCCAACATCAAAATACCACACGTAATATAATTTAAATGCACAAATTTCATTTTTGAAATGAGCATCAACTTCACTATCAATTTAAACTTCTGGTTTGCAAATTTTATCCTAACCTGCAGAATGAAAACATAATTCTTAAAAATCATTTTCTTATTCATTTGTTCCAAAGTTTGATCATTCTGAATGATCTAAATCATTTTATCTCATGAAAATAATGTTGGACAATCTTCACTGTATTTGAAAAAAAAAATTATGTTTGTGTACTTAACAACAAAGGGAATACAGAAGAAGTAAAGGAAATGAGAGAGTTTGTTTGATTACAAAAATCAAACTAGAAAATTAAATAAAACAGAAAATAAATTAATTGCTTATCAAATTAATTTCACAAATTTTCTGATCAAGTCCAATGTTTAACACTGTATCCTCAAGACAGATTCGTCATTTCCACGGTACTTTCAGAATGTGGACGTCTATCTCACAGGATAAAATGATTAACAGCAAACACTAGCAGCACTACAAATTGTTTGCACAACGAACACACTAACTGTTTACACTATTTCTCACAGAAATTTAATGTAGCAAAATGCAAAGATTTATTACAGAGGGGAAGCACGAAAATTGTGAATGAAAAATCAATAGAAGGTCTGTCTATTTATAGGGAGAAAATGTGATTGTTTGGTTTGAATTAAACAGGTGCAAACCTATTCAATTTGAATGAACAGATATAGCACTGCTTGGGTTTGAATTTGAACAGATACTGAAACTGTTCCAGTTTAAATTCAAACAGATAAAAACCGGGCAGAATTTTCGTGGAGGAAAAAGTCTAGTAGAATTTTTGGAATTAATTTCTGAAATTCAAATTCTAAAAAATTAGAATTTAATTTTACAAAAATAAAATTCAAATGTTTTTGGTCCAAAAAATAATTAGTATTGGGCCAGACAAGCCCAACCCAACAACGCACCCGCACCTAGCCCGCCCAGACGGCGGCGCGCATGTTTATTTTTGTGTCCAATGAGTCTAGCCAATAACCTCACTCTCTACAAAACTTAGGTGCCTCGTGGGGCCTATCCCAAGTTCCAAACTCAAGCCTTATAAATCCACTCAAAGTATGCCCACCAAATTAATGTGGGACAAGCCTTAAACCAAACATTTAGGAAATTTCATCAAAAACTCCATTTCTATGGAGCTCATTTTGTCTTCAATTTCTCATTCACCCGATAATGGTTTTGAGCAACAAAATATACCACGTGAATCACAACGTGGCATAGAACGCATTACTACTTAGATCCGTCAAATTTGGCGCATAGGTCCCACCTAAAAAATATACCAAAATTAAGAAAAAATCAGATTTTTTCAAAACTTCAAAATCATTTCTAACAAATAAACCTTTGAATTGTTTGAAAATTGTTTGATATCTGCAAAGAATTTAAGAATATACAAAGCAATTAATACAAACATCTCTTTGTTGTGCAATTCATAACAGCGCAAAAGATATACAATTACAATGTTTTTTAATGGGATACAATTACTAGTTTGAGAAAGGAGTTGCTAAATATAAAGGACAAGAATCATTTGTTAGTTACTCCGTAGAGTTTTAGACGGAGATTTGTCAATTATATTAACTTTTTTGCCAGAATATAAATTATAACCTCATTGCTAGAACATAAATTAGTTGCATTTTTGTTTCCTGAACACATTTTTATTTTATATAGGTAACAATTTATTAACAGTGTGTCAGAAATTGCATGAGTAAAAATAAAATTGTATCATACTTGTCAAAAAAACAAAACGGCAAATTACGATGATAGTTTCTGTACTTTGATCGTTGTGTCATTTTGGTCCCTATACTTTTAATTGGTTCAATTTTGTCCTTAAATTTATAATTTTGTCTCAATTGATTACAATTTTTTTTAAAAAAAAAAAAAATTATAACTAGGTGTCTAGGCCCAATTTATGCACACCTCAACTAAATCATGAGGCTCTAAAGTTAAGGACTGAGCAAACATCTAGTGGCCTCACGATTTAGGATGTTTGGCCTTCGTAGGTTTCGAACCTGTGACCTCTTGGATAGTAAGCTCTTTGATTGCTTTCTTCACTCACTAAGTCAAATCCCTTGGGGTTAATTGATTACAACTCTTGATATTTCTTTTTTTTTTTTTTTTTTTTTGATCGGCAAATATTAGTTGTTAGTTGTTAGATTAGTATCTATGAGAGAAAATCTTTCCACCCTTGGCAAAGCACCTAAGTGCTTGCACTCATTTACGTCAACCCCTGTAAGGAGAATTGAACCCATGACCTCCATGGAAATAAGCCCTAAAGAAAGTATGGTGGCCAAGTAGGATAGGCCTAGTTGGTTAACTCTTAACATTTCTTTATGGAAAACACGTACATAAGTGTCATATATCACATTTTTAAAGGACAATTATAAATTTACTCAACTCAATGAGTTAACCTCAACCAATTTTGTGATAATTTTTCTAAAAAAATACTGACGATATTATTAATTAGACCAAATTGACATAAAATCTAAAATTAAGAGTTAAAATTGAACTAATTGAAAGTGTAGGAACCAAAATGATACAAGAGGTCAAAAATAAGGACCACCGGTATAATTTGTAAAAAAAAAAAAAAACTCTATTACATAGATTATCAATATTTTGTTAGTTTGGACTGCATGATAGCGTGAATTGTGACTGTAGAAAATTAAATTAATTTTCAATTTGATGCTCAATGCAATTTTCATGTTCATCATATATTGTGGATGATTAAGCAAGTTATTCAATGCTTACTTTTTGCATTCAATTTTTATTTTAAGGATATGAAATGGATACCATCTACGAAAAATAAAAAGCAACAGCCAAATTATTAGTCTGACATTTTTAACATTAGCAACATTCATTCTTTCATCCCAAGATCAAAGTTAACCTCAATGGTTAGTTTGGTGGTCAAGGCCTAGAGTCTAGGGTGTGTTTTCTTCAATGTCTCAAGTTGGAAACATTTTAGGTGCAAACAACCTCTTGAGTTTAAGTTATACAAGGCAAAGTCGTGGCTTTGAGGGACCCCTACAATTAGACGGTGAGATTATTATTTTGGAATAGTCAATATAATGAACCAGCTACCGAGTTACTAAAAAAAAATAAAAATCCTAAGATCAAAGTTAAACATCTTAAAAACGAATTTGTGTATCTACATAAGAACTTTAGGCTCTATTTGTTTACCGGAGATAGGTGTGGGACCGTATATAATATGAGATGGGTCCCATATTTATTTATTTATTTATTTTTATCTCCTTATATCCTATGTTCGGTTGTTTCGCAATCAACGTCTGCCCATCGCGCACAACTTATGCCATCAGTTTGAAACTGGCCGATTTTGTGCCTATAGCCCAGGTGATCCGAGCGTATGACAATATAAGCAGAGAGGTGATGGGAACAATGCAGATCAGAGTACGAGTTGGCCCAGCTCAACAAGACATCGAGTTCCATGTCCTGGACATTTCAGCCACTTTCAACCTACTACTTGGGCGACCCTGCCTGCACCAAGTGAAAGTCGTCTCTTCAACCCTCCACCAAATGCTGAAGTACCCCTATAAGAAACGGGTAGCTATAGTCTTCGGGAATTCATCTATACATCCTCTGCCAGAGGTCACTACACTTGTGCTGGAGATTGTGCATGGCGAAGAGGATGTCTTCCTTTCGGGGTTTACCTTGGCTGAGGTCTGGGTGGTACAAAATATCTTGGCCATCCATAAGGGCTTGTTTGTCAGCGCTCAATCTATGTACTTCATGAACAAGCTCCAACACATGCTACGAATTGGGCTAAGAAAGAGTGGCCGGAAGGGTGATCTGCATTGGCCGATGTGCCACATAACCCGCATGCCTTTGGTCTTGGCTATACACCCACCAAAGAGGACTGGGTGAGGAAAGGGAAAGAGATGGTAGGAAGAGCCAGAGCTAAGTAGACTAGGAAGCGCTACTAGCTTATGCACTGACCTATCCGGGGAACCCTTAATGGTCATTTTGTTCGGGAGGGTGAAGACTTCACATTCTGTGGTTTCCCCGAACCCTGGTTCAACTTTGAGAGGCAGCGGGTTCCTGACTTTGAGATTTTCTTTGACTTGCAGCTGCAAGAGAGTGATACAGAGGAACATACTGAACTAATTGCTGAAGCTACGAAGAACACTGAAAGTGTTTCCAACAGCAGTGAGTTTGAAGTAAGGGCAGCATTGACATGTCTTCTTTCGGATCCTTCAATCGACTCAGAGAGCTTACAGGATAACCTGACCGTTTCCATGATCGGAGACCAATCAGGTGCGAACCCTTCTAGTAGTATCTTGGATGCATCCGACGCACCATCCCTCATTTGGCAACTAGAGGAGGGCTACCTGTCTAGCAATTCTAAGTCAGGTAGTAAACCAGAATCTGGTTCTACAGAGTCTATGGGTTGGAATCAGATTCCAGTTCTTCTGAGTCTGGGTCTGGTATTCTTGGGGTTGATAACCGGGATGCCGAGGTTTTGTCCAGGTTGTCCTTTTCTTTTTCCTTTGAGCCAGTTGTAACCGAGAAATTGGATGAGCTATACCTTTTGAATGAGAATGGCACTGTAGATTTCGAGTATTTCTCTATGCCGCTTATTTATTGCATTGATCATGATTTTCAAAATTTTCATTAAAACGATGAGGAAGGAATTCTTCTGGTTTTGAAAATTTTGATTAATCAAGAGGATGGGAGGTTTGCAAAACCCTTCGCTGATGAAATCATTGCTTTTAATGTAGATACTGAGAAGGATCCGCGTCTAGTCTAGATCAGGTCCACGTTGTCTTTGGAGGAGCGCAAGCGCTTAGTAACTTTATTAAAAGATTTGAAAGATGTTTTTGTGTGATCCTACGAAGACATGCCTGGAATCGATCCTGAGATTGTACAATATCAGATCCCTCTTGACCCCGAGGCCCGACCCATCAAACAGAAGTTGCAGAGAATACACGTGGATTAGGCTCAGAAGATTAAAGAAGAGGTCACCAAGCAGATAGACGCAGGATTCTTGCTAGTATCTGAGTATCCAGCTTGGTTGGCCAACATTGTTCCAGTGCCAAAGAAATATGGCAGAATTCGGGTGTGTGGATTTTAGAGATCTGAACAGAGCCAGTCCGAAGGACGACTTTCCCTTGCCGCACATCGATGAATTGGTGGACTTCACCGCAGGCCATGCGTTGCTCTCCTTCATGGATGGATTTTTCTGTTATAATCATATCCTAATGGCACCCAAAGACAGAGAGAAATCTACTTTCACTATGCCGTGGGGAACCTACTACTATAAAGTGATGTCGTTTGGGCTGAAGAATGCCGGGGCTACCTATTAACAGGATGCAACCACAATTCTGCATGATATGATCAATAAAGAGGTCGAGGTGTATGTGAACGGCATGATTGTCGAGTCCAAGGAAAGAAAGGCCACTACACTGTCTTGAAGAAATTCTTTCAACGGATCAGAGAATACAGACTGAGATTGAATCCGCAAAAATGTAGTTTCGGTGTAAGAGCAAGGAAAATACTGGGTTTCTTGATCACACAGAGGGGCATAAAGGTAGATCCTTCAAAAATCAAGGGAATCTTAGAAATGCTACCACCAAGGACTGAAAAGGAGGTGCGAGGCTTTCTCGATAAAGTGCAATTCGTAAGATGGTTTATCTCTAAATTAACCTTGACTTGTGAACCATTATTTGGCCTTCTGAAGAAAGGAAAGAAATTCTGATGGGATGATCGGTGTTAGTTCGCTTTTGAGCAGATCAAGCAGTACCTTCAAAATCCGTCTGTGTTGTCGCTGGCAGAGTCGGGAAAGCCCTTGATTTTGTATCTGTCAGTAATGGACACAACGATGGGATGCATGTTTGCTCAAGAATCTGAGGATAGGGTGGAGAAAGCCATCTATTACCTGAGCAAGAAATGCTAGATTATGAGACCCGTTACACCCCGCTAGAGAAAGCTTGCTTAGCCTTGGTATGAGCAACGAGGAAGTTGAGGCACTACTTGTTAGCTCACTCTGTAATTCTGGTTTCGAGGTTAGATCCCATCAAATATCTCTTTGAGAAACCAGCGCTTACGGGTAGGCTAGCCTGTTGGTTGTTTCTCCTCTCTGAATTTGATCTGAAGTATGTTACTTCCAAGTCTGTAGCGGAGTTCCTAGTAGATCACCCTGTGGAAGCAGATGAAGCAGTAGAATACCTGTTTCCAAATGAAGCTATTCTGCAAGTCAAGGAAGAGGTTTCGACAATGTACTTTGACAAAGCATCTAATTAATACGGTTATGGGATAGAGGTGTTGCTGATAGCACCTGACAATTCCTATATACCCTTAGCCTTCAAACTTCGGTTCAAGGTATCCAATAATGAAGCAGAATGTGAGGCGTGCATCGCTGGGTTGGAAGTCACCCTAGAACTAGGGGCAAAAAGGTTGGATGTCATTGGGGACTCGAACCTAGTTGTGTCTCAAACAAATGGAGATTGGAAGGTTAAAGAAGAAAAGATGAAGATCTATCACCAAACCCTAGATATTCTGATTCCTAGGTTTGAGAAGCTAGCTTTTACGTATCTACTAAGAGAGAACAATAGGTTCGCTGATGCCTTATCAACTCTATCTTCCATGATAGACATCCCGTTTGGAGTCCAGATGCGTTCGATCATTATTAAGCAGAGATACATGCTGGCCTATAAGTCTATCGCCGCACTAGATGAAGTGCAAGATCAAAATACTTGATTTTATGATGTCTAGAACTTCTTGGAAAATAAGGTTTATCCACCAGGGGAAAATGCCAAAAATAAAAGGGTAAAATACGGCAGATGGCCGTTCAATTTATCATCTGCAGAGGTAAGCTATATAAGAGGGGTCATCTGGGAATGCACAAGTTGTGTGTCGACGTAGAGGAATCAAAGCGCCTGATGGAGGCTGTCTATGGAGAAGAGTGCGGAGCACACATGAACAGAGTAATGTTAGCCCAGAAGATTCTCAAGCAAGGTTACTACTTGTCTACCATGGAGGAGGATTCTATCTATTTTGTTCGGCGATGCCACAAATGCCAAATTCATGCTAATCGCATGAATATCTCCGCCGTCGAAGCTGTACAACATGACTTCACAATGGCCTTTCTTGGTCTGGGGAGTTAACGTTATCAGCGCAATCACACCGAAAGGGTCAGATGGGCATGAATACATCCTGGTGGTAATTGATTATTTCACAAAGTGGGTGGAAGCTCAGTCTTACGCAGTGTTCAAAGTAGCGCATGTGGATAAGTTCATCCGAAACAACATCGGTTGTCGATATGGAGTCCCAAACGAGATTATTTCAGATAATGGATTCCATTTTAAGAAAGAAGTTATCGACTTGCCTACGTAAGGCCTAATTCCCATCTTTGGGATACATATGCAACTTCATCCTGAAGCTCGGTCATAAACACCTCCAACTCAACTTTCCTGTCCATGTGTTGACCAGGTCATCTTTGTCATCTGAATGTTTGGTTATGATCTTCTCTGAGATCTGGTTACAATGTTGAGCAATGCTATTTAGACAATGAGTAATTTGTGATCTTTGGATTCGGGGTTATACATCTTCAAGATTGATTCCATGCGTGTCAAGTTGTGATCCTTATCAAAAATGGTTTTGAAAAGTTTTGATAAAGTTGATTTTTGCTCAAATTTTACTTTTACAACTTAGACCATTTTTGGACCAAAAAGAAAATTTTCAGTGTCCACAACTTCAATTTTATTCATTTCCATACAAAGTTCTCCAACTCTCGATACAAATCAAAGTTGCTTTTATTACATTCATAAAACTTGAAAAGTAAGATCAAAGCAATAAACTATGGGCATAAATGAGTCAGGTGCTCCTGCGTCCCCCACTTGTGCTTGTGGAAGCTTCTAATGCTAAAGTGGGACTGGATTGTGCCTCATCTTCGAGCCAAGTCAAGCACTCGCTAGAAAGTGCGCAGCTAAAACTAGGAGCAGGGGCCAGAAGCTCTCTTGTACTCGAAGTAGTGAGGCACCTAGCCAAATGTGAACCTCGTACAGGGAATGAAACTAGGTATTCTACCCCATCCACTAGGCAAGTTTGATCATGTCGAAATTGACGCTTGAACCGGAACGGAAAGTAGAATACACAGTGTGTCAGGCAAATTAGCTGAACGCCAGGTTGTTAAGTCATGTTGTAGCTCATTTTGGTCAGATTAAGCCAGGGGCAACGCCAAGCAATATTAGCATCAGACGTGTTACATATCCAATGGCACCATCATCCCTCATTCGGGAAATTCACTAGTTGTTGGTGGAAAAAGTATGATTGGGCTGAGTATGCAGGGCAAGAATCCACTACCTTCAGCTTGTCCATTAGCTATATCTAGGAAGGGATGAAAGAAAAGAGAGATTAAAGAATAGAGAGATGTATGTTGAGAGAAAAGGACTTGTGTTTAGAATTTCAGTTGTTGGTCAGTTCATTACCTGATTAAGACTGTTGTAGCAATACAAGTATTCGGTTTTTAGTATCAAATTCAATCTCGATTCCATGCTAAGTGGTTGCTCATGATGCAAAATACAACACATTTTTAAAGAAAAACTGGTTTTCATTCCGATCATGGTTGCTTTTCTTTACAAAAATGTAGTACAAGTTTTTTTAAAAAATAAAACATGTCTGTAGCTGTACAAAGTGCTAACACTGCTAACAGAAAGAAACTGCACAAAAATACAAGAAAATCAGTGCCAACCATCTCAGGCTCGAGAGGACCTCTTCGTTTTTTTCCTAGGTAGGGACTCAGAGCTGTCTCCATCAACATCGCTAGCTGACTCAGGTGCTGAGTCGGAACCGGAATCATCGCCACTCTTTGCCTCAGAGCCCGACTCAGCATCACCTCCACTCTCAGATCTAGAGTCGTCGTCATCTCCACTCTCAAAGGACTCAGACTGTAGATTCACTACCTCCTCAGAGCCACTGCTCTCGGCATCATTATCACTCAGCACTAGCTCTGAAGGGCTCTTCCAGCCTCGACCACGACGTCCTTCTCGGCCACGTCTTGGGGCCTGTCTCTCCCTCCCATTTGCAACTGGAGGAGATAGTGATGGTGTAGGCGCCGCCGCCGCTGGTCCTCTCGGTAAGGCTGGAACCTGGAACATACAATACTGGCGCATCAGATATGATGAATAGTTACAGATATAGTATGATGAAAATGATGGAATGCAATGAGCCATATACAATGCAAGTATAGTACAGTGTGTCAGTGTAGCATAGCAGTGTGATGTAACAAGGGACAAAATGCATACCATGAGATGAGTATCAATGCGTCAGTCAGAATGTAGTGTATAATAGTGTGGAATATGCTAAAATGTGGGCAGAAAGTAGGGAAAGAATATCTGAATGCCATAGAGACTAAGTAGTGCCTCCCTCCTCAAAATTATGCTCTCGAATGAGGCTACTAGCTCAAGCAGTCCCTCAGTGTATCCCAGGGGTGCCTGTAGATGCATTGGGAATGATCAGTATCCAGAAGGAACGAATATCAGAAAGAGAATGTGGAAAGTTAAAGAAAATGTGGTACATATCGGAGGTGCGTCATGAGCTTGGACGTATCTATGGCTGGCCTCTGCTGGCTCAATCAAAATCTGATAAGACATCCCAGCCGGCCTCCAACATGTCAGTATGGTCAGGATCTCTAGCCAACCGGTTGCCTATCCAACATGAGGGCCCCCTCTAGCCCTGGCCCTCGTTGCCCGGGTCCTACTTGTCGAAGGGGCACCTATTGCTCTGCCTGCGTGAGCACGAGCACCCATCAAGGAAGGCATCAGATATGTCTAGATGAATATCGCATAATCTCCCTCCCTAAAGAAGTAGTCGACGTCCAGGCCACCAGTAAACTGAATCATCTCATACGAGGAGAGGTTTTCCATGGCACTCATAGATGGCGGGGGCGGTATAGGAACTACCGGCTGAGGCAAACCTAAGGTCTGGCACACAAATTGCTCGCCTAGAAACCAAGCTCGACAAACTGGGCCCTCGAGTAGAAGTCGAAAATGGGAAGCCCCTTGAGCTTCAGCATACTGGTCCCAGACTCTATCCAGTATCGTCGCCCAAGGCTGCCAAGCGATCTGCAAATAGAGAATGCACACATTGTTTAATTGCCATCATTAGATATTTCAATATGAATCAAAACTAAAGTAAAGCAAAAGTAATTGTGAGTTTTGAGTTACCTCTGTGGTAGTCACTATATCGAAGTACCAACGAAAGAATGTGAAAGTCTTCTGGGTCCTCCGCAGGCATCTCCTGTCATACTGGTGAGAGTATGGCACAATATGAGGCATATCTATCTCTGGGTCTGGGGCAAGGGTCGAGAAATATGCATATACCTAAAGTTGCAAAGAAAAAGCAACAGTGAGTATACAACTTGCAAACACAAGATGTAGAAAGTAGAATGTGCGTACAGTGTATAGAGAGTACAGATACAGAATACAGAAAGTAGAAGGGGTGTACAACATACAGAGAATGCATATGCATAATGCAGGAAGTAGCATGTGCATGTGTAGTATAGTGTACAGGATGTGTGTACAGATATAGAGGATGCGGAATGTGCAATGTAGAGAGCACAGTATGTAGGTGTAAACAATGCAATGTGCAGTGTACAGAATGTGCAAAGTAGAAAGCACGGAAATGGCGGGCATAAAATGTAAAACAGAAATGTAAAGCATACCTCCCAGGCTCACCAGTAGCCTTCGACTCTATCTTCCTTCCTGCGGGATATCGAGCTCATATAGCCATACAATGTGGCTAGGCTAGCACTGCCTCAATCATACAGTCAGACCTGAGATAAGTCCACTAGAGCGCTCAGGAGATATAACCCTACAATGCTCCACCTGTTTGCAAACAAGGTGGTTCTGAATAAGAACATCAAAAAGCCTCCAGCATAATGCTCGGTCTCCTCTAGAGTCTCTGGCTCTCGCCCTCGAAAATGCCCGACGAACCAGCTATATCATACCATCCTCGATTGGACGAGAGAAGGACATGCTCCTAGCCAGTGTAGCCAGACGGCTTGCCATTCGCCCATGTCCATATCGTAAGGGATCCAATGATCCCCTACCTCTATGCCTGTGAGCATGGCAAAGTCATAGGGAGCCATCGTCATCTCCCCAGTAGCAGAGAAGTGGAAGGAGTTGGTGATATCCCACCATCGCTCCACTAATGCACCAAGAAGTGGGCGGCTTGTGATATGGCGCGACAGCCCCATGCAGAATAAGCCGAAGTCGGCCTCATCGATGATGTAGCGGACACGGCAGGAAGCTCCATATACCAGTCCCTCGTGGACGTGGCTCCATAACCTCTGGTAGCACGAGAGTCCTCCTGTGATCAAAACAGTGATATACAGTGATATGAGAACATATAGGTGAAAAGGTAGTGTAAGAACTACAGTGCAAAAGTGTGATTAGGGCAAGAAATGCAGTTAGAGAGAAGAAATGCAGTGTAAACATTACAGTTTAAGCAAGGAACACAGTTAACGCAAGAAACACAATGTACAATAAAGAAAATATGAGAATACAGTGTATACCTCGGTGGCGCCGTAAGACAAATGGAAGTCCGGCTCTCATAGCAAGAGGTCCTCGGACGCGCGTCCCATAGATGCTCTAAAGTGTCTGATACCCCCAGGGGGGGAGTACATGTGTCTGAGGGTGATATGTCGTCGGATCAAAGGGTTGAATCCCGAGTGGTAGTAGCACTGGATCAGACTCCACCTCCATCCCTGGAGATAACTAGGGTGGGATCTCCACGGGAGCTCCGTCATAAGGTATGTCGTCTGCCATCTGGAAAGGAGATGAGAATGGGGTCGAAAATGAAGGAAAAAAGGGCAAACTTAGAAAAAGCTAACCCTCAGAAAGAGAAAGTGGAGGAAAAAGTCAAAGCCCGGGAAAAGGTGCAAAACCCAAGAGAAACTCGAGGGAAATGAGCATCAAAAGGTGAAACTCCAAGAAAAAACACCGAAATCAGATTTCAATTGGTTCAAAATGGAGTCAGCAAAGAGGGTTGAGCGAATAAACTTCGCATGGGGTGTTGGAAAATGCATAGAAAGCACAGATTTAGAGAGAAAGAGCACCAAGAGAGAGAGAAAGGAGCAATTTCGGGCATGGGGTAGTGGGGAAATGAAACCCCATGCCCTTTACTTAAAGACTCGAGGCAAATTGACGAATTTGCCCCAAATCTGCCACGAGTGGTTGGCAGGTGGCCGGCGGCCCCCTCTGGTGGCTGACAAGAGTTCTGAGGTTTCCCTTGGAGTCTTAATGCTTCTTTGTGTCTTTGGTTTTCAAGGATTGAAGGGTTTATTCACTGTTTGGTTCAAAATGTCTTTGTGGAAGTTTGAAACTGTCTTTTCGGTGCGCGACGTTTGTCACTTGTCAATTTGGACGAGGTGTATCCTTTAAATACATTGCAATTCTTTCAAGAGGTGAATCGGAAGTTGCCTTTGAGTTTGTTTCGTCAAATCATGCTTTGTTATCTTGCATTGAATGTGCATTTGTTTTTCGTTGTTGCATGGAACGTGCACTACACTTTGTGGTATAGAATATGCATTTCACATATGTTGTAAAATGTGCATTTCGTGGGAATTGTGTGTGCATCTTGCATTTGCTTTTCAATCATGCATAGAATATGCTTATGCTTTTATTTCTTGCATAGAATATGCCATTAACATTGTATCTCGGTTGTTTGTCTCGCATGGAACATGCATTCATATTGTCGCACTTGTTAAGTCTCTTTCCTACACATGAACGATATTGTATATACGGTTCATTCAAAGGAGCTCTAGGTGAAGCCTCGGATTGTATCGTTCCACCTTTTCCCTCTCACGTGAGACGCATAAGGAACCCTTTGGTCAAAAACATTCGGGTGCGTCCCGATGTTCACACCAACCCTTCGGTTAAAAATATCAGGTGCGTCCCAGTGTTCACACCAACCCTTCGGTTAAAAACATTTGGGTATGCCCAGTGTTCACACCACCCTTTGGTTAAAAACATTCAGGTGCATCCCGGTGTTCACACCACCCTTCGATTAAAAACATTCTGGTGCATCCTGGTGTTCACATCACCCTTCGGTTAAAAACATTTAGGTGCATCTCGGTGTTCACACCAACCGTTCGGTTAAAAACATTCAGGTGCATCCCGGTGTTCACACCACCCTTCGGTTAAAAACATTCGGGTGCATCACGGTGTTCACACCCACCCTTCGGTTAAAAACATTCAGGTACGTCACAGTGTTCACACCAACCCTTCGGTTAAAAACATTCGGGTGCGTCCCAGTGTTCACACCAACCCTTCAGTTAAAAACATTCGGGTGCATCCCGGTGTTCACACCAAACCTTCGGTTAAAAACATTCGGGTACGCTCGGTGTTCACACTAACCCTTCGCTTCAAAACATTCGGGTATGCCCTGTGTTCACACCACCCTTTGATTAAAAACATTCAGGTACGCCTGGTGTTCACACCACCCTTCGGTTAGAAACATTCGGGTGCGTCCCAGTGTTCACACTAACCCTTCGGTTAAAAACATTCGGGTACGTCCCGGTGTTCACACCAACCCTTCAGTTAAAAACACTTGGGTGACCCCGGTGTTCATACCATTCTTCCTCCTTTCGCATGCATCGCGTTAGGATTTCCAATCAGTTAAAAACATTTGGGTGCTCCTAGTGTTCACATCATCCTCTTCCTCCTTCCGCGCGAGACGCGTTAGTATCTCGATTGAGACCTCGGGTGCACCCAATGGTTGTGTCACTCTTCGCCTTTCCTGCGCGTCACATAGTTAAGCTTGTATGATTTTCTTATGTCCTTTCTGCATGAAGTGTGGTTTGGCTCGTGATTCCCACGCGTGGCGTGTTTATTCCCTTACTTCTTTTCATGTTTGAGATTGCTGTACCTTGTTTCAGTTTATTTGAATGTGGCATTTTCATTGCATTACATTTGCATTTATATGTTTTATTACAACTTCATTGCGTGATCATAAGTTATGTAATACTTGTATCTTGCCCTAGAACTATGCTAGTTTGATTCCTTGTAAAGGGATACGTAGGCAGCTTATGGGCGTAACCATTTGTTTATGACTTGTTTGTTTGTTCAAGTCTTCAGCCTTGTCAAAAATGGATCGTCTCTGGGCTTCGACATTCACTCACGTCATTTCATGACATCCGAGTTCTGTCAAAGAGGGGCAACTGTAGACACTCCATTTTTGACCGTCCTCAAAACTTAGACGTCATCATTTGTGCACTCGATGATTGTGACTATTTGTGCTCATTTTGGTGCTTGAAGTCCTCGGTAGAATGCCCTGTCTTCAAACCTTCAAACCCCTATCCATTATATGGCCCATTTCGGACCAAAATCTTGAAGCTTGCAACCCTTGGTGGCTGCCGGCCATTGATGCCTTTTTGCAAATATTTTCTTAACAGCTGTTCCAGTTGTTGGCAGAATGGGCTTGAGAACCATACACGTGTACGGGCTGATATAACTCAGCCAAAAGCTTCTTTTTCTATAAATATGGGACCTTCTCCCCCATTGCAAAGGGTTAGAAAATTTTGGAGCAAAATTCTCTCTCTCTCGCTCTCTCTCTCTCTCTAGATTTCTCTCTATCTCTTGCAATTTTGTATACATTTGCTCACAAATCCTATACTTTTGCATACACTTCCTTAATCAAACTTGATCATTTTGAGCTGAGATCCTTGGAAGCCTTCTTGGAGCTGTAGAAGGTGTTTTTGACTTGACTTTGGCCTAAATTTGTTGCTAGCTTCAAGAGGTATAACCCTCACCTTTACACTTATTTTGCATACTTGTTTTTCCATCACTTTCAACTATTTTTGGGTTGATTTTGAACTGTAAAAAACTCTATTTTAAGGCCTAAAGGTTGTGGTTTGAGGCCATTTTCAGTTAAGGGGTGGTTCACCCTTCTTACTTCTTTGCATGTAAAGCTTTTGTACCTTTGTTCACCACTTTCAAACCACCTTTTTTGGGCCTTTTAACCACTGAATGCCAGAGGTTTTTTACTGGTAAAAAACTCATTTTGAAGTCCAAATTTGGAGAGGTTAGCCTCCCCTCCTTATGTCTTGTTTGCATGCCTAGTTAGCTTCATATGTTAGTATGTGTTTTAACCTTAACTTAGCTCAAGTCCAACATGTTTTAGCCTCTGAAATAGCCTTTTTTGGCTCTATTTTGGGCTAGTTAGTTCATTTGAGTCTTGTTTTGCATGGTTGTAGTGCAATAGTCCTCACAAGTTGGTGTTTTAGGGTCTTAGACACCTCTTGTTTGAGTTGATAGCATCTTTTGGTGTTACTTTTCATTCCATTTCAGCACTATAAACTCTGTAACCTTCCTCTTTGCTTCACTCTTTCATTTGCTTTTGGGGGTTGTTTCAAGCTTGGGATCATTTAAGCTTGAGATTAAGGTCATGCCTAATGGTTTAATCCTCTTTGAGGGTTCATTATCAACGGCATGATCTCTCTCTTGCCTTATATTATCCCTTGGTTGACACTTCTTTCATCTTAGAGGACACTCACCAATGGACAAATTGATTAAAGAATGATTTGGTAACTAAAATGTGTAAACAAAATTGGCAAGTAAAAGTGGCAAGATAAACATTCCTTTGTGTTACATTGCATGTATTCAAATCGGACGTTAATTTGAACGCAAGGGAAATGAGACATTTTGTACTCAAAAGTGATGAAATGTGCCACTTTCTTAGGTCTTCGTTGCCCTTGATCATGCATGATAAGGTGATGGCATTTGAGTCTTGTTTTTGCATTCATTGAACTTGTACAAATTGGTTCCTTAGCCATCATGCATGGAAATTTCTTGACTGATGGTTTGAGGGTCAAATGTATCACTCCTTTGAGCTTGTGTTGATGATAAGGGGTGATACACAGTACAAACAACATGTAAGAATACTCTTTCTTTGCCCTATGTGTTCTCTATTACAGCAAAAATAGTGTATCATTAGTGGCCTGTCGGCCAGCAGTGATGGACGACAACCCCTCAATGGTTGCCATCCGGCCACCACTTCTGGCATGCTGGCCACCAATGAATTTTGAGCAGTGTACTTGTAAAGCATGATAGAGTTGATCTGGAGAAGGAAACAGTGCAAGGGTTGTGCAAACAGAAGCATTCGGGGGCAAACAGAGGATGTTCTTCGGGTGGAAACCAACCATGCATGGGCCTCCCTTGCATCCCACGTCGAGTTATCTTGTTAATTAGTTTAATTTAATTAGCCTATGACTACCCTATGTTGTAATTCAATTAGTTTGTGTTCTAATTATTTAATTAGTTAGTTGTAGCTAATTAATTTGTGTTGAAATAATTAGTTAAACTAGTTTAGTTAATTAATTCAAGCTTTGTAATAATTAGCTTACTTTAGCTAGCTAGTTAGCTTTTATTCATTCGGACCCTCCTTCACGAGGGAGAAATGTTGTAATAAGTGTGCGTGCGTGCGTATGTGTATGTCTTCCAACCCCGCATCGTTCTCCCTTTTATTTAATCGCTTTTGATGGTTAGATTAGGGACATGTTTCAATTAGCATACCTTATGCTTGCATCCATTCATTCATATTGCATGCACCGAGACTCGGTGCATCATTCAAACTGTATTGTCATTTCAATAATTCTTTGAACATGTTTTCAATTGCATGTTGTTTAAATTTCTTCATATGCCATATTATTAGCCGAGCCTATTAATTGCATATCGCATGTGTTGCATTAGGCATCTTATATAGTTAGGAATCATGCATATTTTCTAACTCATATTTTCTTGGCTTGGAGTACTAGGTGAGTTTTTATGCTTTAGCATACTTGCACGAATGTCAATGTGGCCATGATTAGCATGCTTGCCATGAGGCTATGTACTTACTTGCTAAACTGCATGAATGCTTGTGGATGAAGACTTGTTGTTTGAATTGGAACGATTCAACGAATGTGCGTTTTAAGCCCACTTTGTTGAGTGGCAAATCAGTTTTAAGCCCACCGTGTTTGGTGGTAAATTCGCAAACTTTAAGCCTATTTGAGGTGACAAATTCGAATCATTTTCACAAATAAACATGAGTTGAATTGTTCCAAATTGAGAAAATTAGTCTATACTTGCTTGTGCGCATCATGTAGTAAAGCTAGCTTAATAACCGGAATAAGAACACATTATGTTTATAAAAGATCATATCATGATTAGTAGAGGTCGATCTTTGATCGGCTGAGCGGGGGTGCTCAATTCATGGGCTTCCTCTCTCGTATCCAAGTTCCCGAGTCGAGGCAACCTTGGTGATGATGGATACGTGGCCTTTGGCATGTGTCATGGGTTTCCTAAATTTTTCAAAAATAAAATATTTAGGTGGCGACTCTGTATCTGGCAAAGCAGTCCACTTTTGGTACTTTTTGATTCAAAATCAATTTTCCAAAACGATTTGCCAGATTTGGACTCTTTGCTGTTTATCAGTTTCACATTGCACTTGTGAAATTTGATTCAGAATCACAGGAGTCCAAACTGTAAGGCTTCTTTTCGAGCTTCTGAAAGGGGGCATGAAAAAACCGAGCTACAGCCCTAAATGTCTAAAATATTTATTTTGTATAAATAAATAGAATTGATGTTGGAAATGTGAAATTGGATGGATATTGATATGGATGGTGGAGTTTGATATGTATTATTACTCACCTTGAAATTTGGAAGGTTTATTTATATTGGAGATTTTATATCTATTTAGATATATCTGTTTTGGGCTATCCGTGAAAGATAGCTATGATTGTTGTAGAAATTACATGAGGATTAGGTGAATTGAAACTAATTTCTCATCCATGCACATTGAACATTATTTCTCACTTAATACATTGCAAATGTACTTGATTTTGAGAAAAAAAATGGGTAAAAGTTGGAAAGATGTGTGTATCACCAAACTAAGTTGGCCTGTGTGTCTAGGGTGAAAGTCCTGAAAAACGCGGGTATACATGGGTGCCGATTTCTACAGACGAAATATCCTTAAAATGGCAATAGTAACACTTGTATAGGCTATGTTTATGTGGGTGTTGTTTGACGGTTTCCTGCAGATGAAATATCGATGAAAGCTTGTACCGGTTTGAGAATTTTCCCTTGTTTCCTATGATAAAGGACATGATTTGAGAATTGTGATATAATTTGAGTATGGCATGATTTTGAGAAAGAAATATAAATCGTTTTGACGTGGGCATTGCATATGCATTTCACCCTAATATTTTTGTTAAGATTCATATATTGTGTTAGATTGTTTATATTGGGCTTTGGTTCACCCTATTTGGAGAAAACTTTTTTCAAGTGCTGGTGATATGCCTCTACCAAGGACTTAGCTTGGGAGAACTGCGAAGCTGAAGGCTTAGTTTTGTTGTTTTATATTCACTTTTGTACAAGCTTAGGGTTTTATTTGTATTGAGCTTAAAGCTCACTTTTGATGTACCCAACTATTGACTTGGAAAGATGTAAGCCTTTAGGGCATACGATTATCTATTTAGCTTTCATTTCTTTTCTCAATCTTGTAACACTATAGACACCCCACTTTTGACCATCCTCAAGACTTGGACGTCATCACTTGTGCACTCGATGATTGTGACTATTTGTACTCATTTTAGTGCCTAAAGTCCTCATCAGAATGTCCTGTCTTTGAGCCTTCAAACCCTATTGTAGCTCGACCTTTTTGCGCCCCCTTTCGGAAAGCTCGAATTAGTCCTACAGTTCGGACTCCTGTCACGGTTCTGAATCTAATCTCACAAGGTGCAATGTGAAACTGATAAAAACCAAAGAGTCCAATCCGACAAGTCATTTTGGAAAATCGATTTTAAATCAAATAATGCCAAAATTGGACTGCTTTGCCAGATTACAGAGTCACCACCTAAATATTTTATTTTTGGAAAATTTAGGAAACCCTGACTTGTGCCAAAGGCTATGTCTCCGTCATCACCAAAGTTGCCTCGGCTCGGGAACTTAGGTACGAGAGGGGAAGGTCCTGAAATGAGCACCCCAGCTCGCCCGATCAAAGATCGGCCTCTACTATCATGATATGATGTTTTATAAACCTCATGTGTTCTTGTTCCGATTATTAGCTAACTTTACTATGTGACGCAAACATACAAGTATAGACTACATCGCAAGAATTTGAACATTTCAAGTCATGTTTGTTAGCGAAAATGGTTTGAATTTGCCACCCTCAGGTGGGCTAAAATGCGGATTTGCCATCAAACATGATGGGCTTTAAAACATGATTTGCCACTTCGCAAAGTGGGCTTAAAATGTGCATTTACCGAATTCTTTCAATTCAAACAACAAAGGCTTCATCCACAGGCATTCATGCAGTTAATCAATTAAGCAAATAGCCTCATGGCAAGCATGTGAAACATGGCATCACTCACACTCATGCAACTATGCTAAAGCGTAAAGACTCATCGAGTACTTCAATCCAAAACAAAAACTATTTAGAAAGAATTGATGATCCTAACTATGTTAAGATGCCTAATGCAACACATGCAATAATGGAATTAGTAGGCTCGCCTACTAAGATGGTATATGAATGCAACAATTTGATAACATGCTTTGAAACACGTATTCAAATAAGTATTTGAAATTCAATGCAATTTGAATAATGTGTCGAGCCTTAATGCATACAAGACAAATGAATGATGCAAACATGCAAGCATAAGGTATGCTAATTGAAACATGATCCCTAATCTAACCATCGAAAGCGGATAAATAAAAGGGAAAAAGACGTGGGGTTGGAAGACATGCACACACTCACGCAAACTTATTACAACATTGCGCCCTCTCAAAAGAGGGTCCGAATGAATAAGCTAAGCTACACTAAGCTAAGCTAATTATTACAAAATGAAACTAATTAACTATTCTAGTTAACTAATTACAAAAATTGAAATAAATTAACTAACTATTCTAAGCTAGCTAAAATATTACAAACCAAATTAAACTTAAATAATTACAACACTTGTATTAATTAGCTACAACTAACTAATAAAGCATTTAAACGGCCTCGGGGGACGAGGGATGCGTGCATGCTCGGTTGCTCCACCCGAAAATGCTCTTGCCTTGCCATCGGATGCCTCTGTTTGCACTCGATTTGATCATTGAAAACTGTACCAATTTCCAGATTGCCTCTGCTCCAGCACAGGAACATAATTTCACAAAAATTCACTGCTGGCCGGTCGACCACAAAGAGTGGCTGTCGGCCACCTCAACTGGCCGGTCAGCTAGTTTAGGTGGCCGGTCGGCTACTTCAAGTGGCTAGTCTGCTACTTCTAGTGGTTGGTCAGCCACTCTCATTTCTGGACTTCTACTTTTGTTGCAACAGAGAGCAAATAGAGGCAAAGCATTGCATTTTCAAGAAATGTGTATACTGCAACCCTCCTTATCATTTCTCAAGCTCAAAGAAGTGTAGCTCTTGGCTCTCAAGCCATCAACCAAGCATTTTCAATGCATGATGGATAGAGAACCAAGCTTGTACAAGGTTAATAAATGCACAAATAAGACTCGAAGGACCACCACCCTATCATGCATGATCAAGGGTGTCGGTGACCAGGAAAAGTGGCCCGTTTCATCACTTCGAGTATGAAACATCCCATTTTTCTTGTGCTTGGATTAACGTCCGATCCAAGCACATGTAATGCAACACAACATGCTTAACTTGCTCAAGTTGTACTTGTCATGTTTTATTTACTCATTTTACATTATCGATTATGTCCAAAAGATGAACGTCTACTAATGGAAAGAGGGCTTAAACCACAAGTGCCTTGAGCATGAAAGAGGCTCATGCTGTTGGTTAGTAAAAACCCTCAAGAGAGGATTAAAACCATTAGGCATGAGAGTCTCAATCCCACACACAAGCCAACAAGGGGCTTAAAGCCACTTTCAAAACAAAGTAAAAAGTGAAGAATGGAGGGAGGTTGCAGACATTTCAGTGCTGAAGTGGCATGTAAAATGACACAAAATCATGCAAGCAACACTTGCAAGTCATGCTTAAAAGCCAAACTCATTAAGCTAGTGAAGACCATTACACTATAGCTATGCAATACAAACCTCAACTGACCAAACCAACTCAAAACAGAGTTAAAACATGCCAAAACAATGGCTAAAACATGCTGAGATTGAAGCAGAAAAGGCTAGAAAAGCATGCTCACATGTTAGCTCGCAAATAAGACTCAAGACACAACTCTCAAAAGCAATGAAAGAGTGAAATAAATGAGCATGTGATAGAGCTGTATACACTGAAATTACATGTTAAAATATGCTACAACATGAAACCATCTCATGTAAAACATGTTAGAGGCCTTGAAATAATGAGCTAGTGAAGGCCATTACACTATAGCCATGCAATACATGCCTCAAAGGACTTAACCATCCCAAGACAGAGCCAAAACATGCCAAAATAATAGCAAAAACGTCCTGAAATTAAATTAACACAAGCTAAGAAACACAAGCCAACATGTGATGCTAACTAGGCATGAAAGTGAGACACAAGGAGGGGAGGCTAACCCCTCCATTTTTTGACTTCAAAACATACTTTTTACCACTCAAATAACTCTGAATTTCAGTGGTTTAAAGGCCCAAAAAGTTTGACTTAAAGGTGGTAAGAAATGGCACAAAAGGCTTCACAAGCCAAAGAGCAAAAAGGGGAAGACAACCCCTTAACCCACCGAGACCTAAACTACCATTTTTAAACCTTAAAAAATAAAGTTTTTTATAGTTGAAAAACTAGGTCAAAACAGTGTAATAGGATAGCTAAGCAATTGATTAAAACAAAGGCTACAAGGCAAGTCCTTTACCTCTTGAAGCACAACACAAAATCAGTCACAATTCTAAGCTTAAACCACCCTTAGGAGCTCAAACTAAGCCTCAAAGAATCTCCGCTCCAAGATGAAGATGTTTGGTTAAGGGTCTTAGTGCAAAAGTGTAGAGAATTCTAACTATCAAGAGAGAGAGAGAAATTTGCTCAAAATTGTCTAACCTCTCTAAATGGGGGAGAGACCCCCCCCCCCCTTATATAGAAAATCAGGCCAAAGGCTTGCATTCATCCCTCCATACACGTGTATGAAGACGGCATTCAGTGAACAACAGCTAGCACAACTGGCTAAGAAAATATCTGAAAAAAGAGAAAAATGGTTGTCGGCCACTTTAGGTGGCCGATCGGCCACTTGAGGCACCTCACCTAGCCGACTGACCAGTTCAAGTGGTCGACAAAGAGGAAAAGTGGCCGACAAGGCCAAAAAGTGGCCGACAAGGCCCCTCCTCTTTCCAGGCAAAAGGCACCAAGATTTTGCCCAAAAACAAGCACAAAACAAAAAAGGTTTAGAGGCTCAAAGACAAGGCATTCCGCCGAGAACTTCGAGCGCTCAAAACAAGCACAATCATCGAGTGCACAAACGATGACGTCTAAGTCTTGATGTCGGTCAAAAATGGGATGTCTACACCTATCCTTTCTATGCCTCGTTTTGGACCAAAACTTGCAAGCCTGCAACCCCTGGTGGCTAGCCGGCCACTATTTGAGGCTGTCGGCCACCAGGTGTGCCCTGCCGGCCACCCTTGTGCCTTGTCAGACAATGGTATGGCCTGCCCGCCATCATTGGTGGCCTACTGGCCACTAGTGTCTTTTTGCAGATATTTTGGAGACAGCTATTCCAGTTGTTACAACAATTGGCTTGATCTCCCTACACGTGTAGGGAGGAATTTCTCTCAGCCAAATGCATGTTTTTTTATATATATGGGGTCTCCTCCCCCATTTTTGAGGGTTAGAAAATTTGGAACAAAAATCTCTCTCTCTCTTGCAAATTTGTGCACATTAGCTTAGATATATTACACTTTTGCCTACACCTCTTCAACCAAAGTTAATCATCTTTGAGCTGAGGTTCCTTGAAGCCTTCTTGGAGCTCTTGATAGTGGTTTTGGCTTGAATTGTTGCCTAAAGTTGATCTTTGCTTCGAGAGGTAAAACACTTGTTTTTTAAACTTATTTTGTCTACTTGTTTTTCTATCTCTTCCCACTATTTTGGGGCTTTTTTTGGGCCATAAAAAACTCTATTTTTGTGGGCTGAAATTGGTGTTTTAGGCCATCTAAGGTTAGGGGGGTATCTCACCCTTCTTTATTCCTTGCTTGTAAGGCTTTTTCCACCTTTGTTTCCCACCTTCAAACTATCTTTTTTTGGGCTTTTGAACACTAAATTTCAGAGTTTTTTCCGTAGTAAAAATTAGATTTCGAAGTCCAAAATTTGAGAAGTTAGCCTTCCCTCCTTGTGTCTTGTTTGCTAGCCTAGTTAGCTCTATATGTTAGTATCTTTTTCTAGCCTTTTGTAGCATAAATCCAGCATGTTTTAGGCTCCATTTTGGACTATTTTAACTCTGTTTTTGGCTGGTTGTCGCATTTGAGTCTTGTTTTGCATGCTTCTAGTGTAAGTGTCTTCACAAGCTTGGTGTTTTAGGCCTTCAGACACCACTTGTTTGAGTTGGTTACATGTTTTAGTGTTTTTCTCACTCATTTTCAGCACTCATTAACCTCTGCAGCTTCCCTAATTTCTTCACTCTTTGTTTGCTTTTAGGATTATTTCAACCTTAGGATAGTTTAAGCTTGATATTGAGGTTCATTGCTCAATGGTTTAATCCTCTTTTGAAGGTTCATTACCAAAGGCATGACACCTCTCTCTTGCCTTAAACTACCTCTTGTTTGGCACTTCCTTCTCTTTAGAGGACTTCTCACCAATGGACTTAATTGGTTAAAGAATGGTTGGTAAGTTAAAATGGGTAAACAAAATGGAAACTAAAATTGAGCCAAGATAAAAATTTGGTTGTGTTTTCATTTATTGAATCAGACGTTAATTGAACAATAGGAAAATTGGGGCATTTCATACTCAAAGTAATGAAATGTGCCAAGTTTTCAAGGTCTCCATTGCCCTTGATCATGCTGTAGCTCGGCTTTTTCGCACCCCTTTCGGCAACTCAAAAAGAAGCCCAATAGTTCAGACTCCCGAGGTTCTGAATCTAATCTCACGAGTGCAATGTGAAAGTAATAAACACCAAAGAGTCCAAATCTGGCAAATCATTTTGGAAAATTGATTTTAGGATTAAAAAAATGCCAAAAATGGACTGCTTTGGCAGATATAGAGTCACCACCTAAGTATTTTATTTTTTGCAAAATTTAGGAAACCCATGACTCGTGCCAAAGGCCATGTGTCCGTCATCACCAAAGTTGCCTCGGCTTGGGAACTAGGGTATGAGAGGGGAAGGTTATGAATTGAGCACCCCCGCTTGCCCGATCAAAGATCGGCCTCTACTAATCATGATATGATCTTTTATAAACATTATGTGCTTTTATTCCAGTTATTAAACTATCATTACTATGTGATGCGCACAAGCAAGTACAAACTAGTTTGCTCAATTTGGAACAACTGAACTCATGTTTGTTTGAGAAAATGGTTTGAATTTGCCATCTTAAGTGGGCTTATAGTTGCGGATTTGCCACTGAACAAAGTGGGCTTAAAACTTACATTCGTTGAATCGTTCCAATTCAAACAACAAGCCTTCATCCATAGGCATTCAAGCAGTTTAGCATTTAAGCATATAGCCTCATGGAAAGCATCCTAATCATGGCAATAGTCACACTTATGCAAGTATGCTAAAGCATAAAAACTCATCTAGTACTCCAAACCAAGAAAATATGAGTTAATGAAATATGCATGATTCCTAACTATACAAGATGTATAATGCAACACATGCAATATGCAATTAATAGGCTTGGTTACTAATGTGGCATATGGATTGATTTGAATAACATGCGATTAAAACGTATTCAAAGAAGTATTGAAATGACAATGCAGTTTGAATGATGCACCGAGCCTCGGTGCATACAATACGAATGAATGGATGCAAGCAGAGGGCATAAGGTATGCTAATCGAAACACGTCCCTAATCTAACCATCAAAAGTGATTAAATAAAAAGGAGAAAGACGTAGGGTTAGAAGACATACACACACGCACACACACTTATTACAACATTTCGCCCTCGCGAAGGAGGGTCCGAATAAAACTAGCTAAACTACACTACTTAACTAATTATTACAACACTTCGAATGAATTAACAAACTATTCTAAGCTAATTAAATATTACAATGCGAACTAATTAGCTAAATACTTAACTAATTAATTACAAAGCAACTAAGCTAATTAATTACAATATGAAGTAATTAACTACTCTACTTAAATAATTACCGCAACTAATTAACTAAGCAAGTTAACTAAATGGCCTCGGGAAATAAAGAATGCATGCATGCTCGGTTTTCACCTGAAGAACGCCCAATGTTTTGCTTCCAATTGCCTCTATTACACGCTCTATGCACTGATTTTCCTTCTCCAGATCAACTTTGCTCTACTTGACAAGCTTTCTACCAAATTTTCATTAGTGGTTGGCAGGCCAGAAGTGGTGGTCGGCTGGCCACCAGCAAGGGGTGTTGTTCAACAGTGGTGGCCTGCCAGCCAGTGGCAGTGGCCGGCTGGCCACTGGTGATGCTCCATTTCTTGCTGCAATAGAGAGCAAACAGGGCAAAGAAGAGGCAATCTAACAGGTTGTTTGTACTATGTATCACCCCTTATCATCAACACATTCTGAAAGGAGTAATACATTTGGCCTTCAAACCATCAATCAAGCAATTTCCATGCATGATGGCTAAGGGACCAATTGTACAAGTTCAATGAATGCAAAAACAAGACTCAAATGCCATCACCCTATCATGCATGATCAAGGGCAATGGAGACCTAGGAAAGTGGCACATTTCATCACTTTTGAGTATGAAATGTCGTATTTTCCTTGTGTTCAAATTAACATCCGATTTGAACACATGCAATGCAACACAAAGCAATGCTTACCTTGCCACTTTTACTTGCCAATTTTGTTTACACATTTTAGTTGCCAAATCATTCTTTAATCAATTTGTTCATTGGTGAGTGTCCACTAAAATGAAAGAAACGTCAACCAAGGGATAATGTAAGACAAGAGAGAGATCATGCTGTTGATAATAAACCCTCAAAGAGGATTAAACCATTAAGCATGACCTTAATTTCAGGCTTAAAGGATCCAAGCTTGAAACAACCCTCAAAATCAAATGAAAGAGTGAAGCAAAGAGGGAGGTTGCAAAGTTTATAGTGCTGAAATGGAGTGGAAAACAACACCAAAAGATGCCATCAACTAAACAAGAGGTGTCTAAGACCCTAAAACACCAACTTGTGGGGACTATTGCACTACAACCATGCAAAACAAGACTCAAATGAACAAACAAGCTCAAAATAGAGCTAAAGCAGGCTATTTTAGAGGCTAAAGCATGCTAGACTTGAGCCAAGTTAAGCTAGAAAAACATGCTAACATATGAAGCTAACTAAGCATGCAAACAAGACACAAGGAGGGGAGGCTAACCCCTCCAAATTTGGACATCAAAATGACTTTTTGCTAGTCAAAAACCTCTAAAATTCAGTGGTTAAAAGGCTCAAAAAAGTTGGTTTGAAAGTGATGAACAAAGGCACAAAAATTTTACAAGCAAATAAGCAAGAAGGGTGGAACACCCCCTAACTGAAAATGGCCTCAAACCACCACCTTTAGCCCACAAAAATAGAGTTTTTTACAGTTCAAAATCAGGCCGAAAGTAGTTGAATAAGATGGAAAAACAAGCATGCAAAACAAGTGTAAGAGGGGAGTGCTATACCTCTTGAAGCAAGGAACAATTTTAGACACAAAGTCAAGTCAAAAACACCTTCTAAAGCTCCAAAAAGGCTTCTAAGGACCTCAGCTCAAAGATGGTCAAGTTTGATTAAGGGTTGATAGGCAAACTTAAAGTGTATCTACACTTGTATGCACAAAAGTTCAAGAGACAGAGAGAAATGTAGAGAGAGTGAGAATTTTGTTCCAAAATTTCTATCCCTCTTCAATGGGGGAGTGGGTCCCATATTTATAGAAAAACAAACTTTTGGCTGAGTTATATTAGTCCATACATGTGTATGGTGATCAAGCTGATTATGCCAACAGCTAGAATAGCTACCAAGAAAATATCTGCAAAAAAAGTCATCAATGGTCGGCATGCCACTAATGTGGCTGGCCGTCCACCCGTAATGGCTGGCAGGCCACTTGGGTGGCCGGTAGCCTCAATTGGTGGTCGGCAGCCACCAAGGGCTGCAAGCTAGAAGATGTTGGTTCAAAACAGGGCACATAATGGATGGAGGTTTGAAGGCACAAAGACAAGGCATTCCACCGAAGACTTCGGGCACCAAAATGAGCACAAACAATCACAATCGTCACGTGCACCAACGATGACATCCAAGTCTTGAAGATGATAAAAAATGGGGTGTCTACACATGCATAATAGGGTGATGGTGTTTAGTCTTGTTTATGCATTCATTAAACTTGTACATCTTGGTTCCTTAGCCATCATGCAATGAAATTGCTTGATTGATGGTTTAAAGACCAAGTATATTACTCCTATGAGATGTTTTGATGATAAGGAGGGATACTGTCATGACCCAAACCTGCCCCTATGGGTTAGGACATAACCAGCTAGTAATCATGAGATTACCTACGGCCTCAGACCAAATAAAACACATTTCAACAGAGTAAAGGGGCCAAAACGGAAGCAATTTTAAACTTTGTCCATAGAGCTGTGCTTACATGGCATAACAAAATCATTCCAAAAGTGTTCTATAATAACTCAGACAAAGGAAGTTAACATATGAGCTTTACACAACAGGATCATTCAAGTCCTGGTCAACCAAACCAAAAGCTTATATACAAAGGTGATCCAAAGTTCTCGCCAACATACAAAAATGTAACAAACGAACAAAAGGGCGAAAACAAGTCTCGTGCGTGAAACATATGGGTTGACTCCTCAAAACTTGATTTCTCTCACATACTTCACTGAGGCTGGGTTTGGACATCCCTTGGCTCACCTACAGACACATGAATGAGAGTGAGCGAAAACCCAGTGAATAATATCAAGTAAAGAAGACACATGAATGAGAGTGAGCGAAAACCCAGTGAATAATATCAAGTAAAGAAGACACATGAATGAACTTTAAAACAGTTATATCAAACGGCCTTGGGCCCAATTCATGTTTCTATCTAATATATCAAATGACAAAAGTTCTAGACATATCAAACGGCCTCGGGCCCACTTTACTCATATCCGACGGCCTTTGGCCCATTTATTCGTATCCAACGGCCATTGGCCCAATCATTCATATCTGACGGCCTTCAGCCCAATTGTTCATATCAAACGGCTTTCGGCCCAACCATTCACGTCAAACGGACTTTGGCCCAATTCATTCATGTCAAACGGCCTTTGGCCCAATTCGTTCATGTTAAACGGCCTTAGGCCTAATCATTCTTGTCAAACAGCCTTAGGCCCAATCATTCATGTCAAACAGCCTTAGGCCCAATCATTCATGTCAAACGGCCTTTGGCCCAATCATATAGCACAACAAATATTCGTCCACAATTCAAATTAACAGGCTTACAAAACTTTTATAGGAATAAGCAACAAGACAAATAACATACTTCAAAATATCTCTACCAAAATATTACTCACAGTGATCTGCCAGATGGTTTGCCCTTGTTCTTGACCCTATACATTTCATGAACAAAATGGGTCACAAATGATTCAATCCGTTCTTAATTCACATATCCCTCTTAGGCTTCATTCTCATCTTTTTAATACGTTTACAATGTTTAATGCATGCCTAAGAGTGCTTAGAAATAAAAGAGAATGAAAAATGAAACACAAAACATTTTTACAAAATTTCTGAAACAAGGCTCCCCGCTCGAGCGCAGGTTTCCCTGCTCGAGTGGACCCCTTTTGTCGGCAAAAGTGCTGGTTACCTCATCAGTACGCTCGAGCATGACTTCGGATGCTCAAGCTGAATGTCAAACTACATGGCTTGACGCTCGAGCATGAATCTTTCCGCTCGAGCAGACACCAATGTCTACAAAATTTCTGGGAACCAACATTCTACGCTCGAGCGGCCCTTTCCCCGCTCGAGCGAACATGCCAAATTCTAGAATTTCCAGAGCTAGTTTTGATGTTCAAACTCGACATTCAAAGGCCCTAAACTCATGTTCATGGTTCAAAAATGTGGAAATGCATTATATATCATTAGGATGTAAGCAATATGCGACCAATTGTTCAAAATCATGATCAAATTCTCAAATTAATCAACATTTCTCTTGCATGACCAAAATTCATGCATTCAAACTTCACACAAGCCTCATATCTCCATTAATCAAGCATGCATGCAAATTCTTAACTCCAATTCCATTTCAACTGGCACCAATGATGCTTATAATCATGAAACTCAGAAGAATTATGCATGCATGTGAGATTTGGTGCCCAATTCATCATGTTCAACATGCTCCATGCTTGAACGTGTAAAATCATGGCAATTCTATGCATGCATGTGCATATAGGCTCCTAATTCATCATAATCAACACAACTCATGCTCTTGATTGCCATCTAACTTTGAATTCACAAAATTACAAACTTATACACATGAATTTATACTCAAATGCTTACCTAGGAGCTCTAATCACCCAAATTATGGTTAATTCTTGAATTAGTCTTCAAGATCTTCAAGCTCCTTGATTAATTCTTCAACTTGAGCTCCCTCTCTCTCTCTCTAACCGGCACACACTCTCTGTCTAGAGTGTAATCTCAGCAAAATGAACTCAAAGAAGAGGAATTAAGTGTATATAAAGGCCTATTTACAGGCTCTCTTAATCAAATTGATTAAGACTAAGCAATCGGGCTTAATTTAATCATTCTGAATCTAATTATTTTGGTCCAAATCAATTTTTAATTAAATTTCACCATAAGCACTAAAAATTATGCCAATCATAATGGTGTAGTCAATTTCGGTTTATGTGGTCGATAAGGCCTTCAATTTAAATTACAAAAGCAGATAACCAAACAGATTTTCCTACGGTGAACAGATAGAAATTCAAAACCACATATGTTCGTATAAATGGCACTCAAAATCATATCAAACACATAATCACAATCACAATCAAGATTAATTAGCATAATACGGACCAGGGTTATCACAGTCTCCCCCCCTTTAGGAAGTTTGGTCCTCCAAACTTATTTTACCTTCGTCGGGAAACAAATGTGGATAGCGTAGTCACATTTCGTCCTCTTTTTCCCATGTGGCGTTTGTCCCATAGTGTTCTTTCCATTCCACTTTCACCATCGAGATGTACTTGCTTCACAACTGTTTCACTTGCCGGTCAATGATTCGTTCCGGCCATTCTGTGTATTCCATATTTTCATCAAGAGCTATGCGGTGATAATCAATCACATGAAGCGGATCTCGAAGATAACCCCTTAACATCGACACGTGGAACACATTGTGCATCTGTTCAAATCCTGGTGGTAAAGCAACTCGATAGGCAACTGGACCAAGTCTTTCTGGGATTTGAAATGGCCCAATATACCGGGGCAACAATTTTTCTTTCTTACCGAATCTTACTTGGCCTTTCATCGGAGTCACATGGATAAACACATGGTCACCAACCTCATACTCAAGAGGTCTTCTTCGCACATCGACATAATTCTTTTGCTGACTCTGGGCAATCTTGAGCCTTTGCTGAATAGTTTTGATCTTTTCAGAAGTGTCTTGCACAATTTCAGGTCTAAGCAAGGCCCTATCCCTAACTTCTATCCAACAAATTGGTAATCTACACCTTCTACCATACAAAGCCTCATATGGTGCCATACAGATACTGGAGTGGAAGCTGTTATTGTACGCAAATTCTACTAGTGGGAAATAATCTTTCCAACTCCCTTGAAAATCCAAAGCACACATTCTTAACATATCTTCCAAGGTCTGTATTGTCCGTTCTGATTGCCCGTCTGTCTATGGGTGGAATGCGGTACCAAACCTCAATTCCATCCCTATAGCTTTTTTCAAACTCTTCCACAGTCTGGACACAAATTTCGGATCCGTATCCGAGACAATAAATACTGGAACTCCGTGTAATCGAACAATCTCATCAACATATATAGTAGCCAGTCTATAGGTATCAAATGTAGTTTTGACAAGTATGATGTATGCAGATTTAGTCAGTCTATCAACTATGACCCAAATAGAATCCATACCTCGGGGAGTTCGAGGCAGACCAATAACAAAGTCCATAGTCACATGCTCCCACTTCCATTCAGGAATAGGGAGAGGCTGAAGTAGACCACCCGGTTTCTGACGTTCAGCTTTAACTTGCTGACACTGAAGGCACTTGGACACATACTCTACAATTTCTTTCTTCATTGTAGGCCACCAAAAGCTTTGTTTCAAATCTCGATACATTTTGTTATTACCCGGATGCATAGCAAACACTGATTTATGAGCTTCATCCAGAACTCTTTTCTTTAGTTCTGGAATATCTGGGACACACATTTGGTTTCGAAATCTCAACACTTTGCTTTCAATGTTGAACTCTTCCCTTGGACTTGTCTCAAATTTATCAATCACTTTCTTGAGGAATTCATCCTCTTTTTGTTTCTATTTAATCTCATCAATGATTGCTGGTTCGGCTGAAATGGCGGCTATCAATCCGCCCTGTTCACACAATGCCACTTCAATCCCGGACTTTTCAAAATCTTGTAAGATCTCTTTCTGTTCAGTAAGCAAGCAAGCCAAACTCCCCATCGACTTCCTGCTCAGGGCATCAGCAATTGTATTAGCTTTCCCAGGGTGATACTAGATCCGAAGGTCATAATCTTTTATCAATTCAAGCCATCTCCTCTGCTGCATATTCAACTCTTTTTGAGTGAGGAAGTACTTTAGGCTTTTGTGATCCGTGTAAACTTCGCATTTTGCCCCATACAAGTAATGCCGCCAGATTTTTAAAGCAAATACAACTGCGGCCAATTCTAAACCATGTGTTGGGTAATTCTTCTCATGTGGCCTCAACTGTCGAGAGGCGTAGGCAATCACCCTTCAATTCTGCATTAATACACAACCCAAACCCTTATAAGACGCATCACTGAAAATTAAAAAATTTTCCATACCTGTAGACAATGTCAACACTGGTGCGGTGGTTAGTCTCATTTTCAGTTCATGAAAGGAAGATTCTCTTTCATCGTTCCATTCAAATGGCTGCCCTTTGCATGTCAATTGGGTAAGAGGCACAGCTATTTCGAAAAGTCTTTCACAAAACTCCTGTAGTACCCAGCTAAGCCCATGAAATTGCGAACTTCTGTTACATTTGTTGGTGTAGGGCAATTCACAATTGCCTCTATCTTTTGTGGGTCCACTAAAATCCCCTCCTTGTTGACAACATGCCCTAAAAAGGTAACTTCACCTAACAAAAATTCACATTTCTTTAGTTTGGCAAATAATTTCTTTTCTTTAAGTATTTGCAATACAGTCCTCAGATGTTGTTCATGTTCAAGTCTATCCTTTGAGTATATCAAAACATCATCAATAAAAACCACAACAAATTCATCAAGGTAGGTCTTAAAAATTCGGTTCATTAGGTCCATAAAAGCTGCAGGAGCATTAGTCACCCCAAATGGCATAACAAGAAATTCGTAATGACCATACCTTGTTCGAAACGCAGTTTTCTCAACATCTTCTGCTTTCACTTTCAACTGATGATACCCGGATCTCAAATCAATTTTGGAAAACACTTGTGATTCCTGCAACTGGTCAAACAAATCATCAATATGAGGTAAGGGATATTTATTCTTTATGGTTACCTTATTCAGTTCTCGATAGTCGATACACAAGCATAAGGTTCTGTCTTTCTTTTTCACAAATAACACCGGCGCACCCCATGGTGAAGTACTAGGTCAGATAAACCCCTTATCAAGGAGGTTTTGCAATTGTTCTTTCAATTCTTTCATTTCAATGGTAGCCATTCTGTAGGGAGCTTTAGAAATAGGCTAAGTGTCTGGCACAATTTCAATGGTAAACTCTATCTCTCTATCCACTAACTCGCCTGGTAATTCATTTGGGAACACATCTGGGAATTCTCTAACAATAAGGATACTGTTCAATTCAACACTTTCAGATTGTTCAGATAGCACACAACACAAATAACCTTGGCACCCTTTCCTGATCAGTTTACATGCTTTCATTACAGATATCAAATAAGGTGGAGGCACTATCCCGTTACCCACAAACACAATTTCTTCTTGTTCCGGTGATTTAAATAAAACCCGTTTTGCTGCATAATCAATGGTGGCACAGTATTTACTTAACCAATCCATGCCCAGAATTACATCAAAGTGTCTAAAGTTCAAGGGTAATAAGTCTACATACAGAACAGCATTTCCAATATGCATGTCACAAAATCAATATACTGATGAACACAACACAGATTCCCCTGATGGAGCACATACACATAGCAAATATGTCAATGATTCTAGACGTCTGCTCAGTCTAGATACAAATGCACAAGTTATGAAAGTGTGTGTTGATCTAGAGTCAATTAGTACAAAAGCATCCTGATTATGTATAGAAATAGTACCTGAGACAACGGCTTCAACGTTCCATGTATCCCCCGGAACAAGCACAAAAACTCTTCCTTGCCTTACAGTATCCCCAGTAATGGTAGATTTCGTAGTATTTCCCGGTTTTGGAATTGATGCGGTGGAGCTAGCAGCCAACTTTCCACTGTTCTAATTACAATCCCTGGCCATGTGCCCCGTTTTTCCACACTTAAAACAAGCCCCTAACACACGGTAACAAACTCCATGATACAAATGTTGCACATTGGAGATGTATCACGGGAAGAATTAGAAGTACTTGAGGAGCCTGTGTTCTGTTTCTTCGAAAATTTCTTCTTCGAAAAGAAACCCTGTCTTTTACTACTTTTCTAGTCAGTTGTTGTTTTGGCCTGTCTAGCTATGTTAGCTTCTGCCATTATGGCCCGATCTATCACCTCAATGAAGGTTTCCAGCTTGAGAACATTGATCATTTCTAAGATATCATCTCGAAGCCCACCTTCAAAATGTCTCGCTTTCTTGTAGTCAGTGTTGACCACATGTGGTGCAAATCTGGCCAACTCAGTAAACTTGGCCTCATACTCAGCCACTGTCATATTGTTTTGCTTAAGTTCCATGAACTCCGACACTTTCCTGTCACAGATACACTGTGGAAAGTACTTGTCGTCGAAAATTTCCAAGAATTTCATCTAGTTAATGTCTTTATAATTCTCACGCATTAACATCCACCATCTTCTTGCCTCATCTTCTAGCATATTGGTGGCTAGGAGTACTTTCTGTGTTTCTAAACAAGGAAACACCTCAAATAGCTTTTCGATGCCGAGAACCCATGCTTAAGCCTTTAACGGATCTAATCCCTCATGAAACTGTGGTGGTTTCATTTTCTTAAACTCTTTGGTAAGGGCTATTATCCGGTCATCATTCTGTAAATCTAGCGTAGGGGGTGCCGGAGGTGGATGTGGAGGATGTGGTTGGTGTCACTGTTGTTGCTACTGTTGTTGTTGCCTCAATATTTCTACCATTTCCTGAATCAATCTTTCCATCCTATCCATTCTGGCAGTAGAGGACTCCTCTATCTCATCACCTCTCGTTCTCACCATCTGATTAGACTTGCATTATTCTTTATACAAAAATTTCACAAGTATGCATATACTAAGGAGCACACACATTCAATTAATTTGCAATGCAAGCAAATCACGAACTTATAACACATAATTGTTCTCCTTGAAACATATGCATATTCTTGATGCTTTCAGGATCATACTTATCACATGAATGCATCCTAGATCTTTTCCAGACGCTTATTGCTCATCTGGACAAGTGTGTGAGTTATTAACTCGTGCACCGATAGCACTCTATCATGACCCGAACCCGCCCCTATGGGTTAGGACATAACCGGCTAGTAATCATGAGATTACCTACGGCCTTAGACCAAATAAAACATATTTCAACAGAGTAAAGGGGCCAAAACAAACTTTGTCTATAGAGCTGTGCTTACATAGCATAACAAAATCATTCCAAAAGCGTTCTATAATAACTCACACAAAGGAAGTTAACATATGAGCTTTACACAATAGGATCATTCAAGTCATGGTCAGCTAAACCAAAAGCTTATATACAAAGGTGATCCAAAGTTCTCGCCAACATACAAAAATGTAACAAACGAACAAAAGGGCGAAAACAAGTCTCGTGCGTGAGACGTATGGGCTGACTCCTCAAAACTTGACTGTCTCTCACATACTTCACTGAGGCTGGGTTTGGACATCCCTTAGCTCACCTACAGATACATGAATGAGAGTGAGCGAATGCTCAATGAATAATATCAAGTAAAGAAGATACATGAACGAACTTTGAAATAGTTATATGAAACGGCCTTCGGCCCAATTCATGTTTCTATCTAATTTATAAAACGACAAAAGTTCTAGACATATCAACCAGCCTCGGGCCCAATTTACTCATATCGTTTTTGGCCCATTTATTTGTATCCAACAGCCTTTGGCCCAATCATTCATATCCGACGGTCTTCAGCCCAATCGTTCATATCAAATGGCCTTTGGCCCAACCATTCACGTCAAACGGCCTTTGGTCCAATTCATTCATGTCAAACGGCCTTTGGCCCAATTCGTTCATGTCAAACGACCTTAGGCCTAATCATTCATGTCAAACAGCCTTAGGCCCAATCATTCATGTCAAACAGACTTTGGCCCAATCATATGGCATAACAAATATTCATCCACAATTCAAATTCACAAGCTTACAAAACTTTTATACGAATAAGCAATAGGAAAAATAACATACTTCAAAATATCTTTACTAAAATATTCCTCAAAGTGATCTGCCGGAGGGTTTGCCCTTGTGCTTGACCCTACACATTTCATGAACATAATAAGTCACAAACGATTCAATCTGTTCTTAATTGAAATATCCCTCTTAGGCTTCATTCTCATCTTTTTAATACATTTACAACGTTTAATGTATGCCTAAGAGTGCTTAGAAATAAAAGAGAATGGAAAATGAAACACAAAACATTTTTACAAAATTTCTGAAACAGGGCTCCCCGCTTGAGCACAGGTTTCCCTGCTCGAGCGGAACCCTTTTATCTGCAAAAGTGCTGGTTATCTCATTAATATGCTCGAGCATGACTTCGAATGCTCAAGCTGAATGTCAAACTACATGGCTTGACGCTCGAGCGTGAATCTTTCCGCTCGAGCAGACACCAATGTCTACAAAAGTTCTAGGAACCAACATTCCACGCTCGAGCGGCCCTTTCCCCGCTTGAGCGGACATGCCAAATTTTGAAATTTCCAGAACTGGTTTTGAAGTTCAAACTCGACAGTCAACGGCCCAAAACTTATGTTCTTGGTTTAAAAACGTGGAAATGCATTATATATCATGAGGATGTAAGCAATATGAGACCAATTGTTCAAAATCATGATCAAATTCTCAAATTAGTCAACATATCTCTTGCATGGCCCAAATTCATGCATTCAAACTTCACACAAGCCTCATATCTCCATCAATCAAGCATGCATGTAAATTCTCACTCCAATTCCATTGCAACTGGCACTAATGATGCTTATAATCATGAAACTCATGAGAATTATGCATGCATGTGAGATTTGATGCTCAATTCATCATGTTCAACATGCTCCATGCTTGAACGTGTAAAATCATGGCAATTCTATGCATGCATGTGCGTATAGGCTCCCAATTCATCATAATCAACACAACTCATGCTCTTGATTGCCATCTAACTTTGAATTCACAAAATTACAAACTTATAAACATGAATTTATACTCAAATGCTTACCTAGGAGCTCTAATCACCCAAATTATGGTTAATTCTTGAATTGGTCTTTAAGATCTTCAAGCTCCGTGATTAATTCTTCAACTTAAGGTCCCTCTCTCTCCCTCTAAATGGCACACACACACTCTCTCTAGAGTGTAATCTCAGCAAAATGAACTCAAAGGAGAAGAATTAAGTGTATATAGAGGCCTATTTATAGGCTCTGTTAATCATATTGATTAAGACTAAGCAATTGGGCTTAATTTAATCATTCTGAATCTAATTATTTTGGTCCAAATCAATTTTTAATTAAATTTTACCATAGGCTCTAAAAATTATGCTAATCATAATGGCGTAGTCAATTTCGGTTTATGTGGTCGATAAGGCCCTCAATTTAAATTCCAAAGCAGATAACCAAACAGATTTTCCTACGGTAAACAGATAGAAATTCAAAACCACATATATTTGTATAAATGGCACTCAAAATCATATCAAACACATAATCACATTCACAATCAAGATTAATTAGCATAATACGGACCAAGGTTATCACAGATACATAGTACAAACAACCTATGAGAATACCCTCTCTTTGCCCTGTTCGCTCTCTGTTGTAGCAAGAGAAATGGTGTGTCATCAGTGGCCGGCCGGCCACTGTTACTGGCCGGCAAGCCATTAGTGTTGGACGGCAACCCCTCGAGGCCACCATTTCTGGCCTACCGCCCACCAATGAATTTTGAGTAGTGTGCTTGTAAAGCATGGTAGAGTTGATCTAGATAAGGAAATCAGTGCAAGGGTTGTGCAATAAAGACTTTCGGGAGCAAACAACAAATGTTCTTTTGGTGGAAACCGAGCATGCATGGGCCTCTCTTGCTTTTCGGGACTAGTGAATCATTTATTTGTTGTAATTAATTAGTTGTAGCTAATTAGTTTGTGTTGTAATATTTAATTAGCTTAATTAGTTGCAGCTAATTAGTTTGTGTTGTAACATTTAATTAGCTTAGCCCTGTTATATTCTTAATTAATTAGCTTAGATAGTTAGTTAATTATTCATTCAATTTTTATAATAATTAGTTAAGTAGTTTAGTTTAGCTAGTTTATTCATTCAGGCTCTCCTTCGTGAGAGCATGTTGTAATAATGTTTATATCTTCCAACCCCACTTCTTTCTCCCTTTTACTTAACCGCTTTCGATGGTTAGTTTGAGAGCATCACGTTTCAATTAGCATACCACATGCTTGCATCTATTTATCTTGTCTTACATGCACCGAGGCTCGGTTCATCATTCTAACTGCATTGTCGTTTCGATATCTCATTGAATACATGTTTAAACGCATACGCATGCTATGAAATTGTTGCAAATAACATATTAAGTAGCCGAGCCTATCTAATTGCATATTACATGTGTTGCATTAAGCATATTCCATAAGTTAGGAATCATGCATTTTTCTATCTAGTTCTTTTTTTGGCTTAGAGTACTAGGTGAGCATTTTAATGCTTTAGCATACTTTCATGAGTGCAAGTGATTGCATAAGTGCGAGTGATTTCCATGATTAGCATACTTGCCATGAGGCTAAGTGCTTATTTGTTGAACTGCTTGCATGCCTGTCCATGAAGGCTTCTTGCTTGATTTGGAACAATTCAATGAATGTACGTTTAAGCCCACTTTGTCAAGTGGTAAATTCACAAACTTTAAGCCCACTTTGTTAAGTGGAAAAATGAAACCCTTTTCAAAAAACAAACATGAAATTGAGTTGTTCCAATTTGAGCAAACTAGTCTATATTTGTGTGTATGTGCATCACATAGTAATGCTAGCCTAATAAACCGGAACAAGAGCATATAATGTTGATAAAAATCATATCATGATTAGTAGAGGCCGATCTTTGATCGAGCGAGCGGGGCAGCTCAAACGTATTCATGACCTTTCCCTCTCGTACCTAAGTTCGCGAGCTGAGGCAACTTTGGTGATGACAGACACGTGGGCTTTGGCACGAGTCATGGGTTTCCTAAATTTTCCCAAAACAAAATATTTAGGTGGTGACTCTGTATCTGGCAAAGCAGTCCATTTTTGGCAATTTGATTCGAAATTGATTTTCTAAAAGATTCACCGAATTTAGAGTCTTTGGTGTTTATCAATTTCACATTGCACTTGTGAGATTAGATTCAAAACCGCGGGAGTCCGAACAGTGGGGCTTTCTTTTGAGCTTCCGAAAGGGGGTGCGAAAAAGGCGAGCTACAGTTTCTGGCGACTCTACTCGGGAATTAGAGAACTTGACTAGAACTCATGATATGATATTTTATCTACACTTATGTGTTTCTTTGCATTGCATTTGCATTGGTGTGCCTAAGTCACTGTGTTTGCCATCTGATATTCCTAGACGGTTTGCCAAAGGCTTGCCTAAAAGTTTGCCAAAAGGCTGACCGGTTGCGGGCTCTGCCACAATGGGAACATAACCCTTGGATCTGGACTACCGCTACACCGTTTGATCCTCCTTTCACTTCTCGGTATTAGGTGTGAGAGCTATATTAGGTATTCTTGCTAAGGTACCCTTTTTTGACCAATCGACCTAGTTGCATATCGAAAGCCATAGAGACTGTTTCAAACTAGGACAAGATGCTTACCCGAATATAGGATTGTGTGAAACCGCATTGTTTGAATAGTGAAAACCCTAGTTCCTGACGAAACTAGAACAGGGTAACCCTATCCCCTCATAGGGGTGTTTTGGTTCTCACTTAACTGGTATGTGCTTTTAGAGTGAAACTCTATAGGAATCTGTGTATCAGTTACAAGTCGAGTATCAGATTTGGGGGCAGAAATCCATGTTGAGTGCAGTTCTACAGCTTTGATTACATCTGTCTGTCATTCACATCTGAGCTGAGGTGATGTGTGGTTTTTGATTTTTGTTTTCCTTTTGCTTTATTTCTTTTTGCAAAGTAATTTATCACAATTGCTTCGGACAGTTTGGTTACCCTCCAAGCACTCGGGACTCGTGTAGGGAGACTTTACAGATTCGTGGATCTTGTTAGGGGTAAACTTGTGTTTGCTTCGCTTCCACCAGTTACCAGACGGTGAAGAGTTAGGCATAATTCACCAGTTTAGCAATCACCTGCATCCAATCAAGACAATCTTCTACATCTAGGCCAGCCAGAGATTATTTGCCTATTCAAATGACTTAGTACCCTGCAGCCAGTATGGAGGACTTGATTCGTCATCTCCAATAAACAGTGGAAAGCATGCAACAAGATGCTGCTCGCCAGGATGAGGTTACAACACACCAAGCTGAAGTGATAAACATGCTACAGCAATAGCAGCCACAGTAAACAGTTGTTTCTGCTTCCGATGCACCTGCCACGGGTATCTTGGCACCCGGGATCACTGTCAATGTCCAAGAGAATTTGGGCAACCCAGTAGACCCCATCCCACCACAAGCCTATAAGGAACCAGTGTACCAAATTAAGGCGCCGTTTGAATTCGAAGTATTATACTGAAGATCAATAAGCTGGAGAAGCTTTTCAAGCGGGCACAAGGCGTGAAATCTATCCCTGACATCAAAGATGGATATACCGACTTCACGGTAACTTTTCCAGACTGGTTCAAAATGCCACATATCGACCGGTTCGATGGCTTTGGAGACCCATGGTCTATCTGTGGTTGTTCTCTGATATCCTGTGGTCGATGAGCCTTACCAGACTTCAAAAACTATCACTTTTTGGCTGGACCTTGTCAAGAATAGTGGCTATCTGGTATGCAAAGCTGGAGGATTCATTAAAGCGGAGCTGTGAGGAAATAGCTGAGGCCTTCATCGCAGGACTCCTACAACACCCAAATTGAGGCCACAGAGGCAACCCTTCAGAGCCAAAGGAGGGCTTTTCGGACTTTGTAATGAGGTGGAGGGCCAAGGCTTCAATGATGACTACTAGGTCGTAGAGAAGGATCAAATCAGGATGATGGTCCATAATCTGCAAGGGAAATTATTGCAGAAGATGATTGTCTTGCTGTTGTTCACATTCACTGAGCTCCATGAAATAGGGGTTCAGATTGAGATTGCAATGAAACAGGGGTTGATAACCGATGAGAGGGAGCATGCCAAGAGGATTTTTACACGCAGTTCCAATGTAACCACTAGTGGTAGTACATCTGTGCAGCCATCTGATGTAAATGTTGTCACCACTATAGCCAAGACTACCAACCCTTTCGCCAGTACAACTCCACAAACCTCAAACAACTAAGCCCGATCCCAAAGGACCTTCACCTCACTCTATATGCCTTTATAGCAAGCCCTGAGGTTGCTGATCAAGAAGGGGCATCTTAAGCCGTTAGAGCCATGCCCATTACCCGATCCTCTCCCACCTAAATGTAACCCAGCCAAATACTATGCTTTTCACCAACAGCATAGTCACGACACCGACCAATGCTTCAAGCTGCGTAATGAGATTCAAGATCTCATTGAGAACAAGGTGATAGCACCACCCCAAAAGCCAAACGTAACTACCAACCCGCTCTTGGCCCACAGCCAAGTTCTTCCACCTCGAAACCTAAACTCAATACATACACTGGCCATCCCGTATGACCCTAGCATATATATCACCCCTTTCCACCTACCCAAACTGGCTATGTTCATTCCTGAAAGCACGGACTTGTGCATGTTGGACATATCCACACTTCAACCTCAACTTGTGGTGGTGACGGAGGAAGAAACAAGGAAGTTAGCCTTTAAGGGAAATGTCAGTCCAGTGCTTGAGAGCTCTACAGACTTATCTGAGGAGATGTATGACCCGTGCTGTTACATTGTGCCGGTTGATCAAGCCAAGCCCGAAGTGGTATTGCCGACAGTAGTAGAGGTCAATATGGCTAGGGAGGATGGCCCGAGTCAAGGTCTGGATGATTTGGCAGAGCTGGAGACGGACTTAGACAATCTACAATTCTATGACGAATAAGATCAGACAGATGTGTAGATTGACTGGTTTGATCTAAATGGGTTGACAAACAACTCCGGTTGGCTTAGTGATGAGCCTAACAAACAGGAAAAAACTGAAACAAAACCCGAGGAATAGGGAGCAAGAATTACTACAATGGCCAGAATGGTCGAGGAAAAGGGGAAACTGCTGGAGGGCACCAGTATCAAGAATTTAGCTCAGGAACTAGGCATCGTGAGTACTGTTGATACACAACAAGAAGTCACATTGAAGTGGTTTGAAAAAGAAAGGGACCAAGACAAACAGAAAGCTGGAATAACCCAACACCCTGTGGAGGATGCTCATGATGTGAGAATGATCAGGACGAAACCGGACAATTACTTGTCGGTTATCAGAGGTGTATGCTGGGAAGATGATGATCTACATCTGGACCACACTGACGAGGATTGGGGTGATGACCTGCTAGACAACACCTGGTACTCTGAAGAGGTCGATCACATAACGAGGAGTGGGTGGTATTTCAAGCCCCCACAATTAGACCAGGTTAAGACCTCCAGGAAAGAAAAAGAGGTAGAGAAATAGAAGGAAAAATAGTTAGAAGAAGAGGCGGTGCTGAAACAGTTAAAGAAAATTCAAGCCGTTATTTCAATCTGGGGTCTGCATATGGCTTCTTGAGTGCATCGACAGGCTGTGCTATTAGCAATGGATAAAGCCAAACTATCCACTGACATGACTCCTGAACAGCTTGTGGGATTGGTCTTCCTAGGAGGCGTTGCGCCAACTTTAACCTTCTCAGACAAAGAACTGCCGCCAGAAGGCTCAGCACACAACAAACCTCTATACATATCAATGGAGTGCAAAGAAAAATGGGTGCCAGTGGTATTGGTCAATAATGGATCAGTTATCAACGTCTGTCCGTTGCGCACAACATATGCCATCAACTTGAAACCAGTAGATTTCGTGCCTACAGCCCAGGTGATTCGGGCGTACGACAATACGGGTAGAGAGGTGATAGGTACAATATAGATCAGAGTTTAAGTGGGCCCAGCTCAACGGATATTGAATTCCATGTCCTGGATGTGCCGGCTATTTTCAATCTATTGCTAGAGAGGCCTTGGTTGCACCAAGTGAAAGCTGTCTCTTCTACCCATCACCAAATGCTAAAATACCCCCATGGGAATGGGGTTGGTATTGTGTTAAAAAATTTGTCTATCCATCCTCCACTAGAGGTAACTATACCTATGGTAGAAATCGTTCATGGCGACGAGGATGTTTTCTTTTCAGGGTTTACTCTAGCCTCACGCGAGCAGTGCAAACCATCTTGGCAACAGATGAGGGCTTGTATGTCAGCGCCCAATCAATCTATTTCATGAACAAGCTCCAACATATGGTAGGAATGAGGTTGCGTAGAAGTGGCCAGAAAGGCGTCACAGCATTGGCCGATGTGCCACATAATCCGCATGCCTTTGGTCTTGGCTATATGCCCACCAAAGAGGATTAGGTTTGGAAAGGAAAAGAGAGGGCAGGCAGAGCCAAAGCTAAGCAAATCGGGAAGCGGTACGAGCTTGTTCACAGGCCAATCTGGGGAACACTGAATGGCCATTTTGTTCGAGAAGGGGAAGACTTCCCATTTTGCGGCTTCCCCGAGCCCTGGTTGAATTCTGAGAAACTGCGTGTTCTTGGCTTTGAAATCTTCTTTGACTTGCAGCTGCAAGACAGTGACACAAAGAGCAAGGCTGAACTGACTGTTGAAGCTGGACAGAGCATGGACAATGACTCGGACAGCAGCAAACTTGAAGTAGGGACAGCACTGACATGTCTCCTTTCAGATCCTCTGGTCGACTCAGAGAGCTTAGGGGATAACTTAACCATCTCCATGATCAGGGACTAACCGAGTGTTAACCCTTCTAGCAGCATTTTGGATGCATCTAAAGCACCATCTCTCATTTGGCAACTAGAGGAGGGCTATCTGTCTAGTAGTTCTGAGTCAGGTAGTGAGCCAGAATCTAATTCCACAGAGTCTGTGGAGTCGGAATCCGATTTTGGTTCTTCTGAGTCTGAGTCTGGTATTTCTGGGAGTAATAACCCGGATGCCAAGGTCTTGTCCAGGTCATCATTTTCTTTTTCTTTTGAGTCAACTGTAACTGAAAAGCTGGATGAGCTGGACCTTATGAATGAGAATGCCACTGCAGATTCTGAGTATTTCTCTGTGCCGCTTATTTATTGCATTGATCGGGATTTTTAAAATTTTAATGAAAATGAAAATGAAGGAATTCCTCTAGTTTTGAAAATTTTGATTAATCGAGAAGAGGAGAGGTTTGCAAAACCCCTTGCTGATGAACTCATTGCTTTTAATGTGGGTACTGAGAAACATCCATGTCTGGTCCAGATCGGGTCCACGTTGTCTTCGGAGGAGCGTGAGCGCTTAGTCACTTTATTAAAAGATTTCAAAAATATTTTCATGTGGTCCTACGAAGACATGCCTGGAATCGATCCTGAGATTGTACAACATCAGATCCCGCTTGACCTCGAGGCCCAACCCGTCAGGCAAATGTTGCCGAGAATATGCCCGAATTGGGCACTAAAGATTAAAAAGGAAGTTACCAAACAGATTAAGGCGAGGTTCTTCCTAGTATCTGAGTATCCAACGTGGTTGGCCAACATTGTTCCAGTCCTAAAGAAGGATGGCAGAATCAGAGTCTATGTCGACTTCAGGGATCTAAATAAGGCTAGTCCGAAGGATAATTTTCCCCTGCCACATATTGATGAACTGGTGGACTTTACTGCGGGCCATGCATTGTTCTCCTTCATGGATGGGTTTTCTGGGTATAACCAGATTTTGATAGCGCCCGAGGACAGAGAGAAAACTGTCTTCACTATGCCGTGGGAAATCTACTGCTATCGGGTGATGCTGTTTTGGCTAAAGAATGTCGGGGCTACTTATCAAAGGGTTGCAACCACTATTCTTCATGATATGATCCATAAAGAGGTTGAGGTGTACGTGGACGACATGATTGTCAAGTCCAAAGAAAGAGAGGGCCACTACACCGCTTTGAAGAAATTCTTCGAACGTATCAAAAAATACAAACTGAGGTTGAATCCACAGAAGTGTACTTTCGGTGTAACAGTGGAGAAAATGCTGGGTTTCTTGATCACACAGAGGGGTATCGAGGTAGATCCTTCCAAAATCAAGGTCATCTTAGAAATGTCGCCACCAAGGTCTAAAAAGGAGGTGCGAGGCTTTCTGATTAAAGTGCAATTTGTAAGATGGTTTATTTTTAAATTAACTTTGATTTGTGAACCACTTTTTGGTCTCCTAAAGAAAGGAAACAAATTCTGAAGGGATGATCGATGTCAATTCGCTTTTGAGTAGATCAAGCAATACCTTCAGAATCCACCAATGTTGTCGCCGCCAGAGCCTGGGAAGCCTTTGATTTTGTATCAGTCAATAACGGACACAACGATGGCATGGATGCTTGCTCAGGAATCTAAGAATAGGTGGGGAAAGCCATCTACTACTTGAGCAAGAAAATACTAGATTATGAGACCCACTACACTTCGCTAAAGAAAGCTTGCTTAGCCTTGGTATGGGTACCAGGAAGTTGAGGCACTACTTGTTAACTCACTCTGTAATTCTGGTTTCGAGATTAGATCCCATCAAATATATCTTTGAGAAACTCTACGGGTAGGCTAACCCGTTGGTTGCTTCTCCTCTTCGAATTTGATCTGAAGTATGTCACTCGTACATCGGTCAAGGGAAGAGTGGTAGCGGAGTTCCTGGCAGATCACCCAGTAAAAGGAGATGAAGTGGTAGAATACTTATTCCCAAATGAAGCTATTCTGTAGGTCGAGGAAGAGATTTGGACAATGTACTTTGACGGAGTGTCTAAACAGTACGGTTATGGGATAAATGTGTTACTGATTGCACCTGACAATTCCCATATTTCTTTAGCCTTCAAACTCTAGTTCAAGGTATTCAATAACGAAGCAAAATATGAGGCGTGTATCACTGGTTTGGAAACCGCCCTAGAACTAGAGGCAAAAATGTTGGGCATTGTTGGGGACTCAAACCTAGTTGTGTTTCAAGCAAATGGAGACTGGAAGGTCAAAGAAGAAAAGATGAAGATCTATCACCAAATCCTGGACGTTCTGATTCCTAGGTCTGAAAAACTGGCTTTCACACATCTACTAAGAGATAACAACAGGTCCGCTGACGCATTATCAACTCTATCTTCTATGATAGACATCCCGCTTCGAGTCCGGATGCGTCCGATCATCATTGAGTAGAGATATATGTCGACCTACGAAACTATCGCCACAATAAATAAAGCTCAAGATCAAAACCCTTGGTACTACAATATTTGGAACTTCTTGGAAAATGAGTTTTATCCACTAGGGGCAAATGCCAAAGACAAGAAGGCAATACAGTGGATGGCCATTCAATTTATCATCTACGGAGGTAAACTGTACAAGAGAGGTCATCTAGAAATGCACAAGCTGTGTGTCAAAGAAGAGGAGTCAAAGCGCCTGATAGAGGCCATCCATGGGAGAGAGTGCGGAGTGCACATGAACAGAGTAATGTTAGCCCGAAAGATTCTCAGGAAGGGTTACTACTGGTCCACTATGGAGGCGGATTGTATTGGTTTTGTTCGGCGATGCCCTAAATGCCAAATTCATGCTAATCACATGAATATCCCACCGTCAAAACTGTATAACATGACTTCACCATGGCCTTTCTTAGTCTAGGGAATTGACATCATTGCGGCAGTCATACCGACTGACTACTTCACGAAGTTCGTGGAAGCTCAGTCTTATGCAGTGTTAAAAGCAGCGCATGTGGCTAAATTCATCTGAAACAACATCATTTGCCGCTATGGAGTCCCAAACGTGATCATTTCAGATAATGGTTCCCACTTCAAGAAGGAAGTGATTGACATGCTGGAGAAATACTATGTGACTTTCCATAAGTCATCTACATACTGGCTGTAAACCAACGGAGATGTTGAGGCCGCCAACAAGAACATCAAACATATTCTGCAGAAGATGGTTGAGCTCTATAGGGACTAGCTAGACAAATTACCATTTGCGCTCTAGGGCTATAGAACGTCAATCCGGACGTCTACAGGGGAAACTCCTTACTCTCTTGTCTATGGGATGGCAGTTGTTCTGCCAATCGAAATAAAAGTTCCGTCACTACGAGTTATGGCTGAATGTCAAATAGCAGAAGCGGACTAGCAGCAGAGCAGGTTCGAAGAACTGATGTTGTTTGTTGAAAGAAGGCTGAAAGCATTGTACCATGTTCAAGGCTATCAACGCAGGATTGCTAGGGCTTTTAACAAGAAGGTTAAGTCCCAGAATCTCAAAGAGGGGGATTTGGTGCTGACAGACAACTGAGCTCCCATCCATGACCCCAGAGGCCAATTTAGACCCAATTGGACTGGTCCTTACATCATCAAAACTATTTGGTCGGGTGGAGCTGTTATTCTCATGGACCTGGATGGCCTAGAATTTTCCCAACCGATCAACATGGACAAGTTGGAGAAATATTATCCCTAAGAGGCTCGCTAGGCCGAAAACCTGGAAAGGCGAGCTAGGCAAAAGTTAAAGCACAAAAAAATTGGAAATAAAGAAAAACTGAGCTCACAAGGTTGAAAACCCTAAAGGTCGGCCTTAGCAAAAGTTAAAGTGTAAAATGAGGGAATTAATACTCGAGTGAACCCAAACCAAACTTTGTGAGGCCTGACTCCCATCTTCTAGATACATCGGCAACTTCATCCTGAAGTCCGGCCGTAAACACCTCCAAAATCAACTGTCATGTCCATGTGTTTGATCAGGTCATCTTTGTCTGTTCTTTACCTGAGGGTTCGGTTGTGAACTTTATTCTGAGAACTGGTTATAGTGCTGAGCAGGGTTATTTAGTCAAGGGACGATTTTTGATCTTTGGATTTGCGGTTGTACATCTTGAGGATAGATTCCGTGCGTGTCAAGTGGTGATCCTTATCAAAAATGGTTTTGAAAAGTTTTGATAAAAGTTGATTTTTGCTCAAATTTGCCTTTCACAACTTGGACCATTTTTGGACCAAAAGAAAAAATTTCAGTACTCACAACTTAAATTTCATTGATTTCAATACAAAGTTCTCCAACTCTTGATACAAATCAAAGTTACTTTTATTACATTCATAAAACTTGAAAAGTAAGATCAAAGCAATAAACTAGGGGCATAGATGAGTCAGGTGTACCTGTGTCCCCCGTTCGTGCTTATGGAAGCTTTTGATGCCAAAATGGGCCCAGTTTATGCCTCATCCTCGAGCCAAGCCAGGCAGTTGCTAGAAAGGACGCAGCTGAAACTAGGGGCAGGGGCAGAAGCTCTCTTGTCCTCCAAGCAGTGAGGTACCTAGCCAAATTTGAACCTCAGATGGCGAATGAAAACAGATACTTTACCCCTTTCTCTGGGCAGGTCTGATCATGTTCAAACTGACGTTTGAACCGAAACAGGAAGTGGAATACAGTGTGTAAGGCCGATCAACTGAATGCCAGGTTGCCGAGTCATACTATAGTCAGATTAAGCCAGGGGCAACGCCAGGAAATGTCAATAGTAGAACTATTGTACATCCAATGGCGCCGCCATCCCTCGTTGGGGAAATCCACTAGCTATTGGCGGAAAAAGTATGCTCGAGCTGAGTATGCAGGGCAAGAGTCCACTAACTTCAGTTTATCCATCAGGCACATCTGGGAAGGGATAAAAGAAAAGAGAGATTAAAGAATAGAGAGATATATGTTGAGAGAAAAGTGAGAAAAGGGCTTTGAGAAAAAAATAGAGCATGAGTGCCAAGCGATGTGAGAAACACATATTAGAAAGGGTGGTAAACATTACTTGAAGAAGTGGTGGACTTCTTGCAAATTTGATAGTCTCTCGCCAATGGAAGGCGTCTAGGCCCATCAAAGTTTCGGCCAGCACCAAGCCAACACAACTCTTGCCCTCTTTCAGGCCTTGTGCCACTTCTATCAATCGAATGCTAGACCCTTTGAAACTAGGGGCAAGAGGAAATGAGCCAGCATACATAAGCAAAGGGCGTGTTGCTGAAAACCCGCCAAAGAAGGTCGCCTCGGTCACAGACGTCAAAAATTGATGAATCAAACTGAGAATATCCAGCTCTCCATTGTGAACCAAAGATCAAGCCTCATGTAGAGTAAGCCCACACATCTGTCTCAAAGCTTGGATGTGGCCGAAACGGGGCTAAGGTACGATTTCCACATCACGCCAGGATTCCATTAGTGCTTGAAATTCTTTAATTGTTGGGCATATCTCTTGTCCCTCGAAGCTAAAGACATGTGTAATCGGGTTCTAACATCTAGCCGCGGCATGAAGGAACCGAAAACAAAGCAGAAAACGGCTCAATGGAAAAAGTACGTTTATCGAAACCCCAAAAATTTACCTTTTTCGAGCCATCTAAAGTCACAATCCAAATAGAGAGTTTTTGGGCGAAAAATGGCTCCATTTGTGAAGAATTTGTAGCTGAAATGAAGAAATCACGAAGCTCAACCCTTTTGTAGAAGATAAGGCAGTGAGTGGATGCCAGCTGTCAACAATCTGAAGGTTCTGTACATTGGTGGCCGGCAGGCCACTCTGATGGCTGGCAGGACACTGTTGGTGGTCGGCATCCTTTCTCCTCTAGTCGGCAGCCTCCCTTTTGGCCTATTGTCCACCTATGTGCTGAAAAATGGGCGTAGCTTGTGTTTTGTCTTGTCTTTTGTGTTTTTGGTGGTCTTGTTTTGAGTCCTTTTGGTTTTTTTTAACAAGCTTGTCGAGTTATGTTTGAGTTGTTTTGTTTATCGAGTTGTTGTTGTGCTACTTATTAAGTTGTATATTGCATTTTGTATTTTCGTTGTTGGTCAGTTCATTACCCGATTAATCATTTATTTTAATAAAGTGCTCTTGGCCATTTCATTTCCATGTCCATTTCATGCTATATGGTGCTCATGATGCAAAAATGACAACACATTTTTAATAGAACTACTAGTTTTATTTCAATCATGGCTTTTTTACAAAAGAGAAGTACAAGTTTTAAAGCAAACAGAACTTCCTAAAGCTATACATGTGCTAATGCTACTAACAAAAGGAAACTGAGCAAAGTACAAATAAATCAGTGCCAGTCATCTTAGGCTCGAGAGGCCCACTTCGTCCTCTTCCTGGAGGAAGACTCAAAGCTGTCTCCATCAGTATCACTGTCTGAAGTAGACCCTAAACCAGAGCCAGAATCAGAATCATCACCGCTCTCTACTCTAGAGCCTGGCTCAGCATCATCTCCACTCTTGGATCTTGAGTTGCCATCATCTCCACCCTTGGAGAACTTGGACTGCGAAATCACTACCTCCCGGGAGTCATTGGTCTCAGAACCGTCGTCACTCAACACTGGCTCCAAAGGGCTCCTCCAGCCTCAACCACAACGCTCCTCTCGGCTGTGTACTGGGGCCCGTCTCTCCCTCATCTCTGCTGTTGGATGAGGTGGTGATGGTGCAGGTGCAGTCGCCGCCATTGGTGCTCTCGGTACTACTGGAACCTGAAAAGATATAGTATTGACATATTAGATGTAATGTATAGTTAAAAATGCAGTATGATGATAGTGGTGGAATGCAATGAGCCAGATACAGTACAAATACACTACAGTGTGTCGGTGCAGCATATCAGTATGATGTGACAAGGGACAGAATGTATATTGTGATATGAGTATCAGTGCTTCAGTAAGAATGATGTGCACAATAGTGTCAAAAATACTGAAACGTAGGTAGAGAATAGGAAAAATTACCTGAATATCGTAGAGACTGAGCAGCGCCTTTGTCCTCTACACCATGCCCATTAGGGAGGCTATCAGCTTAAGAGCCCACCCCGTGTACTCTATAGAGGCCTGCAAATGTAGTTGGGTGATCAGTAACTATAATGAACATATCTGAAATGATATATGGAATGCAAACGTAAAGAATGGTCCATACCTGAGTCGGGCCTCGACCCCTGACAAGCGCATACCCAGCCGCAACGAGCTCAATCGAGACCTAGTAAGGATCCCTAGTATGCTGCCAGCATGTCAACGCGGTCGGAAGCTCTGGCCAACTAGTGGCCTATCCAGTGAGAGGGGCCCCTCTTGTCTTGGCCCTCGCTGCCCAAGTCCTGCCTACCATAGGGGCACCTGCTGCTGTGCCTACACGAGCGCCCGTTAAAGAAGGCATGAGATATGTCTGAATGAATATTGAATAATCCCCCTCCCCTCGGAAACAGTCAGCATCCAAGCCCTCCGTAAACTAGATCATCTCCTGAAAGGAGAGGCTCTCCATAGCCGTCATAGATGTTGGAGGTGTCACGGGAACTACCGGCTCAGGTTAGCCCATGGTCTGGCGCACGAACCACTCACCTAGAAACCAGGATCGGCAAACCAAGCCCTCAAGCAGTAGTCAAAAATGGGAGGCCCCCACACTCCGGCATACTGGTCCCTGACTCTAGCCAGTGTCATCGCCCAAGGCTGCCAAGCGATCTGCAAACAGAGGATATACGGATTGTTAGTCGACATCAGTTGTTGATAAAGCAAAAATAACTGTGAATTTTGGGTTACCTCCCCTGTAACCACTGTGTTAAAGTACCAACGAAAGAATGAGAAGGTCTCTCGAGTCCTCCATGGGCATCTGCCGTCGTACCGATGAGAGTATGGCACAACGGGGACATCTCTACCTCCGGCTCCAGAGTAAGGGTCGGGAAATATGCATATATCCAAAACTACAAGGAAAAGGCAACAGTAAGTATACAGAGTATAGATACAGAGAATGCAGAATGCAATGTAGAAAGCAAAATGTGTAGTACAGTGTATAGAGAGTCTAGATGTAGAGAATACAGAATGCAGAAAGCAGAATGTGTAGTATAGTGTACAAAAAGTACAGATACAGAGAATGCAGAAAGCATAGAGTATAGATGTAAAGAATACAATATGCAGTGTGTAGAAAGTGCAAAGCAAAAAGCACAAAAATGGAAGATAGAAAGTGTAAAGTAATGATGTAAAGCATACCTCCCAGGCCCTTCAATAGCCTCCGACCCTGTTTCCTCTCCTGTGCAATGTCGAGCTCATATAGCCATAAGGCCAGCTCCTCCCCAGTCATAGAGCCAGACCTAAGGTATGTCCACCAAAGCGCTCAAGAGATACAGCCCTACAATGTTCCAATGTTCGCAAACAAGGTGGTACCAAAGAGGAATATCAAAAAGCCCCAGGCATAGTGCTTAGTCTCCTCTGGGGCCTCTGGCTCTCTCCCTCAGAAGTGCTCAGCGAACCAGCTATATCGGACCATGGTCGGTCAAAAGAGAGGTGGGCGTGCTCCCGGTAAGTATAGCCAAACGGCCTCTCACTCGTCCATGTCCATATTGTAAGGTATCGGATTACACCCTACTCATTTGCCCGTGAGCATGGAGAAGTTGTAGGGAGTCATCGTCATCTCCCCGATAGTAGAGAAGTGGAAGGAGTTGGTGGTATCCCACCACCACTCCACTAATGCGCCAAGAAGTGGTCGACACGTGATATGGCGCGATAGCCTAGTACAGAATAAGTGAAGCCGGCCTCGTCGATGATGTGGCGTACGCCAGCAGGGAGCTCCATATACCAGTGTCTGGCTAACGTGGCTCCATAGCCCTAATATAGCGGAAGTCCTCCTGTGGTCAAAACAATGATATACAGTGATATGAGAATAAGCAGACGAAGGGCAGAGTAAGAAATACAGTGCAAGAGTGTGATTAAGGCAAGAAATGCAGCAACAGGCAAGAAATGCTGTGTAACTATGCAGTTGAAGCAAGGGATACTGTTAAAGCAAGAAATGAAAAGAAAGCATGAGAATACAGTGTATACCTTGGTGGCATCGTGGGCCAAATGGGAGTCTGGCTCCCATAGCAAGAGATCCTCTAGCGCACGTCACACGAACTCTTTGAAGTTTTTCATACCCCCGATTGGTAGCACATATGTTCGATGATGGTATGTCACCGGATCAAAGGGGCGTACTCCCAGCGGTAATATCTCGGGCTTAGGCTCGGCCTCCATCTCTGCTAGAGGTGGAATCTCGAATGGAGCTCTGTCATGGGAGAGATCATCCGCCATCTGGAAAGAAGATGAGAAAGTGGTCAAAAAATGAAGAAAAACGGAGGAAAAAGGGCAAACTTTGAAAAAGTCAACCCTAAGAGAGAGAAAGTGGAAGAAAAAGTCAAAGCTTGGGAAAAGGCACAGAACCAGAGAGAAACTTGAGGGGAACGAGCCTCAAGTGGTGAAACTTCAAGAAAAAACACCGAAATCGAATTTCAATCGGTTCAAAACAGAGGAAATAAAGAGGGATTAGCGAATAAACTTCACGTGGGGCATTGGAAAACGTGTAAAAAGCACAAATCTAGAGAGAAGGACTGCCTAGAGAGAGAGGGGAAAGAATTTCGAGCATGAGGTAATAAGGAAATGAAGCCCCAAGCCCTATACTTAAAGACCCATGCACAAGAGACCAAAAAACCCTTAATCTGTCACAGGTGGCCAGCAGGCCACTTTTGTGGCCGACAAGGCTTCTTCGAGGCCGACAGGTGGGCGGCAACCTTCTCCAATGGCCAGCAGGTGTCCCGTGGTCTCCCTCTAAGTCCTGATGTTGTTTTGTGTCTTTGTTTCCCCAGAATTGCAAGAAAAGTTCACTGTTGGGTTCAAATTGTCTCTACGGAAGCTCAAAACTATGTTTTCGGTGCGCGATGTCTGTCACTTGTCAACATGAACGGGGTGTATCCTTTAAACATATTGTAACTCTTCCGAGAGGTAAATTGGAAGTTGCAACTGAATAGGTTTTTGTCAAATTATGCTTTTGTACCTTGCGTACAATATGCATTTTACATATACATTGCTTGTGTGTCTTGCATAGATTATGATTCACGCATAAAATATGCTTTTATTCTGATTTTATGCATAGAAAATGCTCTCGCCTTATGCATGGAACATGCCTTGCACTAATATCATATCTTCGTTGTTTATCTTTCATAGAACATCCATTCTTACTGTATCGTACTTGTTAAGTTTCTTTATTACACGTGCACGATATTGTATGTATGGTTCATTTGAAGAAATGCACGATATTGTATCTACGGTTCATTCAGAGGAGTTCCGAATAAGGTCATTTGTGTCTCGATAAGAGAACCCAATCCTCCAACTTGTGCATCTATCACACACCTTCAATTCATGCATCCATCGCACTCATTCACTTCGTGCATCATTGGCACACCTTCAACTTGGTCATCTATCGCACTTGTTCACCTTATGCATCTATCGCACACCCCTCTCTTTTACCTCGAGACATACGAAGTATGTGCCCGAGTGGTTGTTTCTTAGGACGCATGAAACGCAACCCTAGGCGGGTTTTACCTCGGGACGTATGAAGTACGCGCTCGAGTGGTTGTTTCTCAAGACGTATGAAACATGGCCCTGAGTGGGTTTTACCTCGAAACGTACGAAGTACACACCCGAGTGGTTATTTCTCAGGATGCATGAAATGTGGCCCTGGGCGGGTTTTACCTTGGGATGTAAAAAGTACGTGCCCGAGTGATTCTTCGTCAGGACGTGTGAAGCACAAGCCCGAGCAGTTTTTGTGTTGTATCTCGGCATGCGTGAAACGTGGACCCGAACGTTCTTCCTTGTTTCTCAAGATGCTTGAAGCGCAATCTTGAGTGGTTTTCAGTTTCTTGGGACACAGGACGTGTGCAATACGTCCTCGAGCAGTTTTTCTCATTTTCTCAGGGTGCGTGAAATGCAACCCTGAACGATGTTCTCTTTCCTCGTCTCTTGCTTTGGCATGGTTAGAGTGTGGTTTTATCTTCTTTATGCTTGAAGCTACTCATTCATGTATTGTTATCTTGCTTATGGTATTCATTCTTGCTTATCGTATTTGTTATTACTTATTGCATCATCTCGCATGATCATGAGTTTTCAAAATAGCCGGCTTCGCGTACATATACGATAAGCATTTGCATTGCCCCAAAACTATGTTGGTTTGATTCCTTGCATAGGGATACGTAGGCAGCCTACGGGCGCAACTATTTATTTTCTGTCTTGTTTGCTTGTCTAAGTCTTTCGGCCTTGTCAAAATGGATCGTCTCCGGGCTTTCACATTCGTCATTTCATGACTTTCGAGTTCTGTCAAAGAGGGACAACTGTATACACCTCATTTTTAACCATCCTCAAGACTTAGACGCCATCGCTTGTGCATTTGATGATTGTGACTATTTATGCTTGTTTTAGTGCCCGAAATCCTCGGCGGAATGCCCTGTCTTTGAGCCTTCAAACCCTATCCTTTCTATGCCCTGTTTTGGACCAAAACCTTCAAGCCTGCAACCCCTGGTGGCCAACTAACAACTATTTGATGCTGCCGACCACTAGTTGTGCCCTGCCGGCCACCTTTGTGCCTTGTCGGCCAATGGTGTGGCCTACCGGCCATCATTGGTGGCCTGCCGGCCACCAATGTCTTTTTGTAGATATTTTGGTGACAATTGTTCCAACTGTTACCACAATTAGCTTCATCTCCCTACACGTGTAGGGAGGGATTTCTCTCAGCCAAATGCATGTTTTTGTATATATATGGGGTCTCCTCCCCCATTTTTGAGGGTTAGAAAATTTGGAAAAAAAATCTCTCTCTCGCTCTCTCTCTCTCTCTCTCTCTCTCTCTCTCTCTTGCAAATTTGTGCACATTAGCTTAGATATACTACACTTTTGCCTATACCTCCTTAACCAAAGTTGAACATCTTTGAGCTGAGGTTCCTTAAAGCCTTCTTGGAGCTCTTTGAGGTGGTTTTGGCTTGAATTGTTGCCTGAAGTTGATCTTTGCTTCAAGAGGTATAACACTTGTCTTTTAAACTTGTTTTGTATACTTGTTTTGCTATCTCTTCCCACTGTTTTGGGCTATTTTTGGGCCATAAAAAACTCTATTTTTGTGGACTAAAATTGGTGTTTTAGGCCATTTAAGGTTAAGGAAATATCTCACCCTTCTTTATTCTTTGCTTGTAAGGCTTTTTCCAGCTTTGTTTCCCACCTTCAAACTATCTTTTTTTGGGCTTTTGAACACTGAATTTCAGAGTATTTTTAATGGTGAAAATCAAATTTTGAAGTCCAAAATTGGAGAGGTTAGCCTCCCCTCTTTGTGTCTTGTTTGCTAGCCTAGTTAGTTGTATATGTTAGCATCTTTTTCTATCCTTTTGTGGCTTAATTCCAGCATGTTTTAGGCTCCATTTTGGACTGTTTTAACTCTATTTTTGGCTGGTTGTTGCATTTGAGTATTGTTTTCCATGCTTCTAGTGTAAATGTCTTCACAAGCTTGGTGTTTTAGGCATTTACACACCACTTGTTTGAGTTGGTTGCATGTTTTAGTGTTTTTCTCACTCATTTTCAGCACTCATTAACCTCTGCAACCTCCATTATTTCTTCATTCTTTGTTTGCTTTGAGGGTTGTTTCAACCTTAGGATAGTTTAAGCTTGAGATTAAGGTTCATTGCTTAATGGTTTAATCCTCTTTTGAGGGTTCATTACCAACGGCATGACACCTCTCTCTTGCTTTAAACTACTCCTTGTTTGGCACTTCCTTCTCTTTAGAGGACTTCTCACCAATGGACTTAATTGGTTAAAGAATGATTGGTAAGTTAAAATGGGTAAACAAAATGGAAACTAAAATTGTGCCAACATAAGAATTTGGTTGTGTTTTCATGTGTTCAATCGAACGTTAATTGAACACAAGGAAAATTGGGGCATTTCATACTCAAGGTGATGAAATGTGCCAGGTTTCCTAGGTCTCCACTGCCCTTGATCATGCATGATAGGGTGATAGTGTTTATTCTTGTTTATGCATTCATTAAACTTGTACATCTTCGTTCCTTAGCCATCATGCAATGAAATTGCTTGATTGATGGTTTAAGGACCTAGTGTATCACTCTTTTGAGATGTTTTGATGATAAGAAGGGATACATAGTACAAACAACCTGTGAGAAGACTCTCTCTTTGCCTTGTTTGCTCTCTGTTGCAGCAAGAGAAATGGTGTGTCATCAGTGGCCAGCCAGCCACTATTATTGACCGGCAGGCCATCAGTGTTGGACGGCAACCCCTTAGTGGTGGCCAGCCGACCACCACTTCTGGCCTGTCGACCACCAATGAATTTCGAGCAATGTGCTTGTAAAGCATGGCAAAGTTCATCTGGAGAAGGAAATCAGTGCAAGGGTTGTGCAACAGAGACTTTCGGGAGCAAACAGCAGATGTTCTCTTGGTGGAAACCGAGCATGCATGGGCCTCTCTTGCTTCACGGGACTAGTTAATCATTTATTTATTGTAATTAATTAGTTGTAGCTAATTAGTTTGTGTTGTAATATTTAATTAGCTTAATTAGTTGTAACTAATTAGTTTGCGTTGTACCATTTAATTAGCTTAGCATAGTTAAATTCTTAATTAATTAGCTTAGATAGTTAGTTAATTATTCATTCAAGTTTTGTAATAATTAATTAAGTAGTTTAGCTTAACTAGTTTTTTGATTCTAAATCTTCTTCGTGAGAGCGTGTTGTAATAATGTGTATGTCTTCTAACCCCACATCTTTCTCCCTTTTACTTAACCGCTTTCGATTGTTAGTCTGAGAGCATCACGTTTCAATTAGCATACCGCATGCTTGCATCCATTCATCTTGTCTTACATCCACTGAGGCTCGGTTCATCATTCTACCTGCATTGTCATTTCGATATCTCGTTGAATATGTGTTTAAACGCATAAGCATGCCATGAAATTGTTGCAAATAACATATTAAGTAGCCGAGTCTATCTAATTGCATATTGCATGTGTTGCATTAGGCATATTGTATAAGTTAGGAATCATGCATTTTTCTAACTAGTTCCTTTTTTGGCTTGGAGTACTAGGTGAGCTTTTTAATGCTTTAGCATACTTGCATAAGTGCGAGTGATTGCCATGATTAGCATGCTTTCCATAAGGCTAAGTGCTTACTTGTTAAATTGCTTGCATGCCTGTAGATGAAGGCTTGTTGCTTGAATTGGAACGATTCAATGAATGTACGTTTAAGCCCACTTTGTCAAGTGGCAAATTCACAAACTTTAAACCCACTTTGTTAAGTGGCAAAATCAAATCCTCTATACTTGTGTGTGCGCACATCACATAGTAATGCTAGCCTATTAAACCAGAACAAGAGCATATAATGTTGAAAAAAATCATATCATTATTAGTAGAGGCCGATCTTTGATCGGGCAAGCAGAGGTGCTCAAATGTATTCATGACCTTCCCCTCTCGTACCCAAGTTGCCGAGCCAAAGCAACTTTGGTGATAACGGACACGTGGCCTTTGGCACGAGTCATGGGTTTCCTAAATTGCCCCAAAATAAAATATTTAGGTGCCAACTTTGTATCTGGAAAAGTAGTCAATTTTTGGCAATTTGATTCAAAATCGATTTTTCAAAAGATTTGTCGGATTTGTACTCTTTGCTGTTTATCAATTTCACATTGCACTTGTGAGATTAGATTCAAAAGCGTGGGAGTCCGAACTGTAGGGCTTTCTTTCGAGCTTCCGAAAAGGGACGGGAAAAAGGCAAGCTACAAACACATGTTGTAGATTCAGGATATACTGTTTATGAAAGTATATCGCATATGTTACCTTTTTGTACACCAAACTCTGATTAATTCGTATATGTCACCACTTATTGGTTGTTATGAGATGGGTACATCATATTTATTTCGGGGCGTTATATTGTATTTTACCTATTCATACACACAGACTGTTTAAAGAGTCTCCCAATAATCTTCAAATGTAGCTAGCATTGAATAATTTTGTTATAATAGCTATTGTAAGAGTTAGCCCGTTAGAGTGACTATAAAATATGATAATGCTAGTTAAAAAAGCTAAGGCCTTGTTTGGAGAAGTCCCTTGGAGATGCTCTAAGAGTATTATAATAATATATTTTTATAGATATAAATATTTATATACATTCGAGTCTTACATAACATACTTAATAGACATTTTAACTACACCATTGAAACACACTCTGTAACGCCCTCAAAATATAACACGAAACAATCATTCATGAGATCCTTAATCATAATAGAAAAATTATATTTTCATTCATCAGAGTCTTCTTTACAAAAAAATATTACATGTTAGCAACAAAATAAATGTCCTACGGGCTTACAGCTTTCCAAGTCATCACTTGGTTACAACAAAAGAACAGTTCTAACTCCTTTACTTATAAAGCTCTCGGCTTGGATTTACATTTAACAAAAAACAAAAACAGCCAAATGGAGTTTTCAACTCCTAAACCTCCCATGCTAAGATCTTGGAGGCGGCATATCACATGTACTTGAAAAATCGTATCCCAAGTAGGGTGAGCCAATACCCAGTAGAAATATGTTAAACAGTATATGAGAATTAACGAAAACATTAGCATCCAATAAATGTTTAACACTTGTAAACCAACTTACACCATTTCCATAACCAGTCAACATTTACATCATAATAAATCCACTTCCCTTTAAGTATCCAACTTAATTCATTAACATAGCTCAATATGATTCAAATAATTCAAAATGAGACTACAACTCATATCAACACTTTACATATGAACATCAATCATACACTTCTATTATCTTGCCATTTTATGAAACTATGTCCGAGGGAACTGGCACCCAAATATAAATAAGATTTCGGGACTTTCACCCTAGACACTCTGGCCAACTTAATTATCCATAGAGTCCATCCCCTATCTCATCCCAAACAATGGAGTATATCCCCTATCTCCTCCCAAATAAAGATACATATACAATGTATTTAAACACGTTGTCATTTGCAATGACCAATTCAATCACATATTCAATGTTCACATCCAACCGTCATATTCAATGACATATTCCAATTGATTAGTTTCAATTTACCTAATCATCATGCAGTTTCTACAACAATCATGGCTATCCTCCACCAATAGCCCAAAATAGTTATTTCTAAATATATAAATAAATTTATCAACAGATAATTTATCAACCTTTCGATAGGTGAGTGACTTATTAATCCAACTACACCATTTAATCACATGTTCCTCCAATTCCATAATTTCCAAGCCAATTTCATTAATTACACAACGAATCCACTATTTATACAAAATAGTTATTTAATTCCAAACTAGGGCATTTTTCCCCAAATTCTAAAAACGTTGACCCAAGGTCCAAATCTCACCATTTCAATAATTATATACCATTAATCCCCATTTTTAAGATCTCTCTTACACATAAGGAGTTTAAATTTGAAAACTCCTCTTTCTCAAATCAACAACCAAACCCTAACTTCATCCAAACCAACCATTTATAGAAAATGACCAATATTTATGTTAAAGCTCATAGAAATAAGTAGATTATCCCTACCTCAAGAAGAGAACATGAGCCAAGCAAGAGATAAACTCCAAAGATGACGAAACCAACTTCTGCCCGGATGAAAATGAAGATCTTGAAGAGCTCGATCTTTTTTATCAAAGGAAGAAGGGTGAGGAGGTCGCTAGATCTAAGTCAAAATGTAGAGAGAGAGAGAGTATTTTAGAGAGAGGCTGTCAACTTAGGGTTTTGGAGAGTTTTAGAGAGACAAAGGACAAAAAAAGTGATTAAAAAAGTAACTTTCGCAATCTGACATACGTACAGTCCGCTCGAGCGGGGAGTTTGACACTCGAGCGTCAGACACATAAATTCGACCTGCTCTAGCACAATAAAGGCCGCTCGAGCGCCAAGACACAACAGCAAGACACTACTCGCTCAAGCATAATGAGACCCGCTCGAGTATAGAATACACTCATCCAGTATTTTACAGATTTTAGACAGTCGCTCGAGCGCCACAGGGGCCGCTCGAGCTCAGACCCGCTCAGGTGTAATAAAAACCGCTCGAGCATGAAAAACACTTCCGCAATATTTTTGCAGACGCATAAAGTACTGAATGATTGCAAACCTCACTCAAGTGGAAGACCAAAAAATTTCTGGGCAACAAGGTTCTAGACCAATTAGCAACCAATTCTAAACACGCCCAAGACATTCCAAAACTTAAATTCAAAGAGTAAAGGATGGAAATAAGGTATAAACAATGACATACAACCACGGAACTCAAGTCCGAAATACAATAAATGACGGGCGAAACCAAGATCGCTATAACCTCCCCCCCTTAAAGAATTTTGTCCCCGAAATTTTATACAAGTTTCATGATCATGATTATTTCAATCTTCAATATGATTACAATACAACACTCGCCAACATGATCCACTACCAGCCATTCCATCTCTTCTCAAGAGAACAACTTTTCAAATATAGGTCAATGTACATTATCAGCATGCATCCTTTTGGAATTCATCTAATCTCAATACACATATTCCATATCTCCATAACATATTCAATGTTAATAACATGTTTGCATTTCTAAAACACATTCAACATATACAATGCTTAAATTAAACTCGCATTTCTGAGACATATTCAACAATTACAATACTTCCACAATCCAAAACATATACAATGTTTGCAACCCAAAACATATTCAATGTTCTTAGAGTTCATTAACAAAACAAAATTTCCAACGTATGCTCAAACATTAACAAACTGGTCTGGATATTTCTCTCAGACCTCTAATTTACGTTCCCAAGTGGCTTCCTTAACCCTGTGATGTTTCCACAATACTTTGACCAAGATAATCCTCTTGCCTCGCAAGACCTGGTCCCGTCTATCCAAGACTCTCACCGGTCTCTCCTCATACGAAGCATCCTCATCTACCTCTAAGTTGGTCCAATCCAACACATGTGATGGATCTGACTTATATTTCCAAAGCATACTAACATGAAACATGTCATGCACTCCGAAGAGTTACCGCGGCAATGCTAGACGGTAGGCAATCTCCCCAATCTGTTCAAGGATCTCAAAAGGGCCAGTAAACCGAGGGGACAACTTCCCACTCTTCCCAAACCTCATCAAACCTCGTCTAGGTGATATTTTCATAAAGACGTGATCACCCACCTTGAACAACAAAGGCCTCTTTCCATGGTCGGCATAACTCTTTTGGTTGCTCTGGGTCGTAACCAACCTCTTACGGATATGTGCTACTTTCTTCGTCATTTCTCGCACTAACTCTAGGCCTAACAAAGGTGCATCACCCACCTCAACCCAACACACTGAAGATCTACACGGTCGGCCATACAAGACCTCAAACGGTGCCATACCAATACTCGATTAGAAACTGTTATTGTAGGCAAACTCCACTAATGGTAGGTGTCTCTCCCACGACCCCTTAAAATCAAGGGCATAGCCTCGTGGCATATCTTCAAGTATCTGAATAGAGAGCTCGAACTGCCCATCAGTCTGAGGATGGTAAGCCGTGATAAAAGTCAACCTAGCGCCCAAAGCACTCTGCAAACTCTGCCACAACTGAACAGTGAAACGCGGATCTCTATCTGAGACAATCGACACTGGAACCCCGTGCAACCTCACAATGTCCCGAATATACAAGTCAGCAAGGTAACCTACCGAATCTCTCACGCGCATAGGAATAAAGTGTGCCGACTTGGTCAACCGGTCAACTACCACCCAAATGGCATCACCACCCCATTGAGTCCTCAGAAGACCCATCACAAAATCCATCATGACATGCTCCCATTTCCACTCGACTATAGGCAAGGGTTGTAACAAACCCGCTAGCCTCTAATGTTCGGCCTTCACTTGCTGACAAGTAAGGCACCTTGACACAAACACCGCCACATCCTTCTTCATACCCCTCCTCCAAAACTAGCGACTCAAATCATGATATATCTTTGTGCCTCCCGGATGCACCACAAGGCGTGAATGGTGAAACTCTCGGAGCACTTCCTCTCGGCAAGACTCCGGCACAAACAGGCGGTCTCAGCATCTCACACTCAAGTCGGGATACACAGTTAAACCCTTCTCTACCTTCCTACTGGAGATCTTCTCCCAAAGGGATTCTACCTCAAAGTTACCCTTCTGTGCCTCTAACACTCAATTCACTAGTGTAGGTTGTGCAACTACAGAAAACAAGGCGGCAGATTCAACAGACTCACCTAGATGCAAGCCAAACTCACCAAGGACACCCAACATCTCCCATTCCCGAATAGCTATTCAAGCTACACTACTGATGGACTTCCTACTTAGGGCATCGGCCACGACATTGGCCTTTCCCAGATGATAATGCAACTCGAAGTCATAATCTTCTATGAACTCCATCCACCTTCTCTACCTCAAATTCAAGTCTTTCTGTGTAAACAAATACTTTAGACTCTTATAGTCCGAAAACACTTCGAACTTCTCACCATAAAGATAGTGCCTCCAAATCTTCAAGGCAGATATCACAGCTGCTAACTCTAGGTCGTGAGTAGGATAACGTGTGTTTTCAACTGACGTAAGCCATAGGCTACTACTTTCCCCTCTTGTATCAATACATAACCCAAACCCTCTCGTGAGGCATCACAATACACCGCATAACCCAAATCCCTCTCCGAAATAATCAAGACTAGAGCGGTGGTAAGTCTAACCTCTCACTCCATACAAATTTGACCCCTTTCCGTATCAATCTAGTCAAAGGCAAAGCTAGCCTGGAGAAATCCTTCACAAATCGATGGTAATACCCGGCCAACCCCAAGAAACTACGGATCTCGAAGGCATTCTTAAGTTATGCCCAATCTTGCACTGCCTCTATCTTGGATGAATCTACAGTCACCCTTTCCCTGGATATCATGTGGCCTAAGAACTTAACCTCTCTTAGCCAGAACTCACACTTTTTAAACTTAGCATACAGCTTATGGCTCTAAGAAACTCTAGCACTACTCGCAAGTGTTCCTCATGATCCTCCTCAGAAAGTGAATAAATCAGAATGTCATCCACAAAGACAACCACGAAGCGGTCTAAGAACTCTCAAAAAATTCGACTTATCAAATCCATGAACACAACTGGTGCATTGGTAAGCCCAAAAGGCATCACCAGAAACTCATAATGGCCATATCGCGTACGGAATGCCGTCTTTGGGATATCCTCCTCCCTGACCCTCAACTGATGGTAGCCGGATCTCAAGTCCATCTTAGAGAAACAACGGGATCCTTTCAACTGATCAAACAGATCGTCTATACGAGGCATAGGATAATTATTCTTAACTGTAACCCGGTTCAACCTTCGGTAATCAATGCAAAGTCTCAAAGCTCCATCTTTCTTTTTAGCAAAGAGGGCCAGTGCTCCCCAGAGCGAAGTACTAGGGCGAATAAAACCCTTATCTAGCAATTCTTAGAGCTAAACCTTCAGCTCACTCAACTCAGCTGGTGCAAAATGATATGGTGCCATGGAAATCGGTGTCGTGCCAGGTACTAAATCAATAGAGAACTAAATCTCTCGATAGGGTGGTAAACTAACGAGATCCTCGGGAAAAACGTCTGAGTACTCACAAACCACTCTTGGCAACTCAGTCCGGGTCTCATCACACTCACTACTCATAAAGCTAGTGAGAAGATAACTAAGCTCACTCTGCCCTCGTGGATCACACCCTGGTGGCAAAACTCTACCAACCCGACCCCCAAGAAATGAAAACAGTCATCGCTCAAGGTACATACAGTAACCCTCGGACGGTAGCAATCTCTAATAGCCCAGTATGATAATAACCAGTCCATATCTAGAATCACATCAAACACAGGCATACCCATCAACATAAAAAAAAAATGAAGCCGACGATCGACGACCTCTATATCACAGCCCCGATACCCCTGTTTCAAAACCACCTCACCTCCAATAGATGATACCACACAAATAGGAGATGCTAACTGTGCCAACTCCAATCCCAAAACAGATGCAAATGCAGAAGATATGAAAGAGTGGGATGCACCCGTATCAATTGACACATTAGTAACCGAGTTGTAAAACAAAAAGGTAACTCTCACAACAGATGGAGCCGGTACAAGATCTGTCACTGTAACAGCATACACCCGCCCTGAAGGTCTCTGATCTACCTGCTCACCTCTCGGAGCATAAGACTGCTGCACGGACTGAGCCAAAGAGGCTCCCTGATTGGCCCTCGTGGCCTAAACTGACAGCGTTGGCTGGTAACTCTGTGTCTGCTTTGAACCAGACGCACCAGGTGTGCCACCCAACTGCGAGCAAAACCTCTTCAAGTGCCCCGCCTGCCCACACTAGTAACAAGTGAGCGGCTGGCCTCTGCCCTAACTCTGGCCCTGAGAATGGGCTGAAGATGATGTTGTATGCTGCCCTCCTCCTCTCTGCAGGCAAACGAGAGACTTGTGGCCCAACTGACCACATTTGAAACAAGTGATGTCTCCCTGACCGCTTCTCCCAGAACCTGAACTCGGCACTGGAAAGGTAGACCTCGAATGTGCTCATTGGGACTGCTGAGGGTTAGAACCCCTCTACCTGTTACCATTTCCCCGGTCATCCTGACTCCTCCTAGAGCCCCTCATCCTCTCCTCCTTTGCATGTATAATGGTCTCAAGATGGGATGCATCCTCCAGAAGGCGCCCATAATATCTAATCATGGACTCGGCAACTCGAAACATGAGCCCAGTCTTCAATTTCTTCTCAAACTCCAAACAACGGCGTTCCTCAGTCGCCACTAACTCGGGTGCAAACCTAGACAAGCTAGTAAAAGTGGCCTCAAACTCCGCCACTGCTGTATTCAACTGCTTGAGCTGAGAAAACTGATCCCTCAACTTTTCCCTCACCATAGCAGGCAAGTACTTGTCCGGAAAAACTTCAACAAAGGACTCCCAAGTCCCTCCAATATGCCCCCACGTATACTTCCACCACTGAACCGCGTCTCCCTTCAGCTGGAAGGACGTCAAGGTCACTCGCAAAACTCCATCTTCGATGCCAAGCATCTCAAACGTCTTTATCATCTGCTTCAACCACTTATCAGCCTTCAGTGACTCCTTAGGGTCAACCAAAAAATCATCCGGATTCGACCGGAAAAACTCCCTCTTCAAAAAGGAAGGCCCAGCTTCAACTACATTGGCCTGGACTTGATTCTCAATCCTGAGAATGTCCACGGATTCCCTCAATGCTCTAGCCATTTCACAGGCTAAGGCACCCATGGCTTGTTGACCAACCAGCTCGGCCACATTGGCCTGGTGTAGGCCACCCGAACTCCGCTCCGTGCATGTGGGCGCGAATTGTAGTTCTAACTACTACAATTCGACTCTTGTCACGGTTCTGAATCTAATCTCACAAAGTGCAATGTAAGACTGATCAATCACCAAAAAGTCCAAATCCAACAAATCGTTTTGGAAAATCGATTTTAATCAAGAAGTGCCAAACATGGACTGCTTTGCCAGATTTCAGAGTCGCCAGCTAAATATTTTATTTTGGAAAATTTAGGAAACCCTGACTCGTGCCTAAGGCCACGTGTCCGTCATCACCAAAGTTGCCTCGGCTCGGGAACTTGGGTACGAGAGGGGAAGGTCCTGAAATGAGCACCCCCGCTTGCCCGATCAAAGATCGGATTCTATTAACATGCTATGTTGTTTTTGAAAACATGTGTTCTTATTCGGTTATTAATCTAGAATTACTCTGTGATGCGCACAACATACAAGTATAGACTGAATCACTCAAATTGGAACAAAACATCTCATGTTTGTTTTTCAAAAATGGTTTGGAATTGCTACTCGCAAGCAGGCTAAAATGCAGATTTGCCATTCTCAAGTGGGCTTAAAACATGATGATTTGCCACTTCATGTGGGCTTAAAATGCACATTTGATGAATTGTCCCAATTCAAGCAATGAAGCCTTCATCCACAGGCATTCATGCAGTTATATCATATAAGCACTTAGCCTCACAGAAAGCATGCTATCATGGTAGCCACTTACACACATGCAAGGATGCTAGAGTGAAAACACTCACAGTGTACTCTGAGCTAAAACAGAAGCTAGTTAGTAATCAATGCATGATCTTAATTATGTTAAGATGCCTAATGCAACACATGCAAAAATGCAGCAAAGACAGGCTCGGCTATTCTAAGATGTCATGTGAATGCAACTTGATAACATGTATTCAAATTGGTATTGAAATACAATGCAGTTTGTATGATGCGCCGAGCCCGGTGCATGCAAAATAGATGAATGATGCACGCATGCGAAGCATAAGGATGCTAATTGAAAATGACCCTAAACTAACCATCGAAAGCGGTTAAGTAAAAGGGAGAAAGAAATGAGGGTTGGAAGACATGCATCACACACACGGACACTTATTACAAAATTTGTGCCCTCTCGACAGAGGGTCCGAATAATAAGCTAACTAGCTAATCTAAGCTAATTAAACTAATTATTACAAAACAAAGCTAGTTAAATAAAAAGTTAACTAATTACAAACACAAATGAATAGTTAAGTGCATTAACTACTTAAGTACAAAACCAAATAGCTAACTAGCTAAGCTAAGTAGTTAAAAGGAGCCTCGGGGTGAGAAGTGCATGCATGCTCGATCGCCTCACTCGGAAATCCATCATTATGCCCCGAATTTCCTCTGTTTGCATTTGATCTCAGAACACTGCACAAGCTTTCAAATAGCTTCTACTCCAACATAGAGACCTCCAGGAAGGTTGCCGACCACTTAATGGTGGTGTAGACCACCTGTAGACCACCTAAGTTTGCTGCAGACTAGAAAAAGTGGTCGGCTAGCTACTTTTTCTGGTCTGCCGACCAGAAATTGTGCCCAACTCCATTTTTGCTACAACAAAGAACAAAAAGGAGCACAGCAGTGTATTTGCAAGGTATGTGTGCACAACCACCCTTCTTATCATTTCTTAAGCTCAAGGGAGTGCGGTATTCAACACTCGGGCCACCAACTGAGCATCACAATTCATGATAGCCGAGAAGCCAAGTTTGCGCTATTCAACGTTAATGAATGCACAAATAACACATAAGGGCCTTAACCTCTATCATGCATGATCAAGAAGGTCGGCGACCGAGAAATGAGGCACGTTTCATCACTTCAAGTATGAAACGTCCCTCGTTTCTCGTGTTTGGATCAATGCCCGAACCAAACACAATGCAACAATATGCATACAAAATGCAATGTAATAACATGCAAGCACAATGCAATGCAACAACATGCAAACAACATGAAAATACAATGCAATGCAACAACATGCAAACAACATGAAAATACAATGCAATGCAACAACATGCAAACAACATGCTATTCTACCAATGCTAGGATGGCATGCACAAAATTCTATCATGTAAACAATGCATGCATGGAAAGCTTAGAAGCTAAGGCATCAAAGCTAGTAAAGGGCACCTCATAAGGGACATGCAAAACAATGCTCAATGGACTTAAACCGAATATGGACAGACCTAAATCATGCCAAAACAGTGGCCAACACACAAAACTTAAGCACAAAAGGGCCAAGAACACATGCTCATGTGATGGCTCATCAACTAGGCATAAGAGGACAACTCTCAAACATGATCAAGAAGCGCCAAACACGGAAGTGTGACAACACTATATGCTCTGAAATCAAGTGTGAAATGATACAAAATCATCCAAACAACACAAGCATAGCATGCTAGAGGGCCTAAGGCACAAGGCTACCAAAAGGGACTACAAAAGAGGCATGCAATACATGGCACAAATGAATGAACCAGCCATAGACAAAGCTCAAATAGGTCAAAACAAAGACCAAAACATGCTGAGATGGGAGCTCAAAGGTCTAGACATGCATGCATACAAGTTAGGCCACAAACAAGGCAACAATGCATGACCCTTAAAAGCACTCAAAGGGTGAAAGAAGTGAGAACATAGCAATACTATATGCTCTAAAATAACATGTGAAATGATGCCAAATCATGTACATGTCACAAAGGAAGCATGCTATGGTGCTCAAAACTCAAGGCTAGCAAGGCCAATTGCATTACAGCTATGCAATACATGAACCATATGGCCAAGACAACCCAAAAAAGTCCTAGAGCATGTCAAAATGATGGTAAAACATGTATGGACTAGAGCTAACACATGCTAGCATGAAGGGCATGAAGTATGCAAGGCCAATAAGGAGGATTACACTACACCTACCAAAACCAAGCATGAGATGACTTCACCAACAAAAATCGGAGTTGTATTATGGCAAAATAAGACCAAAAACACATTGATATGGCAACTCAAAAGCCTAGGCAAGATGGCATGCACAATGGCTCATTTTTAAGGCATAAAGCACCAACCCTCCAAAGCATTGAATAAGTGAAAGATGTGAGGGCATGAACACACTACATGCACTGAAATCACATATCAAATGATGCTAAATCATGCAAATAGCCCAAGCAATACATGCTAGTGACTTGGAAACTCAACAAAGCATGGCATGCATGACCAAAACAATATAAAATAGAGCTTAAGCATGGTAAAACATGAGTAAAATCTTGCTGGAGTTGAGCCAAAAACATGGTAGAATGATGATCCAAAGCATGATGCATATTAGGCTAGTTTGTGGAATTGCACTATAAGTGCAAGGAGCATGCAAGAGGTAATCAAACCAACTCTAGACAGAGCTATAACATGCTAAAATAAAGCCTAAGACATGCTGAGATGGAGACAAAACATGCTAGAAAGACATGCAACTTTGATGAGCCACAAATAGGGTTACACTACACATACAAGAAGCATGCAAGGAGTGACCAAGATAGCCAAAAACAAAGTCATGGCAGGTGTAAAAGGTCACAAAAAAGTGCTGAAACAAAGCTTCAAGAAGATAGAACTACATGCTCTTTTGATGAGCCATCAACACAAGCATACAAGAGAAGAGAAAGGGGGACAACCCCCTCCTATTTAAGACCTCAAAATTAAGTTTCTACCACTAAAATTCCTCTGAGTTTCAATGGTAGAAAGGCCAAACAAAGGTGATCACAAAGGTCTAAAGTGATGGCCCAAAATAAGGCAAAACAGGGCATAAAAGAGAGTGGATCACCCCCAACACCAACAAAGCCTCAAACAAACATTTTCAATACTAAAAAATGAAGCTTTTTACAGTTGAGAGTTAAGCCAAAATAAGCATGCAAAGGTGGTCTAGTAAGCAACTACAACAAAGCTTTACAAGGATTAGAGACTCACCCTTGAAGAATCAAAGCAAGACAGCAACTTCTGAGGCAAAAACCAAGCCTTGAGCTTCAAACAAACCTCCAAGAACCTCAGCCCAAGAATGAAGGTGTTTCACTATGTGTTTGTGTGTAAAAGGGTAAAGAAATGACACTTTAAGGCACAAAACAATGCAAATATAGAAAAAAAGAAGCAATATAGAGATAGAGATATATCTATAGCTCTAAGAAAGTTTTTTTTGAACCTGAGACAAGAGGGAGGGGCTCCCTTTTATAGAAAAATCATGCAACAAGCTTGTTGAACAAGCTAGGAGAACCAAGCAATCCCTCCATACGTGTATGGAGGATGCTTTCTGTGCCCAACAACTAGCACAGGTGGCAAGAAAATATCTGCAGAAAAGTGCAGGAAAGCTGCCGACCAGTTGAAGTGGTCAGCCAGCTACTTGCACTGGTCAGCCAGCTACTTTTTCTAGCTGGCAAGAGGAAAAAGTGGCTGGCAAGGCCAGAAAGTGGCTGGCAAGTGTCCAAATTGAATCCCCAGAAGTAAGCTTTCCAATGGTGCCAGCCTTGTATCAAAATTCCAACTATGCAAAAAGTTATGCCTATTTTGGTGAAGCCGCTCAGTTTCGATCCTACCCGGATTTATGCCAAACTTCTCCTCAACTAGTTTTCTTCTCTCCTCTCTTATTTTCTTCAACCCCAAATCCCTAAACAAGGTCTTTTGAAAGAGTTTTCAAAGATTTCACCTCTCTTTTATTCATTTCCACTTTGTCCTCGCTCGGTTTACTGAAAAGCGCAACATTTAACAAAATGCGAGCGTCGGAACATTGTAGAATCATTTTTCAAAAATATTTTGAAAGAGGGGGTTTTGAGGTCTAAAAACCATTCAAACTGGGGTGTAAGGTTGGGATTTGACTCTCTCCTTGCCAAAGAAACCGAACCTTTGCACTGCACAACTTTCAACACCATGTAAACCATCAGTAACGCCCAAGTCTTAAGGGCGGTCAAAAATAGGGTGTCTACAGTTGCCCCTCTTTGATAGAGCTCAGAGCCATGAAGTGATGCGAGTGAATGTCAAAGCCCAGAGATGACCCATTTTTAACAAGGCCGAAGACTTGGACAATTAAACAAAATACAAATGAATAAATGGTTGCGCCCGTAGGCTGCCTACGTATCCCTTTGCAAGGAATCAAAGCAGCGTAGTTCAGGGGCAGAATGCAAAAGATACACAATATAACAAAACAAAACAATGTAAATGATATACAATGTAACGAAACATTGCAAATGATATGCAATGCAATTGAGATAATCAAACCACACGCAGTACAAAACTACACAAATATCATAAAGAGAAGGAGATGCAAAATCAAACTACGTTTAACATAGAAAAGGTGTCGGAAACCTCAAACCACAATTCTCTTAATGGGATAGGTGTGTGCACAGGCAGAACTATGTGTTTCGCAAAAAGAATAAAAGTAATTGGGTGGCATGATACAAGTGAGGAATGATCTGCTAGGGAAAGACCGTGATCCTACATACTGAATGCAACAAACTACAATACAATGGATACAATGGATGTAGTGAGTAAAGCACACAGCCAAACCACATTTCTACCTAGAAAAAGCATAGACACAAAACAGACCACGTCTAACACAGGAAAGGTGCCGACACCTCAGACCACAATTCTCTTAGTGGAATAGGCGCGTACACATAATCACAGAACCATGCTTTAACATGAAAAGTATGGGCACGTGCCAGACTAAGCTTAACATGGAAAGGATGCAGGCGATACAATGGATATGCAGTAGATGCATGCGATAGATGCTATATACAATGCAACAGACATAATAGATAACAAAATGTAATGTAGCTGGAAAGTGAAAGTACCTTGCAGGGGCAATTGGCGATGACTCACCTCATGTTGCCAGGGGTCTTTCACTTCTTCTTGGTTGAACCACAGGTACTACTTTTCTCCCTAGCTATGGTTGCAGCTTTCCCTATTCTCCAATAGGGTGACAAACTAGATTGGTTCAATATCTAGAATTGAGGCGCATACTCGCTACCTCAACCTATGGGGCTTCCATATAGATTTTAAGATGGGGATACACCCCTAGTATTTAAACCAGACTTTAGTGTCGAAAATCCCGAACCTTTGCATTCTAGGCATCGGCCATTCGAACTCTAGTTTCCACTGTCTCAGTTGATCTCCTAGGAACTCACAGCAAACACAGGTAGGTGGCTATACCAGATCGCTAGAAGTCATTCGGACACGACAAACACCAAAAGAATTACACCTTCAGAGGATTTAAGGTCTTCTAGACCGGAGGAATGCACAAAACAATGCTATATAGCTGCACAAGACAGTGCAATGCATGTGCACAAGACAGTGCAACGCAATGCACAAAGAAGTGCAGGTAAAGTGCGCCAAACAGCGCGAGCATTGCACTAACAAGTGCAGGTAAGGTGCGCAAAAAAGCATGAGCATTGCTCAATGCAAAAGATACAAGCATTTTCAATGCAAGATGAGAGCATGTAATGAAATGCAAAAGATAGTGCGATGTGCAAGAAACCGCGAGTATAAACTACACAAAATAGTGCGATGCGCAAGAAAGCACGAGTGTAAACTGCACAAAACAGTACGATGCGCAAGAAAGCGTGAGTGTAAACTTCACAAAACAGTGCGAGTGAGATACAAAGTGTAAGTGCACAAGACAGTGCAAGTGAGATAAAAAGTGTAAGTGCACAAGACAATGCGAGTGAGATAAAAAGTGTAAGTGCACAAGACAGTGCGAGTGAGATAAAAATTGTAAGTGCACAAGACAGTGTGAGTGAGATACAAAGTGTAAGTGCACAAGATAGTGCGAGTGAGATAAAAAAGCACAAGAAAGTACGAGAAAATGCACTTTCTATGCAAGTATGGGGACTTTTTTTATGCAAAAGACACGAGCATTTTCTATGCCAGTATGGAAGAATGCATTTTCTATGCAACATGGAAAGCATATTCTATGCAATATTGAAACCATATTCTATGCATGAGACAGGCATATTCTATGCAACATTGAAAGCATATTCTATGCATGATTGAAAGCAAGCATATTCTATGCACGAATCATAAATGATGCGCGGCACACATGCAACAGAAGTGCATATGAAAATGCACATTCTATTCAATAGAGGGGCATCAAATATGTACTTCAGTGCCTCCGACTTACCTCTCAGAGGACTTGGCAACATGCTCGGCTCAAAAGGGTACACCCTGTCTATATTGGCGAGAGATAACATCTGCATGTAAAAACCACAGGGGCTGCTTGGACTGCCATTATGGATTGAAGCAGGCTTAAGCTTGGGGTCGAGATACACTCATGCTCCAGAGAAATGGCAAGGCCTGAGAAGGTGCAGCTGGAATGCAGTCTCGGAATTTGCTGAAGTTGAAACACGCTAAGATGGTCCACATTTTCCCTCTTTTCTTTTGCTTTGCAGTTCGGATCCTAAATAGCTTCAAATAGGTCATTGTTCTACTATTCTCACATGACCTGGGTTGAACCCTACAGTTCATGAAAGAAAAAAACCTGTTTTGTAGAAATATGGAGAATGGCACAGCACTCTGAGTACAAAATAATTTTATTTTTGAATTTGAAATTGAGAAACGAGTTCTTGACTGGGTATTGAGCCTACGAATGACCACAGTAAAAACGACTCAACAAAGGAAAAACAAAGGTGAACAACCTAAACACATCTATTGACATTTGAAACGACTCAAAACAACAATCTAGACAAACCAAAACACAACAAAACACAAGACTCAAATGTGCACAGGGAGCCTGTTTCTCCAGGTATTATTTCCCACCCTTTCTCATTTTTGATTCTCACATCACTCTGGCACTCAATCTCTAGTTTTCTGAAAAAGCCATTTTTACACTTTTTCTCTCAGCACACATTTCTCTATTCTTTAATCTCTCTTCTTTTTTTATCCCTCCCCTGGGCGGTTGATGGATAAATAGGAAATTGCGGGCTCTTGCCCCTAACATTCCGCTAGATTCTTCTTCTTCTGCTCACAACAGTGAACTTTCCCATAGAGGGGTTACGCTACAACTGGGTGTGTAGCAAATCTGCAGCTGACATCGGTTGATGGCACCCTTGGCTAGTTCAGATGTGACCAAACCTTTTCGAATAAGGGAGTGGAATATCCTGCTCCTTTTCTGGTTCGTGCTTCGCACTTGACTTGATACCTCATTGCTCGGAGGATGAGAGAGCTTCCGGCCCTTTGCTATTTGCTTCAGTTGTGCCCTTTTCTGGCAGGTAGAGTGCCCTTTTTGGAAAATGCATTGACAACGGGGAAAAGACAGGAAGCTTGACTCAACTGTGCCCCTAGTTCATCATTTTGACCATTTTTTTTTTGTTTTGGTTTTCTACTAAAACAATTTTGACCAACATGAGAGTTAGATTAACATGCTTGTTCGATTTTCTAATTTAAAATCATGCAAGTTAGGTTATGAGCACTGAAAATTTTCCTTTTGGGGTCCAAGATATGGTCCAGTTTTTGGGGAAAAAATGGAATAATTTTCGATAAAATTAGTCAACCTCCGTAAAAATTCTCAAAAACTGTTTTTGCAAATGGCAACTGCTCGACCAACGTAGAATTTACTCTTGACATGTACAACCTCAGATCCAAAACAATGAAAAATTGCCCTTTATCTAAATGGCACTGCACGGCAACGGAAAGTTGCCCATTGTCTGAATGGCATCATAGCGCACTATAATCAGTCCTTAAAGTGATGATCACAACCAAACTCTCGGATGATCAGAACCGTTACATGGACATAGTCGATTTGGAAGTGTTTATGGCTGGACTTCAGAATGAAGTTGCCTACGTATCCCAAAGATGGGAATCAAGCCTTACGTAGTTCGGGGTTAAGGTACACTAGGGTATTAACCTCTTCTTTTGCGCTCTAACTTTTGCCAAGGCCGCCCTTTCTGGGTTTTTAACCTTGCGAGCTATGTTCTTTTTTTCTTTTCATTTCTTTTCTTTTCTTCTTTTCACTCTTTTCTTGTTTTCATTTTCTTCTTTTTTCTCTGCTCTAACTTTTGCCTGGGTCACCCTTCCGGGTTTTCGGCCCAACGACCCTCTCAAGGATAAAAAGGCTCAACTTTGTCCATGTTGAATGGTCGGTGTTGAGATTTTGAAGCCACCTAAATCCAGAAGAATGGCTGTTGTTTGCTAATGATGTAGGAGTCCATCCAATGGGGACTGAAGTTTCCCCATAGATAGGAACTCGGTTGTCCTTTAACAATACTTTCTTATTTCCGTTTCTCAGATTTGGCTTTCTTGCCGATCTTTGTTAGTTTGAGAAATGTCCCAATTTTTTACTCTTCGAGCACATCTGACATTTTTTGCGCCTAGTTCAAGGGTTGCTTCTTATCCAGCTTTGCAAGCTTCCTTTGATCATATCTGATCTTCTTGCCCCTAGTTCATGGGCTACTTCAAATCTGGCCATACAAGCCTCACTTTGTGGTTGACGGTTGAACATTCTGAATCCAAGTTCAAAGTTTGAAAGTAAAAGGGGTTGAGTCTCGAGGCTGAGAGCGATCCTATACTGCACAATCTCAAAAGTGATTCCATACAGGTTTTCACAGGACCGCGCAAAACATTTTTTTGAAATCTTTTAAGAAAGCGACTAGTCGCTCGCGCTGAAGAGAATGTAGAACCAATCTAGATCAAGCCAGGATCCTTCTCAGTACTCACATTAACAAGCATGATATCATTCATTAAGGGCTTGGCATGCCTCTCTTTCTCTCCATTGATCAAATTTTTACAAATCCCAAGGAATTCCTTCCTCTTTTTTTTTCATCACAATGTTCAAAAAGTTTTGAAAAACTTAGGTCAATGCAACGATTTCAAGGCACAGAAAAGTAGGTGAAAAGCACTGCCGCTTCATTAAAATCTTCTGGCAGAACTAGCTTAAGGCAGAAACAAACTCAAGAGTGTGAAATCACTGCTGTTTCATTCAAATATTCTGGTGTAACTGTCTCCACGGCAGAAACAGACTCAAAAGAGTGTAAAAGACAAACACAAAACAAGATAGTGATATCCGAGGTAACGCCCCCCGAAATCACCCAACTCTAACAAAATAGGACTGACTCGATACAACAAGACAGACTCAACTGACTTAGTACAAAAGGACTGACTCAATACAACACAATAAGACTGGCCCAATACCCAAGTCAGAAAGTAAAATAACCAGCATTTGCACATTGCTCAAAATAGTGCGTGCCATCCCCATATCAGGAGTAAAATAAGCGCCATCCACAGGTGGTTCATCCCCCGATCACATAATCACATTATTCCCCAAGTTCATCGATCCAATGCGGATAGACTTTGCAGGACCTAGCGCAACGATGACCTCTTTATCAATCAGATCTTGTATTTCGTGGCGAAGACGAAAACAACTGTTAGTACCATGTCTGGTTTGTTGATGGAAGACATAGTACCGGGCAGCATCATGCTTAGCTGGAAGGGGATCCGAGAGCGGCCGAGGCTCAAGGGGTTTAAGATGGCCTTGTCCTATAAGGATTGGAAGAGCTTTGGACAAAGCCATATAGAGGGGATCAAAGAACGTTTGGCCTCGGGGTGGGTACTTCGAGGTTTGTGGAGTTTTGCTGGATGCACTAGCAAAGGGATTGGTAGGCGCTGACTGGGTTTGCTGATCTTTTCCGAGCACGAGATTAGAGCTAAAAGGAACATTCCTGGTACGACGGCCCTTCTCCCAACTTGCCCCTTGATTCAAACTGATCTCATTCTGAGTGGTAAAAGTGCCATCCACAATCTTTGCAACAACTACAATCACTTGCTGTTTGTTCAGCCCTTCGACTTTCAAAGCCTCAACAGCCCATTGAAAGTGTTCATGGGGACTAAAGCCTGCCCCTACGAGCTCACCGTTCCGTTCATTTTGGGGTCACTACGGCTCAGGACTCTCAAATTGTCACGGTTCTAAGTCTGAACCAAAGAGTCCAAATCTGGCAAATCGTTTTGAGAAAACAGATTTTGAAAGAAGTGCTAAACATGGACTGCTTTACCAGATACAGAGTCGCCACCTAAATGTTTTATTTTTGGGAAATTTAGGAAACCCTGACTCGTTGCCTAAGGCCACGTGTCCGTCATCACCAAAGTTGCCTCGGCTCGGGAACTTGGGTACGATTGGGGAAGGTCACTTCGTGAGCACCCCCGCTCGCCTGATCAATGATCGGCCTCTACTAACCATGATATCAAATTTTGAAAACATTGTGTGTTCTTATTCCGGTTTTTAGCCTAGATTACTATGTGATGCGAACAGCATACAAGTATAGACTGGATCACCTGAATTGGAACAAAACATTTCCTGTTCGTTTTTGAAAGATGGTTTGCTACTCGCAAGTAGGCTTAAAATGCAGATTTTGCCACCCTCGGGTGGGCTTAGAAAAGATAGTTTTGCCACTATCTAGTGGGCTTAAAACAAATAGTTGATGATTTATTCCAATCCAAATAACCCAACCTTCACCCATAGGCATTCAGGCAGTTATATCACATAACCAAATAGCCTCATGGTAAGCATGCTATCATAGCAATCACTCACACGCATGCAAGGATGCTAAAGCATAAAACTCACTGAGTACTCCAAGCCAAAATAGAAACTACATTAGAAATCATGCATGATCCTAAGTATACAAAAATGCCTAATGCAACACATGCAAAAATGCAACTATAGCAGGCTCGGCTATTCTAAACATGGCATATGAAATGCTACAACTAACATGTATTCAATTTGGAATTGAAAGTACGATGCAGTTAGTATGGTGCGCCGAGCCCGGTGCATGCAAAACAGATGAATGAATGCAAACATGCTATCATACTGTATGCTAATTGAAATATGCCCTAATCCAACCATCATAAGCGGATAAATAAAAGGGCAGAAAGACGTGGGGTTGGAAGACATACAACACACACACGCACACTTATTACAGTTATGCCCTCGCGCAGAGGGTCCGAATAAATAATGCAGTCCCAAATAAAAGAATATTACAGTCCAAATATTACAGTCCGAATAATATACAAATTCCTAATTAATTATCAAATTAAATAAGAAAACTGTAAAACTGGCGTGCAAACCAGGGACTGCCTTGCTTCTGATGAATGATATACATTTAGGCTTCCTTGCGTGGAAATCCACCGGGATGCCCCAATTAGCCTCTGTTTACACCTTTTCTTGAAATGCGTGCCAAACTCTGAAAAGTTGTTGATTCTTCATTTTGCTGCAACAGAGAGCAGGAAAGGGGCATGGCAATGTATTTTCACAGATATATGCATGCCTCGATCCTCCTGCCACCAATCACGCATATCGATGCATGATGGCAGAGGAGTCGAAATGTGCAACTTCATATAGAATGAATGCACGTGTAAACACAACAAGAACCTAACTCCATCATGGATAATCCGGAGTGTCGGTGACTGGGGATGGAGACACGTTCCGTCACTCGGAGTACGAAACACACCTCGTTTCCCGTGCCCGGGCTAACTCCTATCCCGAACACGATGCAATATGCATGATATGCACGAATGCAACTAAGATACAGCCTAGCATGCACAATGCTATGAAAATGAGATGTCTCGAAATGCGTGCACACGGGCACGCAAACCGAGGAAATGCATACGCAATGCAAATGACATGGAAATATGATATGGGCTTCCACTAACATGAGAGAGCCTCAGCCACACTCACATAAGAGGCCGATGGATGAAAATGAAGTGCCTCGAAACGCGTGCACACGGGCACGCAAATCGAGGCAATGGCACACGCAATGCAATATGTCTAAAATGGCATATAGAATCAACATGGACTTACACTAACATGAGAGAGCCTCAGCCACACTCACATAAGAGGCCGATGGATGAAAATGAAGTGCCTCGAAACGCGTGCACACAGGCACGCAAATCGAGGCAATGGCACACGCAATGCAACATGGCTAAAATGGCATATAGAATGCAACATGGACTTACACTAACATGAGAGAGCCTCAGCCACACTCACATAACAGGCCGATGGATAAAAATGTAGTGCCTCAAAATGCGTGCACACGGGCACGCAAACCGAGGCAATGGCATACGTAATGCAATGGCATGGAAACGTGATATGGGCTTACACTAACATGAGAGAGCCTCAGCCACACTCACATAAGAGGCCGATAGATGAAAATGAAGTGCCTCGAAATGCGTGCACACGGGCACGCAAACCGAGGCAATGGCATACGCAATGTAATATGGCTAAAATGGCATATAGAATGCAACATGGACTGATACTAACATGAGGGAGCCTCAGCCACACTCACATAAGAGGCTGATAGATGAAAATGAAGTGCCTCGAAATGCGTGCACACGGGCACGCAAACCGAGGCAATGGCAAACGCAATGCAATATGGCTAAAATGGCATATAGAATGCAACATGGACTTATACTAACATGAGGGAGCCTCAGCCACACTCACATAAGAGGCCGATAGATGAAAATGAAGTGCCTCGAAATGCGTGCACACGGGCACGCAAACCGAGGCAATGGTATATGCAATGCAATGGCATGGAAATCGCATGCAAACATGATAATGGAATTTCAGCACTAAAATGTGGGGAAAACAGCCCTGAAATAAGGCGAAAACACACCCGATGCATGGAATCTCTCCTGAAATGCAAATTAGGCGCATAGAATGAACTACAGCTATACAAAGCATGCATAATTGGTACACGAGATGAAAAGACAGAAGCAAGGTAGCCTCAAAATAATCATTTTTACAGTACAAATCATGGCCAAACAGTAAGCCAAGATAGGGCAACAATGGCATGCAAAAATGGCCCTAAACATGAGATTATGAAGCAACTCGTAGCTGCTAACTCCAAATAGGTTAGGGCCCTTCAACAACATTGAAGAGGGGCCAAAAATAAGCCACTTTAAAGAACTGTAAAAATCCTAAAAACAAACATAGATATAGCTAAGCTCTTATGCAAGAAAAAGGGCCAAAAGGTGGCCAAAGAGGCAAGTGGTATATGCAAAGCCCAAACTGAAAAATTCCCTTCTACAACATTGAAGAGGGACCAAAAATATGCATATTTAAAGAACTATAAAAACCCCAAAACAGTATACAAACATGCTAGAAATGCGATGCAAAATGAGGCTCAAAAGTGGCTATAACACAAAGTATACAAAATATTCATCAAACAACCAAAGACCCTTAATGAAATATGAAGAATGGGCCAAAATAAGACTATTTTTAGTTCTGTAAAATGACCAAAAACCGAAGCATAATGGGCTGCCAAAGCATGGAAGAAAATAGCATTCCAGGAAGATATTGAAGCAAGTGCAAGATGGGGAGCTCAAACAGGGTTGAGCCCTTAAGAAAAAGTGAGAAAGAGCTCAAAATAAGGCCACTTTCAGTTAGGGCCGGAGCTCAAAACAATAAGCATGTATGGCTAAGAAATGTTGCAAAATTAAGCTCAAAAGAGGGGAAATAGGACTTACCTTTGAAGACAAGTCTTGGATGCTTCTTGGCTTGAGCTTGCAGCACCCTTAGGCCTTGGAGAACACCTTCAAACTTCTGGAATGGAGGATGGAAGGTTGGGGATTGGTGGTGTAGAAGAAATGGTGGTGTTGGACTTGGAGGTTTTCAAGGAAATGAGAGAGATGGAGGAGGATTTTGTATACCAAGCTTGAAGATGATTTTTTTCTAACCCCCAATACCAATGCTTGCAGCTGGTTATATGGACCAAAAGGAGGGGGAGCATGGAAGGAAAGGGTGGGGGAAAAGGACCAAGGTTTTTCCCCAAAAAATATCCCCCGGATACAGATATTTTCTGGGGGGAAAAAGCTATACAGCTGTAAAGTACCAGGCACAAGGAAAATGGCCGGCTGGTTTTTGGACTTGCAGGTGGCCGGCCGGCCACCTCCCCTAGCCGGCCGGCCAGGGGTCAAAAAGGCCAAGTTGCTTTAGTGGCTGGCCACCACAAAAAGGTGGCCTCCCAGGTCCCCTCATCACAACCCTGTGGTTCGAATTTGGAAATTGTAAAATAGGAGAGAGAACAAGCCATTTTTAAGAGGGGTTCAAAAGGGTCAAATGGAATCTCTGGCCGGCCATAAACTTTTAGGGTCCTCCCATGTGTGTACAACACAAATATGTGGTTTGGGGTTGAAGAAAGTGGCCCCAAGGTGTTCAATATTGGCTCGGAAGTGCGAAAAACGGGTGTCGGAGGGCGAAAATGGAATATAACTGGTTGCCAAGATAATTGCTAGCCTCCCACCCTCCAGTGACCTTCCTGGTGATGAAACGGAGGCACCTGCCAAAAATGAACGAAAACCGATGCAAAACGAATGCTCGGGGGCCAAAACACGCAGTTCGGGGTCCCGAAAATAGGCTGCCAAGCACCGAAAGCGGCGTTCGGCCACGAAGTGAGTTTCTCAGACCCCAGTGTCCCTTGAAAGGGAGAAAATAAGATGTATGCCAAAAATCAAAACAAACGGAGATGGTTAGGCGGTCCCGAACCGAGGCACACGGCCAACGGTCCCGAAAAACCGGAAACCGGGCTCCGAAATGGGCAAAATGGCCTACGACCACCAAATGTAGCCCACGGCCACTGAGAGACGGTCTACAGGACCTCTCCAAAACCGAGCCTGGTTCGCAAACCGAGGCAAGGCACAGAAGAGGGTTCGGAAGTCCGGAGGCAGGGCTCACAGCCGCGACTCTGAAACTTCTGAACGAGCATATTATGCAATATCACCAAGTGCTCAACTGGTGACGTCTGAGTCTCAAGGTCGGTCAAAAATGGGGTGTCTACAATTGGCCTTCTTCCAATGCACCCCGTCCCAAGATTGGGGAGCCTTTTGGCATGAAACTCCTGGCATGTGATATGGGTGATGACGGAGCCAATATCCTAAAGGCCAGATCTGCTACTATTCTTTGAAGATCTTAAATCATTTTCATCAGCTCAGAAGTAGTCGGTTCACGGGTTTTAGATAATTGGGGTTCGACTGCATTCATCATGCATAAGTCCATGCTTTCCGGGATAAACACCTCAGGCTTGGGTAGATGGGCCGGGGTGATGTATCTGCTCGGGTTGTAGGCAGATGGCAATATATGGATGAGGTTGAGGTAGGCAGGAGATGTTTAGTCATTGGGGTCTGGAGGTGGAGCTGTCGTTCGGTTGTCAATGAGATTTTGGACCTCATGATGAAGGCGGTAGCAATGATCGGTGCCATGACTACGCTGCTGATGATATACGCAGTATTTAGAGGGGTTATGTCTGGCAGGGAGTGGGTCAGGCAAAGGTTGCGGATCAAGTGGTTTGAGATACCCTCTTTCCATCAGGACTTTTAGTGCGCTGGTTAGGCTCATATAGAGGGGGGTGAAAGTTCTATCCTGAGCTCGGGATGGGCCGGTTGTTCGTAGGCTTGGTTTGGCAAAAGAGGCGACTGTGGTGATTGTATTGATTTTAGTGAGTTTGGGAATAGTGCTACTACTAGCATTGGTACTCCTTACAAAACCCCTCCTTATCGGTTCACTTGTTCTGGGAATGACCCCACTGTTGAACATGTTCTCGACCTGAACCCCCAGTTCATGTAAACTTTTGAAAGTGAATAGTGGAGCCACTATCAACTTTTGCAACATATCATGCTCGAGGTTTCGCACCACTATCTGCAATTGATCCCTTTCAAAAAGGCAATTTGTCCTCTGTGCTGCCTTTGCTCTTCACCTTGCAACAAATTCCACAAAAGGATCTGTAGGATTCTGGTGGGTAGCTTCTAGCTCTTGAGTGGTCATTTCAACTTGGGTATTATAAGAATACTGACCAACAAAAGCCTCAGCTAGTTCTTCCCAGTTTTACTTCACTTTATCTTCCAACTTAGCGTACCAAGTGGCTGCTACACCTGATAGGGTTCTTCCATACAGAGAGAGTTTCTGTGGCTTAGTCAGACCCATTGGCTTCAGAACATCCAAGAAAAGCTGGATATGAACCATACGATCCCCAGACCCGTCGAAACGGTCAATATGCGGCATTTTGAATCTGTCTTGAAGTCGTACGATAGCCTCGGTGTACGCATCCTCAATGTCGGGAATGGAGTTAAGGCCTTGTGCTTTTTTGAATTGCTTTTCAAGATTCACAATTTTCAATGCAGTCGGATTGAACTCATTAACATCAAAGGAATGAAGCCTCTCAATAGGCTGCACCAGGGGTGTGGAAACTCGAGCTTGAGCAAACCCTTTTTGGGGATCTGGACCCTGCAAATCTTCAGCTGGCGGAAGTGGGTCAAAGTTCGACTAGGGTCCCGAGACCAGATGTGTGGCAGATGCCCTAGATGGGCGTTGCGTTTCGGTATTAGTCTTATCATGCATGGCAGTTCCCCGATTTAATGCTGCTATCACGGCCACAACTTCTTCCGAACCCTGTGCCATCGCGGTCTGCTGAGTTGAACAAACGTGATGTGATTGGTGATTATCGGATCAGTTGAACTGGTGAGCCCTGATTGGCATTTCTTTGCCTTGCCTCGGCGAAGGAAACACTGGTTGCCCTTGAACTGAATCTCTAACCTGACAAAGTCTATCATCACAAGTCCAATGTTCCCGGGGGATATCGGAGTCTTCTGAAGCTATGGTTCCAAGACTACCTCACAAAAGAGAAAACAGACAGCATCTGAGCCTGATTTCACCAAAACAAGTATGAGCACAACTGAATGACTGCACTCTTTACTGAATTCTATCCAAAATTCTGCCTGTAAATTGATACCCTCAGGCTGATACTCAGACTTGCAACTGATACATACAACCTGTAGAGACACACCCTAACAGCACATAACACGCAAGTAAGACCCAAAACACCCCTATGGAGGGGTAGGGTTTCCCTGTTCTATCTTGTCAGAAGCTAGGGTTTCACTACGCACACAGCGGTTTCAAATAACCTACAATCGGGTAAGCAACATCTCCTAGTTTGGAATGGTCACTATGGATTCCGATATGCACTAAGTCGAATAGACAAAAAGGGTGCCTCGGCAAAAACTGATGATTGTGTTCCCATCGTGGCAGAGCCCGCAATCGGTCAGCCTTATGGCACACTTTTCCAAGCAAGCCTCTAGCAAACCATTCAGGAATAGCAGATGGCAAACACAGTGTCCTAGGCGCAACAATTCAAATGCAATGCAAAGAAACACATAAGTGTGGACAAAACAACATATCATAGTGTTCGAGTCAAGTTCTCTAAATCCCTAGCAGAGTCGCTAGAAACTGTAGAACACCCGAACTCTGCTCCGTGCCTGTGGGCGCGAATTGTAGTTCTAGCCACTGTAGTTCGGACTCCTGTCACAGTTCTGAATCTAATCTTACAAAGTGCAATGTAAGACTGATAAATCACCAAAAAGTCCAAATCCAGCAAATCGTTTTGGAAAATTGATTTTAATCAAGAAGTGCCAAACATGGACTGTTTTGCCAGATTTTAGAGTCGCCACCTAAATATTTTATTTTGAGAAATTTAGGAAACCTGACTCGTGCCTAAGGCCGCGTGTCTGTCGTCACCAAAGTTGCCTCGGCTCGGGAACTTGGGTACGAGAGGGGAAGGCCTTGAAATGAGCACCATCGCTTGCCCGATCAAAGATCGGCCTCTATTAACATGATATGTTGTTTTTGAAAATACATGTGTTCTTATTCCGGTTTATTAGCTAGCTTACTATGTGATCCGCACAGCATACAAGTATAGACTAAATCACTTGAGTTGGAACAAAACATCTCATGTTTGTTTTCCAAAAATGGTTTGAAGATGCTACTCGCAAGTAGGCTAAGATGCAGATTTGCCACCAAACAAGGTGGGCTTAAAAAAACATGGTGATTTGCCACTTCAAGTGGGCTTAAAACTCACATTTTGATGAATTGTTCCAATTCAAGCAATGAAGTCTTCATCCACAGGCATTCATGCAGTTAATTAATTTAGCAATTAGCCTCATGGCAAACATGCTGTCATGGCAACACTTACACACATGCAAGGATGCTAAAGCATAAACACTCACAGTGTACTCCGAGCCAAAAAAGAAGCTAGTTAGTAATCAATGCATGATCCTAGCAATGTTAACACTGCCTAATGCAACACATGCAAAATGCAACTAAATAGGCTCGGCTATTCTAAGATGTCATGCGAATGCAACTTGATAACATGTATTCAAATTGGTATTCAAATACAATGCAGTTTGTATGATGCGCCAAGCCCAGTGCATGCAAGACAGATGAATGGATGCACACATGCAAGCACAAGTATGCTAATTAAAACATGCCCTAAACTAACCATCAAAAGATGATAAGTAAAAAGGAAAAAGACGTGGGGTTAGAAGACATTCACACACACACGTACACTTATTACAACATTTGCCCTCTCGGCGGAGGGTCCGAATAATAAGCTAACTAGCTAATTTAAGCTAATTAAACTAATTATTACAAAACGAAGCTAATTAACTAACAAGTTAACTAATTACAAACACAAATGAATAGCTAAGTACATTAACTAATTAAGTACAGAACCAAATAGTTAACTAGATAAGAAAAGTAATTAAAAGGAGCCTCGGGGCGAGAAGTGCATGCATGCTCGATCGTCTCGTTCGGAAATCCATCGCTATGCCCCAACTTGCCTCTGTTTGCATTTGTTCTCAAAACACTGTACAAATCTCCAGATAGCTTCTGCACCACCATAGAGACCTCCAGGAAGTCTGCCGACCACTTAATGGTATTGTAGACCACCTATAGACCACTTACACATGCTGCAGACAAGTAAAAGTGGTCGGCCAGCTACTTTTTCTGGTCTGCCAACCAGAAAATTCTGCCCAACTCCAATTTGCTACAATAGAGAACAAGAAGGGGCACAACAGTGTATTTGTAAGGTATGTGTACACAACCACCCTCCCTATCATTTCTTAAGTTCAAGGGAGTGCGACACTCGACTCTCGTGCCACCAACCGAGCATCGCAATGTACAATGGCCGAGAAGCCAAGTTTCCACAATTCAATATCAATAAATGCATAAATAACACATAAGGGCCTTAACCTCTATTATGCATGATCAAAAGGGTCGGCGACCGAGAAATGAGGCACGTTTCATCAGTTCAAGTATGAAACGTCCCTCGTTTCTCGTGTTTGGATCAATGCCCGATCCAAACACAATGCAACAATATGCAAACAAAATGCAATATAATAACATGTAAGCACAATGCAATGCAGCAACATGCAAACAATATGCAATGCAACAACATGCAAACAACATGCTATTCTACCAATGCTAGGATGGCATGCACAAAATTCTATCATACAAACAATGCATGCATGGCAAGCTTAGAAGCTAAGGCATCAAAGCTAGTAAAGGGCACCTCACAAGGGGCATGCAAAACAATGCTCAATAGACTTAAACCGAATATTGACATACCTAAATCATGCCAAAACAGTGGCCAACACACCAAAACTTAAGCACAAAAGTGCCAAGAACACATGCTCATGTGATGGCTCATCAACTAGGCATAAGAGGACAACTCTCAAACATGATCAAGAAGCGGCAAACATGGAAGTGTGACAACACTATATGCTCTGAAATCAGGTGTGAAATGATACAAAATCATCCAAACAACACAAGCATAGCATGCTAGAGGACCTAAGGCACAAGGCTACCAAAAGGGACTACACAAGAGGCATGCAATACATGGCACAAATGAATGAACCAGCCATAGACAGAGCTCAAATAGGTCAAAACAAAGACCAAAACATGCTAAGATGGGAGCTCAAAGGTCTAGGCAGGCATGCATACAAGTTAGGCCACAAACAAGGCAACAATGCATGACCCTTAAAAGCACTCAAAGGGTGAAAGAAGTGAGAACATGACAATGCTATATGCTCTAAAATAACATGTGAAATGATGCCAAATCATGTACATGTCACAAAGGAAGCATGTTATGGTGCTCAAAACTCAAGGCTAGCAAGGCCAATTGCACTACAGCTATGCAATACATGAACCATATGGCCAAGACAATCCAAAAAAGCCCTAGAGCATGTCAAAATGATGCTAAAACATGTACGGACTAGAGCTAACACATGCTAGCATGAAGGGCATGAAGCATGAAGTATGCAAGGCCAATAAGGAGGATTACACGGCACCTATCAAAACCAAGCATGAGATGACTTCACCAACAAAAATCAGAGTTGTATTATGGCAAAATAAGACCAAAAACACATTGATATGGAAACACAAAAGCCTAGGCAAGATGGCATACACAATGGCTCATTTTTAAGGCATAAAGCACCAACCCTCCAACGCATTGAATGAGTGAAAGATGTGAGGGCATCAACACACTACATACACTAAAATCACATATCAAATGATGCTAAATCATGCAAATAGCCCAAGCAATGCATCCTAGTGGCTTGGAAACTCAAAGCTAGTAAGCTAGAATGCACTATGGCTATACAAAGCAAGGCAAGCATGACCAAAACAACATAAAACAGAGCTTAAGCATGGTAAAACATGAGTAAAATCTTGCTGGAGTTGAGCCAAAAACGTGCTAGAATGATGATCCAAAGCATGATGCATATTAGGCTAGTTTGTGGAATTGCGCTACAAGTGCAAGGAGCATGCAAGAGGTAATCAAACCAACCCCAGATAGAGCTATAACATGCTGAAATAAAGCCTAAGACATGCTAAGATGGAGCCAAAACATGCAAGAAAGGCATGCTACTTTGATGAGCCACAAATAGAATTGCACTACACATACAAGAAGCGTGCAAGGGGTGACCAAGACAGCCAAAAAAAAAGTCATGGCAGGTCTAGAAGGTCAGAAAAAAGTGCTCAAACAAAGCCTCAAGAAGACAGAACTACATGCTCTTTTAATGAGCCATCAACAAAAGCGTACAAGAGAAGAGGAGAGGGGACAACCCCCTCCTATTTAAGACCTCAAAATTAAGTTTCCACCATTGAAATTCCTTTAAGTTTCAGTGGTAGAAAAGCCAAACAAAGGTGATCACAAAGATCTAAAGTGATGGCCCAAAATAAGGCAAAACAAGGCACAAAAAGGAGTAGATCACCCCTAACACCAACAAAGCCTTGAACAAACATTTTCAATACTAAAAAATAAAGGTTTTTACAGTTGAGAATTAAGCCAAAATAAGCATGCAAAGGTGGTCTAGTAAGCAACTACAACAAAGCTTTACAAGGATTAGAGACTCACCCTTGAAGAATCAAAGCAAGAGCGCAACTTTTGAGGCAAAAACCAAGCCTTGAGCTTCAAACAAACCTCCAAGAACCTCAACCCAAGAATGAAGGTGTTTCACTATGTGTTTGGGTGTAAAAGGGTGAAGAAATGACCCTTTAAGGCACAAAACAATGCAAATATAGAGCGAAGAAGCAATATAGAGATAGAGATATATCTATAGCTCTAAGCAAGTGTTTTTTGAACCTGAGACAAGAGGGAGGAGGCTCTCTTTTATAGAAAAATTATGCAACAAGCTTGTTGAACAAGATAGGAGCTCCAAGCAATCCCTCCATATGGAGGATGCTTTCTGTGCCCTACAGCTGGCACAGCTGGCAAGAAAATATCTACAGAAAAGTACAGGAAAGCTGCTGACCAGTTGAAGTGGAAGGCCAGCTACTTGCACTGGTCGGCTAGCTACTTTTTTTGGCTAACAAGAGAAGAGAGTAGCTGGTAAGTGGCTGGCAAGTGTCCAAATTGAAGCCCCAAAAGTAAGCTTTCCAATGGTGGCATCCTTGCATCAAAATTCCAATTGTGCAAAAAGTTATGTCTGTTTTGGTGAAGCCGCTCAGTTTCGGTCCTACCTGGATTTGTGCCGAACTTCTCCTCAACTAGTTTTCTTCTCTCCTCTCTCATTTTCTTCAACCCCAAATCCCTAAACAAGGTATTTTGAAAGATTTTTCAAAGATTTCATCTCTCTTTCATTCATTTCCACTTTGTCCTTGCTCGATTTACCGAAAAGCGCAACATTTAACAAAATGCGAGCATTGGAATATCGTAGAATCATTTTTAAAAAATATTTTGAAAGAGAGGGTTTTGAGGTCTAAAAACCATTCAAAATGGGGTGTAAGGTTGGGATTTGACTCTCTCTTTGCTAAAGAAATCGAACCTTTGCACTACACGACTTTCACCACCAAGTAAACCATCACAGGCGCCCAAGTCTTAAGGACGGTCAAAAATGGGGTGTCTACACTTGGCCCACTCCTTCTTCCTATGCCAAAATCTCATCCGGTATAGGCATCTCCTACCTCCTAGGCCTACCACGTCTACCACCATAACCTCGTCCTGACATCTTAATGAAGGTGACAGAAGAAATTAGCACATTTATAAATGTGCTGAAGCTATCTCATTCACGTCCTAATGCAATGGACAACTGTAATTCACTCCACATAAGCACATAATCACATTAGCACTTACGAATTTCATTTCCGGATAATGACCGTCCCGTGGCGTTGCTAGAGTTCCAGTTAGAAATGGCAGTGATCAAGTGCCTTTCCAACAGGACTCCCAGAAATCCATAGACCCGATCAACATCCTAGAAACTAAAGTCCATACCTATATAATCACATAAGCATGTAATATCACACATAAGTCTCTAACAAGCGAGACAAACCCATTGTGGTACTAACCACTTCCCATGTACCCAAGGTATTCAAACCCGGTATGTTCTGATACCAAGTTGTAACGCCCTCAAAATATAACACGAAACAGTCATTCATGAGATCCCTAATCATAATAGAAAAATTATATTTTCATTCTTCAGAGTCTTCTTTACAAAAAATATTACATGTTAGCAACAAAATAAATGCCCTACGGGCTTACAGCTTTCCAAGTCATCACTTGATTACAACAAAATAAGAGTTCTAACTCCTTTACGTATAAAGCCTTCAGCTTGAATTTACATTTAACACAAAATGATAACAACCAAATAGAGTTTTCAACTCCTAAACCTCCCATGCTAAGATCTTGGAGGTAGTATATCACCTGTACCTGAAAAATGGTGTCTCAAGTTGGCTGAGCCAATGCCCAGTAGAGATATGCTAAACAGTGTATGAAAATTAACTAAAACATTAACATCCGATAAATGTTTAACACTTGTAAACCAACTTACACCATTTACATAACCAATCAACATTTACGTCATAACTTCCCTTTAAGTATCCGACTCAATTCATTAACATAGCTCAATACTATTCAAACAATTCAAAATGTGACTACAACTCATATCATCAACACTTCACATATAAACATCAATCATACACTTCCATTATCTTGCCATTTTATAGAACTACATCCGAGGGAACCGGCACCCAAATATAAATAAGATTTCCGGACTTTCACCCTGGACACTTCGGCCAACTTAATTATTCATGGAGTCCATCCGTTATCTCCTCCCAAACAATAGAGTACATCCCTTACCTCCTACCAAACAAAGATACATATACAATGTATTTAAACACGTTGTCATATATAATGACCAATTCAATCACATATGCCATGTTCACATCCAACCGTTATATTCAATGACATATTCCAATTGATTAGTTTCAATTTACCCAATCATCATGCAATTTCTACGACAATCATGGCTATCATCCACTGATAGCCCAAAATAGTTATTTCTAAACAGATAAATAAATCTATCAACTGATAATTTATTAACCTTTCCATAGGTGAGTGACTTATTAATCCAACTACACTATTTAATCACATGTTCCTCCAATTCCATAATTTCCAAGCCAATTTCATTAATTACACAACGAATCCACTATTTATACAAAATAGTTATTTAATTCCAAACTAGGGCATTTTCCCCCAAATTCTAAAAACGTTGACCCAAGGTCCAAATGTCACAATTTCAAAAATTATACACCATTAATCCCCATTTTTAAGATCTCTCTTACACATAAGGAGTTTAAATTTGAAAACCCCTCTTTCTCAAATCAACACCCAAACCCTAACTTCACCCAAACCAACCATTTATACAAAATGACCAATATTTATGTTAAAGCTCATAGAAATGAGTAGATTATCCCTACCTCAAAAAGAGAAGATGAGCCAAGCAAGAGATAAACTCCAAAGATGACAAAACCAACTTCTACCCAGATGAAAATGAAGATCTTGAAGAGCTCGATCTTTTTATCAAAGGAAGGAGGGTGAGGAGATCGCTAGATCTAGGTCAAATGTAGAGAGAGAGAGAGAGAGAGGCTCTCAACTTACAGTTTTGAAAATTTTTAGAGAGAGAAAGGACAAAAAAAAGTGATTTAAAAAGTAACTTTCGTGATCTGATATACGTACAGTCCGCTCGAGCGAGGAGTTTGACACTCGAGTGTCAGACACATAAATTCGACACGCTCGAGCGCAATAAAGGCCGCTCGAGCGCCAAGACACAACAGGAAAGCACTACCCACTCGAGCATAATGAGACCCGCTCGAGCATAGAATACACTCGCCTAGTATTTTACAAATTTCAGACAGTCGCTCGAGTGCCAGAGGGGCCGCTCGAGCGCCAGAGGGGCCACTCGAGCGTAATAAAGACCGCTCGAGCGTGAAAAACACTTCCGCAGTATTTTTGCAGATACACAAAGTACTGAATGATTGCAAACCCCACTCAAGCCCAAAACGACCCGCTCGAGCAGCAGACTAAAAAATTTCTAGGCAACAAGGTTCTAGACCAATTAGCGACCAACCTATTCTAAACACGCCCAGGACATTCCAAAACTCAAATTCAAAGAGTAAATGATGGAAATAAGGTATAGACAATGACATACAACCACAGAACTCGAGTCCAGAATACAATAAATGACAGGCAAAACCAGAATCGCTATACACACTTACTCTCTAAATTAATAAACACTTAATACACACTTATATATAGAAATAACTTCTGTTTTGAGAATAATATAATACTAAAAAGCTCATGTAAGATAACCCAAAAAAAAAAAGAAAAAGGGGTAACACTATTGTATACACTTCTCAAAATATGTGTACCATATACACCCTTGTTACGCATTTTTATAATATATGTTACATATTTTTGTAATAAATTTTACGTATTTTTTTATAAAGTTACAACAATTTGTGATTTAGAAATGAAGTTATTCATTTTGTGATAATGTTACACATTTTTTTTTTTTGGTTAGAAAATGTTTGAATAAAAAAATACGAAATATTACCATAAAAATACATAATATTACTACAAAATCTATAGTTTCCTTTATGAATTATAAATTCTCATAATTGTATCAAATTACAAAATATTTATTACAAAATACTTAATATACCGTATAAAAATACATAATAAATGAATAGGGTACAAACAAAAATACATAATAGGTGCGTATAAATAGGCTAACCAAAAAATGCAACCCATAAATGTTTGAAGAAACTATTCAATGCTCCTAGAGTAAAGTTTAAGTAATATTCTAAATGAGTAAGTATTGGTCCAAATTATAGAATCTATCATTTTTATATTAAAATTTTAAGAGATAAAATATTAAGTATCGATTTATAAATAGAAAAAAGAATTGCTGCAAAGTAATAAATAATTTCTCTAAAATTATAAGACAAAAAATAGATGTTGATGTTGATAGGATAAAAGTGGACCACGTGGAAGCATTCCTTCCGCATCCTAATTCAGGGAAAATATACCATGAAAATGGTTTTTATATATGGTACATAAAAATATATTGATCATTAGATTTAGATAAAATGAATACTAGTCATTAGATGAATAGATAGTAAAATTAGGTAGAAAAAGTAAGACTATTTTTCAAAAAGTAGAGTAGTTTTATTTAATTTTGAAAAAAAAAATGATGTCAACTTACTATTTACTACAAACATGCTTACTATTTGTTATGAATAAACTTACTATTTAAAATATTACCTGTGAAATAGGTTATTTTCATTTTTTGAAAATTGTTCCATTTTTTGCATTTAAATTAATTTTAAAGACATAAAACTAAATGATATTTAACTATTCTCCCTCCATATTTTGTCTTGTTATGATTTGTAAAAAGTAAAATATGATATGTAAATATTAATTTATTAATTTTTTTTAAAATTTACTAATTTTTTAAAAATAGTCATTATTGTGAAAATTTAATTTTTGATATAATATTAAAAATAAATAAAAAAAGAAAAAATTTATTAAAAGAAGTTAAAATTATAAGTTATTTAAACTTATTTTTAAAAACATTAATTTAAAATAGTTACTTGTTTTTTTATACCCACAACACCTCAAAAAATCTTTTAGAAACTTTTTTGGATGGGTAAAAAAAATCTTTTAGAAACTTTTATAAATTCATAATTTTTTATTTTATTTTTTATCAATTTAATATCCTTAATGAAATATTTTTCCTTCATAATATTTTTTAATATCCAAAATATTGTAAAGCATACATTGAAAATAAAATAGAATAAAATAACTTAGAAAGAACTCTCATTTGTCTATATTTTAATGGTACTAAATGAATGTGTACAGTAATTTCTTTCTTTTACCTACTGCACTTGAAAACATTAATTGCTATATAAGAATATAATTAATTAGAAAAATATAGAAGAACTCTCATTTGCATACATAATGAAATAATAAGTATAATTTCATTAATTAGTAACGTAAGTCTATGGAAGTTGTATCTTATTGATTAGTAAGTCATGTTTAATTAAGTAGTAAGTAGAGTTTGATTCAGTAATAACTAAAATCTGATGGATTAGTAAGTGAAAATTCATTAGCTCTCGTTTGCGAACAAATTATTTTAGTAACTTTTTGATTTTTTACGAAAAGATGTGCAAAAAATAAATAGAGTGATGTAATAATTCATAGTAACTTTTTAACTAAAATTGAAAGTTGACAAATGAGGCCTTAGAATAAGTAGTAATTAAGCCACGTCTAATCAAGTAGTAAATAAAGTTTATTTGCATAGTTAAGTATAAAGTTTAATAAAGTAGTAAGTGAAAACTTATTGAGTAATAAGTGAATTATAATAAAATAGTAAGTAGAAGTTCATTAAATAGTAAGTGAAGTGTAATGAAGTAGTAAGTAAAAAATTATTGAGTAGTAAGTGGAAACTCATTAAGTAATAAGTGAAGTGTAATAAAGTAACAAATGTTCACTATACTCCACTTATTACTCTATTAACTTTCACTTATTACTTCACTAGACTATACTTACTACTCAATGAGTTTTCACTTACTATTTCATTACACTTTACTTAATGCTCAATTTTGATTTCACGTACATCAGACTCCACTTACTATTTCATTACACTCCACTTACTACTCAATTTTGAGTTCACTTACTGCTCAATGAGCTTCCACTTGCTACTTCACTATACTTTATTTACTATTCAATGAGCTTCTAATTATTAGTTCATTACGCTTCACTTACTACTCAATTTTAGTTTTATTTACTACTCAATGAGTTTCCACTTATTGTTTCAATAAACTCCATTTACTATTCAATGACCTTTCACTTACTATTTCACTAGACTCCACTTATTACCCAATGAACTTCCACTTATTACTTCATTACAGTTTACTTACTACTCAATTTTGATTTCACTTACTACTTAATGGTCTTCCACTTACTAGTTCACTAGACTGCAATTATTACTTAATGAGTTTCTACTTACTACTTGAATAGTAAGTGGAATTTAATTGAGTAATAAGTAAAGTCTAATAAAATCGTAAGTAGAAACTCATCAAGTAGTAAGTGAAATCTAACGATAAGTGGAGTCTCGTTAACTAATTGTAATATCACTTATCATTTAGTTTAATCTAATTAATTTTATTATACTTATCACAAACGAAAGACAACATCACTACAACAAAACTGGATTTTTAAGGCTTCACATCAACGACATGCAGTAAATGCAAGCCGTGATTTCTCACTTTTATGACTTGTATTTTTTTGCATATCGTAAATAATTTTCAAACCACGATGTGTTTATTGCGTAGGTTGTAAATGCTAATAACGATGATTTTTTTACGGCTTACAATGTTAGCCGTAAATAATAAAATTTTCTATGACAAGCATTTGGCATACCCTTAATATAGCAACTATACACGACATGCGTACACCGGCAATTAAAAATATTGAACATTTCACGGCGCACAAAAAGCCAGCTGTTAAAAATTACACTTTTCACGACGCACAAAAAGTCAGTCGTTTAAAATATTGCACTTTCCACAACACACAATTATTGTCGTGAAAGGTACAATTGAAAAAAAAAAAAAGCAACTCCAAAATGAAAATTCCGAGCGCCAAACACCAAAAAATAAAAAAAAATAAAAAACGAAGAAACAATCAAAAGCCCCAATTTTTCAACCCCAACATAAAAAATAAAAAATAAAAAAACACTCTGGCACCAAACACCAAAAAAATATATTCGAAAAGGAAATAAATATATCAAAATGCACTCTTTAACTCTTTGAACATGACTCTAAGAGAAAACAAAAAAAAAAAAAAAAAGAAAAAGAATAATACTTGGTAGCTCGAAAATAATTTGCCCGAATTGGCTCGAAACCCAAAACGACGTCGTTTTAGGTTCCTCTTTTTTTCTTTTTTTTTTTCCTTTTCTTTCTTTCATTTCCCTTTCTTCTTTGAGACAGACAAAAAGACAAAAGAGGCGAGAGAGAGAGAGAGAGAGAGAGAGAGAGAGAATAAGGAGAAAAGATGGAGAGAATGAGGAAAAGAAGATGAAAAGAAGAAGAAGGAGATCTATATACACGCCGGGAGGTGGCTCTCTCTCTCTCTCTCATATATATATAGTTATGTGTCTATATAGATCTATGTATACACACAAATCTGGTGTTGATGTTGTTGATGATGATGATGTATAGATCCCTCTCATATATATATATATATATATATATAGCTATGTGTGTATAGATCTGTGTATACACACAGATCTCGTGTTGGTGCTGATGTGTTGATTCTACAATTTTTTTTTTTTTTTTTTTTTTTTTTTTTTGTGATTGTTGGTTGTTGTTGATGATAATGTGGTGGTGTTGATGTTGATGCTCTTCTTCATCTTCTTCTCTACCTCACTCACTCTCTCTACTCTGTTCTTTTTTCTTTCTTTTTTCATTTGAAATGAAATGTGTGAGTTTTTTAACAGGGATGACCTATACAAAAGAAATGGGGGTGGGTGTATAAAGAACTTGGGCCTTTCGAGCCTCGATCTTTTGAGCTACAAAACAAAACTAAAACAAAAAAGGCATGATGAGAGAAGAACAAAGAAAAACGCAGAGAAGAGAGAAAGAGAGAGAGCTATAAACCAAAGGAGAAAAGAGAACGATAAGAGAGAAGATGGTTAGAAGGAGACAGAACAAACGAACGCACGAGAGACTTAGTGCAAAATATCACTTCCACCCTAAAACTAGGTTTGGAGATTAAAACTAGGGTTTTGATTTGGGAATTTCTATTGAAAAATTAAGATTTTGATTGAGGAACTCAAAAATTAAGGTCCTATCCCCCTTAAACCAGGTTTGCATATTCAAATAAGAGTTTTGATTTGTGAATTTCTGTTGAAAAATTAGGATTTTGATTGAGGAACTCAAAAATTAAGATTTTGTCACTCCTAAATCAGGTTTGAAGATTCAAAATAGGGTTTTGATTTGGGGATTTCCATTGAAAAATAAGGATTTTGATTGAGGAACTCAAAAATTACGGTTCTATTTTAGTTTATGATTTTTTTTTTAATTTTTTTTTTTTTTTTGAATGTGAGTTAGGAAAACTAGGGTTGTCTTTTTTATTCTCCTATTTTGTTTGTTTTACATGTAGAGAAATGGGTTTTCTAATTTACTCACTATTAAATGAGTCATCCTCTCTAAACTAACGCAAAATGGGTCTTCTTCTCTATTTTTCAATCCTTCTCTGTTCTTTGATTCTTCTTTTTGGGTTTAAAATTTGAAGTTTTTATGCGAGTATTCTCGCAGTTTGATCTTAAAACCCTAAATCAAGTGTGATTTATATACTTGAAATTTGAAAATTCTGCTACAAGTAAAAATCCCACTAATAAAAATTAATTCATGATTTTCATAACAGTTCTCCAAAGAGTGTGGGTAAAGGAGAACTGGAAAACAGAAAAAGAAAATGGGTTCTAGAAACTAGAAAACAAAACAAACAGTGTGGGTAAAGGAGTTTCAATTTTGTGTATTATAAATTTTATTAAATGTTAGTACTCCTGGAAATTAAAGCAGCTATGAAAATCCAAGTTTGGCTTTATATATTAGTGCTCCTGGAAAGTTTTTTGTAACTGCTGTTTGGGTCTTTAGTCACTTTATTAAAATTAAATTATTAAATAAGTTCAATAATATAAATATTGACATGTAGTTTAAATGTTAAGTTGAAAGTATTTTAGAATGAAATTTTATTTTGACTACTCACTTTCTTAATATGTAATTATTAAGTATACGGTTGTTTCTTATTTATTCTATGAAATTGCTATTACAATTCTCTAATATTTTACATTCTCTTGTTGTGTGTATTCAAGGACTTAAAACAGTTAAATATTTTAGTTTGTGAGAAATTGATTTTAGGTTTTTATACTTATAATTGGTCTGTTATAATTTGTAGAATCTACAATAGTTTATATTTCAATTTAAAAACAGTGTCTAATTACAATTTGGTTGGGTGTAAATGTCTAGCATTCGTCGATACTATTTGGGTGCTTAACTAACACTTATTGAAACACTTATTATTTGTATTACATATGTTTTATAAGTTAACATGATAATTGAAGAGAACATTTTTTTTTTATCAGCAAAGAAAAGGGAAACTTTATTGATGAACACGAATATAGGATTACATCAATAAAGCAGAGGGGGAAGGGGAGAGAGGAGTGCAAAGAGCATCATAGCGAAACAAAACAATCGCAACTAGGTTGGCACTAATAAGATCGCCCAATCATATGCTAGCACACCGCAAAGAATTGGTGAGTTGGTGAGTAACCAACCACAATCTGCAAACCCAAACCCAAAATACAGCCAAAAAACTAAAAACATGACAAAGCCAACAGATAAAACACAAAAGCAACATCCAAAAAAGCTAAAACAGAGCAATAGCATCTGCATAGCTCATACCAGCAACTTCTAAACTCCACCCACACCATTCAACCAGGCACACATAAACTCCTGCACTCAGCAGGCCTCTGCACTGCATAAGTCAACCAACCAGCAATAGCCTCACAGCAGCCTCACAACAGCCTCACAGTAGTCGAACTGTCAAGTTGACATACAACAGAACTGATAGCAGAACTAACAACAAAACTAACAGAACTAATAGTAGAACTGATAGCAGCACCCCTGATAGCAGAACTGAAAGCAACACCCCTGAGAGCAGAACTGATAGCAGCAGAACCCACAAGCATAACCCACAAACAAGGCACAGATTGAGGATCCCATATGCAAGTCAGATACAACAGCACACAACAAGGCAACCAGCTGACCAGCATCATACCTGAGTACCATTCAACAGACCTCAAGCAGCAACATACAAGTCAGATACATTAGTATCATACAGCATCAGACCTGCACTCATATGAGCTGCACCCCTTCCCCTACCTCAAAGCAATATGGCATACAGCAGCATACAGCAGCATGCCTCCTATATAATTTTGCTCAGATGTTCTCTATATGTAGTATGATCATGATCAATTATAGAAGGGACTGAAGACCAGCCCAGCATATCAGCAAACAGAGCATAACAGCAGTAAACCAGCCCAGCCTATCAGTTCATCACACCCAGCATATCAATTCACCACTGCAGAGCATAGCAAACCAACACAAATACAACATAACAAACTATACAGCAGTAGTCAAGAACAGTCCAGCATATCTGCCTAGCAATCCAACAGCAGAACATAACTAACAGCAGATTCAACCACCATTTCTGATGCAGTACTGCACTTGTTGCAAATTAAATACCATGTCAGTAACAGAAAACTCCACATCCATTGGAGAAGCCTTCAACCACATTGCTACTCTCACCTTCACTATATCACACAATTCATCCCAATTCGGTTGTATGCCATGAAACATGCGCTCATTTCTGTGCTTCCAAATGGACCACATGATGGCTAAAGGAATAACTGCCCAAATTTTCTTTTCCATCATTTTCATTCTAGTCCCAGACCACCACTGCAGCACACCATTAACAGAGCCAGGCGTAACCCACCGGAAGCCCCGCCATTTTATGCTGTTTGACCAAAGCCTCCATACGAAAGGGTGTTATTGTCATCCATTCTATATTTTGTTATTATGATACATTTTTTCTTTCATATAATCAAATAAATGTTGTGACTTTTTTATTCATATACTCATGTTATATTGACTATAACATTATTATCCAATTTATTGTTATTATTTTACATTCTTAATTTTTTGTCCAGGTATATATTCTCCTATTGTTTATAGTCGTTCTTATGATAATATGTGCACTAAGTATTATATTCATTATCTTTTTATTTTTATTTTTATTTTGATCGACAAAAAAGGAAAACTTTATTGATGATGAGAACATACAAATCATATGAGATTACATCAGTAAAGAGGGGAAGTGCATAAAAGCAACACAACAAACTCCCCCAATTCGAACTAGGTTGGCACCAGGGAGAAGCTTAACCATGTGCTAGCACAACCACAAGGTTAGTAAGGAGCCAACACAAAACAAAAGAAAAGGAAAAGCAGAATAGGAAAACAAACGGCTGAGAAACACACTGTTGCTCCTTCTGCTCTTCCAAAACAAGGTCAAAATTCAACACACCAGACACTACGCTAACACACTGCTACTGCTGCTCTTCAGAACCAAGCACTCTACTGCTACTGCACTCTAGAACAATGTTGCACCTAATAACCCAAGCACCTTCTACCCTTAGCAAATACACACTGTAAACAAACCACTCTAGCAACACAACAGCAACAAAACCCAACAATACCCTTCACCTCAAGCACTGTCAAACCTGATTCAAATTGATCACTAAGTCATGAACTGAGTACTGCACATCTGAAATACTACTCTTTGCCCAAAAAGCTATCCTTGACTTCACAATACCCACCAAATCAGCAAAATTGGGATGTCTCCCATTGAACACCATATCATTTCTCAACTTCCACACTAACCACAGCATCAGTAGTGGCACCAAATTTCATATTTTCCTCTCCTTAATTTTGAGCTTCATCTCAACCCACCATTGTAGCAAGGCTTCAATAGAACTAGGTATTACCCAACACACATCCCACCAGCTCACTAATGCAGACCAAACCCTCCATACCAGTGGGCAATGGAGTAAAACATGGCTAACAGATTCTACTTTGTTTCTGCAAAAGACACACAAGATATTAACCAGATCATCTAATACTCCAATCCTATATAGAAACCTTGTTGTTTTTACTTTTCCCCTCCAGGCTAACCACCCAAAGGACTGAACTTTTGGTGGTGCCACATTCTTCCACAGCCATTTAGCAATACACAGATTAGGCCCCCTATCTGCCTGCAGCCACTGCCACTGCCTGGAGCCACTGCCAAACTGATGCCACTGTGAACTGACCTGAAGAATTCACCTCCCAATGAAAACAATCAACCAAATGCCCTCTACCTGTAAGGCCATGATTCAACCATCCACACAATCTTCTTACCTCTTCTTCCTCCCAGGCTCTTAATTGTCATCGGAACCTCAGATTCCATTCCCCAGACCCTGCTCTTCTCTGCCTAGGCTGGAACAATCTTGGGAATTCCTCCTTATCCTCCTTATCCTCTAATAACTGGAACAATCTTGGGAATTCCTCACTTGGTACTCTATTATTGCACTACTTATCAGACCAAAATTTAGTTCTTTCCCCATTCCCAGTCTTTACTCTTGCATTTTCTAAATAAAACTCTACCAGCTGTGGGTTATCCTTAGCAATACTCAATATACCCTGCCAAATTGGAGATGTTCTACCTACTACCCTTATCGCAGGCCACCACCTTCCACCATCCTTTCCATATATATGCTGCACACTACTGTCTTCCACAATGCATCATCCTCAACACCATCAGGGGTTGTCATTGTATGTTCATTATCTTGTATCATTTATTTCACTTCAAAGCATTGTTGGACTACTTGTACAAATGAAACCAATTATGGTAATAAGAGTTGTTATTTTCTCTCTTATGTTAACTTAAAGTACTCTATGGAATTGCCAATATGTGGTTCATTTGCACATAAGCTTGTATTTGACAAACTTGGCTTTAAAGGGGGCTCTTTTTGGTCATTCATACTTGGTACTTAAGGACGTTCTGAATAGTTCATGAGTGATGATGACACATACATATATAATAATTACTAGTACATGCCAATGATGAGTTAATACAACTAAAGGATGAGTAAGGGAATAGGATTATACCAATTTGCCATATATTGGTGTGGTTTTATTACGTTTCCATCCCTGGATTTCTGAACTCAATTTTTTGAGTTTTGCTTCTATTCACAAAAAATAAAAGAACTCTAAGATTTGATGTTTTTTGTTTCGTTGGTCTTTACTTATAGGTTCTCTAGCAATATGTTTTCCTTTGTTAAAGAAGATGGTCATTTACAAAATACATAGTTTGGGTAATTTTAAAATTTGCTCTACATGTTTGATAAATTTCATAAAAGGGGTGTTGGCATGTAGTTATTTATAAAATTAAGATCTGACATTTTCTAAGGTTTTGGTAATGTTCTTGTGCTCATGTACCAGTAGTTATGAAAGGGTAGACTCAGGATTAAAAGAAGAGAATGAAGTTGGATCTACACTCCAAATCTGGCAAATCTACACTTCACCATTTTTTTTGAAGCTTCCTTCATTCAACAAGAAGAGTGTGTTGGGTTAGTTCTTTTATGTAAAATTAACTATAACCTTGAAATAGTCGTGAATGAATTCAGTAAAAGGTTTCTTTTCTTACTTTGGTTGGATAACAATTTATTTATTTATTTATTTTGTTTGCTTAAGGTAAAATATGTGAGTTTATTATTCTTAACTTCATTGTTTTCTCGAACAAAGGAAAGGATAGTCAGGGTGAACTTGTTGGTCACTTTGAATTTGTTATAAAGGTATACGAGCTCTAAAAGGTTCCACTAGTTCATTTACTACTCCTGATTTAGTTTTATCTAGTTCTCATTCCTTTTAGATTGCTTTTGTGTTTTCGAATCTTGATATTAATTAGATGTATCCATAAGGAAGGATATCCTACCATTTTAGAGAGATGCGTGAAGGTGATTAACTAACTGTGAAGGGACCCAAGGTAAATTTTCTTCCTCTTTCTAGCATAATGGTAATTGGAATATGAATTATTACGGTAATGTGAAACAAAAATGAGAACTTGATATTGCACTTGTTATAAATGTGTGATGTCTGATAACTTTCGGAAAATAGAGTATGCTTTTGGAAAACTTAGTTGCTGGAACTACCAAACGCGTTTGTAGTTTATATTTACAAAAATTTTATAAACTAGTTTTTGTTTATTTTTTGTTTATTTTTAAAAAAACATAAACTACAAACGCGTTTGGTAATTGACAAAATGTTTAAAAAAATTTAAAAATATAAAAAAAGGTGAGAAATGGCAAGTGGCGGCAGAAAACGGTGGTGAAAAGTGGTGACGGTGGGTGGTGGGTGGTGGCGGGTGGGTGGTGGTGGTGGGTGGGTGGGTGACGGTGGTAGATGGTGGGTGGTAGCGAGTGGGTGGTGGTGGTGGTGGTGGTGGTGGCGGGTGGTGGGTGGTGGTGGCAGGTGGGTGGTGGACGGCTGGTGGTGATAGGTGGTGGCGGGCGGGTGAGTGGTGGTGGCGGTTAGGTGGTGGGTAGTAGTGGCAGGTAGGTGGTAGATGGCGGTGGGTGGTGATGATGGGTGGGTAGGTGACGGTGGCGGGTGGTAGCGAGCAGGTGGTGGTAGTGGTGGCAAGTGGTGGTGGGTGGTGACGGGTAGGTGGCGGGTGGTGGTGGGTGGGTGGGTGGGTGACGGTGGCGAGTGGTAGGTGGTAGCGAGTGGGTGGTGGTGGTGGTGGCAGGTGGTGGCGGGTGGTGGTGGCAGGTGGGTGGGTGGTGGGGGTGGTGGTGGTGGCTGGGTAGAAGGTGGGTGGCTGATGGTGGCAGGTGGCTGGTGAGTGGTGGTGGCAAGTAGGTGGCGGGTGGTGGTGGCGGGCAGTGGATGGTAGTGGCGGGTGATGGGTGGTGGCGGGTGGATGGCAGGTGGGTAATGGTGGTAAGTAGTGGGTGGTGGTGGCGAGTGGGTAGCAGGTGGGTGGTGGTGGCGAGTGGTGGCAGGTGGGTGGTGAGTGGTGGTGGCAGGTGGTGGCTAGTGTTGGGTGGTAAAAAAAAAAAAACTAAAAACTGAAAACGGAAACACATTTTTTATGTTTTCATTTTTTGGCCAAATTTATAAACTGAGACCACTGATTTATAAATCAAAATTTTACCAAACAAGTTTTTATTTGAGTTTTTAAAATTTTTGTAAATATAAACAGAAAACTGAAAACGTAAGTGTTACCAAACGGCACCGTGATGTCTGATAACTTTTAGAAAATAGAGTATGCTTTTGGAAAACTTAGTTGCTGGAACTATCATATATGACTTGTTGCTGTTTTTTTAAGTGCTGAAATAGTGTTCTAAATTAGAAACAATGTGCATTATTATTGGAATTGATGCCTAAAGTCACTCAATGCTGAAATTATGGATTAAGAACCCAAGAAGCTCATAAATTAGTGGCAAGTAGATAATAGTTAATGTTGAAATTGATATCCAGAAAATATAAAAATCAAGCACTAAGCTGCTGTAAGCTTGACTATTATGCAAAATTTTATTTTCAGCTTACTATTTTGAGTTTTTAAAAATAGTTTATAACATAAGAAAATCATGAAATTTTAGTATGGTATTCTACCATGAGTCTTCATTATTGGGTAAATATTTCAAGAATTAATTCCAACGGGATAATACCCAAAATTCATAGATTGCCGTTGTTTTGTTGCATAATGCGTTCATGTATTACCATATGTGCTCATGATATAACTTTGAGTGAAATTAAACATTGTGATTCAAGATTACAAGCATTTTGAATTATTACTCATTTGCATCCTATGGCATGACTTATGTTAGGTGTACAGAGTCCTACACTTACTTCGGTTCAGCCTAAGAAATAGTTAAGCCTCGACTAAGACGTAGTGTGCACAAGGTGAGTATATGAGATTATTGTATACATTGAAAACTAAAATGTATCTATGTTTAGTCTAAGTTATGCTCTTTCTGCTGATGTTGGGAACAGTACTTTATCCATGCTTATGGTCCAATATATGCTCTTTCTGTTGATGTTGTTTCAAGCTTGGTTGCTCTAAGAAGGGAAGCTTCTGAAGACGAAATCCGAGCTGCTAGAAATTTTTTAATACAAAAATATTGAGGTCATCAGCCGAGCGTTGATACAATTAAATCAGCCCATGATGGTGCACTCACAAGAAGATATTTTAAAGTTTGTATGGTTTAGAACTGAAGGATAGTTTTTTTGTTTTTGGATGATTTAGAACGTTTTGGACAGTTTTGAATTTGAGAATAGTTTTTGATGTCTAGAAATATAATTTTTGGATGGTTTTGGAATAAAAGGTTCTTGGATGTTCAAAACTTATGAATAGTTTTTTTTTTTTTTTTTAAATGTTTGAAACAATATTTTGGTGGTTAATTGATACATATATATATATATATATGTTTGTGAAGCTTGTTTGTAATTTTTTTTTTTAGATTATAGAACAAATGAAATAGAACCTACTAAATAAAAAATATATATACATATTTTACGGCATGCAAAAAAAGTTATGAAATTTAGATTATCTACTGCAGGCAAAATAAGTCGTTGTATTAAATATTTAACAACTAGTAATGAACGTCATGATTTGTCCTTAGAATTAACGACATGCAAACGCAGTTGTAAAAAAAATCAAACATGACATACAAGATTTGCCCTTAAAGGGTTTTTAACGGAGCACTACGGCATGCCATAGAAGTGAATGACTTTCCATAATTGGTTATAACACGACTTTGTGAAAAAAAATAGAAATACTCTAGATATTGATTTGTGATTATGTATCAGCTTTAACGAGTAAATAGAAATCCTAATCAAACAATCAAAGACAAATCAACACAACGATTTAACGTGGAAAAACCACAATTGAAGCGCCTCCAATTGTGATAAAAAAAACCCCAGGAAAAAATCACAAAACAATCTACTAAGAGGACATAAATGAATTATACAAGTGTACTCTCAATTACCTAGCGAATCTACGCTTGAATTAAATCGACCCCTATGTGCCTCTTCCAGCCCTGTCTCTACCTCAGAATTGTCTTGCCCAACACTGAATCCACAACACCAATGTCGAATCACGACGATGAGCCACTTTGGAATCCACCAAAGCTTCAGGCCCGAAATCCACGGAATCCACAAAAGAACAACACTCTCTTTTGTATTAAATGAAACAAACAATCCTTTAATGTATACTTTTCAAACCAGATATAAACTCAAACAAACATCAAAGAAACTAGCAAAGAAGCTCCAGATATAAACCCTAATATCCAAGAAGAATATCAGGAAGCTATAACCCTAAAAATGGATGAAACCACATATTTATAGAAAACTGACCCGCGATCTCCGCTCGAGGGTAGGAATGGCCGCTCAAGCGAACCTCACTCAAGCGCAGGAAAGTTCACTCGAGCATAAAATTCCAACTTCCTGTACTTTTGCAGACAGGTCAAACTTCTAAAATCAAACATTCTTCGCTCGAGCGCACAAATGAGCGACCACTCGAGCGGACAAGCAACTTCGACTACAATTTTACTTTTTGCTTCAGGGGCGCTGCCCTCCGACCCCGCCTAGGTGCTACCTTGGACCCGCTAAGGGGCGTTTCCCCCTAGACCCCCATGAGCTAACCAGGCAGCTTGATCCCCGACATATTCAGCGAAGTGGCAAACATGAAAGAATTAACTTCTGAAACATCACGCAAAGAACAATTTGGGTTGGATTAGTATCTAAAAACTCATAGCTTGATTGAAATAAAAGTTGAACAAAATTACAACTAAAAGGAGCTTTGTCAACCAGGATTGCCAAGAATAAAAACCTAACACTTTGCATTGCTTGTTGTAAAATCGTATCCACAACGTGTATTTGGTGCCGTAAAATCTCAATTTTTTTTTTTTTTTTTGTATTGCATTGGGATGATGATGATGATATTGACACTGGTGGATACAGCATTGGCAGCCAAGAGAATATCGTTAGTTCCGATGATCTCCCAATCGAAAGAGATATTAAGTGTATGAATCAACCAATTGAAAAAAAAAATGTGTTTGAAATAACATTTGATTCAGTAAAAAATTGAGAAACTTTATATAATATTTATGCAAAGGTGAAAGGTTTTAGTATTTGTAGAGATTAGTTGTATAAGGATAAGAGTAATATGGTTATATCAAGGATATGGGTATGCTCAAAAGAAGGACATCGACAATACGTACAATTTATTGAGATAATGATTACCATTCACTAACACAATACTAACTATTCATTATGATTTTACTCGCTATATTCATAAAAACATAATGGTTTTCCATGAATACATAATATTGTGAGGGCATTGTCACGACCAAAATTGAGTAGTAAGTGGAAGTTCATCGAGTAGTAAGTGGAGTCTAGTGAAGTAGTAAATGGAAGCTCATTGAGTAGTAAATGGAGTGTGGTGAAGTAGTAAGTGGAAGCTCATTGAGCAGTAAGTGAAACCAAAATTTAGTAGTTCGTGAACCGTAATGAAATAGTAAATGGAACTCATTGAGTAATAAGTGGGGTTTAATTAAATAGTAAATGGAGTATGATTGAGTAGCAAATAAAGTCTGTAGTAAGCTAATTTGTAGCGAGATTACACATTTTGTAATTTATATTACAAATTTTTGTGATAAAATTACACATTTTGTGATATGGTACATATTTCCTAAACAAAGTACTTTCTAATTTTATTTACCATTCATTGTAATACTACTTATCACTTAATATTTTATCATTTTTACTTTTTTATATATTTACCACTCATTCTACATCTACTTATAATTTATTTTCAACCTACTTATCACTCATTCTCCGCATAAGTCGTTTTGATCTTAATTACCGTTCAATAATAAACAGAATATTATTTTATAGTAAGTAGAGTTTCATTGAATACTTCTCATCATTTATAAATACAATACTTTAGGCCTCGTTTGGCAAGTACATATTTTAGCTAAAAAGTTAAAAAGTTACTGTGCGAGTGAATTTCTGACCACACTGCCAACTCAGTATTCAACTGGAGAGCACTGGCACAACAGGATAAGCCCGAACAACCTGTAACAGAGAGATAGGAATCCGGCGGTGGTTCGTCCACCCGGGGGCACTCCGATGATTAAGTCAGTAATCAGATATCTCTCGAAGATAATCAATAGAGCTTAACTCACTGTTCTGAATATAAATTACGTACCTTAGACCCATGGGGTGCCTCTCTTTTATAGCCAATTCAATCCTGGTTCCAATAGAAGCCTAGCTTCAATGGACTCGTTGCTCCGTGCCTATCTTGGGCTCTTCAGTAGATAAAGATAAACTCCCTAAGAGCTTTATCCTCATCCAGGCTAAAGTCCTTTCTCATTCTAGGACTCTTGTCCCTTATCCGTTTATCTTGGATTCCGATATCTTCGGAGATAACCTCGGTCTAGCCGAGAGAACCTTGGCATTAAGTCCAGGACACGAGGCACCTCGGCTGACACGTCGGCGTCACCTTGGCCATGTGTTGGTACTCAGAAAATATATCCCCACAACTGCCCCTAAGTTCTATTACCTCGGCACCCTGAGGTGATGGAACCTATATCGTTCATGTCGGTTATATTGCCGAGGTCATGATATACCGATTTTCACAACCAGGTCCTATAGTCTGCCTCATCAAGGTTTCAGAATTTTTAACAAAGATTGTCCAAGTTTCTCAGCCGAAATCATCTTCAAGGCCGAGGTACTACTCTATAAAATCAAGAATCCCAAGAGCTCCCTCACGCATATGGTCTGTCACGCAAAATAAACCAATCGTTTCCATCACGCATTTGTCCCTCACTGGACCATGTCTAAGACGCGCTTGTAAGCCGTCCTGCGTCTGGGTGCGCCGTCTGACCAATGCGTTGTTCTAGGCTCATCAATTGCATTTTGCCGCCTCTTCGCGTTTTTGACAAAATCAGTCCTTTCTCTCTTTGTCTTTCCACTTTACACATTTTACTTCTGATGCACCCAGCTTTCTCTCTCTAACTTTTTTCTTCACAAATCTGCCATTGTCGTTCTCCACGGAGCTTTCTGCAACTAGCTTCGTTCTCTCCTCCGGTGAGGCTTCTGTTAGTTTTTTCGCTACTTCCACTCCCTGACTTCGGCGAACTCAACACCAGCTTCTTTTCTTTGGTGAGTTCACTGTTTCTTCCCGATTTACCTTTTTGTTATCAGTTTCTTGTTACTTTTAAAGAAGTTTTTCTCCACTACTTGTTGCCATTGCTGTTTTGCTCAAGTATTTGATTTATGTATCATGTACTTGAACACGTTTACCTTATGATTTTGTTTCTGCCCAATTTGTGTCTTGAATACGCACACACTGTTCACAAATTCTGCTCACTTTCCCCACTATCCTTGGCCTCGCACCCTTGTGCACATTTTGTCACAGTTTTCTTGATAGTTCACCACTGTTCTTGATTCTGAAACACATTCTTGTTTTTCTGTTTTCTGTGACTTTTCTAGATTCGTGCCTTCAATCTTCGATTTCATAAATCTAGGTTTTGGGATTTGTTTGTAGAACCCATAAGTTCTTAGGAAAAACTGAAACAACTCCACAGATTCTGTGTATTTTTTGGGTTTTAGCCGAGATCCCCAAAACCCTCCAAAACACTCCCTTCTAAGACCCAACTCCTCCAGTTAAGCCGACGTCATGGGTATGTGGAAGCATAGGGTAGACACCCCGACCAACTAGAGTACTTTAGGCGAGAGTTTTCTATTCCTGCCGACGTCCACCTCAGGTTGGCAGGGGAGGAAGAGTCTATTATACCCGACATAAACCTTTTGCCTTTCCCAGTAGTGGCTTTTGTTGAATATGGACTTAGGTTTCCACTTGATCCCCTTTTCCGAGAAGACCTTCACTACTACAAGTTAAACCCAATGCAACTCGCCATCAACTCTTACCGAGTTATCAACGGCATAATTGCCTTAGCCAAAAATGAAAGCGCTAGGGTCACCCTTGCCGATATTCAGTATTGTTATACCATGTGCCGCCTGAAATCAGAAAAAGGCCATATCTACTACCTCAAGTCGAGGTCAACTGAGTACAAGCTCATTGCCAATCTCCCAGACTCAAACAAGGGTGCTAGGGATGATTACTTCATCGTCTCGGCAATTGGGAGTTTCAGTCCGACGATGACCTCCACCTTTATCCCCTAAGCCGAACAGTTTTCGGGAAAGGAGATGGTAAGGGCCAAGTGTCATTTTTTTTACTCCCTTTTCTAAAGTTCTCAATACTTTGTTCTAATGTTTGTGTTTTTCTTTTTGCAGTTCTTCCATAGCCATTAAAGGGCTTCTGCAAGTCTTTCTTCCCCTGTAAGGATTTGAAAAGGCTACTAGATTTGCCTGTCCACAAACGGAAAGCCCCTCTGCTACTCAATTTCATTCTCACTTATAAGTCGGCTTATTCCGACGTCCCCAAGAGGAAGAAAAGCCTTTCCCCGCCTTCCGTCATAACTCCTCAAACAGCCTCTTCATCTGGGCCAGATCAGGGGTCGACCTCTGATCCAGCAGAGCAGCTGTCCACCTCAGCTCCATATCTAATCCCGCTATCTCAATGCCAACGACGACGACGAACTGTTTATGCTACTGAGATGGGTCGCCAAAAAGCAGTCGCCAAAGACCTCCTAGCCAACAACCCTGGCGATGTTGACACTCAGCCAACACAAACCCAGCCTCAACCAAAACAAAAGCAAAAAAGAATCAAAAAGGCTCAGCCAAAGGCAAAGGTGACTCAGATTGATACTGAGAACACCTTGCCAATTTCCAAATTTGGCTGAGAGTGATAAGTCCAACTCTGCTGCATAGAAGAGGCCTGCCGAGGCCCAACCATCCGAGTCTGCCAGATCAAAAAGGCCGAGGTCATCTTCTGCAACCACCTCAGGGTCTTTGAAGCATGATTCCCCCTGGGCCCCCCAAATCACACTGGAAGATAGGCCAGTGAGGGCAGGCGATAGTGCCAACGATGTTAATGTCGGCGTCGCTCTTAGTATTGCTCTGCTTCTTCCCGGCGATCTCGACCGGAACGCCGATATGAGCGAGTATGAAAACTTTGCTCTGATGCTTCAGCACTCTGTTCAAGTAAGTCTCTTTATTCGGTAATTTTTCTTTCTTTCTTTGTTTTTCATACTTATAATATTTTTTAGGGCAAATTACATATACCTCCCTTGAGGTTTGGCTAAATTACAGATACCTCCCTGAGGTTTCAGAAATTACATCCCGTCCCCTAAGGTTTGTATTTTCATAACAATTTGCCCCCTGAGGTTTAAATTTCATAACAAATTACCCCATAATTTGTTATGCAAATATAACATTCAGGGGGGAATTTGTAATTTCTCAAACCTCAGGGGGTACTTGTAATTTAGCCAACCCTTGAGGGAGGTATATGTAATTTGCCCTATTTTTCTAATACTTCTGCTCTGTTCACTTTTAGGCCATCCAACATGCTCATTCCTTCTCAATGCAAGCCTTTGAGAACCGAAAGGAGCTAGCCGACAAAAAGAGGGAGGTCCCCAGTCTGCAGAAGACAAATAAAAACTTGCAATAAAAAATGAAGACCTTGGAGGATCAGGCCGAGGCTGCTATCAAAGCTAAGGATGTCGTCGAAGAAAAGACGGAATTCGCTCAGGCCATCGAGAAGGTTCTCGAGGCCCAAAAGAGAGAGGCCGAGGAAAAGATGACCCAGGCCCAGAAAGAACTTCAAGAGGCCTTGGCCACAAAAGAGGCCGAGGTCAAGGCTGTTGTAGACGTCCTCGAACACCCCGGGAGGAACGAGCTCCCGTTCTGTTCATATTTGGGGTCACTACAGCTCAGGACTCTCAAATTTGTCACGGTTCTAAGTCTGAACCAAAGAGTCCAAATCCGGCAGAAAAAACAGATTTTTTGAAAGAAGTGCCAAACATGGACTGCTTTGCCAGATACAGAGTCGGCACCTAAATGTTTTTTAATGGGAAATTTAAGAAACCCTGACTCGGTGCCAAAGGCCACGTGTCCGTCATCACCAAAGTTGCCTCGGCTCGGGAACTTGGGTACGATTGGGGAAGGTCACTTCGTGAGCACCCCTGCTCGCCCGATCAAAGATCGGCCTCTACTAACCATGATATCTATTTTTGAAAACTTTGTGTATCCTTATTCCGGTTATTAGCCTAGGTTACTATGTGATGCACACAGCATATAAGTATAGACTGGGTCGCCCGAATTGGAACAAAACATTTCACGTTTATTTTTGAAAGATGGTTTGCTACTCTCAAGTAGGCTTAAAATGCAGATTTTGCCACCCGCAGGTGGGCTTAGAAAAGATGGTTTTGCCACTATCTAGTGGGCTTAAAACAAACAGTTAATGATTTATTCCAATCCAAGTAACCCAACCTTCACCCACAGGCATTCAGGCAGTTATATCACATAAGCATATAGCCTCATGGTAAGTATGCTATTCATGGCAGTCACTCACACGCATGCAAGGATGCTAAAGCATAAAACTCACTGAGTACTCCAAGCCAAAACAAAAACTCATTAGAAATCATGCATGATCCTAAGTATACAAAAATGCCTAATGCAACACATGCAAAATGCAACTATAGCAGGCTCGGCTATTCTAAGATGGCATATGAAATGCTACAACTATCATGTATTCAATTTGGAATTGAAAGTACAATGCAGTTAGTATGATGCGCCGAGCCCGGTGCATGCAATACAGATGAATGATGCAAACATGCTGTCATACTGTATGCTAATTTAAACATGCCCTAATCTAACCATCATAAGCAGGTAAATAAAAGGGAGAAAGACGTGGGGTTGGAAGACATACAACACACACACGCACACTTATTACAGTTGTGCCCTCGCGCAGAGGGTTCAAATAAATAATACAGTCCCAAATGAAAGAATAGTACAGTCCAAATATTACAGTCCGAAAAATATACAAATTCTTAATTAATTAATCAAATTAACTAAGAAAGCTGTAAAACTAGCGTGCAAGCCAGGGACTGCCTCGCTTCTGATGAATGATGTATGTTAGGCTGCTTTGCGCGGAAATCCACTGGGATGCCCCAATTAGCCTCTGTTTACACCTTTTCTTGAAATGCGCGCCAAACTCCAAAAAGTTGCTGATCCTTCATTTTGCTGCAACAAAGAGCAGGAAAGGGGCATGGCAATGTATTTTTACAGATATATGCATGCCTCGATCCTCGTGCCACCAATCACGCATATCGATGCATGATGGCAGAGGAGTCGAAATGTGCAACTCAATATGGGATGAATGCACATGAAAACACAACAAGACATAACTCCATCATGGATGATCCGGAGTATCGGTGACTGGGGAATTGAGATACGTTCCGTCACTCGGAGTACGGAACATACCTCGTTTCCCGTGCCCGAGCTAACTCCTATCCCGAACACGATGCAATATGCATGATATGCATGAATGCAACTAAGATACAGCCTAGCATGCACAATGCTATGAAAATGAGATGTCTCGAAATGCGTGCATACGGGCACGCAAACTGAGAAAAATGACAGAATGCGATCTAAGATACAACCTAGTATGCACTATGTTGTAAAAATGAGATGCCTCGAAATGCGTGCACACGGGCACGCAAACCGAGAAAATGACATACGCAATGCAAATGACATAGAAATATGATATGGGCTTACACTAACATGAGAGAGCCTCAGCCACACTCACATAAGAGGCCGATGGATGAAAATGAAGTGCCTCGAAACGCGTGCACACGGGCACGCAAATCGAGGCAATGGCATATGCAATGCAATATGGCTAAAATGGCATAGAGAATGCAACATGGACTTATACTAACATGAGAGAGCCTCAGCCACACTGACATAAGAGGCCGGTGGATGAAAATGGAGTGCTTCGAAATGCGTGCACACAGGCACGCAAACCGAGGCAATGGCATATGCAATGCAATGTGGCTAAAATGGCATATAGAGTGCAACATGGACTTATACTAACATGAGAGAGCCTCAGCCACACTCACATAAGAGGCCGATGGATGAAAATGAAGTGCCTCGAAATGCGTGCACACGGGCAGGCAAACCGAGGCAATGGCATATGCAATGCAAATGACATGGAAATATGATATGAAAACATGCTAATGGAATTTCAGCACTGAAATGTGGGGGAAAACAGCCCCGAAATGAGGCGAAAGCACACCCGATGCATGGAATCTCTCCCGAAATGCAAATTAGGCGCATAGAATGAACTACAGCTATACAAAGCATGCATAATTGGTACACGAGATGAAAAGATAGAAGCAAGGAAGCCTCAAAATAAGCATTTTTACAGTACAAATCATGGCCAAACAGCAAGCAAAGATAGGGCAACAATGGCATGCAAAAATGGCCCTAAACATGAGATTATGAAGCAACTCACAGCTGCTAACTCCAAATAGGTTAGGGCCCTTCAACAACATTGAAGAGGGGCCAAAAATAAGCCACTTTACAGAACTGTAAAAACCCTAAAAACAAACATAGATATGGCTAAGCTCTTATGCAAGAAAAAGGGCCAAAAGGTGGCCAAAGAGGCAAGTGGTATATGCAAAGCCCAAACTGAAAAATTCCCTTCTACAACATCGAAGAGGGACAAAAAATATGAATATTTACAGAACTATAAAAACCCCAAAACAGTATACAAACATGCTAGAAATGCAATGCAAAATGAGGCTCAAAAGTGGCTATAACACAAAGTATACAAAATATTCATCAAACGGCCAAAGACCCTTAATGAAACATGAAGAATGGGACCAAATAAGACTATTTTTAGTACTGTAAAAAGGCCAAAAACCGAAGCATAATAGGCTACCAAAACATGCAAAAAAAGGGGACCAAAGAGGGATATAAAGGCAAGTATCGCATGGAGGTCCCAAACAGTGTTGAGCCCTTCTTCAATGTTGAAGAGGGGCTCAAAATAAGCCTATTTTTAGTTCTGTAAAATGCCCAAAAATGGAAGCATAACGGGCTGCCAAAGCATGCAAGAAAATAGCATTTAAGGAAGATATTGAAGCAAGTGCAAGATGGGGGGCTCAAACAGGGTTGAGCCCTTAAGAAAAAGTGAAAAAGGGCTCAAAAGAAGGCCACTTTCAGTTAGGGCCAGAGCTCAAAACAGTAAGCATGTATGGCTTATAAACGGTGCAAGAAATGGACCAAAAAGGGGGAAATGGCAACTCACCATTGTAGACCAATCTTTGGTTGCTTCTTGGACCAAGTTGGAGCACCTTTAGCCTCTGAAAAGCCCTCCTTGTTGCTGGAAATGGAGTGGTGGTGGTGGTGCTTGGTGGTGATGAAGAAATGAGGTAGAACTTAGGAGTTTTTTCAAGGAATGAGAGAGATGGATGGAGATATGGATGCCTATGCTTGAAACAATTTTTTTCTAACCCCTAAAACAAAGGTTGGTAGCTGGTTATAAGGACCAAAAGGAGGGGGAGCATGGAGAGAAAGGGTGGGGGAAAAGGACCAAGGCTTTTCCCCACAAAATATCTCCCGGATACAGATCTTTTCTGGGGGATACAGCTATACAGCTATAAAGTGTGAATTGAGAGGATTATGGCCGGCCACCTTTTGGACTTGCAGGTGACTGGCCGGCTAGGGGTCAAAAGGTTCAACTTGCTTTAGTGGCCGGCCACCACAAAAAGATGGCCTCCCTGGTTCCCTCATCACAACCCTGTGGTTCGAATTTGGAAACTCTAAAACAGGAAAGAGAACAAGCCATTTTTAGGAGGGGTTCAAAAGGTTCAATTGGATTTTCTGGCCGGCCATATAATATTAGGATCCTCCCATGTGTGTACAACACAAATATGTGGTTTGGGGTTGAAGAAAGTGGCCCCAAGGTGTTCAACATTGGCTCGGAAGTGCAAAAAACGGGTGTCGGAGGGCGAAAATGGAATATAACTTGTTGCCAAGATAATTGCTGGCCTCCCACCCTCCAGTGACCTTCCTGGTGATGAAACAGAGGCACCTGCCAAAAATGAACGAAAACCGATGCAAAACGAGTGCTCGGGGGCCGAAACACGCAGTTCGGGGTCCCGAAAACGGGCTGTTAAGCACCGAAAGTGGCATTCGACCACGAAGTGGGTTTCTCTGACCCCAGTGTCCCTTGAAAGGGATTAAATAAGATGTATGCCAAAAATCAGAGCAAACGGAGATGGTTAGGCGGTCCCGAACCGAGGCACACGGCCAACGGTCCCGAAAAATCGAAAATCGGACTCCGAAATGGGCAAAATGGCCTACGGCCACAAAATGTAGCCCACGGCCACTGAGAGATGGTCTACGGGACCTCTCTCTCCCATCAGGACAAGAAACAGAGAAAACCGAGTCTGATTCGCAAACCGAGGCAAGGCATAGAAGAGGGTTCGGAAGTCCGGAGGCAGGGCTCGCAGCCGCGACTCTGAGACTTCTGAACAAGCACAACATGCAATATCACCGAGTGCTCAACTGGTGACGTCTGAGTCTTAAGGTCGGTCAAAAATGGGGTGTCTACAGTTGCCCCTCTTTGAAAGAACTCGGAAGTCACAAGTGACGGGAGTGAATGTCAAAGCTGAGAGACGACCCATTTTTTACAAGGCCGAACACTTAGACAAACGTACAAGATAAACAGAGATGTGCCTGCAGGCATGCCTGCAGGCAAGGGGGGCAAAATGCAAAATGATATGCAAGAAGATTTTGAAGATTGGACTTATACGCTACGCGAAGCCGGTTTTGAAAGTTGGATTTATACGGTACGCGAAGCCGGTTTTGAAAGTTGGACTTATACGCTACGCGAAGCCGGTTATCACTCATGATCATGCAAAGAGAGCTGTAATGAAGCAAATATGCGACAATTTTAAGCAAGTGAATACAAATCTAACTACATTTCATGCAGAAAGGATGTAAGAAAATTATGCAATTCTCACTGCGTCTCACGCGGAGAAGGCTAAAAGCGACTACTGAGAAAACCCGGAGTCTTACACACAACATCTCTCTGCGTATCACACATAGGAGAGGAAGAAGGTAAACATCTCAGCGTATCACACGCAAAAGAGGAAAGGCAAATTTCTCAGCGTATCACACGCAAGAGAAAACCTCTCAGCATATCACATGCAAGGGAGGAAAGATAAATTTCTCAACGTATCACACGCAAGAGAAAACCTCTCAGCATATCACATGCAAGAGAGAAAATGGAAATTTCTCAGCGTATCACACGCAAGAGAGGAAAGGGAAATTTTTCAACGTATCACACGCAAGAGAGAAAAGGGAAATTTCTTAGCGTATCACACGCAAGAGAAAACCTCTTAGCATATCACATGCAAAAGAGAAAAGAGGAATTTCTCAGCGTATCACACGCAAGAGAAAATCTCTCAGCATATCACATGCAAGAGAGAAAAGAGGAATTTCTCAGCGTATCACACGCAAGAGAAAATCTCTCAGCATATCACATGCAAGAGAGAAAAGAGGAATTTCTCAGCGTATCACACGCAAGAGAAAATCTCTCAGCATATCACATGCAAGAGAGAAAAGAGGAATTTCTCAACGTATCACACGCAAGAGAAAATCTCTCAGCATATCACATGCAAGAGAGAAAAGAGGAATTTCTCAACGTATCACACGCAAGAGAAAATCTCTCAGCATATCACATGCAAGAGAGAAAAGATAAATTTCTCAACGTATCACACGCAAGAGAGAAAAGGGGTGGATGAACACCGGAACTCATCCGAATGTTCGAAACCAAAGATGCCCTAACGCATCGCATGCGAGAGGAGAAAAGACGACAATTGCAAATGAAAAGGTGCATAACGATGCAGGTGAAGTGTACATAACAATGCAAGTAATGATCATAACAATGCTAGATAGATGTGCATAACAATGCAAGCAATGAGCATAACAATGCTCGATAAATGTGCATAACAATGCAACGAATGAGCATAACAATGCTAGATAGATGTGCATAACAATGCAACGAATGAGCATAATAATGCTAGATAGATGTGCATAACAATGCAACGAATGAGCATAACAATGCTAGATAGATGTGCATAACAATGCAACGAATGAGCATAACAATGCTAGTGGAACGCGCGTGACAACACCCGTTTGAAACAAAAATACCGAATAAGGGCATGCAAGCCTTAAGTAGACCAAATTCCAAACGCAACCTCCAATTTACCTCTCGAAGGGGTCACCATACATTCCAAAAAGGATACACCTCGTGCATGCCGACTGACGATGAGCTACACATCGAAGACATGAGTTGAAAATTCCGCAGAAACATTTTGAACTGAAAAGAGTGGGTTCTCCTTGCACTTTCTTGATTGTACTTCCAAACCGCAGTTACTACCTTTCCTTCTTGGCCATGTTCACAACTTTCCCTATTCTCCAACGGGGTGACAGACTAGGTTGATTCAGTATCCAGAATCGAGGCACATTCACATGCTATCTCAATCTATGGGGCTGCCATACAGATTTCAAGCCGAGGATAGACCCCTGGGTATTTAAACCAGACTTTAGTCTCGAAAATTCCGAACCTTTGCATTCTAGGCAATAGCCGTCCGAACTCTAGTTTCCACCGTCGCAGTTGGTCTCCTAGGAACTCATTGCAAACACAGCCAAGATGCATCTGGCAGGGGCTGGTTTTCTGAGGGAGCACTTCGATTGCCATTTTGGCTTGAAGCAGACTTGATCTTGAGCTTGAGGTAGAGGCACACTCATACTTCGGAGTTTTGGCAAGACTTGAAGAGGTACACACAGAATGTAGTCTCGGAACTTACTGAAGTTGAAACAAACTCAGATACCCGACATTTTCCTCTTTTGCTTTTGCTTTGCAGTCCGGAACCATATATAGCTTCAGATAGGTCCTAGTTCTACTGTTCTCACATGACCTGGGTTGAATCCTGCGATTTTATAAAAGAACAAATTTTGTTTTGCACAGATGTGGAGAACGACACGGCACTCGGAGCGCAAAATGATTTTATTTTTGAAATTGGGAGATGAGTTTTCGACCAAGTATTGAGCCTACGACTGAACACAGCAAAACGACTCAACAAGGAAATAAAAGGCACACAACCTAGACACATCGAGTAACACTCGAAACGACTTGAAACAAGAATCGAGATAAAACAAAACAAAAGACATGACACTCAGACGTGCACAGGGAGCCTGTTTCACCGGGTAGTGTTTCCCACCCTTTCTCATTTGTGGTTCTCACATCACTCGGCCCTCAAGCTCTGTTTTTCTGAAAAATCCCTCTTCTCACTTTTCCTCTCATCGCACGTCTCTCTATTCTTCAATCTCTCATTTTTCATCCCTCCCCTGGGTGGTTGATGGATAAACAGCAAATTGTGGGCTCGTGCCCCCTAGCATTCTGCTAGATTCTCTTTCTTCCACTCACAGCTAGTGAATTCCTCCCACGGAAAGGTTGCGCTACAGCTGGGTGTGTAGCAAATCTGCAGCTAACATCAGTTGATGATGCTTTGCTGGGGAGTTTGGACGTGATAAGATCTGTCCAGATGACGGAGTGGAATATCTTGCCCCATTCTAGTTCGTGCTTCGCACTTTGCTTGATACCTCGTTGCTTGGAGGATGTGAGAGCTTTCTGCCCTTAGTTGTCCCCTTTTCTGGCAGATAGAGTGCCCTTCTTGGCAAGTATGTTGACAATGGGAAAGACAGGAAGCCTGACTCAACTGTGCCCTTAGTTCATCATTTTGACCATTTTTTGTTTTAGTTTTCTCCTAAAAAATTTTGACCAAAATGAGAGTTAGATTAACATGCTTGTTCAATTTTCTGATTTAAAATCATGCAAGTTAGGCTGTGAGCACTGAAAATTTTCCTCTTTTGGGTCCAAGAAATGGTCCAGTTTTGAAAATGGAATACTTTTCGAAAAGGTTAGTCAACCTCAGTAAAAATTCTCAAAAACTATTTTTGCAAACGACCACTGCTCAACGAGCACGAAACCTACTCTCGAGATGCACAACCTCGGATTCGAAGGAAGATTGCCCCTTGCTTGAGGGGAACTGCATGGCAACGGAAAGTTGCCCCTTGTTTGAACGGCACCGCGGCGCATTGAATGGCAACGGAAAGTTGCCCCTTGTTTGAATAGCACCGCAGCGCATTGAATGGCAACGGAAAGTTGCCCCTTGTGTGAATGGCACCGCAGCGCATTATAATCAGTCCTCGAAGTGATGATTGCAACCGAACTCTCGGATACAGAGAAGGTAAAGATTATCAAAACCGTTACGTGGACACAATCGAATTGTTTTATGACTGGACTTCAAAATGAAGTTGCCTACGTATCCCAAAGATAGGAATCAAGCCTCACGTAGTTCGGGGTTAAGGTACACTCGGGTATTAACCTCTCCTTTTTAGGCTCTAACTTTTGCCAAGGCGCCCGTTGTGGGTTTTCGACCTTGCGAGCTTTGTTTTTCTTTTCTTTTCAATTCTTTTCATTTCTTTTCTTTTTTTGATTTTTTTTGTTCTTTTCTTTGCATCTTTCTTTTTTGTTCTCTTTTTTTCTTTTTGCATTTTTTGCTTCTTTTTTTTTGTATTTTTCTCCTGCTCCAACTTTTGCCTGGGTCGCCCTTCCGGGTTTTCGGCCTAGCGAGCCTCTCAAAGGGTAAAAGTGTAACGAGTCCATGCCAAATGGTTTTGAGATCCTGAAGTCATCTGAATCTAGGAGAATGGCTGCTGTTTTGCTTTGTAAGCTTCTTCTGATGAGATCTGATCTTCTTGACCTGACTTTGGTGCCTCTTGCTCGAGGGCTGCTTCAAATCTAGCCACACAGGCCTCACATTGTAGTTGACCGTTGAACGTTCTGAATGGGCCCAAGGTTTGAAAGTAAGGACTCAAGTCTCGAGGCTGAGAGCGATCCTAAGCTGCATAATCTCAAGAGCGATTCCACACAGGTCTTCGCGGGACCGCGCAAAATATTTTGTTTTTGAAAATTTTTAAGAAAGCGACAAATCGCTCGCGCTGAAGATAGTGTGAAACCAGTCTGGATCAAGCCAGGGTCCTTCTCAGTACTCACGCTAACAAGCATGATTCCATCATTAAGGGCTTAGCATGCCTCTCTTTCTCTCAATTGATCAAAATTTTGCAAAACCCAAGGAATCCCTTCCTCTTCGTTTTCACCGCAGTGTTCAAAATGTTTTGAAAAACTTAGGTCAATGCAAACTTTCTCGCACAATTGGCACATGGCCGAGGCAAACACAAGAGCGTGAAAAACCACTGCTGTTTCATTCAAATCTGTCGGCACAACTGGCTCCCTGGCAGATACAGACTCAAAGCAAAACGAAAAGACAAACACAAAACAAAATGGAGATGCCCGAGGTAACACCCCCGGAATCACCCGACTCCTATACAACAGGACTGACTCGATACAATAGGACAGACCCAAAACAAAAGAGACTGACTCAAAACAAAACGACAGACTCAAAACAAAACAACAAGACTGACCCAATACCCAAGTCAAAAAGCACGAAAGCTAGCATTCGCAAATGCTCAAAACAGTGCATGCCATCCACCATATCTGGAGTAAACTGAGCACTGCCCGCAGGTGGTTCATCCCCCCAATCACATCACATTATCCCCCAAGTTCACTGATCAAGTGCCGATAGACTTTGCAGGACCTGGTGCGGGGATCACCCCGTTGTTGATCAGATCTTGTATTTCGTGGCGGAGACGAAAGCACATGTCAGTGTCATGGCCAGCTCGCTGATGGAAGGCACAGTAGTCGACTGGGTTGTGCGAGAGAGGGAGGTTCTTTGGTAATGGCTGCGGCTCCAGGGGCTTCAGATGCCCTTTCTTGATCAAAACCCCTAGAGCCTTTGACAAAGGAATATAAAGTGGGGTGAAAACCTTCTTGGCTTGGGGTGGATGTTTGGCTGTTTGCGAGCTACTTCCGGATGCACCGGCGAATGGGGTAGCTGTTTTTGATACGGTGGTAGCCACCATGCCCACATCAGAAGATCTTGCAGCTGCATCACCACTGGTGGTCGCATTCGAACTGCGGGAAAACGCCCTCCTGGGCTACTCCTTCTCCTGGTCAAAAAGGCCCTGCTTCATAGCGTCCTCGATCTGTACTCCCATCTCATGCAAATCTGAAAAGGTAGGGAAGGGGATCACAATCATTTTCTGCATTAGCTTGGGCTGGAGATTGCGCACAATCATCCGTATTTGATCCTTATTCGTTGGCCTAATGGTCATCATTGAGGCTTTGGCTCTCCAGCGGGTCACGAATTCTGAGAAGCTCTCCTTCGGCTCCTGCCTCATCGTCTCAAGATCACGGGTCGTAATCTCGATTTGGGTATTGTATGAATATTGTGCGATGAAGGCCTCGGCCATCTCCTCCCAGCTTTGTTTCACTGAATCCTCCAATTTGGCATACCAGGTGACTGCAATTCCCGACAGGGTCCTGCCAAAAAGGGAGAGCTTCTGTAATCTTGTCAAGCCCATCGGGTGCAAAACATCTGAAAACAAGCTCAAGTGGACCATGGGATCTCCTGACCCATCAAAACGGTCGATGTGAGGCATCTTGAACCTGTCCGGCAGAGTTACAGCTGCGTCGGTGTACCCGTCCTCAATGCCCGGGATGGACTTTACCCCCTGGGATTTTTTGAACAACTTTTCAAGCTTGCTCAACTTCAACGCTGTGGGGTCGACCTCGAACTCGAAGGGAGAGTCCGGTAGATTGGTAGGTATTTTGGATAGCTGGGGTAAAATTAGGGGCGGAGCCGGCCCTACCGGAATGTCCGTACCTTCCTGGACATTTGGCGTCTCCCCAGGTGCTGGAACTCCTGCTGGGGGAGGAACGTGTTGTGAAGCGGACACGCCGCTTTGCTGTTGCAGCTTGGTGATGAGCTTGGCTTGCTGGGCCATGATTGCAGCCTGCTGTTTGGCAAATTCCTCCTGACGGGCAGCATCCTACTGCATGAGTTTCATACTTTCTTGCATCTGGCGCATCATTGCCTCCATCCCTGACGTGTTCTGCTGATCCATCTGACTGGTTGGTATCTATCCCTGCAATAGAAACTGAGACCTCAGCCTGACTGTTCACCGGTGGGGTGGATAAGGGCCGCTGACCTGGTAACTACTGAACTGGTGATTTGTGCCCGACTAGCCCTTTTTACCCTGTCTCTGGCGGAGGAACACTGATTTGCCTTTGAACTGAATCTCTGACCTGACAAAGTCTATCAGCACAAGTCCGATGAACCTCGGGGGATATCGGAGCCTTCTGAAGCTATGGTTCCCAGACTACCTAGCAAAAGAGAAAACAGACAGCATCTCAGCCTGATTCCATCTGAACAGATACGAGCATAGTTGAATGAGTGTGCCCTCTACTGAATTCTGTCCCAAAATTCTGCCCCAAATCCGAGTCTGATACCCACAGGTAAAGCTGACTCCCAAATAATGATAGTAATGCCCGCAGGCCTGATGCCCAAATTCGCAAACTGGTGCCCGCAGGCCTGATGCCCAAACTCATATACTGATGCATGCATTCCTGTAGAGACGCACTCTAAAGCACATAACAGATAAGTGAGAGCCAAAACACCCCTATGTTGGGGTAGGGTTTCCCTGTCCTATTTTGTCAGGAGCTAGGGTTTCACTACGCACGCAGCGGTTTCAAACAACCTATAAACGGGTAAGCAACCTGTCCTAGTTTGGAATGGTCACTATGGATCCGAATATGCACTAGGTCGAATGGTCAAAGAGGGTACCCCGGTAAAATCGGGGTTTGTGTTCCCATACTGGCAAAGCCCACAACCGGTCAGCCTTATGGTCATGCCTTGACAAGACAAGCCTCCGGCAAACCGTTCAGGAATAGTAGATGGCAAACATGGTGTCCTAGGCGCACCAATGCAAATGCAATGCAAAGAGATACACAAGTGTAGTCAAAAACAGATATCAAGAGTTCGAGTCAAGTTCTCTAAATCCCCAGCAGAGTCGCCAGAAACTGTAGACGTCCCCGAACGCCCCGGGAGGAACGAGCTCCCGTTCTATTCATATTTGGGGTCACTACAGCTCAGGACTCTCAAATTTGTCACGGTTCTAAGTCTGAACCAAAGAGTCCAAATCCGGCAAATCGTTTTGAGAAAAAACAGATTTTTTGAAAGAAGTGCCAAACATGGACTGCTTTGCCAGATACAGAGTCGCCACCTAAATGTTTTTTAATGGGAAATTTAGGAAACCCTGACTCGGTGCCAAAGGCCACGTGTCCGTCATCACCAAAGTTGCCTCGGCTCGGGAACTTGGGTACAATTGGGGAAGGTCACTTCGTGAGCACCCCCGCTCGCCCGATCAAAGATCGGCCTCTACTAACCATGATATCTATTTTTGAAAACTTTGTGTATCCTTATTCCGGTTATTAGCCTAGGTTACTATGTGATGCACACAACATATAAGTATAGACTGGGTCGCCCGAATTGGAACAAAACATTTCACGTTTATTTTTTAAAGATGGTTTGCTACTCGCAAGTAGGCTTAAAATGCAGATTTTGCCACCCGCAGGTGGGCTTAGAAAAGATGGTTTTTCCATTATCTAGTGGGCTTAAAACAAACAGTTGATGATTTATTCCAATCCAAGTAACCCAACCTTCACCCACAGGCATTCAGGCAGTTATATCACATAAGCATATAGCCTCATGGTAAGTATGCTATTCATGGCAATCACTCACACGCATGCAAGGATGCTAAAGCATAAAACTCACCGAGTACTCCAAGCCAAAACAAAAACTCATTAGAAATCATGCATGATCCTAAGTATACAAAAATGCCTAATGCAACACATGCAAAATGCAACTATAGTAGGCTCGGCTATTCTAAGATGGCATATGAAATGCTACAACTATCATGTATTCAATTTGGAATTGAAAGTACAATGCAGTTAGTATGATGCGCCGAGCCCGGTGCATGCAATACAGATGAATGATGCAAACATGCTGTCATACTGTATGCTAATTTAAACATGCCCTAATCTAACCATCATAAGCAGGTAAATAAAAGGGAGAAAGACGTGGGGTTGGAAGACATACAACACATGCACGCACACTTATTACAGTTGTGCCCTCGCGCAGAGGGTCCGAATAAATAATACAGTCCCAAATGAAAGAATAGTACAGTCCAAATATTACAGTCCGAAAAATATACAAATTCTTAATTAATTAATCAAATTAACTAAGAAAGCTGTAAAACTGGCATGCAAGCCAGGGACTGCCTCGCTTCTGATGAATGATGTATGTTAGGTGCTTTGCGCGGAAATCCACTGGGATGCCCCAATTAGCCTCTGTTTACACCTTTTCTTGAAATGCGCGCCAAACTCCAAAAAGTTGCTGATCCTTCATTTTGCTGCAACAGAGAGCAGGAAAGGGGCATGGCAATGTATTTTCACAGATATATGCATGCCTCAATCCTCGTGCCACCAATCACGCATATCGATGCATGATGGCAGAGGAGTCGAAATGTGCAACTCAATATGGGATGAATGCACATGAAAACACAACAAGACCTAACTCCATCATGGATGATCCGGAGTGTCGGTGACTGGGGAATTGAGATACGTTCCGTCACTCGGAGTACGGAACATACCTCGTTTCCCGTGCCCGGGCTAACTCCTATCCCGAACACGATGCAATATGCATGATATGCATGAATGCAACTAAGATACAGCCTAGCATGCACATTGCTATGAAAATGAGATGTCTCGAAATGCGTGCATACGGGCACGCAAACCGAGAAAAATGACTGAATGCGATCTAAGATACAACCTAGTATGCACTATGCTGTAAAAATGAGATGCCTCGAAATGCGTGCATACGGGCACGTAAACTGAGAAAAATGACTGAATGCGATCTAAGATACAACCTAGTATGCACTATGCTGTAAAAATGAGATGCCTCGAAATGCGTGCACACAGGCACGCAAACCGAGAAAATGAGCAAATGACATGGAAATATGATATGGGCTTACACTAACATGAGAGAGCCTCCGCCACACTCACATAAGAGGCCGATGGATGAAAATGAAGTGCCTCGAAACGCGTGCACACGGGCACGCAAATCGAGGCAATGGCATACGCAATGCAATATGACTAAAATGGCATAGAGAATGCAACATGGACTTATACTAACATGAGAGAGCCTCAGCCACACTCACATAAGAGGCCGGTTGACGAAAATGGAGTGCCTCGAAATGCGTGCACACAGGCACGCAAACCGAGGCAAGGGCATATGCAATGCAATGTGGCTAAAATGGCATATAGAACGCAACATGGACTTATACTAACATGAGAGAGCCTCAGCCACACTCACATAAGAGGCCGATGGATGAAAATGAAGTGCCTCGAAATGCGTGCACACGGGCACGCAAACCGAGACAATGGCATATGTAATGCAAATGACATGGAAATATGATATGCAAACATGCTAATGGAATTTCAGCACTGAAATGTGGGGGAAAACAGCCCCGAAATGAGACGAAAGCACACCCGATGCATGGAATCTCTCCCGAAATGCAAATTAGGCGCATAGAATGAACTACAGCTATACAAAGCATGCATAATTGGTACACGAGATGAAAAGATAGAAGCAAGGAAGCCTCAAAATAAGCATTTTTACAGTACAAATCATGGCCAAACAGCAAGCAAAGATAGGGCAACAATGGCATGCAAAAATGGCCCTAAACATGAGATTATGAAGCAACTCACAGCTGCTAACTCCAAATAGGTTAGGGCCCTTCAACAACATTGAAGAGGGGCCAAAAATAAGCCACTTTACAGAACTGTAAAAACCCTAAAAACAAACATAGATATGGCTAAGCTCTTATGCAAGAAAAAGGGCCAAAAGGTGGCCAAAGAGGCAAGTGGTATATGCCAAGCCCAAACTGAAAAATTCACCTCTACAACATTAAAGAGAGACCAAAAATATGCATATTTACAGAACTATAAAAATCCCGAAACAGTATACAAACATGCTAGAAATGCAATGCAAAATGAGGCTCAAAAGTGGCTATAACACAAAGTATACAAAATATTCATCAAACGGCCAAAGACCCTTAATGAAACATGAATAATGGGCCAAAATAAGACTATTTTTAGTACTGTAAAAAGGCCAAAAACCGAAGAATAATAGGCTACCAAAACATGCAAAAAAAGGGGACCAAAGAGGGATATAAAGGCAAGTATCGCATGGAGGTCCCAAACAGTGTTGAGCCCTTCTTCAATGTTGAAGAGGGGCTCAAAATAAGCCTATTTTTAGTTCTGTAAAATGCCCAAAAATGGAAGCATAATGGGCTGCCAAAGCATGCAAGAAAATAGCATTTAAGGAAGATATTGAAGCAAGTGCAAGATGGGGGGCTCAAACAGGGTTGAGCCCTTAAGAAAAAGTGAAAAGGGCTCAAAAGAAGGCCACTTTCAGTTAGGGCCAGAGCTCAAAACAGCAAGCATGTATGGCTTATAAATGGTGCAAGAAATGGACCAAAAAGGGGGAAATGGCAACTCACCCTTGTAGACCAACCTTTGGTTGCTTCTTGGACCAAGTTGCAGCACCTTTAGCCTATGAGAAGCCCTCCTTGTTTCTGGAAATGGAGTGGTGGTGGTGGTGCTTGGTGGTGATGAAGAAATGAGGTAGAACTTAGGAGTTTTTTCAAGGAATGAGAGAGATGGATGGAGATATGGATGCCTATGCTTGAAACAATTTTTTTCTAACCCCTAAAACAAAGATTGGCAGCTGGTTATAATGACCAAAAGGAGGGGGAGCATGGTGAGAAAGGGTGGGGGAAAAGGACCAAGGCTTTTCCCCACAAAATATCCCCCGGATACAGATCTTTTCTGGGGGATACAGCTATACAGCTGTAAAGTGTGAATTGAGAGGATTATGGCCGGCCACCTTTTGGACTTGCAGGTGGCCGGCCGGCCACCTCCCCTAGCCGGCCGGCTAGGGGTCAAAAGGGTCAACTTGCTTTAGTGGCCGGCCACCACAAAAAGGTGGCCTTCCTGGTTCCCTCATCACAACCCTGTGGTTCGAATTTGGAAACTCTAAAACAGGAGAGAGAACAAGCCATTTTTAGGAGGGGTTCAAAAGGTTCAATTGGATTTTCTGGCCGGCCATATAATATTAGGATCCTCCCATGTGTGTACAACACAAATATGTGGTTTAGGGTTGAAGAAAGTGGCCCCAAGGTGTTCAACATTGGCTCGGAAGTGCAAAAAACGGGTGTCGGAGGGCAAAAATGGAATATAACTGGTTGCCAAGATAATTGCTGGCCTCCCACCCTCCAGTGACCTTCCTGGTGATGAAACAGAGGCACCTGCCAAAAATGAACGAAAACCGATGCAAAACGAATGCTCGGGGGCCGAAACACGCAGTTCGGGGTCCCGAAAACGGGCTGTTAAGCACCGAAAGTGGCATTCGGCCACGAAGTGGGTTTCTCCGACCCCAGTGTCCCTTGAAAGGGAGTAAATAAGATGTATGCCAAAAATCAGAGCAAATGGAGATGGTTAGGCGGTCCCGAACCGAGGCACACGGCCAATGGTCCCGAAAAATCGAAAACCGGACTCCGAAATGGGCAAAATGGCCTACGGCCACAAAATGTAGCCCACGGCCACTGAGAGATGGTCTACGGGACCTCTCTCTCCCCTCAGGACAAGAAACAGAGAAAACCGAGTCTGGTTCGCAAACCGAGGCAAGGCACAGAAGAGGGTTCGGAAGTCCGGAGGCAGGGCTCGCAGCCGCGACTCTGAGACTTCTGAACAAGCACAACATGCAATATCACCGAGTGCTCAATTGGTGACGTCTGAGTCTTAAGGTCGGTCAAAAGTGGGGTGTCTACAGCTGCCGGCGAAGGGATATAATGAGGGGGTGTCCAACGTCACGGCGGATTACGAGAAACAAGTAAAGCAGGCATGCAACAAGGGTTTTACCCTTGGTTGGATGACTTTACTGAAAAAGCTTGAAATCCCTGATGACTCCCCCCTTAGGAACACCGATGTCTTTCCTTTGCCATTCCCCCAACTCCAAGCCAATCCGATGACGACTCTGAGTCTAAGGAGGAAGCTTTGGTGAGGACATCAAAAGAAGCTGATGGGGCCAAGTCCCCTGCTCAAAATGAGCAAGTCCTAGACTTGACTCAAGATGAGGAGGGTGAGGAGGTTCCCAAGGATGCCACTCCTGAGAAGGCATCATCAGATGCACCTCTCGCCGACAAGAGCCTCGATCAAACCCTTAAGGAAATTGATGCTGAGCTCGCGGCTGAGAAGGCTTCCTAGATGTCCTCCCAACAGTCTTCTAAACTTCAAACCTAACCGTCTGGTGTTGCTGAAAAGTCTTGATTTTTAATGTCATTTTCCTTTATATTTTGTACTTTTGTTTTTTTCTTCTTTGGAACAGTTGTAAGCTTAGGTCGGCATGACCTCTTTCGAATGTTAATATAGCTTCCTTTTCTGAATGCTTGTATCTTTGTCTTCTGTTTACTTCTTTTGTATGATTCCATACTCAGAATATTTTACAAATGTTCAATACCCATTTTAACTGTGTAATTTTCTCGGCTATATCCACCAACGGTTTGCATCGGCAAGTACATGAGTACTCAGTTTAATACAACCTTTAACTTGTAAATTTTTTACAAATTTCAACAAGTGTCAGACATAACCTTAGTTTAACTTCAACTTGTAAATTTTTCACAAATTTCAACAAGTGTTAATCATGATCTCGGCTAACTTTAACTTATAAATTTTTCTCAAATTTCAACAAGTGTTTAGACATAACTTTAGTTTAACTTCAACTTGTAAATTTTTCACAAATTTCAACAAGTGTTAAACATGATATCGGCTAACTTCAACTTGTAAATTTTTCTCAAATTTCAACAAGTGTTAGACATATCTTTAGTTTAACTTCAACTTGTAAATTTTTCACAAATTTCAACAAGTGTTTAGACATAACTTTAGTTTAACTTCAACTTGTAAATTTTTCACAAATTTCAACAAGTGTTAAACATGATATCGGCTAACTTCAACTTGTAAATTTTTCTCAAATTTCAACAAGTGTTAAACTAATTTTAGCTTGTATATTCTATCTTTCCAGGAATTATTTTCCAACTCTTTGCCCCCCTAATGTGAACTTAAGTTGCACTTGGGTTCTCATTATGTGTGTATTCCAAAGACTTCGTCAAGTATCTTTATGAATCATAAGTGTAGATAAACCAAGCTAAAACTTTATTTATTACTTCAGTAAATAACAAAAAACAAGAAAATCTAATGATAGAAAAGTTTCAGATTGTAAGTATTCTAGGGTCTTGGCAATTCTTTGCCCTCGCTATTTTCAAGGCGATATGCCTCATTGCCTAACACCGAGATGATTTTGTATGGTCCCTCCTAATTTGGGCCAAGCTTGCCCTCTCTGGGATCCTTTTTGTTGTCGACGACCTTTCTTAAGACGAGGTCACCGACTTGAAACTCCCTTGGGTTGACTTTTTTATTATAGGCCCTGGCAAGCTGCTGCTGGTAAGCTGCCAGTTGAATTACAGCTTTCTCCCTTCTTTCTTCTAGTAGATCCAGATCTCGGGCTAGTAATACATCATTAGTCCCATTCTCTACTCCCTGCGTTCTGATTCCTGGGATGCTGACTTCCAGAGGAATGACTGCTTCTGTGCCATAAGCCATGGCAAATGGGGATTCCCCAGTTGATCTTCTCGGCGTAGTCTGATATGCCCAGAGTACATTTGGCAATTCATCCACCCATTTTCCTTTTGCTGCTTGCAGCCTCTTTTTTATCCCATCCAAGATAACTTTGTTGGATGCTCCTGCTTGTCCATTGCTTTGGGGAAAGCTTGTGGTTGAAAAGTAATTCTTGATTTTGAACTTTGCACAGAACCTCTTGATTAGCTTACTGTCAAATTTTGTTCCATTGTCTGCAACTATTGCTCTTGGGATTCCAAACTTTGTGATTATGTTCTTCCATATGAAGCTCTTCACATCTACATCTCAAATTTTGGCTAGGGGCTCAGCTTCTGTCCGCTTAGTGAAGTAATCTGTTGCTACTAGTAGGTACTTCTTTTGCCCAGTTGCTAGGGGCAGTTGTCCAACAAGATCCATGCCTCATTGGGCAAACGGCCAAGGACTGGATACTGGGTTTAGGTCTGTTGCTGGTTGGTGTATCAATGGTGCAAATCTTTGGCACTTGTCACACTTCTTGATATAGGCTTCTACATCTTTCTGCATGTAAGGCCACCAATACCCTTGGGTGATGGCCCTATTAGCAAGTGATCTGCCCCTAGCGTGGCGTCCACATATTCCTTCATGTATTTCATAAAAAAAATCTTCAATTTGTGAGGGATGTACACACCTTAAAAGGGGGCCAGTGAAGGATCTTCTGTAGAGATGTCCCTCTACTGTCAGAATGAATCTTGCCGACTTCAATCTGATCTTGTGTGCCTCTTTGTGATCATCTGGCAGTTTTCCTTCTTTCAGGAATGTTATTATTGCATCCATCCAGCTTGGTCCCATGTCTACACACATTGTTTCACATCTCGTGGTCAATGATTCGATGCTCGGGCCCGACAGGTAATCGACCATTATCGTCCTTGCCTTTCCAGGTAGTATTGCACTAGCCAGGTTGACCACGGTATCGGCATGACTGTTATCATCTCGGCTGACCTGTTGTAGTCGGTAATTCTAAAACAAGGCCACCAACTTGCCTACTTCCTATCCGTATGCCGACATACGTTCATCTCAGGTTGTGAACTCGCCTGTTGTGTGGTTGACTATAAGCTGAGAGTCACAAAAGACTATCACCTCATCTGCTTCTACTGTCACTGCCAGCTTCAGTCCTGCAATCAGTGCTTCAGATTCTGCTTCATTCTTTGAGGCCTTGAACCCCAAACGAATGGATTGCTCTAGTATCTACCCGTCTGGAGATACTAGTACTACTCCTGCCCCTGCCCCTTGTCGGTTTGAACTTTCATCAACAAACAGTCGAAAGGAGTCGCCTATGTAAATGCTGCAAGGTCATAGTTTTTCTTCTTTCCTTTGTTCTGTTGTCCTCTGCTGGGCTCCTCTTTGCTCGCTTGGACACCGTTCGTCTCGGTTCGACGGAGCCCGATGTATGGTGGCTCCTGGAGTGAACTTGACCACAAAGTTGGCCAAGACTTGGCCTTTGATTGCCGTTCTGGGTCTGTACTCTAGATCATACTGGCCCAAGGCCACTGCCCATCTGGTTATTCTTCCTATCAGATCTCCCTATTGCAATAGGGACTTCAAAGGGTGTTCAGTCAGCACCACAATTTTGTGGGCTTGAAAATAATGGTTCAGTTTCTTTGAAGCCATTACTAATGCTAGTGCCAACTTCTCTAGGGATAAATACCTGATTTCTACATCAGCCAGGGTTTTACTTACATAGTAAATAGCCCTTTGCTTCCCTTTTTCTTCTCGGATTACCACTGCGCTTACCGCGTGTTCTGAAACTGCTAAGTATATGAACAGTTCCTCTCTAGGTTCTGGATTTAAGAGAATTGGAGCCGTGGTCAAATACTTCTTTAAGTCATCCAGGGCGACTTCACACTCCTCTGTCCATAGGAAGTCTGTGGCCTTCTTTACTAAGTTGAAGAAGGGTTTGCATTTGTCAGAGCTCCTGCTTATGAACCTGTTCAGGGCTGCAACCCTTCCAGTAAGCATCTGAACCTGTTTTCCCGATGTCGGGCTCTTCAACTCTAGGATAGCCTTAATCTTATCTGGGCTGGCCTCAATGCCCCTTCTGGTCACCAGGTATCCTAAGAACTTACTAGATCCAACTCCAAATGCACGCTTTGATGCATTGAGTCGGAGCCGATAGGTTTTAAGGACGTCGAAGACTGCTTTTAGGTCGGCCAGATGACCCTTAGGTTCCTTAGTCTTCACAACCATGTCATCGATGTAAATTTCTACCGTTTCACCAATCAAGTGTTTGAACATCTTAGTTACCCATCTTTGGTAAGTTGCTCCTGCGTTTTTCAATCCAAAGGGCATCACTCTGTAGCAATACAGCCTTTTTGGGGTGATAAACGCAGTCTTCTCTTCATCTGGGGGTACATGGCTATCTGATGGTACCCCCTGTAGGCATCCAGGAAGCTCATCCTTCCATGCCCTGAAGTGGCGTCTACCAGTTGGTCAATCTTGGGTAGAGGAAAACTGTCTTTGGGACAGGCCTTGTTCAGGTTGGTAAAGTCCACGCAGACCCTCCATTTACCATTCTTTTTCTTCACCACCACTGTATTTGATAGCCATGTCGGGTAATTTACCTCTCGAATGGCCCTGGCCTCCAGAAGTCTGTCTACTTCCTCTTCCACTACTTCGACGTGTATCAACGTCGGTCTTTTTGCTCGTTGGATTACAGGTTTAGCCGACCTGTCAACGTTCAGTTTATGGCAAGTGACCTCAGGGTCAATGCCAGGCATTTCGTAAGGCGTCTAAGCAAACACCTCAATATTTGCTCTTAAGAAAGCTTCCAACTCTTTTTTCTCTTCTTTGGCTAAGCCTGAGCCGAGAAGAAAGAAGTGTTCTTCATCCCCCTCCTGGATGAGGATTTTCTTTAGTGCTTCTTCACTCTTCTCAGCTGGCTCCTTGCCGACATCCTCTAGGACTTCTACGTCCTCGTTTTCGATCTCTGCCTTCTCTGATTCTCGTATGCTGTAGGTGGATTTCATTGCTGCCATGGAGCAATTCTTTGCCTGTAGCTGATCTCCTCTGACCTCCTCTATCCCATGCTCTGTTGGGAACTGTAATAGTTGATGCAATGTTGAAGGAACAGGCCCCATTGCATGCAACCATGGCCTTTCCAAGATAATATTGTAAGGGGAGGGTGTGTCGATTACGGTGAACTCTGTCTTTATCTTCTTCGTGCCAGCCTGCGCATCTAAGGTTACTACTCCCAGTGGCCATGTCGGCGTTCCATTGAACCCGACCATTGGGCCATTAGATTGTTCCATATCGTCTGGGTGAAGGCCATACTCCTTGTAACATCTGACATACATGATGTCACAAGAGCTGCCTTGGTCAATGAGGATGCGCTTCACTTGGCACTCCCCAACCTGGAGGGATACTACCAAAGCATCGTTGTGCGGATGCTGGACCATCTCCAGGTCGACTTCAGTAAAGGACACTACTGGCCCTTGGTGCTCCTCGGCCCGAGGTCTTTTCTCCCTTGCTTGGTACACATGCTGCAAGTGCCTCACCTTCTGGGTCTCCTCTCGTATCTCGTTTTTGTTGACCTTCGAGTGAATTACATTAATTACCCGAGGTCCGCCTACCTGCGGCTGCTGTGCTGGGAGAGGCAGAGCTTCCGGTGCCTAAGGCAATCTTGCCTATTTTTTCTTTGTGCTGGCCTCATCTACAAGGTCCCTCAAATGGCCTTGCCTTACCAGGTCTTCCAGGTGTGCCTTTAGGGCTCTGCAACTCTGGGTCATATGCCCATCTTCGTTATGGTAAGCACAATGCTTACTAAGGCTTCGTCCCATAAACCCTCCTAGTACCCTTGCTAGTGCTCTAAAATGGGGTTGGGTTTGGATTTTATCCAGGACTTTGTGAATGAAGATTTGGAACACAGTTGTGACTGCCTGTGCAGCCCTTAGTCATATCTCCTACTTGTTGGATCCGTTGTTACCTCAGCCTCGCTTCGGCATGCCGTTGCCTTTTTTTTTTTTATCGTCGTGGTTCCTGGCGTGTCTTCCTCGGCTCCGGCATATTTCTCGATTCTGGCCATGAGCTCCTCCATGCTTTTTGGCAATGTCTTTGCCAGTGATTTTCGGAGTAGGCAGCTATCTTTGAGGCCATTTTTAAATGACACGACGACCACTTCTTGGTTGCATTCTGGTATTCGGTTGAACACCTTGTAATACCTCTTGGTGCAGGCCCTCAGGCTTTCGTCCTTGCCAATCTTTAGAGCCATTAGGGCGTCTACCCTTAAGGGGTGTAGTTTGTTTGTTATGAACCTGGCCACAAACATCTCGGCCAGGCCTTCCCAGGTTTTCACACTTCCTTTCGGCAATTCGTGAAACCAATCCGATGTAATCTCCTCGAAGGATGAGGGGAACACTTTACAGAGCAACGGCTCGTTCCCAGTGTACAGTGCCATCGAGTTCAGGTATAATCTGACGTGAAAGTTGGGGCCGACTTACCATCGTATATCTGGAACCTCGGCATACTGAACCTTTTCGGGGCCTCAACTTTGTCTAATTCTACCGAGAATGGTGTTCTCAGTTTAACTGTTGAAGTTACCTCGGCATGCTCTTGCTTTCTCTTGAGGTAATCTCTCAAGTCCTCTTTGGTCCGCCCAGGGGCTCGCCTATCTCCTGATTTCAGTCTCTTAGGTGCACTACTTTCAGCTTCGTTGTGAACCCTTTTTGACCTTTCTCCATTGGTCGCATCGAAGCACAACTCATGCCTTTGAGCATGCCGATGTTCTCCGGGGTCTGCCTCCTTGGTGCGATGTGTCCTTCGAGATTCTTCCCTTCTTGGTTCTCCTCGTCCGACCTTCCTTAAAGGCTGGTAAGAGTGTTTTTCGCTGCTGGCGTGCTGGAGGGCTGCAGGGTTGTTTCCTGCCCTCCCTTCTAGGCATTGGCAGTCGGAATCGGCGTGTCCTGTAGTGGGAACAGTGGCTGCATGACGTTATTTTGCAAAATGAAATTGATGACCGATTGCAGGTCTGCCAATTTGTTTGCCATGGTCTTCACTTCGTTGTCCCTCCGCAGGTATCTTCCTTTCCATACCTGGAGGTCATCCTCGTTGTAGTAACCGCTTTGGTTCGTTTTCTTTGGTACGTCACCCTCCTAGCCGACATCCTTTCCTCTATGATTCTAGTCTCCATTGCAGTTGTCCTCTTCGACGTCAAGGTCTACGGGTCTCCCACTCCCAATAGGAGTGTTATTCCCAACCTTCTCTTTCTGTCCGTTGCTAGCCATCTATTCTCCTTTTTTCCCCACAAACGGCGCCAAATTGTGTGAGTGAATTTCTGACCACACTGCCAACTCAGTATTCAACTGGAGAGCACTGGCAGAATAGAATAAGCCCGAACAACCTGTAATAGAAAGATAGAAATCCGGTGGTGGTTCGTCCACCAGGGGGCATTCCGATGATTAAGTCAGTAATCAGATATCTCTCAAAGATAATCAATAGAGTTTAACTCATTGTTCTGAATATAAATTGCGTAGCTTAGACCCATGGGAGTGCCTCTCTTTTATAGCCAATTCAATCCTGGTCCCAATAGAAGCCTAACTTCAATGGACTCCTTGCTCCGTGCCTATCTTGGGCTCTTCAGTAGATAAAAATGAACTCCCTAAGAGCTTTATCTTCATCCAAGCTAAAGTCCTTTCTCATTTTAGGACTCTTGTCCCTTATCCGTTTATCTCAGATTTCGATAACTTCGGAAATAACCTTGGCCTAGCCAAGATAACCTCGGCATTAAGTCCAGGGCACGTGGCACCTCAGCTAACACGTCGGCGTCACCTTGGCCACGTGTTGGTACTCAGAAAATATATCCCCACAGTTACTATAAGTTGTCACATTACTCTCTCTACTGTTCTACACATTTTTTCGTAAAAAAATTACTAAAACAGCCTGTTACTATTCATTTTGATTCCACTTACCATTTATTATGACTCTATTCATCGCTTATTATTTTATTATATATATATATATATATATATTGTATATTTACTATAAGAAAACAGTGACGGGAACATTTGTAATACTAATTTGTCACTCAATATGATTATTTAGTATGACAAAACTTACAATAATTCTAATATTACTTAGCATTTAGTTTCATCTAATTAATTTTCTTACTCTTACAGATGTATTGTGGGGTACTGAGAGGCAATACTCCTTGACGGATATGCGGAGTAGCCTATCTATATATTTATTTTTTGCATTAAAATATATATATATATATATGTATATTTTGAATGACAAGTAAAATCATATTTAGTGGACAAATAGTTGATTTGGTTCAAAATAAAAATGAATGACAAGTAAAATCATATACCAAAGTGGTATATACCAAAAAGTCTTATGAATTTGGTTCAATTGATTTGCTTTTATTGTCTTATTACGTTTTCAATTGTGGATATAATTCATTTGAGAGATTTTAATCTTATAGATTTATATAAATATTTATAGGACAAAATAATCCATAAGTCATGGATATAGTATTTATTAACATACCCCTTGATTTAAATTATAGTGGCCAGACAATTAACTTAAATTGTTTGCATTGATTAAAATAATAAAATAAATATTTTGAAGTTAATTTATTGAAAGGACAATGGTTGATTTTTTCAATTAATTAGATGTACCTCACGAAGCCAGTAATTCAAATCAACGGAATTTATCTAATTGACCAAAACTCCTACATCTCAATAGAAAGTCAATAATTTGAATCTCCCTACTTACGTGTAAGTCTTATTTTTCATATATTAAATTAAGCTTTGTATTTAATTTTTATTATTGTGACAGTAATTCATTGGGATTCATTATAATATCTTATATATATCAAATCTACAAATAATTAATTAATTGTCACCGTTTTTTTTTTTTCCCCCCTCAAAACCGTAAGAGTATTGCATAAATTAACTTATCCTTGCTTAAATAAAATAAAACAGTAGAAGAATTATAAAAACTGAAAGCATTATAAGTACAACGAATAGTTACCACAATTTTAAATTAATTCCGTTTGGTTTTTATAGGTTGTAACCGGTTATAAATTTTTTGAAAAGATGACCCAAATTGAAAGAGTACATCTACTGACTAGTAATTAATTTCATATATGGTCGCTTAAAACCAGATTTGCGTAGTGTAGACGTTCACCCTAATTCAGTTAGCCAAATTTCATTAACACGACGACAAAAAGGATAAGGACCCACAAGGGCATAATTGTCTTTTCACGGAGCACGAAACTGTTCATCAATGATCCATGGGTGGGTTGGCCCGTTGTTTTATATATGGTACTAAGTACGTACGTCCGGCACCGGTGAATTGTTCAATATTTTTTAATTTTTTTTATTTTATTTTAATGAGGTTACATATTTTGTAGTTGATTTTAGTTTTTATTTTTCTTATATTATTTTTCTATAATCACCACATTCATCACTATTGTTATTGCCGTCACTATTATTACAATATAATAAATAAAAATTATAATTTAAAAATAATGAATTTTAAATTTAATCTTATATTCAACACTTAATTTTTTAACAACCAACTTTTCAATCTGATAAATTTATCATTTAGTCTTTAGTATTTAATTTTCAGTTTTCAATTTCTATGTTGTTTTTTTAGAAAGGTTGTTTGATTTTATTTGTGTGAATTTTTATTTTGTAAAAAATTCAACCATGTTAGCATTAAAAACAAAATTATTTGACATATAGAAAATCAAATTTCAAAGAGAAAATGTTACATTGAACAATTAATTGCTCATTTGACTTAGTTTGGTAAATATAAAAAAAAAAATTAAATGAACAAATTTTAAAACTCATAAAAAATTTCAAATCAAACTTGAATAGTTAAAATGTTGGCAAAAATAACAATTAAATTTTTTTTATACATATTTTAAGAGTTTTAATTATGAGTTTAGATTCTCGAAAGTAATTTTAAAAACGTTTTTTGGATGACTAATATTTAATTGTACAAAAAGTGAAGATATAGTAGTCAAACGTTGCAAGTATAACAACCATACAAATAATCACTCTCACATCACTTAAAAATAATAATAATAAAAAAAATTACTCAAAAAGTCTCTCCTTTTAAACTATTAATCTAATTACAATGAATCAAAATTTCTTACATAATTTCCAAAAGCCCACACCTCCCACATTAATTCACCAATCATACTAAAGGACAAAATAGAAAATTCTAAAAGAAACTAAGGGCAAAATAGGTAACAAAAGACAAGCCTTCTCAACCAAAGCTATTTATAGATATATAAATATAGATATCAAATGAATTTATAAAAGAGACATTTGCTAATAAATCATATATTTATGATTTATGAACCGTTTAATCCATAAATATTCTTGTGATTCCATAAATTTTTATCTCTCAAATGAAGTATATCCATGAGAGGGTAATTTATAAATAAATCGGGCCGAGCTAAGGAAGAGGCTTCTTTACAAAGTGGGCCGCACATCGGCTCGAGATAGGAGTTGATGTAGCTCGGACTAATTACTAACAAGCTTGGGCCAGGTGAAATCGAGACCGAGTTATGAGCCGAGGTATTTAGGCTTCATAAGGTGGACCTCGCCCTGGCTAGCTCGGTCAAAGCTTGCTACAGTTAGCTCGGTCTAAACAGACAAAATCGAGGTACTAGAGAATAAGAGCCGAGCTATGTACGAAAACGCCGGGCTAAGTATGACAATGGGCTAATGTTAGCTCGGTCATACAGTTATACAACCGTAGTAAAACTATTTCACTTGATTTAAGCAGTGAGGAGGGTGTTGAAGGATAAGCATTATCTTTCAGGAGTGTAATTCCTAGGAGGACTCTACTTTGAGGAGTAAGAGTCCTACTAGGATTATGTCAGGCAAAAATCATAAAAGCTTACAACAGAACCCATGTAGAGCTAACAGAACTTTGATTCTCGAATACACAGAACTTTTGTCTATTTGTCTATTTTGCTGACTTAGGCATCAGAGAGGTATCCGACACACACCCGTCGGCTAGCTCACGTTTGTGTTTTCAGGGAGCAAAGCAACGACGTTCAGAGGAGTGCAGACTTAGTCAACAGGATTATACGAGAACATTATTCTGCACTCGTACAATTGGCATCGTCTGTGGGAAGACACAAAGAACAAAACCTTTTGATCGAGTTTTCCTCTTTAGTTGAAACCAATTGCGCACAATGAGAATTTGCTGCAATCTGTTATCGACGGACAAACCCTAAAAGGGGGTGGGAGGCGCGAAGGTTTACCTTCTATCCCACCAATGGCGGATTAGAACCCCAGCGAGAGAACCCCCGGAGGGATGCAAGAGGAAGACGGGGCAGCAGCCCCCGTCGCTCTCAAAGTCCTAAAAGACAGAGGCGGAGGTTGGACCCCCAGGTTTTGGAGGATCGCGTTAGGGAACAAGACGAGTTAATTAGGAAGATAGCGGCAAACATGAAGTCAATGAAGCGCCAGCTAAAAGGAAAAGGGGTAGCGACAGGAGATGGGCACAAAGGCAATACGCCCTCTCGCCACTCAGAAGATCATGACAGGCAGTAGGTCACCCCATTGCAAGCAGAGAGTAGGAGCCTTAGAACAGGCGAAACTCAATCGAGGACCTCCAAGACTCGTTACTCCAGGTCTGAGAGAACGAGAACTGAGACATCGTGTACTGAGGGAAGCACCTATCGGCCCTCGTACACGCACCAGACAACATCTAGGCACACAAAGTTGCCTAGATCATCTAACTTGCGAACTGTACTTGACGAAAGGGCCCAATGGAAGGAGGACACCAGGGCTCGCAACCCACGCAGAGTCTCATCACTACAGCGACTGGTCCCAGGACACATGGGAGCGTCGAAGTAGGGATGCCAATGCCTCGCCTTGCTTATGAACCAGCGGATAAGGTACTAGCAAGACTACAGAGCTCGCCGTTCGTTCCGGCAATAGAGAACACACCACTACCTATAGGCTTCCACCAGCCCAAATTTACTACTTATGAGGGGAAGACAGACCCCTACATGCACTTGAGCCACTTTTGCCAGGTTATGGCAGTGTACTGGCGGAATGAGGCCTTGATGTGTATCCTGTTCCCATCCAGCCTTGGCCACCTAGGTCTAACTTGGTTCAAAAGGCTACCAGAAGGCAGCATCGCCTCCTGGGCACAGTTAGCAGAGGCATTCGTGACTAGGTTCAGAACGAACACCAAGACACCAGTGGAGATCGATCAGCTACTCTCCATTGACATGGGCGACAAGGAGACATTGAAATCCTACAACAGTCGATATTGGGAGACTTTCAACCAGATAGGAGATTGCCCCACAACTCTAGCCATCGCACAATACAAAAGGGGTTTGCCAGTCGGAAACAAGTTGAGGGACTCAATTACTATGATGCCACCCCTCATAATAGAGGCCCTAATGGAAAGGGTGCACCAACATATCCGCGTGGAGGAAGATAGCGCCTGGGCTAAAGCAAAATCTGGCTTAACAGTAATGCCAGACAAAAAGACTGCAGCAAAAGTCAACATGGTAGAACAACCAAAGATGAATGGGCGAGGCATGCGAGCCAATATGGAGGACCCAGAAAAAAGGAGGTTAAGAGTCCGCACTACCATCACCACCGTGTTCAATAAACCCATCTACCGAATTCTCAGCGAGATAAAAAATGAACCCTTCATTCGACGGCCAGCCAAGTTGGGAGTAGCACAAAGGGGCTACGACAAGAGATCCGACTGCACCTTCCATGATGAGAAGGGGCACCTAACTGAAAACTGCACACCCCTGAGGCAACATCTAGAAGAATTAGTAGCTGTTGGTCATCTAGACTAGTATATTGAGGGGGGAACACAGCCAGCCCCCCAGGACCTTAACGGGCCAAATGGGATGCCGGTGGACGGACCACCCCAAGGTGTAATCAATGTAATCCATGGTATCATAGAACCTGAGTGGATATGTGAACTCAGGGGGATAATAAAGAAGGCAGAACACCTGAAGGAGGCACTAAGTACACAGCCCGTCATCAAAAAGGGCAAAACAGAGGCTATGAACGCCATATCCTTCTCAGACAAAGATCTAGCAAGGCTACATTGCCCTCACAATGATGCACTGGTGGTGACTTTGCATGTCAAGAATTATGATATCAAACGGATTCAGATTGACCAAGGAAGTTCATGCGAGATAATGTATTATGAAACCTTCAAACAGCTGAAGCTAGAGGACAAACACTTGGCCCCTGCAATATCCCTCCTAGTTGGCTTTAACTCAATGCCAGAATGGCCAGTAGGCAAGATAATCCTCCCAGTCAAAGCTGGGACCATGACTAAACAAGTGGAATTCTGGGTATTGAAGGTCCCTTCCACTTACAACATAATCCTGGGAAGAACATGGCTGCATGCCATGCGATTGGTAACGTCAACCTACCATCAAGCAGTTCGGTTCCCCAACGAAGCTGGAGTAATTGTAGAGGTCTTGGGAGACCAAATCATGTCAAAACAGTGCTTCGTCACAGTAAACGGCAGTCGGGCTACAAAAGGATATGTACAGATGGTAGAAGAACTAGAGAGCAATGAACTATTTACGGATGTTGGCAAGGCAACAGAACAGAAGGCAATGGAGGACTTGGTTGAGGTAAGGGTGGATGAAAAGAACCTAGAAAGGTTCTTTTTGCTAGGCTCATCTTTGTCCAGCACTGAAAGAACTAAGTTAATGGAATTCTTAATCTCAAATATCGAAGTGTTCGCCTGGACACCATATGACATGCCTGGCATAGATCCTAACTTCATCTGCCACCAACTTAATGTCCACCCAAATGCCAGACCAATCATATAGCACACTCGCAGATCAGCACTCCACTACGCGGAGATAGTGGCGGAGGAAGTAGGAAACTTGCTGGAGGCAGGAGCCATCAGAGAAGTGCACTATCCCAGATGAATATCCAATACTGTAGTAGTGCCAAAGAAGAATAGAAAATGGCATGTTTGCGTGGACTACAGAACAGTCAACAAGGCATGTCCAAAGGACAACTTTCCCTTACCCAGGATAGACCAACTGGTAGACTTGACGGCAGCGCACAACCGACTTAGCTTCCTTGATGCGTATAAAAGTTACCATCAGATCGCTATGCATGAGCCAAACCAGGAGGTCACATCCTTTACATTGCCCAGAGGATTGTATTGCTATAAGGTCATGCCCTTTGGCCTAAAAAATATAGGTGCCACATTCCAACAGATGGTCACCAAAATGTTTGAACCATTGTTAGGCAAAACAATGGAGGCTTACATTGATGACATGGTGATTAAAAGCAAAGACGAGAAAGCCCATATCAAGGACCTAGACGAATTGTTCCAAATCCTAGAGAAGAACAAATTGCATCTAAATGCATCTAAGTGTGCGTTCGGCGTATGATCAGGCAAATTCGTAGGCTTTCTAGTGACCAACCGAGGTATAGAAGTAGACCCCTCTCAGATCAAGGCAATCCAAGATCTAGAGAGGCCCAACACAGTAAAAGAGGTATAGCATCTCACTGGCCTAGCTGCCGCACTCAACCGGTTCATAAGTCGGTCATCAGACAGATGTCGACCATTCTTCCGAGCGTTGAAGGCCAAATTTGAGTGGGATGAAGAATGTGATCGCACCCTAGAAAGCCTGAAAGACTACATGAATTCTCCTGCATTGCTAGTAACCCCAGTACCTGGAGAAGAACTCTTTTTGTACTTGGCAGTTTCACAGCATGCGGTCAATGCAGTGTTAGTCAGAGCGGAAGGGATCCAACACCTGCCTATCTTTTATGTTAGCAAGACCTTGCCGAGGGGTAGAAACCAGGTACCTACCATTGGAAAAGCTGGCCTTAGCCTTGATAATGGCCTCAAGGAGGTTATCACATTACTTCCATGCCGACACCATAATCGTCCTGACAACTTTTCCCTTAAAAGCTTTGTTTAAGAGGGCGGATTTTTCTAGACGAATCTTGAAATAGGCGGTGGAATTGGGATAGTTTGACATCAAGTTTCAACCTAGAACTACAATAAAAGCCCAAGCTCTGGCAGACTTTGTGGCTGAGTTCACCCTAAGAAGCCATCATATCTACCCAGTTGACTTAACTGATACAACTGAAAAGGGGATGGAAAATGCTGCAAGAATTGCGCTGCCCCCCAAACAAGACGCCCAGCCACATCCCAAGTCAAACCGGATTGAAGAAATGAAGGAAGAGGTAAACCATGCTATACCCAGCAAAGACTCATCAACAAGGAAAAACTTGGTACAGTCAGAGAGTGAAGAGCAAACACCAACAGTAGGCATGGACTTGGAAGAAAACATCAGCAACACTCATGACCCCAAGACATCATCCGACTCCTCCACTTGCTGGAAACTATTCGTTGGAGAGATGTGGAAGCTCTTCATGGATGGAGAATCTAATAGCCACGGTGCAGGACTTGGCATAGTCCTCATCTCACCAAACGGCCTGATAGTGGAACAAGCAGTCAACTTTGGCTTCCCAGCATCAAACAATGAAGCAGAGTACAAAGCACTTCTAGCAGGCCTAAAATCAACACTGTTCATGAAGGCAATCGACCTATTAGTTTACAGTGACTCCCAGTTGGTAGTAAACCAGATTTCAGGCGATTACGAGGCAAAAGATGAAAGGATGGCTAAGTACCAAGAGTTAGTCAGAAAGGAGATCATGAAGTTCGAAGTAGTGCGTTAGAGCAGATCGGCCGAGACGAAAATAGCAGAGCAGACGAACTGGCAGGTTTAGCCTCCATGGCAGATACATCTGTCCCATATCCATTACTGATTGACTTGTTACCCAGACCAAGCATTGAAGAACCCGAAGTAACAGAGGTATGTTGTGCCGAACTAGGCCTTGTATGGATGGATCCCATTATTGTATTCTTAAAAGATGACATCTTGCCTGAAGAAAAGAAAGAGGCCAACAAGATCAGAGCAAAGTCGCAGCGATTTTGGCTCTCCCCATCATTGGCGTTATACAAAAATCCTTCACAGGACCTTACTTGAAATGTGTCCATCCTAGCAAGGTTGAGGCATTCTTGTTCGAGATACACAAAGGCGTATGTGGAAGCCACCAAGGGGGAAGATCATTGGTCTACAGAGCAATTTCACAAAGACATTGGTGGCCTTACATGCAAGCAGATTCAGAGAAGTTTGTCAAGAAGTGCGAGAAAGGTCAGAAGTACGCACACCAAATACATCAACCAGTCAGAGAGCTTCTACCATTAACTAGCCCATGGCCCTTTGTGATGTGGGGCTTGGACATAGTAGGACCACTTTCAACAGCACCCGACAACAGAAAGTTCTTTCTCACAGCAACAGATTACTTCACAAAGTGGGTAGAGGCTGAAGCACTCGCGTCAATAAAGGAGAAAGATGTTAAGAAGTTCGTCTGGCAGAATATCATAACCCGATACGGCATGCCAAAGGCTCTGATATCTGATAATGGCACTCAGTTCGACGGCAAGATCTTCAGGGGCTTCTGTGAGGAATACAAGATAGAATTCTACAACTCCACACCAGCATACCCTCAAGCAAATGGCCAGGCAGAAGCATCAAACAAAGTTATTTTGGATGGTTTGAAGAAAAGGTTTGAAAGAGCAAAAGGCAAGTGGGTTGAGGAGCTTCCTCATGTTCTATGGACTTACCGCACCACACCTCGGCGGTCAACTGGTGAAACGCCTTTTTCTTTGGCCTACGGCATGGAGGCAGTTATTCCACTAGAAGTAGGCCTCTCCACCATTAGAAGTGAAAATTTTGACCCAAACTTGAATGGAGAAGCCATAACCTTGGAACTTGACCTAGCAGAAGAGAGAAGAGAAAGAGCACTGGTCTACATTGCCTCATACCAACAAGAGTTATCCAGAAAATATAACAAGACGGTAAATTCGAGGCAATTCAAGATTGGAGATTGGGTGCTGCACAAAGTAATGGGAAACATTCTAGTACCCGGAGATGGCAAGTTAGGGCCTAATTGGGAAGGACCATACAAAGTGGTTGGTTTAGCAAGAAAATGGGCATATCACTTGGAAGATGGAGACAACAAGGCTGTGCCCAGGCCATGGAACACTGCCAATCTCAAACTATTTTATTTCTAGCTTTCCTTTAAATACTTGTAATTTTTTCTTCTTTCTCTAATAAAACAAGTAGTTTCTCTTTCCATTGTAAAGTTGTTCTTAGACAATATTAGCTAGGAGCAACAGAAGAAAGGTTGGCAAGAATAACTAACTTTGAGTACTCTTCAGCCGAGATAAGGATCCAGGCTGAAGAGTAGTTGGCTGGAATAACCAACTTTGAGTACTCTTCAGTCGGGATAAGGATCTAGGCTGAAGAGTGGTTGGCTGGAATAACCAACTTTTAGTACTCTTCAGCCGGGATAAGGATATAGGCTGAAGTGTGGTTGGCTGGAATAACCAACTTTGAAGACTCTTCAGCCGAGATAAGGATCTAGGCTGAAGAGAGGTTGGCTGGAATAACCAACTTTGAGTACTCTTTAGCCGGGATAAAGATTTAGGCTGAAGAGTGGTTGGCTGGAATAACCAACTTTGAGCACTCTTCAGCCGAGATAAGGATCTAGGCTGAAGAGAGGTTGGCTGGAAAAACCAACTTTGAGTACTCTTCAGCCGAGATAAGGATCTAGGCTGAAGAGTGGTTGGCTGGAAAAAACCAACTTTGAGTACTCTTCGGCCGACATAAGGATCTAGGCTAAAGAGTGGTTGCCTAGAAAAACCAACTTTGGGTGCTCCTCAGTCGAGATAAAGATCTTGGCTAAAGAGAGGTTGGCTGGAATAACCAACTTTGTGTTCTCTCCAGCCAAGATAAAGATCTTGGCTGAAGAGACTTGACAGGTATGACCAAATAGATTACAAGGTTCCAAGACCGGGATAAGTATCTCAGTTAGAAAATGTTAAAACTTCGTATGAACCAGAGTAGAGCCCTCATACAAATGATGTTGAAAAATAATGCAAGCATGAAGTAAACCGAACAAACAGTAATGGAAAACAAAGCACATTTCATTTCATTCTTCAAACTGTTCATTACAAAGGAGGGGCTTGAGTCTGGTTACAAATTCTTGGCAGAAAAGAAAAGAAAAAAAAAATCAGACAAACAGATCATCCAAGTCTGCATCAAGGTCAACCCTAGCTTCACCACTCGGCATCCCGGTCCTAGCAGGAAGGTTGGTTGTAGGCACATTTTCAACCGTGCTTGGCACCAGTGGCTCCACTCAAGTTGATTGAGTAGCCTGATGACCTTGATCTCTAGCAGGAGGTGGGGCGTTGTTTGACTCTTGGGACTCTTCCTCCTCTTCCTCCTCTTGCAGAAACTTCTGTTGGATGATGTTGGCATAATTTTCCATATAGCTCGGGATGAAGTGAGGAGGAGGATTCTGGAATACCTCGGTTTCTTCCCCTTAACCGAGCTTCTGGGCGGCTACCATCTATCCACACTTGAAGAAAATGTCTTTGGCAGCTTCACACTACAAGTCGTATGTGGCTTCACCTTCCTTATAATCACGGTTTTTCGCATCTTCTATCTTCTTCTTCAGCTCGACTATCTCGACGTCTTTCTTCTTCTCGAGCTTAGCCAGCTCACGTAGATAGTGGTCCTTCCACTCGGCCAAGGCCTTTTGTTTGTCCACCTCTGCCGAATTGACTAGCCCGGTGAGTCGGGCCACTGCAGATTCGAGCCCGGTCATTTTTTCCATCGCTTCTTGTAGCTCGGTTGTCCTGGCGTTGGCATCTACCACGGCCAGCCGAGTTGTCTTACGAAGCTCCAAAACTTGCTTATGAGCGATGTGGTTCTTTTGCATGGGCTACAAAATAAGGTGGCAGTTATGAACAAAAACTGAGCAAACAGTTGTAGATTAAGGGAGGACAGCTAGGGAAACACTACCAGCACCATTGATTTAGTAGCCGAACGGATGGCCTTTAGTTCGGTGAGATGATCGTGGTGCTCCATGTCGATGGGCAAACACACGCTTTTGGCGAGATTAAAAGCGAGTAAGTGGTCTTTATCTGCTACCACCGAATCAGTGCTGGAAACAGGCCGGTTCTTGTATGTTATCTTTGGTGCCCATTTAGAAGGGCTAGCCCGGTCAGAACCCACGGGCTTTAGGCTCGGTGGTGTAGACTGGGAGAGCAAGACGTCATCTTCATCCACAAGGTGTTGTGGCTCGGTTGAAGGAGTATGGGCACGCTTTTGTGGCCGAGATGCCGAAGCCCGGGCAGTTGGGAGGGCTACCACGGCTTCCTGTGTTTGGCCAGCTTGTGTGGTCACAGTTTGATCCCTGCTTGCTTGAGTTGTTGTTTCGGTCATTAAAGTTCGGACAGCTCGGTTCTTGGCCATTTCTTGTTCCTCGGTTAGTGGAACAAGGTTTATCTGGGGAAGGGTTGGATCTAGTTTTGGTGAAGGTTTGAGAAGGAAGTCGGTGACTTTTGTCTTCCTTCTTCCACTATAGATGTATGTCGGTTCAAATTTGAGTAGCTCGGCCCAACCCCGGTGACGATACCGAAGTGCAACACGCAGGGCGTCTTGGTTAGCGTATTGGTATTGGGACTTTAATTGGTCCAAGTCTGCACAGGAAAAAAGTGAACGGTTAGTACGGTTAGAGATCATTTCCTCCATAGTAAAAAAGAAACCGAGGTATCCATACCGGCAGTCCCCTTATTCCAATTTATGTTATAGACCGGTATTATGGCTTCATGGTCTTCAAAATTTCCAGAGACCCAGAAGAAGTCATCGTCGTTTAGGTCTTTGTCCGGTGTATTTTTTATTATTTTCTTTCAGCCTCTTCTTATTCTTAAATAATAAACCCAACCGTCATCATTTTGGCCGAGTGAGTGTTGGTGGAATAGCTCGGCCAATCCGAGGTTAAGACCGAGCCGACGGTTTAGCTCGGCAATTCCCATTATTATTCGGTATGAGTTGGTGCTAAGTTGTGTGGGACAGAGTCTTGTCTGCTAAAGAAATTCACAAATAAGGGGTTGCACGGGAAATCGAAGGCCGGCTTTGACGATTGATATCACAGTAAAAGGGACGAAGCCCGGTTTTCCCCAGGGAGTGGTGTCTAGTTCGGCTAAACTGAGATGAACGTCATCAGGGATGTCGTAGTCCTTGCAAAACTCAGTAATAGCCCCAGGTGAGTTTATTAAAAATCGGTATTTGCCTATGTGGACTTAAATTATGTATAAATTAGCTCGGAGTACTAGCTCGGTGTTGAGATGACATTGAGTATCTCGGTTAAGCACGCAAAGGAGTGCCTGGCCAACCTAGTCAGAGTTTGCAAAGTGGAGATGAAAAGTATTAAGCCCAGATCGTTGGACCGTACTAAGTACAAAGGCAAAATAAATGTAAGCCTAGCTCGGCTACGTGGGATCCTAGCCGTTCTTAGTTCGGTTAGAGCGAACGACTTTAGCTCGACTAAATGAAACGAAAGGTTCCTACACCAGTTGAAACCTAAGGTGTGGCGTGAAGTTTTAATTCGGTTATTGGGGGAGTTATCTAGTTTGGCTGGGTGCACACCTAAATACAAACAAGTTCCTAGTTCGGTTGAGGTATTATTTTGGATCAAAACGGTTTTCATAACAGATTGTGAATTTGGTGCACATGGTTTCTAGGACCAGGAGGCTCTTTCCCATTATGATGAAGACTATACTAATATGTGTTTTGAAAAACATATATGTACTATGCTATGTATTGCTACACTATGCAAAATAACTGAAAAGGAAACAAGATTAGAGCACTTACAGTTTTAAGACAAAGGGATGGAGATCAAAACAGTGAAGATGCCAGGTTAGAACACGAGCGTTGCAGGCGCTAAGGTTGTGAAAATGGAAACTCAGAGGGGAAGAGTAAGAAGGTGAAGCGTAGAGTGCCAAATTAAAAGACTAGGGTTTTCGTATAAGGCAAAGAAAATGCGAGACTGTTCAAATTTTCAGAGTACGAGGGCAGCGGCAACAGTTGTACTTGACCAGTGGGAGCTAGCCATGTGTCCACACGAATAAGAAACGATTCAGATGTACAGAGTGAAAGGACGTTTATGAACCAGACTGATAGGTAGCCCGGTAGTTATAAGACCTCGGTTGGCTCGAATGTTTTTAGCTTGGCTAGAGAAGAGTAATCCCAATTCATGTGTCTAAACACCCCATTTTTGACTGACTTTAGGACTCAGACGTCATCGATTGAGCGCTCGATGATAGTGCATGTTGTGCTCGTTTCGAGTTTTCAGAGTTTTGGCCGAGTGCCTTGCCTCCGGGCCTCTGAACTCTTTGTGCTTCGGCTCGGTTTGCGGACCAAGCCTTGTTTTCCTTGCCTGAGAGAGGGAGAGATCTTATAGAGCACTCTTTTGTGGTTGTAGACCACTTTTCCCATTTGGAGGCTAGTTTCTGATTTTTGGAGCCTTCGGTCGCGCGCCTTGTCTCGGGACCGCTTAACGTTCTCCGTTTGGTGTGGTTTTTGAACCACACCTTGTTTCCTTGGCCTAGAGGGCCACTGTGGTTTGGGAGACTACTTTTGTGGTCGTAAAACCACTTTTGGTGCTTGTCAGCTAGTTTTCGAGGCTTCCGGCTGCACGTTTTGCCTCCCGAACTTTTGTCTTGCGTCCGTTTTGGTTTTTTTTTTTACAAACCTTGTTTTCCTTGCTTGGAAAGTGGTACAAGGGTGGGAAACCAGTATTTCCCCTTGGAGACCATTTTTCCTACTGCCAGCCAGTTTTCTGGTTTGATAACTGGTCTCTCTAATCTTTGGACCATCAAAAGTGGTTGGCCACCACACCATTTGCTTGTTTTCATCCTCTGGACTCTCTCACACCATGGCCGACCAGTTGTTGTTCTGGGAGACCACTTAAAGTGGTCGACCGACCACTTAGGCTACTTTTTGTCACCTTTTTGAAGATATTTTCCTCCAGCTGGCACAGCTAGAGGGCACTAAGACTATCCTCCATACACGTGTATGGAGGGATTGCCTTGGCCCTTAGCTTCTTGGAGAAGCTTTGCCATTTGTTCTCTATAAGAGGGAGGCTCCTCCTCCCTCCTCTAGGTTCAAAAAAATCTCCCTTGAGATATACTTGTAGCCTTGTATCTATATCTCTCTTTTGTTCTTGTTTTAAGCCTTAAAAGTGTAGTTTTGTCTAACTTTTGTACACAAACACACACTCAAACACCTTGCTTGTGTTACTGAGGCTTCTTGAGGTTGTTTTTGAAGTTCTTGGGCTGGTTTTAGCTCAAAGAGGTTGCTAGAGTTGCAGTGGTAAAGAAGGTCTTCAAGGGTGAGTCTTTAACCCTTAAATTCCCCATTCTTGCTTAAGCTTTTAGCCTTATTTTCATACTATTTGAAGCTTAGCTCTTAACTGGAAAAAGTTCTTTTTTTGTGTGCTTAAAAGGTTTGTTTAAGGTCACTTTTTCGTTGGGGGTGATCTACTCCCTCTTAGGCCTTGTTAGGCCTTATTTTGAGCCATCCCTTTAGGCTCTTGTTGTAGCCTTTGCATGACCTTTCTACCACTAAAATCCAAGGGATTTTCAGTTGTTAAAAGGTGGTTTTGGGGTCTTAAATAGGAGAGGGGTCCGTCTCCTTGTATTTTGAATACTTGCCATATATGCCTCACGTTTGAACATGTGTTCTAAGCTTGTGTTAGCTTGTTCTTAGCATGTATTTGGGGCTATTTCAGCATGCCTTAGATCTGTTTTGACTTGTCTTACTCATTCCATGCATGCCTTATACACTTGTAGTGTAAATCACACAAACTTGTTTTGTATGCTTCATGAAGTAGCATGTTATTCTAACTTGTTTTGTTTCCATTTCAGCATGTTTTTGGTGTTGTTTTTCCATGTCATGACTCTGTTTTGGGTGGGTTTGGTTGGCCCTTGCATGCTCCTTGCACTTGTAGTACATTTCCATGAAATAGCCTAACATGCATCATGCTTTGACATGTCATTCTAGCATACTTTTGGCTTAACTTCATGAAGCTTTTGTCCATGTTTTACCATGCTTAAGGTATGATTTGTGTTGTTTTGGCCATGCATGACTTGCTTTGTATAGCTATGGTTCAATCTAGCTTGTTAGCATTGTGCATCAAGTCCACTAGCATGCATTACTTGGACTATTTGAATGATTTGGCATCATTTATTATGTGATTTCAGTCCATGTTTCATGCTCATACACTTGCATTTATCACTCATTCAATGCGTTGGAGGGTTTGCTCCTTTATGCCTTAACATGAACCATTGCATGTGCCTTCATGTCTTAGCTTGCGAGCCATCATTTTAGTGCTTATTTGGGGTAATTTTTCCATGATATAACTCTGATTTTTATTTGTTAAGTCATCCCATGCTTGGTCTTAATAGGTGTAGTGTAATCCACCTTATTTGCCTTGTATGCATCATGTCTTATGCCCCTCATGCTAGCTTGTTTTGGCTTCCTTCCATGCATGTTTTAGTCTCATTTTGACATGTTCTAGGACTATTTTAGGTTGCCTTGGTCACATCCTTCATGCTTTGTATAGCTGTAGTGCAATTGGCCTTGCTAGCTTTATGTTTTGTTGACTCATGCATGCTATCTTTGAGCTATTTAGATGATTTGGAATCATTTAGTACTTCATTTCAGAGCTTATAGCATGCTTATGTTCCCACTTCTTTCATGCTTTGAATGCCTTTAAGGGTTGTGCATTGTTGCCTAGTTTATGGCCTAGCATGTATGCCATCTTGCCTAGGTATTTGGACCCCCCAACTCAACATGTTTTGCTCATGGTTGTGACCTATTTCAGCTCTATCCATGCTTAGTTCATGCATATTTGCCATGTATTGCATGCCCCTTTTGTAGTCCTCTTCATTAGCTTTCATGCTTTAGGACTCTTGTATGCCTTACTTGCCTTGTTTGAATGATTTGGCATCATTTCTTACCTCATTTCAGTGCATTTAGTGTTGTTACACTTTCGCATTTATCACTCCTTGAGCCCTCTTGAGAGTTGTGCTTTTAGGCCTAGTTGGATGGCCATGGCATTGTGCATGCTTACCTTCTCTTTTTGCACCTTTGTTTCATCATTATGGCCACTAATTTGGGCATGGTTGAGGCCTATCCATTTTGGTTTAAGTCCATTGTGCATTGTGTATGCCATGTTAGTTATTGCATTGTGTATGCTAGTTGCCATTTGCATTGAGTATGCCATATACTTTGCATTGTGTATGCTTAGGTTACATCGCATTGTGTATGCCAAGTTGTTTCTTTGCATTGAGTATGCATGTTCCTAACATTGCTAAGTTGCCCTTGTAGCATTGCATTGTGCATGCATGCATTAGCATTGTTCGCATGTCATTAGCTTTGTTAAGTTGATCATGTTACATTGCATTGAGTATGCTCAGTTGTTGTTTGCATTGAGCATGCCATTATGTGTTGCATTGTGTTTGGAATAGGTGTTAGTCCAAACACGAGAAACAGGGACGTTTCATACTTCAAGTGATGAAACGTGCCTCAATTCTCAGTCGCCGACGCTCTTGATCAACATGATAGAGTTTTAGGCTTACGCGTTTACTTGTGCATTCATTTCCATATTGAATTGTGCAACTTCGCCTCTCGGCCATCATGCACTAAAATGCGTGATTGGTGGCCCGAGGGTCGAGAACCATACTCCCTTGAGTTCATGACATGATAGGGAAGGTGGTTGTGCCCACATATCTTGCAAATACATTGACATGCCCTTTCTCGCTCTCTGTTGCAGCAAATTGCAGTTTAGCTGCAACAACTGGTCGGCCAGCCAGAAAAACTAGCTGGCCGACCACTTTTTCTAGCTTTTTGCAAGAAAAATGGTCAGCAGGTGGCTGTAGAGACCAAAAGTGGTCGGCCACCCTCCTACAGGTCTCCCAAGGTGGAGTTTCAGCTTTCTAGAGCTTGGTGCAAGTTTCTGAGGACAATTGAAAACAGAGGCAAATCAGGGCATCGCATTGGATTTCCAAATGAGGCGACCGGACTTGCATGCATTCCTCTCCCTCTGAAGCTCCTGATTTATTTCTTTCCTTAGCTGCCATGCTTAGATAGCTAGCTTTTGCTTTGTTTTGTACCTAAATAGTTAATGCGTTTAGCTATTGAAATTTGTTTTGTAATAATTGGTTAACTAGGATTAGTTAATTAATTATGTTGTAATAATTAGTTTAATTAGCTTAGGTTAGCTAGTTAGCTTCTTATTCGGTCCTTCTGTCAAGAGGACCAATTGTTGTAATAAGCGTGCGTATGTGTGATGCATGTCTTCTAACCCCCATTTCTTTCTCCCTTTTACTTAACTGCTTACGATGGTTAGTTTTAGGGCATATTTCGATTAGCATACTTTATGCTTCACATGCGTGCATCATTCATCTGTATTGCATGCACCGGGCTCGACGCATCATACTAACTGCATTGTATTTCAAATCCAAGTTGAATACATGTACCAAGTTGCATTTTGCATTTTCGTATGTGTTGCATTAGCCATCTTAACATTAACTAGGATCATGCATGATTTCTAACTAGTTCTCTATTTTGGCTGGGAGTACACTGTGAGTGTTTACGCTTTAACATACTGCATGTGTATTAATGTTGCCATGAAAGCATGCTTACCATGAGGCTAACTGCTTATTTGATATAACTGCCTGAATGCTTGTGGGTGAAGGTTGGATTGCTTGAATTGGAACAATTCATTGAAATCTGCATTTTAGCCTACTTATGAGTAACAAACTTCAAACTATTTTAACAAACGAACATGCAATGTCTTGTTCCAAATTAGGCGATCTAGTCTATACTTGTTTGCTGTGCGCATCACGTAGTAAAGATTAGCTAATTAACCAGAATAAGAGCACATGTGTTTTGAAAAACAAAATATCATGCTTAGTACAGACCGATCTTTGATCGGGCGAGCGGGGGTGCTCATTGCATGACCTTCCCCTCTCGTACCCAAGTTCCTGAGCTAAGGCAACTTTGGTGATGACAGACACGTGGCCTTAGGCACGAGTCAGGGTTTCCTAAATTCCCCCAAAATAAAATATTTAGGTGGCGACTCTGTATTTGGCAAAGCAGTCCATGTTTGGCACTTGTTTCTAAAAAATCAGTTTTCCAAAACGATTTGCCAGATTTGGACTCTTTTTGTGATTTATCGGTCTTACATCGCACATTGTAAGATTAGATTCAGAACCGTGACATTGAGTCTGAACTGTAGTAGCTCGGAATAAAATGAGATTCGCTGCCCTCACATGTGCGGATATCGGAGAGTTCCTAGGAGCGCGTCTATAGTTTCTGGCGACTCCGCTGGGGAGTTAGAGAACTTGACTCGAACTCAAGATATCTTGTTTTGACTACACTTATGTGTTTCTTTGCATTGCATTTGCGTTGGTGCACCTAAGTCACCATGTTCGCCGTCTGCTATTCCTAAACGATCTACCTGAGGCTGTATGCCATAAGGTTGACCGGTTACAGGCTCTGCCATGACGGGAACACAAATCCCAGTTGTTACCGGGCACCCTTTTTGACCATTCGACCTAGTGCATATTCGGAATCCGTAGTGACCATTCCAAGCTAGGACAGGTTGCTTACCCGGTTGTAGGTTGTTTGAAACCGCTGCGTGCATAGTGAAACCCCCAGACAAAATAGGACAAGGAAACCCTACCCCAACATAGGGGTGTTTTGGCTCTCACTTATTTGTTATGTGCTATTAGAGTGTGTCTCTACAAGAATGCACGTATCAGTTTGCAAGTCTGGGTATCAGGCCTGAGGGCATCAGTATTTGAGAATCAGTTTTATCTAAGGGTATTAGATTCAGTTTTGGGGCAGTAATTTGGGGAATAGTGATCAATGGTTGAGAACAGTTATTCCAACTTGTGTTTGCCAATTGTGTGTTGTCTTTAATTTATCTAGCTCATAACATAGCACACTACACGTTCGGGTTGTTTTTTTTATTTATTATGCTTTATTTATCTTTTTGCAAGGTAGTTTAGCATAATTGCATTCGACCAGGTAGATATTCCCCGAGCACTCTAGGCTAGAGGTTGAGGACTTAATCGATCCAGGGATCTAATAGACGGACAAGCAATGTTTATTTCTTTACCCCCGGTTGCTAGGCGGAGGTCAAGAAGGCGCAGTGTATCAGTACAGAGGTTGCCAAATCAGCGGTCCTTGAACAGTCAGGCTGAGGTCTTAGTTTCTACTGCAGAGCCAGATATACCGGTTGTTCAGTTAGATCAAGACAATATGGCAGGTTTGGAAGAGATGATGCGTCAGCTCCAGGAAAGTATGAAAACCATGCAGCTGGATGCCGTCCGCCAAGCAGAAGTGGCTGCACGTCAAGCAGAGGTAGTCACCCAACAGGCAGAGTTAATTGCTAGACTACAGCAGCAAACCGGAGCATCTGCTTCGCACACACCTCCTCCCCCATCCAGAGTTCCAATACTCGGGGAGACGCCAAATGTCCAGGAAAATACGGACGTTCTGACGGGGCCGGCTCCATCCTCAATCCTACCCCAGCTATCTAAAGCGCCCACCAACCTAGTGGATTCACCGTTTGAGTTTGAGATGGATCCAACGGCGTTAAAAGTGTGCAAGCTAGAAAAGCTTTTTAAGAAGTCCCAAGGTATGAAATCCATTCTGGATATAGAGGATGGGTATACCGATTCGGCCGCGACTCTGTCGGACCGGTTTAAGATGCCGCACATCGACCGTTTTGATGGGTCTGGAGATCCCATGGTGCACCTACGACTATTTTCAGATATCCTAAGGCCGATGGGCCTTTCTAGATTACAGAAACTTTCTCTGTTTGGCCGGACCCTGTCGGGTGTAGCGGCCATTTGGTATGCAAAACTGGAAGACTCCGTTAAGAGGAACTGGGAGGAGATGACTGAGGTCTTCATAGCTCAATACTCCTACAACACTCAGATTGAGGTCAAAACTCGTGATCTCGAGACCACTAGGCAATAACTGAAGGAGAGCTTCTCCGATTTTATGACCCGATGGAGGGTTGAAGCCTCGATGATGACCATCAGGCCCGTTGACAAAGATCAAATTCGGATGGTTGTGTGCAACCTCCAACCTAAGCTCATGCAGAAGATGATCGTTCTCCCCCTCCCCACCTTTGCAAACTTACATGAGATTGGGGTGTAGATCGAGGATGCAATGAAATAAGGTCTGATTGACCCTAAAAGGGAGCGGCCCAAGAGGACATTCAACCGCAGTACCAATGCAGGCACAAGAGTGCTGCAGCTGCTAGGTCTTCAGATGTGGGAATGGTCACCACCACCTCTTCCAAAACCCTTGTAGCTACACCTTTTACCGGTGTGTCCGGAAGTAGCTCGTAAACAGCCAGATATGGCCCCAGAGGCCAAAGAACCTTCACCCCACTATACATGCCTTTGTCCAAGGCTTTGGGGGTTTTGATAAAAAAGGGGCACTTGAAACCCCTAGAGCCGCGGCCCTTACCAGAAAAACTTCCTCCTTCCCATAACCCGGCGAAGTACTACACCTATCACCAACAGCATGGTCACGAAACCGACCAGTGCTTTCGCTTGCGTCATGAGATTCAGGATCTCATTGACAACAGGGTGATTATGTCTCCGGAGAAACCGAATGTCATAACCTAATCCAAACTGGGGGTGTATCATACGACCCTAGCATATATATCACCTCTTCCCACCTACCCAAGCCGGAGGTGTTCATTCCTAACAGCACTAACTTGTGCATGTTGGACATCTCCCAAACCCAAGCAGAATCGGTGGTGATAACTACCGAAGATAGAGCAGGGATCACTTTGGGAGTAGAGAGGAATGAGGATTCAGAGCTTGAGGGATCTGTGAGTTTTGAGTACAACCCAAGCGGTTATATCACACCAACGGATCAGCCTAAGCCAAGGGTAGGATTACTAGTGAGGGCAGAGATCTGTGTAGCTCGAGAAGATGGACCTAATTAAGGGCTAGATGACCTGGGAGAACTAGAGGAGGACATTACAAATCTGTAATTCTTTGAAGAACAGGATTTAGGGGACGTGACTGTCAACTGGTTCAACATGGAAGGGTCAGCAGAGGTTACTGGATGGCTCAGCGATGAGCCGGATGTTGTTGAGCAGTCTCAGTCAGAACAAGGTCCGCCAGACACGGGGACATCGGTAGTGGCCTGAGTGGCCGAGGAACAGAGGGAACCACCGGAGAGCACCGGTATTAAGAATTTTGCTCAGGATCAGAACAGTTTGGGTACAGAGGATGCTGAGCAGCAGGCTACACTGAAACAATTTGAACGAGAGAAGATCGAAGATCTGGAAAGAGTTAGAAAGTCTAAAGCCCCTGTGGAGACTGAATGTGTTGTGAGCACAGGCGCAGAATGTGCTGTGGGCACAGGAACAGTTGTGAAAGAACCAGATAGTTGCTTGTTGATGGCCGACGGAATATGGTGGGAGGACGACGACCTATGTCTCGCCCACACAGACGAAGATTGGGGGAACAACCAGTAGGATGATACTTCGTATATTGAAGAGGTGGACCACATGACCAAGAGTTGGTGGTACTTCAAGCCCCCACACATAGATCAACCAGAGGCGTGCGGGAAGGACAAGGAGACAGAGAAGTAGAAAGAAAAGTCACTCGAGGAGGAGGCTGTGCTGAAACAGCTGAAGAAGATACAAGCAGACATCTCCATCTAGGGACTGCTTATGGCCTCAAGAGTTCATAGACAGGCTGTCTGTGATACCCCTATTCCGTAGTATGCTAATTGGTCTTAAAATTGAGTATGATTATGTGTTTAGCATAATTTTATGTGCCATTATGTGAATATATGTGATTTTGAAGTTTTATCTGTTCACCGTAGGAATATCTGTTCGAATAATCTGCTTTGGAAATTAAATTGAGGGCCCTATCAGCCACAGGACCCGAAATTGTTTACGTCATTGTGATTGGCATAATTTTTAGAACCTACGGTGAAATTTAATTAGAAATTGATTCTAGTCAGATTAAACTGATTAAATTGGTGAATTGAGTACCCAATTATTTTATGTTGAAATAATATGTGAGTGGGGCTATTATAAGCCTTATTAAAACCAATTCCTTCCCTTTACATTGGTTTTGGCTGATCAACTCTAAGAGAAAAGAGGAGGGCCAGCTATTAGAGAGAGGGAGGGGAGAAAAATCTAAGTTTTGCTCTTGATCCTTCAATGCCTTGAAGATAGCACAAGAATTGCCATAGATTGTGAAGGTTAAACTCCTTGGTGAGTAGTTCATGTAAATTTTAACTATCATTTTGCGAATTCAAGTTTGAAAGAGGGTCTAGAGCATGGAATTGTTTGAATGTAAGGGAATTAAGTTGCTTGTGTTCAATTGAAGGTCAATGAAGGCATGCATGTATATAATTGTTGTGGAAAATGCATAATCTAGCATGTATTGAGTTGAACATGGAAATAAAGGTGTTAAATCTTACATGCAAGCATGCTTTTGTTGTATTCCATGGGAATGAACACCATTTGCATTGTTTGGGATGGAAATGAAATCAAGATTAGCATGCATGTTTGAATAATTAAGATATGAGCTTTGAATGTATGATTTTGTTTGTATTAGAATGAGTTGATGGGAGATTGGGGCATGCATGCAAATTAATTGTGAATTGGGCTCCGTTGTAATGTGTTTTGGTGTTTATGGCATGTTAGCATAACTATATTTGAGATTTGAGCCATAACATGCATGCTTTGTTGGTTGAAATTCGAATTGGAGCTCAAGAACTCAATCTGGAAAACCCAGATTTTAGATGTCCGCTCGAGCGGGAAAATCGTGCTCCCAGAACTTTTTGTAGAGTTGGATGTCTGCTCGAGCGGGCTATCCCACGCTCGAGCGGGGAGTTTTTATAGACAGGCCTTCGGCTCGAGCGCTCTATTCCACGCTCAAGCGTATTTTTCATGCAACCAGTACTTTTACAGGCCTTAAGGGTCCGCTCAAGCGGGGAAGTTTATGCTCGAGCGGGGACCCTGTTCTCTGAAATTTTGTAGGCTCGTTCTGTGTTTCGTTTTCTGTTCTCTTTCACTTGTAAGCACTCTTAGGCATATGTTAAGCATTGTAAATAAGTTAATGAGATAAGAATAAAGCCTAAAGAGGAATATGTGAATCAAAGAACGGATTGAACTGTTAGTAACCCCTTTTGTGTTCATGAAATGTGTAGGGCCAAGCTCCAGGGCAAATCTACAAGCCGATCACTGTGAGTAATATCGATATTTGAAAGCTTGTCAATGTCCAATTGTTTATTTCCCTTATAAACTTTATGAGCTGGTAATTGGGATTGTGGACAAAAGTTTGACATGGTATAAATGAAGGGACCGAAGGTCGTTTTGATAGAAATGAATGGACCGAAGGTCGTTTTGACATGAATGAGTGGGCCGATGGCCGTTTTCACATAAGTGAATGGACCTAAGGTCGTTTGGACATGAATGTATGGACCGAAGTCCGTTTTGACATAAATGAATGGGTCGAAGGCCGTTTTGACAAAAATGGATGGACCGAAGGCCGTTCTGACATAAATGAATGGGCCGAAGGCCGTTTTGACATGAATGGAAACCTGATTGGGCCAAAGGCCAGTATGTTTGGAACTACAGTCATTTGATCTGAATTTTGTATAAGTATATATATATGTCAGGCAGAAATATGCATCGGGCCCATGGCCGTTTGGAGCATGTTGTTCTTCATGTTGCTTATGTAACTTAGGTATTCGATATTATTCACTGGGCTATCGCTCACGCTTGTTCATGTGTTTGTAGGTGAGCCGAGGGAAGTCCAAACCCAGCCCCAGTGAAGCCTGCCAGGAACAACATGAGTTTTGGAGAGTCAGCCTTGTGTCTCACGTACGAGACCCATCCTTGCCATTTTGTTATGTAATTATATTTTTTCTTGTTGGCAAGGACTTCGTGTACATCTGTATATAGTTTTGATATGGGTTGACTCAGTTTGGATGATCCTGTCTGCAAAGGATTTTGTGATACTGTACTTGTTGTGGGTTATTAACATATATGTGCATGGTTTGTTTTGAGTGCATATAAGCACGGCTCTATGGACAAAGTTTTAATTTTTCTCTTCCGTTTGGCCCCTTTACTCTGATGAGTTATGTCTGTTAAGGTTTGAGGCCATAGGTAATCTCAGGATTACTGGCCGGTTATGTCCTTAACCCATAGGGGCAGGTTCGGGTCATGATAGAGTGGTATCAGAGCACGAGTTAATAATTCACACACTTGTCCAAAAAAATCAATAAGCATCTAGATAAGATCTAGGATGCATTCATGTGATAAATATGAATTTGGAAGCATTGATTATATGCCTAAATGTTTTGATATGAACAATTGCGAGCATAAGTTGTGAACTACTTGCATTGCAAATTATCTGGGAATATGTGCTTCTTAGTGTATGCATATTTATGTACGTTTTGTATGAAATATAATGCAAGTTTAATCAGATGGTGAGAATAAGAGGAGATGAAATAGAAGAATCCTCAACTGCCAGAATGGACAGAATGGAAGGACTGATACAGGAAATGGCAGAAGCTTTGAGACAATAACAGGAGTGGCAACAACAGTGGCAGCAACCACATCTGCCACCTCCACCTCCGGCACCACCCCTGCCAGATAATCAGAATGATGACCGAATTATAGCTCTCACCAAGGAATTCAAGAAAATGAAACCACCACAATTTCACGGGGGATTAGATCCGTTGAAAGCCGAAGCGTGGGTCCTCGTCATTGAGAAATTATTTGAAGTCTTCCCCTGTCTAGAGACTCAGAAAGTGCTTCTAGCCACTTTTATGCTAGAAGACGAAGCAAGAAGATGGTGGATGTTGATGCGAGAAAATCATAAGTACGTTGACTGGGTAAAGTTTTTAGAAATATTCTATGACAAGTATTTACCGCAGTGTGTCCGGGATAGGAAAGTGGCAGAGTTCATGGAACTCAAGCAAGACAGTATGACTGTAGCTGAGTATGATGCCAAATTCACTGAATTGTCCAGGTTTGCCCCATATGTAATTGACACAGACTATAAGAAGGCAAGACATTTTGAAGGTGGACTCCGTAGTGACATCCTAGAGAGGGTGAATGTCCTAAAGCTGGAGACCTACATTGGGGTGCTAGACAGGGCCATCATATCAGAGGCTAACATAGCTAGACAAGCTAAGCCAACAACAGAATGGAAGGGCAATAAAAGGCAAGGCTTCTTTTTGAAGAAGAAATTTCTGAAAAAACAAAACACGGGCTCCTCAAATACTTCGAGTTCTTCCCGAGACACAGCTCCCATGTGCAATATTTGTAGCAAAAGGCACCGTGGAGTCTGTTACCGTGCATCAGGAGCCTGTTTCAAATGTGGAAAGCAAGGGCACATAGCCCGAGAATGTAATCAGAACAGTGGGAAACTAGCAGCTAGTTCCACTGCATCGATCCCAAAGCCGGGGAACACTTTGAAATCTACTACTACTGGGGATACAGTGAGACAGGGGAGAGTTTTTGCACTTGTTCCGGGCGATACAAGGAATGCCAATGCCGTTGTCTCAGGTACTATTTCAATATGTAATCAGGGTGCCTTTGTATTAATTGATTTTGGATCAACGCACTCATTTGTGACATATACATTTGTATCTAGACTGAATAGACCCCTAGAGTTATTGCCATAATTGTTATGTGTGTCTGCTCCATCGGGGGAATCTGTGTTATGTGATTATATATATCGGTTTTGTGACATGCATATCGAGGATGCTACCCTATATGTATATTTGTTGCCCTTGAACTTTAGACATTTCGATGTAATTTTGGGCATGGATTAGTTGACCAAGTATTATGCCACCATAGACTGTGTGACAAAAAGGGTTGTATTTAACCCACCAGAACAGAAAGAGATTGTGTTTGTGGGTAATGGGGTAGTGCCTCCACCTTATTTGATATCTGCAATGAAAGCATGTAAATTGATCAGGAAAGGGTGCCAGGGTTATTTGTGCTATGTGCTGTCTAAATAATCTGAGAATGTTGAATTGAATAATATTCCTATTGTTAGAGAATTTTCGGATGTGTTTCCGAATGAATTACCCAGGGAATTGGTAGACAGGGAGATAGAGTTTACTATCGAGACTGTGCCAGGCACCCAGCCTATTTCTAAAACTCCCTACAGAATGGCCACTGCCGAAATGAAAGAATGAAAGGAACAGTTGCAAGACCTTCTTGATAAAGGGTTTATCCGGCCTAGCACTTCGCCTTGGGGTGCACCAGTGTTATTTGTAAAGAAGAAAGATAGTACTTTGCGCCTGTGCATTGATTACCGGGAATTGAACAAGGTAACTATAAAGAACAAATATCCCTTGCCCCGTATTGGTGACTTATTTGACTAGTTGCAGGGATCACAGGTGTTTTCTAAGATTGATTAGAGATCCGTGTATCATTAGCTGAAGGTTAAGGCAGAGGATGTTGAGAAAACCGCATTCAAAACAAGGTATGGTCATTTTGAGTTTCTTGTTACGCCATTTGGGGTAACTAATGCTCCGGCAGCATTTATAGACTTAATGAATAGAATTTTTAAAACCTACCTTGATGAGTTTGTTGTAGTCTTCATTGATGATATTTTGATATACTCTAGAGATAGACTTGAACATGAACATCATTTGAGGGTTGTTTTACAAATACTTCGGGAAAGAAAACTATTTTCTAAATTAAAGAAGTGTGAGTTTTGGTTGGATGAGGTTGTTTTCTTAGGGCATGTAATCAACAAGGAAGGAATTTCAGTGGACCCGCAGAAGATAGAGGCAATTGTGAATTGGCCTACACCGACTAATGTGACAGAAGTTCGCAGTTTCATGGGCTTAGCTGGGTACTACAGGAGGTTTGTGAAGGACTTTTCGAAATTAGCAGTACCTTTTACCCAATTGACACGTAAAGGACAACCATTTGAGTGGAATAGTGAAAGAGAATCAGCCTTTCATGAATTGAAGACAAGATTGACCACTGCGCAAATTTTGACACTACCTTTAGGTACGAAAAATTTTGTGGTTTTCAGTGATGCATCGTATAAGGGTTTGGGTTGTGTGTTAATGCAAAACGGAAAGGTTATTGCTTATGCCTCCCGACAGTTGAGGCCGCACGAGAAGAATTATCCAACACATGACCTACAATTGGCCGCAGTCGTTTTTGCTTTGAAAATCTGGCAGCATTATTTGTATGGGGCAAAGTGTGAAGTCTACACGGATCATAAGAGCCTGAAATACTTCTTCACGCAGAAAGAGTTGAATATGCGTCAGAGAAGATGGCTAGAACTGATAAAAGACTACGATCTAGAGATTCAGTATCATCCTGGGAAAGCTAATACAGTGGCTGATGCCCTGAGCAGAAAATCAACAGGGAGTATGGCTTGTTTGCTTACTGAACAAAGGGAGATTTTGCAAGACTTTGAAAAGTCTGAAATTGAAGTGGTAGTATGTGAACAGGGCGGATTGATAACCGCTATTACAGCCGAGCTGACAATTGTTGATGAAATCAAGCAGAAACAGAAAGAGGATGAGTTCCTCAGAAAGGTGATTGATGAATTTGAGACAAGTCCAAAAGCAGAATTTAGCATTGAGAATGAAGTGTTGAAATTCCGAAACTGAATATGTGTCCCAGATATCCCTGAACTAAAGAAGAGGGTTTTAGATGAAGCCCACAGGTCCGTATTTGCTATGCATCCAGGTAACAATAAAATGTATCGGGATTTGAAACAAACCTATTGGTGGCCTAAAATGAAGAAAGAGATTGCAAAATATGTGTCCAAGTGCCTTCAGTGTCAGCAAGTTAAGGCTGAACATCAGAAACCAGGTGGTCTACTTCAACCCCTTCCTATTCCTGAATGGAAGTGGGAACATGTGACTATGGATTTCGTTGTTGGCCTACCTCGAACTTCTCGATGTATGGATTCTGTTTGGGTTGTAGTTGATAGACTGACTAAATCTGCACATTTTTTGCCTGTCAAAACTACATTTACTGCTTATAGATTGGCAACTATTTATGTTGATGAAATTGTCTGTTTACACGGACTTCCGGTATCTATTGTGTCGGATAGAGATATGAAATTTGTATCTAGATTGTGGAAAAGTTTGCAGGAAGCTATGGGAATAGAACTAAGGTTTAGTACTGCATTCCACCCACAGACAGATGGGCAGTCAGAACGAACGATACAGACTTTGAAAGATATGCTTCGCATGTGTGCTTTGGATTTTCAGGGGAGTTGGGAAGATTATTTGCCACTTGCAGAATTTGCTTATAATAATAGCTTCCACTCCAGCATCGGTATGGCACCATACGAGGCTTTGTATGGTAGGAGATGTAGATCACCTATCTGTTGGACAGAGGTCGGGGATAGAGCTTTGCTTGGGCCAGAAATTGTACAAGACACTTCTGAGAAAATCAAGACTATTCGTCAAAGGCTCAAAATAGCTCAGGACCGACAAAAGAATTATTCAGATGTTCGGAGAAGACCTCTTGAGTATGAGGTTAGTGACCATGTGTTGATCCGTGTTTCTCCAATGAAAGGCAAAGTCAGATTTGGGAAAAAGGGCAAGTTGTCGCCCCGTTACATTGGGCCATTCCAGATTTCGGAGAGACTTGGTCCAGTTGCTTATAGAGTTGCTTTGCCACCGGGATTCGAGCAAATCCATAATGTGTTTCATGTGTCAATATTGAGGGGTTACCTCCGAGACCCGTTACATGTGATTGATTATCACCGGGTTGCTATTGATGAAAATATGGAATATGCTGAATGGCCAAAAATAATTGTTGACCGACAAGTGAACGAATTGAGAAACAAATCCATCCCAATGGTGAAAGTGGAATGGAAAGAACACTGTGAGACGGATGCTACATGGGAAAAAGATGAGGAAATGCGTCTACGCTATCCACATTTGTTTCCCGACGAAGGTAAATTAGGTTTGGAGGACCAAACTTCCTAAAAGGGGGGAAGACTGTGATACCCCTGTTCTGTAGTATGCTAATTGGTCTTAAAATTGAGTATGATTATGTGTTTAGCATAATTTTATGTGCCATTATGTGAATATATGTGATTTTGAAGTTTTATCTGTTCACCGTAGGAATATCTGTTCGAATAATCTGCTTTGGAAATTAAATTGAGGGCCCTATCAGCCACAGGACCCAAAATTGTTTACGTCATTGTGATTGGCATAATTTTTAGAACCTACGGTAAAATTTAATTAGAAATTGATTCTAGTCAGAGTAAACTGATTCAATTGGTGAATTGAGTACCCAATTATTTTATGTTGAAATAATATGTGAGTGGGGCTATTATAAGCCTTATTAAAACCAATTCCTTCCCTTTACATTGGTTTTGTCTGATCAACTCTAAGAGAAAAGAGGAGGGTCGGCTATTAGAGAGAGGGAGGGGAGAAAAATCTAAGTTTTGCTCTTGATCCTTGAATGCCTTGAAGATAGCACAAGAATTCCCATAGATTGTGAAGATTAAACTCCTTGGTGATTAGTTCATGTAAATTTTAACTATCATTTTGTGAATTCAAGTTTGAAAGAGGGTCTAGAGCATGGAATTGTTTGAATGTAAGGGAATTGAGTTGCTTGTGTTCAATTGAAGGTCAATGAAGGCATGCATGTATATAATTGTTGTGGAAAATGCATAATCTAGCATGTATTGAGTTGAACATGGAAATAAAGGAGTTAAATCTTACATGCAAGCATGCTTTTGTTGTATTCCATGGGAATGAACACCATTTGCATTGTTTGGGATAGAAATGAAATCAAGATTAGCATGCATGTTTGAATAATTAAGATATGAGCTTTGAATGTATGATTTTGTTTGTATTAGAATGAGTTGATGGGAGATTGGGGCATGCATGTAAATTAATTGTGAATTGGGCTCCGTTGTAATGTGTTTTGGTGTTTATGGCATGTTAGCATAAATATATTTGAGATTTGAGCCATAACATGCATGTTTTGTTGGTTGAAATTCGAATTGGAGCTCAAGAACTCAATCTGGAAAACCCAGATTTTTGATGTCCGCTCGAGCGGGGGAATAGCCGCTCGAGCCGGAAAATCGTGCTCCCAGCACTTTTTGTAGAGTTGGATGTCTGCTTGAGCGGGCTATGTGGACAAAAGTTTATAAACTTTATGAGTTGGTAATTGGGATTGTGGCAAAAGTTTGACATGATATAAATGAATGGACCGATGGTCGTTTTGATAGAAATGAATGGACCGAAGGTCGTTTTGACATGAATGAGTGGGCCGCAGGCCGTTTTGACATAAGTGAATGGACCTAAGGTTGTTTGGACACGAATGTATGGGCCGAAGGCCGTTTTGACGTAAATGAATGGGCTGAAGGCCATTTTGACAAAAATGGATGGGCCGAAGGCCGTTCTGACATAAATAAATAGGCCGAAGGCCGTTTTGACATGAATGGAAACCTGATTAGGCCAAAGGCCAGTATGTTTAGAACTACAGTCATTTGAACTGAATTTTGTATAAGTATATATGTATGTCAGGCAGAAATATGCATCGGGCCCAAGGCCGTTCGGAGCATGTTGTTCTTCATGTTGCTTATGTAACTTATGTATTCGATATTATTCACTAGGCTATCGCTCACGCTCATTCATTTGTTTGTAGGTGAGCCGAGGGAAGTCCAAACCCAGCCCCAGTGAAGCCTGCCAGGAACAACATGAGTTTTGGACAGTTAGCCTTGTGTCTCACGTACGAGACCCATCCTTGCCATTTTGTTATGTAATTATATTTTTTCTTGTTGGCAAGGACTTTGTGTACATCTGTATATAGTTTTTATATGGGTTGACTTAGTTTGGATGATCCTGTCTGTAAAGGATTTTGTGATACTGTACTTGTTGTGGGTTATTAACGTATATGTGCATGGTTTGTTTTGAGTGCATATAAGCACGACTCTATGGACAAAGTTTTCAATTTTTACTTCCGTTTGGCCCCTTTACTTTGATGAGTTATGTCTGTTAAGGTTTGAGGCCGTAGGTAATCTCAGGATTACTGGCCGGTTATGTCCTTAACCCATAGGGGCGGGTTCGGGTCATGACACTGTCCTTTCTGCAATGGATAGAGCCAAACTTTCAATCGACACCACGCCTCAATAGCTGGTACGGTTAGTTTTTCCGGGAGGAGCTTTCCCGATGCTAACCTTCACTGACAAGGAGTTGCCGCCTGAGGGCGCAAATCATAACAAACCTCTCTATATCTCTGTGGAGTGTAGAGACAAATGGATACCAGTAGTTCTTGTCAATACAGGGTCCGCCATCAATGTATGTCCATCGAGGACGGCATATGCAATTGGATTGAACCCTGCGGACTTTGTACCCACAGCCCAGGTGATTTGGGCATATGACAATACCAGCAGAGAAGTGATGGGGACTGTACAGGTTCAGACTCAGGTTGATCTAGGACAACACGATGTTGACTTTCATGTTTTGGACATTCCCGCAACCTTCAACTTACTCATAGGGCGGCCGTGGCCGCACCAGGTGAAGGCAGTCTCATCCACCCTGCATCAGATGCTGAAATACCCCTATAGGAAGGGGGTGGCTATTGTTTTTGGGAATTCGTCAATCCATCCGCCGCCAGAGGTGTCTACATCGATTCTGGACATCGAACATGGCACGGGGGATGTGTTTTTGTCGGGGTTCACCTTAGCTAAGGCTCGGGTTGTAAAGAACATATTACCTATTGACGAGGGGTTATATGTCAGTGCACAGTCACTATACCTCATGAATAAGCTCCAACACATCCCCGAAATGGGATTAGGGCGCAGTGGCCGGAAAGGCGTTGCAGCGCCGGCCAAAGTGCCGCATAACCTGCATACCTTTGGCTTAGGTTACATCCCTACCAAAGAGGACTGGGTGAGGAAAGGCAAAGAGATGGCCGGAAGGGCCAAAGCAAAGCATACCGGGAAGCATTATGAGTTGGTGGACCGGCCCATTCAGGGCACCCTGAACGGGCGCTTCGTTCGGGAAGGAGAGGACTTTCCATTCTGTGGCTTCCTAGAGCCATGGCTAAACGCAGAAAGACGGTGGTTGCCGGGGTTTGAGATATTCTTTGATTTGCAATTATTTGGGGAGGATGTTGCCGAGGAGCAGGCATACCCATCAGCTGAGGTTGAGTAGTGCAGCAAGGAGGATTCCGAGAGAGCAAAGATTGAAATGGGGGTAGCACTGGCTTGTCTACTTTCAGATCCTCCGATCGTTCATGAGTGCTTGGAGGATAACTTCTCGGTGTCCATGATCGGGAATGAAATGGCTGCGAGCCCATCTTCAAACATTCTGGATGCATCCATCGCACCCTTCCTCGTCTGGCAATATGAGGAAGGATTTTTATCAAGTAGCACCAGGTCAGGTAGTGAGCCGGAATCTGATTCCACTAAGTCCGTAGAGTCGGAATCAAGTTCCAGCTCGTCTAAGTCTGAGTCCGGTATTCTTGGGGGTGACAACCCGGATGCCACAGTCCTGTCTAGGTTGTCTTTTTCTTTTTCCTTTGAGTCTGTTGTAACTGAGGAATCAGACGATGTGGAAGTGATTAATGAGAATTGTGCGGGTGTGGCCTTCGAGTACTTTTCTGTGCCTTTAATTTATTGCATTAATTAGGACTTTCAAAATTTTGATGAAAATGACGAGGAAAAAATCCCTCCGATTTTGAAATATTTGCTTGATCAAGAGCATGAGAGGTTTGTAAAACCCCTGGTTAATGAAATCACCCAAATTAATGTTGGTACTGAGAAGGACCCGCGGCTGGTCCAGATTGCGTCCACGTTGTCTTCGGAGGAGCGCGAGCGCTTTGTTGCTTTGTTAAAAGATTTCAAAGATGTTTTCATGTGGTCCTACGAAGACATGCCTGGAATCGATCCTGAAATTGTACAGCACCGGATCCCTCTTGACCCAGAGGCCCAACCTGTTAAGGAGAAGCTCAAAAGGATCCACCCTGATTAGTCTCTCAAGCTCAAAGAAGAGGTCACCAAGAAAATTGACGCAGGGTTCCTGCTGGTATCCGAATACCCAACTTGGTTGGCCAACATAGTTCCTGTACCAAAGAAATATGGCAGAATTCGGGTATGTGTGGACTTCAGAGATTTGAATAAAGCCAGTCCGAAGGACGATTTTCCTCTGCTGCATCTCGATGAGTTAGTGGACTTCACTGCAGGGCATGTGTTGCTCTCATTCATGGATGGGTTTTCTTGCTACAATCAGATATTGATGGCACCCGAAGACCAGGAGAAGACCGCTTTCACTACCTCGTAGAGAACCTATTGTTATAGGGTGATGCCGTTTGGGCTAAAGAATGCTGGGGCTACATATCAACGGGCTGCAACCACAATATTGCATGACATGATCCATAAAGAGGTGGAGGTGTACGTGGACGACATGATTGGCAAGTCCAAGGAAAGAGAGGGCCACTACACTACCTTGCAGAAGTTCTTCCAAAGGATCAGGGAGTATCGGCTGTGGCTGAATCCTCAGAAATGTACATTCGATGTTATAGCAGGGAAAATGATGGGGTTCTTGATCACACAAAGGGGCATCGAAGTCGACCCTTCTAAAATCAAGGCCATCTTAGAAATGCCACCACCAAGGACTGAAAAGGAGGTGTGTTTCTGGGTAAAGTGCAATTCATAAGACGGTTATTTCTAAATTAACCTTGACTTGTAAACCACTCTTTGGTCTCCTGAAAAAAGGAATGAAGTTCCAATGGGACGGCCGATGCCAAGCTGCTTTCGAATAGATTAAGGAATACTTACAGAACCCACCTGTGTTGTCACCACCTGAGCCGGGGAAACCGTTGATTCTGTACCTTTCAGTGACCGAAACTACAATGGGTTGCATGCTCGCACAAGAGTCTGAGGACAAGGTGGAGAAGGCTATCTACTACCTGAGCAAGAAAATGCTGGAGTACGTGACCCGCTACACTCCGCTGGAGAAGGCTTGTTTGGCCTTGGTATGGGCTACCAGGAAACTGCGGCACTACCTGTTACCTCACTCCATAATACTAGTTTCGAGATTAGATCCCATCAAATATCTCTTCAAGAAACCGGCACTTACGGGTAGGCTAGCCCGTTGGTTGCTTCTGTTTTCCAAATTCAATCTGAAGTATGTGACGCGCAAGTCAGTAAAAGGGAGAGCGGTAGCGGAGATCCTAGCCGATCACCCAGTTGAAGGGAATGAAGCAGTTGAGTACTTATTCCTAAACGAAGCCATTCTACATGTTGAAGAAGAAACTTGGACGATGTACTTTAACGGAGTGTCAAACCAATACGGGTATGGGATAGGGGTGTTGCTGATAGCGCCTGACAATTCACGTATACCTCTAGCATTCAAACTCCGGTTCAAAGTATCAAACAATGAGGCAAAATATGAGGCATGTATTGCTAGTTTAGAAGCCGCCCTAGAACTAGGGGCAAAACGGTTGGACGTCATCGAGGACTCGAACCTTGTTGTATCTCAAGCTAAAGGAGATTGGAAAGTTAAAGAATAAAATATGAGAATTTATCACCAGACATTAGACGTGATGATTCCTCGGTTTGAGAAGCTGAACTTCGCTCATCTGTTAAGAGAGAACAACAGGTTCGCAGATTCATTGGCAACTCTATCTTCTATGATAGACATCCCTTTCGGAGTCCGAATGCGTCCGATCATCGTCGAACAGAAATTTGTGCCGGCCTATGAGCTGATTGCTGCCATAGATGAGGTACAAGATGAAAATCCCTGGTATTACGATATCTGGAACTTCTTGGAAAAAGAGGCATATCCACCAGGGGAAAATGCCAAAGATAAGAGGGCAATTCAAAGAATGGCTGCTCAGTTCATCATCTGTGGAGGTAAACTGTACAAAAGAGGTCATCTCGGGATGCATAAGCTGTGTGTTGATGCTAAAGAATCCAAACGCCTAATGGAGGCCATCCATGAAGGAGAGTGTGGAGCGCACTTGAATGGGGTGATGCTAGCTCGGAAAATCCTTAGACAGGGTTATTACTGCTCCACCATGGAGGAGGATTGTATTGGCTTTGTTCGGCGATGCCACAAATGTCAGATCCATGCAAACCGCATGAACATTCTGCCATCGAAGCTGTACAACATGACTTCGCCATGGACATTCTCAGTCTGGGGGATTGATGTAATTGGGGCTGTTACTCTGAAGGGGTACAACGGACATGAGTACATTCTGGTAGCGATAGACTACTTCACGAAGTGGGTAGAGGCCCAGTCTTATGCGGTGTTGAAGGCTTCGCATGTCACCAAGTTCATCAGGAACAACATCATCTGTCGCTACGGGGTCCCGAACAAGATCATTTCAGATAATGGCTCTCACTTCAAGAAGGAGGTGATCAATTTGTTAGAAAAGTATAACATGGGTTTTCATAAGTCGTCTACATACTGGTCATAGACCAACAGAGCAGTTGAAGCCGCTAACAAGAACGTCAAGTGCATAGTGCAGAAGATGGTTGAAACCTACTGGGACTGGCCAGATAAGCTGCCATTTGTTCTGTGGGGCTACCAAACTTCAATTCGAACTTCTACAGGGGTGACTCCGTATTCCTTGGTTTATGGGATGGAAGCTGTTCTACCTATTGAAGTTGAGGTTTCGTCGTTACGAGTATTGGCTGAGTGTTAGATAGCTGAGGTAGATTGGCAGCAAAGTAGGTTTGAAGAACTCATGCAGTTTGATAAGAGAAGGCTGAAAGCACTATACCATGTTTAGGGTTATCAACGACAAATTGCCAGGGCTTTCAACAAGAAAGTTAAGTCCAGGAATTTGAAAAAAGGGGATCTAGCACTCAAAGACAACCGATCTCCCATTCTCGACCCTAGGGGCAAGTTCAGACCTAATTAGACTGGCCCTTACATCATCAAGTCTATCTGGTCGGGTGGAGCAGTTGTTCTGATGGATCTAGATGGCCTGAAGTTCTTCCAACCGATAAACATGGACAAGGTGAAGAAATATTACCCCTGAGTGGCTCGCTAGGCCAAAAATCTGAAAGGGCAACCTAGGCAAAAGTTAGAGCACAGAAAATTTGAAATTATAAAAACTGAGCTCACAACGTTGAAAACCCAGAAAGGGCGGCCTTGGCAAAAGTTAGATCGCAAAAGGAGAGTGTTAATACACGAGTGAACCCGAGCCGAACTACGTAACTTCATTCTGAAGTCCAGCCATAAACACTTCCCCGATCAACTTTGTCCATGCGATCTTGTTGGTCATCTTTGTCTATTCTGCATTCAAGAGTTCGGTTGTGATCTCCAGTGCAGTGCTACTCAGACTAAGGGCAACTTTCCAGTTGCTGAGGATCCGGAGTTGTACATCTCAGTGATAAATATCGGGCGTGTCCAGTTTTGATCCATATCAAAAATGGTTTTCAAAAGTTTTAATAAAAGTTGATTTTGTTCAAATTAATCTTTTTACAACTTAAACCATTTTTGAACCAAACAGAAAATTTTTAGCACCCACAACCTTCAATTACAGTGATTTCAATACAGAGTTCTCCTACTCTTGAATACAAATTGAAGTTTCTTTTTATTACATGCATAAAGAAAACTTGAAAGTACTAATAAAGCAATAAATTCGGGGCATAGTCAGGTTGTCGTGACCCGAACCCGCCCCGTGGGTTCAGGACACAACCGGCCAGTAATCATGAGATTACCTACAGCCACAAACCAAACCAAACGTATTTTAACAGAGTTAATGGGGGCCAAATGGAAGCAATTTAAAAACTTTGACCTTAGAGCTGTGCTTACATGGCACGTCAATCAAGTCATACATATCAACATTAATAACTCACAACAGAATTAAAGTATCAAAAAGTTCTGCACAGACAGGATCATCCAAAACTAAGTCAACCCATGAACTATATACAGACATATACAAAGGCTCCGCCAACGTGACAACATAAAACAGAATAACAAAGGCGAAGGCGAGTCTCATGCGTGAGACACGTAGGCTGACTTTCCAAAACTCGGTTGTTCCATACAGACTTCACTGGGGCTGGGTCTGGACCTCTCTTGGCTCACCTACAAACACATGAATGAGCGTGAGCGGAAGCCCAGTGAATAATATCAAATAAAGAAAATATATTGGAACATTATACAACAGACGACCTTTGGCCCAATTCATTCATGTCAAGCTGGCCTTTGGACTTTTTCGAACGTTTATATCAGACTGGCCTTTTTGGCCTTATCAAACTTTCATATTAGATTGGCCTTTCGGCCCTTCCAAACTTGTCATATCAAACTGGCATGTAAGCCTTTCAAACTTGTCATATCGAACTAGCATTTAAGCCTTTCAAACTTGTCATATCAAGCTAGCATTTAAGCCTCTCAAAATTGTCATATCAAACTGGCATTTAAGCCTTTCAAACTTGTTATGTCAAACTGGCATTTAAGCCTCTCAAACTTGTCATAATAAACTGGCATTTAAGCCTTTCAAACTTGTTATGTCAAAATAGCATTTAAGCCTTTCAAACTTGTCATATCAGACTGGCATTTAAGCCTTTCAAACTTTGTCCACCATTCAAAATGAATGAACTTTACAAAACTTACATAGAAGTAAGCAACTGGACAACAATATGTATTTAAGATATTACTCACAGTGATCAGTTTGCGTATTTGCCCTGGAGCTCGACCCTACACATTCCATGAACACAAAAGGGTAACTAACAATCCAATCCGTTCTAAATTCACATTTTCCTCTTTAGGCTTTATTCTTATCTCTTTAAGTCATTTACAATGTTTAACACATGCCTAAGAGTGCTTGCAAGTGAAAGATAATGGAAAACGAAACACAGAATGCGAAAAAAAAATCTCAAAAGACAGGGTCCCCGCTCGAGCGTAGATTACCTCGCTCGAGCGAACCTTTAAGGCCTGCAAAAGTACTGGTTGCATGAAAAATAAGCTCGACCATGAAATAGGGCGCTCGAGCGGAAGGCCTGTCTACAAAGCTCCACGCTCGAGCGTGAAATATCCCACTCGAGCGGACACCAAGTCTGCAAAAAGTACTGGGAGCACGTATTTCCTGCTCGAGCGTCCATTACCCCACTCAAGCGGACATCAAAATTCTGGGTTTCCCAGATTGTGTTCTTGAGTTCAAATTTGACTCTCAACCAACAATTCATGCATTTTATAGCTCCAATTCCACACATACTTGTACTAACATGGTATAAACACCAAAACACATCATTATGGAGCTCAATTTCAAAGATTTACCACATGCATGGCTCAAATTGACACCAAACTCAATTCTAACATACACATTTATGCATTCAAAGCTCTTATCTTCATAGATTATACATGCATCTGATGTCTAGCTCCCATTCTCAACTTAGATGATACCAATGGTTATTACACATGAGCTTCAACTACAAATTTACATGGATTTCAACCAAATTGCAACATGAATCATGTAATTCAAGCTCAATTATGCAAATTACAACCAATTACATACATGCATGCATATATGGTCTTCCAATTCAACAAAACAAATTCAAAACATGCTATTGACCATAAATTAACTTTGAACACACAAGATTACATCTTAAACTCATGAATTCAAGAAACAATGCTTACCTAGAAACCCAATCTATGGTTAATTCTTGAACTAGACTTCAAATTCCCAAGCTTGAGTCAAAAATTACACAATTCTCTCCCTCTCTCTCTCTAACAACCGTTCTCTCTCTTTCTCTTAGAGTTTGATCAGCCCAAGTGAAGCTAAAGGAGAGAAATGAGGGTATAGTGCTCAAATACAACAAATCCCACTAGTCACAATTAATAATTTTAAATAGTTAGGCACTAATTCACCAATTTAATCAACTTAATCTGGTCTGAATCATTTTTTCAATTAAACTTCATCATGGGCTCTAAAAATTATGCCAATCACATTGGCGCAATCAATTTCGGGTTCTATGGCCGATAAGGTCCTTAATTTAATTTCCAAAGCAAATAGTCAAATAGATATTCCTACGGTGAATAGATAGAAATTCAAAACCACATATATTCACATAATAGCACACAAAATCATATTAATCACATATTCATACTCAAATTAATGACTAATTAGCATACCACGGAACAGGGGTATCACTGTCTTCCCCTTTTTAGGTAGTTTGGTCCTCCAAACTTAGTTTACCTTCGCCGGGAAACAAATGTGGATAGCGTAGTCGCATGTCCTCCTCTTTTTCCCTCGTGGCATCCGTCCCATAGTGTTCTTTCCATTCAACTTTCACCATTGGGATGGACTTGCTTGTCAACTGCTTCACTTGTCGATCAACAATTCGTTCCAGCCATTCGGCATATTCCATATTTTCATCTATAGCTACCCGGTGATAATCAATCACATGAAACGGGTCTCGGAGGTAACCCCTCAACATCGACACATGAAACACGTTATGGATTTGCTCGAATCCCGATGGCAAAGTAACTCTATAAGCAACTGGCCCAAGCCTTTCCAAAATCTGAAACGACCCAATGTAACAGGGCGACAACTCGCCCTTCTTTCCAAACCTAACTTGGCCTTTCATCGGAGAAACACGGATGAACACATGGTCACTAACCTCATACTCAAGGGGTCTTCTCTGAATATCTGCATAATTCTTTTGTCGGTCCTGAGCTGTTTTGAGCATTTGCCGAATGATCTGGATTTTCTCAGAAGTGTCTTGCACAATTTCAGGCCCAAATAAAGCTCTATCCCCGACTTCTGTCCAACAAATGGATGACTTACACCTCCTACCATAAAAAGCCTCGTATGGTTCCATACCGATGCTGGAGTGGAAGCTGTTATTATAAGCAAATTCTGCAAGTGGCAAATAATCTTCCCAACTTCCCTGAAAATCCAAAGCACACATCCGAAGCATATCCTCCTAAGTCTGTATTGTTCGTTCTGATTGCCCATCTGTCTGTGGGTGGAATGCAGTACTGAGCCTTAATTCTGTTCCCATAGCTTCCTGCAAACTCTTCCACAATCTAGATACAAATTTCAAATCTCTATCCGACACAATGGATACTGAAACTCCGTGTAAACGGACAATCTCATCAACATAAATAGTAGCCAATCTATAAGCATTAAATGTAGTTTTGACAGGTAGAAAATGTGCAGATTTAGTCAGTCTATCAACTACAACCCAAATAGAATCCATACCTCGAGAAGTCCGAGGTAGGCCAATAACAAAATCCATAGTCACATGCTCCCACTTCCATTCAGGAATAAGGAGAGGTTGCAGTAGACCGCCTGGTTTCTGATGTTCAGCCTTGACTTGTTGACATTGGAGACACTTGGACACATATTCTGCAATTTCTTTCTTCATTTTAGGCCACCAATAGGTCTGTTTAAAATCCTGGTACATTTTATTATTGCCCGGATGCATAGCAAATACAAATTTGTGGGCTTCATCTGAAACTCTCTTCTTCAGTTCCAGAATATCTGGGACACATACTCTGTTCCGAAATCTCAACACTTCATTCTCTATGCTAAACTATGCCTTCAAATTTGTCTCAAATTCATCAATCACTTTCTTGAGGAATTCATCCTCCTTCTATTTCTGCTTGATTTCATCAATAATTGCCGGCTCGGCTATAATAGCGGCTATCAATCCTTCCTGTTTACATATTACCACTTCGATTTTAGACCTCTCAAAATCTTGGAAGATTTCTTTCTGTTTAGTAAGCAAACAAGCCATACTTCCCGTTGATTTTCTACACAAGGCATCAGCAACTGTATTAGCTTTCCCGGGGTGATACTGAATCTCTACATCGTAGTCCTTTATCAATTCCAACCACCTCCTCTGCCGCATAATAAACTCTTTCGGTGTGAAAAAGTATTTTAAACTTTTGTGATCCATGAAGACTTCACACTTTGCTCCATACAAATAATGCCGCCAGATTTTCAAAGCAAAAACAAGTTCTAGGTCATGCGTTGGATAATTCTTCTCATGTAGCCTCAACTGTCAGGAGGCGTAAGCAATAACCTTTCCGTTCTGCATTAACACACAGCCCAAACCTTTATAAGATGCATCTCTGAAAATCACAAAATTTTCTGTACCTGAGGGTAGTGTCAAAATCGGTGCGGTGGTCAATCTTGTTTTCAATTCATGAAAGGCTGATTCTTTTTCATCGTTCCACTCAAAAGGTTGCCCCTTGCACGTCAGTTGGGTAAGAGGCATAACTATTTTTGAAAAATCCTTCACAAACCTCCTGTAGTACCTAGCTAAACCCATAAAACTGCGAACTTCTGTTACATTGGTCGGTGTAGGCCAATTCACAATTGCCTCTATTTTCTGTGGGTCCACTGAAATCCCTTCTCTGTTGATCACATGCCCTAAGAAAACAACTTCATCCAACCAAAACTCACATTTCTTTAGTTCAGCAAACAATTTCCTTTCCCTAAGTATTTGCAGGACAGTTCTCAAATGTTGTTCATGTTCAAATCTATCTTTAGAGTATATCAAAATGTCATCAATAAAGACTACGACAAATTCATCAAGGTAGGTCTTAAAAATACGGTTCATTAAGTCCATAAATGCTGCCGGAGCATTAGTCATTCCAAATGGCATAACAAGAAACTCAAAATGACCATACCTTGTTCTAAACGCTATTTTCTCAACATCTTCTGCCTTTACTTTCAACTGATAGTACCCGAACCTCAAATCAATCTTGGAAAACACATGTGATCCTTGCAACTGCTCAAATAAATCATCAATACTGGGTAGGGGGTACTTGTTCTTTATCGTTACCTTATTCAGTTCCCGGTAATCAATGCACAAATGCAAGGTTCCATCATTCTTTTTCACAAATAATACTGGTGCACCCCAAGGTGAAGTGCTAGGTCGGATAAACCCCTTGTCAAGCAAGTCTTGCAACTGTTCTTTCAATTCTTTCATTTCGGTAGTAGCCATTCTGTAGGGAGCTTTAGAAATAGGTTGGGTGCTTGGCATAGTCTCAATTGTAAACTCTATCTCCCTGTCTACCAATTCCCATGGCAATTCATTTGGAAACACATCCGGAAATTCTCTAACAATAGGGATATCATTCAATTCAACATTCACAGATTGTTCAGTCAACACATAACACAAATAACCCTAGCACCCTTTCCTAATTAGTTTACATGCTTTCATTGCAGATATTAAATAAGGTGGAGGCACTACCTCATTTCCCACAAACACAATCTCATTCTGTTCTGGCGGTTTAAACACAACCCGTTTTGACACACAATCTATGGTGGCACAATATTTGGTCAACCAATCCATGCCCAAAATTACGTCAAAATGTCTAAAGTTCAAGGGCAGCAAATCTACATATAGGATAGCATCCTCAACACACATCTCACAAAATCGGTATATAGATTCACACAACACAGATTCCCCAGATGGAGCAGATACACATAGCAGATATGACAGTAATTCTAAGGGTCTATTCAGTCTAGATGCAAATGCATATGTCACAAAAGAGTGTGTGGATCCAGAGTCAATTAACACAAAAGAATCCTGATTACATATAGAAATAGTACCTGAGACAACTGCGTTGGCATTCCCTGTATCACCCGAAGCAAGCACAAAAACTCTCCCCTGTCTCACGGTATCCCTGGTGGTAGTGGATCTCAAAGTGTTTCCTAGCTTTGGGATCAATGCAGTGAAACTAGCAGCTTTCTTTCCTCCATTTTGATTACAATCTCGGGCCATTTGCCCTTGTTTACCACACTTGAAACAGGCCCCTAACACACGGTAACAAACCACATGGTGCCTTTTGCTGCAAATGTTGCACATGGGAGATGTGTCTTGGGAAGAATTCGAGGTATTTGAGGAGCCCGTGTTTTGCTTTTTCAAAAACTTCTTCTTTGAAAAGAAGCCTTGTCTCTTGTTACCTTTACATTCTGTTGTTGGCTTGGCTTGTCTAGCTATGTTGGCATCTGATATGATGGCCCTATCTAGCACTCCAATGTAGGTCTCTAGATTTAAGACATTCACTCTTTCAAGGATGTCACTTCAAAGCCCACCTTCAAAATGTCTCGCCTTCTTATAGTCTGTATCAATCACATGTGGCGCAAACATGGCCAATTCAGTGAATTTGGCCTCATACTCAGCCACTGCCATACTGTCTTGCTTTAATTCCATAAATTCTGCCACTTTCCTATCCCGAACACACTGCGGGAAGTACTTGCCGTAGAAAATTTCTAGAAATTTTGCCCAGTCAGCGTCTTTGTAACTCTCACGCATTAACATCCACCATTTTCTTACTTTGTCTTCTAGCATAAAGGTGGCTAGAAGCACTTTCTGTGTCTCTGAACATGGGAACACTTCAAACAGTTTTTCGATGCCGAGGACCCAAGCTTCAGCTTTCAAAGGATCTAATCCACCATGGAACTGTGGTGGTTTCATTTTCTTGAATTCTTTGGTGAGAGCTATGATTCGGTCATCATTCTGATTATCTGGCACGGGTGGTGCCGGAGGTGGAGGTGGCGGATGTGGTTGCTGCCAATGTTGTTGCCACTCCTGTTGTTGTCTCAAAGTTTCTGCCATTTCCTATATCAGTCTTTCCATTCTGTCCAGTCTGGCAGTAGAAGATTCCTCTATCTCATCACCTCTTGTTCTCACCATCTAATTAAACTTGCATTATGCTTTATACGAAAAATATACAAGCATGCATATAACAGGGAGCATACATATTCAAATAATTTGCATAGCAAGCAAATCATAGACTTATAACACTTAGTTGTTCATATCGAAACATTTAAGCATATACTTAATGCTTTCAAATTCAGACTTATCACATGAATGCATCCTATGTCTTTTCTAGACGCTTATGGCTCTTTTGGACAAGTGCGTGAGTTATTTACTCGTGCTCTGATACCACTCTGTCGTGACCCGAACCCGCCCCAGTTTGTTAAGGACATAACCGGACTGTAATCGTGAGATTACCTACGGCCTCAAACCAAACCAAACGTATTTTAACAGAGTTAATGGGGGCCAAATGGAAACAATTTAAAAACTTTGTCCTTAGAACTGTGCTTACATGGCACGTCAATCAAGTCATACATATCAACATTAATAACTCATAACAGAATTAAAGTATCAAAAAGTTCTGTACAGACAGGATCATCCACAACTAAGTCAACCCATGAACTATATACAGACATATACAAAGGCTCCGCCAACGTGACAACATAAAACAGAATAACAAACGCGAAGGCGAGTCTCATGCATGAGACACATAGGCTGACTTTCCAAAACTCGGTTGTTCCATACAGACTTCACTGGGGCTGGGTCTGGACCTCTCTTGGCTCACCTACAAACACATGAATGAGCATGAGCGGAAGCCCAGTGAATAATATCAAATAAAGAAAATGCATTGGAACATTATACAACAGACGGCCTTTGGCCCAATTCATTCATGTCAAACTGGCCTTTGGCCTTTTTCGAACGTTTATATTAGACTGGCCTTTTTGGCCTTATCAAACTTTCGTATTAGATTGGCCTTTCGGCCCTTCCAAACTTGTCATATCAAACTGGCATTTAAGCCTTTTAACTTGTCATATCAAACTAGCATTTAAGCCTTTCAAACTTGTCATATCAAGTTGGCATTTAAGCCTCTCAAAATTGTCATATCAAACTGGCATTTAAGCCTTTCAAACTTGTTATGTCAAACTGGCATTTAAGCCTCTCAAACTTGTCATAATAAACTGGCATTTAAGCCTTTCAAACTTGTTATGTCAAACTGGCATTTAATCCTTTCAAACTTGTCATATCAGACTGGCATTTAAGCCTTTCAAACTTTGTCCACCATTCAAACTTAATGAACTTTACAAAACTTACATAGAAGTAAGCAATTGGACAACAATATGTATTTAAGATATTACTCACAGTGATCGGTTTGCGGATTTGCCCTGGATCTCGACACTACACATTCCATGAACACAAAAGGGTAACTAACAATCCAATCCGTTCTAAATTCACATTTTCCTCTTTAGGCTTTATTCTTATCTCTTTAACTCATTTACAATGTTTAACACATGCCTAAGAGTGCTTGCAAGTGAAAGAGAATGGAAAACGAAACACTGAATGCGAAAACAAAATCTCAGAAGACAGGGTCCCCGCTCAAGCGTGGACTACCCCGCTCGAGCGGACCTTTAAGGCCTGCAAAAGTACTGGTTGCATGAAAAATAAGCTCGAGCGTGAAATAGGGCGCTCGAGCGGAAGGCCTGTCTACAAAGCTCCACGCTCGAGCGTGAAATATCCCGCTCGAGCGGACACCAAGTCTGCAAAAAGTACTGGGAGCACGTATTTCCCGCTCGAGCGGACATCAAAATTCTGGGTTTCTCAGATTGTTTTCTTGAGTTCAAATTCGACTCTCAACCAACAATTCATGCATTTTATAGCTCCAATTCCACACATACATGTACTAACATGGTATAAACACTAAAACACATCATCATGGAGCTCAATTTCAAAGATTTAACACATGCATGGCTCAAATTGACACCAAACTCAATTCTAACATACACATTTATGCATTCAAAGCTCTTATCTTCATAGATTGTACATGCATGTGATGTCTAGCTCCCATTCTCAACTTAGATGATACCAACAGTGATTACACATGAGCTTTAACTACAAATTTACATAGATTTCAACCAAATTGCAACATGAATCATGTAATTCAAGCTCGATTATGCAAATTACAACCAATTACATACATGCATGCATATATGGTCTTCCAATTCAACAAAACAAATTCAAAACATGCTCTTGACCATAAATTAACTTTGAACACACAAGATTACTCCTTAAACTCATGAATTCAAGAAACAATGCTTACCTAGAAACCCAATCTATGGTTAATTCTTGAACTAGACTTCAAATTCCCAAGCTTGAGTAAAAAATTACACAATTCTCTCCCTCTCTCTCTCTCTAACAACCGGCCCCTCTCTTTTTCTTAGAGTTTGATCAGCCCAAGTGAGGCTAAAGGAGAGAAATGAGGGTATAGTGCTCAAATACAACAAATCCCACTAGCCACAATTAATAATTTTAAATAGTTAGGCACTAATTCACCAATTTAATCAACTTAATCTGGTCTGAATGAATTTTTCAATTAAACTTCACCGTAGCCTCTAAAAATTATGCCAATCACAATGGCGCAATCAATTTCAGGTTCTGTGGCCGATACGACCCTCAATTTAATTTCCAAAGCAAATAGCCAAACAGATATTCCTACGGTGAACAGATAGAAATTCAAAACTACATATATTCACATAATGGCACACAAAATCATATTAATCACATATTCATACTCAAATTAATGACCAATTAGCATACCACGGAACAGGGGTACCACACCGGTGTTCCTGCATCCCCTCCCAGAGCTGGTCGAAGCCTCTGATGCCAAAGTGGGCCCAACCTGTGGCTCCTCAAGAAGCCAGCCTATACACTCGTCAGAGAGGGTGCAACTGAAAATGGGAGCGGGGGGCAGAAGCTCTCTCGGATCGAAAAGTTAGTAGGGCACTCTATCCCCTCTACTGGGCAGGTCTGATCATGTCTGAATTAACGCCGGAATCGGAACGGAAAGTAAAAGGCACAGTGAGTCAGGCCGATCAACTAAATCCCAGGCTGGCGAGACATGCTGTAACCCATCGCCGGCAGATTGAGCCAAGGACAGCACCAAGCAATACTGGTAGCGGATAGATGGCACATCCATTCGCACTACTATCCCTCATCAAGGGCATCAACTAGACGTCGCCAGAAGAAATAGCCACGAGCTGAATATGCTGGGCATAAGTCCACAACCTGCAACTTATCCATCAGCCATACCTGGGGAGGGATGAAAAACGAGAGATTAAAGAATATGGAGGTGTATGTTGAGAGAAAAGTAAGAAAAGGGTTTTTGTGAGAAAAACCGAGCTTGAGGGCCGAATGATGTGAGCAATATATGTGAGATAGGATGGGAAACTTTACCTGCAGTAGTAGTGGACTCCCCGCGAATCTAGTCGTCTCTCGGTGATGAAAAGCATCCAAGCCCATCAATGTCTTAGCCAGTGCCATGGCAATGCAGCTCTTGCCCTCCTTTAAGCCCTGGGCGACCTCAATCAACCAGACGCTAGATCCTCCGAAGCCTGAGGCAAGCAAGAAATATGACAGCATGCATAAGCAAAGGGCGTGTCGCCAAAAATCCTGCCAGTGATGGACGCCGCAGTCACCAGCATCAAAAAACCGATAAACTAAATTGGGGATGTCCAACTCCCCATCGCGAATCAAAGATCGAGCGTCATGCATAGTGAGCCCGCACATCCGTCCTAAGGCTTGGTTGTGGCCGAAGTGGAATTGCGACAAAATCTCTTCCTCGCGCTCGGACTCCATCAAAGCTTGGAAGTGTTCGAAAGTAGGACATATTTCTTGCCCACCAAAGCTAAAAACATGTGTTACCAGATTCCAAAACCTTGTTGTGGCATGAAGGAACGGAAAATGCAGCGGGGTGCGACTCACCGTGAATAGTGCATTTATGCCGAAGCCCTGAAAATTCAACTTTTCCGAGCCATCCAAGGTAGCAATCCAATTTGTGAGATTTTCAACGAGAAACGCCTCCATTTTGATGCAAAACTGAGTTAGAATGAGGGAACCATGAAGCTGGAACCTTTATGGAGGATAAGGCACTGTTTGGAGGACAAGTGTCAGAAAACTGGAGATTCCCAGATTAAGTGATTGGCCGACCACTTTTTCTGATCAGCCAGCTACTTTTTTTGGTTGCAGACAGAAAAACTGGTCGACATGTTCTAAAAGTGGTCGGCCATGTGCAAAAAGCTGGTCTCCAGCTGTTTCTTGTCACCAGAAGGGATTCTCTAGCTTTCCTGTGTGCTGAGAGTACTAAAGGTTTAAGTTTACCTCTATTTCGGATGCATTTTGTCGCTTTGTTTGTCTCAAAATGCATTCGCTCTTCGAGTTGTTAAGTTTTGCTCTTCGAGTTGTTAAGTTTTGCTCTTCGAGTTGTTGCTCTTTGTTTATCGAGTTATTGCTCGTTGCTTATCAAGTTGTAAACTTGCTAAGGTTTTGTTTCTTAGTGAGTTAAGTTGTTTAGTTTGTTGTGTCGGTTCACTACCTGATTGGGCAATACACGGGGTTCAATTTTCATTCAATTCCATTTTTGTGCAAAATGATGCGATGCGATGCTAAGAATGCAAAATACAACACCTTTGAACAAAAAGTCATTTTTATTCCATCATAGCTTCTTTTTACAACATTTTACAAAAGAGTACAAGTTTTGAAGAAAATAAGACTACCTAAGCTGTACAATGTGCTACAACTACATGTAAAAAGAAAAATAAAACAGGAACATCTGCATCAGTGCCATCAAGCTCAAGACCGAGAGGCCCTTTTCACCCTCTTCGACTGAGCAGCCTCTACACCACCATCGTCGGCGTGTCCGTCTAAATCAGAGCCACCATCCTTGGAAGCCTCCTCGGTATCACCGCCGCCCTCCGAACCAGAACTAGAGTCATCGTCCCTGCCTGCAGATGTCTCTGACTGTGGATGTACTGACTCCTCCTCCTCGCTAGAGTCTTCATCATAACTGACAGGTGCTCTGCGTCCCCCCTGGCCGAGTGTTGAGACTCCTCTCTTAGCTGCTCGAGAAGGCCTGAATGGCCCAGTCTGCAGAGGTGGGACCTGAAAAGGATAGTTTGAATATATCAGCCAATATGTATATTAGATGCAGATGCGAGAATGATACATAGAGTGGGTGCATGCAGGTATAGTGTGTGAATGTGATGTGTCAGATGCGCTCTACACATGCAATGAATCAATGCAGTGAAATGTTCGGTTTCCGTATGTCATCAGAAGTATGATAAATGCAAGGAAATTGAAAAGTACCCAAACGCCGGAGGCATGTAGCATCATCTCCCTCTGCAGAACCATGCCCTCGAGTGAGGCCACCACTTCGAGTAACCCCTCAGTATACTCCCTGGAAGACTACAAACACAAGTTCAAGTCATCAGTGAATGAATGAAGGTCTAAGTATCAGAGTAATAAATGAAAACTGTGGAGCATACCGGTGGTGAGTCAGGGTCACTGACATATTGATGATCCGACAGCAGAGGCTCTAGTGGAATCTGGTATGGTGACCCATACTGCCAGCGTGTCAGCCCAGTCGGAAGATCTGGCCATCCAGCATACTGCCAAGTCGAACGCATCCCTCCAGTCCCGCCTCTCAATGTGCCGGCCCCGCTGGCCGAAGGAATGTCTCCGGCTCGGGCGTGACTCGAGGAAGGCATGTCAGCAGCTCTCCTCCTGGGGGTACGAACACCTGACAGCGGAGGCATCAGGTATGTATGGCGATATATCACGTAATCCCCCCTCCTCTAGGAAAAGGACCGCGTCAATGCCCAACATAAGGTCCTCCGCCTTCCGGGGTGTGAGATCCCCTACGGACCGCATCTCTGGTGGAGGCAGTGAGAGGACGTCCTGAGCGGAGTTGTCCATCATCTGGCACATGAAGCGGGAAGAGCCCCATGCCCTAGAAACCAGGCCCTGCCGACCGGTCCTAGAAACCAGGCCCTGCCGACCGGTCCCTCAAATAACACCCTATATCGGGAAGAGCCCCATGCCCTAGCAAACAAAAATCAAGGATACCCTGGCATATCGATCCAAGGCTGCCAGGTCACCTGCGGGTAACAAGTGCATAAATTGATTAGATGTCATAAATATGCAAGATGAATCAAAGCTGAAAGCAAGAAGAACTGAGAGTTCTGAATCACCTTCGTTGCCTGTACAGTATCGAAGAACTGCCGAAGGTAGAGCAGAGTTTCTCGAGGCCTAGGCCGGCACCAACCCTCAAATCTGTGTGAGTAAGGGATCTCAAGAAGTGCCTCAACCTCGAGCTCAGGGGCCAATGTCGGGAATTAGGCATAAAACCACAGCTGTGGAAGACAAGACAGTGGCTGTCAGAGTACAGAATGTATAGAATGTAGAATGTTGAGTGCAGAATGCTAATAGAGAATGTAGAGGAAGTACAAAATGCTGAGTGTAGAAGATAAAGTACAGAATGTGATATGTGCCGTGTGCAGTGTACAGATAATAAAAAGCAGAAATATAAATCAAGAGGGCAGAATGTACCTCCCAAGGTCGCCAATAGCCACCTACTATGGTTCCCCGCTCTTGGGAAGTCGCGTTCATGTAGCAGTAAAGGGTAGCGAGGCCAGCGCCACCCCAATCATACTCCCTAACCTTTGATAGGTCTACCAAAGAACTGAGCAGATAAAGCCTAACTGTGTTCCCCCTGTCAGAGAGCAGAGTGCTCCGGAGGAAGAACATCAAAAATCTCAGGCATACTACTGTATGGCCTCAATGGTCTCGGGCGTAGTCCCCCTATATCGGTCGAAGAACCAGGTGTACCTGACCCTGCCTGATGATTTGTCGATCAACGGACGGGCTACAAGTAGATAAATCCAAGCGGCCTCCCACTCACCCATATCTGCATCGTATGGGATCGGTCGACCTGCCACGTCAAGGTCCATCAGCATGGAGAAGTCATATGGAGTCATCGTCATATCCCCAGTAGCTGAAAAATAGAAGGAGTTGGTGGTGTCCCACCATCGCTCTACAAGTGCCCCCAGGAGGGTCCTACCAGCTGGATGACATGGTAATCCCGCACAGAAAGGGCCAAATCCTGCCCCGTCCACGATGTGGCGAACAGCATCTGGGAGCTCCATGTACCACTCTCTCACAATAATAGATCCGTAACCCCATGTGAAACGAGAGGATACCTGCATTCAAAACGAACAAATGTATTCAGTTTCAGAATGAAATGTATAAGCTGTGTGTTCAGAATGAAAAGTATGAACTGTGTGTTCGTGATGAAATGTATGAGCTGTGTATTCAGGATAAAAGTAAGAGCTGTGTGTTCAGAATGAAATGTATGAGCTGTGTGTTCAAAATGAAATGTATGAGCTGTGTGTTCAGAACAAAAAGTATGAGCTGTGTGTTCAAATTGAAAAATGTGAGCTGTGTGTTCAAAATGAAGAAAAATATGAGCTGCGTGCCAATGAAAAAGTGTAATGCGGTATGGACTGTGTGTTTAGATTGAGCAGTGTGCTATAAAACTGAATACCGTGTTATGAACTGTGTGTTGAGATTGAGCGGTGTGCTATGTTATGAAAAAGTGTACGGCGTTATGGACTGTGTGTTCAGATTGAGCAATGTGCTATAAAATCGAATTCCGTGTTATGAACTGCGTGTTCAGATTGAGCGGTGTGCTATGTTATGAAAAAGTGTACTGCATTATGGACTGTGTATTCAGATTGAGTAGTGTGCTACAAAACCGAATACCGTGTTATGAGCTACGTGTTCAGACTGAACGGTGTGCTATGTTATGAAAAAGTGTACTGCGTTATGGACTGTGTTCAGATTGAGCAGTGTGCTATAAAACTGAATACCGTGTTATGAACTGCGTGTTCAGATTGAGTGGTGTGCTATGTTATGAAAAAGTGTACTGCGTTATGAACTGTGTGTTCACATTGAGCAGTGTGCTATAATACCGAATACCGTGTTATGAACAGCGTGTTCAAATTGAGTGGTGTGCTATGTTATTAAAAAGCGTATTGCATTATGGAGTGTGTGTTCAAATTGAGCAGTGTCCTATAAAACCGAATACCGTGTTATGAATTGCGTGTTCAGATTGAGCGGTGTTCTATGTTATGAAAAAGTGTACTATGTTATAAACTGTGTGTTCAGATTGAGTAGTGTGCTATAAAATCGAATACCGTGTTATGAACTACGTGTTCAGATTGAGCGGTGTGCTATGTTATGAAAAAGTGTGCTGCGTTATGGACTGTGTGTTCAGATTGAGCAGTGTGCTATAAAACCAAATGCCGTGTTATGAACTGCGTGTTCAGATTGAGCAGTGTGCTATGTAATGAAAAAGTGTACTGCGTTATGGACTGTGTGTTCAGATTGAGCAGTGTGCTATAAAATCGAATATTGTGTTATGGACTGCGTGTTCGGATTGAGCGGTGTGTTAAGTCAGTAAATCGAATACTGTGTTATAGACTGCGTGTTCAGATTAAGCAGTGTGCTGTAAAGTATATCGCGTTATCAACTACGTGTTTAGATTTAGCAGTGTGCTAAGTCAATAAATCGAATGTTGTGTTATGAACTGTGTGTTTAGATTGAGCAGTATTATGAGCTGTGTGCCTAAATGAGTTGTGTGCCCGAAAGAGCTGTGTGCAAAGTAAACAAGGTTTTGTGTTAAGAGCTATGTGCCAAATGAGCAAAGTGTTATGCTGAGAGCTGTGTGCCAAATGAATTAGATGCTGTGAGCAGAAGTACTGTGCATGTAAATGTGTTCAGAATGAGCAGATTAAATACATTGCAGGAAACTAAAGTAAAGTACGCACCTCATGCGCGTGATGAGATAGGTGGGACTCAGGCTCCCGTAGTAGTAGGTTTGGGGGCGCCCATCGTGCGAAGTCTGTGAAATGGTGGAAGGTACTCGGAGGAAGGATATGCTCCTACGGGTCATATTCCTCTGGGTAGAATGGTCGTATCCTCGAATGTAACGGTATGATGTCGGGCTCGTCCTCTGCATATGGAGAACCCCCGCCACACGGAATGTCGTTGACCATCTGAAGAAATCTGCAAAAATGAACAAAAATGAGCGAAATGAGCCAAAATTTCAAAAAGTCAACTCTCAGGAAGAGAAAAAGTCAACAAAAGTCAACACCCGAGAAAAGATGCCAAACTTCGAGACAAACTTACCTCAAGTGGTCGAAATGGAGAAAGAAACTCCGAAAATAAATTCTAATCGGTTCAAAACGAAGAGAATCGAAAGTTTTCGCGAAACAACTTCGTGTGGGGCGTTGGAAAACATGTATAAAGTGTAGATCTAAGAGAGAAAAGGGTCTAGGGAGAAAGAGAAGCTGATTTCGGCCTTGGAGGTGTGAGTAAAATTGATTTGGAGTTGTGTACTTAAAGAACCGAGCATGAAAAGACGAAACTGCCCTGGATTTTCTAAACTGGTCGGCTAGCCAGTTTTTCTGGTCGGCCGACCACTTTGGTTGGCAACAACTGGTCGGCCACTGATATAATTGGTCGGCCATCCTCCTGGGTGATCTTCAGAGCTCCATTGTTCTCTCTGTGTGTTTTAGTGATGATTAGAGCTCTTGTCTCTCGGGAAAGTGCAAGAAAAGTACACTTTTGGCGCGAAACTGTCCCCGCGGGAACTTCAAATTTAAGTCTTCGATGCGTGGCTCATCGTTACTCGTCAAAAGCAAGGTGCATCCTTTTTTAGTATGTTGTGACCCTTCCGAGAGGTAAATCGGAGGTTCTAGTTAAATTGCCCCCTTTAAGGCTTATACTTCTTTATTCAGCATTTTGTTTCGAACATGCTTTTGAAGCTACACTTCTTTCACATTGTTATGCACACTTTCCTCTCTTGCTTTTGTTATGCATACCACTCGTTGCTTTGTTATGCATTCACTACTTGTGTTGTCACGCTCATTTTACTTATATTGCTATGCGTACTTCCGTTGCATTGTCATGCATTCCTCCGGCATTGTTATGCGTCACACTTAGGTTGCATTGTTATGCACCCCTCGCATTGTTATGCGTCACACTTAGGTTGCATTCTTATACACCTTCCGCATTGTTATGCGTCACACTTAGGTTGCATTGTCTTGTACCCCTTCCACATTGTTATGCGTCACACTTAGGTTGCATTGTTATGCACCCACACTTTGCTTGCGTTGTCACTCGCTTTTCACTTGCATTGCTATGTATGTTTCTAACGAGATTGTACCTGTTGAGTTTCTCTCTTTTCCAGGCACGATATTGTATGTACAGTTCATTTGAAACTGGCATGACCGGGTGAACCGGACGGTATTGTCTTCTCCGTGTGAGACGTCGCGAGAATTGTATAATTCTCTTACATCCTTTCTGCATGTAAGGTAGTTTGATTTGTTCGCTTGCTTGAACTATTGCATTTATTGTGTATAATTGCTTCATTACAGCTTTCTTTGCATGATCATAAGTTATGTTTGGCTTTGTGCATGCCCTTTGCATCTTGCCCCTGCCTGCGAGCACATCTCTTTGTTATCTTGCATGTTTGTCGGAGTTTTCGGCCTCGTCAAAAATGGGTTGTCTCTGAGCTTTGACATTCACTCCCGTCACTTATGAATTTCGAGTTCTGTCAAAGAGGGGCAACTGTAGACACCCCACTTTTGACCAACCTTAAGACTCAGGTGTCATCGATTGAGCGCTCGGTGATAGTGCATGTTGTGCTTGTTTCGAGTTTCCGGAGTTTTGGCCAAGTGCCTTGCCTCCGGGCCTCTAATTCTTTGTGCTTCCACTCGGTTTGCGGACCAGGCCTTGTTTTCCTTGCCTGAGGGAGGGAAAGATCTTGTAGACCACTCTTTTGTAGTCATAGACCACTTTTTGTGGTCGTAGGCCACTTTTCTACTTTGGAGACTAGTTTTTGATTTTTGGAGCCTTCGGTCGCGCGCCTTGTCTTGGGACCGCTTAATGTTCTCCGTTTGGCGTGGTTTTGGAACCACACCTTGTTTCCTTGGCCTAAAGGGGCACTGTGATTTGGGAGACCACTTTTGTGGTCGTAAACCACTTTTGGTGCTTCTCATCTAGTTTTTAAGGCTCTCGGCTGCGCGCTTTGCCTCCGGAACTTTCGTCTTGCGTCCGTTTTGGTTTGTTTTTGGTACAAACCTTGTTTTCCTTGTTTGGAAGGTGGTACAAGGGTGGGAGACCAATATTTCCCCTTGTAGACCACTTTTCCTCCTGCCAGCCAGTTTTCTGGTTTCATAACTGGTCTCCCTGATCTTTGGACCATCAAAAGTGGTCGACCACCACACCATTTGCTTGTTTTCATCCTTTGGACTCTCTCTCACCATGGCCGACCAGTTGTTATTCTGGGAGACCACTTAAAGTGGTCGGCCGACCACTTAAGTAGCTGGCCAACCACTTTAAGTGGTCGGCTACTTTTTGTCACTGTTTTGGAGATATTTTATCCAGGTGGCACAGCTAGAGGGCACTAAGACCATCCTCCATACACGTGTATGGAGGGATTGCCTTGGCCCTTAGCTTCTTAGAGAAGCTTTGCCTTTTGTTCTCTATAAGACAGAGGCTCCTCCTCCCTCCTTTAGTTTCAGAAAAATCTCCCTTGAGATATACATATAGCCTTATATCTATATCTCTCTTTTGTTCTTGTTTTACGCCTTAAAAGTGTAGTTTTGTCTCACATTTGTACACAAACACACACTCAAACACCTTGCTCATGTTGCTGAGGCTTCTTGAGGTTGTTTTTGAAGTTCTTGGGCTGGTTTGAGCTCAAAAAGGTTGTTGGAGTTGCAGTGGTAAAGGTCTTTGTAGACACCCCATTTTTGACCGTCCTCAAGACTCGGTTATGCTTGCAGGTACATCCAGACACAAGTCCGATTGCTCGTCGGGTATTCGACTTTCGCGGCGGAATGTCACAGGTTCAAGCTTTCCGGACCCTATATCCTTTCTGCCCCATTCTTGGACCATGACTTGGTCCTTTCAGAATGAGTTTTTTGGTGCACTGCCGGCACCATTTTGGCCCTGCCGACCTTCACCCTGTTGCTGCCAGCCATCAATGAGCCACTGCCGGCCATCCCTGATGGCCGGCAGACCTCCTGTTTCAGCTGGTTTCACTCCAAATCTTTTGAGCCAGCTGGAATCCTGTTATCTGCCCTCCATACACGTGTATGGAGGGATGAAGCTCTTGCCAAGCTTCTTGAAGAAGCTTTGGCCAAGCTTCTTGAAGAAGCTTTGCATTGCTTTTCTCCTATATAAGGAGAGAGCCTCTCTCCTTAGCAGAGGTTCAGCGCTTTGAGAAGGAAAATCTCTCTCTCTCTCTCTCTCTCTCTCTCTCTCTCTATTATTGTCCATTTGTGCCTTGAAGTCCATTTTCCTTGCACTTTTACACGACAACACTTAGAGATACACCACCACCTTTGGGTTGAGGTTCTTGGGAGGACTTCTTGAGCTCTGAAAGTGAGTTTTTGGCCCCTGAAGTTGCTGGTCTCAAAGTGGATCTTTAAGGGTAAGTTTCTTCCCATTTTTAGCACTTTTTTGTACCTCATTTTGGCCATACTTGCATGTTGTTTTAAGCCTTGCTTTCAACTGAAAAAAGTCTTGTATTTAAGTGCTTTTGATGTTTGCTTAAGGTCTTTTGGCTGTTGGGGGTCTTCAACCCTCTTGTTGGCCTTGTATGGCCTTGTTTTGAGTCATGCCTTAAGGCCTCCGAGCTAGCCTTGGTTTGGCCTTCTAACCACTGAAATCTAGTGGATTTTCAGTGGTAGGCATGTGGTTTTGAGGCCTCAAATCAGATGGCGTGGCCCCCTCTCTTTTGGTTCTTGTTTGCTTGCATTTTTGGCCTTCCAAAGGAGCATACATCTATGTATTTTTGAGGCTTGGTTCAAGTCCTTTTTTGTGACTTTTGGGACCTGCCTTGGCCCTGTCTATGGCTGGTTTGGTCATATTTTGCATGCATCTTGTATGTGTAGTGTAATCCCATTTGTAGCTCATCAAAGTAGCATGTTTGCTTAGCTTGTGTTGAGTCCATTTCAGTAGGTTTTTGGTGATGTTTTACCATGCCTTAGATCTGTTTTGGGTTGGTTTTGTCACTCCATGCATGTACAATACACTTGTAGTGTAAATCTCCTAAACTAGCTTTATATGCTTCTTGCTTTAGCATGTTATCCTAGCTTATGTTGAGTCCATTTCAGCATATATTTGGTCATCATTTGGCATGTCATGACTCTATATTTTACTGGTTTGGTCATATTTTGCATGCTCTATGTACTTGTAAAACAAATCTTGCTTACTAGCTTTATGTGCATGATGCTTTGGCTCATCATCCTAGCATATTTTACCTTTGCTCCAGCATGACTTTGTCCTTGTTTTAGACTATTCTTGGACTGTTTTGGGCTATCATGGCCACATCACTCATGCTTTGTATAGCTATAGTGTAAATGCTTAGGCTAGTCTTGGGTTTTGAGGCCCCTACCATGCCATACATTTGATGTTTGCATGCTTTGCCATCATTTTACATGTTATTTCAGTCCATGAAATGTAGTCACACACTTGCATTTGGCATGCTTTGAATGCCTTGGAAGCTTGGCTCCTTATGCCTCAAGAATGAACTTTGTGCATGCCATTAAGCCTAAGCCTTTGGCTCATCATATCAGTGCATTTTTGGTCTTGTTATACCATGATGTAACTCCGTTTTATGTTGTCCAAGTCATGCCATGTTTGGTTTCAATAGGTGTAGTGCATTGCCTCTTTTGTAGCCTTCCATGCTCTATGTGTTTGGCCTTGTGCTCTAGCCTATGTTGGCTAGCTTCGAGCTTAGTTTTGGTCTTATTTGGACCTGCCTAAAGACTATCTTAGGTTCCCTTAGCCCTTTGGGGCTTGCCTTGTATGGCCTGGCTTAAGTCCCTTTGCTAGTTTTGAGCTTTGAGCTTTCTAACATGCTATACTTGCATTGTTTAGTTGATTTGGCATCAATTTACATGAGATTTTAGAGCTTACCTTGTTGTCACATATCCATGCTTGTCACTCTTTAAGTGTGCTTAAGAGTTGCATCTATGTGCCTTAATCCATGAGCCAATTGGCATGCATGTTTGCCTTGCCTTTTCATGCTTTTCTTACTATCAATTCATCACTTTTGGCCACTGATTTGGGCATAGTTGAGGTCTGCCCATTTTGGTTTAAGTCCATCCCTTGCATGTTGTTGTATGCTTGTCTTGCATATTGTTGTATGCTTGCATCATTTTGCATGTTGTTGCATGCTATGCATGTTTGCATGTTTAGGATTGTATGCCTATTGCATGTCAGTTGCATTGCATCATGCTCATATAGTTGTTGCATGCTTGAGTTATTGTATTGCATGTTTGCATGCTTAAGTCATATTGCATGTTTGCCATGCTTGTGTTGCATTGTTGTTTGGATTAAGTATTAATCCGAGCACGAGGAACGAGGGGCGTTTCATACTTCAAGTGATGAAACGTGTCACAATTTTCGGTCGCCGACGCTCTTGATTATTCATGATAGAGTTCTAGGCACTCATGTGTTTATTTGTGCATTCATTTCATATTGATTTGCACAAGTTGGATCTTTGGCCATCTGTAGATGTCCCCGAACGCCCCGGGAGGATGGGTCCCGTTCTTTTGTTTTGGGCTCACTACAGTTCGGACTCTCAAATTGTCACAGTTCTAAATCTGAACCAAAGAGTTCAAATCCGGCAAATCGTTTTTTGGAAAACAGATTTTTAGAAAGAAGTGCCAAATACAGAGTCGTCACGTAAATATTTTTTATGAGGGAATTTAGGAAACCCTGACTCGTTTGCCTAAGGCCACGTGCCCGTCATCACCAAAGTTGCCTCAGCTAGGGAACTTGGGTACGATTGGGGAAGGTCAGCTATGAGAACCCCCACTCGCCCGATCCGAAGATCGGCCTCTACTAACCATGATATCTTGTTTTGAAAATATTATGCGTTCTTATACCGGTTAGTAGCCTAGAATTACTATGTGATGCGCACAACAAAACAAGTATAGACTAAATTGCCTAAGTCGGAACAAAGCATCGCATTTCTATTTTTTCGAAAATGGTTTGAATTTTGCTACTCGCGAGTAGACTAAAATACGGATTTCGATGAATTATCCCAATTCAAACAATCCAACCTTCACCCACATGCATTCATGCAGTTATATCACCTAAGCATATAGCCACATGGTAAGCATACTATCATGTTAACATTCACACTCATGCGAGATGCTAAAGCATAAATACTTACATCGTACTTCGTGCCAAAACAGTGAACTAGTTAGTAATCATATGCATGATCCTAATTCATGTTAAGGCGGCTAATGTATCTCATACAAAATGTCACTAGAATAGGCTCGGCTAATCTATGAATGGCATGTGAGATGCGACAGATAACATGTATTCAAGTTTGATTTGAAATACGATGCAGTTAGTATGATGTACCAAGCCCGGTGCATGCAAGACTGATGAATGATGCAAACATACGAGCATAAGTATGCTAATTGAAACATTCCCTAATACTAACCATTGAAAGCAGGTAAGTAAAAGGGAGAAAGAAGTGGGGGTTGGAAGACATGCACTCACGCACCCACACTTATTACAAATTTTCCCTCGCTCGGAGGGACCCAAAGAATAATACAATTTAACTAACTATCAAGCTAATTAAATATTACAGACAATTAACTAGTTAAGCAAATTAACTAAGCTAATTAAGCAGTAAAAGCAGCCTCGGGAAGAGGGCCCAATGCATGAGCACTCGGTTCCGCTCGGAAACCCACCATCATGCATAAGTTTGCCTCTATTTCCCCTGCTCTGCTCCTCTGAAAATTGCACAACTCCCAAGGTATGCTCCATGGACACTGTGGATCACCACCGACCAAGTGGAAACCCCACCGACCATGTCCAGATGGTCATCGACCATTTGTTGAGCTCTCGGCCATCAATAATTGGTCGGTCGGCACTCCATGTAGACGACCGGCCAAGTCTTTCTGCAGTATCTGTTTTGACAGCAACAGAGGGCAAAACAAGGCATGGCAATGCATTCCAAGCAAATGTGTGGACCAACACACCCCATATCATGTTTGTGACTCAAAGGGGTATGGTACTCGATTCTCGGACCGCTAATCGCGCATTTCAATGCGTGATGGCCCAAGGAACCAAGTTGTGCATTTTCAATGTAGGATGAAATGCATATAAACAAACAATGCGCTCAACCTCTATCATACTCAATTCAAGAAGCAGAGCATGCATGCCAATGCAATGCAACCTAGGCATGCGAACTAGGCATGCAATATGAACCTGAAGACAAGTATGCTAGGCACACAACCTAAGCTAGCAAGCATGCAAGCATGTAATAACTATGCTAATGATCAACATGCAAGATGTAACCTAATCATGCAAGTGTGTAAGGCATGCAACATGTTATGCAACCTAGTCAAGGAAATGCGTACCAAATGCAAGTGTCACGTAAACATGCAACAACAATACATGGTAAGTCAAGTATGCAATCAACACACAAGGTGTGCAAGCCACAATATGCAAAGGAAGGACTTACACTAATTTGGACAACTCTCTATTAGGCCCAAAACAGTGGCCAAATGCTATGGAAATGAGAGGCAAAACACACACAAGCATGCACATGTTAAGGCCTAAACACTTAAGCATCAAGAAGCATCTTTTAAGAACACTTAAAAGGGAATAACCATGGACATATGGCATACATAATAAGCTTTGAGAACATGTAGGAAATGATGCCAAATCAACCTACCAACACAAGCTAGGCATGCAACCAAGCCCAAGGACCTAAAACTTGATCATATAACACATGAAGCAAATGACCAAAATGAACCAAAACAGTCCTAAATCATGCAAAAGTAAGCCCTAAGAACCACTAAGATGGCATCTAAATGACCTAATCCTAGAGGCATACACAATAGCACAAACATGAAGCATGAAACACCAACCCCTTAACAGATTAAAGGGGCACCAAATGTAAGCATTCAAGCATACCATGAGGACTAAAATGACATGGCAAATGGTTCCTAACCACTGAAACAAAGCAAGTAAAGGATGCTCCACACTCACACACCCAAGGCTAACAAACCAAAATGCAAGGTGGTTATACTAAACATGTCATGGTCGACCAAAACAACCAAAAATAGAACTTAAGCATGCTAAAACAAGCACAAAAGCTTCACAAAGCTAGGCCAGAACGAGTAAGCATAATAGGCTAAATGCTAGGCACATGTTAAGCCAAATCATGGAATCACAAGACATGTATTCAAGGCAAGCATGGTGTGTCTAAACCAAGTAAAAGCAGTGCTATATTATGACAAAATAAGCACAAATAACAACTAAGACATGGCCAAAATGCACTTAAAAATGGTGCTCACACATGAGGCTAAAATGGCCCTTTTCAAGGACAACAACGAGACGGGGTGGCCCTCTCCTTCTTAGGACCTTTAACCACCATCCTCACCACTGAAATCCCTCAAGATTTCAGTCATGAGGAGGCCCAAACAAGGTGGTCCTGGAGCTCACCAAAATAGCACAAAAATGGGGCCAAACAAGCCCCAAGAGGGGTCAAACAACCCCAAGCAACAAAACACCCTTAAACAACTATTTTAAGCAAGTAAAAAAAAGAATTTTATTAGTTATATACAAAGTCTAAAAATAGTTGCAAGATAGGCAACAAAGCTATGCAAAAATGGGGAATAAAGGGTGAAGTTCTTACCCTTGATGACCCTCTTCACAAACAATGTTCCAGTTGGTTCTTCAAGCTTGAATCCACTCAAGAACACCAAGAATAGCTCTCTAGCCCCTCAGAAACCAAGAGAAGGTGTAACTTTATGTGTTTGTATGCAATAGTAAGACTAAAACACACACTTATGCACTAAAGAGAGAGATAGAGAGATAGACTAGCTACAACTATGAACTAACCCTAACTCAGAGCTCCCTCTATATTTTTTGTGTGTCTAACCCTAATGGAGGGAGAAGAGGCTTCCTCTTATAGAGCTCACTCTTGCAAAGCTTCTCAAGTAAGCTAGTCAAGAGGGAGATCCCTCCATACACGTGGAGGGGAGCAAAGTGTATGCCAGCTAGCACAGCTGGCATAAAAATATCTATAAAAGCAGATGCACAGTGGTCGGCCAGCCAAAAATGTAATTTGACCAAAATAGATGGCCGACCGACCATCCAGAGTGCCGACCGACCAAATATTTGGCCGATGGCAACAAAACCCAGCCGGTGGCCTCAAGCCATGGCCAATGATGTGTGGGAATGGCTAACAAGCCATTCCGTGCCCCTCAAAGGCAAAACACAAGTGTTTGGTGTCGAGTCAAGAGATCCTGAGGCAGGGGGCGTGGCCGAGACCTCCGGGAACTCAAGACGAACACAAACATGGTTGATCACCGAGTATTCAAACGGTGACTTCCAAGTCTTGAGGACGGTCAAAAATGGGATGTCTACACCATCATGCATCGAGATGCGTGATTGATAGTCGTGGATCCGACTATGCCTCTCCCTTGATGTTTCGAGGTGATATGGGGTGGCATAGTGTGTACATGCCTTTGGGAGACCCTCCAATTTCTCTGTTTTGCGCTCTACTGCAGCTTGGTGTCCCAGCACATCAGTGGCCGGCAGTGCCTTGCTAATGGTCGGCACCCTTAGATCCTTGGCCGGCAGTGTACCATCTTTGGCCGGTAGGTGGTCAGCAGCAGCTCCCCATGGCCGGCAGGCAACTGATGCACTCCCCAGACTGGTTTTGGTAAGGTTCAGCAGCAAGTTCTCAAGGACACCCTGCAGACAGAGCCTCTAAAGAGCAACCGGAAGGTGTTTCGAGGCGAGAAACCGAATGCAAGCATGCATACCCTTCTGCTTCTGTGAACAAAGCTGGAGCAGCTTTATTTGTTGTTTTTCATTTGTTAATTAATTAATGTGTTAATTAATTAAGTTTTGTAATAATTAGTTGTAGCTAGTTATTGATTTCGGTTATGTAATTAATTAGCCTGTTAGTTAGTTAATTAGCCGGCGTGTATTATTCATTCGGACCCTCCGTCGAGAGGGCCAATTTTGTAATAAGTGTGCGTGAGTGGGTGCATATCTTCCAACCTCCATTTCTTTCTCCCTTTTTACTTACCTGCTTTTGTTGGTTAGTTTTAGGTCACGTTTCAATTAGCATACTTATGCTTTGCATGTTTGCATCCATTCATCTGTCTAGCATCCTTATGCTTTGCATGTCTACATCATCCATCTATATTGCATGCACCAGGCTCAGCGCATTATACTAACTGCATTGTGTGTCAATTTGAATTTGAATACATGTATCAATTGTTGCACCTCATATGCCATTTTAAAATAGCCGAGCCTATCTCTATGTTGCATTTCCGCATGCATTGCATTAGCCATCTTAACATGAATTAGAATTATGCATTGATTACTAACTAGTTTCTGTTTTGGCTTGGAGTACACTGTAAGTGGTTATGCTTTAGCATCTTGCATGAGTGTGAGTGCTACCATGATAGCATGCTTGTCATGAGGCTCTTTGCTTATATGATATAACTGCCTGAATGCCTGTGGGTGAAGGTTGGATTGCTTGAATTGGATTAATTCATTGAAATCCGTATTTTAGGCTACTTACGAGTAGCAAACTCCAAACCATTTCCAAACAAATGGATATGCGATGCTTTGTTCCAAATTAGGCGATATAGTCTATACTTGTGTGTTGCACGCATCACATAGTAAGATTAGCTAATTAATCGGAATAAGAACGCATGTGTTTTCAAAAACTCGATATCATGCTTAGTACAGGCCAATCTTCGGATCGGGCGAGCGGGGGTGCTCATAGCTGACCTTCCCCAAGTTCCCGAGCCGAGGTAACTTTAGTGATGACGGACACGTGGCCTTAGGCATGAGTCAGGGTTTCCTAAATTCCCCCAAAATAAAATATTTAGGTGGTGACTTTGTATCTAGCAAAGTAGTCTATGTTTGGCACTTCTTTCTTAAAAATCTGTTTTCCAAAACGATTTGTCGGATTTGGACTCTTTGGTGATTTATCAATCTCACATTGCACATTGTGAGATCAGATTAAGAACCGTGACAATTTGAGTCCGAACTGTGGTAAGCATAGGCCCCGAGGGCACGTCCATAATTTCTGGGGAGTTTAGAGAACTTGACTCGAACTCATGATATCTTGTTTTAATTACACTTATGTGTTTCTTTGCATTGGTGCGCCTAGGACACCGTGTTTGCCGTATGCTATTCCTGTACAGTTTGTCAAAAGCTCACTTCGAAAAGCGTGCCATAAGGCTGACTGGTTGCGGGCTCTGCCACGACGGGAATACAAACCTCGATTTTTACCGGGGCACCCTTTTTGACCATTCAACCTACTGCATATCGGAATCCATAGTTACTATTCCAAACTAAGACAGGTTGCTTACCCGATTAGTAGGTTGTTTGAAACCGTTGTGTGCGTAGTGAAACCCTAGCTCCTGACAAAATAGGACAGGGAAACCCTACCCCAACATAGGGGTGTTTTGTCTCTTATTTGCTTGCTATGTGCTTTTAGAGTGTATCTCTACTGGGAACGCATATATCAGTTTGCAAGTCTAAGTATCAGGCCTGCGGGCATTAGTATCAGTATTGTGAGAATCAGTCACATCTGCGGATATCAGATTCAGTTTTGGGACAGTGATTTGGGAACAGTGATAAATGGTTTAGGGCAGTTCTTTCAGCTTGTGTGTGCCAATTGTGTGTTGTACTTATTTAAGCTGTTATGCTGTCCGTTTGTCTATTCATTATTTCCTTATTATGCTTTATTTATCTTTTTGCAAGGTAGTTTAGCACCATTGATTCCAACTAGGAAGATATCCCCCAAGCACTCTGGGTAAGAGGTTGTAGACTCAATCGATCCAGGAATCTGATAGACGGACAACCAGTGTACTACTCACTACCCTCAATTACCAGACGGAGGGCAGTCAAGCAGAGAATATCAGTCCAGCAGTCAGTTCCGAGGGCTTTGTCTACCCCACCTGAGTATAGTAGCGATCAGAGTTCTATTTCTCCCACAGAAAGGGAACATATACCAGTTATTCAGATAGATCCGTACAATATGGCAAGCTTAGAGGAGATGGTCCATCTCCTCCAAGAAAGCATGAAAACTATGCAACAGGACGCTGCCTGCGAAGTAGAATCTACTAAACAACAGGCCGTGGTCATGACTCAACAGGCAGAATTAATCGCTAGGCTACAGCAGCAAGCCGAAGCATCTGCTTCACACCCTCCCCCGCCAAGAGTTCCCATACTTGGGGAGACAACTAACGTCCAGGATGATACGAACATTCTAATCGAGCCAGCTCTGCCCCCAGTTTTACCCCAGCTGTCCAAGACACCCACCAACCTACCAGATTCTCCCTTTGAGTTCGAGACGGACCCCACAGTACTGAAAGTAAGCAAGCTTGAAAAGCTATTCAAGAAGTCTCAAGGGGCTCATTCCATTCCAGATATTGAGGATGGGTACACCGACTCGGCCGTGACACTGCTAGACTGTTTTAAGATGCCACATATTGACTGCTTTGACAGGTCAGGGGACCCTATGGTGCATTTGTAGCTGTTTTCAGACATTCTAAGGCCGATGGGCCTCTCTAGATTACAAAAACTTTCCTTGTTTGGCCGGACCTTGTCAGGTGTGGCGGCCATTTGGTATGCAAAGTTGGAAGATTCCGTCAAGAGGAGTTGGAAGGAGATGGATGAGGCCTTCATAGCTCAATACTCATACAATACACAAATCGAGATTACGACCCGTGATCTTGAGACAACCAGGCAGGAGCCAAAGGAGAGTTTCTCTGACTTTGTGACCCGGTGGAGGGCCAAGACCTCGATGATGACCATCAGGCCAGTTGACAAAGATCAAATACAGGTGGTTGTGCGCAACCTCCAACCCAAGCTTATGCAGAAGATGATCGTTCTCCCCCTCCCCACCTTTGCAGACCTACACGAGATAGGGGTGCAGATCGAGGATGCTATGAAACAGGGTCTGATTAACCAAGACCGAGAGCAACCCAAGAGGGCCTTCAACTACAGTGCAAATGCAGGCATAAGCAGTGCCGCAGCTGGCAGATCTTCTGATGTGAGTATGGTTACCACCACCAATACCCCTAGAACCCTTGTAGCTACACCATTCACCGGTGTGTCCGGAAGTAGCTCGCAAACAACCAAGTATTCCCCCTGAAACCAAAAAACCTTTACTCCACTATACATGCTCCCGTCCAAAGCTCTGGGGGTTTTGATCAGGAAAAGGCACCTAAAGCCCCTAGAGCCGCGGCCACTACCAGACAGACTCTCCCATCAATTTCATCTAAACTGGGGTTGTGTCATACGACCCCAGCATATATATCACCCCTTCTCACCTACCCAAGCTGGAGGTGTTCATTCCTGACAGCACTGACTTGTGTATGTTGGGCATCTCTCGAACCCAACTAGGGATGGTGGTGGTGATTGCCGGAGCTAAAATTGGGTCAACCACGGAGGTAGATCAGAATGATTATACGGAGCCTGAAGGGTCTGTGAGCTTCAAATAAACTCGAGCGGTTACATTACATCAGTAGGCCAGGCTAGGCCAAATGTGAAACTGTCAGTAGAGACAGAGGTTTGTGTAGCACGAGAGGATGGACCTGATCAAGGGCTACATGACCTAGTGGATATGGAAGAAGACCTTGTGAACCTGCAGTTCTTTGAAGAACAAGATTCAGGGGATGTGGCAGTCAATTGGTTTGATGGGTCAGCAGAAACTACTAGATGGCTCGACGACCAACCAGATGTTGAGGAACAAACTCAGTTAGATCAGAGTCCGCCAGGGACGGAGTCATCAACAGTGGCCGGAAGGGCCGAGAGTCAGAATGCACCGTCGGAGAGCACCGGTGATAATAATTTTGCTCAGGACCAGAGCATTTCGAGTATAGAGGACATTGAATAGCAAGCCACACTGAAACAATTCAAGCGAGAAAGGACCGAGGATTCTGAAAGAGTCAGGAAAGCCAAAGCCCCTAAGGGGACAAAACGTGTTGTAAACACTAGAACAGAAGATGCCGTAGGCACAGGAATAGTTGTGACGGAGCCGGACAAGTGCCTGTCAGTTGCCAATGGCATGTGGTAGGAAGATGACGACCTACGTCTTGCCCACACAGATGAAGACTAGGGACAAAACCAGCCAGATGATACCTGCTATGTGGGTGAAGTAGACCACATGACTAGGAGTGGGCGGTATTTTAAGACCCCGCACTTAGATCAACCAGAAGTGTACGGGAAGGACAAGGAGGCGGAAAAATAGAAAGAGAAGTTACTTGAAGAAGAGGTTGTGTTGAAATAGCTAAAGAAGATACAGGCAGACATCTCCATCCGGGGACTACTGATGGCTTCATGAGGTCATAGACAGGCTGTCCTTTCAACAATGGACAAGGCCAAACTCTCAATAGACACCACGAGCAGAGAGGTGAAGGGGACTGTGCAGATTCAGACCCAGGTTGGTCCAGGACAACACAATGTTGATTTTCATGTCTTGGACGTTCCCGCAACCTTTAATCTACTCCTAGGGCGGTCGTGGCTGCACCAGGTGAAGGCAGTCTCTTCTACGCTACACCAAATCTTGAAGTATCCCCACGGGAAGAGGGTAGCTATTGTTTTTGGGAATTCGTCAATTCATCCGCCACCAGAGGTGTCCACGCCGGTTTTGGAAATCGAGCATGGCACAGAGGATGTGTTCCTATCAGGATTCACCTTAGCTGAGGCCCAGGTCGTTCAGAACATCTTAGCTATTGATAAGGGATTGTATGTTAGTGCACAGTCAGTGTACCTCACGAATAAACTTCAGCACATCCCTGGGATGGGACTAGAAAGGAGTGGCCGAAAAGGCATTGCAGTATCGGTTGAAGTGCTGCACAACCCTCATACCTTTGGCTTAGGCTATCTGCCTACCAAAGAGGACTGGGTAAGGAAAGGCAAAGAAATGGCTGGAAGAGCCAGAGCCAAGCAAACCGGGAAGCATTTTGATTTGATGCATCGGCCTATTCAGGGTACCCTGAATGGACGCTTTGTCCGGGAGGGGAAAGACTTTCCATTCTGCAACTTCCCAGAGCCATGGTTGAATGCAGAAAAGAGGCGCATGCCGGGATTTGAAATCTTCTTCGACTTGCAGTTATCCGAGGATGATGTCGTTAAGGAACAGACAGGTCTATCAGCTGAGGTTGAGCTGTGTAAGGAAGTGGATTTTAAGAACACCGAGATTGAAATGGGGGTAGCACTGGCCTGTCGACTATCAGATCCTCCGATCGTACATGAGTGCTTGGGGGATGATCTCTCAGTGTCCACGATCAGGAATAAAACGGCTGCGAGCCCACCTTCAAACATTTTGGATGCATCCGTCGCACTCTCCATCGTCTGGCAGTACGATAAGGGATTCTTATCGAGGAGCACCGGGTCAGGTTGTGAGCCGGAGTCAGATTCCACCGAGTCCGTAGGGTCGGAATTAGGTTCCAGCTCATCTGAGTCTAAGTTCGGTATTCTTGGGGGTGATAACCCAGATACCACAATCCTGTCTAGGTCGTCTTTTTCTTTCTCTTTTGAGTTTGTTGTAACAAAAGAATCAAATGGACTGGATGAAATGATTAATGAGAATGGAATAGCTGTGGCTTCTGAGTACTTTTATGTGCCTTTGATTTATTGTATTAATCAGGACTTTCAAAATTTCGCTGAAAACGACGAGGAAGAAATTCCTCGGGTTTTGAAATATTTGCTTGAATAAGAGCATGAGAGGTTTGTAAAACCGCTAGTTGATGAAATCACTCAAATTAACGTTGGTACTAAGAAGGACCCACAGCTGGTCTAGATTGGGTCCACGTTGTCTTCGGAGGAGCGCGAGCGCTTAGTCGCTTTATTAAAATATTTCAAAGATGTTTTTGCGTGGTCCTACAAAGACAAGCCTGGAATCGATCCTGAGATTATACAGCACCGGATCCCTCTCGACCCAAAGGCCCGACCTGTCAAGCAGAAGCTCAGAAGGATCCGCCTAGATTGGGCTCTCAAGATCAAAGAAGAGGTCACCAAGCAAATCGACGTAGGGTTCCTGCTAGTATCTGAATACCCAACTTGGTTGGCCAACATCGTTCCAGTGCTGAAGAAGGATGGCAAGATCCAGGTATGTGTGGACTTCAGAGATTTGAATAAAGCTAGTCCGAAGGATGACTTTCCTTTGCCGCATATCGATGAGTTAGTGGATTTTACTGCTGGGCACGCATTGCTCTCATTCATGGATGGCTTCTCAGGCTACAATCAGATTGTAATGGCACCCGAAGACAGGGAGAAGACTGTTTTTACTACCCCTTGGAGGACCTACTGTTATAGGGTAATCCCATTTGGGCTGAAGAATGCTGGAGCTACATATCAACGGGCTGCAACCACGATATTACACGACATGATCCATAAAGAGGTTGAGGTGTACGTGGACGACATGATTGTCAAGTTCAAAGGAAGAGAGGGCCACTACACCACCTTGCAAAAGTTCTTCCAAAGGATCAGAGAATTTCGGTTGCGGCTGAATCCTCATAAATGTACGTTTGGTGTTACAGTAGGGAAAATGCTGGGGTTCTTGATCACACAAATGGGCTTCGAAGTTGACCCTTCCAAAATCAAGGCCATCTTAGAAATGCCACGAACAAGGACTGAAAAGGAGGTGCGAAGCTTTCTTGGTAAAGTGCAATTCATAAGACGATTTATCACAAAATTAACCTTGACTTGTGAACCACTCTTTGGTCTCCTAAAGAAAGGAACGAAGTTCCAATGGGACGGCCGATGCTAAGCTGGTTTTGAACAGATTAAGCAATACCTACAGAACCCACCTGTGTTGTCACCGCCTGAGCCGGGAGAACCATTGATTTTGTATCTTTCAGTGACTGAGACTACAATGGGTTGCATGCTTGCACAAGAGTCTGAGGACAAAGTGGAGAGGGCTATTTACTATTTGAGCAAGAAAATGCTGGAGTACGAAACCCGATACACTCTGCTGGAAAAGGCTTGTCTGGCCTTGGTATGGGCTACTAGGAAGCTGCGACACTACCTGTTAGCTCACTCTGTAATGTTGGTTTCAAGATTAGATCCCATCAAATATCTCTTCGAGAAACCAGCATTTACGAGTAGGCTAGCTCGTTGGTTGCTTTTGTTTTCCGAATTCGATCTGAAGTATGTGACGCGCAAGTCAATAAAAGGGGAAGAGGTAGCGGAGTTCCTTGCCGATCAGCCAGTTGAAGGGGATGAAGCAGTTGAGTACCTATTCCCAGACGAGGCCATTTTGCACATCGACGAATAATTTTGGACGATGTACTTTGACGGAGCGTTAAACCAACACGGGTATGGGATAGGAGTGTTGTTGATAGCACCCGATAATTCTCGTATACCCCTAGCATTCAAACTCCGGTTTAAAGTCTCGAACAATGAAGCAAAATATGAGGCATGCATTGCTGGTTTAGAAGCTGCCCTAGAACTAGGGGCAAAACGGTTGGACGTTATTGGGGACTCGAACCTTGTTGTATCTCAGGCTAAAGGAGATCGGAAAGTCAAAGAAGAAAAGATAAGAATTTACCACCAAACCTTGGACTTGCTAATTCTTCGGTTTGAGAAGTTGAACTTCGCTCATCTGTTAAGAGAAAACAACAGGTTCACAGATTCACTAGCAACTCTACCTTCCATGATAGACATCCCTTTTGGAGTCCGAATGCGTCCGATCATCATTGACTAGGAATTTGTGCCGGCCTACGAGCTGATTACTGTCATAGAGGAGGTTCAAGATGAAAACCCATGGTACTACGACGTTTGGAACATCTTGGAGAAAGAAACATATCCACCATGGGCAAACGCCAAAGATAAGAGGGCAATACGAAGAATGGCTCCTCGTTCCTCGTCTGCGGGGGTAAACTGTACAAGAGAGGTCATCTGGGAATGCATAAATTGTTTGTTGATGCTGAAGAATCGAAGCGCCTGATGGAGGCCATCCATGGAGGAGAGTGTAGAGCGCGCATGAATGGGGTGATGCTAGCCCGGAAGATCCTCAGACAAGGTTACTACTGGTCCACCAATGAGGAGGATTGTATTGGTTTTGTCCGGCGATGCCACAAATGTCAAATCCATGCAAATCGCATGAACATTTCACCGTCTAAGCTGTACAACATGACCTCGCTATGGCCATTTTCAGTATGGGGGATTGATGTGGTCGGAGCTATCACTCCAAAAGGGTCCAATGGGCATGAGTTCATTTTGGTGGCGATAAACTATTTTACAAAGTGGGTTGAGGCCCAATCTTATGCGGTGTTGAAGGCTTCACATGTCGCAAAGTTCATCAGGAACAACATCATCTGTCACTACGTGGTCTCGAATGAGATCATTTCAGATAATGGCTCCCACTTCAAGAAGGAGGTGATCGACCTATTGGAGAAATACAATGTGGCATTTCATAAGTCGTCTACGTATCGGCCACTGACCAGCGGAGCAGTTGAGGCTGCCAAAAAGAATATTAAACACATTTTGCAAAAGATGGTGGAAACCTACCGGGACTAGCTAGATAAGTTGTCATTCGCTCTGTGGGGCTACCGGACTTCAATTCGGACTTCTACTGGAGCGACTCCGTATTCGTTGGTCTACAGAATGGAGGCTGTTCTACCTATCAAAATTGAGGTTCTGTCATTACGAGTACTGGCTGAGTGTCAGATAGTTGAGGCAGATTGGCAGCAGAGCAGGTTCGAAGAACTAATGTTGTTTGATGAGAGAAGGCTGAAAGCACTGTACCATGTTCAGGGTTATCAACGCAGAATCGCCAAGGCTTTCAACAAGAAGGTCAAGTCCAGGAATTTGAAAGAAGGGGATTTAGTGCTCAAAGACAACCAAGCTCCCATTCACGACCCTAGGGACAAGTTCAGACCCAATTGGACTGGCCCTTACATCATCAAGTCTATCTGGTCGAGTGGAGCTGTAGTTCTGATGGACCTAGATGACCTAGAGTTCTCCCAACCAATCAACATGGACAAGTTGAAGAAATATTTTCCATGAGTGGCTCGCTAGGCCGAAAACCTGAAAGGGCGACCTAGGCAAAAGTTAGAGCATGAAAAATTTGAAATTATAAAAACTTAGCTCGCAAGGTTGAAAACCCGCAAAGGGCGGCCTTGGCAAAAGTTAAAGCACAAAAGGAGAGACTAAATACACGAGTGAACCCAAGCCGAACTACGTAAGGCTTGATTCCCATTTTTGGGATACGTAGGCAACTTCATCACGAAGTCTAGCAATAAACACTTCCCCGATCAACTTTGTCCATGTGATCATGTCTGGTCATCTTCGTTTATTCTGTATTCAGGGGCTCGGTTGTGATCTCCAGTGCAGTGCTATTCAGACTAGGGGCAACTTTCTAGTTGCTAGGATCCAGGATTGTGCATCTCAATGACAGATCTCAGGCGTGTCCAGTTCTGATCCATATCGAAAATGGTTTTGAAAAGTTTTGATAAAAGTTGATTTTTCTCAAAGTAATCTTTTTACAACTTAAACTATTTTTGGACCCAAACGGAAAATTTTCAGTACCCACAACCTTCAATTTCATTGATTTCAATACAGAGTTCTCCTACTCTTGAGCACAAATCGAAGTTGTTTTTTATTACATTCATAAAGAAAACTTGAAAGTTCTGATTAAAAGCAAATAAATTTGGGGCATAAGTCAGGTGTTCCTGCCTCCCCTCCCAGAGCTTGTGGAAGCCTCTAACGCCAAAGTGGGCCCTACTTGTGCCTCTTCGTTGAGCCAATCTAGGCACTCATCAGAAAGGGTGCAGCTGGAAGCGGGAGCAGGAGCCAGAAGCTCTCTTGTCCTCTAAGTTGTGGCATACCAAGCTAGTTGCGTGCCTCGGATCGGAAATGTAGCAGGATACTCTATCCCCTCCTCCAGGCAAGTCTGATCATGTCCAAACTGACGCTGGAATCAGAATGGAAAATAGAACATGCATTGTGTCAAGCCAACCAATTGGATCCCGGGCTAACGGGTCATGCTATAACTCATCGCCGGTAGATTGAGCCAAGGACAGCGCTAAACAATGTTAGTAACGGATAAACTTCACATCCAGTTTAACCACCATCCCTCATCAGGAGCATCGACTAGACGTCGCCGAAAGAAATAGCTACGAGCTGAATATGTGGGGCAGAAGTCCACAACCTTCAATTTGTCCATTAACCCTATCTGGGGAGGGATTGAAAAATGAGAGATTAAAGAATAGAGAGGTGTACGTTGAGAGAAAAGTAAGAAAAGGGTTTTGAGAGAAAAATCGAGCTTGAGGGTCGAGTGATGTGAGAAACATATGTGAGAAAAGGTGGGAAACATACCAGTAACAGTAGTGGACTCCCTGCCAATCTAGCCATCTCCCGACGATGAAAGGCGTCCAAACCTATCAACGTCTCAGCAAGTGCCATGGCAATGCAGCTTTTGCCTTTCCTCAAGCCCTCAGCAACTTCAATCAAACGAGTGCTAAACACACCAGAGCCTGGGGGAAGTAGGAAATGAGACAACATGCACAAGCAAAGCGCATGTCGCCGATAACCCTGCCAATGATGGTCGCCGCGGTCACCGGCATCAGAAAACCGAAAAACCAAGCTCGGAATATCTAACTCTCTATTATGAACCAATGATCGAGCATCACGCAAGTGAGCCCACACATCCGCCCCAATGCTTGGACGTAGCCAAAGCGGAATTGTGGCAAGATTTCTTCATCGCGCTTGGATTCCATTAAGGCTTGAAAGTCTTCAAAAGAGGGACACATCTCTTGCCCGCCAAAGCTAAAGACGTGTATCACCGGACTCCAAAACCTTGCCGCGGCATGAAAAAACAGAAAACGCAGCGGGGTGCGACTCAACGTGAATAGTGCACTTATGCCAAAACACCAAAAATTAACCTTTTACGAGCCATCTAAGTTGGCAATCCAATTTGTGAGGTTTTGAGCAAAGAATGCTTCCATTTGGTGCAAATTTGAGCTGAAATGAAGAGAATCCCGAAGCTGGAACTCATGTAGAAGATAAGGTAGTGAGTGGATGACAGATGTCACTGTTTCGGAGAGTCTGCCATCGATGGTCGGCAGTGGCACATCAGTGGCCGGTAGTGGCACACTAATGGCCGGCAGGCCTTCCTATATGGCCGGCAGTCTCTCCCTCATGCTCACTAGCCTTCTTGGTGAAAACCCAACAGTTGGTTGTAGAGAAGTCCTATTACCTAGGTCTTTTAAGGTCTTGTTTTGTCCTGTTAGACTCTATCGCGTCTCATTTAAGACGTATTAGTTTCTTTTTGTGTCAGGTTGTAATCATCCTTCTTTCATTTATCGAGTTGTCGTAATTTGCTTATCGAGTTGTAAACTTGTTAATGCTTTGTTTTGCTTATCGAGTTGTTTTGTTGTTAGTCGGTTCACTACCTGATTAGTGCAATTCGAGCGTTCGGTTTTCAAAATAAAAGTTCGATCTTATTTACATTGTTGTGTAAAAATGATGCGATGCAATGCGATGCATACGATGTACAAATGAAACACTTTTTCAACAAAATGCTGTTTTCATTCCATCATAGATTCTTTTTACAAAAGAGCATAGTTTCAAAAAGTAAATCTTCCTGACGCAATACAATGTGCAAAACTACTAGTAAAAAGGAAAATAAAGCAAAAAAGAAGAGCAACGTCTGGATCAGCAAAATGTCTGGATCGGCGCCAATCGCCTCAAGGCTAAAAGGTCTTCCTCGTCCTCTTCCTTGACCGAGAGGACTCTGGAACATCGCCACCGTTAGCACCTGATTCTGAACTCGAGCCCTCTCCAGCTCCATCTCCATCCTGAGACGACTCTGCACGCGGACTCATTGCCTCCTTGTCAGATTCATCGTCATCTGGGGCAGGCCCCGTGAACTAGTCCCTCGTCCTGCTTCCCCTGCTGCTCGGGGAGGTGCTGAAGGACCCGCTCCTGCTCCTGTTGAGGTACTGGATGGGCTTGGCGTCAAGAAAGGAATATGAAAAAGGGTAATCCACCAAAATGCATCAGTAATCAAGATGTATCAAATGCCAAGAATAATGTGCTGTGAGCAGTGAATGATTTGCAGTAAATGTGTACCGTGAGCGGTGTATGGGAACAATGTATCAGATCAGTGTGGTGTGTAACTGTGCAAATGATGGCGTGTTGAAAAAAGACTATGTGGCATGAAGTGTAGTTTGAAAGAACTCACTGGAATGCTGTAAATACTAAGCAGGTCCAGGCTCGTCTGCAGCATCCCCATCATCAAAGCCGTCATCTCCAGAGACTGACGAGTGTACTTAATGGGAGCCTGCAGAAATGTTGAAGTCATTAGTATTTTACAGGATATCCAATGAAATGAAATGACTGTGCAAAATGAAAAGTATAGCGCATACCGGGGTCGAGCCGTAAACTCCGACAAGCTCATGACCAGCTAGAGGAGGAGCGAAGAGAATCTAATAAGTCTCTCCAGCCCGCCCTCAGCTTGTCATAGTAGCAGGCAACACGGGCCATGCAGTCCCTTGCCTCCCCTCAGGACCTCTTCTCCTATGAGACCTGGTCGCTCCGCCTCTCCCTCTCGCAGCTGGAGCCCTCTCTCCCTTTCCTCCTCGCATACCGGACAAAGAAGGCATCATATGCGTCTGAATAAAGGTCGCGTAGTTTCCCTCTGCGCGGAAATACTCCGTCTCTAGTCCTACTTTAAACTGAATCACCTGGTCAACGGACAACCTGTGTGTCTCCCTCATCGATGGTGGAGGTGCCATCGGCACAAATGGAGCAGGCGCTCCCAAAGTCTGACGCACGAGGCGCTCACTCAAAAACCAGGCACGACAGATCGGGCCCTTGAAGAGAATGTGAAACTGAGACATGGTCCGAGCAATGTGGTGCTGATCTCGGAGTCCTAACGGAATCGCATCCCATGGCTGCCATGTAGTCTGAGAAAAGAGAATGAACAAGATGACCAGTCGTCAAATAACTTATCAAGATGCATCGGATTAATTGAAATAATCTTATTGCAGACTTACCTCACACGCTATGACCGTGTTGAAAAACTGCCGGAAGAACATGAAGCTCTCTCGAGTCCTACGACGGAGCTGGCCGTCGTATACATTAGAAAATGGGATGGTCACTGGGGTCTCTTCCATAGGCTCCGGGGCAAGTGTCGGAAACTATGCATACACCCACAGCTATGAGAAAGATGTGATCAGTACAATGTATGAACAAATTGCAGAAAACATAACGCAATACAATGAATAAAGGTTGCAAGCCTAGAGCAAATATTTGATTGTGTGTGTGTCGTGTATTGTATGTAGTGTGCAGCATGTATGGCGTACAGAAAATGCAAAACAGAAAGCATACAGTACAAGTGCTAAACAAAGAGACAACAGCAAATACTGAGCAACGTAATGAAAAGGGAAAACTAGGTTGTGTACCTCCCAAGCCCGCCAGTAGCCGCTGATCAACCTCCCACACATCCGAGAGGTCGAGCTCATATACCCGTAGAGGGTGGTAAGGCCGGCTACGCCCCAGTCATAGAAACGAACCCGCTGGAGCACCATTAGAGTGCCCAGGAAGTATAAACCTACGGTGTTCCACCTATTCGAAAACAAGGTGGTACCGAAAAGGAATAAGAGGAAGCCCCTAGCATACTGTTCTGCCTCCTCATTAGTATCGGGATCCTCCCTCCTGTAATGCTCCTCGAACCAAGAGTATCTAACCATGCATGCTCGAAGTATCGATGGACGTGCTCCAAGCAATGTGTCCCATGCAGCCACCCACTCTCCCATGTCGGGATCAAGGGGAATCGGATCACCTCCTACGCCCAGGCCGGTGATCATGGCGAAGTCGAGAGGAGTCATGGTCATCTCTCCTGCCAAGGAGAAGTGGAAAGAGTTGGTGGTGTCCCACCACCTCTCTACAAGAGCCCCTAGGAGAGGGCAACTCGCTGTAACCCGTGTCAAGCTACAGCAAAATACGCCGAAGCCGGTCCCATTGATGATTCGGCGGACCCTCGAGGGAAGCACATCGTACCAATCCCGAGCCGTCGTAGTACTATAACCCCTGAAGGAGCGGGATCCACCCTATAATAGAAAATACAGTTCAAATTAGATCAACAGTGTATTGAAAATGCAGTTCGGATCAGATCAGTGATGTATTGAAAGTACAGTTGCGTGCAAATCAGTGGTGTATTGAAGGTAAAGTTGAATTCAAAATAGTGACACCTGAGGTGCGCTCGTATACAGTACATATAGTGCAGTGATGCGCGAAGTACAGTTCAATGCAAAGCAATAATGTATGAAATACAGTCGGGTCAAAGCATGCGATGCAATTAGATCGAAACAAGGCAAGAAATGTAAATAGTTGAAAGTAATACTGCAAAAAAAACAGAGTTCTTACCTCTACAGCAATGGCCGACAAGTGAGACATCGGCTCCCTCAGCAAGAGGTCGTCTGGTACACACTCATCAAAATCAGTAAAAGTGTGGATGCCTCCTGCCACCAGTATATTGTGAGTCTCCGGATGATACCTCGTGAGGTCGAATGGACGTATGCTTAATGGTAAAGGTTGAGGCTCGACCTCTGGCTCAGCCGCAAAGTCTGCCGCCAACTCTACTGGAGGAAGTGCGGGGAAGCCCTCATCATGTGGGACGTTGTTAGCCATCTAAGATCGATGCAAAATGACTCAAAATGAGCAAAATGGTGGAGTTTTGAACAAATCAAACCCTAAGAGAGAGAAAATTCAAGAAAAGCTGAAAAATCGCGAAGAGTGAACTAACCTCGAAAGAAATCCAAGAGAAATGATCCTCAAATGGAGGAAATGATGAAAGAAACCTCAGATGCAACTTCTGATCGGTTCAAATCGAAGAAAACCAAGAGGTTTTAACGATTTAAGATTGTTTAGGGTGTTGGAAAACGCGTAGAACGCGTGAATCTAGAGAGAAGGCACACCTAAAGGCAAGGAAAATGTTTTCTATGCAAGGGTTTGTGAGGAAATGGGTCAATTGTGGGCCTATTTAAACACCCATGGCCGAGAAGACCACTTTGCCCGAATCTGCCACCGATGGCCAGCAGGGGCACATCGATGGCCGGCACAACTCCATCGATGGCCGGCAGTTGCCAATGATGGCCGGCGGTAGCCGGCGACTCTCCCTGATGGCCAGCAATCCTCCACCAGCTCCCTCTACCTATTTGATCTTGGTATGTGTCCCTGGGCTTCAATAATCCCGAGGAATGCACCAAATTTGATTCGATACGCCTCCGTGGAAACCCGGGAATCATGTCCTCACTGTACGGTGGTTGTCACCTATCAACGCGCACAAGGTGTATCCTTTTTGACGCATCACAAACCTTCCGGGAAATAAAATCGGAAGTCCCCTTTTAAGATGCCTTCATTAAGCATGTTTGTTTTTTGTTGTTATCACCTTGCATTGGCTTATTAAAATTAAACACCCATTCTTTATATTTGCACTGTCTTGCATCTAGTTTATATTTGCATTGTCTTGCATCTTCTTCAAATTTGCATTGTCTTGCATCTAGTTTATATTTGCATTGTCTTGTATCTTCTTTATATTTGCATTGTCTGACATCTAGCTTATATCTGCATTGTTTTGCATTTCATTAAACCTGCATTGTTTTGCATTTCATTAAACCTGCATTGTTTTGCGTCTCATTAAACTTCCATTGTTTTGCATCTCATTAAACTTGCATTGTTTTGCATCTCATTAAACTTGCATTGTTTTGCATCTCATCAAACCTGCATTGTTTTGCATCTCGCTTCGCTTATATACTTTTTAACTTGCGCTGTTACGCAGGTTATGTGCGCTGTTACGCACTTATTATTTTAACTTGCGCTGTTACACAGGTTATGTGCTCTGTTACGCACTTCTTATTTTTAACTTGCGCTGTTTCGCAGGTTATGTGCGCTGTTACGCACCTTCTTACTTTAACTTGCGCTATTACGCAGGTTATGTGCGCTGTTATGCACTTGTTATTTTAACTTGCGCTGTTACGCAAGTTATGTGCGCTGTTACACAGTTCTTATTTTAACTTGCGCTGTTACGCAGGTTATGTGCGCTGTTACGCACTTCTTATTATAACTTGCGCTGTTACGCAGGTTATGTGCGCTGTTACGCACTTATTATTATAACTTGCGCTGTTACGCAAGTTATGTGCGTTGTTACGCACTTATTATTTTAACTTGCGCTGTTACGCAGGTTATGTGCGCTGTTACGCACTTCTTATTATAACTTGTCCTGTTACGCAGGTTATGTGCGCTGTTACGCACCTTCTTATTTTAACTTGCGCTGTTACGCAGGTTATGTGCGCTGTTACGCACCTTCTTATTTTAACTTGCACTGTTACGCAGGTTATGTGCGCTGTTACGCACTCATTTTCTACTTGCGTTGTTACGCATGTCTTACTTGCGTTGTTACGCACTTCATCTATCTTACGCTGTCACACACGCTACTTACATTGCTATGCACATCTATCCTGCGTTGTTACGCATATCTATCTCATTAACTTGCGCTGTCACGCATGTTTTATTTGTTTTACTTGCGCTGTTACGCATGTTTAACTTGTCCTACTTGCGCTGTCACGCATATCTATCTCATTAACTTGTGCTGTCACGCATGTTTTATTTGTTTTACTTGCGCTGTTACGCATGTTTAACTTGTCTTACTTGCGCTGTCACATATATCTACTTCTTTAACTTGTGCTGTCACGCATGTTTTATTTGTTTTACTTGCGCTGTTACGCATGTTTAACTTGTCTTACTCGTGCTGTCACGCACATATCTTTACTTGCGTTGTCACACACACAGTTCTGTCTTGCATTGTTATGCACACTTTACTAGCGCTGTTACGCACTTTTCTATATTTTGTGCTGTTACACATACTATCTTCACTTGCGCTATTACGCACACACCACTATCCCGCGCTGTCACGCACTTCCCTTTAACTTGCATTGTCACTCATGTTTTACTTGCGCTGTCATGCACTTTTCACTTGCATTATTATGCATGTTTTTAACAATATTGTACCTGTTGGGTCTCTTTCTTTTACAGGCACGATATTGTATGTACAGTTCATTTGAAGCTGACGCGACCAGACGAACCGGACGGTATTATATCCACTCCGCGTGAGACGTGGTGAGAATTACATAATTTTCTTGCATTCTTTCTGTTGAAATATATAGGACTATTATTCATTCGCTTAAAATGTTGCATTTATTTTACGTAATTGCTTCATTATAGTTTTCCTTTGCATATTCATAAGTTATGCTATTGCATCGTGCATATCATTTGCATTTTTCCCTAGCCTACGAGCACATCTCTGCATGCTCATATTGATTGTCGGCCTGAGTCTTTGGCCTTGTTAAAAATGGGTCGTCTTTGGGCTTTGGCACTCACTCCCGTCACGTTCTGACTTTCGAGTTCTGTCAAAGAGGGGCAACTGTAGACACCCTATTTTTGACCATCCTCAAGACTCAGTTGTGCTTGCAGGTACATCCAGACACAAGTTCGATTGCTCGTCGGGTATTCGACTTTTGTGGCGGAACGTCACAGGTTCAAGCTTTCCGGATCCTGTATCCTTTCTGCCCCATTCTTGGACCATGACTTGGTCCTTTCAGAATGAGTTTTTTGGTGCACTGCCGACCCCATTTTCGCCCTGTCGGCCTTCACCCTGTCACTGTCGGCCATTGATGATGCCTGCCGGCCATCAATGAGCCACTGCTGGCCATCCCTGATGGTCGGCAGACCTCCTGTCTCAGCTGGTTTCACTCCAGATCTTTTGAGCCAACTAGAATCCTGTTATCTGCCCTCTATACACGTGTATGGAGGGATGAAGCTCTTGCCAAGCTTCTTGAAGAAGCTTTGCATTGCTTTTCTCCTCTATATGGAGAGAGCCTCTCTTCTTAGCAAAGGTTCAGCACTTTGAGAAGGAAAATCTCCCTTTCTCTCTCTCTCTCTCTATATTGTTGTCCATTTGTGCCTTGAAGTCTTTTACACTACAACACTTAGAGATACACCACCACCTTTGGGTTGAGGTTCCTGGGAGGACTTCTTGAGCTCTGAAAGTGAGTTTTTGGCCCCTGAAGTTGCTGGTCTCGAAGTGGATCTTCAAGGGTAAGTTTTTTTCCCCTTTTTAGCACTTTTTTGTACCTCATTTTGGCCATACTTGCATGTTGTTTTAGGCCTTTCTTTCAACTGAAAAAAGTCTTGTATTTAAGTGCTTTTGAAGTTTGTGTAGGTCTTTTGGCTGTTGGGGGTCTTCAACCCTCTTGTTGGCCCTTTTTGGCCTTGTTTTGAGCCATGCCTTAAGGCCTCCAAGCTAGCCTTGGTTTGGCCTTCTAACCACTGAAATCCAGTGGATTTTTAGTGGTAGGCATATGGTTTTGAGGCCTCAAATCAGAGGGGGTGGCCCCCTCTCTTTTGGTTCTTGTTTGCTTGCTTTTTTGGCCTTCCAAAGGAGCATGTCTCTATGTATTTTTGAGGCTTGGTTTAGGACCTTTTTTGTGACTTTTAGGACCTGTCTTGGCCCTGCCCATGGCTGGTTTGGTCACATTTTCTATGCATCTTGTATGTGTAGTGTAATCCCATTTGTAGCTCATCAAAGTAGCATGTTTGCTTAGCTTGTGTTGAGTCCATTTTAGTAGGTTTTTGGTGATGTTTTGCCATGCCTTAGATCTGTTTTGGGTTGGTTTTGTCACTCCATGCATGTACAATACACTTGTAGTGTAAATCTCCTAAACTAGCTTTATATGCTTCTTGCTTTAGCATGTTATCCTAGTTTATGTTGAGTCCATTTCAGCATATATTTGGTCATCATTTGGCATGTCATGACTCTATCTTTTGCTGATTTGGTCATATTTTGCATGCTCCATGTACTTGTAGAACAAATCTTGCTTACTAGCTTTATGTGCATGATGCTTTGGCTCATCGTCCTAGCATATTTTACCTTTGCTCCAGCATGACTTTGTCCTTGTTTTAGACTATTCTTGGACTATTTTGGGCTATCATGGCCATATCACTCATGCTTTGTATAGCTATAGTGTAAATGCTTAGGCTAGTCTTGGGTTTTGAGCCCCTACCATGCCATACATTTGATGTTTGCATGCTTTCCCATCATTTTACATGTTATTTCAGTCCATGAAATGTAGTCACACACTTGCATTTGACATGTTTTGAATGCCTTGGAAGCTTGGCTCCTTATGCCTCAAGAATGAACTTTGTACATGCCATTAAGCCTAAGCCTTTGGCTCATCATATCAGTGCATTTTTGGTCTTGTTATACCATGATGTAACTCTGTTTTATGTTTTCCAAGTCATGCCATGTTTGGTTTCAATAGGTGTAGTGCATTGCCTCTTTTGTAGCCTTGCATGCTCTATGTGTTTGGCCTTGTGCTTTAGCCTATGTTGGCTAGTTTCGAGCTTGTTTTTGGTCTTGTTTGGACCTGCCTAAAGACTGTCTTAGGTTCCCTTAGCCCTTTGGGGCTTGCCTTGTATGGCCATGGCTTAAGTCCCTTTGCTAGTTTTGAGCTTTGAGCTTTCTAACATGCTATACTTGCATTGTTTAGTTGATTTGGCATCAATTTACATGAGATTTCAGAGCTTACCTTGTTGTCACATATCCATGCTTGTCACTCTTTAAGTGTGCTTAAGAGTTGCATCTATGTGCCTTAATCCTTGAGCCAATTGGCATGCATGTTTGCCTTGCCTTTTCATGCTTTTCTTACTATCAATTCATCACTTTTGACCACTGATTTGGGCATAGTTGAGGTCTGCCCATTTTGGTTTAAGTCCATCCCTTGCATGTTGTTGCATGCTTGTCTTGCATATTGTTGTATGCTTGCTTCATTTTGCATGTTGTTGCATGCTATGCATGTTTGCATGTTTAGGATTGTATGCCTATTGCATGTCAGTTGCATTGCATCATGCTCATATATTTGTTGCATGCTTGAGTTATTGTATTGCATGTTTGCATACTTAAGTCATATTGCATGTTTGCCATGCTTGTGTTGCATTGTTGTTTGGATTAAGTGTTAATCCGAGCACGAGGAACGAGGGGCGTTTCATACTTCAAGTGATGAAACGTGTCTCAATTCTCAGTTGCCGACGCTCTTGATTATTCATGATAGAGTTCTAGGCACTTATGTGTTTATTTGTACATTCATTTCATATTGATTTGCACAAGTTGGATCTTTGGCCATCATGCATCAGGATGCATGATTGATGGTCGTGGATCCGACTATGCCTCTCCCTTGATGTTTCGAGGTGATATGGGGTGGCATAGTGCGTACATGCCTTTGGGAGACCCTCCGTTTTCTCTGTTTTGTGCTCTACTGCAGCTTGGTGTCCCAGCGCATCAGTGGCCGACAGTGCCTTGCAGGTGGCCGGCACCTTTACATCCTTGGCCGGCAGGTGGTCGGCAGCAGCTCCCCATGGCCGGCAGGCCACTGATGCACTCATCAAACAGGTTTTGGTAAGGTTCAACAGCAAGTTCTCAAGGACACCCTACAGATAGAGCCTCTAAAGAGCAACCGGAAGGTGTTTCAAGGCAAGAAACCGAATGCGAGCATGCATACCCTTCTGCTTCTGTGAACAGAGCTGGAGCGACTTTATTTGTTGTTTTTCATTTGTTAATTAATTAAGTTTTGTAATAATTAGTTGTAGCTAGTTATTCATTTTGGTTATGTAATTAATTAGCTTGTTAGTTAGTTAATTAGCCGGTGTGTATTATTCATTCGGACCCTCCGTCGAGAGGGCCAATTTTGTAATAAGTGTGCGTGAGTGAATGCATGTCTTCTAACCTCCATTTCTTTCTCCCTTTTACTTATGTGCTTTTGTTGGTTAGTTTTAGGTCACGTTTCAATTAGCATACTTATGCTTTGCATGTTTGCATCCATTCATCTGTCTAGCATCCTTATGCTTTGCATGTCTGCATCATCCATCTATATTGCATGCACTGGGCTCGACGCATTATACTAACTGCATTGTGTGTCAATTCTAATTTGAATACATGTATCAATTGTTGCACCTCATATGTCATTTTAGAATAGTCGAGTCTATCTCTAAGTTGCATTTCCGCATGCGTTGCATTAGCCATCTTAACATGAACTAGAATCATACATTGATTACTAACTAGTTTCTGTTTTGGCTTGGAGTACACTGTAAATGGTTATGCTTTAGCATCTTGCATGATTGTGAGTGTTGCCATGATAGCATGCTTGCCATGAGGCTATTTGCTTATATGATATAACTGCCTGAATGCCTGTGGGTGAAGGTTGGATTGCTTGAATTGGATCAATTCATTGAAATCCGTGTTTTAGCCTACTTATGAGTAGCAAACTCCAAACCATTTCCAAACAAACGGATATGCGATGCTTTGTTCCAAATTAGGCGATCTAGTCTATACTTGTGTGTTGTATGCATCACATAGTAAGATTAGCTAATTAATCGGAATAAGAACGCATATGTTTTCAAAAACTCGATATCATGCTTAGTACAAGCCGATCTTTGGATCGGGCGAGCGGGGCTGCTCATAGCTGACCTTCCCCAATCGTACCCAAGTTTCCGAGCTGAGGCAACTTTAGTGATGGCAGACACGTGGTCTTAGGCACAAGTCAAGGTTTCCTAAATTTCCCCAAAATAAAATATTTAGGTGACGACTCTGTATCTAGCAAAACAGTCCATGTTTGGCACTTCTTTCTTAAAAATCTGTCTTCCAAAACGATTTGCCAGATTTGGACTCTATGGTGATTTATCAATCTCACATTGCACATTGTGAGATCAGATTAAGAACTGTGACAATTTGAGTCCAAACTGTGGTAAGCATAGGCCCCGAGGACACGTCCACAGTATTCAAGGGTGAGTCTTCAACCCTTAAATTCTCCATTCTTGCTTAAACTTTTAGTCTTATTTGCATACTGTTTTAAGCTTAGCTCTTAACTGGAAAAAGTTCTGTTTTTGTGTGCTTAAAAGGTTTGTTTAAGGTCACTTTTTCGTTGGGGGTGATCTACCCCCTCTTAGGCCTTGTTAGGCCTTATTTTGAGCCATCCCTTTAGGCTCTTGTTGTAGCCTTTGCATGACCTTTCTACCACTAAAATCCAGAGGATTTTCAGTGGTGGAAAGGTGGTTTTGGGGACTTAAATAGGAGAGGCTCATCCCCTCTCCTTGTATTTCGAATACTTGCCATATGTGCCTCATGTTTGGGCATGTGTTCTAAGCTTATGTTAGCTTGTTCTTAGCATGTATTTGGGGCTATTTCAGCATGCCTTAGATCTGTTTTGACTTGTCTTAGTCATTCCATGCATGCCTTATACACTTGTAGTGTAAATCACACAAACTAGTCTTGTATGCTTCATGAAGTAGCATGTTATTCTACCTTGTTTTGTTTCCATTTCAACATGTTTTTGGTGATGTTTTTCCATGTCATGACTCTGTTTTGGGTGGGTTTGGTTGGCCCTTTCATGCTCCTTGCACTTGTAGTGCATTTCCATGAAATAGCCTAACATGCATCATGCTTTGACATGTCATTCTAGCATACTTTTGGCTTAACTTCATGAAGCTTTTGTCCATATTTTACCATTCTTAAGGTCTGATTTGTGTTGTTTTGGCCATGTATGACTTGCTTTGTATAGCTATGGTTCAATCTAGCTTGTTAGCTTTGTGCATCAAGTCCACTAGCATGCATTACTTGGACTATTTGAATGATTTGGCATCATTTATTATGTGATTTCAGTCCATGTTTCATGCTTATGCACTTGCATTTATCACTCATTCAATGCATTGGAGGGTTTGCCCCTTTATGCCTTAACATGAACCATTGCGTATGCCTTCATGTCTTAGCTTGCGAGCCATAATTTCAGTGCTTATTTGGGGTTATTTTTCCATGATATAACTCTAATTTTTATTGGTTAAGTCATCCCATGCTTGGTCTTAATAGGTGTAGTGTAATCCACCTTATATGCCTTGTATGCATCATGCCTTATGCCCCTCATGCTAGCTTGTTTTGGCTTCCTTCCATGCATGTTTTAGTCTCATTTTGACATGTTCTAGGACTGTTTTAGGTTGCCTTGGTCACATCCTTCATGCTTTGTATAGCTGTAGTGCAATTGGCCTTGCTAGCTTTGTGTTTTGTTGACTCATGCATGCTATCTTTGAGCTATTTAGATGATTTGGCATCATTTAGTACTTCATTTCAGAGCTTATAGCATGCTTATGTTCCCACTTCTTTCATGCTTTGAATGCCTTTAAAGGTTGTGCATTGTTGCCTAGTTTATGGCCTAGCATGTATGCCATCTTGCCTAGGTATTTGGACCCCCCAACTTAGCATGTTTTGGTCATGATTTTGACATATTTCAGCTCTGTCCATGCTTAGTTCATGCATATTTGCCATGTATTGCATGCCCCGTTTGTAGTCCTCTTTATTAGCTCTCATGCTTTAGGACTCTTGCATGTCTTACTTGCCTTGTTTGAATGATTTGGCATCATTTCTTACCTCATTTCAGTGCATTTAGTGTTGTTACACTTTCGCATTTATCACTCCTTGAGCCCTCTTGAGAGTTGTGCTCTTAGGCCTAGTTGGTTGGCCATGGCATTGTGCATGCTTACCTTCTCTTTTTGCACCTTTGTTTCATCATTATGGCCACTAATTTGGGCATGGCTGAGGCCTATCCATTTTGGTTTAAGTCCATTGTGCATTGTGTATGCCATGTTAGTTATTGCATTGTGTATGCTAGTTGCCATTTGCATTGAGTATGCCATATACTTTGCATTGTGTATGCTTAGGTTACATCGCATTGTGTATGCCAAGTTGTTTCTTTACATTAAGTATGCATGTTCCTAACATTGCTAAGTTGCCCTTGTTGCATTGCATTGTACATGCATGCATTAGCATTGTTCGCATGTCATTAGCTTTATTAAGTTGATCATGTTACATTGCATTGAGTATGCTAAGTTGTTATTTGCATTGAGCATGCCATTATGTGTTGCATTGTGTTTGGAATAGGTGTTAGTCCAAACACGAGAAACGAGGGATGTTTCATACTTCAAGTGATGAAACGTGCCTCAATTCTCAGCCGTTGACGCTCTTGATCTACATGATAGAGTTTTAGGCTTACGTGTTTACTTGTGCATTCATTTCCGTATTGAATTGTGCAACTTCACCTCTCGGCCATCACGCATTGAAATGCACAATTGATGGCCCGAGAGTCGAGAACCACACTCTCTTGAGTTCATGACATGATAAGGAAGGTGGTTGTGCACACATATCTTGCAAATACATTGGCATGCCCTTTCTTGCTCTCTGTTGCAGCAAATTGCAGTTCAGCAGCAACAATTGGTCGGCCAGCCAGAAAAACTAGTTGGCTGACCACTTTTTCTAGCTTTCTGCAAGAAAAATGGTCAACAGGTGGCTGGAGAGACCAAAAGTGGTCGGCCACTGTAGACACGCCCCGAGGGCTTATGCTTCTACAGTTCGGACTCAAATGTCACGGTTCTGAATCTAGCCTTGCAAAGTGCAATGCAAGATTGATAAATCACCAAAGAGTCTAAATCCGGCAAATCGTTTTGGAAAACAGATTTTTAAGAAAGAAGTGCCAAACATGGACTGCTTTGCCAGATATAGAGTCGCCACCTAAATATTTTATTTTGGAGAATTTAGGAAACCCTGACTCGTTGTCTAAGGCCATATGTTCGTCATCACCAAAGTTGCCTCGGCTCGGAACTTGGGTACAATTGGGGAAGGTCAGCTATGAGCACCCCCGCTCGCCCGATCAAAGATCGGCCACTACTAAACATGATATCTCGTTTTTGAAAACACATGCGTTCTTATTCTAGTTAATTAGCTAGAATTACTATGTGATGCGCACAACACATAAGTATAGACTAGATCACCTATTTTGGAACAAAGCATCACATATCTATTTGTTTGGAAATGGTTTGAAGTTTTGCTACTCGCAAGTAGGCTAAAACACAGATTTCAATGAATGAAAATGGTTTGAAGTTTTGCTACTCGCAAGTAGGCTAAAACACAGATTTCAATAAATTGTCCCAATTCAAGTAATCCAATATTCACCCACAGGAATGCAGGCAGTTATATCATATAAGCAATTAGCCTCATGGCAAGCATGCTATCATGTTAACACTCACATACATGCAAGATGCTAAAGCATAAACACTCACAGCGTACTCCGAGCCAAAACATGAAACTAGTTAGAAATCATGCATGATCCTAGTTCATGTTAAGATGGCTAATGCAACACATGCAAAGTGCAACTAGAATAGGCTCAGCTAATTTAAAATGGCATATGAGATGCGACAATTCGATACATGTATTCAAGTAGGAATTGAAATACAATGCAGTTAGTATGATGCGTCGAGCCTGGTGTATGCAATACGAATGAATGGATGCAAACATGCGAAGCATAAAGATGCTAATTGAAATATGCCCTAAATCTAACCATCGTAAGCGGTTAAATAAAAGGGAGGAAGAAATGGAGGTTTGGAAGACATGCATCACACACACGCACGCTTATTACAACAATTGGCTCTCTCGAGGGAGAGACTGAAAGAATAATACAAATTAACTAACTAACAAAGCTAATCAATTATTACAAAACCACTTAACTAGTTAAACAAATTAACTAAGCTAATAAAGCAGTAAAGCAGTCTCGGGAAGAGGGACAAATGCATGCATGCTCGGCTCCGCTCGGAAATCCATCACCATACTCATGCTGCCTCTGTTTACACTTCTCTGCACCTCTAAATACTGCGCAAGTCTCAAAATTAATTCTGAATTACTCCCTGAGGGTTGTGGGAGGCCACCGACCAAGAGGTGAGGCCACCGGCCATAGGGAACTTGTCATCGACCATTTGTGGTAATCTCGGCCAACAATTCATGGCCGACCGGCACTTAAGATGGCCGACCGGCCATCTCTTCCTGCAGAATCCTGTTTTGCTGCAACAGAGGACAGACAGGACATGGCAATGCATTTTCAAAGCAATGTGTGCACCACCACCCTCCTTATCATGTTTGAGACTTAAAGGAGTATGGTTCTCGACCCTTGGGCCATCAATCACGCATTTCAATGCATGATGGCCCAAGGTGCCAAGTGTGTATTTTAATGTCAAATGAAATGCACACAAAACACATAAAGGGTCCCCCCAACCTCTATCATGATTTATCAAGAGGCAAGGGATGCAAACATGCACAATGCTATGCAACCTAAACATGCAAGCAAGCTAATGCAACATGGGCATGTGAACAAGCATGCAAACATGTAACGACATATCAAACACATGGCAAAATGCAAGCTAACAAGGATGCAAAATGCAACTTAAGTATGCAATAACATGCAATGAGCTGAGTATGCAACAACATACAAGGCGAACATGCAACAACATACAAAGGATGGACTTACACCAAGATGGACAGCTCTCTAATAGGTCCAAAACAGTGGCCACAGTTAAGAATTGGAGGTATGAAAATGCAAAACAATCATGCACATGTGAGTGGTCCAACACTTAGGCAACCATGCACAATCCTCAAGCATGAGTAAGATGTGATAAATATGAGAAAATGACAATGCATTAAGCTCTGAAAATATGTAAGGAATGATGTCAAATCAACCAAATAAAGCAAGCAAAGCATGCAAGAAGGTCCAAGGCCTAAGGCTAACCAAAGGGGTCAAACCATGGCCATACAAGGCAAGTCCCAAAGGGTCAAAGGGACTCAAAACAGTCCCAATGCAGGTCAAGACAAGGCCACAAACACACTTAGATGGCATCCAAATGGCCTAAGCAGGGAAGCATACGCAATGATCCGTTCAAGAAACATAAAACACAAACTCTTTAAGACATTAAAGGAGTGACAAGTGTAAGTTTATAAGCATGAAATATGGACTGAAATAACATTCTAAGTGATGCCAAACCATTGAAATGATCCAAATAGAGCATGCTAGCAACTTGGACACTCAAAGGTAACAAGCTAGATTGCATGGTGGCTATACAAAACAATGCAAGCATAACCAAAACAATAAAAAACAGAGCTTAAGCATGCTATAACAAGTCTAAAAACTTCATGGAGTTGAGCCAAAATTATGCTAAAAACACATGTTACAACATGATGCATGTTAAGGCCAAATCATGGGATCACAAGACAAGTGTATGAAGCATACATGGCATGTCTAAACCAACTCAAAACTGAGGTGCATCATGGAAAAACAAAGCCTAATAAATACTGAAATTGAGCTAAAACAAACTAAACACACATGCTACCACATAAGCCATTTATGCAAGCATTAAAGACAACAAGGAGGGGGGATGACCCCCTCCTATTTAGGACCTCAAAACCACCTCTTCACCACTGAAAATCCTCTGGACTTCAGTGGTAGAGAGGTCATGCAAAGACCAAAACAATGGCCAAAAGGTATGGCCTAAAACAAGGCCTAACAAGGCCTTGGAGGGGGGAGACAACCCCAAACCCCAAAGTGACCTTAAACGAAGTTCTAAAGGACACGAAATCAGAACTTTTATCAGTTATAGTCGAAGCTTAAAACAATAAGAAAGAATGGCTAAAACCTAAGCAAGAAAGGGGTAACTAAAGTAAGGATGCTCACCCTCGTAGACCTTCCTTAGGAACAAAGCTTCAGCATCTTTCTTTGGTCAAAACCAGTCCAAGAACCCTAACAACAACCTTCTAAGGCCTCAACAACCTAAGGATGGTGTAATGCTAGGTGTTCTAATGCAAAAGTAAAACAAAACTCACTTTAGGTCACAAAACAAGACCAAACCAAGAAACATAGATACAACAATATAGCTATCCTCCCAAGAACAAATTTTCTGAACCTTGCAGGAGGGAGGAGGGGTTCCCTCTTTATAGAGGTTCAAATCCTCAAGCTTCCAAGAGAAGCTAAACAAGAGGCAAATCCCTCCATACACGTGTATGAAGGGGGTTAATTGCGGATGCCAGCTGCACCAGCTGGCATAAAATATCTGCATAAAGCAGATGAATAGAGTTCGGCCAGCAAAAATGGCCGATCGACCAACAAAAGTGCCGACCGGCCAACACTCTTGGCCGGTGGCAAGAAAGAGGGGTCGATGGCCTCATGCCATAGCCGGTGGGGTGTAGGGATGGCCAACAAGCCACCCTCTTCCCTTAGAAGCAAAAAACACAAGTGTTTGGTCCATGACCAAGCACAAAATAGACAAGTTGAGAGATCTTGAGGCAAGGTGCGTAGCCGAGACCTCCGAGAACTCAAAACGAACACGAGCATGGATGTACATCGAGTGTTCAAACAATGACGTCCAAGTCTTGAGGACGGTCAAAAATTAGGTGTCTACAGCCACCCTCCTATAGGTCTCCCAAGGTGGTGTTTCAACTTTCTGGAGCTTGGTGCAAGTTTTTGAGGACAATTGAAAACAAAGGCAAATCAGGGCATCGCATTGGATTTCCAAATGAGGCGACCGGACTTGCATGCATTCCTCTCCCTCTGAAGCTCCCGATTTACTTCTTTCCTTAGCTGCCATGCTTAGATAGCTAGCTTTTGCTTTGTTTTGTACCTTAATAGTTAATGCGTTTAGCTATTTAAATTTGTTTTGTAATAATCAGTTAACTAGGATTAGTTAATTAATTGTGTTGTAATAACTAGCTTAATTAGCTGAGGTTAGCTAGTTAGCTTCTTATTCGGTCCCTCCGTCGAGAGGGCCAATTGTTGTAATAAGCGTGCGTGTGTGTGATGCATGTCTTCCAACCCCCATTTCTTTCTCCCTTTTACTTAACCGCTTACGATGGTTAGTTTTAGGGCATATTTCGATTAGCATACTTTATGCTTCGCATGCGTGCATCATTCATCGGTATTGCATGCACCGGGCTCGGCGCATCATACTAACTGCATTGTATTTCAAATCCAAGTTGAATACATATACCAAGTTGCATTTCACATGGCACTCTTAAGATAGCCGAGCCTATCTTAGTTGGATTTTCGCATGTGTTGCATTAGCCATCTTAACATGAACTAGGATCATGCATGATTTCTAACTAGTTCTCTATTTTGGCTGGGAGTACACTGTGAGTGTTTATGCTTTAGCATACTTCATGTGTGTTAATGTTTCCATAAAAGCATGCTTACCATGAGGCTAACTGCTTATTTGATATAACTACCTGAATGCCTGTGGGTGAAGGTTGGATTGCTTGAATTGGAACAATTCATTGAAATCTGCATTTTAGCCTACTTGCGAGTAGCAAACTTCAAACTATTTTAACAAACAAACATGCAATGTCTTGTTTCAAATTAGGCGATCTAGTCTATACTTGTTTGCTATGCGCATCACATAGTAAAGATTAGCTAATTAACCAGAATAAGAGCACATGTATTTTCAAAAACAAAATATCATGTTTAGTACAGGCTGATCTTTGATCAGGCGAGCTGGGGTTCTCATTGCATGACCTTCCCCTCTCATACCCAAGTTCCCGAGCCGAGGCAACTTTGGTGATGACGGACACGTGGCCTTAGGCACGAGTCAGGGTTTCGTAAATTCTCCCAAAATAAAATATTTAGGTGGCGACTCTGTATCTGGCAAAGCAGTCCATGTTTGGCACTTCTTTCTAAAAAATCAGTTTTCCAAAACGATTTGCCGGATTTGGACTCTTTGGTGATTTATCGGTCTTACATCGCACATTGTAAAATTAGATTTAGAACCGTGACATTGAGTCCAAACTGTAGTAGCTCGGAAGAAAACGAGATTCGCTGCCCTCGCGCGCGCAGATATTGGAGAGTTCTCGAGAGCGCGCCTACAATGTACTGCGGATGGAATTAAGGGGCAATTGAGAGGGTAATTTATAAATTAATTGGGCCGAGCTAAGGAAGAGGCTTCTTTAGAAATTGGGCCACACATCGGACCGAGATAGGAGCTGATGTATCTCAGAGTAATTACTAACAGGCTTAGGCCAGGTGAAATCGGGACCGAGTTATGAGCCGAGGTATTTAGGCCTCATAAGGTGGACCTCGCCCTGGCTAGCTCGGTCCAAGCTTGCTACAGTTAGCTCGGTCTAAACAGACAAAACCGAGGTACCAGAGAACAAGAGCCGAGCTATGTACGAAAACGCCGGGCTAAGTATGACAATGGGTTATGTTAGCTCGGTCATATAGTTATCCAACCGTGGTAAAACCATCTCACTTGATTTAAGTAGTAAGGAGGGTGTTGAAGAATAAGCATTATCTTTCAGGAGTGTGATTCCTAGGAGGACTCTACTTTGAGGAGTAAGAGTCCTACTAGGATTATGCCAGGCAAAAACCATAAAAGCTCACAACAGAACCCATGTAGAGGTAACAGAACTTTGATTCTCGAATACACAGAGCTTTTGTCTATTTGTCTATTTTGCTGACTTAGGCATCGGAGAGGTTTCCGGCACACACTTACCGGCTAGCTCACGCTTGTGTTTTCAAGGAGCAAAGCGACGACGTTTGGAAGAGTGCAGACTTGGTCAATAGGATTATACAAGAACATTATTCTGCGCTCGTACAATTCGTATTTGAAAAAGCAAAATGTGTATGAGAAATGTAATATTTCAAATTGAAAAACCGTAATTGTCACATTTTAAGAATAACTCATTTGGCAAAAATGTGTCATGTGAATATGATATTTCAAATTGGTGCTAACATATGATTGGGCTTCTTCTTCTTCTTCTTCTTCTTCTTCCTCTTTTTTTTTTTTTTTGGTATCAACCTAATTAGGATCATTTAGTTTAACTATGATGCATGTTGCACTATACTTCTTTATTTATGTATGTCATGTACTTTCTATTTTGATTTTCATTAATAAAATTTTCTTTTGCTGATAAAAAAACTATACTTATTTAACAAAAGTTTAGTAAGACAATAGTATACAAATTTCTCATTGTTACATCTTAAAAAGAATAACATATTTGGTAAAAGTTTAATAAGACAGTACAAAGGTCCGATTGTCACATTTGACAAAATTTTAGTAAGACAATAATACACAAATGTCTAATTATTACATTTAAAGAAAAATGTCGCATTTGGAAAGTTTAATAAGAGAATACTAGTGCACAAATGAAGCATACTGGCATTTGAAAACCAACTATAGTATTACCTAAGAATCTCCTAAAAATATAGTTAAAGGACTTTACGGTGTACCTTTTCAAATTTAATATCACTTAATTGTCTACAAGAAGATTCATAGCACTTTTCGGTATATACTGTTCTAAGATTGGATTTCTGCGTAAATTTTCCTTTACATAAAAGAGTTGGTAAAAACAATTATTTGTAGGGCTGGGTTTCTCACCATTCTATCCTTTAGATTAAAGGGTGTTGTTTGGGTCTATAAGATTTACTGTGGGTCTCATTTTGATAATTCAAACAGTTCATTTTGTTAGGCCTTAGATGTATATCATCTATATAAATATTAAATCGATCCGATATTTGTAACCCGATTATTTTATCAATCTAATAGTTTATTTTATAAAAACACATTGACCATTAATTTTTTTGAGACAAACTTGATAAAACTAAATGCCTACGAATATCAAATCGGCTTATTTTTTTATATGTATAATATACATGTAAGGTCAGATAAATGAACAGATCAAATCATTAAAACCTCACCCGTAGTAATATCCAGAGGCCCAAATAACATTATTCATATTTGGACATAAATAAAGCCCAATCGTATTTGTATATTGTTTTTCTATTAAGAAATCAAAGCAAATTGAGTTTTGTTCTGTAATAAATAATGGCATTGATCATGACCATACCCCAACCTCCCCCTTGTTGGACAGCTAATAAATCCTGACCATATTTTCAACCTACCTCCCTCACTGGATACGTGGTCAATAGTGACGGTTGTTCATATTGTGAAATTCGTTTTTATATATCATTTTGATAATTTGAATTATTTAATTTTTAAAACATATTGATTAGAATTGAGAGGGAGATTAATGATATGGAATTGGGCCGGACAGATTTGGGTCGAACAGGTGTTGGGCCAAGTTGTGTGGCCCGGCCTTGAAGGAAGCTGCTCGGTTAAGGTAGCGCGTGGATTGACCGAGCTGCAAGGATCCGTGGTTACGAAGCCGGTCAGGTGAAAAGTCCAGCGCCAGGAAAGGCAAGGTTGGACCGAGGTACCTGTTTGCTCGGCAGGTAGGTCGACCGCAGACAAGCGTGAGTTGTCTCGAGCTCGGCTTTGCCGAGATGCCGCCGAGTCCGGTCCTCATCTGAGCTTAGCTGTTAGAGTACTTGGGCATGAAGCGCAGCATGGCAGACGATGGCCGAGATGGTACTGCCGGCTGCTGAGCTCCCAGGAGAATGGGCAGGCAGTTGGTTAGGTGGTGCTCAGTAAGGTTTATGCTGACAGATAGGATAGCAGTGCCACGTGTTGAGAGGTCACTGGGAGTAGATTTGGGGCGCAGAAGGTATATAAGAACGTCTGCGCCACCCATACGTGGGCAGATGAACATTTGGTGAGACATACACTAAACACTCAACACTCTCCCTTCTCTCTATCTATCCCATGTGTGTGTGTTCTAACTTGATCGTCGGAGGGGTTTTCCGGCCACACACCGCCGGGTAGCTCACCGTCGTTGTGCTCACAGGTCGATTGGACAGGCAGGAGCTTGGAAGAAAGGAGTGCGGGCTTACCTGAATATTTGCTCCCTGCACAATTGGTGCTGTTTGTGGGAAACTTGGTAGACAAAACCTTAATTTCCAGGCTCATCTGATCGCCGTCCATGGCGAACAACGACGAGATTCCGTTGTCTGCCATCGACGGAGTTACCCCGGAGTCAGGCAGATGGAGAGAGGGACATCCAGCCATTCCTCCTATGGCGGACCTGGAGACTTCTCCATGAGGACATTCTAGAGATGCGCGAGATAAGAACAGAAGAAGCTTTGGTCATTCTCGGAGTCCAGACGGTCACCGGCGGCGGAGAGAATCGCACGCCAGGCGACTGAAACACAAGCTAAGGGACCAAGATGTTGTCATCCAGAGAATGGCGGCGGAGAAGGAAGCTCTGAAACGGCATGTCAAGGGGAAGGGTGTGCTGGAGTGGAAGACCACAGTGAGCGCACCCAACCACGCCGTTCAGGCAGTCAGAGCCAGCGGCATACTCCCTCCCTTTCTATCGCCAAAAGTTACAGGGTGGGAGATTCAAACGCGCTTGTAGAGAAGTCTAGCGTGCAAGATAGTACCTACCATCCTTTGCGTCCGATGACGACGTCGAGGTATTCCTACTTCGTTCGTTCAGGTGACTTGCGGGTTGTCTTGAGGGATCGAGCTCGCCGACAGGAGACTAAAAGGGTGCCGGCGCTCCAATGGCTATCTTATGGGCTTTTAAGGAAGGTCATGGGCAACACACTGGTGCCGGGCGAAGGCAAGCTAGGGGCAAATTGGGAAGGACCCTACAAGATAACCGGTCTGGCGGGCGAGGGGGCATACCACTTGGAGGACTTGGAGGGAAGAGGAATACCCCGGCCATGAAGTGAATTACTTTTGCTGAAAAACTTTTCTATTTAGGCCGAGATGATTTACTCCGGCTAGATGAGTTGATGGTTTGCTCAACTCTGAAGTTTAGGCCGAAATGATTTACTCCGGCCAGATGAGTTGATGGTTTGCTCAACTTTGAAGTTTCAGCCGAGATGATTTACTCCGGCTGGATGAGTTGATGATTTACTCAACTCCAAAGTTTAGGCCGAGATGATTTCCTCCGGCCAGATGAGTTGATGGTTTGCTCAACTCCAAAGTTTAGGCCGAGATGATTTACTCCGGCCAGATGAGTTGATGGTTTGCTCAACTTTGAAGTTTCAGCCGAGATGATTTACTCCGGCTGGATGAGTTGATGATTTGCTCAACTCTGAAGATTCAGCCGAGATGATTTACTCCGGCCAAATGAGTTGATGATCTGCTCAACTCCGAAATTTCAGCCGAGATGATTTACTCTGGCCAAATGAGTTGATGATCTGCTCAACTCCAAAGTTTCAGTCGAGATGATTTACTCCGGCCAAATGAGTTGATGATCTCCTCAACTCCGAAGTTTCAGCCGAGATGATTTACTCCGGCCAAATGAGTTGATGATCTGCTCAACTCCGAAGTTTCAGCCGAGATGATTTACTCCGGCCAAATGAGTTGATGATTTGCTCAACTCCGAAGTTTCAGCCGAGATGATTTATTCCGGCCAAATGAGTTGATGATTTGCTCAACTCAGAAGATTCAGCCGAGATGATTTATTCCGGCCAAATAAGTTGATGATTTGCTCAACTCAGAAGATTCAGCCGAGAGGATTTACTCCGGCCAAATGAGTTGATGATTTGCTCAACTCAAGGCTCTATCCAATATACTCTATCCTGGTGGAAAACTCAGAGGATGGCGGTACGAACAACCATGGAAGAGATCTAGGGAGTTTGGTTTTGGAAGTCGTCAGTCAGAAGGCCGAGGAAAAGGGATAATTGACAATCATTTTGGTGGAAAGACCAGAGTTCCTTGCTGAGCTGATCTTGCTCGCCAAGAAGGAAGTCGCGGAGCGGACCTTGCTCGCCTTCTTTGGAGTTCCTTGGCCGAACTGATCTTGCTCGCCAAGAAGGAAGTTGTGGAGCGGACCTTGCTTGCCTTCTTTGGAGTTCCTTGCCGAGCTGATCTTGCTCACCAAGAAGAAAGTCGCGGAGCGGACCTTGCTCGCCTTCTTTGGAGTTCTTTGCCGAGCTGATCTTGCTCGCCAAGAAGGAAGTCGCGGAGCGGACCTTACTCGCCTTCCTTGGAGTTCCTTGCCGAGCTGATCTTGCTCGTCAAGAAGGAAGTCGTGGAGCGGACCTTGCTCGCCTTCTTTAGAGTTCCTTGCCGAGCTGATCTTGCTTGCCAAGAAGGAAGTCGCGGAGCAGACCTTGCTTGCCTTCCTTGGAGTTCCTTGCCGAGCTGATCTTGCTTGCCAAGATGGAAGTCACGGAGCGAACCTTACTCGCCTTCTCTGGAGTTCCTTGCTGAGCTGATGTTGCTCGCCAAGAAAGAAGTCGCGGAGCGGACCTTGCTCGCCTTTCTTGGAGTTCCTTGCTAAGCTGATCTTGCTCGCCAAGAAGAAAGTCGCGGAGCTGACCTTGCTCGCCTTCTTTGGAGTTCCTTGGCCGAGCTGATCTTGCTCGCCAAGATGAAAGTCGCGGAGTGGACCTTGCTCGCCTTCTTTGGAGTTCCTTGCCGAGCTGATCTTGCTCGCCAAGAAGGAAGTCGCGAAGCGGACCTTGCTCGCCTTCTCTAGAGTTCCTTGCCAAGCTGATGTTGTTCGCCAAGAAAAAAGTCACGGAGTGAACTTTGCTCGCCTTCTTTGGAGTTCCTTGCCGAGCTGATGTTGCTCGCCAAGAAGAAAGTCGCGGAGCGGACCTTGCTCGCGTTCTTTGGAGTTCCTTGCCGAGCTGATCTTGCTCGCCAAGAAGAAAGTCGCGGAGTGGACCTTGCTCGCGTTCTTTGGAGTTCCTTGCCGAGCTGATCTTGCTCGCCAAGAAGGAAGTCGCGGAGCGGACCTTGCTTGCCTTCCTTGGATCCTTGCCGAGCTGGTCTTGCTCGCCAAGAAGGAAGTCGCGGAGCGGACCTTGCTCTCCTTCTCTGGAGTTCCTTGCCGAGCTGATGTTGCTCGCCAAGAAAGAAGTCGCAGAGTGGACTTTTCTTGCCTTCTTTGGATTTCCTTGCCGAGCTGATCTTGCTCGCCAAGAAGGAAGTTGCGGAGCGGACCTTGCTCGCCTTCCTTGGAGTTCCTTGCCGAGCTGATGTTGCTTGCCAAGATGGAAGTCGCGGAGCGGACCTTGGTCACCTTCTTTGAAGTTCCTTGGCCGAGCTGATCTTGCTCGCCAAGAAGGAAATCGTGGAGCGGACCTTGCTCACCTTCTTAGTGCAGTCACCGTCTTGCAGACTAAGAACCGAGGAAGAGTTACCCCGGTCAGATAGGTAATTCTTGTCACGCTTGCGCGGACGGAATTAAAGGGCAATTGAGAGGGAGATTAATGATATGGAATTGGGCCGGACAGATTTGGGCCGAACAGGTGTTGGGCCAAGTTGTGTGGCCCGACCTTGAAGAAAGCTGCTCGGTTAAGGCAGCGCGTGGATTGACCGAGCTACAAGGATCCGTGGTTACGAAGCCGGTTAGGTGAAAAGTCCAGCGCCAGGAAAGGCAAGGTTGGACCGAGGTACCTGTTTGCTCTGCAGGTAGGTCGACTGCAGACAAGCATGAGTTGTCTCGAGCTCGGCTTTGCCGAGATGCCGCCGAATCCGGTCATCATCTGAGCTTAGCTGTTAGAGTACTTGTTCATGAAGCGCAGCATGGCAAACGATGGCCGAGATGGTACTGCCCGGCTGTCGAGCTCCCAGGAGAATGGGCAGGCAGTTGGGTTAGGTGGTGCTCAACAAGGTTTATGCTGACAGAAGGGATAGCAGTGTCACGTGTTGAGAGGTCACTAGGAATAGATTTGGGGCGCAGAAGGTATATAAGCACGTCTGCGCCCCCCATACGTGGGCAGATGAACATTTGGTGAGACATACACTAAACACTCAACACTCTCCCTTCTCTCTATCTATCCCCTGTGTGTGTGTTCTAACTTAATCGTCGGAAGGGTTTTCCGGCCACACACCGCCGAGTAGCTCACCGCCGTTGTGCTTGCAGGTCGATCGGACAGACAGGAGCTTGGAAGAAAGGAGTGCGGGCTTGCCTGAATATTTGCTCCCCGCACAAGAATATATTTATAAAAAATTAAATTAATTGAATATCAATAGTACCGGTATCAAATCACATTTATAGGTAAAAAATTAATTGTGAATATGGTTATAAGTATAAAACTGAAAACAAATATGATTTGATGAAACTGCTATCAATGTCTAATTAATTTAATTTATTACAAATATATTCAATTCAATATTTTATAAAAAAACAAATAATTTAAATTATCAAAATAAAACTTAAAACGTAGCCCCACAAAACGCACTACCAGTCACTGTCACAGTGACCCCTCCTCCCCCTCGTGTAGGACAATAATGCATGTCACTATTGTGCCCGACAGTGACACCCCCCTCCCCCTCGTGAAAGACAATAATGCATGGATAAGGTAGGAAAAATTATTAAATATTCTTAAAATATTATTTAACAATATTACCTAGTATTTTTAAAAATAAATTATTATTCCTTTTGTTCTAAAATATTAGTTATTTATTTTATTTTTTATTATTTTAAAATATTAGTTTTTTTTAATTAAAGACTAAAATAATATTAATTTCTTATTTTCTTATTCTTTTAAATTTATTAATAAAAAATATAATTATGACAATTGATATTGTTAAACAAATTTGTACTATTTTAATTTTAAGTCAAAGCATAGTTTTGAAAGGTTAATATTTTTAAAATGTAATAATTATATATAAAAAATTAAATTCTCTAAAAAAGATCAATATTTTGGGACGGATAATATAACACATGCTAAGTAAATTAAATTGTGCCTTTTTTGTTACTTAAAAAAGTTAAATCGACATATCTGAATCAAAAGAAATTCGCTACTTCATTAGTTTGAAACTCTGCTAAAAAATATCTTATAATGCTTTCAGATTATTTAATAAGAAAAATGTTTGAGGGCTACAATTTTTGTGGCCACAATGGCTCAAAATTATCAAAACGACGTCGTTTTGGGTGCAAAACATGCCAAAACGACGTCGTTTTGACAATTTTGAGCCATTGTGGCTATAAAAATTATGGCTCTCTAGCATTGTTGATTTAATAATTAATCGTCATAAGATGGTGAAGGAAAGGTGTAGAGAATCGGAATCCAAATACTTTCTTAAATCTTCCAACTTAGGGTTATTTGGAACACGTTTTTTTTTTTGTATTTTTAAAATTTTTTAATTAAAATATTAGATTAAAGAAATTAATCACCATGTTTAATGTTAGAAAATTGAATTTAGTTTTCAAAAAATTGAGTTTTATTATATTTAGTATTTTTTAAAATATTTCACACAATTTCTATTTTTATTTTTTAGATACACCTAATTTAAATACATTTAAAAAGTATAATATTTGTGAAATTGTTTTAAAAAATTTCACCAAATATAAAAAAATATACAAAAATTTAATACATTTTTTTATATAAAAATGAATTTTTTTGTACAAAACTTTTACTTTTTAAATATATTAAAATTGTGAATTTAAAAATTAAAAAAAATTGATTAAAATAATTATAAAAAAAACAACAACAACAACGACAAATTAAAAACTGGACGGTATTTGTTAACTTTTTTTTTTTTAATTTTTTTTATTGACTTCGTTAGTTTTTAAATTGTTAGAGATTTAAATATTTTATTAATATTTTTACTAAATATTTTATATAAGTATGAGATTCACATCATATGAATCTCATGTGTTCCCATATCTATGTGATATATGGGATCCACGCTATATGAGTTTCATATAAATCTCATACCCATATAGTATGTGAGACCTACAATATTAAAGTCTTATAAATTTCACACTCATAAAATATTTACTAAAAAGAAAATGAGTTGGACCTCCTCTTTCTTTGATTAGCCAGTTTTTTTTTTTTTCTTTTTTTTTTTTTCCTTCTCCTCTAATCATCACCCGCCACGTATGTGTGGGGTAGTAATTGGAAGAATCTCAATCACTTTCCTTAATGAAAATATTGATAAAACATCTAAAATTCTCAACCTTAGTGTTTAAAACTAGGCCTTACAACGCTAAAAAACTATTTGCTGGGCTATAAAACTATTTCCATATTCCCTTGCCAAGTTGCCATACAAATCAATCCCACTAGAGAGAGAGAGAGAGAGAGAGAGAGAGAGAGAATGGGTTCCAGATCAATGTTAGAGAAGACTCATGCAGTTTGTGTACCATTCCCAGCTCAAGGGCACATCAACCCCATGCTAAAACTAGCCAAACTCCTCCATAACAGAGACTTCCACATAACCTTTGTTAACACAGAGTCCAACCACAACCGCGTCCTCAAATCCAGAGGCCCCGACTCCCTCGATGGCCTCCCCTCCTTCCGCTTTGAGACTATACCTGACTGCCCTCCGGAAACCGACAACAGCAAATACTGGTTAGCTCCTTTTAAAGACCTTCTTTCCAAACTCAGTGACACTGCTACTTCCAACGTCCCACCGATCACTTGCATAATCTCTGATGCGGTCATGCGCTTCACACTCGCAACTGCAGAAGAACTTGGCATCCCCCGTGTTTCTTTCTGGGCAGCCGGTGCTTGTGGCTTCATGGGTTTCTTCCAATACCGCAATCTTGTCGACAAGGGTTTCTTACCTGTCAAAGGTACATGCTTTTCTATCTATTACTCGCGTGCAACTCAGATAAATAAATATAAAAATAAATAATAAAAAATTAATATTATAATAAGTATGTTGTTTAAATAGTAAGAGTATTCTTAATGAAATTTAAATTCTTGGGTTCAAATCTTACTTCACGCTTTTAAATAATATTTTTTTTATTTTATGATAGGAAAATTTGTCACGTCACAAAAGAAAAAGTGACCATACTATTAAACACTAATTCATGTGCTCACATGTATAATAGTATAGATATACATACACATGTATATTCTCATAGGAATATACCCTTCATTTTAGAGTGTCGGTCATATATCTCAATTATAATGTTTGTGATTTTTTGTTATGACATATTATTATTTGGTCAGAACATTATTATTTTGGTTATAACCGAAAATGTATTTATTTGTACTTTATTAGTGTTTAACTATGACTTATTTTATATATATATATATATATATATTTTAATTATGATTGAAAAATAATTTAATTATGATATTTATGGCAATTACCATCATAAATATCATAATTTGTATTTGGCACACACATTTTTTAGGATGTGTATGCTAGAATGACCTTATTTTCATATGAAAAATGGTATATAAATCTACCTTTTAGACCCACTTTTAGATTCAGTGATGCGTTAAGAAGATGATTGGTTGATAATTAAAAAAATATTTAATTATCAATCAATCATTTTCTTGATATATCTTCTTAACACATCATTCAATGTAATTGTCAATTAATTATTTTCTGGACACTGATCTCAGGTTATTGTATAAGTACTTAACAATTATGATTTGTTGTGATGAAAAAGCGGTAATCGGGGAAATATTGGTTTCTACTGGATTACTATTACTGTGATTTGCAGATCCGAGTTTTATCACAAATGAATATTTGGATACGATTGTAGATTGGATACCAAGTATGCAAGGTATACGCTTGAAGGATATTCCACAATTTATTCATTGCTTTAAACAATGTGACTTTATGATTAAATTTACATCGGAGATAGTTGAGACAACTCTCAAATCTTTCGCACTCATTATTAATACATTTGAGAAATTGGAGCATCAAGCTTTGTATGAACTTTCATCCATGTTTCCTCCAATTTACACCATTGGACCTTTACACTTACTCCTGAATCAGACCAACGATCATAGTTTGAAGTCAATAGGATCAAATTTGTGGACAGAGATGCCTGAGTGCCTAGAATGGCTCAACTCTAAAGAACCTAACTCTGTTCTTTATGTGAATTATGGAAGCTTAACTGTAATGACACAAAATCAACTGGTTGAGTTTGCGTGGGGACTTGCTAATAGCAACCAGACCTTTTTATGGATAGTAAGGCCTGATCTTGTGGCTGGCGACTTGGTTGTTATTCCACCAGAATTCGTGGCAGAAACCAAAGAAAGAAGCCTACTCACAAGTTGGTGCCCACAAGAGCAAGTCCTCTCACACCCGTCAATCGGAGGGTTTTTAACTCACTGTGGGTGGAACTCCATTATTGAAAGCATTTCTAGTGGAGTGCCAATGATATGTTGGCCAAGTTTTGGAGATCAGCAAACCAACTGTTGGTATATCTGCACTCAATTAGGGATTGGTGTAGAGATAAACAGTAATGTTAATAGAGATGAAATTGAGAGAGTTGTGAGAGAGTTGATGGTCGAAGACAATGGTAAGAAGATGAGGAAAAGAACCATGGAGTGGAGAAAAATAGCTGAAGAGGCCATTGTGAGTTCATCAGCTTCATCTTTCTCAAATCTAGAGAAAATGATTAAGCAAGTTCTTCCTCCTCCTAGACATTAGGGTAATTAAAGTAACTGTTTTACAAAAAAGTGTCTTCTATTCCATTTCAACAAATTGTTTTGTTTTGGGATATGTAATTTATGGATATTGTTTGTTATTGATATTATTATTATTATTATTATTATTATTAATAAAAATATCACAACATGTTATTTAGCTTATTGGGATAAGACAAAACAAGATGAACTATATGCTGTCAAATTTTTGTATATTCCAATATCTTTTTTCTAACATATTTTTAATCATTCAATTGTGTATCACTAAAAAGGAGATGAACATCTCTATATAGATTTGATACCTAGTATGCAAGGTATACACTTGAAGGATATCCTACTCTAGATTCATTGCATTAAACCTTGTGACTATGATTAAATTAAACCCTGTCGGTGCCAACCTAGTTGGGATTGATAGGGTTCGCTATGATGCTCTTTGCACTCCTCCTCCTAGCCTTTTTTGATGTATTTGTTGTTTTTTGGTTTCATCAATAAAATCCTTTTCTTTGCTGTTCAAAAAAAAAAAAAAAAAAAAAAAAAAGAGCAAGTCCTCTCACACCCGTCAATCGGAGGGTTTTTAACTCACTGTGGGTGGAACTCCATTATTGAAAGCATTTCTAGTGGAGTGCCAATGATATGTTGGCCAAGTTTTGGAGATCAGCAAACCAACTGTTGGTATATCTGCACTCAATTAGGGATTGGTGTAGAGATAAACAGTAATGTTAATAGAGATGAAATTGAGAGAGTTGTGAGAGAGTTGATGGTCGAAGACAATGGTAAGAAGATGAGGAAAAGAACCATGGAGTGGAGAAAAATAGCTGAAGAGGCCATTGTGAGTTCATCAGCTTCATCTTTCTCAAATCTAGAGAAAATGATTAAGCAAGTTCTTCCTCCTCCTAGACATTAGGGTAATTAAAGTAACTGTTTTACAAAAAAGTGTCTTCTATTCCATTTCAACAAATTGTTTTGTTTTGGGATATGTAATTTATGGATATTGTTTGTTATTGATATTATTATTATTATTATTATTATTATTAATAAAAATATCACAACATGTTATTTAGCTTATTGGGATAAGACAAAACAAGATGAACTATATGCTGTCAAATTTTTGTATATTCCAATATCTTTTTTCTAACATATTTTTAATCATTCAATTGTGTATCACTAAAAAGGAGATGAACATCTCTATATAGATTTGATACCTAGTATGCAAGGTATACACTTGAAGGATATCCTACTCTAGATTCATTGCATTAAACCTTGTGACTATGATTAAATTAACATCGGATATAGCTGAGACAAATCTCAAATATTCCACAATTAATTTTTTTTTTGTCAGCAAAAAGAATCTTTATTGATGGAATCATACAAAAGATGAAAGGGAACATCAATAAAGAGGAGCTCGGAGCTACATTCAGCTCGGAGCTCCAGTTGGAGAGAATCCAACACAAAGAGAAAACCAAAAAAACTGTAGCAAGACAATCAGCAGCATGCAAACTCCCCTTACTACTGTAAGGAACCAAAACAGAGAAGGGAAACAAACTTGGAACCACACTCTAAGATTAAGCAGCCACAGAAAGAAGTTCCAGCTCACGGCAGTGCAACCTGAACAAGCTGCCCACACCCTGCAACCTGAATCTGAGCAACCCAGCCTGCTGCCACTTACTGCCTATGAATACTTCCAGCATTCAGTCTTATCTGGTGCAAATTGGATACCGGATCATGAACTGAATAGTCCACCTTGAAAAACCATTTTACCCACATTGCTATTTGAACTTTCATTCTCTCGCTTAATCCTCCAAAGTCTGGTGCTACACCCTTAAACAAACATTCGTTCCTTAATTTCCAAACCGACCAGAACACGAGAGAGGGGATAGCCTGCCAAGCTCGAGTTATCCAAGACTTCCCTTTGCCCACAGCCCACCATTTCAGCAAACCCTCCACTGAGCCCGGGATTACCCAAGACTAATCCCACCAACTAACCATGGCTGCCTAGCAATTCCAAACCAGAGGGCAGAATTATTAATACATTTGAGGAATTGGAGTATTGAGTTTTGTATACACTTTCATCCATGTTTCCTTGTGGAAAGAAATGCATGAGTGCCTAGAATGGCTCAACTCTAAAGAATCTAACTCGGTTCTTTGTGCGAATTATGGAAGCTTAACTGTAATGACACAAATTCAACTGATTGAGTTTACATGGTGACTTGCTAATAACAATTAGACCTTTCTATGGATAGTAAGACTTGATCTTGTCGCTGGCAACTTGGTTGTTATTCCAATAGAATTCATGACAGAAACAAAAGAAATAAGCTTACTCACAAGTTGGTGCCCTCAAGAGAAAGTCCTCACGCACCTGTCTATCGAAGGGGTTTTAACTCACTGCGAGTGGAACTCCACACTTGAAAGCATTTCTAGTAGAGTGCCAATGATATGTTTGCCAAGTTTCGAAGTTCAAAAAAACAACTATTGGTATAGCTACACTCAATGGGGGATTTAACAGAGATGAAATTGTGAAGGTTGTGAGAGAGTTGATGGTTGGGGACAAGGGTAAGGAGATGAAGAAAAGAATCATGGAGTGGAGGAAAATGGCTAAAGAGGCCATTGTGAGTTCATCGGCTTCATCTTTCTTAAATTTAAAGAAAATGATTAAGCAAATTCTTCCTCCTCCTAGACATTAGAGTAATTAAAGTAATTATTTTACAATAAAGTTTCTTCTATTCCATTATATTGTTTTATTTTGGGATGTGTAGTTTATGGATACTGTTTGTTATTGATATTGAAAATAATAGTAATAATAACAATAATAATTGTCACGACCCCCCAAAAATTACACCATCTAAATCCATCAACTTTCATTGTTTAATGTAAACGGAAATAAAGTTTCGATATTAACATTATTCTCAAATCTCTAACATTTGTATTCATATCCATCAAGAGATTTACAAAAGTATAGTCCACATGCAAATATACATTCAATATCCCTAGTATAAGATTCTATAGCATGTGACATAATAAGTCAAATATAAATAAATGCCTTCAAGGTCTACAAATTCCAAGGCTTAAGCTCGGTTACACAAAAATGGTTTTCAAACCCATACATATAAAGCCCTTGGCTTGTCAAAAATAATTACAACAAGAAAAAGAGCCTTGTGCTCTCAAAACATATTCCACGCCTCTAACTCGGCGGAATTACCTCAAGAGGTGGCAAATACGACTCAAGAAAATCCTCAGGACTCGTGTCTGCAAGTAGGCTTATCAAGCACTACCAAATCCTACCTTACCGGCTTCTAACCGGAGGGCTTAGGCACCTGCACGCGCGTGTTTCTAGTCTTACACCAACGATACTCATACCAACTTAATTCTCAAACTACACCCCCTAACAGGATTTTTCACTATATTTACCCCAAAAAAAATTAATATGATCTTGTTTCACAAAATAATTTCCTTTCTCAAAACAATACATCTTCCAATGCATTGTTGAAAATCAATTGTATCAAGGACACAATGGAATGACTATGCAAATGCCTAATTCAATAACAAGGTTCCATATAAACATCTCAATAATGCAATTTCGAAAAGTTATAATATTTAAATCATGTGCCAATGCTCTACATTTCTATATCAATGCCTTGATATTTCTCAATTCATCCACACAATCCTCCATTGTGATCAAATTCCATATCTCTATTGATATAACATCAATATATATGTTTCCAAGAGATAATATAACAATATCAACATACATGTATTCTCCACATGTTAAACCTCATTTTCTAAACATTGGTTTTTCAAGACAAATCAACAATAAGCTTCAAAGTCAACGATTTTCATTTCTTCCATGAAATTTCTTATTTAATACAACCATAGATATTTCTCCATTATTTCTTCACATAACAATTTATCAAGCATAAATTTTACAATATCTCAACATTTTTTCCAAAATTTACAAATTCTAGGGTTTTCACCAAAACAAAGTCTTTGTTTCATTTTTGAAAAGATTTTTTTTCAAAAAATAACACCCACACCTTAGAGCGTAGTTCATTTTCTCAAAAGTTTTGGAAAAATAGATAAAATCATCATCTAACATCATCTAGGGTTCAACAACCAAAAATCATAACTCAAAACATGATGAAATTCTAAAAACACGATCCAATCGTTTATAAACATAGCCTTCGTCGCCCTCTTCGGTTTGGTGTAAGAACCCCTCTCAAACTCTTGAAGATTTGAGCTAAATCTTACATAGAAGTTGGATATTTGGTGTGTTTTAGAGAGAAGGGAGAGAATATATGGATATATATTTATATAAATATATATATAGAGAGAGAAAGAGAATGAGAAACGAAAATCTGAGCCAAAAACACTTTTGGCATTAGTTTTGAGCAAAATAGCACGAAAATAGAGCCAGACGCGTCGAAATCTGCCCGAGTGGTTTGAATTCTGCATAAGTGGAATTCCAAATCTGCATGAGCAGAAATTTCAGCCTCATGGACGGATTACTCCAAAGAGCTGCCCCGAAAATTCCACCAAAGTTCGCTCGAGCAGGGCCCAAAATCCGCTCTAGCAATTTTTCCCATAAATTCAGAAAAGCTTTTTGCAAACCAAGGCAAGTTCCAATGTCCAAAACGCAAAATTTGCAACTCGAAAAAGTTAAGAGAGGTTAAGTAAGAGTAGAAAGAAATTTCAATTACTCAAAATGATGAACAAAACACTGAAAGAAGTGCATACTACTCAACTGCACAGTACTATTCAAGCCCCAAAACCCAGGACATCACAATCTCCCCCCTCCCCCTTTAGGAAATTTGGCCCCTGAAATTTGGTTACACATCTCACCAACATGTCCAAAGAACAAGAACAAAACAACAACAAGGCTCCGAGTGGTTACAACCACACTAATGATAAAATGAATCCAAATTAGTGGCAAATCAATTATAGCATGGAAAGCTCAATCTCAATAACATTTACTATCATTATCAAAATATTTCCATGGGCCAAGGCCACAATTCAATAATCACTAATATGATAATCACAAGCACGAGTTCAACAACAATTGTAACAATAAATGGTCAAAATTTTCAACAATTCATTTTCAAACATAAGGGAAAATTACAATATGGAATGAACTAAGCATTCTCAAATAAATCCGGATAATTGGAGTGAACTTTTGCCTCCCTTTCCCACGTTGCTTTCTCAACACCATGTTGCAGCCACAACACCTCTACTAAAGGAATTGTCTTGCCTCACAAGACTCGGTCCCGAGTATCTAAAACTCTAGTCAGTCTCTCCTCATCTGTTTGTAAATTGGTCCAATCCAACACATGTGGAGGCTCAGATTCATACCTCCAGAGTATCCAGACATGGAACGCGTCACTCAGGACAATCTTGTGTCCCAACAAAACAGGAAAATAGGTCGGGCTAAATTGACCCAGGCCACTACAACCTCCCATACTGAGGAAAATTACCCGAAATTATTGAAACGTCTCAACAAAAAAGCCACTTAGTCTTTAAAAGAAAACACAATGCTAACCAAAGCTTAGATCCATTTGGAGATAAGTTCTCGGGTCCCGGCCCAACACCTCGGGGCCCCAAATACACCGGAACCCAAGAATAACAAGAAAGCCTCACGGATGTCTCCTTGACCCACGTCACTCGATGTGGTCCATGAGATAGGAAACAACAACTACCACAATAACAACTCTCCAAACTCAAAGACGTTAGCTAGGTCCCAACCACTTACAATACCCAAACTACTACTGAGTGCTCAACACTCAATTACGGAGAAGGAAAACCATTCTTACGTACCTTCTCAGTCCAAAGCTCACCAAAAGAGAAGACTAAAACAGGGTATAATTAAAAGACAACGAATATGGAAAAACAAGCCCGACAACTCAAAACTCCTCACTAAAACAAACATGTGGCACATAACTAGCGACAAGCTAGGTTACAATACAACTCCACAATACAAAATAAAACACAACCCATTTAGATTTAAGAAACCTCTTTCTCTCTCTCTCTCTCTCTCTCTCTCTCTCTCTTTAAAACACTGTCCACAACAAATCCCAAAATTGTAAAGCTTTTTGTAAAATCGAAAACTTACCTTTCCAACCAAAATTGATTTGGTTCAAAAAGACTACCCAAGGCAACATCACCAATAGAAAAATTTGTTTTCCTCGAAAGTATTCCTTAACGTTCCTCCGGTGAACCACCACACAGTCATCCAATAAAACCCATCACATCCACGGTGATGCCACAACACCAAAGCAAAACTTAAACGATAAGAATCCCTAGAATTTTCGAAATTCCAGTCGCACAATAACACAAGAGAAGGAAATTTCACACCCACTAATCGCACAAAGGCACAGAAGCACTCACCATCCTAAGTTTCCACCTGTAACCCTAAACCGGTTACCACAAAATTATAATGACTTCTCAATTACCCATTCGAGATTCAACACTCATAAGTCTACACCATGGCATCACTTTACTTTACAAGCCTATGCTTAATTCCAAGCCATTCCCTAGGTGACCATATGTCAACTAACCCGGATTTTAACCCAGCAATCTTAGCATGGCCTCCAAACACCGACATGCCACTTAACTCCACCTATCTCAACTTTTCACCAATGTATTGCTGAATTACACTAGATTCCTCAAGGTCAAACACACACACAATCTTGGTCAGTAACACCTCACACCACATATACCAACACCGATAAGGTCAAAACAAAGCTGATATAGTACACCAATCACTCCATAAAATTTTCACTACCTCACTCAGAGCTCCACTCCTAAACCAAAACCACAACAAATCGTTCCAATACGAGGGATTCCACCCAAAACTATCAGACAACAAACATACACACCAAAGTGACTTGACACTATCGAATATTAAACCACTCAACACATTAAGCACACTATTGCCACACTGAGGCAACCTCCTAGGATAGTTCCATGACCAATCCCCTTCGACACATCATCTAGTAACATACCTTCCATGTACTATTAAACACCACACAAAGCTAACATCAATACTCACTACACATAATCTCACTCTTAACCCTAAGTGGTTTATCTCAACGCTAAATGCCTCATTCCGTCAATGTACCCACAATTCCCATAGGATTCATCACAACCAAAACACGTATCATCACTCTCTCGCATCAAGCTCGCCCACATGAGTTTATTGCACCATAACTCTATCGCTACCATGTAGCAATTTAGATATAATAACAATAAACACAACACCTAATCTCCTCCACCACTCGAGTCACAATTCCACATTCCCAACTACTATTCCAAACCTTGACCAAGTAACGTAAAACTCAATAAGGCGTACTCCTCGAAACCATACACACTCAACTGTATAATTCTACTCCTTCCAAAGGTAACTGTAACCGAAACACACCTTACTTCACTTAACAACCATCTCGAACTCAAAATAAGCCTAATCGGCTCTCACCTTACCCAAACAGAACACAACCTGACATACGCATTAATATAAAAAATTTCTGATTCCAAAACGAGTTATCGCATTATCTAAACTTCAAAGTCATTACAGGCCCCAATCTATGGAAATAAACAAGCAAACATACATATATAAGCAAGCAGTTGTGATGTCTCAACATCTCCATGACACACGTGTTACCGAAGATAAACATAACGATTACATAATAATTACAACCGTCCATTCCCTTAGTCACAAAACAAGTTAACCAAAACCAACAACCTAAAATAGCCATCCATCCACCAACATCACTACCACATTCCTAACTAGACTATCGAGACTGGTCATTCTCAACCCCCGGAATACTCCCAGAATTCTGATGCCAAGGACAAGAGCTACAGACATGACCTAGCTGGCCACACTTGAAACACACACATGTCCCCACTCTGAGGAAAAAAGTTTGATCCACCAAAGGCCCATGAAGTCTTTCCTATCCATTTCTGGTATTGGTTCGCTCCTTCTCGTATGGATAAGACTGAACCCGGCTAGATTGTGAAACACTCAAGGAAGTCCCTGGTTGGGTACAAAAATGCCTAACGTGACCTAATTGATTACTCACATAGCAAATAGGCGGTCCTCGAATACGTGACTGGTTCGATGTCTGAATTGGCAAGGATCCCAGTGATTGCTCCCCAGTGAGCACTCGATCGCTCCAAGTCTCGGTTGGCTAGATGGTCCTGATGGTTGAGGCAACAACCTTGCCTTTCCCATTTGATTCTTACTAGGTCTACTATAACCCCATGTTGTAGGAGTTACCGAAGTGACCTCCTTCACATTCTGTCCCACGACTAAAACTGCAGCCTCCACGTGAGCCGCCACTTCTACAAGCACATGATAATTCATATGCCAAGAACCGCCAATCCTTCCTGAACCTCATCACATAACTTACTCTCAAACTCCACACTACAGAGCTCCTCGATTTCTACCAACTCTGGAGCAAACCTTGACAGGTAGGTAAAGCCTCAAATTGTGCCAAAGGTGTAGTACCTTGGCGTAACTCCAAAAATTGCTTCCTCAATTCTTCCTGTGTGGAAAGAGAAAGGTCATCACTTCCTTGTCTAGACATCCTAATAAAAAAAACATGCACAATAGATTTAGCACACATCCAAAGGTGCTCCCCCCCCCCCAAACAAAGTCTCCACTTATACATAGCTGTAATTATGAAGATGCCACATGAACACACCAATTCATAAATATAGAAGGATAAAGGTATTCTTTCTTCGTTCTTTTCTCACTCCCTTCCCTAAAATATCTTATTAAGAAGGCTCATCATATATAAGATTAAAGGATTCATCCCTCATAAAATCATTCTTCACAAGTTCACACAAGATTCTTCCTTTTTACTTAAACTTCTAACCCAATTATACCACAATTACCATAAGTCCACAATCCTTAACTCAAATTGATATTAATTACTATTATTCACCAAATAAAACTCATAATCTTCACTTATGGTCACCAAACAACCTGGTTAGTTCATCATCATCAACCTTTTACCCAATTACCATTTCATTTTCCATTCTTTTCAAGGAATTTCTATATGCATTTCTCCTCCATACAAAATCACATAACAAATGGTAATTTCATAAATTTATTACGAGTCATACACATTATCACCGACTTGGCACATTTCTTAACACGTCTTATCACAGCAATTCTTTACATTTCCATATGACAAAAACACTTATTTTTACTCCACATAATTACGTAATCACATAAACACATACAAATTACTCCTTTACGATGAAATTTGTCCCACAAAATACCAAGAATTCTTAGTGGAATTAGTATTGATCAAGTACCCTTCTAATTAGACCTCAAGAAATTCAATTGGCGCAAACCACATCCCAAAAGTTCAATCCCATATCTATCTAGTCACACAAGCATGTTATCACATAACACCTAATATATGAAACATCTCCTAATTAAGTGAAATGAACCCATTGTGGATAAACAATCACTCCCCGCAAGCTGTAAGTATTCAAATCCGGTCGTTCTGATACCAAGTTGTCACGCCTCCCCCCCCCCCTCTCCCCAAAAAAAAATTACACAATCTAAATTCATCAACTTCCATTGTTTCATGTAAACGAAAATAAAGTTTCAATATTAACATCATTCTCGAATCTCTAATATTTGTATTTATATCCATCAAGAGAGTTACAAAAGAAGATTCCACATGCGAATATACATTCAACATCCCTAGTATAAGAATCTATAGCATGTGGCATAATAAGTCAAATATAAATAAATGCCCTAAAGGGCTACAAATTCCAAGGCTTAAACCAGGTTACACATAAACGGTTTTCAAACACATACATATAAAGCCCTTAGCTTGTCAAAAATAATTACAACAAGAAAAAGAGCCTTATGCTCTCAACACATATTCCACGCCTCTAACTCGGCGGAATCATCACATCTTTCCTGCACAAAATCCCATAGGGTGAGCACAAAGCTTATTAGAAAAACTCAACAAAGTATATTCATTTTATACAATCTTATGGGATGAATGCATATGCCATGTCATATTCAAACACATATATTTTTATCTTTGAAACTTTGTGCACAATGCCATCTTGAAAATTTAACAATTCAATAATTTCAATGTAATTTAAGAGGCGGTAAATACAACTCAAGCAAATTCATAGGGCTTGTGTCTGCAAGTAGGCTTATCAAGCACTACCAAATCCTACCTTACCGGCTTCTAACTGGAGGGCCTAGGCACCCACACGCACGTGTTTCTAGTCTTACACCAACGACACTCAGACCAACTTAATTCTCAAACTACACCCTCTAACAGGAATTTCCACCGTAATTAGCCCAAAAGCAAATCCATATGATCGTGTTTCACAAAATAATTTAGTTTCTCAAAATAATACCTTTTCCAATGCAATAATCAAAATTAATTGTATCAATGACAAAATGGAATGACTATGCAAATGCCCAATGTAATAACAAGGTTCCATTTAAAAATCTCAATAATGCCATTTCGAAAAGTAGTAATATTTAAATCACGTGCCAATGCTATACATTTCTATATCAATGCCTTGATATTTCTCAATTCATCTACACAATTCTCCGTTATGATCAAATTCCATATCTCTATCAATATAACATCAACTTATATGTTTCCAAGAGATAATATAACAATATCAATATACGTGTATTCTCCACATGTTAAACCTCATTTTCTAAACATTGGTTTTCCAAGACAAATCAACAATAAGCTTCAAAGTCAACAATTTTCATTTCTTCCAGTAAATTTCTTATTTAGTACAACCATAGAAATTTCTCCATTTCTTCACATAACAATTTATCAAGCATAAATTTTATAATATATCGACATTTTCTCCAAAATTTCCAAATTCTAGGGTTTCCACCAAAACAAAGTCTTTGTTCCATTTTTGAAAAGATTTTTCAAAAAACAACACCTAGACCTTAAAACATAGTTCATATTCTCAAAAGTTTTGGGAAAATAGATAAAATAACCATCTAACATCATCTAGGGCTTAACAACCAAAAATCATAACTCAAAACATGATAAAATTCTCAAAACAAGTATAAACTTGCAAAAATGTATATATAACTCAAAAATTATCCCAACCTCAAGCTTTGGAGATGAAGATGATGAAACCCCAGAAATCAAAGTCAACAAAAACACGATCCAATCAGTTATAAACGTAGCCCTCTTCGCGTTCTATGATTTGGTGTAAGAACCCCCCTCAAACTCATGAAGATTTGAGCTAAATCTTGGAAAGAAGTTGAATTTTTGGTGTGTTTTAGAGAAAAAGGATAGAATAGATGAATGTAGAGAGAGAGAGAGAGACAGAGAGAGAGAGAGAAGAAAAGAAAATCTAAGCTGAAAACACTTTTGGCATCAGTTTTGAGGAAAATAACATGAAAATCAAGGGAGACGCGCCGAAATCTGCCCGAGCGGTTTGAATTCTGCACAAGCGAAAATTTCAGCCTCATGGGTGGATTGCTCCTGAGAGCTGCCCAGAAAATTCTACCAAAATCCACTCGAGCGATTTTCTGTCCAAAAAACACCGAAAATTTTGAAAAACTTTGTGAGGATCCGCTCAAACGGTTTTAAATTCTGCATGGGTGATTTTGCCTAGAAATTCAAAAATGATTTTGCAAACCAAGGCAAGTTTCAATGTCCAAAACTGAAAGTTTACAACTTGGAAAAGTTAAGAGAGGTTAAGTAAGAGTAGAAAGAAATTTCAATGACTCAAAACGATGAGCAAACACCGAAAGAAATGTATACTACTCAACTACACAATACTGTTCAAGCCCCAAAACCCGGGATATTGTAGACACCCCATTTTTGACCGTCCTCAAGACTTGGATGTCATCGTTTGAATGCTGGATGATCATCCATGTTCGTGTTCGTTTTAAGTTCTCGGAGGTCTCGGTCGCGCGCCTTGCCTCAAGATCTCTTAACTTGTCTATTTTGTGCTTGGTTGTGGACCAAACACTTGTGTTTTTACTTCTAAGGGAAGAGTGTGGCTTGTTGGCCATCCCCTCAACCCACCGGCCAAGGCTTGAGGCCATCGGCCATGTTTTCTTTCCATCGGCCGTTGGCCAGTCGGCACTTTATTTGGTCGGCCGGCCATTGTGTTGGTCGATCGGCCATTTTTGCTGGCCGAACCCTGTTTATCTACTTTATGTAGATATTTAGTGCCAGCTGGCACAGCTGGCATCCACAATTCACCCCCTCTATACACAGGTATGGAGGGATTTGTCCCTTGCTTTAGCTTGCTTTGGAAGCTTAGAAGTTGGACTTCTATAAGAAGGAAGCTCCTCCTTCCTTCTCAGAGGTTCTAAAAATTAGGTTTAGAGAGTTTGTATCTATCTATCTCTATATCTCCCTCTCTTTACATTTGTGTGTGTATTTGGGCTCAAAAGTGTGATTTTGTCTCACTATTGCACACAAACACCTAGCATTACACCATCCTCTTGTTGTTGAGGCACTAGGGAGTTAGTTTCAGAGTTCTTGGAGTGGTTTAAGCTTGGAAAAGGTGCTGGAGTGGTGTTCTTGAAGGTGTTCTTTAAGAGTGAGCATACTTGCTTTAGATACCCCTTTCTTGCTTAAGCTTTTAGCCCTTCTTGCTTATTGTTTTAAGCTTAGCTATTAACTGATAAAAGTTCTATTTTTACTTGCTTTAGACCTTTGATTAGGCTTCATTTTGGTTTGGGGTTGTTTACCCCCTCCAAGGCCTTGTTAGGCCTTGGTTTAGGCCATCCCTTTTGGCCATTGTTCTTGTCTTTGCATGACCTCTCTACCACTAAAATCTAGAGGATTTTCAGTGGTGGAGAGGTGCTTTTGAAGTCCTAAATAGGAGAGGGTCATCCCCTCTCCTTGTTGTCTTGAATGCTTGCATAAATGGCTTATGTGGGTGGCTTGTATGCTTAGCTTGTTTTAGCTTTATCTCAATGAGTATTAGGCTTTGTTTTGCCATAATATACCTCCGTTTCAAGTTGGTTTGATGGTCTCTTATATGCTTCATATACTTGCCTTGCAATCCTTTTGTTTGCCTTAACATGCATCAGGTTGTAACATGTCATTTTAGCATGATTTTGGCTCAACTCCATGAAGCTTTTAGCCTTGTTATAACATGCTTAAGCTCTGATTTGAGTTGTTTTAACCATGTATGCCATGCTTTGTATAGCTACCATGTAGTCTAGCTTGTTAGCTTTGAGTGTCCAAGTCACTAGCATGCTTTACTTGGGTCATTTCAGTGATTTGGCATGACTTGTTATGTTATTTCAGTCCATATAGTATACTTGTACACTTGCACTTATCACTCTTTTAATGTTTTAAAGAGTTGATGTCTTATGCCTCTTGAATGCACCATTGTGTATGCCTCTGTGTTTAGGCCTCTAGGATGCCATTTCAATGTGTTTTTGGTCTTGTTCTAACATGCCATAACTCTAATTTTGGTCGCTTAAATCATGCCATGTTTGGTTTTGATAGGTGTAGTGTAACACCCTTTTGGTGGCCTTGCATGCGTCACGCTTTTGCCCCTTTGATTTAACTTATTTTGACTTTGGTCATTGCATGTTTTAGGCTCATTTTGACATGATCTAGGACTATTTTGGGTCATACTTGCCATATGCTTCATGTTTCACATAGCCATGGTTTGAGTCCCTTGGCTAGTCTTAAGCTTTAGGCTTCCTTGCATGCTATACTTGCTTTGTTTAGTCGATTTGGCATCATTCCTTACATATTTTTAGAGCTTATTGCATTGCCACATTCTCATGTTTGTCACACCTTACTCATGTTTGAGAGTTGTGTCTTGTTGCCTAGCTTATGGGCCAATTGGCATACATGTTTGTTTTGCATTTTGGTACCATCGTTTCAGCACTTTTGGCCACTGATTTGGACCTATGTGAGAGTTGTCCATTTTTGTGTAAGTCCATCTCAAGCATGTTGTTGCATGCTTGCCTTGCATGTTGTTACATACTTGGCCCTTTGCATGTTGTTGCATGCTTTGTATGATTGTAATATTTAGATGGTAGGTCTATTGACATGTTGTTGCATGTTTAAGTGGTATTGCATTTGGCATGCATCTTTGGTTAAGTTGCTTTGCATGTTTGCATGCATTGTCCCTCACATGTTGTTATATGCTTGCTTATCCTTGAGTGTTGTCATATGCCTTGCATGTTTGCATGCTTGTTCACATGCTCATGTTGCATTAGCTTGTTTTCATGCTTAGGTCGCATAGCATTGTGCATGTATCCCTTGCCTCTTGATCAAGCATGATAGAGGTTAGGGTCCCTTATGTGTTTTTGTGCATTTCATTTGATATTGAATTGCACACTTGGCTCCTTTGGCCATCATGCATTGAAATGCGTGATTGGTTGCCTGAGGGTCGAGAACCATACTCCTAAGGAAGGTGGTTGTGCAAACATTATCTGGTAAATGCATTGCCATGCTCTGCTTGTCCTCTGCTACAGCAAAACAGCATTTTGCAGGAATAGATGGCCGGTCGGCCACCATCAGTGCCGGCCGACTATGCATTGTTGGCCGGGAGCCTCATACATGGTCGATGACCAGTTCCCCTTGGCCGGTGGCCTCATCTCTTGGTCGATGACCTCCCACAGTGCTCAGGGAGTGGTTCAGAAGCATCATTGAGACTTGTGCAGTTTTCAGAGGTGCAGAGCAATGCAAACAAAGGCAACATATGACATGGCGATGGATTTCCGAGCGGAGCCAAGCATATATGCATTCATCCCTCGTCTCGAGGCCATTTCAGTGTTTTAATAACTTAGAATAGTTATTTATTTCGATTTGTTTTTGTAATTAATTAATTAGCTTGTTAGTTAGTTAATTTGTATTATTTTTCAGTCCCTCCATCGAGAGGGCACAATTGTGTAATAAGCGTGCATGTGTGTGATTCATGTCTTCCAACCTCCATTTCTTTCTCCTTTTTATTTAACCGCTTATGATCGTTAGTTCTAAGGCATGTTTCAATTAGCATACCTTATGCTATGTATGTTTGCATTCATTCATCAACATTGCATGCACCGGGCTCGGTGCATCATACTAACTGCATTGTATTTCAATTCCAAGTTGAATACGCGTATTAAATTTTTGCATCTCATATGCCATTCTTAGGATAGCCGAGCGTATCTTAATTGCATTTCGCAAGTGTTGCATTAGCCATTGTTGACATAAACTAGGATCATGCATGATTACTAACTAGTTTCTTGTTTTGGCTCGGAGTACACTGTGAGTGTTTATGCTTTAGCATCTTGCATGTATGTGAGTGTTAACATGACTGCATGCTTGCCAAGAGTCTAATTGCTTATGTGATATAACTACCTGAATGTCTGTGGGTGAAGGTTGGATTGCTTGAATTGGAACAATTCATTAAAATCCGTGTTTTAGCCTACTTGCGAGTAGCAAACTTCAAACCATTTTCCAAATAAACGGATATGCGATGCTTTGTTCCAAATTAGACGATCTAGTCTATACTTGTTTTGCTGTGTGCATCACGTAGTAAAGATTAGCTAATTAACCGGAATAAGAACGCAAGTGTTTTCAAAAACTCGATATCATGTTTAGTACAGGCCGATCTTCGGATCGGGCAAGCGGGGGTGCTCATAGATGACCTTCCCCAATCGTACCCAAGTTTCTGAGCCGAGGCAACTTTGGTGATGACGGACACGTGGCAACGAGTCAGAGTTTCCTAAATTTTCCAAAAAATAAAATATTTAGGTGGCGACTCTGTATCTGGCAAAGCAGTCCATGTTTGGCACTTCTTTCTTAAAAATCAGTTTTCCAAAACGATTTGCGGGATTTGGACTCTTTGGTGATTTATCAATCTTGCATTACACTTTGCAAGATCAGATTAAGAACCGTGACATAGTGAGTCCAAACTGTGGAAAAGCATAGGCCCCCCAGGGCGCGTCCACAGATATCACAATAATAATAATAATAATAATAATAATAATAATAATAATAATAATATATCACTATATCACTATATGTCATGGTTTAGCTTATTGGGATCATATAAGACAAAACAACATGAATTATATGTTGTCAATTTTTTGTATCTTTCAATATCTTTTTCTTTAATAGATTTTTTTTTAAAAAAAAAAAATTTATTTGTATAAGATATTACAATGAAACCCAAATATAATACTAATAAAGATTAAATACAAACTATGCAAACTGTACAAACTCTACAAAGAAACTCTCAAAGTTGGAGAGAAAGCCCCAATTAATACACGAGAAACAAGACTTACACATAGGTGGAGATATTTGAATTACTTACCTCTTAATGAGGTGCAAGAATTTTTGACAATCAAGCTAAACCATTGACTTTTTTAATACATTTTTAATATGCAATTATGTATGACTAAAAAGATGGTGACCAACATCTTTGTATCTGCAGATTTTTTTATTTTTTGTTTTTTTGGTTCACATGTAAAAGTTATTGTTTACAAATATTAAGATAATTATATTAAATTGTACACTTAACTATATAAAAAATATAGCAACATATACCTACAAGCCCAACACTAACAACCAATAGCCTTATATTAGAATGGGGAAAAAAATTAAACAATAAAAGAAAGACTCTCTTATAGAAAATAAATAATCCATCTATCTTGGTAGTGATTGACCTTTGACCTTTCAATTGAACGGATACTGTGAGATCATAAAATCTTCTTACATATATTGATGAAAGGTTCAACAAAGGGATGAGTTTTGATCCATTGATTTGTAAAAATAAATATGGTTGATGCCACCTAACGAGTTTTTTTTTTTTTTTTTTTTTGATCAGCGAAAAGAAAATTTATTGATGAAGAAACACATACAAAGTGTGATATCGTACATCAATAAAAGAGGGTGCAAAAGGCATCAAAGTGAAACATTAAGATCCCAACTAGATTGGCACCTAGATGCACACCAAATCATTTGCCAGCACCACCACCACATCCAAGTTGGTGAGTAACCAACATACAGAACAGAACCGAAAAAAAAGAAAAAAGGAAAAAACACTCGCAGACAAATACATCACCCAAACATACCAGTCCTCAAAAGATAACAAAAACATCCAGCCAACCAGCCAACCAAGCCTGCAGAGAACAGCAACAAGCTCCACACTAGGGTAGACCATCAGAACAACAGCAACCATCACAACATAACCAGTCATCCATTCAGCCATTCCACTAGAGTAACCCAATCATCTAGCACAAATCACAGACAGCAGAAAGAAAAGCAGGCAGCTTCCATTTCTAGGCATAACTCCAGCCACAGAAGGATCCAACTTGAGGCTAAGACTAATCTTAACATATAAGCAAAAACCAACAGACATCAAACCAACAAGACAGGGCACCCCCTTCAGCCAGCTATCTATTTATCCACCACCAGACCAGCAATGCATCACAGAATTACTCTTTAATCAACCCAACCACGTCATGCCCTAGCAGCAACAAATAGCACCCAAAAAAACTCACAATACAACAACACAACAGCAGCCTAACTAGTAGATAACAACCTGTGAGCCAGGCTAGTAGCGACATAACATAACAGAATTCACCACTGAGCTCCTAGACAACACCTGACTTGTGAAAAATTAAACACGACATCATTGACTGAAAATGAAGCCTCCCTGAACTGAGATCTCATCCAAATTGCTAACCTGACCTTGATACGTTCACACAGGGCCTGTAAATTGGGTTGGACTGCCTTAAACACACACTCATTTCTATAACTCCACACAGACCACAACACTGCTGCTGGAAGGACCTTCCACACCAGATTACCTTTCTTCCTCCCTAACGAGTTATTTTTAGCCAAGGACATTGCAATGATGAAATTAGATCTCCGTTGTGAAAGAGAAGTAAAATAACTTGATATGTGTTGTGTGTATACTGCATAGATGAGGCATATATACGTTTGATTGATTGAAGTTATATGAAATAAAGAGTTGAGTTTTCTAAATATTGCATTTAAAAAATTGAGATTATTTAAATATAACCACACTTAATAAATAGGACCCAAATAGTATCATACAAAAATAATCATGTTTTATATAGAAAATTAAGATATTTTATGTAATAACTATCGTAGTTATTTACACTATATTATAGTAAAGTGAGTTTATGTGAGGAGTCTTGTGAGAGTTCCAAGATTCTTAACTAAATTTTAAAAATTTTGAATTAAAATATAATTTTAAAAAGAGAAAATTGTCGATAAATCCAATCTAAATATTGCATAAGGCGCAAGGTCCACTGGATAATTATTTTAGGTGAGACAGACACGATGTGTGAAATATTATGGTGAGAAGTCCCTATTGTTATTTTCAAGGACATTTTTTTTTCTAGTCTAACCTATTTATGTTGAAATTTTTTTAAGCTATTTTTTCAAATTGTTCAAAAAAAGTCTATCTGTTGAAATTATTTATTCAAAAAATCTAATTGTTGAAATCATCATCTTATTTATTTTTTTTAATACAAAATCTATCTATTGAAAATATTTGTTTAAAAAAATCTATCTGTTGAAATTATATGTTCAGAAATATATTTGTTGAAATTATCTTTTTTTTAAAAAATCTATCTATCAAAATCTTTGTTTTATTTATTCAAAACCCAACTCTTTCTCTACAAACCCATTTTCTCTCTCTATTTGTTCAAACAAATCACACGCAAACCCACTTTCTCACCCTATTTGTTCAAATAAAAAATTCACACACAAATCCACTTTCTTTCTCTATTTGTTCAAACAAATTACATAAACCCACATTTTCTCTCTATCTATTCAAATAGATCACACATAATCTCAAGGTACTTTCCCCATAGAATTTGTTGATTAAACCATTGCTATATTTTACCCAACAACCAAAGAAATAAAAGATCAAACGTCTACAAACAAACCTCTATTTTCTACTAGGAATTTAAAATAAATACATAGATGTAATGAACCTATAAATTTCAATAAACAACAAAAACAAAAACAAAATTGAAACAAAAAATACAAAACCCATTTATGTTAGTTCATGAAGATCTATTGTTGTATGGGTTTGTTGTTATCAAGTGATCTGAATGTTGCTGAAGAGCATAAAGCTAGTGGAAGTACCTGTGAAGCATTTGAATAGTACTATGGAACTTGTTGATTAAGCCCTCTTTCTCTACTCTTCCTCCCAATAACGGTTCTAATAAAAGAACCATATTTCTCTCTTTTGTAGCCACAAATTCTTTGAGCGGCCAAAGTGCTGTTCTTTGAAGTAGAGTAGGCTCTTAGAGATGAACAATCAAAGCTCGAAGATAGCGAACAATCGAAACTCAAAGCCTTCAAACAAGCTTCTCACTATTTCTTGAGTCACCATATCAATAGAGTCTGAAATCCAAAACTATAAATCTCATATCTACACTTGTGTATATATGTATGTATATGTAATTGAAATAGAATTGTTAAAATAAAGAGGTTACAGTAGTAAATCTCAGATCTGAAATAGATCGGACCAAAAATGCAAATATTTAGATCGATAAGTGTATATATAGATCCATCTGTGAACTTGAGGGCATTCCATGGCTTTGAACATATTGCGAGGATATAAGAAGGCTTCGTCAAAGATGACAAGATTCTTTTGACGAGTCTCAACTATATACGATTGTTTTGAGCATCTTTAACCTTGCTTCGGCTCTTCGTTCTGCCATTTTTTACTTCTTCAATCTCTTTTTTAACTTCCATGGTATGATCTTCAGACATCTTCAAACATCGACTGTGAATCACCAATGTTTGTGTTCATATATGTAGAGAGGGATATATTTGTATACGGATTGTGATATATATATGGAAGCTTACCAAAAGAGGAATTCCAAGGTGAAGAGATGAGCGGCAAAGCCAGTGGGTATCTGATTTGGTGTTGATTTTGAGGAGATTGGTGATTGAGAAGATGATGAGGATAACAAATTTAATGAGAGCAAGCTCTATTTCTCTTTCTAGAGTCTTTGTTTCTCGATCTAGACCAATTGAACAGATATCAGTCTCTCACATTTCTGTAGACCAATTGAACTGATAAGCATATATATCACAATTTAAACAAATAAAATAAAATGGATAGTTTAATCATTTTGCAATACCATGTCCGTATGGTCTGAATAAGTTAGTGCATGGACTTTTGAGCAAAGAAAATCCAAATTTGGATTTATCGCTCGAGTGCTCTTTTAAAAAGCACTATTGGCTATCGCATTAAATGAATAATTATAAAAATATCAATTATCCCATGATTTATCCTGCTTAGATGGAAAGATAAAACAATCTCCTTCTTTATTTGTCAAAATCTATTCTCTTATAAAAATTCAAAAGGAAAAATTAAGAGATCACTAAAACTAATATAAAATTGTCAATTAATCAATATTAACTATCAAAAATTAAAAATAATCTATAGTGTTAGTGTCAAATTAACATAATGATGTTAAGGCACTACAAGAAATCGCAATTTTGCCGACTAAAAATTTGGTCGGCAAAAGTCTATTTTCAGTGGGCAAAAGTTATTCGCGACCAATTTTTTTAGTCGCCACTTTGGTCGCCAATTGAGGGTCGGCAAAAGTAATTAGTGACCAAAACTTTTGTTAGACGGGAAAAAATTGGATTTGCCGACTAAATTTTTGGTCACTAAATATATCATTACCGTGACTAATCCATTTAGTCGCCAAAGCACTTTAGTCGCAAAAAATGACATATTCCCGACCAAACATGTTAGTCGCCAATTGTCACATTGCACGACTAAAAAAATTCAGTCGACAATTATCACATTCCACGACCAAAAAGTTTGGTCGGCAATTGTGACATTCCATGACCAAAAATTTTGGTCGGCAATTTTGACATTCTACGACCTCTTAGTTTGGTCGCCAATTGTCAGTTTCCACGACCAAACATGTTTGTTGCCAAAAGAAATGTTTGTGCAACTAAAACTTTAGTCGGCAATAGACCTATTCGCGACCAAATCCTTTGGTTGCCAAAATTAATAATCTTAACGACTAATTATTTAGTTGCCAAATATGCGTGGTGATACACCAACTACTTTATTTAGTCGACAAAAGTATAACTTATCTTTCCCGACTAATCAATTGGTTGCCGAACCTAGAAAAACAAAACCAAAATTTGGTTGCCAACATTCAACAAAATAAACCTGTAATTTATAATAATCCATCCAATTTATTCAATATAATCTATAATTGGCAAAAATCATTCAAACCAACAAATAAATTGAATCGTGAACATTCAACAAAATACATATATCAGCCATTTCTGAACCTGTTTACCTAAAGTTAGCAACTATTATAAGTTTTCATCCATAAGTAATTCCAAGCTACATATTTCATCTAGCATAAAAATTTAAAACATAACAAGTACTTGCACTATAACAAAAAAGGCCTTTAACAACAGACTGATTTGTCTCCAAACATCAATTTTTTGTCACTAGAGTGATCTGTGCTGAAAAAAATTTGTCACCACATTCGTGGCCTATACGTTATCGCTGAAAGTACCTAGTGACGAAAAACAGTTTCGTCGCTTATTTTTCATTTTTCGCGACGAAATGTTTCATCTCTAAATGTTGAATTTTTCGTCCTCTAAAACATCAATTTTGTCACCAAAACTAAATAATATTTTATTTTAATTGTTTTTGGCGACGAAATATTTCGTCACCAATGATATGGATTAAGGTGACAAAAAAATTCAACATTAAAATGAGCAGAAAACAAAATTATTCAGTGACAAAAAAGATTTTGTCACCAAATATTTCAATTTAGCGACGAAATATTCAACAAATGTGACAAAATTATTCGTCATGTTTTTTGAAAACTAATAGCGACATTTTTCATTTCGTCGCTAATAAAAATTAAAAAAATTAAAAGGGGGGTACTATTTTCATATTAAATTTTTTCTTTTCAGTAAAAATTTCATACGCATTTCAATAACCTGTGCAATAACCTGTCCAATGGCCTATTCAATAACATGTTCAATAAAATATCTATTATAAATCAATACAAAAATCTGTTCATTTTCATAAACATCACAATCGAATTTCAGCACTATCCATAAAAATACAATATGAACTGCATGCAGATTATAAACATGTCTTCTAATATCCACAAAAAACATGTCTACTAATGTCCACAAAAATATAATATCAACCGCATGCGGATTACCAAACACGTCTCCTAATATCCACAAAAATCATGTCTACTAATATCAACAAAAATAAAATATCAAGTGCGAATTACCAAACATGTCCTGTAATACCAACAAAAATATAAAATTTACAACGCAACCAAAATACATGTAAGGTAATATGAACAAAAACACAAAATGAGCTAGCTTCTATTCTCCAAATTACCAAACATGTCCATATCAAATCTCCAATCTGTAAAAAAATGAAACACACAAAAAAAAAAAAAAGAAGAATGCAAGTTAGACAATTATTATCTTATCAATTAAATATACAATTTAACATGTATTTTTCGACTTAGTTTTCAAATCGGGAGTCCGGTGCTAGTTCCGTAAGTTTCCACAACTCACATTAGTCCCTCCCGAGGTGTTCGAGGTGTTCCGCGGGCGTTCACGTGCCTGTTACACGATTTTGGCCCCGGATGGCCTATTTACAAGCTTAACTGTTGGAAAAATTCATTTTTGGACTTAGTTTTCAAAACGGGAGTCCTGTGCTAGTTCCGTAAGTTTACACAAGTGACAACGGTTGCTTCCGAGGTGATTGAGGTGTTCCCCAGGCCATCTCAGGGTTGTTTAACAATTTTGGCCCCCCGATGGCCTATTTTCAAGCTTAAGAGTTGGAAAAAATGCATTTTTAGACTTAGTTTTCAAACCGGGAGTCTCATGCTAATTCTGTAAGTTTTCACAACTCACATTGGTCACTCCCGAGGTGTTTGAGGTGTTTCCTGGGCCGTCTTGTGGTTGTTGCACTATTTTGGCCCCCGAAGGCCTATTTTCAAGCTTAAGTGTGAAAAAAATACATTTTTGGACTTGGTTCTCAAACCGGGAGTCCTGTGTTAGTTCCGTAAGTTTTCATAACTTATGTTGGTCCCGCCTAACGTGTTTGAGGTGTTTCTAGGGCCGTCTCATGGCTGTTGCACGATTTTGGCATCTGATGGCCTATTTTTAATGCTTAAGTGTGAAAAAGTGCAGTTTTGGACTTAGATTTCGAACCAGGAGTCCCATGCTAGTTCCCTAAGTTTTCAAAACTTACTTTGGTCCCTCCCGAGGTGTTTGAGGTGTTACCTAGGCCGTCTTGTGGCTGTTACACGATTTTGGCCTCCGATAGCCTATTTTTCAAGCTTAAGTATGAAAAAGTGTATTTTTTGACTTAGTTTTCGAACCGAGAGTCCCGTGCTAGTTCCGTAAGTTTTCACAACTTACTTTGGTCCCTCCCAAAGTGTTTGAGGTGTTACCCGGGCCGTCTCGTGGTTATTACATGATTTTGGCCTCCGATGTCCTATTTTTCAAGCTTAAGTGTGAAAAAAAGCATTTTTGGACTTAGTTTTCAAACCGAAAGTCCCGTGCTAGTTCCAAAAGTTTCCACAACTCACATTACTCCCTTCTGATGTGTTTGAGGTGTTACTCGGGCCATCTCATGGCTGTTGCACGATTTTGGCCTCCGATGGCTTATTTTCAAGCTTAAGTGTGAAAAAGTGCATTTTGGCCTTAGTTTTCAAACCGGGAGTCCCGTGCTAGTTCCATAAGTTTCCACAACTCACATTGGTCCCTCCCGAGGTGTTTGAGGTGTTACTTGGGCTGTCTTGTGGCTGTTGCACGATTTTCGCCTCCGATGGCCTATTTTCAAGCTTAAGTGTTAAAAAGTGTATTTTTGGACTTAGTTTTCAAACTGGGAGTCTCGTGCTAGTTCCGTAAGTTTCCACAACTCACATTAGTCCCTCCTGAGGTGTTTGAGGTGTTACCCGAGCTGCCTCGTCACTATGGCACGATTTTGGCCTCCGATGGCCTATTTTCAAGCTCAAGTGTGAAAAAGTGCATTCTTGGACTTAGTTTTCAAACCGGGAGTCCCGTGCTAGTTCCGTAAGTTTCCACAACTTAACTTGGTCCCTCTCGAGGTATTTGAGGGGTTCCCCGGGCCGTCTCATGGCCATTGCATGATTTTGGCATCCGATGGCCTATTTTCAACCTTAAGTGTGAAAAAGTGCATTTTTAGACTTTGTTTTCAAACCAGGTGTCCCGTGCTAGTTTCGAAATTTTCCACAACCCACATTGGTCCTTCCCGAGGTGTTAGAGGTGTTACCCAGGTTGTCTCGTAGCTGTTGCACGATTTTGGCCTTCGATGGCCTACGTTCAAGTTTAAGTGTTAAAAAGTGAATTTTTTACTTAGTTTTCAAACCGAGAGTCCCGTTCTAGTTCCAAAAGACTCCACAACACACATTGGTCCCTCCCGAGGTGTTTGAGGTGTTATCCGGGCCGTCTCATGGCTACTGCACAATTTTGGCCTCCGATGGCCAATTTTTAAGCTTAAGAGTGAAAAAGTGCATTTTTGGACTTAGTTTTCAAAATGAGAGTCCTATGCTAATTCCGTAAGTTTCCACAACTCACATGGGTCCCTCCCAAGGTGTTTGAGGTCTTTCCCAGGCCGTCTCGTGGCTGTTGTACGAGTTTGGCCCCCGAAGGCCTATTTTCAAGCTTAAGTGTGAAAAAGTGCATTTTTGGACTTAGTTTTCAAACCTGGAATCCGTGCTAGTTCCGTTTGTTTTCACAACTCACATTGGTCCCACTCGACATGTTTGAGGTGTTTCCCGGGCCATCTCGTGGCTGTTGTACGAGTTTGGCCCCGAAGCCCTATTTTCAAGCTTAAATGTGAAAAAATGTATTTTTCGACTTAGTTTTCCAATTGGGAGTCTCGTGCTAGTTCTGTAAGTTTTCACAAGTTATGTTGGTCTCGCCCGACATGTTTCAGGTTTTTCCCAAGCCATCTCATGGCTGTTGCACGAGTTTGGCCTCTGATGGCCTATTTTCAAGCTTAAGTGTGAAAAGTGCATTTTTTGACTTAGTTTTCAAACTGGGAGTCATGTGCTAGTTTCGTAAGTTTCCACAACTTACATTGGTCCCTCCCGTCGTGTTTGAGGTGTTTCGCTAGCCGTCTCGTAGCTGTTCCACGATTTTGGCATCCGATGGCCTATTTTCAAGCTTCAATGTAAAAAAGTGCATTTTTGGACTTAGTTTTCAAACCGGGAGTCCCGTGCTAGTTTCATAAGTTTTCAAAACTCACATTAGTCCCTCCCGAGGTGTTTGAGATGTTCCCCCGGCCGTCTCGTCACTGTTGCACGATTTTGGCCCCCCGAAGACCGATTTTCAAGCTTATGTGTGAAAAAGTGCATTTTTGGACTTAGTTTTCAAACCGGGAGTCCCATGCTAGTTCCGTAAGTTTCCACAACTTATGTTGGTCCCGTCCGACATGTTTGAGGTGTTCTCGGGGCCGTCTCATGGCTGTTGCACGATTTTGGCGTCTGATGGCCTATTTTTCAAGGTTAAGTGTGAAAACGTACATTTTTGGACTTAGTTTTCAAACCTGAAGTCCCGTGCTAGTTCCATAAATTTTTAGAACTCGCATTGGTCCCTCCCGAGGTGTTTGATGTGTTCCCCAGGCCGTCTCATGCCTGTTGCACAATTTTCACCCTCGAAAGCCTATTTTCAAGCTAATGTGTGAAAAAAGTGCATTTTTCGACTTAGTTTTCAAACCGAAAGTCCCGTGCTACTTCCATAAGCTTTCACAACTTACATTGGTCCATCTTGAGGTGTTTGAGGTGTTTCCCAGGCTGTCTCATGGCTGTTGCATGATTTTGGCATCTAATGCCCTATTTTCAAGCTTAAGTGTGAAAACGTGCATTTTTGGACTTAGTTTTCAAACTCGGAGTCCCGTGCTAGTTCCGTAAGTTTCCACAACTTACATTGGTCCCTTCCGTCGTGTTTGAGGTGTTCCATAGGCCGTCTCGAGGCTATTCCACGATTTTGGCGTCCGATGGCCTATTTTCAAACTTAAGTGTGAAAAAGTGTATTTTTGGACTTAGTTTTCAAACCAAGAGTCCCGTGCTAGTTCCGTAAGTTTTCACAACTTAAATTGGTTCCTCCCAAGGTGTTTGAGGTGTTCCCTAGGCCGTCTCGTAGCTGTTGCACGATTTTGGCATCCGATGGCCTATTTCCAAGCTTAAGTCTGAAAAAGTGCATCTTGACTCGAGGTGGATATTTGGTTGTTTGTGATCTACTTCTGGACGCACCGGTGAACGGGGTAGCTGTTTTTGATGTGGTGATGGTGACCATGCCCACTTCAGAAGATCTTGCAGCTACATCACGATTGGTGGCCACGTTCGAACTGCAGGAAAATGCCCTCCTGGGCTGCTCCTTCTCCTAGTCAATGAGACCCTGCTTCATATCATCCTCGATCTGTACCCCAATCTCATGTAGATCTACAAAGGTGGAGAGGGGGAGAACGATCATCTTCTGCATGAGCTTGGGCTGGAGGTTGTGCATAACCATCCGAATCTGATCTTTGTCAACAGGCCTGATGGTCATCATCGAGGCCTTAGCCCTCCACCGGGTTACAAAATCGGAGAAACTCTCCTTCGGCTCTTGCCTAGTGGTCTCAAGATCACGGGTTATAATCTCAATCTGCGTGTTATAGGAGTATTGAGCTATGAAGGCCTCAGCCATCTCCTCCCAATTCCTCTTGACGGAATCTTTCAATTTTGCATACCAAATGGCCGCTACACCCAATAGGGTCCAGCCGAACAAAGAAAGCTTCTGTAATCTGGTGAGGCCCATCGGCCTTAGTATGTCCGAAAATAACCACAGATGCACCATAGGGTCACTGGATCTATCAAAACGGTCAATGTGTGGCATCTTAAATCGGTCCGGCAACGTTACGGCAGCGTTGGTATACCCATCCTTAATGTCTGGAATGGACTTCACACCTTGGGATTTCTTGAATAGCTTCTCAAGCTTGCTCACTTTTAATGTCATGGGGTCCATCTCGAACTCGAAGGGGGAATCCAGTAGATTGATAGGCGTGGATGCCTTGGATAGTTGAGGTGGAATCGGGGGCGGAGCCGGCCCTGTCGGAACGTCTGTATCTTCTTGGACATTTGGCGTCTCCCCAGGTATTGGAACTCTTGGTGGGGGAGGAACCTGGTGTGAAGCAGATGCTCCAGTTTGCTGTTGTAGCCTGGCAATTAACTCTGCCTGTTGAGCCATGACCTCGGCCTATTGTTTGGCAAATTTGGCTTGACGAACTGGGTCCTGCTGTATGGTTTTCATACTTTCTTGAGCTGACGCATCATCTCCTCCATTCCTGCCATACTACCCTGATCTAACTGGTCTATCAGTATATCTGTCTTTGTGGTAAAAGCAGATATCTCAACCCAACTGCACACAGGTGAGATGGATAATGACTGCTGATCTAAAGACTGTTGAACCGATGATCTGTGCCTGATTAGCCTTTTTACCCTGCCTCTGGCGAAAGAACACTGATTTGCCCTTGAACTGAATCTCTGACCTGACAAAGTCTATCAGCACAAGTTTAATGAACCCGGGGGATATCGGAGCCTTCTGAAGCTATAGTTCCAGGACTGCCCCTAGCAAAAGAGAAAACAAGCAGCATCTCAGCCTGATTTCATCAAAACGGATATGAGCAAAGCTGAATGACTGTGCTCTCTATTGGATTCTACCCCAAATTCTGCCTGTAAACTGATACCCTCAGGTAAAACTGATTCCCAAATATTGGTGCCCTCTGGTCTGATACTCAGACTTGCACACTGATACATGCATTCCCGTAGAGACGCACTCTAAAAGCACATAGCAAGCAAGTGAGAGCCCAAAACACCCCTATGTTGGGGTAGGGTTTCCCTGTACTATTTTGTCAGGAGCTAGGGTTTCACTACGCACACAGCAGTTTCAAACAACCTATAATCGGGTGAGCAACCTGTCCTAGTATGGAATGGTCACTACGGATTCCGAATATGCACTAGGTCGAATGGTCAAAAAGGGCGCCCTGGTAAAAACTGGAGTTTGTGTTCCCATCGTGGCAGAGCCCGTAACCGGTCAGCCTTATGGCATGCTTCTCAAAGCGAGCCTCTGGCAAACCGTTCAGGAATAGCAGATAGCAAACACGGTGTCGTAGGCGCACCAATGCAAATGCAATGCAAAGAAACACATAAGTGTAATGAAAACAAGATATCATGAGTTCGAGTCAAGTTCTCTAACTCCCCAGCAGAGTCGCCAGAAACTGTAGACATCCCCGAACGTCCCGGGAGGAAATCCCGTTTTGTTCATTGGGGTTCACTACAGTTCGGACTCAATGTCACGGTTCTTAATCTGATCTCGCAAAGTGCAATGCAAGATTGATAAATCACCAAAGAGTCCAAGTCTGACAAATCGTTTTGAAAATAGATTTTTTTGAAAGAAGTGCCAAACATGGACTGCTTTGCCAGATACAGAGTTGCCACCTAAATATTTTTTTTGGGGGGATTTAGGAAACCCTGACTCGTTGCCTAAGGCCACGCGTCCGTCATTACCAAAGTTGCCTCGGCTCGGAAATTTGGGTACGATTGGAGAAGGTCACTTCGTGAGCACCCTCACTCGCCCGATCAAAGATCGGCCACTACTAAACATGATATCGAGTCTTGAAAACATTATGTGCCCTTATTCCGGTTAATTAGCTAATCTTTACTACGTGATGCGCACAACAAAACAAGTATAGACTAGATCGCCTAATTTGGGACAAAGCATTGCATATCCGTTTGTTTGGAAATGGTTTGAAGTTTGCTACTCGCAAGTAGGCTAAAACATAGATTCCAATGAATTGTTCCAATTCAAGTAATCAAACCTTCACCCACAAGCATTCAGGCAGTTATATCACATAAGCAATTAGCTTCATGGCAAGCATGCTGTCATGTTAACATTCACATACATGCAAGATGCTAAAGCATAAACACTCACAGTGTACTCCGAACCAAAACAAGAAACATGTTAGTAATCAAATGTATGATCCAAGTCCATGTTAATATGGCTAATGCATCACATACAAAATGCAACTAGAATAGGCTCGGCTAATCTAAGGATGGCATGTGAAATGTAACAACTCGATACACGTATTCAACTTGGAATTTGAAATACTATGTAGTTAATATGATGCGCCGAGCCCGGTGTATGCAATACAGATGAATGATGCAAACATGCATAGCATAAGGATGCTAATTGAAATGTGCCTTAGAACTAACCATCATAAGCGGTTAAGTAAAAGGGACAAAGAAATGGTGGTTGGAAGACATGCATCACACACACGCATGCTTATTACAAAATTTCCCTCTCTCGGAGGGTCCAAGTGAATAATACAAATTAATTAACTAATAAGCTAATTAAATATTACAGACCCATAATTAATTAAACAAATTCATTAAATTACTGAAAGCAGTAAAACAGTCTCGGGAAGAGGGACGAATGCATGCACGCTTGGCTCCGCTTGGAAACCCATCGCCATGTTCATGTTGCCTCTGTTTACACTGATCTGTACTTCTGAAAACTTCACAAGTCCCAAGGAAGCTTCAGAATCACTCCGTGAGCACAGTGGAATGTCACCAACCAAGAGGGAGCACCACCGGCTATGGAATTATGGTCATCGACCAAAAATTAGATCACCGGCTGGCTATTGATAGTCAGCCGGCACTGAAAGTTGCCGACCGGCCATTTCTTCCTGCAGAATACTAGTTTACTACAACAGAGGACAGACAAGGCATGGAAATGCATTTCAAAGCAATGTTTGCACCACCACCCTCCTCATCATGTTTGAGACTCAAAGGAGTATGGTTCTCGACCCTCGGGCCACCAATCACGCATTTCAATGCATGACGGCCCAAGATGCCATGTGTGCAATTTGATATCAAAGGAAATGCACACAAATACACAATGATCCTAACCTCTATCATAATTGATCAAGAGGCAGGGGATGCAAACATGCACAATGCTATGCAACCTAGACATGCAAGCAAACTAATGCAACATGAGCATATGAACAAGCATGCAAACATGAAAGCATGTAACAACATATTAAACTCATGACAAAATGCAAGCTAACAAGCATGCAAAATGCAACTTAAGCATGCAACGACATGCGATGAGCAAAGCATGCAACAACATACAAGGCGAGCATGCAACAACATGCAAAGGATGGGCTTACACCAAGATGGACAGCTCTCCAATAGGTCCAAAACAGTGGCCAATATGATGCAACAAAAGCATGGAATAGATATGCAAACATGCATGCACAAAGGCCTATCATCTAAGGCATAAAAGGGGACTTTTAAGAACACTTAAAAGAGGATGAACATAGACAAATGGCATACATTGTAAGCTTTGAAATCATGTTAGAAATGGCGCCAAACCAACTAAACAAATCAAGCAAAACATGCAACCAAGCCCAAAACTTGAAACTAGCCAAAGGACTCAAACCAAGGCTACATGAAGCAAGCCCCAAAGGGCCAATAGGACCTAAAACAGTCCTAAGGCAAGTCCAAATGAGCCTAAAACATGCGAGGAAAGAGGCCAAAACATTCTAGGACACAACTCCTAAAACATGAGGCATGCAAAACCAACAAAGAGGTGTTACACTACACCTAAGACAACCAAACATGGCATGATTCAAGCAACAAAAATCAGAGATATGATATGTTAAAATGAGCCCAAAAACCCACTTAGATGGCATCTAAATGGTCTAAGCATGATGGTATACACAATGGTCCAAACATGGAGCATAACACACAAACTATCCAAGACATGGAATAGGTGATAAATGCAAGTATTTGATCATACTATATGGACTGAAATTACATTCTACATGATGCCAAACCAATGAAATGACCCACATAGAACATGCTAGCAACTTGGACATTCAAAGCTTACATGCTAGATTGCACGGTAGCAATACAAAGCAAGTCAAGCATGGCCAAAACAACCAAAATCAGAGCTTTAGCATGACAAGACAAGGCCAAAAGCTTCATGGAGCTAGGCCAAAACAAGTAAGCATAGTGGTCTAAATGCTAGGTGCATGTTAAGGCAAAATCATGGGATTACAAGACAAGTATACATAGCATGTATGGCACGTCTAAACCAACTTTGGACAGAGGTAAATCATGGCAAAATAACACCAAATATCAACTAAGACATGGCCAACATGAACTTAAACAAGGTGCTCACACATGAGACAAATATGACAAGTATTGAAGGCAACAAGGAGAGGGGATGGCCTTCTCCTTCTTAGGACCTCAAAACACCATCCCCACCACTGAAATCCCTTGGTGAGAAGGCCAATACAAGGTGGTCCCGGAGCTCACAAAAAAGGCACAAAAATGAGGCCAAACAAGGCCTAAGAGGGGGTAAACAATCCCAAACACCAAAGTGATCTTAAACAACTACTTTAAGAACTCAAAAAGATAGTTTTTATCAGTTATAACTTAATCTTAAAAAATAGATGCAAGATAGGTTAAAAGCTTGTACAAAAATGGGGAATATAAAGCAAATAGTGCTCACCCTTGAAGAACACTTCAAGAACACCAACCCCAGCCCCTTTCTCTGATCAAAACCAACTTAAAAAATCTGAAACCAGTCCCTCAACACCTTAGTAACTGAAGTATAGTGTAACACTAGGTGTTTTAGTACAAAACTAAGAACAAAAGCACCTTTTGAACACTATTCCACACACAAATAGAAAGGAAGGGAGATATAGAGATAGATAGATATAAAACTTCTAACCCTAATTCTCTGAACCTTGGAGGAGAGAGGAGGGGCTCTCCTCTTATAGAGGTTCAATTCTAAAGCTTCTAAGAGAAGCTAACCCAAGAGGCAAATCCCCCCATACACGTGTATGGAGAGGGTGAATTGTGCGTGCCAGCTGTGCCAACTGGCACTAAATATCTGCATAAAGCAGATGAACAGGGGTCGGTTGGAAAATATGGCCGATTGACCAACAAAAATGGCCGGCCAACCAAAAACATTGTCGACCGACAAAAATATTTGGCCGGTAGAAAGAAAACTACGCCGGTGGCCTCAAGCCAAGGCCGGTGAGGTGTAGGGATGGCCAACAAGCCATTCCCTGCCCTCAGAGACAAAAACACAAGTGTTTGGTATACAACCAAGCACAAAACAAACAAGTCAAGAGGTCTTGAGGCAAGGCGCGCGACCGAAACCTCCGAGAACTCAAGATGAACACGAACATGGATGATCACCTAGTGTTCAAACGGTGACGTCCAAGTCTTGAGGACGGTAAAAAATGGGGTGTCTACACATGGGCCATCTCGTGGCTATTGCACGATTTTGGAGTTCGATGGCTTATTTTCAAGCTTAAGTGTGAAAAAGTGCATTTTTGGACTTAGTTTTCAAACCGGAAGTCCCCTGCTAGTTCCGTAAGTTTCCACAACTTACTTTAATCCCTCCTGAGGTGTTTGAGATGTTGCCCGGGTCCTCTCATGGCTGTTGCGCGATTTTGGCCCCCGATGGCCTATTTTCAAGCTTAAATGTGAAAAGTATTCTTCATTATTATGAACTATGAATCACATGTTAGCCTTGTGTCCTAAAAGCCAATCTAAAAACCATTTGTAATTTCTAACTGGTCATATTGCTGAATTCGAAATAACAATTAATAATATAATGGTGCAGAGGATGCATTTCATATAATTGAACCTTGTAATGATTTTGGTTTCCAAAGATGCTAAAAGAGGAGTTGAGCTTGCATCGGATTGTCCTCAAATATGGAACAATTAACTTAATCTTCTACACAACTTGAACCATACATAGCCCATGAGAGAATGAAATTTGATATCATCAAAACACAATAATGGACCTAAAGAGGAAATTAGTATGAAAATTGAAGAATAGTATTCCACAATCATTTTCTCAAGGAAAAAAATGACATGTGTACATGTACGACTTACCAACCTAGAAAATAATGAAACGTGTGCGGTAGGCCCTATATGTATGCATGGTGCTTGTGTGGATCCGTAATGAGAGATGAAGAAAACCAGTGCAATTCTCTACAATGTCACCAGCACCACCAACCTATTAAAAGGATAACCATGCTACAATTGAACAAACACCTCAATATAAATTTATTTCTGCAGCCAAATAGAGCAAATAAATCAATAGACCAGACTCAATTTATGTCAAGAAACTAATTAATTGTGAAAAATAAGACGGAAATTGCAGGTTCTAGAGGATCGAGAGATTCATCATAAAAGCAGAGAACACTTGAGTGAACATTACCAAGAGCATTAAATGAAGGAAAGGTAATTATGACACCAGTTAAATAATTTGATAGAGAAAAAAATTGAGTGAACATTACCGAGAGCATTAAATGCATGGACTCAATTATTTATGAAGAACAATTGCCAAATGACTTTGGATCTCATCATGTTCACTTGAGACCTTGGAATCCAAGACTGTGGAGCCAAACACCTGACAAAAGATCAAAAAGAACCGAATAAGCTGCAGAGGCACTATAATGTTGGAAAAATGTATAAACCAATACATTTAAACTGGTCCAGAGCATTAGTACCAACAGTATGTGCCAATCCCATTTGGTATTTAATCCCTTGTATTCATGACCTACATACAAAGAATTCAGATAATTTCTAGAGGACTATATAGCAACAAAGAAAGAAAACAGAGAATGTTGGTGAGGAGGCCGCAACAATGCAGACAATATTATGCATAATTGAATCAATGTATATCAATAAAATTTGACACATTAGATGCTATAATCTCTCACAAGATAGAGCAAAATGGATTGTTGTCATAGGGAACAGCGTAGCTGACAGCTACATTTAGCGGTTTCAGTCTTAGGGGGGTCGGGCTTTTTCTCTTTAGCCTTCGATGGACCAACACCAATGAGATCTGCTACCTTTATGGACTTCCTCACTTGGGTTGCAACCAAAACAGGATCAACATTCCCAATAATAGTTAGTATCCCCTTCTCACTATCCACCGATATCTGATCAATGCATGTTCACTCAAAATATATATAGCATCATTTTACACATGTCATAGTTCAAAGCATAGTAAATTTCAACAAACTTGTCAACCCATTCTTCATACCTTGAAGTTTAGTGATGACTTCAATATATTGCTTTTGCACTTATGGCAGTGAATGCTGCCTTTCACCTCTATTTTCTGCATAGAAATGCAAAGAACAAGAGACGTGAATTTGAAAGAACTAGAATAAATAATAGCAAAATTTCACTAAAACTAGGCCTTTACCTTCACCTCCATTGCAGCAAAAATGATCAAATTGAACTATATGTTCCCTCAACCTAGGATTAATGTTGGAAACCTATTTGTAGAAGTAGGACTATAAAAAATAATAATAATAATAATTAAACAAAAAATGTTAACTTAGTAAAGAAAGACCTTGAGTTTGTTTTTAAGATTTTGAATGGTCGAAAGCATAAATATCTCCGCAATTATAGCTATTTGAAATCATCAAGATATATATAAAGCTAGACATTTTCCCAAACATTTGCAAAAATTTGTCGCCTAAATGAGTTTTTATCAAAGACCAAAATGCACAAACCATTCACACTAAATTGAAGACAAGCTTTGGTATAATCATCATAAACAAATTGCAGACAATAATACCATGCTTAATTGAAGCAATGTCTATACTAGTACACAAAAATTATTAAAATTTGAACACATTAGATGCCATATTGTAGAGACCACACAGAAATGTGTATTGGCAAAAATCTCATGACCGAATGCCTCAAAGAAACCTCATCAAGAATGGACAACAAGAACGCTAACTCATTTGCCCCTCTGTCATTAAGATTTCTAAAGAAATTCAAATTCCAACAGAGACATATAGGATGAAACCATAGAGGCAAGTAGACACCTACTAAGACAGAGACAAGCAATGCAAACCAGAGAACAATGAACAAAATAATCCTCGCCCCTTCCAACATCCTCCCAGAAATGCACATGCTCCCCATTACCCACATTGACACAAACAATCTGATAAAATTAGACAAGAAATATGCAATTATCCACTGAGACCATTTTTGTTGTTCTGGTGAATAGATACTCAATTTAAGAAACAACAGATTAGAAAGAAACATTTACCAACTTGATACACCCACCAAATCCTAAATACCATATTTTATACTTTTTATTGATATTATTGCCCGTACAGATGTGATACATCAAGTTTCTATTATAGAATACAGATTTATACACACACACACACATATATATATATATATATATATATTTCTATCAAAGAAAGGGCATTCAAATTGACAAACCAAAACAATGAGAACACATATATATGTACATATATATATATAGAAAAGAAGATACCTGGTGTGAAATGGACGGAGAATAGGGCTTCCTGTGGTGCCGCATCAGTGAAGCAAAATGAACAGAGAAGAGGGCTTTTGGTGGTGTAATTCGAACGGAGAGAGAGGGCTTCCGGTGGTGTGATTCAAACGGAGAGGAGGGGTTTTCGGTAGTGCTCGTGTGCATGTGAGAGGGCAAGAAAGAAATCTATGAGAGGGTTTCATGAGTTCAGACCAGAGAGAGAGAGAGAGAGAGAGAGAGACGAGATTGGGTGAGAGTGAGAGAAAGAGCGCGAGAGAGGAGTGATTTGGGTAGACTGATTTGGGAAGACGAAACGACGTCGTTTTGTCCCCTTAAATTATAGGTGACGAATATATATTTGTCTCTCAAATTTTTTTACAATGGTGACGAAATTTTTCGTCTCTAATATGGCGCCCAAATTTTCTATCAAAATTTCCAAGGGCGGGAATATGTTTTGCGATGAAAAATAAAATTTAGAGATGAAAAAAAATTTCGTCACCTATTATTTTATTTATTTTAAACATTTGGTGATGAAATTTTGTTTTCGTCTCTGAAAATAGTACAATTAGAGACGAAATCTTATTTTTATCACTAAAACATGTATATTTGGAGACGAAATATTTTTTCGTCATTTGTTTTCGTCACCATAGACCTTTTTGTTGTAGTGTTGTTATTATGTTTTAAATTTTTATCCATGTGCATCAACCAAAAAATATAACTAGTAGCCTACCAAATATTTTCCATACACACCCATCCAAAAATATAACTACTAGTGTATCCAAAAATATAACTACTAGTCTACCCTAATATTTTCCATACATATCTATCCAAAAATATATAATCCTTCCAAAAATGCAAAAAGTGCCAATTTGTCATGTACAAATAGCTTTGTACACGAGTTCATCCATTTGTACCAAAGAAAAAGAAGAATAATGTCAGGTAAATTGGACAAATAATGAAAAATGTCTATGAAAAGTAAAGGTAACATGAACAAATTAAATGACTATCATTACCAAATTGTAAATAAACCAATAGCATTACTACAAATAGCATTACCATTTTGGTATTTCATTGTTTATTTTTTTTAACCGACTTAAATGTAATTCAAAGAAGAACAAGTCAAAAATAATTAAATAAAACAATAGGTCACAATAATATGCAATGGATTTCTCAACTAGCAAATATAAACTATACATATTGGCATAGAAGAGTATCTAACCGTACTGAACGAACTTGACAATACTCACACTTGAAGACTGATAATTTCTCATCTCTTGATGGTGAAATTCATTACTCTGATGTCTTCACTGCTTGAACTTGGAAGTTGCACGTGGTATGTATTCTTTGAATATTTATGTTCTCTTTTATTTTCAAGCTCCATGATTCAGTGAGTCATCAAATATCAGTTAAATGGTTAGTCTGGCATTTCTATGATTCTTTAATTCAAATACATATGTTAAGAAATTAGGCTTCAAATAATTGCTTAGCTACGTGCAAGTATTTTTTACTAATATTGAATTGAAGGAGTGTTTTGTGTGTTTTTATAATATTGAAAAAAAATGGTGTAGATTAGCCCAAAGTAGGGGTGTCCGCAGTTCGGTTTGGGACGGTTTGCGGTTCGGTTTGGACCCGCCCGCATGTATACGGTTTGAGGAAAAGTCAACCCGCAACCGCCCGCAATGCGGTTTGCGGTTTGTGCAGATAGGGTTCGCAGTTGCGCGGGCGGTTACGGGCGGTTTGCGGATTGAACTTTTTTTCAAATTTTTTTTGTTAAACCCTTTGTTTTCCCCCATTTTTTATCAATATTTCTTTTAGACCTTTTTCCTCCCATTTTCTAAAATACTCTAACATTAATAATTAATGAATTAAAACTTATAAAAAAACTTATAAAATAAAAAACACAACAAAATCAATTCATAACCTAAACAAATCATTCAAAATTTACTTTCATCATTAACTTGCATTCATCTCAATTCGTAACCTAAACAAATCATTCAAAATCTATATTCATCATTAATTTGCATTCATCCTACATTCATCATTCCTAACCCAAATACAAATACAAAAAAAAAAAAAAAAGGTAATTCTTCATTAACTTACATTCATCCAAAATGCAAAAAAATAAATAAAAATAAAAGGGGTTTTTTTGAACGGTCAGATTTAAAAAAAAAAAAAAAAAAAAGTTTTATGCGGGCGGGTTGGGCGGGTGCGGGTCAAACCCGCAACCCGCCCGCAACTTGAAAATTAGATAAAATCCAAACCGCCCATACGTGCGCGGTTCGAATCGGGTAGGGCGGTTTGGGCGGGTCGGATGACCCTATGCCCAGCCCTAGCCCAAAGCCTCTTGGGGGTTCAACTAAAATAGGAATTTTTCAGGCAGCAACATTGGTCGCAGGGCATGCAAGCATTGGTTTCAAGGCTGTTTTCAATTTTGGACTTCAAACGCCCCGATTTTGCCTATTTTGTCACACTTTTGTGTTCTAAATATCTAACCGGGCGTCCTATCGATGCGCCGCTTGCTCTCACAAGTTTGTTTAATCTAGGCCGAGGTGACCATTATGATCTTAGGTTGTTTCCAGGCTGTTTCAAATTTTTGGCCCCAATCAGCTCGTTGTTTACATTTTTTTTTATCACATTTTGGTTTCCATGGAACAGACAACAATACTGGTTTAAGTATTCGTTCATGGAATAGTCAATAACTATTGGTCCCTGGAACATTACAATGTTTGAAGTTTCTTTTGTAGTCAACAGAAAGTAAACTGTAAATGCCATCTTTTAAATTTTGGTAACAATTAGTTTAAAGACAACCATTTCTATATAATATTCTCATCAAACATTTGTTTGCCTTTACTTTGAACATAAATATAATGAAATATGGTTTAACACACTTACCCATTACCATGACTAGCTATCGTGGGAAATTTGGTGGATTGCAATTTTCCAAAACTTGCGCCAACATGCTCTGAAGGCCAAAAAGCTATTGCTGCATCTCCTCACATTGTCTTGCATTCTCTGCCTCTTTCATTTGTTGCCCTTTTTTTTTTTTTGCTGCTTCTCACAGTTGCTCTGCTGCTCCCCACGCAGTATCTCTCACTCGGATGTAAGCCTTTTCAATTGCTCGTCACGTGCTTGTGATGCAACGGAGAACCCAGAATCACAAGAAAAAGGCTTTGGTCCAACCACAAATCCTCTCAAGTATCCCGTCCTCTTACCAAGAACCACTCTTGATATATCCTCTTGCCTCATCGGCGTTCCAGACTCGATAGACTCATCTCGCACCATTGTCATTTGCTCCTATAATTGTAAAATATAAATATTGTTACTATAAATCAAACACAATAGTTGTATGTATAAATGTCCAAATGATTGGAATACTTGCATGTAAATCACCGCATATAGGATGAATCCACTGTTTTGTCTTCTTGTTCTTATGAGTGTCCTTGTAGAAATCACAGATACTCATCGCTGCAGGAAAAGATCACGACCCACTAGTGTGATTGTAGGGTAGCTTGCTCCTATTATTTTTGCCGGCGTCATAGCAATGCTACAAAAATCCACATTGTAAGGGTTTGTTACATATATAGTTAAACAATGATAACAGTACTAAGTCATATTGAAGGTGGTTAGATACAAAAATGCACATTGTAAGGGTTTGTTACATATATAGTTAAACAATGATAATAGTACTAAGTAATATTGAAAATGGTCAGATACTTCGCATTTGTAGGTAGATAATTTGATCCTTCATTCTATACGATTTCACGGAGCTTGTTAATAATACATTATTATTTTATAACTAAATCATAACATACCTTGTTTTTAGGATCTAACCATACTTGGTTAATCAAACACTTCCAATCATTTAATCTAACTCCTTTGTATGGATGAGCATAGGGATCAGTTCTCGCATCCACAAGCTTCTCCCATTTCTTCTTCATTCTGCACTTCCAATCTTTATGTAACACATTACACTTCTTTTCCATAACTTGCTAGGATAGTGCATTGTCCTCATAATTATCCCCTATTTCAAATTTATCCTACAATCAATGCAAACCAAATAAGAAACTTGCAATTATGTAATGTAATTGAAATATAATTACATTAGTGTTTTGATTGATTTCCCTTTAATGGGTAGCTTCACTGGTTGACTGGCTACAAATGCAGCAAAAGGTTATTACAAATCTAGAATGCCACACCATTTGTCGTCCCATGGTCCATTTGGAATTTGAGGAACAACTATATCTTTAATGTTGCTCAACCAAGGGTTGAAGACTTGTGTGATATCATCAAGACCAGGATTGCCCTTTGGGTGAAGAACTCTTCCAACAATATCCCTTGTTCAGTGCTCAACCAAGAGTTGAAGGCTTGTGTGACTTTCTTTTCAATTTTAGGCACGATTGCTCGTCTTAGGGGATCATCTCAATGTGAGATGGAGAGTTTGTTTTGTAACTTCATTTGACTGTTGCTTTTTGAGTTGAATCCTATCCAACTCATGTTCAGCTTGGGTTTGCATATAATTAGTCTTGCTTCAGTTGCCAACATTGTTGAGATATGGTATTTTGACAATGATTCAACTTTTTACTCTGCCTTTTGTATCATTTCTTCTCCTTTCATTAATAATACCTCCTTCTTTACTGATAAAAAAATTAGACATCCATAACAAATTTTAGTTATTTTATTTCTCAAAATACCAAATAATCAATTAAAAAACTTAAGATTCAAACTGTACCTATGACCTTTATGTTATTTTCTTTTTGTTTATTTGTCTAGAGAGTAGTTATATATATCTTAATCAAAAATCTCAGATTCCACAACAACATGCATGCGCTAGCTGGCTAGCTGCTGAATTCACTAACCATCCCTGAGGTTCATGAAATTACAATCAATCCCATAATTTCAACATAATTACATTGATTTCCCTAAAGTGGCCAAAACTAATGTATGGTGAGAAGAAGCATGAATAAACAACGTAAAATGGATATTTCAATTTAAAAAAAAAAAAAAAAAAAAAACATACATTAGTTCACAAAACTTAATGAATATATCACTACAAGTTTCAAATACACAGACTATAATTGAAATCTAATTACACTCTAGTGTTTTGATTGTTGTCACTTTAATGGGTAGCTTACGACTTTTTTGTCCATGTTTAGGGTACCTTATGTAACCAATGAATAGATTGTTGAGGAATATATTGGCTTAACAAACCCCTAATCATGTGGTAATCCATTTGGTGCTTTCCCAAGAAAGTCAAAGAACATACATATTTTTTTTTGTCCTCTCTTTTATTTACTTTCCATTATCCTAAAGTTGTAAAACAATTGTTGAAGCTTTCATAACCAACAAAGAAAACAAATTCCCATCCTATATGCACATGAAAATGGCACTTTTTTTTATAATCCACACATACTATGAAAGAAATTAAATCATACCCGGACAGCTTGTACAACAGCCCCTTTTGTCGCAGGATCAACAACAGTCCAACTCTTAACACCTTGAATGGGGCATATCCACCTAATCTGAATGTCGATCTCATTAGCTCCTGGGGTCGCTAGCACACCTTCGAATGCATTGAATGTCTCAGTGATTGGAATGTGGAGCTTGTTTCCATTATTGTTGGTAACTCTTTTTTTTGTTACTTTTCCAATTGTTGGTCCCTACACTCACCTTGATGAAGATGAACCTACAAATTTGATAATATTATTAGTGTATTTACAAATTTAAAAATATAAAAAATAGATAAATTGAAGGTAGATAAAACATATTGAATTACCTACGCCACTCATTTGACTTTGAGGAGATGGTGCACTCGTTTCAGACGGAGATGCTTCACAAGTCACAGATCCATGTGGTGCATTAGTTTGAGATGGAGATGGTGCAATAGTCTTAGATCCTGACAAAACAGTAATTTGAGATGGAGATGGTCCAATAGTCTCAAATCCATTTGCTGCAAGACCTTCAGAAGAAGGTGTACATGTATCGGTCGAGGGTGAGTAGGGTTCAATTAATGCCCTCTTCGGTGGTGGTAAACGACGCATCTTTTTTGTATGAGCCATTCTGTTACATTTTAACATAATCATGGACACAAAGTGCACAATGAGCATGTGGATAAGCACAAATTTTTAATGTGAAAATGTACATATACATTGTTGAGTAATTATTAACAAATATATAACTAAGACATGAATACCGTAACGAGTCATAATCAAGTCTTAACTAACACTAAAATTAGTCATAATCAAGTCTTAACTAACACTGAAATCAATCGTAATCAAACATCACTTGAAGCATAGCGAAAGACTTGATTGACCATAACCGGAATAATAACCACAATAAGTCATTATCACGTCATAAAAAACAACATTCTAAGGTACAAAAATTATAGAATGCAACAATTAATACCTGTGCCTCTCGACTGTTCCAAAATTGAATGAGAATCTTCCACTGACTAGGATCCACCTTATCGGGACAATTTGCTAAGCATTCTTCATTAGTTTTGTACTTGTTGAAGTGCTTTTATATTGAATACAATCATAACAAACTAACCTTTACAAACTAATCTAACTATAACAAACTAACCTAACCATGGTTTAATTATAACAACCTAACTACTTGAAACAGTTATGCTAATTCTCTTTATAACACGTGAGCATCGCTAAAGCTACAGTCCTATCTGTTCTGACTTTAGCTGCTCTAGCTATGGCTGGGACTGTAGCCTTGCTTGTGTTGGCCTGGCCTAGTCTTGCTGCAGTTGAGGCTGTTGCGGCTAGGACTGTGGCCTGGCCTGGTCTTGCTGCAGCTGGGGCTGCTGCGGCTGCCTTGGCTGCAGTGGCTGGTTCTGGCTTATGCTTCGGCTTATCATATATAACTTAAGTGCAGCTATATATAACTGTCTATGCTTGTTTTTATTTGAGTTTTGTAAGAATCTTTTAACTATGGTTATTTTAGGACCTAACCATATGGGCTGTATATGGGATTTGTTAACTAACATGTTGATATATTGCTTGTGCTACTACAACCAGGATACTACTGGTAATGTCTGTTGGAGTACCATTTTGGTCAGTGGAATATGTGATTTTGTTGTGTAATGTGTTCTAGTATTATGGGATTGCTTTGTTTTTTAATGTTGGATCCCGGTCTCTAGTGGGTCTGCTACTGCTGCTCTTTACTTTAAGTTGTCATTCTCACAGATTATTGGATTATGTTTATTTCTTGTTCTCAAATAGAAGTTTTCTATGCTAAAAATGGTCATTGGTTGTTCTCTGTTTTTGTGTTACAATTAGCTGAAATTGATTGCCTCTTTTGTGAGCCATCATATTCTTCTTAAGTCCACTGCTGTCTACCAGCCATTGCTATATATTCAGGAAAACAAAAATGTTTAGAATTTTAATTATGTGGATTAAATTTATTTATGGTATGGTATACATGGGAAGTTATTGGGTATTGCTAGAATACGGTCACGTAGTGTTTCAAGTGTTATGATTGGTGAAGAATGCGAGATTTATGATTTTGTATTAGGTGAGTATACATAATGAGAGGACATGGTGAATGATGATTAGTAAAGGAGTATGGATATGTGATGTTCCGGGAATACCGAATAATTTTCCGGTATATACATACACTAGGTTTAAATTTACACTATACATTTAAATTTTGAATATGTTATTTTTAGATACATAACATATTTGTAACAATATGCCCAAGAATTCATATCCATATGGATTCTCCTATTTTTCATTGAGTAATGCTATAGATAAAACAAATTTATTACAAGAAGTAGTAGTAGTGGAATTCATTTTTTGTGTAGAGAAAAGTCGAACAAGAAATTTATTTATGTATAATTTTCTTTTCCGCTTTTTATTTTAATGACATTTGCAACATATTTTTACCCCCAATCATGGACAGAAACCACATGAAGCAAAATCATTTGACAAACAAGTGAAAACATTAGTGACAAATTCTAAGATTTTTACAAAACCATTCGAGATTCTCTATTGCGAGAGTCCAATGAAGAATATGAAGTATGTACTAAACTAAGTGAATAATCACTACAATTTTACTCTTCCATGTCATATAGAGATCTCGATAATGCCACCCAAATCTTAAGCTATACATATCTAACTTTTAAAATTTCTACAAAGACATGATTAAAATTAAGGAAAGAAATTAATCAAGATGTTGCTCAAAATCTAGAAAAAAATACATGTTAATGACAAAATATGTACCCATTGGCCCAAACAAACCATTAAAACTAAACAAACCATTACCCTTCTACTCATTACAGGTTTAACAAATACAAGACATAATAGACATTTCATCAAACAGGTGGTGAGTGCCACTAAAATTCAAAATTTGAACATACAAGAGTAGAATAAATCTGAATTTCAATAATTAATAATATGAGTTTTTTGCATATTTTTGATCAACAAAAATAACATTTAGTGAAATGAAGGTCTTTCTCAACTTGGGTTTTGCTCAAAACTCTCTAAAATTTCTTCAATGAAAAAGAGATCCAAACTGATGAGTGAGAGAAGAGGCTCTCTTGAAAGAGAGCCTGCCTGTACATGCAAAAATTCCCAATTTTAGTGTTTTTAATTCGTGAACCCACAAAAATCTCTCTGAAAACTTTATTTTGATTTATGGGTCTGTCTATTTTTGCTTCTTTAATCTTTGTTAACCAGTATACATATATATATATTGTTACCCAAATTTTTAGGAACAGTTGGTAGTGTTTGGTCCTTGGTTCCCTTCTAGACCTCACAAAACCAATCTGTGCTCACCCCTAGAGTCCAATGATAGATATCATGACAATCATTGAACAAATAAATGATCTTCATAGGGTTGCACTATTTGATTTGACATCGTCATTCTTTGATCTGATCTAAAGGAAATTAATCATTTTAGAAGTTGATGCACTTTAAATTGCATCAACTCAAGAAATATATGGTGAATCAACTTTATCTCATGAGAAGAATGAGTATTATTCAAACTTGCATACATCTGTTTATATCAATCAATATAAAAATTCAAACAATCTTACTACAAGTCATTGTGTCACAAATTTAAGATAGCCACATTAAGTTTTCATTCTTATTTATTATTCACGTTTATCCCAAAAGTGTAGCTCCTTTAAGAGAATTCATGATTCATAGTGCAAGCTAGTAAAATAAACTTTGAATTCATGATTCATAGTTAACAGACTTTTTTCATTAACAAGGAGAAAGTAAATGTCATGACCCGAACCCGCCCCTATGGGTTAAGGACATAATCGGCCTGTAATCAAGGGATTACCTATGGCCTCAAACCAAACCAAACATAACTCATCAGAGTAAAGGGGCCAAACGGAAGCAAACTTACAAATTATCCTTAGAGCTGTGCTTATATGGCACATCATAACAATCCATATACATACATGTTAATAACTCACGTCAAAATAAGTAATAACACAAAGTTCTGTACATATAGGATCATTAAGTCCAAGTTGGTCAAACCCAAAGTTTATATACAAAGCTAATCCAACGTTTTCGCCAATATAACAAAACCATATCAAAAGAGCAAAAGAGGCGAAGACAAGTCTCGTGCATGAGACGTTTGGGCTGACTCTTCAAAACCTTGACTGTTTCACACAAACTTCACTAAGGCTGGGTTTGGACCTCCCTTGGCTCACCTACGGACACATGAATGAGCATGAGCGAAAGCCTAGTGAATAATATCGAATAAAGAAGATACACTAGAACAATATACAACAGACAACCTTGGGCCCAATTCATATTTCTATCTAATATATATATATATACATAGGTCAAGTGACTGCGGTTCCAAACACATCAAATGGCCTCAGGCCCAATTCATTCATATCCATCAGCCTGTAGCCCAACCGTTCCTGTCCGACGGCCTTTGGCTCAATCATTCGTGTCATATGGCCTCTGGCCCTTTCATTCATGTCATATGGCCTCTGGCCCATTCATTCATGTGTGTCAAACGGCCTTCGGCCCAGTCAATTGTATCCAACGGCCTTTGGCCCAATCATATGGCATAACAAATATTTGTCCCCAATTCAATGTAACAAACTTATAAGACTTATATAGAAGTAAGTAATTGGACAAATAATATACTTCAAATATCTTTATTAAGATATTACTCACAGTGTTCTGTCAATGGATTCACCCTTGAGCTCGACCCTACATATTACATAACACATATGGGTCACAAACGATTCAATCCGCTCTTAATTCATACATCCCTCTTAGCCTTCTTTCTTATCCTTTTAACTCATTTATGATGCTCAATGCATGCCTAAGAGTGCTTAGAAATTAAAGAGAATGGAAAACGAAACATAGAACACCTTTACAAAATTTATGAAATAGGGATCCCCGCTCGAGCGTGGGTTCCACCGCTCGAACGAACCCTTGTGGTCTGCAAAAGTACTGGTTGCTTTATTTTTACGCTCGAGCGTGAACTCGGACGCTCGAGCTGAAAGTCATTCTACATAGCTCCCCGCTTGAGCGTGAACTTCCCCGCTTGAGCGAACATCAATGTCTGTAAAAGTTCTGGGAGCTCGCATTTCACGCTCGAGCGGCGCTTTTCCCGCTCGAGTGGACATGCCAAATTTTGGAATTTCCAGAACTGTTCTTGAGGCTCAAATTCAACATTCAAAGGCTTTAAAGCTCGAATTAAGGCACCAAAAATAGGGAAACACATTATATATCATGAGTATGCAAGCAATATGAGGTCAATTGCTCAAAATCATAATCCAACCCTCAATTCATCACAACAAAAAACATAGCTTCAAAGTTCAATTTCAATATACATCTACACATACTCTATAAACTCCTTGAATTACACATGCATGCTCATTTTTTACTCCAATTCCATTTTAAATGACACCAATGGTGTCTATAATCATGAACTCAACAAAACCATGCTTGCATGTATGCTTCAATGCTCAATTTTTCATAATCAACATATTTCATGCTAGTTTATGCAAATTCATGGCAAACTTTATGCATGCATGAACAAACCAACTTCAATTCAAGCTCTAGATGATCATCTAACTTGAATTCACAAAGTTACAACTTCAAACTTATGAAATCATAACCAATTACTCACCTAGATGCTTAAATCTTCCAAATTATGGTTAATTCTTGAGTTTATTTTCAAGATTCCAAGCCTCTTGATCAAACCTTCAATGTTGGCCCCTCTCTCTCATTCTAGCCGACTCTATCTCTCTCTCTTTCCTTAGAGTAATCTCAGCCATATTGAATAAAAATAGAGGAATTGAGTGAATATGACCCCTTTTATAGGCTCTCTCTCTCAAACACATTTCATTAATATTAATTAATTTAGCACTAACTCATCAATTTAATCTATTTAATTTGATCTGAATCAATTTTCAATTAAATTTCACCGTAGGCTCTAAAAATTACGCTAATCACAATGGCGTAATCAATTTCGATTTCTGTGGCCGATAAGGCCTTCAATTTAAATTCTAAAGCAGACAATCAAACAGATTTTCCTACGGTGAACAGATAAAAATTTAAACCCACATATATTCATATAAATGGCACTCAAAATCATATCAAATGCATAATCACATTCGTAATTAAGATTAATTAGCATAATACGGAGCAGGGTTATCAAAGTAAAATAAAACATAAATGCAGATACATACTTCAAAGTACAAAAGATGGTCACATTGACCAATCAAGAATCAGGAAGTGGTAAACATAAAAAAACTGAGGGCGGGCCTTATAAGAGAGAGTATCCAACAAATGAAGCTTGAAGAAATCAAATTAACACTTAAATTCTCGTTCATTTCTTATTGATCTGGCCTTCTCCATGTGAGTTTGTTTGAAAGATCAATTAATCTTAAAGGCCGTAGATTCTCATTTATACTGAGAATTCTCCAAATGTGCCAACCAGTTACAAGCAATATGGAGGAAAAGAATCGTTATGATCAATCAGCCATTCTTCTAGCCTTAGTCACAGGATCCTTTGATTTATCCATTTTTAGTCCATCTTCTTAACCAACCAGAGCAAGATTGTTTCTTAAGCTTTTAACTATACAATGTCTATTTGACTCAAGCTCAGCCTTAAGCCTTGAGTTGGTGGATAGTCAATTCTTCAAATGAGTAGTGTGGTCAAGAACCAAGGGCAACAAAACCTTTAAGGCAAGGTGTGCCCTAGCAAATGCCTTGGCAATAGACAGTTGGTATATAACTTTTAGCTTAACTTTATTCAATAGTGTGAGAACATGTAAAATAGTACTACTAAGGCAGGTTATATAATGTCAGGGAGGCATTTTAAAGTTGAAGCCTTGGTATCGAGTGGCCAAAAATAGGCAAATGGCGTCAACTAGTGGTAGTAATGCAAGTAGATATTCACAAAATAGGAGTAATGAGGCGAGTAGATGGTCACATATCTAAAATTTCTTAAGATCTCCATGGACTAGGAGACAAGATTCAGAAACCAATAGGGAGAATCACTTTTAGGATATTTTAGCTAAACATACCAGTCTTACTGAGGAACCAAAAGTAAATTAAAAACTTTGCCTAGCCAAACTGAAACCCTTATCGCCGCAAACTAGCAAGAAATTAGCAGTAAAAGTTGGCAAAATCTGTGTTGTGTGTTGACTGTTGTCAACCAACGAAGAAAATTTTTTCAAAATTTTCCCCAAAGATGCTTCTATTTCACAAATAACTTACAAAAGCTTAAAAAAAAATAAAATTGATTCTCATTAAGTATATTTCCCAATATAAAAAGGGATACTTAAAGAAAGAGGAAAAAAAAACACTACAAGGGAACATCACAGATTGGGGGACTTCACAAACAACAGATTGAAATCCTATTATCGACATATCCCACCAGCAAACATCAACACAAACATTGACAGTGAGAGGGAGACACAGGCAAAGACTGAGTGAGTGAGAGTGATACGAAGGATTTATGCTTGAAATTGTTTTTAGGGAGAGTTGAAGGTGCTCGAAAAAATCGCGATGGTGAGGGCCCTGGTAGGTGAGACATTGTAGAACAAGACGAGTATAAAAAAGAGGAGTAAGAGAAATCAAAGAGAAAAAGTGATACATAGAGATATGAACAGAGAGAGACTATTACAAGTTGAAAAAAATACCTAGATGAATCAGAAATGGTGAAGATGAATCAGAAATGGCGAAGATGGAAGGCGGTGCAGACGGTGGAGAGACGAGGACGGCGGACGGCAAGCTTGATGGTAAGGTGAGGAGATTGGCGCGACTGAGGTGTGATCGAATTCGACTGTGGTGTGAAAGAGGCACGTGTGTATTTTTATAGAAGTGTTTGAATTAGTAAAGTTATCCCCTGCCAACATGTTGGTCGACTAATGTCTGAATGTGCATTTAGATACTAAAATGACATCATTTTGGTATCTGCGACCAAATGATATTAATCGCTAAAAGATCATACTGCTCCCGTCCAGTTTTCATTCTCCCGCCTATATTTTTGGCGACAAAAATTTTAATTTGGTAGCAAAAAATCACTTATTCGCAGCAAAATATTTTTAGTCGGTAATAGTATCAATTTTTAGCTACGAAATTATAATTTGGTTGGCAAATATAATTTTTTTGCAACCAAAATTTTTTTAGTCAGCAAAAGGGGTCAGCAAATGTGTAAATTCTTAGAGTGAGGTCAACCAAATGTTAAATTGGCCCAACCTTTAAAGATTTGATGTATTTAGTCGATACGGTCAACCCATATTAAGGGGAGTTAGAATATTTAGAAGTTTGCTTAAGGGGAATCAAAATGTAAACCAGCTATGGCCCAACAACAAGCCTCTACTTCCAAGGTCAGTAACTCTACTACTAGCACTAGCCCAGGACATGGTAATCAACTTTAGAAGGATATAGATATGATATTGATGGAAGATAATAGCACAATCTTTATGCATCAAGTTGCCACTGTCAATGCCTTACGTAGCCATCTATCTCAGCAACCTCTATAGATATGAAAATCTAACAAAACCCATCTCATACTCCAACATAAACCCCTTCTTAGCCTATAACAAATAATTACCTTACACCCAGCAAAAATAACAGTTCTCGTCACCTACCTTTTGACCAACCAAATTTGAAAACAAAACCTCTAGACATAAAAAATTGCAATGGAACCTTTGGAGCCAAACCACCATCAGTTGAAGCACAACAATGTCAACTTGTCCATAGAGCCAGGGAACGAAGTAATTCACCTAGTCGTTGTCGAATGGTGAACAACCAAGAATGAGTATCGAACCGTGGCGGACTTGCCTCTTAGGATATCAATAGCACCTAGTGAAGCTAGCATCATTGAAGGCCACACTGAACGATTACAAAAGAGTTAATTTTATCATGGGATAACCACATCATCAAACCCCATCAGACCTTCCTAACACAGGTTCAATAAATTTGCTAATTTGGAATTGTCAGGGAAACAGAACAACTTATTCAAGAAAACCATGCGAGAACTCATACGTATTAACAGACTAGACATCTTAATTCTCATAGAAACTAATGTCACATTAAGCTCAATTGGTACATTCTTCAACAATCTGGGCTTCACTGCCTCTTCAAATGTTAATCCTAATGGTAACGCTGGTGGTATTTGGATTCTTTGGAATCCCTCTCATGTTAGCATTAATGTATTTGAAGCTAATTTTCAAGTCATACATGCTACTATACAAAGATAAGACTATGAGGAATAGGTAATTTCTGCTGTTTATGCTAATCCAAACCCCAGGCTAAGAAACTCTCTCTGGGATGGAATTGAAACCATTTATGAAGACATGCAAAGGCCTTGGTTGGTAGCTAGTGACTTCAATAATTTTGCCAAAGACAAAAGAAGAAGCTTTACTACTAATACCTCTATGAGAAGGAACTCTAGATTTCTGGAAATACTCAACAATTGTAACCTAATGGACATGGGCTGCCCTGGACCAAAACTAACCTAGACCAACAATAGACATGGTCTAGCCAACACTAAAGAAAGACTTCATAGGGCTCTTTGCAACACTCTTTGGTTGACCTTGTTTCTTGGTAGCTATGTCAAAAATCTCCCTCGCACTCACTCAGATCATGCTCCTCTAATGGTTTATATTGAAGGTATGAATTCCTTCCTTAATCCTATCAATAGACCTTTTAGGTTTGAAGCTGCCTAGATTATGCACCCTAATTTTAGGAAGGTCATTCAACAAGCTTGGAATGAATGTGACTCTTCTTTAGTTGATAAAACATACCACATGATGTCTAAAGCTCAAATTTCAAATAAAGATTTTTTCAAAATATTTTTCATAGAAAAAAGAGACTTCTGGCTCGTATTGAAGGAATTCAAAAAGCACAAGACTCTAAATTTACCCATAACATGTTTATCCTTGAAAAAGAGCTCATACAAGAATTTAACCTTGTCCTTCGCCAAGAAGAATCCTTGTGGTACCAAAAGTCTAGACTTAATTGGCTCACTCAATGGGAAAGAAACACCAAATATTTTCATATGGCTGCTATTACAAAAAGAAGAAAACTTAGAATATGTTCGCTAAAAGATGACAATGGTAATTGGATTAATGACCCCAATGAACTGAAATCCCTTGTTCAAAATTATTTTATCAACCTCTTTAGGCATGAGAATGTACAAAACCTTGATCAATGTAACAATCTTACAAAAATTAAAATCAAAGATGAAGAAAATCATCGTCTCAAACACCCTGTTAGTGACAAAGAGATTTGGGATACAGTTAGGAACATCAAAGCTTTTAAAGCCTTTGGCCTTGATAGAGTTAGACCTTCTACCATAAATTTTGGGATATTGTTGGACCTTCTATTTGCTCTTTTGTGAAAAGTTGTTTCACTAATAATAATATCCCCGTTGAAGGTAACAAAACCTTGATTGCTTTAACTCTCAAAATTGATAATCCTAAGAATGCCAAACAATTTAGGCCTATCAACCTTTGTAATGTTGGCTACAAAATTGCTACCGAAATCATTGTTAACAGAATTAGACCTCTCATGACCAAGTCATCAACCCTAACTAGATAGTTTTATTCCTGGCAGATCTACCATTAATAATATAATCATTACTCAGGAAATTATTCATACCATTAATTCCAAAAAAGGAAAAGTTGGTGGCATGATTTTGAAAATTGATCTTAAAAAAGCTTTTGATAGGATCTCTTGGGACTTTATCCATCACACTCTTATTGGATTTAATTTTCATAAAGACTTGATTGATCTCATCATTAGTTGCACTACTTCTATTAGCACTGCTATTTTGTGAAATGGTGAAGCCTTACCAGTCTTTATTTTTGGTAAAGGCATTGGATAAGGTGACCCTCTCTCCCCTTATATTTTTGTTTTTTGTATGGAAAGAGTCTCCAGCATGATCACTCAAAAAGTTAATTATGGTGTCTGGAAAGGTATAAACACCTTTAAAAATTCCCCTCATCTCTCTCATTTCTTCTTTGCTAATGATCTCATCCTTTTGGCTCAAGCTAATATGACTAATTGTGAGGTGGTGATAGAATCTTGAAAGATTTTTGTGACATTTTCTGGCCAAAAAATTAGCTTGCATAAATCTACACTTTTCATCTGTCCCAATATCCCTATAAACAAAGCCAGAACCCTTAGTCATCATTGTGGTATCCAAATCTGCCACAACCTTGGAAAATACCTAGGCACGCCTCTTCTTCATAAAAGAGCAAGCAAAGCTCACTTTCAATTCATTATTGAAAAAATGCATAAGAAACTTTATTGTTGGAAAGCTAATACTCTATCCTTGAGATTGTAATGGCCCAAGGTCAATTTAGCCGATCCATTTTCATTTTTGGTTGGGACACAGGGTTGTTTGGGATGACATGGACTATTCTGGGTAATTTTGGCAGTTGTAGTTCCTCGAGGTGGCAGATGGGCAACAACCCAAGAAGTTTGGGTTTGCCTAGTCATGTCCGCAATAAGGAAGGTCACGTCTGCGACTGTATGAGGTGGAGGTCACGCCTGCTTTTGGCCGTGGCCAGGCTGTGACCAAAGCTAGCCTTCAGGTTGGATAGTTGGGGGAGGAGTGCGTGGGCTACGAGGGGTCGCGGTGCCAAGTCGCGATTAGGACGGTCGAGCCTGTGAAGGGCATGGTCATGGTCTTGACCAGTTGTCTTGGGCACTCGCGGCCACAAGTGTTTGGTCGCGCTCGCAATTGTGGGATTATATAACACAACAGGGCATTGAAAACCTCACCTTCTCAGATCTTTTCTCTCCCACTCTCGCCATTGTTGCCCATTTTGAGCTTTTAAGCTTGTGTTTCATTTATTTTTATCCACTTTCTACCCCTAGTTCCATATACCAAAATGTAGAGCTTGGCAAGGGTTTTATTTTAATCTGAGCAGATCGTCTTTTCGCCACCGTAAGTTTTTCCGGCTTGTTTCCTCTTCGCTTCAAGAGGTAGGGTCTATTTCCTTAACTCAATATGAGTTCGGTAGTATATTTGTGACATATTTTGATATATAGATTTGTGGTTATTTGGTTGATTTTGAAATTATTATTTGGGGTTAAGGGTTTGTTCCAAATTGGGGGCTGTTTGTTTATGATTTTGCTATTAAATCTATTTTTGGTGTATAAAATTTCATGTGGGTTTCTAAAAGTGAAAAAGCCCCAATTCGTGAAAAACCTAAATGATATCATTTTTGGGAGTTTGATGGATTTTCGAAGAAAAGATTTGATTGGAAAGAAAATGTTGTGAGATTTTGGAAATAACGAGTATTGTTACTCTTTTGGAAATATTTGGATTTGGGGGAAATACATATACATGAGTGTGGGAAATACATATAACGAGTATTTTATCTTTTAATTATTGAATTAGAGATAACAGTTTTGGCTATCGATGGAGGATAACATTGCCATGTGTTAAAAATTGCATGTGAACTAGGCAAATTGGAATATTTTTGGAAATTGTACATATTATGATGTATGTCATGGAGTTTGGAACTCAAAATTGTAAGTTTTGGAAAGGTTTTTTTGAGAATTGTCACGTTGTGTTTTGAAAATAGTTTGTATCATTTGAAAATGTTATTTTTGGAACACATTTATTGTGTAATTGGAAATGGTGAATAGAGGGGTAAAGATGTAAATGAGTGTTAGAGCAAAACTGAGTTGGCTTGTATGTCCTCGATGTCAGACCGGAAACCTACACAGTAGGTGCCGATTCCATCCGGATAATCCCGATAAAATGGCATAGTGGCTTGTATAGTGCACTATTATAAACACTAGCCCTAGAGATTTACCCATTTTATTTATTATCGTTTCGGTTTTGAAAAGGATGTTTTGAAAATGGTTTTAGCAATGTATTTTTTTGTTGTTTAGCGTTATATTCGCATTTGGTTTAACAATGTAATTGCTGGTTAGTATTGTGATATACCGAAGTTGTTTTGGAAATGGATTTTATTCAAATAGATGTTTTGAATTCGAAAAATGTTTTGAATAAACGAATGGTTTTAAGGATTGGAATGAAAGGATTTTTGTTGAGACATCAAACGGATCTTGAAAATGTATTAAGCATATTGTATATATGTATTACATCATGATCATTTATCCTAGTAGAGCATATTTAGTTTTTGAAATATTTTCTACTGGGTTTTATGCTCACCCTACGTGGCTGAAAATGTTTTGCAGGTGTATGACATGTGTAGATATGGACGTGAAGTGATGATCGGAGCTGAGTAGGTGGTTCCTTTATTTGTCAGTCTTGGGCCATTTGTTTATTTATTAGGCCGTCTGTCATTCTTGTAAGGGTTACACCCTTTGTATATGATGTGAGCCTTTGGGCATTTCAATTTGTTATATAACATCTGTTGTATGTTTTAGTTAAAGATCTATTCCACGTAGATGTGTATGTAGGGTGTGTGAAACCGGACAAATACATGTATTGGGAAACACTATTGTATCCATTTGCATGAGAGATATTATTTTACTCTATCTCATTGTCGTCTTTTATTCATGGTTGGGTGGTTTACTCACGTGGGCCAGAGTCTATAAATTCGGGGCGTAACAGCTAGGAGAGAAACTCTTATTCAATTTATCACCTCGGCTATGCCTTCTTATGTGATGAAAACCAAAAACCAAAAACCTCGCCAAGAGTCTTTGTAATGAAATTGATGAGTTAAACAGGAATTTCCTTTGGGTCATACTTCTCTTATTAAAATAGTGTACCTTATCAATTGAAGTGCGTTTACCTAAAATTAAAGGTGGCTTACGTATTCGAAAGGTTAGACACCACAACCTTGCCTTGTTCACCAAACTTGGCTGGAAGACTATTAATGAGGAAAACAGATTGTGGACCAATATTCTGAAAAACAAATATCTCAACAATCACACCTACCCTTTTGAGTGGTCTCTATGGAAAAAAAGGATCTCATGTTTGGAAGAGTGTTGTCACGACTAGAGATACCCTTAGGGAAAGTACTCAATGGACTATTGGAGATGGCTTAAAAACCTTCCTTTGGATTGACTGGTCGTGTCGTAACAAACCCTTAGTTGTCACCTCATGAAGGCCTCATACTAACCATTTTGACACCATTAGTTCTATTATCAATGATGACTTAAATTGGAATCTAAGCTCCATTAGTTCATCTCTCTCTCCTACTGATATTGACAACATTGTCAAGGTCAAACTTCTTACCTAAGTCACTTTTCCTGATAAACCGCATTGGATTGGTTCGCTTCAATGTAATTCCACTCCCAAATTAGCCTATAATATCATTACTAATGTCGTTGAACATCATCACTATTGGAACTAGTTATGAAAAATCAAAATCCCTCACAAATAGATTACTTACTAAGCAAAAGAAATTGGTGTTTCTGATCTTTGTCCTAAAGGCAACACTCATGGTGAAAGCATGAATCACCTCCTAAGAGATTGTCACTACTCAAGGGAGAAATGATTAGTGGTTTATGGCAAGCATGGACAACCCTCCATGTAATTGGCTCTCTCATAACTTGAGAGACAAAACAACTAAACTTGTTGGCATTAACTAGAACATATGGTTAACTATCACTCTTTGGAAATTTTCGAAAGGAAGAAATAAAACTATTTTTGAAAATTGAAATTTGAAATATGAACACAAGTGACAGTCTGCGCCAAGCGTTTTAGTACACTCAGGAAATTCATAAAGCTTTTCTTTGTCCCTTGGCCACTGATCAACAAGGCCCTAAACTAATTAATTGGTTGTCTCCTATTGCAGGGAAAATCAAGCTAAATGTTGATGGATGTACACAAGGTGATTGGGGCAAAGCTAGATTTGGAGGAACTTCTAGAGATGAGAAAAGCACTTGGATACTAGGCTGCTCTAGGAAACTTGAAGCTGCCGCCAGTCTTAAAGCTGAAATCTGGGCTATATATCATGGCACAACAATCCTTCATGAAAAAGGCTAGCGTGATGTTATGATTGGAATAGATTACCAGGATGCAATCAAGCTCATCATTAAAGGTAAGGAGAATGAGGTGATTGGCAAGTTGGCTGAACTCGAAGAGAAGGATATGGAGAGAGTAGAAGGAGAAGGTGTAATTCCGTAAGTCTGGTCAGGACTTAAGGCAGGAGGTTTTGGGAGATGTGTAGATTTTTTATGATTTTATTATCATGGAATATTAGGGGTCTGCGAAGACCCGAGAAGAGAACAAAAATAAAAAGTTTAGTTCGGGTGAGGAAAATAGATGTCCTTCTGCTACATGAGACAAAGAGAAGCTCAATAGATGATAATTTTGTAAAGTCCTTATGGCCGTGGAAGGAGCTGGAGTACATGGAGGTGGGTGCAGAAAGAAGAGCTGGTGGTTTGCTATGCTTGTGGAATCCACAGATTTTTGAGCTAAAGGAGTGCTGCAGCTCCAGGAACTTCATGCTTTTATCAGGTATGGTCCATCATACTTTTAATTGTACTCTTATTAATGTTTATGCACCCAATGATGTGCTCAAAAGAAGACAAGTTTAGGAGTCCCTATCAACACTGAAACCATCATTCCCAAGCCCTTGGTGTATAGGTGGTGACTTTAATGAAATCAGATTTATGAGCGAAAGAAAAGGGTGCTCTAGAAGGGAAAGAGGAATGAAGGATTTTAATGAATTGATTGAAAAAATGGAATTGGTAGATATGCCAATGTTAGGCAGATAGTTCACTTGGTGTAATGCGATGGATGGAAATAGATAGAGTAGAATCGATAGATTTTTAATCGATCTGAGGTGGCTGGAAGATTTCGTGCTCAAATAGTGGGGACTGCCTAGGAGTATTTCTTATCACTGTCCAATACTCCTTATGGCGGATGAAAGAGATTGGGGCCCAAAACCATTTCAATTTATTAACGCATGGTGTTTGCATCCCAAATTCAAAGCAGAAGTGAAGAATTGTTGGGAAGGATACCAGGTTAGTGGATGGGCTAGCTACAGACTTTTGAAAAAGTTAGGAAACTTGAAAGTCCATCTAAAGAGGTGGAACTGTGAAGTCTTTGGTAACATTAATGAGAAGTTGAAACAAGCAGAGGATGAACTGCATGAGTGGGATTTAATAGCTGAATGAAAGAATTTACAGGATGCTGAGAGCAAAAAAAGGGTAGAAATAAGAAAATTAGTTTGGGATGTGAGTAAGAAGAAGGAATGGTTGTGGCTTGAAAAATCTAGAAGGGTATGGGCTGAAAATGGGGAAAAAAATACCATATTTTTTCACTTAATGGCAACCAAAAGGCAGAGAAAAAACTTGTTAAACTCAGTTACTGTGAATGGTGTGATTCATGATGAGCCTGGGATGATTAAACAGGCCGTGACAAGTCATTTCAATTACCTTTTCACTGAAGATTGGAAGAGTAGGCCAAAGTTATCAGGTCTTTTTGACTCAATCAGTCCAGCTAATTCATCTGAGTTGTTAGAGGCAGAATTTTCGGAGGATGAAATCTGGGAAGCAATTAAAGATTGTGAGGGGAATAAAGCGTCGGGGCCGGATGGTTTTAATTTAAAATGTATTCAAAAGTGCTGGGCGATCATGAAAGGAGAGTTTGTGCGGTTGATGAATGAGTTTCATTCTAATGGAAAGCTAGCTCAAGGAATAAATAGTTCATTCATTACCTTAATTCCTAAGAAGGAAAATCCTGTGGGGTTGGGAGATTATAGGCCAATCAGCTTGATTAGCTCCGTATACAAAATTATAGCTAAAGTCTTATCAAGAAGGCTGAGGAAAGTGTTGCCCAAGATTATTAGTGAAGTTCAAACTGCATTTTTTTAGTGGAAGGCATATTATAGATGGGGTTCTAATTGCCAATGAAGTGCTGGATTGGTGGAAAAGGTCAAAGAAGAAAGGTCTCATCCTAAAGCTGGATTTTGAAAAGGCATATGACTCCGTAAATTGGGAGTTCTTGTACTCGATGATGAAAAATTTCAATTTTGGAGAGAAATGGGTGGGGTGGATGAAGACTTGCATATCCACAGCTCAAATTTAAGTGCTAGTAAATGGTTCACCAACTTCTGAGTTTTCTCCCATGAAAGGTCTTAGGCAAGGAGATCCACTTTCTGCTTTCCTCTTTAATATTGTAGGGGAGGCCCTGAACATTCTCTTGGAAAGAGCTAAGGAAGTGGGCCTGATTAGAGGAGTATCTGCAGAACCAACTGAGTTGAAAATTACACACTTGCAGTTTGCCGATAATACCATTATTTTTTGTGAAGCTAAGTGGGAGGAAGTTGTAGCCGTGAAAAGAATTTTAAGGTTCTTTGAGTTGATGTCTAGACTCAAAATAAACTTCCACAAAAGTAAGGTGTTTGGGGTAGGTGTGCAGGATGATATTGTCCAGGTCTGTGCAAAAAAACTAAATTGTCTCAGTCAAAAGTTGCCAATGAGTTATCTGGGGCTACCATTAAGAGCAAATCCAAGGAGAAAGGCTTCTTGGAAACCTGTGATAGACAAGTTTAAGAGCAAGCTAGCTTCTTGGAAGAGAAGGTATTTATCTTTTGCTGGAAGATTAACATTGATCAAGTCCGTTCTGATAAGCTTTCCTGTTTATTTCCTATCCATCTTCAAGCTGCCAGTGGGTATTGCAAAATCACTACACAGAATTCAAGCCAACTTTCTTTGGGAAGGGTCTGAAATCAGGAAGAAAGTGCACTTAATTAACTAGAAGGAGATATGCCTAAGTAAAACTAAAGGTGGGCTAGGTGTGAGAAATCTAAGCCAGGTTAATGAGTGCCTACTAGTTAAATGGTGGTGGAGGTATGGCAAGGAGGAGGCAGCTTTGTGGAAACAAGTGATATGTAGTAAGTATAGAGGTTTAGGTGGCGGATGGTGCCCCTTATTTATTAGTTCAGTGTGGCTGTCGCATACGTGGAAAAATATAATATCAGTGGCTGTAGTTAACACTGCTCTGCATGATTTCTTCTTGCAAAATTTCAGGCTAGTTGTTGGAAATGGTAAAAGACTGCAATTTTGGACTGATAGGTGGTATCGCAACCAAAATCTGAGTGTGTCTTTTCCCAGATTATTCACATTATCAGTTGATAAAAATGGAAAGTTGTTTGATTTTTTTCCACAGAAGAGTGGTAGATTCAGACTGGAATCTGGTTTTCAGAAGACCCCTTTTAGCATGGGAAGAGGAGGAAGTGCAAAAACTTAATGATCTCCTGCAGAATGCGCCTGGGCTCAATGAAGGGGTGGTAGATTCTTGTTCTTGGTTAGCTCATCCGTCTGAAGAGTTCACTGTGGCATCAACTTGGAAGTGGATGGAAGCAAGTCAAGGGGTAGATTTTACAGTCACTAGGTGTATTTGGAACAATTTAGTCCCTCCCAAAGTTCAATTCTTGAGTTATCTAGCGTGGAGAGGTAGGATTAAATGCTCTGAATTTTTGCCAAGAATTGGAGTGTTGAGTCTAAATGTCTCTGCTCTTTGTGTGTTCTGCAGATCTGAGTTGCAGTCTGTAAATCATGTTTTTCTTCACTGTCCTTTTATCTGGAAATTGTGGGCCAATTTAGTGAACTGGTGGAATTACAAATGGGTTGTGCTTGGAACAGTGGAGGGATTACATCTGTTGTGGTCAGGTATAAAAATGAAGAAGAAGATGCAAGTAGTTTGGAAAACACTACCGCTAGCAGTTATGTAGTCAGTGTGGAAAAGCAGAAATGATTGTTTATTTAGAGTTGCTTTGTGGGTTTCCTCATCTTTGAAGGGGTTTAATTATTCTGTGCAAGATGTTATATATAACCTGAATCAAGTTTGTCTCTGTGTGTAGTTAATTGCTGACTTGTTGAAGCTCTGCAGTTTGATTTTGATTTTTGTTGCTGAAATAATGATCTGCACAAGTTGTTCTGGGTCTTACAATTCTGTCGCTAGTCTGAGCTGGTCTGTGCTGTCTTGTGCTAGTCCGTCCTGAGCCTTGGTCTGCTATGTTCTGTGCTGCTCCGGATCTCTGGGCTAGATTGTGCTGATGCTGTAAATTCTGTCTTGAGCTGTAATTGGAAGGGTTCAGTTGGTAGGCAGAGGAGTTTGATTCAGCTGTTTTGTTATGAATTCAGTTGGACTGGATTGTGTTGATGTTCTGAATTCAGTTTTGAGCTGGAATTGAAAGGGTTCCGTTGGTAGGCAAAGGAGTTTGATTTAGCAGAGGAGTTTGACTCAGAAATAATTGAGTAAATTGATTCAACTGGCAGATGAAGGAGATAAGGGATGTGCTGTGTTTTCAGGTCTGATTTTTGCGAATTTGGGGATACTGGTGCGCGCCTGTGCAGCAGCAACTGTTGCGCGCCCAAAACGAAGGTGATTTTAAAATTTATTTTGCAATCCTAAGATCCGAACTCCTGACCTGGCCAAGAGAGGTGCCAGCGCTTACCACTACACCAGTCAACATCCTTACTATTACTGGTGACATATATATTATTTATCTATCACTAAAGACATATATATTGTTTTTACCTTATAAATATACGGTATGTTCCGTTTTAGAATTTTGTTAATAGTTCCGTTTTGGAATTTTGTTGGTATTTATGTTTTGGAATTTTGTTTGTTTAAAAAATCTTAAAAATCAAAACTACACCATTTAAGATCTTACAATTTATTTTACTCTATTTTTTTTTTTATAATCTCAAACAAACTCTCAACTATCAGTGTCTCAAAACTTGAAAAATTTGTTCTCATCGGCCAACCATCTATCTACTTTTGTTGGACACTTTCATCGAAGACTCTGTATCACTTGCACCATACCATTCAGGTTTGTACGAATACAACATATTTTCTCTTTGAATGTTGGTAGGCCTCAAGAAAAAACATATAATTTTCTTCACTATTGTGATTGTGATTGGTTGGGTTTTTTTCCTGCAGAATGTTACGAGTTTTTTTTTTTTTTTTTCTCTATCTTTAGAACTATTGCTTTGGTTATTAATACAAGATGCTAGATGTGCCTACCTTTATTGTTGCCCCTTTGTGCGTTGCTTTGTTGAGTCTCTATATATATATATATATATATTTTTTTTGACATCAATAAAGTGAACAATAAAATATATAAATAAATTAGTATAAAATATTATAAAATTAATGAATGACTAGATTTAAGATTTTTTATTGTTTAACTTTTATTTTATATTTTCAAAACTAAGAACAATAATGTTACATCTATCGTATTGTTATACCGTATTATATTTATCATTTTATTTGTGAACAAAATATTATTGTAATGATGAATTTTGTAAAATAAAAAAAGGTGAATCTTAATTCTTTCAATTGGTCAATTGGTGATTGTTCTTTGTCAATTTTTTCTCTGCCCTTGAATGTTAGGTTGTTTTGAGGTTAGAAATATTATTTTTTTTATTCACAAGGCATTATGTTCTAGAGAATATGTTATGCTCCTTCAAAATTAGAGAAGATAAATCTAAAAATTTTAATAGTAAAACTTGGGCATTTATTTTATTTTATTTTTTTACAGTGACATCTATATAAATTTTATGTCATGACAATCTCAAAAAATCTTTCATTACTTTTATATTTGTTCTCAATTTTTTAGATTTTTGGTGTTGGAATGGAGAATGATGGACATGAGGGTTGTAGCAAAGATATGAGGGAGTTGACCAAAGATAAAACACCATGTCTTGGCATGGAATTTCATTCAGAGGAAGTCGCATATCAATTTGTAGGAGAGGGCTCAAGAAAGGAGTTGGAAAATTCAAAGATCCTTGAAGAACAACTTCGAATTCTCTAGAAGATGATGAGAGGCTTAGATTCTTCAATAGTCTCAACTCAAGAACACAAAAGTAAAGGAGATGATGGAGGTAAGAGATTGGGTGAAGAAGAAGGAAAAATGGCTAGAGAGAGGATAATGGCAAGGCTCTCCCATGGATCTCCCACTTTCACTCTCAAGGTTGATAATGGAGAAGGGAAATTAGTTCTTTCCCAAAAGTTAATTCTGCAAAATCCATCCCTTGTAAAGCTATAGGTGGGTGCTATTTATAGGCACCTCATGATGTAGGATGGAGCCCATGTGTAAGGCACATGGGGAATATTCTCTCTAACCACCTTATCCGAGGAGGTGACCTCTCCGAGCATGAGGAAAACCCCGAAGAGGAGATCAACCTCTCGGCGAACCCTTCTTCTTAGCCACACCTAACCAATGATTCCCAATCATCCCAAAGGGTCAGGGGTAGTCCCAGAGGATGTCCTGCCGCATAAGGGTCAGGGGTAGTTCAAGAGAATGCCCTGCCGCAAATATTACCGAGTCTCAGGGACCCCCTAGATCGTGCCACCTCGACCCGGGTATAGGCTAGTTTAACCGAAGAGTGAATTTATCTCCACTCACCGTCCTCGGGATCAGGTCCTTTGTTCGGACTCCATTACGCCCATGGTTCTGGTATGTAGATCCCGGAAAGCTCCGAGTCCGCAAGTGTTTTGGGACTCATTAATGGAGCGGCTTCTAGATTGCATCTGAATCCGTTCGAAGCCAAGTGCTTCAGATCTCTAGGTTCGTGGATCCGAACCCTTTTGAGTCCGAGTCTGAGTAAGTCTCTAAGTTCGTGGATCTGAACCCTTTCGATGCTTAGAGAGATTCGGCCCGTTTGACGGCGATAAATCCGGGCCCACCAATCTTGGACTTGCGATAAATTCAAGCCCACCGACCTTGGACTATTGGGCCTAATTAATTTAACAATCTCAAATTAGCTCCTCTTACATTTGCCCCTTGCGTGTATGAGAAATTTTAAATTTCTCGGACATGCATACTATCATTTCTTCGGCCCTGCTTTGCATCACGTCCCAAAAAAAAAAATGTTGTCTCGACAGAGCCTATGGATAAAGTTGATGACGCACTGTAATTTACAGATAAAATTGACAAGCATAAAAATGAAAATTTTTTACTCTCTTTTTTTTTCGTGCCACTAATATTATAAAATAAAAATGTAAGGACAATACTCACACATTTTTTCCTTGTTTGGAAAGTTAATGAAGTCAACAGGCCGTTATATGTTGTATGGATATACACATTTAAAAAAATATCTTGAGGGAATATTCTAGCATCACACAGCATCACACCTCCCATTTTTTTTCTATTTAAAGAAAGGGGATAAAGACCTAATCAATACATCTTTATTTTCTTGAAACCCTGCGGCGCACACATTCTCTCACTAAAACGAGAGCCCACCCCAGGTTGCCTTTCTTCTTCAACGAAGCTCCATAGCCATTAAGCAAATGCCGGTTGCTCAAAAGGCCAAAGCTGCTGCCACTTGCGCAGACCTCCATCGCGGCTCCAGGCCCTGTCGCCGCCGTCGTCACTGAAAACCCAGCTCCGACTGCTGCAGACGCCATGACCCAGCCGCTGATTCGCTCCAGTTCTGACTACTGTGGACATCGCAACCCCGGATGCTGCTATTCTATGCCATCGCCAACTCCATTTCACCGTAGGTGCTTCATTTCAGCTTAGAGATCCAGACACTCCAGAGCTCGGTTGTGCCGACCCACACGACGCCGACCTCTCTGCAACGTCACTGCTCTTCTGCGTCGTTACATCTGACGCCGAACTTGACTACCCAGCTACTCTGGAGCTCGGCGTTGGCTTCACTCTGCTACCACTTCACCGCCAGTCACGGTTGTCTAGCGTTCTTCCTCATCTTTGCTTTCGGTAAGCATTTCGAATATATATACATATGTATATATATGTATCTATTGATTATGATATATATATATATATATTTTAGAGCTCAGATTACCCAGATCTTAGTTTTGCTTGCACACGACTACATTACCGTGGCCCCAGCTTCCGCCAGCCTCTCGTTGCTCCAGCTCCGACCAAGCCACCATCGGTCTCTCTCTGCTCCACCTTCGGTTACTGTTGGCTTCAAAGGTTCCAACGCAGACCACACACGTTGCCCACTCAACATGACGTATGTGGTTGCCGACTCTGCTACGACATCCCCATTGTTTTCGTCCTCAACCATCCAGTGCTGGCCACATCATTGCCCATTCCACGTAATGTGCGTGGTTGCTAACTCTGCTGGCTTCGGATTGTCCAATGCCACTCACACACACCGCACTCTCAACGCGTCGTGTGTGGTTCGGCCTAGCACAGTTTCGGTGATATATTTTTTTTTAGAGCTCGGACTACTCAGATCTTGATTTTGCTCGCACACCCACTGAAGTACACTACCATTGGTTCCTACCTGAGCTATCATTACTGCGCACCAATGCCGACACAGCTTGCTATTGACTGCCGTAGCCGCTGGTTCTCTTTCTCGCGCCACTGTTCCATGCTTGGTCTCCAATTTCTTCACTACTTCTGTAAGTCTCAAAGACTTTGATACATTGAGCTTTGGCATTTTTGACTTAAAATTGCACTATGGAGTTTGAATTTGCTTGATGTTTTCACTCCCACTCATCTTAACATTTGTAGAGCTTGAGAGTGATTGGCCCATTTTTTTTATTTGCTATCCTAAGAAAAATAGCTCCCTGATTCTGGATTTATTTAAGTGGTTTTCTGACTTGAAATTTGCCAAAGAAATTCTGGGTTATTGCTTATATAAATTGAACCATTGCTGCTGAATTTTGCACTTGTAATAGAATACTTGCCACTTGAATTGAGAAATTAACATTGACTTGGGAGGAACATTCTTGTAATTTGCATGACAATCCATTAAATCTTGTTACTGATGAGCAATGTAATATACTTCGAATCTCGGGCCTGAAATTTGCTATTGAACTTCACTTTATCCAAATTTTGAGTCCCGTATAAATTGGACCTTTAATATGGAACGTAGTGATTTTGAGAAAATGACCCTCTTGAACTTCATCACAAAACGGCCTATGACATTGCACCTCTTATTGATGATAGAAACTTGAACTCTATATGTTGATGATACACCCATTGGTATTACAATTTGTTGAGCTTGAAAAATACCCGAGAAAATGAATTGTTGATAACTTTCGAGGTTGAATTTGTTGATAAACCCATCATGTAAATCTTATTATAAAAATGACTGATTGTTGCGACCCTTAGCATAGTAGACATCGTGCCTGAATTCTTGGTGTAAAAATTCCTCGTAGAATTTGTTGAATTCATGGATTCTCTGAGAAAGGAATAGTTGATGCCGAAATTTCATTCGAATGTGTTGCTTCAATTCCAATATTCTGAATTTTAATACAGTCAACTCCTTGCTATTTATACCTGTTGTTTCAGCCATATGTCTTCTCGAAAGAAACCCGTTGTCCCGGGGTCATCAGAACCGGCTCTCATGAAAGAGAGGGATGTACCTCCGGTGTCTGAGTGGAGGAAATCTCCTTATTTTGGTCGGAAGGACCCCTTCTGGTTGGCGGCTACCTTCACCACTTCTCTTCTGACTCCGAAGGGAGCTCCATTATGTCTCACTGAGGACACTGACTCCAGACATGAGGCCCTTATTTCTCCTTCTTCGGTGCTACGATTTAGGATTGAGCGAGGGGACTTTCCATACTGCTATCCTCAGTTCAAGGCCTTCTCAAACCCTCTTTTTGGTTGGCAGGAGTGGGTCGATGATGTCCTCTCGGACAGGAGCCTCTGTCAGCGGCTTCAGGAGGCCCGGTTATTGATCCCGGTGAAAATATCTTGATCCCTATCCATCCGTCGCAATAATGCCTAGCCTTTAAGCCATGGATCTTCGGTGGAGCACCGAGACACATACCTTTATACTTGGCCAGCACGAGATGGGGCCCACCCTTGAGGATGTGTTCATGTTGCTGCGTCTGGAAGTGACCGGCCCTGATGCCTTCTACCCTGAGCGGGCACCCCCTGAGGATGACTCTTTGATCCAATCTCTAAAGCTAAATCTTCAAGCTTGTGGCCGATGAAGTTCTGTATTTGATGGTTCAGCGAGGAGGACCAGTCGAGTAAGGACGGATCATGCCTCCTATACCGCATGGATCCGCTACTTCTTCAAGGATCTTCAGCCCTTGGCTAGAGATGCTGACCCCGATTCTCGGGAGTTTGAGGCGAGCCCGATGTATGGTTCTAGGCTTTATTTCTTGGGATTTCTGGCTTGCTTCCTTTTATTCTTCATTCTTCCGAGCACACCTCCGGATTCTCTCAATCCCTTTGTCTTCCCCTTGGCAATTAGGCTCTTCAGAGGGAATCAGATTCCTTTGGCTCCACTATTTCTTGGGAATCTTTATTACCGGCTGGATCTACTACATCGAGACATGGTTCGCTCCGTGGGTCGATATGAGCCTATCTCCTTCATTCACAGCTAGTTCCTGCTTTGTTTCTTCTTCGAGAGGTTCCCAAAGTTTGCCCCCACTCCTACTGTATTCGAGGCAGAGGTTCTTCGGGAGATAGTAGATAAAGATGGAATCCCCGTGCTTGGTACTGACGGGTCTCGGACCTTTGAGAAAGTGAAGTCTTGCCAGCCGTTGATTACACGTTGGTCACGTACCATTTCCACCTTATCCTTGAATACTCTAGTGGATGATCCCCGGCGCTTTGTGGCACGGCCATATGTATGCCCACCGATGGGTGTGGCAACACCACTTATTTATCATGGTTCCTCCCGCTCGGTGTCATTTCTTTTGCCGAAAAACATCCTTGCACACTTTGTTGATATGCTGATAATGACCCATCCAAGTTCATTACCGGTATGGCATGAGGAAGGCGCTGATAGTGCCGTTTATAGACCTGATCATGTAGCATGTCAATTCGGGTTTGACCAATATGCCCCGGGGCCAGGACCTCCTTTGTTATCATTTTCAGAGAGCTACGGGCACTTCAGTCGCGGACTTGTACACACCATGCTTCCTATATCCGGCTCTTTGACAATGCCAGGCTTGAGCCGAGTAGGGGGTTTCACCCCCTCTTTCAGGCGATATTAGCGGAAGACTATCGATGCATTTATTGAATTTGTCCAGAGCAGACTGACCATATGTTTTCCTTCGCCGATTTATAAGAACGACTCTTCTCTTCGACTGCCCAAGTGCCGGAAATCTGATCACATGTACGAGAGTTTCTTCACTTCATCTGCTCTAACTGACCCCTCGGCTCGGGCGTCTGCTTCTAGCTTGGCAATTACTTCTCCAGAGCTAGTCCCTTTGAATAAGGCCTCTGGTCCTCAGATGACCCGCCTTAAGAAGATGGCTCATAAGAGGGCTTTTGATGCCAGTCCTTCCTCTCCTCGCCTCTCCAAAAGGCTTCATGAGGTACCCGAAATTTTTTGATTTAAAGTTACTTTCCTTCTTGCGACTAGACCTTCTTAAATGAACACTTTTTATTTTCCCTTGTTGTGTAGGACCTTACGGCTACTGACGTTCTCAGTATCGTGGCTACTGGCCATGCTTCCTCCACCAGGCCGGATTCAGACTTGGACGACACCCTCCCTTTGTCTGCAAGACTTATAAAGAAGCGCACCCCTCGTATAGCGGTTATAGATGATGATGATGATGATGATGATGATGATGATGATGATGATGATGATGAAGCTAAGTCCTCCGATCATTTTTGTGACCTTATCCCGCGCATGTGTCATCGCCGTCCTATCGTAACTGAGGAGGAGCGCTATCTTGGTGACGAGGTTGTCGGGGCTCACCATTCTAATGTTGAGATTGCTGAAGGGATTGATGCCACAGAAATTGATGCCGCAAGCCATGCTTTTAGAAGCAATGTGGAGATGAGGTGCGCCTCTGGGAATGGTGTGGAGGTGGATGTGGTAGAAATTTCTGAGACTCGCTCTGGCACTTATGGTGATTCTCATCCTCCGGCCCTCCTTCCTTCTTCAGGGATGACTGCTATTGTTTAGGCTTCATTAAACATTGAGATCGATCAGGTGCCCTCTGTACGGTCAAGTGACTTTGTTGATGCTAGCAGTCCTTCAGTTGCTTCAGCTTTGCACTATGATTCTCCTTCTGGTAATCTTTTTTTCTGAAGTATGTCATGTACTTCCATCTGTGAGAAATCTTTACTCAAATGGCTTTACTGTTCCCCGCCTCTAATAAGACTTCCTTATTTTCTTTATTTTTTTTCAGTGTTAGCTGCCACCGGGGTCCTGCCTTCACCTCCCTCGGACTCTGCACCGACTCTCTTTGTGACTCCTTGTGGTTCTCCTTCTCAAGGGAAGACACCTGCCTTTGAGACGACTGCTAAAGGTCCCTCTGGTAATCTTTCTTTCTGAAGTTTGTCATGTACTGCTATCTGTGAGAAATCTTCACTCAAATGGCTTTATTGTTCCTCACCCCTAATAAGACTTCCTTATCTTTTCTTCAGTGTTAGCCGCCACCGAGGTCCTGCCTTCACCTGCCTCGGACTCTGCTCCGACTCTCTTTGTGACTCCTCGTGGTTCTCCTTCTCAAGGGGAGACACCTGCCTTTGAGACGACTGCTAGAGGTTCTTCATCGCCAGTTCCTCAAATGTTTTGGATCTGAATCTCGGCGATTTCCACTTTGCTAGTGATGCTTTTGGTCTTTCCCCTTATCGCTCTGCATTCTCAGGCTCGGGACCTCTACCGAAAGTTACCCCTTGGGGTGGTTCATCTAACCGGCTAGACATTCGGGAGATTCCTGAGACTAGTAGCTTTCCGGCCCCAATTCCTCCTTCGGCTTCTGGCAAAGTATCATTTCTCCATTATTGGGTAGCTCCTGAGTTTGCTTCAGTTCTACAGCTTGTGCATTCGAGTTACCCGGAGACCTTTGCTTCATTTGCTTGCCAATGTCCACTCATTCAGACTGCTCTTCTCGAGTCTTTTGCCACTATCTTATATAGCTTGGACAGGCAATGGCTGTGTGACCTTAATGGGAAAGTAGTCGAGACAGCGTATCAGGGGATCTCTGACATGGAGCGTCACGAAGTGGATTTATCATGGCTTCGGAAGCACCTGGATGTAGCTTCGAACGCCAGTCATCGGGAGGAAATTTTGTCTGTTCTTGCCTCTTATCGGACCTCTATAGATGACACGAAGGCAACTCTTTGTGAACTTGAGTCAGGCTATGCTCGGGCCTTGGAGACTTTAGAGGCACACTCTACTGTTTGTCCTCCGGATGTAGATGTGACGGGTAGCTTCTTCGAGGGTGTTTTTAGGAGAGATTGAGTTTTTTTTTTTTATCATTACTTTCTTGCCCCTTTCAAAAGAAATGTTTTATCTAGGACAATGCAATGAAATGACAAAATCTTTGCTGTTTGGATATTTTCACATTGTTTTCTCATTCTACTTGATAAAATATTTATTTCGAATGATACAATGGAAAGAACAATCATATGCACATGTTTATAAAAGCTGAAATATTCTCATTAATTCTTCAACTTTCTTGACAAAAGTATAATAAATTCACTGCAAGTGATGGGATAAAACATACATCATAAAGAAAACCAGCTTCTTCATAACGTAAGGGAAATACAACTTTTAGACAAAGTAGGAAAATGAAAATGAATGTCAACATAGATGAGTCTAACTACGGGTAGTAATTCTTGATAAACTTTGCATTGAGCAAGCCAATTCAAAAGCCATCTTCAACCCTTACAAGCTTGTAGTACCCGCTTGAGTTTGCCTGAACCACCCTGTAGGGCCCTTTCCATTTTGGAGAAAACTTGGGCAAGGGTTGTCCTCGCATGATTGGGTCTACAATCTTCCGTACTAGATCACCTTCTTCAAACTTTCTTGGCACCACAGTCTGATTATAGGCTCGGGCGATGGACTCATGATACCTTTCCACGACTTTTGCAGCTCTGTCATGCTTTTCCTCTAATGCTTCCAATCTAATGGTTCGAGGCTCCAGTACCATCCCCGAGGCGAGAGCCATTCGAGCAGATGGTGTTTCCAACTCTATAGATAACACAGCCTCGGACCCATATACAAGGGAGTAAGGAGTTGCTTGAGTTGGCTTTCTCTTTGAAGTGCGATACGCCCATAGGGCTACTATTAATTGTTCGGACCAAGTCCCCCCAAATTCATCAATCATCTTGCTCAGAATCCTTATCAGTGTCCTGTTTGTGGCCTCCGCTTGCCCGTTCCCTTTTGGATAGTAGGGTGTGGATTTATGATGCTTCACTTGGTAAGTCTCTAGGAGGCTCTTCACATATTTGTTTATGAAGGGAGTGCCATTGTCCAAGAGGATGGTGTTTGGTACTCCAAACCGGCAAATGATATTTTCCTTGATGAAGTTCGAGACTACGGGACCCGTAGCTTTCTTTAGAGGGATTGCTTCGACCCACTTTGTACTTAATTCTGTAGCTGTGAGAGTCCACTTGTACCCCTTAGAAGGTATGGAAATGGGCCCTATCAGATCAAAAGCCCAGGTATGGAATGGCCATGGCGTTCGGATGCTATGCAGGTCTACGGCTGGAGCATGGATCAAATTTCTGTGTTTCTGACAAGTCTAGCACCTCTTCACGTGATGGGACGCATCTGACTCCATGGTCGGCCAGTAATACCCAAGGTGTATAAGTTGCTCGAACAGCCGAGCCCCTCCTTGATGTTCAATCTCGTGGGCTCTTCTAAGGACTAGATCTGACTCCTCCTTAGAGAGACACCTCAAGGGAGTGCCCTCAATACTTCTTCTGTAAAGCTTGTCCTGATCAAGAAAGTACCACCTTGCTCTCCTCTTGAGGTGTGCAATGTCCCTCGGGCTCTCAAGTAGTGTTCCCTTTTTGAGATAGTCAATGTAGACTTGTCTCCAGTCAGGGGTATCAATTTCAAAGCAACTCTCATCCTCCCGGATGTATGACTGACACTTGGGGCATTCTTTCTGTAGTTGATTCGAGGCCTTCTCCATCTCGGGCCAATAATAGCCTTGTCTTTGGACCCTTCTATACAGACTGATATCCCCATCCCTGCAAGACTTTTCATGGATCTGTTGTAGTTAGAAGCTTGCTTCTTGTTGGCCAACACACCGGGCTAGGAATCCGGTACCTCCTCGGAAGTAAAGTTCACCTTGAATAATTATGAATTGGGCAAGCTTGGCCATAGTCAATTTTCCAACTTTACTTCTACGTTGTTCGAGGACTTCTCCTCTCCAGTCCTCTGGAAGGCCTTTGTCTTCGGGTATTATCAAAGGCTCTGTTCTCTTCTTGATAATAATTGTCGCCTTCTCCTCTAGAATATCAACTCTTGCCCCTAATGTTGCGAGGGCATCTGAAAACTTGTTGTCAGAGCGAGGCATATGCCCTATTTTGACCTTCTAAAATTTGTCAAGAAGCCTTTGGACTGTTGTTCAATATGTGGCCAAGGCAGGCTCCTTTAAGACGAATTGTCCTGAACCTTGCTTCACTATCAGCTTTGAGTCCCCCCGAATCCGAATCTTCTTGATACTGTGCTTCTCAGCTGCTATCAAGCCTAAAATAAGAGCCTCATACTCGGCTTCATTATTCGAACAATGGAAATCCAGTTTATAAGACAAATATAATTTTTCCCCACTTTTGCTTGTAAGGACTATCCCGGTTCCTCCTTTACCTCCGGCTGCTGCTCCGTCAAAGCTCAAGGTCCAAAATCTTTCATCGGAAGCCATAGCTGCATGCACCTCTCCTCTTAATTCTTCATTCACTGGTTCATAGTCACCACTTGGAAATTGGGCTAGGAGATCGGCTAAGGCTTGGCTTTTGATTGCCTTGGGAGCTACACCTGTGATCTCGAATTCACCCAGTGCTAATAGCCATCTTGCCACCTTCCCGATTAGAGCAAGCTTGCTGAGGAGATATTGGATTGGATCACTTCTAGTAACAATCTGAATATGATGTGCTAAGAAGTAATGTCTGAGCTTTTGGGCAGTGAATACCAAAGCTAAACAATGTCTCTCTACTGGAGTATATCGGACTTCTGCTCCTCGAATCTTCCAGCTGATGTAATACACCGGGCATTCTGCTCCATCTACATCTTGGACCAATAATGCCCCTATGGACTTGGGGGTCGAAGTTAAGTACAACATTAGAGGTACCCCGGGCTGCAGGGCTATCATGTTCTGAGGCGAGGTCAAGGCCGCCTTGATTCTCTTGAAGGCCTTTTGGTGCTCTTGGTTCCACTCGAACTTGGCATCTCCTTTCAACAATGAACCGAAAGGGGCAAAGATCTCTGCTAGTGCTGGGATAAACTTCCGAATATAAGACACCTTTCGAGGAACTTATTTAACTCCTTCTGAGAATGTGGGGGAGGCATTGCTTTGATAGACTTGACATTGTCTTTATCTGTCTCGATACCATGCCTATATACAAGAAACCAGAGGAACTTCCCGGCCGTCACCCCGAAAGCACATTTGAGAGGATTCATCCTCATTTTGAATTTCTGGCACCTCTTGAATACTTTCTCAAGGTCTCGGAGATGGTCCTCTTCTTTCTTAGATTTCACCACTAGATCATCAACATAATCTTCCACCTCATGATGGATCATGTCATGAAAGATTGCAGTCATAGCCCTTTGGTAAGTTGCTCTGGTATTCTTGAGTCCGAAAGGCATGACTGTATAGAAGAAGTTTTCGAGAGGTGTTCTAAAAGAGGTCTTTTCTACGTCCTTTTCAGCCATCTTAATCTGATCGTATCCGCTGAATCCATCCATGAATGAGAACATCTGGTGTCCTGAGGTGGCATCTACGAGGGTGTTGATGTGTGGTAGAGGGAATTCATCCTTCAGGCAAGATTTGTTCAAATCTCGAAAGTCTACACATACTCTGATTTGACCATTCTTCTTCTTTACTGGCACTATGTTTGCCAACCAAGTGGGGTACTGTATTGGCCGGATGAAACCTGCTTGTTGAAGTTTTTCAATCTCCTCCTTAATCTTCTCTTCGAGATCCGGATGATATTTTCGAGCAGCTTGCTTAATTGGCTTGGAGCTTGGGAACACATCAAGATAATGGGAGACTAGGTCAGGATCTAGTCCGGACATTTCCTTATATGACCAAGTGAACACATCTGAATACCGGCTTATCAACTTTAACAACTGTTCCCACCTCTCTGGGCTAAGGCTCGAACTTATGAATACCGGCCTTGGAGCATCTTGTCCATCACTCAGATCTATTTCAATAAGTTGTTCGGGCTGAGGCTGAGGCCCATCTTGCATGCATTCTGGAGCCACTTCAGGCTTTATCACTATGTCATTGTCAGGAGGCTCTTATTTTGACTCAGAGTCGGTGACTGAAGAAATCGACTCCCCGCACCTTCATAAATAGGTACACCATCTTGCCCCCTTCTCGGACTTTCATCACCTTCCGAGAAATAGGTGGACTTTCTGGTCTAGAGATCACCCGTTTACTTGATTCTGCCCTTGGCTCCTTATCATCTTTGATATCCTCCCAACGAGGAATTTTGACCCCCTGAGGCTTAGAAGTGGTGGGAATTTCTTCGACAGCCAGTTCGATGAAGTAGATGGCATCAGAATAATGAGCTTCATGGATCTCGAAAGGCCTTTCTGTAGCTTGAATTGTCACCGTCTTCTTTCCCCATTTAGCCTTAACACACTAATGATAACTTGACGGTACTGCCCCATATCTATACATCTAGGTCCTCCCTAGAATAATGTGATAATTTGCCTTGGAGTCGATAATATAGAACTTGGTGGTCGAGTGAATATCTCCGACGGCTAAATCAACTGTTACACATCCTATAGTAACTCTCCTTTCTCCACCGAAGCCAGTGATGACTATCGGCTGTTTCACCATGCGCTCTTCAGGGATTCCGGCCTTTTCTAGAGTAGCGCGAGTCATAATGTTGATAGAGGCTCTGCTGTCCAGAAAGGCCCTTTTGAACTCAACTCCGTTAATAAAAGCAGTCACGTAAAGCGGGCGGTTGTGAGAAAATGGATACTTTCGATCAGTCTTGGAGAAAGTAATGGCACTAGATTGCTCTTTTGCCTTCCTCGGAATAGATCCCTCGGTCGACATGCATTCCTCATGGTGTGCCTCAACAATATTGATGATAGACTTGGTGATTTCTGTTCTTGCCTCCCTGGAAAGTCCAAGCTGGTCGAAGAATTGCTTGAACTTTACACAGTCTTGCAAGGTTTTGGCATAGTGATCCGGATCTTTTTCCACTCTTAGAGGCTCGTAGTTAACCATTTCCTCGGTCTCCTCAAAATAAGATGCCACATAAACATGGTGTCCTCCTCTTCCGTAGTACCCTTCTCCTCCTTCTGGATCAAAGGGATCGTCGACATGAGTTATGAAGGTTCTACCCTCTGGATCAAGAGCACTTCCATAGTAAACTTGCTCACCCTTGGGCTCGAGGATGTCGTCCAGATAATAATCATCGTCATCGAGATTGGCGATAACCTCAATCATCGGGCCTTCATAAGCTATCATAGCGACATTCTTGCCTTTGTCTCGGTGCTGAGGATATGGTTGTTCTTGGATATCTTGAGTCCCTTGCTTTTTGAACCTCAATTCGTCTGCCTCGACTTTATCTCTGAAGATTTTCCTGAGAGTCCAACACTTCTCTGTCAGATGTTTCAATGTACGATGGTAGACACAAAATTCAGGGCTCTCACGGTCCTTTTTTGATGGCATTTCTTCGACATAAGGCAATTTTAGCTCTCCATCGGCCACCCATTCCTTAACTAGAGCTTTTACTTCCTCGATTCCACATGGATAAGAAACATTCCCCTTTTCACCATTATATTGCTTTCTCTTCTGGCCTCTATGACCTCCTCCTTGTGACTTTCGGGTATCTGGGGCAGAGGCAGCAGCAACAATAGGTCCACAAGACGATTTGAAGCTAGTCTTGTAACTGGCCTTAAATCCGGACTCCTGAGCCTGAGGAATGCTAATGTTCCGAGCTGCTTCTATTAATGCCGAGAAGGTGGGTAGCTTGTGATTAACTAGAAACATTTTGTACCTACTCAATGCCCTTTCTAGACAGATTTGGACCAGATAACTCTCCTCCACTGCTTCATGGCAATCCACGGTCTTATCCTGAAACCTTTTGACATAGTCAAGGATGTCTTCACTTTCCTGCTGCTTTTCTTTACACAACGTAATTGTGGTCACCTTCTCCGCCACTTGAAAGAACTTAGAATGGAATTTGTTAACCATTTCCTCCCAACTTCGGACTGAGTTTGGGGCCAAATTAACATACCAACTATATGCTCGGTCAGTGAGGGACTTAGAGAATTCTCTCAGCCGGAGGACGTGGTTTGAACCATGAATACCCAGAGTCTCGATGAATCGCACAACATGTTCTCGAGCGTTTCTTTGTTAACCATCGAACTTGATGAACTTCGGCACTGTATACCCCTCAGGGTATGGATAGCTCAGCATCTCAGTGAGGTAAGGCAGCTTGACATTTGGATCAGGCAAAGAGGGTAAGGTCCTCTTGCCCCGTTCAAGATCGAACATGGCCTGCACATCGGCGAGAGTGAGAAACTATTGAGGGAGAGAGTTTGATGGTGGTATTCCCGGAACTTGGCTTATGGACCCGAAGACTGAGCTAGGGGCGACTTGGCCATTCTGGTGCTGCAGATTCATCATTGGTTAGGACATTTGACGATACTGGCCATCAGCGCCTATAGACAAGCCAGTTGGTGATGGGATATTGAATTGAGGCCCGTAAAGTCCACCGTACGGCGCCGTTATACCGGGTTGTGCTTGCAAATTTGTTGTTGGCACCAAAGGAGGCCCGCTTGGTGCTTGGGTAACATTTACTGGTGGCGTAACAAGATTAGGTTCGGGCAGAGCTCCCTTTTGCGCCATCATGCTCCTCATGTTTTCCTGGACACCAATAGTCACCAGAGCGCCATTCATTACACCAGAACCTCCCCTAGTCACCATTGGATCTTGGCTTGGCACGCCATGGAGCCCGAGCATGGGCAAACTTCTGCCGCCTACTGCTGTTTGAGCATGTGTTACTGTGGCCGTGTTGCCATGAGCCATAGGTTGATTGGGGCCTACTTCTCCTTGGATTTGATTTTGCGCTCCGGCGGGAATAACTCCACCACCAGTTTGATTTCCGTTTGGCGCCGGTGCAAAATTAAAACTCATCACCAAAATGGTGTGAGTGAGATTCTGAAGAGTGGTAAGAATCTCCTGCTGAGTATTTTGAAGTCCTTGAATGGCCTCAAGCAAAAGTGGTTGATCTGGAGCCATGGTCCTGTCATCACCACCATTAAAGGATCCTTGTTGGTGAACTTCATCTTCTCCCGCCATCCTTGTTGGAGTTGTGTGGATTCCAGATCTCGTTGAGACCATTAACCAATCCGCCTTCCCACCTGAGTCGCCAAATGTATGAGAGGCCTCAAGAAAGGAGTTGGAAAATTCGAAGATCTTCGAAGATCCTTGAAGAACAACTTCAAATTCTCTAGAAGATGATGAGAGGCTTAAATTCTTCCATAGTCAAAAACACAAGAGTAAAGGAGATGATGGAGGTAAGAGATTGGGTGGAGAAGAAGGAAAAATGGCTAGAGAGAGGATAATGGCAAGGCTCTCCCTTGGATCTCTCACTTTCACTCTCAAGGTTGATAATGAAGAAGGGAAATTAGTTCTTTCCCAAGAGTTAATTCTCCAAAATCCATCCCTTGTAAATCTATGGGTGGGTGCTATTTATAGGCACCTCATGATGTAGAATGGAGCCCATGTGTAAGGCACATGGGAAATATTCTCTCTAACCACCTTGTCCGAGGAGGTGACCTCTCCGAGGATGAGGAAAACCCTGAAGAGGAGATCAACCTCTCGGTGAACCCTTCTTCTTAACCACACCTAACCAATGATCCCCAATCATCCCAAAGGGTCAGGGGTAGTCCCAGAGGACGTCCTGCCATATAAGGGTCAGGGGTAGTTCAAGAGAACGCCCTGCCGCAAATATTGCCGAGTCTCAGGGACCCCCTAAATCGTGCCACCTCGACCCGGGTATAGGCTAGTTTAACCGAAGAGTGAATTTATCTCCACTCACCGTCCTCGGGATCGGGTCCTTTGTTCAGACTCCATTATGCCCATGGTTCTGGTACGTAGATCCCGGAAAGCTCCGAGTCCGCAAGTGTTCTGGGACTCATTAATGGAACGGCTTCTAGATTGCATCTGAATCCGTTCGAAGCCAAGTGCTTCGGATCTCTAGGTTCATGAATCCAAACCCTTTTGAGTCCGACTCTGAGTAAGTTTCTAAGTTCGTGGATCCGAACCCTTTCGAGGCTTAGAGCGGCCCGTTTGACGGCGATAAATCTGGGCCCACCAATCTTGGACTTGCGATAAATTCGGGCCCACCGACCTTGGACTATTGGGCCTAATTAATTTAACAATCTCAAATTAGCTCCTCTTACACAATTCTATAATGAATATGGAAGGATTATGGGGTTTGGCATTAGAAGAGATTACCATAGCAAAAGTAGAAAAGATGGTGCTATAATTAACAGGAAGTTTGTTTGTTGTAAGGAGGGAGAAAAAGAAAAAGATAAACGGTACATGATTGTAAATCATCCTAAACATGAGACAAGAACAAAGTGAAATGCATTTATGTATGTATCTTTGGATCGAGACTTGTCGAAGTGGATAGTGAAAAAGTTTGATGACAACCACAACCATCATTTGCATTTTCCTTAGTGCACACATTTGATACCATCTCAAAGAAAGTTATGTCAGGCTCAGGCTTTGAATGTTGATATAGCTAATGACACTGGTATCTCTCTTAAAGCATCACATGATCTCATTAGTGCCTTAGCAGGGGGAAAAGAAAATTTGGGATTCACGAGAGAGGACCAAAAAAGCTACTTGCGTGGAAAAAGACAACGAAATTTGCAATACGGGAAAGCTGAGAGTTTATTAATATATTTTCGGCAACAAGCAGCTGAAAATTCATATTTTTACTACGCAATTCAATTGGATGTAGATGAGATGATTACAGATTATGAACTTTTTGGTGATGTCGTATCATTCGACACAACATTTCGAACAAATAAGGAGTATCGGCCACTAGCTTTATTTACTGGCTTTAACCACTTTAGAAAGACAGTGATTTTTGGTGCCTCGTTATTATATGATGAAACTACAGCTTCGTTTGAGTGGTTATTTGAAACCTTCTTGCATGCAATGTCAGGGAAAAAGCCTACCAGTTTTTTCACAGACCAAGATTATGCACTTTTCACCAAATGCAAAATGCTTTGAAGCATTTAGGATACTTGTATAAGAGTGGTTCAAAATTTGGTAGTGATTTCAAAACTTGTATTTTTGGATACGAGGATGAACACGAGTTAATTGATGCTTGGGATTCTTTGATTGATAAATACAACTTACATGAGAATGCGTGGATGAAGAAGAGTTGGGAAAAAAGAGAGCAATGGGCGCACGTATACATGAAATACTTGTTTACTGCAGGAATGCGAAGCACCCAACTTAGCGAAAGTCTGAATGCAGCATTAAAGAGGTATTTGCAAGCTGATCATAATATTGTTCAATTTTTTACCCACTTCAATCGGAATGTTGTAGATAAGTGGTACGAAGAAGTAAAAGCTATATATAATTCTAGACAACAATTGTCGAGAATGAAATTGAAAAAGTCTCCTATGTTGAACCAAGTTGCGAATTTGTACACCCCTCCTATCTTTGACTTATTTCATAATGAGTTGGACATGTCTCTTTGTTGTCGAGTGAAGCAATGTCATGAGTTAGAAGGAGAAGTTCGATACGTGATTAGCTTGTATGGTGATGATAGAGAGTATATTATGGAGGGTAATATGGAAGTTAATGAGTTAGGAGGAGACAAAATTTGTCAAAGAATTCATTGCACTTGTCAAAAGTTTGAAAACATTGGAATTTTATGTGGTCATGTAATTAAAGCACTTGATAGAATGAATGTTATGGAAATTCCTGAGAGGTACATATTAGGTCGATGGAGATTAGATGCCAAGAGTGGTGAAATTAAGGGAGGAAAAGTTGAAGTGGATGAGAATGATCCCAAGTTAGAGATATTAGCACGTTACAGGGATCTTTGTCCTAGGATGGTAAAGCTAGCAACTCAAGCATCTGTGTATAAGCCTACTTATCAATTGGTTGATAAAGGGATTAAGGAACTGTGTACAAAAGTGAATAAAATGATGGTATCATTTGATTATTCGAATGCTTGTGGTAGTGGAAGCAACATTGACATGAGTTCTAATCCTAACTTTGCACGAGTTAAAGGCTTCAAAAAAAAAAGAAGGTGAACAGAAGGGTGGGGGTAGATTAAAACCTTGGCATGAGAAGACTAATAAAAGGAGAAAAGTTATTTCACAACCTACCGACCGTAGTAAGGTATTGTTTACCTACTTGATTCTAGTTTTTGTTTTCTTTTTGACTCATGCAATGTACTGATAAATGTTATAATTTTTTTAGAAAATTGGCCAATCAAGCAACACGTTAAATTTTCAAAGTTCCTCTTTATGCAACTCACAGGTTAGATTTTATTTTTTATAATTAAATTTTCTTATAATAGTATATTTACTTCTAATAGTATTTTATGAATTAGGATGTTGGGACACCGTATTGGCCACAATTGATGAATTATGGTAACAATCTTTTCAAGCTTGACGATACTAACATTACGTGCTCATCAAATTACCCACAGTCTACCCTTTTATCTTCACAAATATCATTTAATCCACAAACTTCTCAGGTATGCAATTTTTCTTACGTTTGTAATGTAGTTTGTTTCTAATAAAAAATAAATTGATTCCAATATATTCTCTCACACTTATTCATTTTTATTTTTTTAGGGGATGTCATTTGATGAAAGAGAGCTCAATCCCACGGGGGGCGAGTCATTCTTAGACAATGAAACTTTTTTACAATTTTTTAGTCATTCACAACCTCCCCCACATAATTGAAATGTAATATTTTTATTTTATTTTTTACAATAATTATTAGATAATGGTGTTTTTTTTTTTTTGAGACATATTTTCAATATTTCAAATGGGTTTTATAGAATTTCGTTTGAGCCTTAGATTATTTTTTTTTAGTGTTGTTTTGGATGGACATATTGTAGTTTTTGGCATAACCTGATAATTGTTTGTTTTAATTATTGATTTGACAAATTATATTGTTTATTCTTCAAGTAGTCATTTTTTTGTCATTTTGCTTCTTGTTTAGATGAATAGGTTCAAATATATATATATATATATCGAATTGGGTGGCATCATTAATTAATAAAAAAAAATATAAATTAAATTGAATGGACATTATTTATTTTGTCACTATGAAATTAAGAACTATATAGTAAAGTGAGATGATGACATTCACGTAGTTAGATTTATATACATTTATTTATTTTTTTAATGACAACACTTGGGTGTATATACATATATATTGATGTTTGAATAATATAATAAATAATATATATGTCATTAGTAATAGTAAGGATGTTGACTGGTGCAGTGGTAAGCGCTGGCACCTCTCTTCGCCAGGTCAAGAGTTCGAATCTCGGCACTGCAAAACAAATTTTAAAATCACCTTGGCGCCCAAAACGACAGGCCCGCAGAGTATCCCCAAATCCGATTTCTGCTACGTTTGTGGATGGCTTTTGCTGCTTTGTATCATTGGTTTATGTTGTTTTTGTGCCTGTTTGTGGATGGCTTTTGCTGCTTTGTATCATTGGTTTATGCTGTTTTTGTGCCTGGATATGCTGGTGGTAATTTTGTTTTGTTGTTTTTCTACTGTGTTTTTTTCCCTTTTTTCTTCTCTTGTTCTCTTTTTGTTGGTTCCTCACCAACTGGCGCTTGGAACTTCGTTTTAGTTCCAAGCTCCTCTTTATTGATGTGTTTTACCATAACTTGTATGTTTTCATTAATAAAGATTTTTTTTGGGAATTAAAAAAAAAAAAAAAAAAAAAAAGGTCATCACTAAAGGAGCCCACCCAAATTGCCCTTATAGAGCTCTAGTGGAAGACAAAAGATTTCTTACCCAACGAATGGGCTGCACAATCATACACATATTTCATGAAGCCAATCAGTATGCAGATGCACTTGCCCATATGGGTTCAGATCAACAGGAAGAGCTAGAGATATATGAAGATCCCTCTCCCCTCCCCCCTCCCCCCAAAAAAAAAAATAATAATAATAATAGTAATAATAATAATAATAATAATAATAATAATAATTTGTTAAGGCCCATGTTGGTGACTAACTTGCTTTGAGAGCGCTTAACCCTCACTGTATTTTGTTTACTGTGAACATCCTTCTTTTAACCTATTACCTAAAAAAATATATATTAGAGTTGTTAATACCCTTTTTTTCTGTTATATTTCATTATTTATTAGTTAATATTTTTTGTTTTTTTATTTTGTAAATGGGGAATATAATTTTTATTTAAACTAATTATGATTGATTAGATTTTACAAAATAGATAATGTGATTGAATTTTACAAAATGAGTAATGGGATAATTAGTACACGAAAAAAAGTGTAGGCCTATGGGTTGACACACAATTTGTTTCATTTACAAATTCACCCTAATTTATTTATTTAATATATTAGTTTCTTAATTTCTTTTGATATATTGAAATTTTAAAAAATATTAAAATTAAAAATTAAAAACAGTCCATAGTGTCAAGGTTAAATAAAAAAATAAAATAAAAAATAGATGGCCTATTTTTTAAAAACACGTTGATCATTAATTTTTTTGCGACAAATTTGATAAAATGAAAAGACTACAAATATCAGATCGACTTAATTTTTTTTTTTATTGATGATATACACGTCATGCCCAATAAAATAAGGGAATTAAATTATCAAAACCCAAACCATAGTGGTCTTTAGAGGCCCAGACAATACTTTCTAATTCTTTCTAATTTAGATTTGGACGGAAAGAAAACCAACTGCATATATATTATTTTTCTATTAATAAATCAAAGCAAATTGACGTTTTGTCGATAATAAATACTGGCATTGATCATCACCCTAAAAAATTATTTGTTGATCCTGGAGCACTATATTGCTATATCCTTAACCAATAATAAATTATTATATTCCTTCATTTTTCTAATCACCCAACATACAATCGTGAGTGTCATTCCTTCTACTAATCACAACACATATGGAACAACACATGACACTATCCAAAATTACCAAATAACTTCTTGGACAAATTGCACTAACAGTATGTATAGTTTGGGACTTGTGTCACTTTGGTCCTTAACTTTTCAATTGTGACATATTTAATCCTGAATTTTGAATCTTGTTTTAAATAAAGATAATTAAAGATACCATTACTCAATTTTAAAGGCAAAGTCGTCAATTCGATAAAACATAAACTAATTTGACAAAAATAAATGTCAAACAAATATTTTTAAATTTTAAAAAACATTTTCTTCCCACCAAAAATAAAATTATGTAAAATTGATAAATCTTTTAGACTTTTTTTTTATCAAATTAATTTTTATTATGTGTTTGAATGATGATCATGTAATAGGTGATTGTTAGACTTTTAATGTGCAATTGATATATTTAATATATGAAATATTTTTAATTTTGTATTTTTTGATTTAATAGATTGGTTTAATAATAGTATCAAAGTTGCCATCAGATTTGACTTTTAGAAAAATAGAAACTAATTTAATGAAAATAAAAACAATTACCCATTATATGATCATCATACAAACACATAAAAAAAAATTAATTTGATAAAAAAATAAATGTCTAAAAGATTTATCAATTCTACATAATTTTATCTTTAGTTGATAGAAATAATTTGTAAAAATTCAAAAATATTTTTTTGACATTTATTTTTATCAAATTAGTTTATATTTTATCAAATTGATGACTTTACCCTTGAAGTTAAGTAATGATATGTTCAATTATCCTTATTTAAAATAAAATTCAAAATTTACGATCAAATATATGACAATGAAAAAATTAAAAATCAAAATAATATAAAACTCAAATTATAAGAACCTTTGTCCCAACCTCGCCATACCCCCCAACCCCGCGGGTCTCTCTCCGTCTCTCTCTGGGACAAGAATGCATTGATTATGCGAGAAAAATTATTAAATATTGTCTGAATATTATTGACAATATATACCTAGTATTTTTAAAAAATAAACAATTATAAGACAAGTTAAGTAAATTAAAATTTGCCTTTTAACTATTTAAGAAAGTTGAATCCACATATCTCAATTAAAAAAAATAAAATTATGCTACTTCATTGGTTTAAAACGCTGCTTTAAAATATTTTATAATGCTTTCAAACTATCAATTAGTTTGAGTGTAGAAACACCAAATACAGAATGAGACATATATCTCAATTGTAAAAGAGAAACAAAATAACTTGAAGTTTGTTGTGTGTACGGTAGAGATGAGGCATATATGCATTTGTTTGATTGAAGTCATAAGAAATAAATTTATAGAAAAAGAGTTCAGTTTTTTAAATATCACATTTAAAAAAAATGAGATTTTTTCAAATACAGTCACGGTTAATTAGTAGGACTAAAATAGTATCATAAAAAAATTATCACGTTTTATAGAGAAAATTGAAATTTTTTATGTAATAACTTCATTGTTATCTATCTATCTATATATTATAGGAAAGTGATTTTTCGTAAAGATTTTTGTGGGAACTCTAACACTATTGGCTATTGGATTTTTCGTAAAGATTTTTCAATTAAGATATAATTTTTAAAAACATTATTGGCTAACTCATTAAATCAATAATTATAAAAATATTAATTATGCCATGCTTCTTAAAATGAAAGATAAGACAATATTATTAAAATCTATTCTCTCTCATAAAAATTCAAAAGGAACAATTCAGCTCGCTCTAAAACTAATATAAAAATTGCCAATTTCAAGATTTTGAAAATTAAGAAATACACATGTAATAAAACTATTAATTCATCTATACCATATAATTTAATCACTACAACAAAAAAGGTCTTTGGTGACGAAAACGCATGACGAAAAAAAATTTCGTCTCCGAATATACATGTTTTAGAGATAAAAGTAAGATTTCGTCTCCAATTGTAGTATTTTTAGAGAGAAAAATCAAATTTTGTCACCAAATACTTAAAATCAATAAAACAATAGGTGACGAAAATTTTATTCGTCTCTATATTTTATTTTTCGTCGGAAAATTTCACAGGATATTTGGCGCAATTTTAGAGATGAAAATTTTCGTCACCATTGTACAAAATTTTTCGTGAGGAAATAATTTCGTCTCCTATAGTTTTATTATGCAAAACGACGTACTTTCATACTATAAGTGAGAAGCCCTTTTTGTTTGCCCAAATCAGTTCTTATTTTGCAAAGCCCTCTTCGGGTTAGACATGAGTACTGGTTTAAATGGATTTTTCTACCATCATTGCAACCACTCCAACACCACCACCATCTCTACCTCCACGGATCCATTACCACCGCCGCTACTGCTACCACCACTCCACCACCAACTCTCCTCTACTTCCATCACCACAACCGCCACTACTCCACAACCACTGTAGCCACTACTCCACTACCGTTGTCACTCCACCACTACTATCACTACTACCACCACCTATCTTCCACTACCGCAATCACCACTCTACCACTGTCGCCACTAACTCTCTTCCATCACCAATACCACCACCGCTGCCACTTTACCACCACCACCATCACCTTTACACCACCACCACTACTACTTCACCACCACCATTACCACCACTGCCGCTACTCCACCACCGCTGCCCCCGCCACTGCATCACCACCACTACCACCATCAACTCTCCACTACTTCCACCACTACCATTACCACCGTTGCCGCTACCATTTTTCTTCAACCGCCACTGCCTTACTTTACCACTACCGTTGCCACCACTCCACTTCCACCGCCGCCGCTCCACTACCACCACTACTCCTCTACCACCACCACTAGCACTCCACCTCCACCAAATCCATTTAAGCCTCTTTATTAAATAGGTGAGTTTGAATCAATTTCATTTGGTTTCAGTTTTCGAAAACTATTTTTCAAGTTTCAATCCTTATTTTGTTAATTTTTAGTGAATTTTTTTAATATTTTAATTATTTTTTTAATTGATTAAAATATTGAAAATTTTCAGTTGCTATTTTTTTTTAGTCAGTGTATATTGATTATTGGCCACTAAAAAAAATTTAGTAGCTAAAAATGCCACAATTGGCGACTAAAAAAATTTTTAGTCGCCAAAAAATGAGTTTTGACAACTAAAATTATTTAGTCATCGAATGAAAAATAAAAATTTACTTTTTATCTTTGGCGATCAAAAGTTTGGTCGTTAAAAATTTATTTGCAGCTATTAAAAGAATTTATAGTAGCCAAAAAATGAGTTTTGGCCACTAAAATTATTTAGTCGCCGAATTAAAAATATATTTTTTTTATTGTCAAAAAATAATTTTCAGCTATTAAAAAAATTTTAATCGCCAAAATATTTAGGGGGATAAAAGCGTTTGACCCTTTCTTTCTCTCCTGTTCTATCTCTATTTTCTCAACTCCCCTCTCTCTCTCTCTCCATTTATATTTTTTAGGGTTTCATTCTACTTCTCAATGAAAATCCAGAGGAATCGAGCCCCCTTACTCCAAGGCACTCAACGTAGACGACGATGAGAAGAGAGCCACCTAGCCAATTGCAGCTCCTCCTCCTCCTCCTATGCCTACTGCGGCGGCAGAAAAGCATTCTTCGCCGGCAGCTTCCGGCAACCCCTATTGGACTGCCGACGGATTGCCGCTAGGGCACGGCAGCAGCATGGGCGAACCACTGCGTCGAGCTCAGTGGGACTCCAACCTCTTCACTTGTCTCGGTCGCACTGATGAGTTCTGCAGTAGCGATCTTGAAGTTTGTGACTTAAAATTTTAAGTTTTGTGAGTTTGATGCTCAATGTTGATGGGTTTTCCTATTTAATTTTCCCAATTTGATCGCTAATTGTTAATTTTTTCCATTGTAAAATTGGCTAATGAAGTCGAATATTACATATGTATATTTGCATTGGTATGTTCATGCGTGTGTAAATGCATTGACTATTAATGGATAGAGAGGGAAATTGATTGGCTGGTGAATTATTTATTTATTTATTTATTTATTGTTAAATAATTATGGAGTCTGATGTAATTGGACCTGGTGATATCATTCTGTGTGTAGATTGCTATGATTGTTGAGGGATATATGATTGCAGATTCAAATCTGAAATATTTATGATACATCAATTGATTATTATCACTATTAGTTATAGCTGAATTTATGATGAAAGAAAAAATGCGTGGTGCGTGGAAGAGCATCAGATTTTCGTGCTTTTTTGTACATGGAAATTTTCTTGACAGTAATCATGCTAATTGAGGATTCTAATTTCTCCATATATATATATATATATATGTATCATATTTGATCATAGTGATTATTGTTGGACAATCTTCACTGTATTTAAATAAATTAAATTCTGTTGTGTACAAAACAACAACAAGAATATAAAGAAATAAAGAAAATGTGAGAATTTGTTTGATTACAAAAATCAAACTCGAAATAAAAATAAATAAATAAAAACAGATTTTATTTTGTTACAAAAACAAAATTAAAATCTGATTAAATAAACAAAATTAAAATCGGAATAAAAATTAAACAACTTACTTGGTTAATTTCTTTTGAATAACTATTTGATCAAGTCCAGTGTTTAACACTGTGTTCTTAAGACAGATTCGTCCTCTCCACGGTGCTTTCAGAATCTGGACTTTTATCTCCCAGGATAAAATGATCTATCAACGAATAAAAGCAGCACTACAATTTATTCGTTCATCGAACACACTAAGTGTTTATACTCTCTGTAACAAGAACTTAATGCAAAATGAAGAATAAATTTATAGCAGAAGATGGAGTACGAAAATTGGAGTACCTTTCCAAATGGGGGGCTTAGTCTATTTATAGATAGATTGGTGGCTTTCCATTTTGAATTAAACAGGTACTGTACCTGTTCAATTTGAATTAAATAGATACAAACTGTTTAGGCACTGTTTGGTTTGAAATTCAAACAGATTTAGAGCTGTTGGGCTCAAAAAAACGGAAGGACCCTGTTTGGATGTACAGAAAAAATCGAACCAGATTATTTCCTGTTAATTTGAATTATGGATTTTATTTTACCAAAAAATAAAAATAAATTCAAATATTTTTGGCCCAAAAAGATTAGTATTGGGCCGAACAAGCCCAACCCAACCACGCACCCACGCCCAGCCCAGCCCAGCCCAGCCCGCCCGACCGGCTGAACGGCAGCGGCGACGCGCGCGCGCGCGTGTGGTGATTTTTGGGTCCAATGGGTCTAGCTCATTTTGCCCATAACCTCTCCCTCTAAAACACTTGGGTACCCCTTGGGGCACACCCCAAGTACCAAACCCATGCCTTATAAACCCTTTCAAAACTTCCCACCAAATCAACGTGGGACAAGCCATTTAACAACCTTAAGGAATTTTCACCAAAACTCCATTTCCATGGAGCACACTTTGGCTTCAATTTCCCATTCACTCGGTAATGGTTTTGAGCAACCAAATATACCACGTGAATCACAACGCGGCATAGAACGCGTTACCACTTTGACCCGAGTAAACCGACGCTTGGGGCCCACCTAAAAAATAGACCAAACTTGAGAAAAAATTCTGGTTTTACCCAGAATTTTTCTACCATTTCCAATAATCCCCCACATGAATGGAATTTGATGACAACGGAAATGCAACAATATGTAGACTTTAACGAAAGAGTATAAGTCGAAAATATCTTGCATCAGGATAGGTAGTTTTCGGCCTTGAACCTTCCCTAGTGATAACCTATCGGACTTACTGGCTAACCAATGGACGCGATGCCTTGAATTGTTCAGCCGTTTGTGTAAGCCAAGACAATAGATTTCACACAAAATATGTTCTAACACATCGTGGTTCTCACTGTTGTGTTCATTTTGGCCTTGAATGCACCTAGTTTTCATAAGTGTTTCTAGAGAATTTAGTCTTGTCATTCTCATAGAACCGGCCCCAGTTCAACACTCATATAGGTGATTCTTATTGTGAGTATCTCCTTATACTCGTCTTGATTTTATACCTTAATCAAGATATAAGTAATCATTAAATGCAAAGCTTATCCTTATACCCCTGCATACAACATATGTTGCAGATATCACTCTCACCATAGGAATGGGTAGGGAATTTTTAATCCCTTGGTGATTTCTGGTGAGCCATACATAACTTAGTTGTCCCTTTGAACTTAGTTCTTGGGATCTCCAGTCATATAAGTAGGGTTACCATTATGACAACTCTTATGTAATAGGCTTTAATCCCATCCCCTTCGATGAACTATACACTAGCTCTTTTGTCAAACCTTTTATTAACGGATCCGCAATATTCTCTTTAGATTTTATATAATCTATTGAGATTATTCCGTTTGACAACAATTGCCTTACGGTATTATGTCAACGACGAATATGTCGTGACTTACCATTATACATATGATTCTGTGCCTTGCCTATTGCAGATTGGCTATTACAATGAATGCAAATAGCTGGCACAAGTTTTGGCCACATTGGAATGTCTTCTAAGAAGTGAGGAAGCCATTCTACTTCTTCTCCTGCCTTGTCCAAAGCAATGAACTCGGATTCCATTGTGGATCGTGCGATGCATGTTTGTTTTGTGGACTTCCAAGAAACAGCAGCGCCTCCTAGAGTAAAGACATATCCACTTGTGGATTTTGAATCTTTAGTATCCGATATCCAATTTGCATCACAATAACCTTCAAGTACTGCTGGATGTCGAGTAAAGTTCAAGCCATGATCACGAGTGAATCTTAGATATCTAAGAACCCGAATGATCGCTTTCCAATAGTCTTCTCCGGGGTTACTATTGTACCTATTCAATTTACTGATAGCATAAGCTATATCAGGACGAGTACAATTCATTAGGTACATCAGGCTTCCAATGATTTGGGAGTATTTTAACTGAGATACTGCATCACCTTTATTTTTCGATAAGTAAAGATTAACGTCTACAGGTGTTCTAGCTAAATTCATATCATCCTTGATAAATTTACCAAGAATTTTCTCAATATAATGTGATTGAGATAATGTATATCCGTCAGATGTTTTAGTAATTTTCATTCTTAATACAACATCTGCGACCCCCATATCTTTCATATCAAATCTTTTGTTAAGCATCTGCTTAGTTGATTTGATCATGTTTTGACTGCTTCCAATGATAAGCATGTCATCCACATAAAGACAAACTATGACATATCCTTGGTCAGTGTTTTTAACATAGACGCATTTGTCACATTCGCTTATCTTAAACCCATTAGTAAGCATTGCATGATCAAATTTTTCATGCCATTGCTTAGGTGCTTGTTTTAATCCATAAAGGGATTTTACAAGTCGACAAACTTTCTTTTCTTGTCCTGATACTACAAACCCTTCGGGTTGCTCCATATAGATCTCTTCATTTAGATCACCGTTTAAGAAAGCTGTCTTAACATCCATTTGATGTATTTCTAAATTAAACAACGCCGTTATAGAAATAAGCATGCGAATGGATGTTATTCTTGTCACAGGGGAATATGTGTCAAAATAGTCCAGACCTTCCTTTTGTCTGTAACCTTTAACAACAAGTCTTGCTTTATACTTGTCAATTGAACCATCTGCTTTCATTTTTCTCTTGAATATCCATTTATATCCAAGAGGTTTAGAACCTGGTGGAAGATCCACCAATTCCCAAGTATGATTTTGCATAATGGATTCAATTTCATTATTAACAGCCTCTTTCCACAAAAGTGCTTCACGATCTGTCATTGCTGTCTTAAAGCTTTGAGGCTCATTTTCTAACAAGTATGTCAGAAAATCTGGACCAAAGGATTTTGATGTTCTCGCTCTCTTACTTCGTCTTGGTTCATCATTAGTTAAATCCTGTTGGTCGAGACTATTACTAGTCTCTTATGTTTGATTGTCATTAGTCTCTTGACTTTGTGTACAATCATAAGTTCTTTTCTGTGAACTTAATTCCTGTCCTTTCTTGTAAGGAAAGACATGTTCAAAAAACACAACATTCCTTGACTCTACAATAGTGTTCACATTTATATCAGGTATTTTTGATTTATAAGTCAGAAACCGATATGCACTACTATTCTGAGCATAACCAATAAACACACAGTCTACTATTTTTGGTTCAATCTTAGTCTTTTTAGGAACAGGAACTTCAACTTTTGCCAAACACCCCCACACTTTTAAGTATTTGTAGGAAGGCGGTCGACCTTTCCACAATTCATAAGGAGTGCTGTTGGTTTTCTTGTGGGGTATTCTATTAAGAACATAATTAGCAGACAATATTGCTTCCCCCACAAGTTCTGTGGTAAACCTGAACTTAGTAACATGGCATTTATCATTTCTTTGAGGGTTCTATTCTTCCTTTCAGCAATTCCATTTTGCTGTGGAGAATAAGGGGCTGTAGTTTGGTGAATAATGCCATGTTGTGCACAAAATTCATTTAATGGTGCATCATATTCACCACCCCTATCACTTCTAACAATTTTAATGGTTTTACCAAGTTGATTTTCAACTTCTGTTTTGTAGAGTTTAAACATTTCTAAGGCTTCATCTTTACTTCTAAGTAAATAAACATAACAATATCTTGTGCAATCATCGATAAATGTTATGCAATACTTTTTGCCTCCTCTAGTTTGAATAAATTTAAATCACATACATCAGTATGAATTAATTCTAGAGGTTCGGTTTTTCTTTCAACCGATTTAAATGGAGCCTTAGTTAGTTTCGCTTCTACACAAATTTCACATTTATGATTAGGGTTAATTTCAAACTTTGGTATATGATCTAAACCAATTAATCTACGCAAAGCATCAAAATTCACATGTCCTAATCTACCATGCCATAAATTTGACTCAAGAATATAAACAAAAAATGTGTTATTCTTATTCATAACAATTTTTTGGTACAACTGTCATTACATTCAACTTAAAGAGACCATCACTCATGTATCCCTTACCAACATACATACAACTCTTTGTTAATACAAATTTATCAGACTCAAAGACAAGCCTAAAACCATTTTTACTTAACAAAGAACCAGAAACTAAATTCTTCCGGATGTTAGGTACATGCAATACGTTGTTGAGGGTCAGTTCTTTCCCTGATGTCATCTTCAAGATAACTTTTCCTTGTCCAGCCACAGTAGAAGTAGAAGAATTTCCCATGAAAAGTTGTTCACCATTTGTAGCCTCATTGTAGGTAGTGAACATCTTCTTGTTCGCACAAATGTGACGAGTTGCTCCAGTGTCAACCCACCACTCTTTGGGATTTCCAACCAAGTTGCCTCAGACACCACAGTAGAGAGGTTAATGTTATTCACTCCGTTAGAGATGTAATCCAATTCTGTTACATTGGCCTGATTGGTGGTCTTCTTACTTGTACTTCCATGATCCTTCTTAGGGCGGCGGCAGTCAGAAGCTCGATGTCTAGTCTTGCCACAATTATAGCATTTTCCTTTGAACTTCTTGTTGCCATTGTTGTCGCCTTGTTTAGGACCATCTCCAGTAAACTTCATCTTTTTATTATGTGGTTTATGAACTTATTCAACCACATTAGCCTCGGACTCAATGGGATTTTTTCCATTCCTCTTTTCAGCCTTTCGGTTATCTTCCTCAATTCTTAATCTTACAATCAACTCATCTATGGTCATCTCTTTGCGTTTATGTTTTAAATAATTTTTGAAATCTTTCCAAACCGGTGGTAACTTTTCCACTAAAGCAGCGACTTGGAATGACTCGCTAAGAGACATACCTTCTGAATGAATATCATGCAAAATTATTTGAAAACTTTGAACTTGAGATATTACCGTTTGGGAGTCTACCATAACAAAATCCAGAAATTTACCGATGACAAATTTCTTCGTGTCGGCATCTTCTGTCTTGTATTTCTTCTCCAAAGAATCCCACAATTCTTTTGCTGTTTTCAGAGGACTGTATACATTATACAGCATATTGTCAAGGCCATTTAGGATGTAGTTTCTACACAGGAAATCTGAATGTTTCCAAGCATCTACAGCGGCAACAACTTGCCGATCACTTTCACCCTCTTTAAGTGCTGGAGCCTCTTCATGGAGAAACCGGGCCAAATTAAGAGTCGTAAGATAGAACAGCATCTTCTGCTGCCATCTCTTAAACTCGGTACCATTAAATTTTTCCCCTTTTTCTCCATGATTGATTGGTACATGAACATGGTTCTGGATAGGGACCGATGTAGGTGTAACAATAGGAGTACCACTGCCAGATGCAATTTCAGTTGTAGTAGCCATAATCTCTGATTACAAAAATCAGAAAAAATTAAAACACAAATTAATTTTCTAGTTACTAAAATCAGAAAATAAATTATAACAACAAAATAATTTTATTTTCCTTGTTACTAAAACTAGAAAAATAAAATAATACAATAATTTTCTGTAATACCAAATAATATTTTGCAATTGTTAATTGACACCAATATATTACTACTAGTTGTCAAAGAAAAGAGACAGTATATTACTACTATCTGTCAAATAGCATAAATCACTATTTGTTTTTCCAACCAGAATATTACTTTGAAAACACAGAAAATTAAATACAATGAAGATACCAAAAAAGGATTCTGTCTTAAGAATGTTGGACAATCTTCACTGTATTTAAATAAATTAAATTCTGTTGTGTACAAAACAACAACAAGAATATAAAGAAATAAAGAAAATGAGAGAATTTGTTTGATTACAAAAATCAAACTCAAAATAAAAATAAATAAATAAAAATAGATTTTATTTTGTTACAAAAACAAAATTAAAATCTGATTAAATAAACAAAATTAAAATCGGAATAAAAATTAAATAACTTACTTGGTTAATTTCTTTTGAATAACTATCTGATCAAGTCCAGTGTTTAACACTGTGTCCTTAAGACAGATTCGCCCTCTCCACGGTGCTTTCAGAATCTGGACGTCTATCTCCCAGGATAAAATGATCTATCAACGAATAAAAGCAGCACTATAATTTATTCGTTCGTCGAACACACTAAGTGTTTATACTCTCTGTAACAAGAACTTAATGTAAAATGAAGAATAAATTTATAGCAGAAGATGGAGTACGAAAATTGGAGTATCTTTCCAAATGGGGGGCTTATTCTATTTATAGATGGATTGGTGGCTTTCCATTTTGAATTAAACAGGTACTGTACCTGTTCAATTTGAATTAAACAGATACAAACTGTTTAGGCACTGATTGGTTTGAAATTCAAACAGATTTAGAGCTGTTGGGTTCAAAAAAACGGAAGGGCCCTGTTTGGATGTATAGAAAAAACCGAACCAGATTATTTCCAGTTAATTTGAATTATGGATTTTATTTTACCAAAAAATAGCCCAGCCTGCCCGAACGGACGGCGCGTGTGTGGTGATTTTTGGGTCCAATGGGTCTAGCCCATTTTGCCCATAACCTCTCCCTCTAAAACACTTGGGTACCCCTTAGGGCACACCCCAAGTACCAAACCCATGCCTTATAAACCCTTTCAAAACTTCCCACCAAATCAATGTGGGACAAGCCATTTAACAACCTTAAGGAATTTCCACCAAAACTCCATTTCCATGGAGCACACTTTGGCTTCAATTTTTCATTCACTCGGTAATGGTTTTGAGCAACCAAATATACCACGTGAATCACAACGCGGCATAGAACGCGTTACCACTTTGACCCGGGTAAACCGACGCTCGAGGCCCACCTAAAAAATAGACCAAACTTGAGAAAAAATTCTGATTTTACCCAGAATTTTTCTACCATATCCAACAATTATTTGCAACCATGGTTAGAGTGACCCAAGTCCCCAACTTAATCAGATTTTCTCTAATTTGATATGTTATTGAGTGAAAACTTCTTGCTTTTAATAGCAATGAATCTACCCTAGTCCCCAAACTTCTTGCTATTGGCCTTCCCCTGAATTGAGTTTGTTCATCAGCAGTATATCTATGTTTTCCTGATGGAGATTAGCTACTATGAAGTTATCCAAATATTCTAGTTTATTTGCCATGTCTTGCTGTCCTTGTATGCTTTTCCAACTTAAATTTATCCATATTTTTTTGCTCAAGTCTCCTTTAGGTTTTTGGTTCCTTATTGTAATATTTAGATGGGTTCTTTAAGGATAAGTCTCCTTTAGGTTTTTGGTTCCTTATTGTAATATTTAGATGGGTTCTTTAAGGATCTGTCAGTTATGGGGATTTAGATGAGAGTCATTATGTAGTTTGTAATAGGCGTCCTTCACTCTTAAGTCCTATATATGCAGTTATAACACTTTTTGTGGCTATCCTCCTAAAATAGTGAAGAAAATGCCTAAAAAGGATCTTGTGGAGGAGGTGATCATATATCTCATAGTATCCCTCACTACAACAAAAAAGGGTTTTTACGGCACGCAATGCATGCCGTAAAAACCCTTCTACAACGTGCAGGCGTGTGTCATATTATGATTAGTCATGGAAAGTCATTCACTTTCAACAACATGCTTCTTACGCCATCAAAAACTCTTTAACGACAGATTTTGTACGTCATTACTTTTTCTACGACATGCTATAACATGCCATTAAAAACTATTTAATGGTAAATTTTGTGCGTCGTTATTACTTTTTCTACGACTACTTTTGCACGCTATTAATTGGTGAGACAAACAATAATACTGATTACGCACCGTAAAATATATAATACAATGACTTGCTCAGCCTACTGTAGATAAGTAGAACATACCATGGCATACATGAAATGCTGTGGAATATTCCATATAATAACCTAATTTGCTTGCCGTAGAATGCGCATTTTTTTTTTAATTTAGCAGATTCTATATTTGACCTGTTTTGTACAATCTAATATTACAAACAGGCTTCACAAAATAATAATCAACCACCAAAATATTATTTCAATCATGAAAAATAAACTATATCTATAAATAATAAACATTTAAAAATTGTCAATATATACATTCCAAACATCCAAAAGGACTATCCTTGAGTTTTAAATTATCCAAAAAGTTATAAACCATCCAAAACTGTACATATATAAGTTTGTAAATATTACCCAAAACTATTCAAAAATTATAAAAATCTATTCATCAACGTCCTCCAAAACTATCCATAGATGTTAGTTCTACTCAAAGTTAGAGCTAATGAAATGGGTTGGCCAAGCAACAGTGCTTCCAATAGCATCTTCAAGCACAAATCCACGCCCTCTTACCCTACCATGCTGTTCTGGACCAAACGCATGAGCAATTGCATCATCTTTTATAGACATTGGCCCTTCTTCTATAGAAGGCTTGTGAAGCTGTTGAACCTTATTCTGCAATATATAACATTTATGATAAGGAACCCAAGTCGGACAATGAAACAAGAAAGGTAATACAAACATTGGTTCATACAGAATAATCAATTCATTCTTCACAAAATGATTAAGAAGTTGATATCTAATTTAAAATATTCCATTTCATTTTAAATGAACTATTTTTCTTTCAATTTCTATCCAAATTTCTTAATCATTGTTATCAATTGAACTAAATAGATCTAATATAAAAAATAAAAAAAAAAAAGAATTACAGTCAAAATTGATTGAATTGAAATTATAGAGACTCAATTATCAGAGAGCAAGACCATAGATAAGAAATAAATTAATATTTTAATGGGCCTTTATTAATTATCAGCTAGCCACAAAACATCCTAAGACTACCTAATCCAAACATCTGTTCACCAGCACAGCATATCAACACAGCATATCAGCATATCATCAAGCATATGTTCAACATCCATACCAAAACAAGACAGCACAGCAACAGCAGCCCAAACAAGGGATGACCAGAGATGATTGTAGGAATTTAGAGTTGAAGATAGAGAGTGTTCTGTAAAGCAGTTTAGTGAGAAGAGGTAGTTGAGACCACCATATTGATTTTCGAAGTGGTGAAATAGCAGCATATTAGGAATATATGTACAGGAAATCTTAGAGCAAACAAAATGAAATTCTGGCACTCTTTCTTTTTGCGCACCTAAGTCTTTTTTTATGTGATGGATCAAGTTTTACTAACAAATTAAAAAATAAAAAATAAAAAGAAAAAAAGAAGATATCCGCAGCTTATATCCATGATGACAATATTCAAAGATTCAAGCCCCAACATGCCACCACCCAGTCTAGCAGCAAGTTACATCAAATGATCTGATCTAAAAATAATGCATCGATCCAAAAATAATGCATCAAACCAAAAAACTAAAAGATTTAGAGATTGGACCAAAAGTTGTAACGGAACAACATCATGGTGTGAAATTGTTTTATGGATTTAAATTATAAAAAAATCACAAAGATCTAGAGGAAGAACCATTTGGGCTATCAAGGAATAAATCATAGGCCAAATAAACATAGATGGAAAACAATTGAGAGAATGTCAAAATGTAACACAAGAAAGAAAGGGCTGCAAAGCAAAGGTGTGTGACTTCTTCATCCCCTTCAAAAACCCCTTTCATAGCTCCCACTTTCGATTAAGACCTGTTTGTTTAAGTATTGATTAGAATAAAAAATTGTCAAACTCACTCTCGTTGCTTCTAGGATAAGGATAGGGACTTCACGAGACCACCTAAAGCTCTGAGCCTAGTCCTTGCACTTTACTGATCTGTTACACACCCTTTTGGGAGGGGTTGTTTTGATGGTGTTGAAATAATGCTCCAAAGCGAACCATTATTTTAAAAAAAATAATAATAATAAATTTTACTATTTTAACTAATAAAAATCAGAGTTCGATGAAATGGTTTGATGAAATGGTTTACTAATTCATCATTGGTATTAGGGTTCTTCTGTCATCTATTGTATATATCGCCCATGCCCTAAACAAATTCAATGGCGTAACTAAGCATTTCATTCAACTAGTTATCATCAATGTCATTATATTAGATTTTTTATTTCTACAACAAAATCAATTTTCATATGATGCATTGTAATTTTATATATTCCCTATAAACAGAAGTAATTCAAACTCGTCAAATCACATGAAAAACAAAAAAATTTAGACACCACTTTAGCATATGTCCGCATGGTTTAAAAAAAATAATAAATTTATCTAGTCATCAATTGACACCACTCTCTTAAACATGGCTCCGACATTGTCAAAGGTAATATTTCCAACACTGATTGATAGACTGAAGAAATTCCTAACTAATTAAATCCCTTACAAGAATGATCTCCACTGTAGCTAAATAGCTAATCAGCACAAAAGCATCTTCCATGTACATAAGCAGATTTTCTACAGATAAGATGAAAAAAGTAGACTTGAACAAGTCATTCAAAATCACTTCTATAACATACCAACTTGTCCTTTTCCTATTCAAATTACAATAATCACCATGTTATCATTATTAAATAGGCAGAATCTTCCAACCATTTTTAAGACCGTGGTTGCAACAGACCAGCAACATGCATTAAAGGCCCATAAAGATTATAAATAAGGGTATCGTCTCACAAAACTCAACCCTCAAACACTCCCAATCCTCAGACACTCCCAAGATTATAAATCATTCTTGTTTTGAATGATTTTCAGCCATGTTCCCAATCCATAGTACAACATGAGCATTACCGCAAGACCAATAATGAAAGTCACTTTTCATTTGGCTTATGACAGAGATTAAGAAAATCCCAATCTCCTTGTTAATTTCTCCAATCTGATTTTGTGCACGTAAAAGAACTGTATAATTAATAATGAAAAAGGTGTTGTATGTGATTTTTAAGCTCAACATCTACTTATCTTTTTCCATTTCAATCTCTCTTTTTTTTACCCTCTTTGTGAAGTTATTGTTTTTCCATAGTTTTTATTCATCAAGAAATCAATGGATGTGATTAACCCTTTTCTTGGTAATTTTTACTAATTATGATAAAATTGTTATTACTTGAATTCTAACAAAATACAAACTTGAACGCTACACAAAAATGGGTTCTAAGGGTAGGATAAGGTATGCCAAATCTGAATGTCAACCATATTTATGTAACTACCGGCAAGTTTAGGAGGTCAGATCAGCAAGACAATTGAAGGACACAAGGGCTACATGGTTGCAGCCATATCCATAACATGGGCAGTTGGCTAAAGCATTACAAGTCAAGGTAGAGTTGTAGCCATGGCCACAGCTCAAAATAACAGAACAGCTGCAGCAGTTGCAACCACAGCTCAGTCCAACAGAGCAATTGTATCAGATTGCAATACATTCAAGTTCTTCTCTGATTTTATTTAATTTTAACATGAGGAGCAAGTGTAAAGCAACAACCAGCAATCTTTCAATTGAATTGAATGAAATCACAAGCTTTAATAACATATGGCTTTAACTAAGTGTGGAGAAGTAGTTTGGAAATACTCTTCTGATCCTAGGGAACGCTCGTGATCCTCTTCTGGTCACCTGAAAATGAATAAACACTCCGGTCAGGGGTGCCGGAATTAGCACTCTGACGGACAAGTCAGTGCCCACACTCAAGAATGCTTGTATTCTAAATTAAGCACAACAATTCTCACATACCTTTCTTAGTCTGTTGTTCCTTTATTTATACTTGTTTCCTGGGCTTCGTGACCAGGCCCATTTGTCACTCATTATCCTCTTATTTATTCAGCTCCACAGTTCAGTATTTATTCTGCCTATCTATTATATTCGGCACCCTTATCGTGCAGGGTAGAGCCGTGTAATATCTGTCTTCTAGAGTACGCTTCTGATTATTCCAATTAACCGGCTCCCACAATTGCCCCCCAAACACCTCGCTAGCATTAGTTAGTCGGCGTGTTTGGCTAGAAGTCAAAAATTCGATGGTTAATTCTCTACCCGATGCGTGTCAAAACACGTACGTGCTTTTTGGTCATTGTAATGCTTTCCCGCCCCATTCGTGCTTCTCTCGCATTTATTACGATTTAAAACTTAAGTCCCTTCGAAAACATGCTTTTTCGAATATTTGAACCTCCTGGACTGCCAGTCGGTATCTCTTCTTCGACACGTTTTCTGCAATTCCTATCCGTTTTCTCCTTGTCTCCTTTGCCTTTCGTAAGTTTTCTTCTCTTCTCCTTGCAATCCTATTTTCCGTTTTTATTTTTTATTTAGAATATCTTTGAGTCTTCACTAGAATGGCTAAACATTTGAAAGACCTCCTTTCCGAGGGTCAAATTTCTGGGTTCCGAAGACATTTTTCTATCCCTGAGGATGTCCATATTTCTATAGTGACGGACAATACCCTCGATATGGAGAGGGACGACCAAAATACAATCGTCTTCCCTCTCCTGTCTATTACGGAGGGCGGAGTTCACTTTCCCCTACACCCATTTCTCAGGGCCGTCCTCCGCTATTGGAGTCTGATTCCTTCGCAACCCAATGTGAATTTTTTTCGAATCGTAATGGGAATCGTATAGTTGAACCGGCGTCTCAGGATCAACCTTGGCATTCCAGCGATTCAGCACTACTATGCTTTAGCCAAATCCTCCGGTCGGCTCAGGCGCTACTTTCTCAGGGCCAAGGACACCGACCATTACTTGGTAACGATGCTTGCCAGCTTTGGCAAACGAGTTGACGATGTAATTGTCAATGTCCGAGGTAACTGGGAGTTCGGCGAAAGCAAAGATCGCCTAGACCCTATTCCCAGACGAAGGGGTGAACCAGGTTGCCGTGTAACTCCTTGTTTGTTGATCTTTCTTTTATGCGGCTTTTTCTCCAAGCCTTACCCTTTGTTCTTGCAGGCAATAAGTTGAATAGGGTTTTGACCTTGACTGACGACACAGTCCTTGCGAAAATTAAAACTGCGCTAAAGTACTTTGGTCGTCCAAACGTACAGAAGCAAGGGAGGGCTGCCTATATTCTCCTGCGGTACGAGCCTACCTACACTACGTTCTCGGCCGCGGACAACATCCCGATCCCAACCAGCGAGCAACACCTTACGGCTCTTGTCTTCCCCAGTTTCAAGATCCTGAGGCAAATTGGTCTCGAAGCTTCTGATTCAGAGCAAGGCTTAGAGCCGGTTGTCGAGCTAGATGCCGAATTAATGAGGGAGTTCGCTGCTGAGGCCGAAGAGGTCGACGAAGCTCTGAAATCAGCGTTTGAGGCAGCCGGTCTTAACCTGCCTAACTCACCGTCCATTTCGGGTTGGGCAGAGTTTTCCTTCGGAGATATTTTTACAAACTTAGGAGACCTTTCCAACACTTTTTCAGAAGGCATGGCTGGAGAGAATCTCATGCAGATGGCGAGAAAGAGAAATGCCGAGCGAATGGCCGCTCGTTCTAAGCCTGCCCCGGTTAAATCTGCACAACCGGTTACTAGAGAAGAAACGGCTCAAGTCGTTGTGGCCGAGACAGAGGGGGCTGAACAGCAGGTTACGGAAGAACCGCTGGTTTCAAAAGAGCGGGGTGAAAAATGTTCCGCCAAGGGAGAGGCCAGCTCAGAAGATAGCCTTGCTAACAAACGGCCTCGCTTAGAGGAGTCCGACATGGTTGTCCCCTTCGTTGTTCAACCAAAGATCAAAGGCACGCCAATCTCTTCTGACGCATCTTCCATGAAGGATCCAGCCGTGGCGTTGAGCTTGGCCTCCTCAGTTTCGCTACCGGCTGACAAGGCCACCGTTCGAGAAAAGCCAGATTTGGTAGCTTTAGCGTTCGCTGCCCAGTCGACCCTTCTGGTATGTATATGATTCATTTCTTTTTGCTCGTTTGGTTTGGTTTGCATACGCTGTTGGTTGATATGGTGATCCAAACTTGTTTTGCAGACGGTTGGAAGGATAGCCGAACTAGGCCGCCGGCAGCGTGATGCCATTGAAAGAATTGGCCGCTTAAAGTTTGAAGCTGAAGGTGAAAGAAGCAGGGTCGAGTTCGAGGCGATAAGAGCCACAATGGAAAGTGCTTGAGCCGAAGCTGAAAATGAGAGGGCTCAGGCTACTGACCAGCTCAGATCCGAAGTCGAGGATACGGCGAACGCGAGCAAGGAGCCGCTCAAGTTAGCCCAGGAGGCACTTTCCAAGGCCGAGGCCGAGTTAGAAGAATTTAAGGCGGCCAAGGAAAAAGTCAAATCTGTAGCTGCTACGGCGCTAGAAGCTGGGAAGAGCGCCGCCTTGAAGGAATACGTAGATGAGGTCCCCAAATTGGATAATCGGGGATTTAAACATGGGTGGCTCAAAGCCCTTGCTGCTGCTGGAGTTACATTGGCCTTGCCAATTCCATACGAGCAAATGGACGTTGAGCCACTTGAGTCTAATCCCGAGGATTGATCTGGGAAAGATTCTAGTTTTATTAGGTATCTTTAATTTCAATGTACGTTTTTGTTTAGTGGATTTAAGGTAATTTTCACGTATAAATTAGTTATTATTTGCGCTCAATTTATTAATGAAAATTTCCTTCCCGTTTCACTATTACTTGTACGCAGTTTTTGATATTAATGAAGGGTTTTGCCTTCCACTCCTTTGGATAAAATGATTACTGTCTGTTGTGCCTTCTAACTATCGATTGGATAACAGTGTAATCTTGGCCATTATATTAGTTTAACTTCAATTTATCTAAACAAGTAAATTGACTCTTGATGCCGGATAGGACTAGTAAATCGATTCATGAAACGGCTCTCAAGCCGAATAGATTGATGAATCTGCCCTTGCCCCAGCTCCCTCACGAATTTGAAACGCCGATTAACACAATATTGACGAATGCATTCGTGAAGCGACTACGGCACTGAAGCCGAATAGATTGATGAATCTGCCCTTGCCCAGCTGCTTCACAAATTTGAAATGCCGATTAACACAATATTGACGAGTGCATTCGTGAAGCGGCTGCGGCACTGAAGCCAAATAGGTTGATCAATCTGCCATTGCCCCAACTGCTTCACAAATTTGAAACGCCGATTAACACAATATTGACGAGTGCATTCGTGAAGCGGCTGCGGCACTGAAGCCGAATAGATTGATGAATCTGCCCTTGCTCCAACTGCTTCACAAATTTGAAACGCCGATTAACACAATATTAACGAGTGCATTCATGAAGCGGCTGCGGCACTGAAGTCGAATAGGTTGATCAATCTGCCATTGCCCCAGCTGCTTCACAAATTGGAAACGCCGATTAACACAATATTGACGAGTGCATTCGTGAAGCGACTGCGGCACTGAAGCCGAATAAATTGATGAATCTGCCCTTACCCCAGCTGCTTCACAAATTCGAAACGCCGATTAACACAATATGGACGAGTGCATTCGTGAAGCGGCTGCGGCACTGAAGCCGAATAGGTTGATCAATCTGCCATTACCCCAGCTGCTTCACAAATTTGAAACACCGATTAACACAACATTGATAAGTGCATTCGTGAAGCGGTTGCAGCACTCAAACCGAATGGATTGATGAATCTGCCCTTACCCCAGCTGCTTCATGAATTTGCCCTTTCGGAAGTGAAGACTGCCTAATAACAGTATTTGATGGGGGCACGACTCGGTCGGCTTCGGGCTGTTGAGGTTTTGATATTAATGAGATTGCCTTGGAGGCGCTGCCCTCGTAGGGAATAAATGAATGAAGGTCCTATTTAAGTGCTCAGTGAGCAACTCAATCCAGGTCTTTGATGAAGGATAGACAAGCGCGAATGTCGAATAGACTCTTCTTTAACAGCAAAGGGGAAGCGAGAACGCTAGCTGAGCTGGGAGGAGACATGAATCGAAGTGGCGAACCTTCGCGCTCGGGGGGTAGGATTTCGAGGGATTGGGAGAGACGTCAATCTCCTCGTCGTCGAAGTAGGTCGCCCAGGAGGGACAAGGAGCCACAGGGCAAATCCCCGCAACCCCCGTTCTGGAAGGGAGCCCGGTGAGATTCTACACCCATTGAGTTTTGCAGTCTTCGTGGAGAATAGGCCCATGACAGATGCGGACTAGATCGTTCGAGATTCAAGTGTGGCAGTCGAATTTGCTCAACAAATTTTTCCTCCCGAGGTCCAACAGTCGATGGTAGGTCCGCAGGACTTCGACGTGTTTCGTGAAGGCATTCACGGTGCAGTGAAGGGGCTCTATACCGCCTACGAAATCGGCATGCGTCTCCGTGCATCCCGCCGAGAAATAGAGAAGAGGGATGAGCACCTCCGAAGTTTAGAGGCTCGCGCAGAAGCGACTGAACGTGAGCTAAGGAAGGTCAAGGCCATTTAGGCACAACGCATCGGACAGGCTAACCCAATCGTAGAAGAAAGGGTCACCCAGCGGCTTATCAGTACCGCGCTCGCCGATCGCGATACGGCGAGCATGTTCGCGATGGAATCTGCGAAGGGGAGGGCCTATAAAAAAGGCTTCCCCGAAGGCCGGAAAATAGGGATACAGAAGACCAAGGAAAAGCTCGCCGAGGAAGTTTGCCGATGCGAAAATCGTGGATTTAAGCATGGTTGGATCAAGGCGCTTCAGGCCGAGGAAGCTCTCCGAGCAACGGGCGTCGATTCGGCATTGCCACTCTACCAACGTAACCATTTTCCGTTTTCTGCCTTTGAAGTCGAGCAGAGTGAGGATGAGGGCGACGCCATATAAAAATACTTAATGTAACGTTCGAACGCAGATCGCGTTCATAACTATGTAATTATTGCCTGATTGAATAAAACGTTCTATTTTAAATGTTTCATTGTAATTTTCATTCGGCACACACATGTTTGCATGTGTTTTATTATATAAACATTGACCGACTCAAGTCAACTAAGCATTTTAATTCCGAACGGTTATATGCCGGCTTGTCAGGAGCATTCTTCATTAAATATATTTTTGGCGTGTCACGCAAGGTCAATTGCGCCGATGAGTTTCCGGATTCAGAGGCTTAACCGGCCCGAAGGCGTCGTGCACCAGGGGCTCCGAATCCGAAGACAGTCAGCCCATCTATAATTGCTGTTTCTATAATTAGGCCATTTTAACTCCAAAAAAGCCAAAGATTAGTACTTGGAGTGGCTGTGGCCAATGTCGCTCAGCGTCTGTCTTTTGGAGTTCAGTGTTAATGACATCGCCTCGGGGCCACTGCAATGATTTTAGAAATAAATTGCCTCGAACTTTTTGCTCCAGTGACTTCGCTTACTGTGCACAGACTCGTTTTAAAACGATTTTGTTGCGTAGGGTTACATAAGTGTGAACGTCGAATGGAGTTTTTCTTCAACAACAGAGGAGAAGCTCGGACTCTGGCTGAGCTTGACATTGTGATGAATCGCAGCAGAGAAACCACTCGCGCAGGAGGTAGGGCGCTCAAAAAACGGGAAAGACATCAGCCTCTAAGTCGTCAAAGCAGATCGCCTCGAAAGGAGAAGCAGCAATGGCGAAGTTCTCTGCAACCGCGACCGAGAAATGAGGCCAACGTAGCCCCGCAACCGTTGAGTATTACTGTTTTTGTGGGGAATTTCTTTCTTGTCTTGGATCTTGGCCTTGACGTTGTCTATGGTGCCAAAGGTACCCGCCTCAAGGGTGATTATCTCGTTGGTGTGAATCGTGGATTCAACCGCGGTCAGATCAAAGCATTTCAAGTTGCGGGTGCTCTCTAATCAGCGGGATGCCGTATGAGAATAGATATTGTAATGCTTCGAACGCGGATTGCGTTTCTTGTAATTACTGTTTAATCGAATAAAATGTTTCATTCTAAAAGTTTATCTCATTCTGAATTTTTGTATGCTTAATTAAGCATCTTATTTTGAATGCTGAAATGTTTTGTCTTGTTCATGCGATTGTACTAGTTCAGCCTACATATCCCTGCTTAGATGTGTAAATGTTCTCATTCTAGAATGGCGCTCCGAATCCGGAGGCTTTATCGGCTCGAAAACGTCATGCGCCGATAGGGCTCCGCATCCGAAGACTTTTTGGCCAATCGTGACATCCATGAAGGGCGCTCCAAATCCGGAGGCTGTATCGGCCCAAAGACGTCATGCGCCGATGAGGCTCCGCATCCGGAGACTTTATCAGCCCAAAGACGTCATGCGCCGAAGGGGCTCCGCATCCGAAGACTTTATTTGGCCAACCGTGACATCCACGAAGGGCGCTCCGAATCCGAAGGCCTTATCGGCCCAAAGACGTTATGCGTCGATGGGGCTCCGCATCCAGAGACTTTATTTGGCCAATCGTGACATCCACGAAAGACGCTCCGAATCCGGAGGCTTTATCAACCCAAAGACGTCATGCGCCGATGGGGCTCCGAATCCAGAGACTTTTTTTTTGGCCAATCGTGACATCCACGAAGGGAGCTCCAAATTCGGAGGCTTTATCGGCCCAAAGACGTCATGTGCCGATGGGGCTCTACATCCGGAGACTTTTTTGGCCAATCGTGACATCCACGAAGGGCGCTCCGAATTCGGAGGCTTTATCGGCCCAAAGACGTCATGCACCGATGGGGCTCCAAATTCGAAGACTTTTCGGCCAATCGGAAATCCACGAAGGGCGCTCCGAATCCGGCGACCTTATCGGCCCAAAGACATCATGCGCCGATGGGGCTCCGCATCCGGAGACTTTATTTAGCCAATCGTGACATCCACGAAGGGCGCTCCGAATCTGGAGGCTTTATCGGCCCAAAGACGTCATGCGCCGATGGGGCTCGGTATCCGGAGACTTTTTTGGCCAATCGTGACATACATGAAGGGCACTCAGAATCTGGAGGCTTTATCGGCCCAAAGACGTCATGCGCCGATGGGGCTCCGTATCCGGAGACTTTTTTGGCCAATCGTGACATCCATGAAGGGCACTCCGAATCCAGAGGCTTTATCGGCCCAAAGACGTCATGCGCCAATGGGGCTCTGAATCCGGAGACTTTTTTTTTGGCCAATCGTGACATCCACGAAGGGCGCTCCGAATCCAAGGCTTTATCAGCCCAAAGACGTCATGCGCCGATAGGGCTCAGTATCCAGAGACTTTTTTGGCCAATCGTGACATCCACGAAGGGCGCTCCAAATCTGGAGGCTTTATCGGCCCAAAGACATCATGCGCCGATAGGGCTCCGCATTCGGAGACTTTTTGGCCAATCGTGACATCCACGAAAGGCGCTCCAAATCCGGAGGCTTTATCGGCCCAAAGACGTCATGCGCCAATGGGACTCCGCATCTGAAGACTTTTTGGCCAATCGTGACATCCACGAAGGGCGCTCCGAATCCAGAGGCTTTATCGGCCCGAAGACGTCATGCACCGGTAGGGCTCCGCATCCGGAGACTTTATTTGGAACACTTTTGAACTGGATTGCACAGTGAGTAAATAGGCATCTTTGCATTACAGAAGTGGAAAGTGTACATGGTGAGCCATTTAGAACCAATATCATTCCCCACAGGTCGGATTTAATGATAGAATTTGCGCAAGTGCGTTAGGAGCAAGGCCACGTGCCTAATTTTCCATCAACTGGCCTCCTATCATCCAAAAATACCTTCAAGAGCAACTTTCTCGGCGTGTAGCGGCGCAGCTAGATGCGTTGAGCATACGTCTTGAGAAGCTGCTGCTGGTATCGCCTAGAGCTTCCGTGGCTTTTCGTCACGGAGCTGTCTGACATCATCGAGACTGTCTCGATTCGACACTTTGGTGGAGTTGACCTTCGTCTCCGTTGGTGTCTTTCCAGAAAAGAGATAGCATGCTTGTGCGGATTGCCGGGAACCACGGATTTGCTTAACGCCGTGTTCGGTCGGAAAGCGTAGCAGCTGATGATAGGTGCTTGGCACGGCCTGAATAGTATGTAACCAAGTTCGCCCCATGATGAGGTTATACGGCGAAGGGAGCTTGACAACCAGGAATTCCACATCCACCGTTTGGGAGCCCGCCCAAACGGGTAACGTGATTTTCCCCAACAGGTACTCTGGATTTGCGTTGAAGCCGAATAATGGATGAGGAGCTGAAGACAGGTCTGATTCGTTGAAGCCGAGTTTGATGAAAGTCTCGTAATATATGACCTCTGAAGTGCGCTCCCTTAGTCTATGAGGACGCGTTCAACGGCAAATCGGTTCACGTGTAGTTCAATGACCAATAGATCAATATGGGAAAGTGTTATGCCGATAAGATCGAAATCGTCAAATATAATACTCGGACCTTCGTGGGGCTGTTTCGTTTGTGTGCGTTGCTTCTGGGGGGCTGAATGAATTGTGTGTATGGTACGTGGCGTTGGAAGACTGTATATCATATGTATAACGCCGAGGGGAGATGACTCCGACCGAAGGGCAACAGTTTTGATTGTGCTCTTCCGGACGTGTTACTGGAGCCGACCATCTTGGACCAATTCCTCAAGGTGGTTTTTCAAGGCATAGTAGCTATCCATATCATGACTGTGATCTTTGTGATATTCACAACACTTGTCCCGCCTTCTCGTGTCAAGAGGTCCCACCGTCTTGGACAACCATTTGAAGAACGGAAGATGTTGAATTTTGGACATAATCGAGTTGATTGGCTCTGACAGCTCCGTATATTTCTTGTCGGCGCGCTTTGTGCGCCTGCTATCGACCTGCAGTTGCTCATTTGCTTGGTGTGAGCATTGATCGTTGGATCGGCGAGAATCCCGTCTCTTGTCTCGTTTAGCTCGCTGTCGTGGTTCAGGGCTTTGAGGTGGTGCGAAACTTATTGGCTGAGAGATTTCAGGAGGGGCCGTTTTGTTGGCCACGTGTCCGACTTTAACCCGCAAGGCGTCATCTTCCACTTTGCAGTATTCCTCTACTTTCTTCATCAACCCCCATACTGTTTTGGGGGGTCTTCTAGTCAAGGAACTGCGGAGGGCACTATCTGGGTGTAATCCCATTTTGAAGGTAGTGATGGCCATGGAGTCGTTGCAAGCATCATCAATAAGATTAAAGCATTCCCAATATCGCGCCGAATATGCTCTTAGTGTTTCTCCTGGCAGGATTTGCATTGCCTAGAGAGAGTCGGCTTGCTTTGGCTGGACTTCGTTGGTGATGAATCTGGCCCTGAAGGATTTCCGTAGTTGGTGGAAGGTTTTGATCGAAGCTGGCTCCAGTTTATAATACCGCCGGACCGCCAATGGTCCCAAACTGCTGGAAAATATTCGGCACATGAGGGCCTCGTCGTCTGCATGCAATGTCATAGCCTGCTTGTAGTGGTACATGTGGTCGGTGGGGTCTGATTTGCCGTCGTACAAGGTGAACGACGGTGCTTTGAATTTCTTGGGTAGCGCAGCCTTTGCAATCCGTCGTACAAAGGGATCGTGTTGGTCTTCGTCCGAACTGTTCCTTCTTCGCTTGTGCATTGTACGGGAACTTTCTTCGGAAGAACTAGTGGTTTCATGTCGTCCCTTCTTCTTGGGCTCTGGGGATAATGAGTCGGAGTCGCTATCAGTGTCTTGTCGTGCTCAAGGTTGTCGACCACCTGCCTTCAGAGATCGTTCCGGATTTAGGCGCGCAGCTTGCTTGGACTTCACCATTTCCAAGGCCAAATCTTCACGACGACGTTCGTTCTCAGCGATCATGTTCTCCAACCTTTGTTCATTTTTCTTTGCTTGTTCCATGATCGCCTGCATTGTCTCGTGCTCCGAAGTCGAGGGTGAGGCGAAATTCAAGGCACGTCATGCGGCGATAGTCTCTGTTCCAAGAAAGTTTGTTGGAGTGGTTTCATCTTGAGGTATAGGGTTGACAGTGACTGTCGAAGGATCTTCCGTCACGCTCGCCATGGATGTGCTTGAATATTCCGACAAACGGCGCCAATTGTGGAGAAGTAGTTTGGAAATACTCTTCTGATCCTGGGGAACGCTCGCGATCCTCTTCTGGTCACCTGAAAAGGAATAAACACTCCGGTCGGGGGTGCCGGAATTAGCACTCCGACGGGCAAGTCAGTACCCACACTCAAGAATGCTTGTATTCTAAGTTAAGCACAACAATTCCCACATACCTTTCTTAGTCTGTTGTTCCTTTATTTATACTTGTTTCCTGGGCTTCGTGACCAGGCCCATTTGTCACTCATTATCCTCTTATTTATTCGGCTCCACAGTTCAGTGTTTATTCGGCCTATCTATTATATTCGGCATCCTTGTCGTGCAGGGTAGAGCCGTGTAATATCTGTCTTCTAGAGTACGCTTCTGATTATTCCAATTAACTGGCTCCTACACTAATGAAACCAAAAAGGAAAATAGTAAGTTAAACTTATAGGAAAATGCAAACCAATTTAAGCATTCTTAAGGAGAACTGTGTCCATGTGCATTTGTTTTTACGTAAAGGTGCCTATGTGTGTCTCAAGGTGAACTTTCTGCATGTGTGCAAAACTAGAAATCATGCCTTCTGCAAGCTATCACCACGACCAAATAGAGAGTTCAAAGGAGAACTTCTTCGAGTATATGTCCGGGGACTATTAGCTTCAGACAGAATACCATCACTCCTTGATTCTGTTCTCCACTTCCGTTGATGGCCACGCGAAATTAATGCTTTTAAACCAATAAACCATTGCTCAGCTTCATCTTTATCTTTACAAATCTGGAATGAAAGTCATTTACCAAATTACAAATAGAGTAAAATATATATCTATTTGGAAACAACTCTAAAATAGCATGATAGAATTGGTATTTTAGGAAGATCGTTGCAGCAACTGAAAATTAAGAAGGAAATGGATATGTCAAATGAGATGCTTACCAAATCTAGTGACCTGTTGTTATATATAAGAAAGAAGGACTGGTACTCCTTCTCAGGCCGTGAATACCTTTGAAAGATCGGTTGAAAAATATTACACGATGAAATGAAATTTTAAGGCCTTAATTTAGTCAGTCCATATCAGGAAGAATTTATGTTTTATTAGAAGTGCTGAAACTAAGTCTACATATAGCTACTCACATGACCATTGTAAACAAACTTAATGAAAAGATTGTTGCACACAACAATTGTTTGACTTCTACATAATTTAGCATTATTCTGGATCTTAAATCAGCTTTTAGATTAGCCTCAGCAAATGAATGGTTTAATAAATTGACAAACTCGAAAGTGTTGGGAGATACAACTCTACAAGCAAAATAAAGGTCATGCATGTAGCAACTTCATCTTGAGGATGAAACATTTTGCATACCACAGTATAAAGGACAAGTATCCTGGAACAATGTTTATCAAATGACTACCTTATGGTGGGCAGTGTTTTCTTTTACACTGATCAACAATAAAGAAACAAATTGCTATTTCATGGTAAAAGCTCAGGATGTCAAGCTTGAGAACAGGTTTTAGTCAAGGGAAGCCACTTCATGTGAATAAAACCAGAAAGTAGGTTTGTACCCTGTCTACCAACCCCGCCTCACGGAGAGAAACCCAACTGCAAATATCAATCAGTTCTCTTTTTCTTCCTTTCTTGATAGGTAGATATCAACAAATACTCCTTAAGCTTATATTCATTATACCACATAATTTATTTTTCAATAGCAGTGAATACCAAGTGCCCTAGTTAATTTATTTTTCAATAGCGGTGAATACCAAGTGCCCTTGTCTTCCGTGAAGTTCCCTTAATTACATTCAAGGTTCTAAATCGCGGTATCGGGTAACGTAACGGTATCGATCGCGGAGTATCGGTATCGGTAGTATCGATCGGTACGTATCGGGAATCGGGTGTCGCGGTGGTGAAATTTTAAAAATCATTTCAAAGGTTTTTCAACTTTTTCTTTCCCGTACCGGTCCGAACCGGTGAGTAACGGCCCGTCGCGGCTTGTGTAACGGCTTGTGTAACGCTTACAGGCCGATACGTACCGGGACTCGGCCGATACTCCTGCGATTTTTAATCTCATTGGTATATCGGCCTGTATCCGTCGCGGCACTCCATTTTTCCGATACGTATCGGCCGATACGTAACGTATCGGCCGATATTTAGAACTATGATTACATTATGAACTACCCAGAATTTCCTATGTTTTCATATTCCACAAGAATTGCCTCCTAATACTACTCAGCAAGGAAACTTCTATTTTAGATTCCTTTTTAAGTCAACAAAACTCATGCAGTCCCAGTTCGTTTTAATATACTTCATGTCCAAATTAAGAATGAATCTATGTCAATGCAAAGTAAAATAATCCAAATTGAAGGTCAAAATCAAAATAGACCGCTGTACACAAAGGGAAGATTAGTTTTTTTTTGGTTTTTTTAAGTTTGTTAGACATGTTATATAATCTCATAAAAGAGTAAATGACATTGCCATGGAATAAAATTCAATAACAATCAGAAAATGAGATGAACACAATCAAATGTGTCAAGAAAGCATACATCACAAGTACTCGACCACAGCTATAAAAGTCCTTTTTTGACGATTAGCTCTTCTCAAAGAAAGCCTGTTCCGTTAAGTTTGAAAAACAGGGATGGATTAGGTGGCTAGAATTTGAGGTATAGAAGGGAGAGCTCTTCAAGATGGATATGTTCAAACTAATCAAGATGGATGAATATAGTCCTTGTCAGTCAAATAGTTTCAGGATGCACGTTATCCTTAATGAAATTTTGAAACATATCTGCTAATGAGGAATCATAAATCATGTCAAACACAAATAGGATATCATGTCAAACACAAATAGGAATCATATATCAAATTTATTTTCTAAAAGCATTACAAGAACCAATCAAACAAGCAAATGAGCAGTTCCAATATCATATAAAAATAAAAAAAATCAAATTGTTCATCTGTTGGATATCAAATGAATATACCCTAAAAGATTGAAATGTGTATAAATAGAAATTGATGTTGTAATTGGTGAGACCTTCAATTTGGTTTTAATTGATTCCAAAAGTTGAATTTTTTTTTATTTTTCATATATATATATATAGATGCATCTAAAAAGTGTTTCTAGATTAGGCATATTTAAAAAAATACAAATAATAAAAATAAAAATAAAATTTCAATACATTTTTAAATTCTTGTGTATTTATTAATTTTTCAATCTATTTTTTCACAATTGTTTTATTTTTTAGGTGCATCTAAAAAGTAAGAAACTTAAAAATACTAAAAAAATTCACTAAACAAAAAAATATATATATGAAAAACCAAAAAAAATAATTTTCAGAAAATGATAGAAAACCAAATCTTTTTGTTCAAAATGCCCCTAATTTCATCAATCAATTTAGCCAATATTAATTTTGTGTATTAAAATGAAATGACACAAAGCACCCCCACATTGGGATCAATGGAGAAAATTACAGAAAACATAAGAATTTCATAAATGACACAAAAGAATATGAAATAAATAATCAAAATGAAACATCTGTTTAACCAATTTAGGAGTTTATTCTAAACTGTAAAGAATACCATAGATTTTTAAACTAAGATTGAATCAGCCAAAATTGCCATTAGACATTACAACTCAAAGTTGTCATTTCATTTCAAAAACCTTAACGCTGTATTTGGTTGGAAATTTGGAAAGGAAAAAAAACCCCAAAAATGAAAGATGATGTTATGCGATTTGAAGATGATGTTACCTGAATGAAAGATGAAACAAAAACCCCAAAAATGTAGACAGATATATGTGTATGTATATATGTATGTATGTATGTATGTATGTATAGAGAGAAGAGAAGAGAAAAACAGGGAAGGAAAAGGAGAAGGGGGATATAAATATATATATATACCGAGAGAGAGAGAGAGAGAGAGAGAGAGAGAGAGAGTCGAAACAAGGGTTTTAGAAAGAATGAAGAGAAGAGAGAATGCCTTACCAGCTTGTGGCTTTGAAGAACCTCGAAAGGGCCTACGCAAACAAAACAGATGAACAATCAGAAATTGAAGCCAAGTCCAAGTCGAAGGAGATTACAAATTGATTCAATGGAAAGCGTGATTGCTTTGTTGAGGAAGGAAGCGGACTGCGTCAATGGAATGCTATGCGTCTCCATCAATTCAATTGATTGAAGAACCCTTTCCCCCTTCACCTTCATCTTTAAAGAACCTTTTCCCCTTCGAGCAAGGATCCTCTAGAATGATTTTTCCCTAAAGTTTCCTAGAGTGCTACATTGTGTGGTTGAGATTTACTGGCAAGTCACATCAATTTTTCTGATGTGACTTGCCAGTGAATCTCAACCACACAATGTAGCACTCTAGGAAACTTTAGGAAAATTTCACTCTAGAGGATCCTTGGTGTTCTCGTTCACCTACGTCTTTCTTCTCTCTCTCTCTTCTTAGAAACATAGTGGCTTTTTTTTTTTTTTTTGAATTCTATCAGTCTGCTTGATAATAAAAAAATAAATTAAATATATGTTTTTTTCCAGTGCCGCCAGGGTTTTGGCGCCTAAAATATTTTGGGCATATCATTTACGACACACACGATAAGCTGTAAAAAGTGACTTATTTTTAACAATTGGCTTACGTGTGTTGTATATAACTGATGTATTAATGGCATGACATATTGTAGACGCGCCCTTGGGCTTTCTTACTACAGTTCGGACTCAAATGTCACGGTTCTGAATCTAATCCCGCAAAGTGCAATGCGAGACCGATAAATCCCCAAAGAGTTCAAATCCGGCAAATCGTTTTGGAAAACTGATTTTTAAGAAAGAAGTGTCAAACATGGACTGCTTTACCAGATACAGAGTCGACACCTAAATATTTTATTTTGAGAGAAATTAGGAAATCCTGACTCGTGCCTAAGGCCACGTGTTCGCCATCACCAAAGTTGCCTCGGCTCGGGAACTTGGGTACGATTGGGGAAGGTCATGCAATGAGCACCCCCGCTCGTCCGATCAAAGATCGACCACTACTAAATATGATATCTTGTTTTTGAACGCACATGCGTTCTTATTCCGGTTAATTAGTTAATATTTACTATGTGATGCGCACAATGCACAAGTATAGACTAGATCGCCTAATTTGAAACAAAGTATCGCATATCCGTTTGTTTGGAAATGGTTTGAAGTTTGCTACTCGCAAGTAGGCTAAAATGTGGATTTCGATGAATTGTTCCAATTCAAGCAATCTAACCTTCACCCACAGGCATTCATACAGTTATATCACATAAGCAATTAGCATCATGGCAAGCATGTTGTCATATTAACACTCACATACATGCAAGATACTAAAGCATGAACACTTACAGTGTACTCTGAGCCAAAATAAGAAACTAGTTAATAATCATGCATGATCCTAGTTTATGTTAAAATGGCTAATGCAACACATGTAAAATGCAACTAGAATAGGCTCGGCTATTCTAAGATGGCATATGAGATGCGAGAATTCGATACATGTATTCAAGTAGGGATTGAAATACAATGCAGTTAGTATGATGCGCCGAGCCTAGTGCATTGAATACAGATGGATGGATGCAAACATGCGAGCATAAGGTATGCTAAATGAAATATGCCCTAAAACTAACCATCATAAGCGGTTAAGTAATAGAGAGAAAGAAATGGGGGTTGGAAGACATGCATCACACACACGCACACTTATTACACAATTGCGCCCTCGGGACGGGGGACCGAAAGAATAATATAAATTAACTAATTAACTAACTAACAAGCTAATTAATTATTACAAAACCAAATGAATAATTAGTTACAACTAATTATTACAACACTTAAATAATTAACAAATTAATTAAGCTATGAAGACAATAAAGCAGCCTCGGGAAGAGGGACGAATGCATGCTCAGTCAGCTTCGCTCGGAAATCCGTTGCCATGCTTCATGTTGCCTCTGTTTGCATTGCTCTGTACCTCTGAAAACTGTGCCAACTTCTGTGACACTTCTGAACCACCTTGTGGGCATGCTGAGAGGCCATCGGCCAAAAGATAGGGCCATCGGCCATGGGAAATTGGTCATCGACCAAATATAAGGCTCTCGGTCAAATGCTGTTAGCCGACCGGCACTGAATATAGCCGATCAGCCATCTCTTCCTACTAAATGCTTCTTTTCCTACAACAGAGGACCGACAGAGCATGGCAATACATTTGCAAGACAATGTTTGTACAACCACACCCCTTATCATGTTTGAGACTCAAAGGAGTGTAATTCTCGACCCTCAAACCATCAATCGCGCATTTCAATGCATGATGGCCAAAAGAGTCAAGTGTGCAATTCAATATCAAATGAATGCACAAAAACACATAAGGGACCTTAGCCTCTATCATGTTTGATCAAGAGGTAAGGCATGCACACACAATGCAATGCAACCTAAGCATATGAGTAAAGCTAATGCAACATGAGTATGCCAACAACAATGTCATGCAATGCAACTAGCATACAACAGCATGCAAAGACAAGCATATTAAACCAATGTAATGTATGTATGATTAATCTTAACAAAGCAACACAAGCATGCAAATATGAGGCCATATAACAAGCATGCGACAACACGCAATGCAATATGCATGCGACAACATGTAAGCCACATACTCAATGGACTTAAACTAAAAATGGACAGACCTTCCCCATGCCCAAATCAGTGGCCAAGAACACCAAAACTAAGGCACCAAAAGGCAAGACATGCATGCACACATATTGGTCCATAAGCTAGGCAACAATGCATAACCCTTAGAGGCACTCAAAGGGTGAAAGGAGTGGGAGCATGGTAAGTCTATATGCTCTGAAATGTCACGGTAAATGATGCCAAATCATATACATGTCACAAATTAAGCATACTATGGCGCTTAAAACTCAAAGCTAGCAAGGCTAATTGCACTACAGCTATGCAATATAAGAACCATATGGTAGGTACAACCAAAAACAATCCTAAAGTATGCCAAAACAATGCTAAAACATGTATGGAGCAAAGCCAAAACAAGCTAGCATGAAGGGTCAAAACATCAAGTAAGCTAGGCCAATGTGCATGATTACACTACACCTACCAAAACCAAGCATGAGATGACTTTGCCAACAAAAATCAGAATTATATCATGGAAAAATAGGACCAAATACACACTGAAATCATAGTTCACAAGCTTAGGCAAGATGACATACGCAATGACCCATTCTTAAGGCATAAAACACCAACTTTTCAAAGCATTGAAAGAGTGGCAAATGTGAGGGCATGGAAATGAAACATTCTCTGAAACATCATTCCAAATGATACTAAATCATGCAAATAGCCCAAGCAATGCATGCTAGTGGCTTGGAAACTCAAGGCTAGTGAGCTAAAATGCACTGTGGCTATACAAAGCATGGCATACATGGCCAAAACAACATGAATCAAACCTTAAACATGATAAAAACATGAACAATATATTCTTAGAGTCGAGCCAAAAGCATGCTAGAATGATGATCAAAAGCATGATACACATTAGACTAGTGAATGGAAATGCAGTACAAGTGCATGAACCATGCAAGAGGCCATCAAACCAACTTTAGATAGAGTCAAGACATGCTAAATAATGACCAAAAACATGCTGAAATGGAGCCCATACATGCTTAACAAACATGCTACTTCATGAGGCATATAAGGCTAGTTTGCAAGAATTACACTACAAGTGTATAAAGCATGCATAAGGTGACTAAACCAGCCACGGATAGAGTTAAAGAAGGTCCTAAAAGTCACAAAAAAAGTGCCTGAACTAAGCCTCAAAATGGTAGAAACACATGCTCATTTGATAGGCCAATAAGACATGCAAACAAGAGAAGAGGAGGGGGGACAACCCCCACGCATTTGAGCCCTCAAAATAGGGTTTTTACCACTGAAAATCCTCTAGATTTCAGTGGTGAAAAGGCCACGAAAAGTTATTTTGAAAGGCCTTAGAAGATGGCTCAAAAGTTATACAAGCTAAGGACCAAAAGGGAGAGACAACCCCCTAACACAAAATAGGCCTAAACCATCATTTTTAGGATTGAAAAACAGAGATTTTCTCAGTTCAAAACCAAGCCAAAAACAGTTTACAAAGGTGGTAAAACAAGCATGCAAAGTTGGCCAAGATAGTGTACAAAATGAGCTTAAAAGAGAGAGATGCTTACCCTTGAAGCACAGTTGCAAAACAGGTCCAAACTCTGAGCTAAAACCAGCTTTTGGAGCTCAAAATGATCCTCAAAGAACCTCAGCCCAATGGTAGTTGATTTTGATCAAGGGTGCCTAGGCAAAGGAGAGTATATCTCCAAGTATAGCTCTTGTTATGCACACAAATGCAAGAGAATGAGAGAGATGCAGAGATTTGACTCTGAAATTTCTAGAGAGAGAGGGACTTTTTAGAGTGAAAAGCTCCCAAACTTGTCCAAGAAGTTCTAAGTTTTGAATATGAGATATTTGGCTCTATATATAGCAAAATAAGAGCTTTTGGTCGAAATATCTCATTTTGGAAATATCTGATGCAGTGTATAATAGTTGGAGGAGAAATATCTATCAATTCTGGGCTTTCTGGACACTTTTGGCCGACCAGCCATCTTTGGTGCCGACCGGCCACCATTTGTGGCCGATAAGGTTCATTTTTGGCCGACATATAGTTGCTGAGGTCAAATTGTGGTCGATGGACTTCTATAGAGGCCGATGGAAAAAAATCAATGCTGGTCCCTGACTTGAAGAAAGCCTAATTCCTTCATCTGGACTCCTTTTCAGGTCATTCTTGAGCCTAAACTGTATCCCTGGAAGTCTTCTTTCCAACTTTGGAAGCCTTACCTCAAAATTCAATGTGTGCTAAGAGATATCCCTCTTTTAGTGAAGGTTGCTCAGTTTTGGTCCAACCAGAACGATGTCCAACTTCAACTAATCATATCTCCCCCATCCGGACTCGGTTTAAGGAGATTCTTAAGTAAAAAAAGAAGCCCCGGAAGTAATATTTCCAATGGTGGTGGCCTCATAGATTAAATCCAATTATGCAAACGGATAGGCCTGATTTAGTGAGGGCCACTCGACTCTCTCTTAGCGATTCATGCCCATCTTCTTCTGCAACTTGGTTTCTTCCCTCTTCTCTTCTTTGCTTCAACTCCAAACCCCTGAACAAGGTGTTTTGAAAGATTTTTCCAAGATTTCATCTCTCTTTCATTCATTTCCCGTTTGTCCTTGCTCGGTTTACTGAAAAGCGCAACATTTGACAAAATGCGAGCCTCGGAACATCGTAGGAACTTTGTTTCAAAAATGTTTTGAAAAAGAGGGTTTTAAGGTCTAAAAACCATTCAAAATAGCTTTGGTCCAAAATGAGGTGTAAGGTTGGGATTTGACTCTCCTCTCGCCGAAGAAACCGAACCTTTGCACTGCACAGCTTTCAACACCAAGTAAACCATCAGTAACGCCTAAGTCTTAAGGGCGGTCAAAAATGGGGTGTCTACACAAATGTGTGTCGTAGAAAGTTTTATTATTTACAACTAAATTTGCAAGCCGTAAAAAAATTATCATTTTTACTATTAACGACTTACGCAATAGACACACCACGATTAGTATATTATTTACGACATGCAAAAAAAAAACAAGTAGTAAAAGTGAGAAATTACGGCTTGCATTCATTGTATGTCGTTGATATGGTGCCGTAAAAAATCAATTTTGTTGTAGTGCCTTTCCATTTTATATCTATTAAGTATGGTAGTACTGTCTGCGAATGAGTCTTTGGGACTACTAAGGTTGACTAAGATGCATATGTAACTTTTGGGTGGCCATGTAATTTTTATTTAATTCCTCTTTGTAGCATATATTGATTGCACTTCTCTTTATTTAATTCCTATGATTCATTGACTATTACCTTTTCAAAGCAGATATTCACTTACAACTTTGTGAGTCTACTTATTGAATTTCATTCATTGATGAATTCCATGAAGAAAAATTTTAACATTATGGAGTTATTATTTATTATCCTTTCACGTATTTAAAAATAAATAAATTCTAAGAATTTTTTTTTCCTTAGCTTACTTCATACTTTTTTTGATTTGTACTCTTAACTTTTAACATTTTACTTTTTTTAAGTCATTATTTTCTTGGTTTTTGTTATAATTTTTTTTTTTTGGGTCTCCCAAATGATTAAGTCTCTCTGTTCATTACAATTATTGTATTACACAGTGCTCGAGTTTGATTGTATGTCTTTCCTGTTTTGCACTTGATTCTCTTGCATGTCAGGTTTGGAGACTTCAGGCAACTCTTGGTGGGCAAATAGAAATCACAAAATATAGCCAGTAGGGGTATGAAAGACTTCAAAATGTAATATTCTTAAGTTTATGGCTTTAGTATTTTTTTCCCATTCAATATAAATCTGTTATAGGACTTTTTATTAATTTTATACTAATCAAATTGCATGCTTTACTGTTTCACATTATTTTTTATTACACCTTGTGCTTATTAGATGTTCGAATTCTGTTTTTTAATAATTAAGTTCATAAGAAATTTACATGTTTTGATGTGCATGGTATATGTTCTCGTGTCAAACCAAGTTAATCATTAAACAGTTGCACTTACATGAATCCCTTAAATTCTTTGTATTGATTGCATATCAATTTATTTGAATCGTGACACTCCAAAGTTTCCTTTTAATCTTAAGTAAACTTTTGTTATAAAGTTGAGGGAGAGATCAGTGTAGTCCTACTTCCATGTAGGCATCACATCCTTTGTAGGTATGTTCATCTACCTCTGGCCTAAGACATTTTTTTGTGGGTATGTTCATCTACATTGTAAAGAAAATTGGAATCCATCAGAAGTTACACCCTTTAGATAAGTACATCATTGCACATCAAAGCTGAATGACTGAAACCATAAACTCATTATATATATATATATATATATTTGTAGATGGCTTTTGGCATGGAGTTGTGGATATACCATTTTTCTTCTACCGCTTGCTTATGATCTGTTGCAACTGTAACCTTTGTGTAATCTTCATGTTAAATATAATTAAGTTTAGGTGAATGTTTTTCTTTGAACACTTATTAGTTATGTTGTGTTGCTCTTTGAATGTTTTAGCCTTAAGTTTTGTGGATCTTGTAATTGAGTTTGATCTGAAGGTGACTCTTCTCAAAGGACTTAGACAGGAATTTACGAGCAGGTATCTTCTACACATTGATATATATATACACACACGCATGTACACAATCACACACGTGGATGAGGTTAAGAGTGAGCCTACTGAAAACCCATAATGGCCTTAAGAGGTTGAGAGTGAACCTACTGAAAACCCAGATATGTTATATTTGCTGTATGAGTTGTTAGTAGAGGTTGCAGGTGAACCTACAGAATTAGCATGGGACTCTCAGTTTGAAAACTAAGTCAAAAAATGTACTTTTCTAACACTTAGGCTTGAAATAGGCCATTAGGGGCCAAAATTGTGAAACAGCCACGAGAAGACTCGGGGAACACCCCGAACACATAGCAAAACTAGCATGGGACTCCCGGTTTGAAAACTAAGTCAAAAAATACACTTTTCTAACACTATCGGAGGCCAAAATCGTGTAACAATCACGGGAAGGCCCAGGGAACACTTCAAACACCTCGAGAGGGACCAATGTAAGTTGTGGAAACTTATGGAACTAGCACGGAACTCCCGGTTTGAAAACTAAGTCAAAAAATGCACTTTTTTACATTTAAGCTTGAAATATTGGTCATTGGGGGCCAAAATCATGTAACAGTCACGAGAAGAGCCAGGGAACACCTCAAACACCTCGAGAGGGACCAATGTAAGTTGTGAAAATTTACGAAACTAGCACGGGACTCTCGGTTTGAAAACTAAGCCCAAAAATGCACTTTTTCACACTTAAGCTTGAAAATAGGCCATCGGAGGCTAAAATCGTGTAACAGTCACGAGAAGGCCCGAGAAACACCTCAAACATCTCGGGAGGAACCAACATAAGTTTTGAAAACTTACGAAACTAGCACAGGACGTCCGGTTTGAAAACTAAGTCGAAAAAGGCACTTTTTTCACACTTAAGCTTGAAAATAGGCCATTGGGGGCCAAAATCGTGCAACAGCCATGAGACGGCCCAAGCAACACCTCAAACACCTCGGGAGGGACCAACATAAGTTGTAAAAATTTACGGAACTAGCATGGGACTTCCGGTTTGAAAACTAAGTCGAGAATGACAGTTTTTCACACTTAAGCTTGAAAATAGGCCATTAGGGACCAAAATCGTGCAACAGACACGAGACGGCTCAGGGAACACCTCAAACACCTCGGGAGGGACCAATGTACATTGTGAAAACTTACGGAACTAGCATGGGAATTCCGGTTTGAAAACTAAGTCGAAAAAGACACTTTTTTCACACTTATGCTTGAAAATAGGCCATCTGGGGCCAAAATCATGCAACAATCACGAGACGGCCAGGAAACACCTTAAACACCTCGAGAGGGACCAATGTAGATTGTGAAAACTTACGGAACTAGCACGTGACTTTTGATTTGAAAACTAAGTCGAAAAATGCACTTTTTCACACTTAAGCTTGAAAATAGGCCATTGGAGGCCAAAATCGTGCAATAGCCACGAGACGGCCCATGGAACACCTTAAACACCTTGGGAGGGATCAAAGTAAGTTTTGAAAACTTATGGAACTAGCACGGGACTTCTGGTTTGAAAACTAAGTTGAAAAAGACACTTTTTCACACTAAAGCTTGAAAATAGGCCATCGGGGCCCAAAATCGTGCAACAGCCATGAGACGGCCAGGGGAACACCTCAAACACCTCGGGAGGGAACAATATAAGTTGTGGAAACTTGCGAAACTAACACGGGACTCTCGGTTTGAAAACTAAGTCCAATAATTCACTTTTTCACACTTAAACTTGAAAATTAGGCCATTAGAGGCCAAAATTGTGTAGCAGCCACGAGACAGCCCGGAAAACACCTCAAACACCTCAGGAGGGATCAATGTATGTTGTGGAAACTTACAGAACTTGAACGGGACTTCCGGTTTGAAAACTAAGTCCAAAATGTACTTTTTCACACTTAAGCTTGAAAATAGGCCATCGAAGGCCAAAATCGTGTAACAGCCATGAGACGGCCCAAGGAACACCTCAAACACCTCGGGAGGGACCAATATAAGTTATGAAAACTAACGGAACTAGCACGGGACTCCCGGTTTGAAAACTAAGTCCAAAAATACACTTTTTCACATTTAAGCTTGAAAATATGCTATCGGAGGCCAAAATTGTGTAACAGCCACGAGACGGCCCGGGGAACACCCTAAACACCTCTAGAGGGACCAATGTAAGTTTTTTAAACTTGCGGAACCGGAACGGGACTCCTGATTTGAAAACTAAGTCCAAAAATGCACTTTTTCACACTTAAGCTTGAAAATAGGCCATTAGCAGCCAAAGCTGTTAAACAACCACGAGACGGCCCGAGGAACACCTCAAACACCTCGGGAGGGATCAATGTAAGTTATGAAAACTTACGGAACTAGCACGGCACTCCCGGTTTGAAAACTAAGTTAAAAAAGGCACTTTTGCCAACTCTTAAGCTTGAAAATAGGCCATCGGGGGCCAAAATCGTTAAACAACCACGAGAAGGCCTGGGAAACACCTCAATCATCTCGGAGGCAACCTTTGTAACTTGTGTAAACTTACAGAATTTGCACGGGACTCCCGATTTGAAAACTAAGTCCAAAAATGAATTTTTCCAACACTTAAGCTTATAAATAGGCCATCGGGGGCCAAAATCGTGTAACAGGCACGGGAAGGTCCAGGGAACACCTCAAACACCTCTGGAGGGACCAATGTAAGTTATGAAAACTAACAAAACTAGCACGGGACTCCCAATTTGAAAACTAAGTCGAAAAATGCATGTTAAATTGTATATTTAATTCATAAGATAATAATTGTCTAACTTGCATTCTTTTTTTTCTTTTTTTTTGTGTTTCGCTTTTTTTGCAGATTCGAGAGTAGATATGAACATGTTTGGTAATTTGGAGAGCAAAAGCTAGCTCATTTTGTGTTTTTGTTCATATTACCTTACATGTATTTTGGCTGCGTTGTAAATTTTATATTTTTGTTAATATTACAAGACATGTTTGATAATCCGCACTTGATATTATATTTTTGTTGATATTAGTAGACATGTTTTTTGTGGATATTAGGAGATGTGTTTGGTAATCCGCATGCGGTTGATATTGTATTTTTGTGGATATTAGTAGACATGTTTTTTGTGGATATTAGGAGACATATTTGGTAATCCACATGCAGTTGATATTGTATTTTTGTGGATAGTGTTGAAATTCGATTGTGATGTTTATGACAATGAACAGATTTTTGTATTGATTTATAATAGATATTTTATTGAACAGGTTGTTGAAATGCGTAGGGAATTTTTAGTGAAAAGAAAAATTTTAATTTGAAAATAGTACCCCCATTTTAAAGTTTTTTTAATTATTGTTAGCGACGAAATAAAATATGTCGCTATTAGTTTTTAAAAAATATGACGAATAATTTTGTCACTAATGATATAGTACCAAACAAATAATTTCGTCACATTAGCTGAATATTTCGTTGCTAAATTGAAATATATGGTGACAAAATGTTTTTTGTTATTGAAGAATTTTCTTTTTTGCTCATTTTAGTGACGAATTTTTTTGTCACCTTAATCTATATCATTGATGAGGAAAACTTTCGTCACTAAAACCTATTTTGTGACAAAATATTTCATCGCCAAAAATTATTAAAATAAAATATTATCTAATTTTAGTGACGAAATTGATGTTATAGAGGACGAAAAATGCAACATTTGGAGACAAAGAATTTCGTCGCCAAAAATGAATAATAGGCGACGAAACTGGTTTACGTCACCAGGTACTTTCAGCGACAACGTATAGGCAACAAACGTGGTGACAAAATTTTTTTGTCACAGATTACTTTAGTGATGAAAATTTGATGTTTGGAGATAAAATCAGTCTGTCCCTAAAAGCCTTTTTTGTTGTAGTGAAAATTTTGAAAATATTTATATGAAAATTCCAAAATAAAATTGTAATCATATCTAAATTGTAGCACCCTTATTTTCGTAACCCTGATCATCATTAATAACTCCATAATCAATCCATTAACTAATATCCATATACATATATGCTTAATTCAATACAATACTCAAGATTTTATAGTCTTCATTCATAAACAAAAGTAAACTTCTTCTTCACTAAATTCATCATTTGGTTGCATGCGGTCATGGCTCATAGGGATGAGGAAGCTTTGAGTTTTTATTTGTTGCGTTATGTTTGGGGCATTTGGACATCCAGGAATCAAGCTATACTTCCTCAAAAATTTACCAATGTAGTGTTGGGATCAGGGATCCCACCCAAGACCTTATAGAAATTATACCAAGTAGAAAAACACACCTGCACTCAAGGAGACACCATATTTAACGTGGTTCGGCCTCAATGCCTATGTCCACGGGCGAGTAGCCGGTTATCACTATAACAATGGAGATATTACAGAAAGATTACAATAGAGGAGGAGCTCACACTCTTCTCGCTCACCCACTCACCCGTCTCCCTCGCTCACACCGAGAGAGACGGTCTCTCCGCCTCACATCTCTCACTCTCTTTGGCTTGCTCTTTCTTTCTCTCACTCTCTTTAAACTCTTTCCTTAGCCTCCATTTATACACTAATAGAATGGTGGAGAGCTTGGTTGTCCTGCACATGGCCAGCTCCTTCTCCACATGCTGCAGCTTCTTCCACATGGCCAGCACATGGGGAGAGATGATATCCAACAAATCACCCTCTCAACCCATGTGAGATGATCCACAGCACACATTGCTGCTAATCTTGTCATGCCCAAATTTCAACATAGTCTGCTTCTCCTCACTGAGACGTTTGCACCCCGTGAAGCTAGAGATAATACACTAGAGATACAAGAGACTGAGGGAATCCTACATCCTCAACTCAACTCATACCACTCTCTGATTTGGAGAGAGCCTCTGCTCCTATCTCCCACAGATCTTTTCCATGCTTCCTGGCTTGGATGCCTTCACTTGCTATGTTTGAACTTGCGTAACCAAGATATCCGACACCCCCTGATTGGATATCTTGCACCCCCTGCTAGGATGCCCTTGACTGTCATGCATTACCTCGCAGGACCAGTCATTGAAGTTGTTTATCCCATCAATGTCCTCTGTCTTCTTTGCTCGGAGCTCTTTCTTTGAACTATCAGCCTTTGCCCTCTGCACTTCTGAACAACCTCCTAGCGTTTCCATATACGCTCGTTGTCTGTGCTTTTGCAATCCCTGATTTGCTGTCCAGTAGATTGATGGTTGACAGTAGCTCCATCTGTCAAAGCATCATCAGCTATGCAATTCCTTGCATAGTGCTCGCACCCATGGCTTCTGGTTTCCCTGCGTCGAGCTCGCTTGAGAGATCCGTATCAACTTTATTATCCGCTGCCATGGAACTAAAGAAACCACCATAGAGAAAAAAGACTTACCACTCCTAGGCACGCACTCTTGCGTTTTATGCATCTTAATTTCTCTGTCTGGCAATTCCTGTGAACTTTCAACAACCCGCTACGGCACACTCCTCTTGCGCCTCTGTACGACACTGTACCCTTGTACTGCTGTACATCTGCATTTGTGCTTCTGCGCTTAGTATGCTCCTCTGTAACTATTGTTCTACACGTCCACATACCACCAGTACTTACTCGTATACAGTAGCTCCAACAACCACAACATTTTCTTGAGCTTGTACTTGTTGCCAAATCATCTGTCCGTCGATGAATGGACTTTTTGATTAAACTAGATTTTCCGATGAACTTCGGAGATAATCATCTCTACAATCCTCTGGTCGCCCCTGACAAATCCTGATCTCCTTCGATTTGCCATTTGATTAAGCCTGATCTCCTCTGGTCTCCAATGATATATCTCGATCTGTATCTGGTTGTCCAATCTGGTCAGAATCTGCCCATTCTAACCTCTTCAGTGAATCAGAAGCGTTCCACAATATCCGGCAACCTTCCTTCGACTATTGAAGATGACAAACTCCCATGTTTTGACAATCTTTAAAAATCGTTCAGAATTTCACTATTCAGACCTCACAGTTGCGTCTGGAACGGTCCATTTAGCTAGGACCAACCTTCGCTGCACTTCCGGGGACCTCACTGAAAATAATCCTCAAAAGTTGGGCCACACCACAATTTTTTGAAAATTCTGGGCCAAATTGTAATTTTCAAAAGTTCAGGGAATATTCTGTATTCTAACAAAATATTTTGTCCACTGCACCTAAAGCCGTCTACCACTTTGTTTTGCCTTCTTCTTATAGAAACTCCAATTTCAAAATTTGACCGTACGGATGTGTCCGGAATACTGCAAATAGTTGGAAAACACTATTGGATTGCCAGAAACGGACTCCGAATGGCTTAGTTCAAGCCAAAACATTTTGTACGCCTCAAATCTGCGGCTACACCTTAGTTGAGAAGCACTGGATCACTGCTCCTGCGGCAACACCTTAGCCGCATCGCACTGGATCCCTTCTCTGTGTGCTGACATGGCGTTGACTGGTTGCCACGCAACACTAACTGGTCTACCACGTGGCGCTGATTAGACCGTTGGCGTGGCAGTCCATGTCTGACGACGGTGCCACGTGTCACCGACGTGGCGTGATGACGTGTCTCTGACGCAGTGCCACGTAGCCCGCGCGTGGTGTACACGCGCTCCCCCCACTCACCTTCTTCCTTCTGCCGCACGTGTGGCGCGTGTACGAGACTGGATCTACGCGTCGGTGCCCATTACGGCGCGTGCAGGCGCGTGCTGAGACTGGGCCTCACGCGCCATTTTCAGTAGGCACGTGAGGGCGCGTCCTTGCTCCTCTGGGTGTCTTCTTTACATTTCTGGACTCCTCTCGTCGAGCTCTTGCTCCTGGTATGCTCAAAACCTGATTTCGAGCAACTTCATTTCTGGGCAGTTTCGAAAATCACACTGTTTTTGTTCCGAAACGCCACCGACGAGGCTCTGATACAACTTGTTAGGATCGAGGATCCCACCCAAGACCTTATAGAAATTATACCAAGCAGAAAAACACACTCGCACTCAAGAAGACACCATATTTAACGTGGTTCGACCTCAATACCTACGTTCATGGGAGAGTAGTCGGTTATCACTATAACAATAGAGATATTACAGAAAGATTACAATAGAGGAGGAGCTCACACTCTCCTCACTCATCCACTCACCTGTCTCCCTCGCTTACACCGAGAAAGACGGTATCTCCGCCTCACATCTCTCACTCTTTTTGGCTTGCTCTTTCTCTCTCTCACTCTCTTTAAACTCTTTCCTTAGCCTTCATTTATACACTAACAGAATGGTGGAGAGCTTGGCTGTCCTACACATGGCCAGCTCCTTCTCCACATGCTGCAGCTTCTTCCACATGGCCAGCACATGGGGAGAGATCACCCTCACATGGGGTGATGATATCCAACATGTAGTGGAGACGGTTGGGTTTGTCATGGTGCTGGTGGTAGAATTTGTCGCGGTGCAGTGTTTGGAAAATCGTGTTAGCAGGAGACCTGATGCTGGCATATGGCAGCCCCCAAGTTCGGGATAGTATAAAGTTAACTTTGATAGGGCGCGAATTAAAGAGCTCAAATGTTTGGGGTTTGGTGGGATTATTCGGAATGACAAAGGGGAGGTAATAGCAGCATGTTTGAAGCGCTTTCCGAGTTGGGCAGAGGCTGATGCAGTGGAGGCATACGCAGAGCTATCGGTGGTACAATTTGCGAGGGAGCTGGAGCTGAATGATATCCATTTGGAAGTTGATTTTAGTGTTATAGTTAAGGCAATTCAATCGGGGTTTGCTCCTTTATCATCATATGGGCATCTGGTCTTGGAGGTCAACACAGTGATGAGTTATTTTCGACAGTTCAAGATATCCCATGTTCGTCGCGAGGGTAACTCCGTGGCGCACCATCTTGCTCATATGGCTTTGCATTCTTCTGATGTTCGAACATGGCTAGCGGCTTGTGCAAGCTCTATTCTTCTGTTAGTCGCAAAGGAGGCCGAGGTCCTTCTTAGTTGTTTAGAGTTTTACTCCCCTCTAAATAAAAAATTCATCATATGAAACATGAGAATTCAAAATAATTCACATGTACCTATATATTCAAAACATTCATATCCTGAATCTATAGTATGTGAATGATTAAATACAACAATCTAAACAAAAGTAAAATGCCTTATTAGCTTACATTTTTAAGGTTGAAACCTTGTTACAAAGAGGATTTCTACCCATACAAATAAAGTCAAAGTTGTACACAAATAGCAACAGAATAAGAGCCTTCTTGCTCCAAAACGTCCATAACAAGAGCCTTTAACGAGATGGAGGTATCTCACCTGCACTTGAAAATAGTTTGTTTCCACGAAAGGGTAAGCACAATTGCCAAGTAGTAAAGATAATATTACAAAAGTATATAAGATTTGCATGTATATGATCATGACTACAAATGAAGCCATTTCATGTCAAAACGTTTTCCATGGTCATAATGTGACAATGCAATCCTTGTTAAGATAAAACAAGTTCGAACAATTTATAATAAAAAAAATTATTAAATCATAGAAATCCTCAGATGATGTGTCCGCAAGTAGTATATTCAGAATTACTAAAAATCCACATTTACTGGCTGTTTGAAAATCCACACGAGCGGATTTTGCGCTATACATCGATTTTTGTGCTCTTTATACTCAAATCAGATCTCTCTCTCTCTCTCTCTCTCTCTCTCTCTCTTTGACTATTTCTCAACAATCTCTCTCTCTAACTTGTTTTTTCTCTTCATTCTCTCTAAACTTTCACCAAATTTCACATTCTCTTCTATTTACGAAGATCAAATGAGATTTTGATACTAATTCTTTATAGGAAAATGACAAGCATCTTGAGGGAAACTTTTTAACCAGTGGAGATCAAATTCTGATGAAGTTGATTTTTGAAATTTTCTCCTCTTCTCTCTTTGAGGTAGAGATTTCTTTGTTCATTTTCAATACCTTGTTATAGATAGATATTGCATTAAAAACTTGATTTGTTGGGTATTTTTGAAAAACATGTGATGATGGTTAGGGTTTTATGATCTAGAGTTAAATCTTGTATTTTGTTGTGGATCTGTGAGATTATATGTTTGAGGAACGTGTTTACAAAGATTAGAGTAAAAAAGCCCTAATTAATTATTTATCGGTTATGAGACAGAGGGAAAAATTGATAATTTGATATTATTTAGACCATATGGGATATTGTGTATTAAAAATGTGAAAATGGGTATGTAAGAAAATAAAGAAAGTCATCATGAATTTAAATTATACTAATTATTGTCTAAGGTTTTATAATTGTTAAGTTGTAATAATTGTCAAGAAATCAGAATTTCGAAGAAATAAAAAGGGTGTTGGTAAATGTTGTTTGTATTGAAAGATTTGTGGATTTGTTAATCTCATTTATGAGGGTTGTGATGAAGAATCCAAAATCCCTTAGTTATTTTTTTTATTTTTTACTTATTTTATTTATTTTTATTTATTTTTTTATTTTTTATTTTTTATTTTTTTTGAGAGATGGGATTAATTTGTGTTGTATATGTGTTGGTTATGAAAATAAATCAAGAAATCAATAAAAGATTTATATACTTTCGTGAAATGAGGAATGAAAATGAGAAGTAAGAGGAGATGATGATTTTTTTAAAAAAAGAAAAAACAAGTGAATTATTGTATTCATGACAAAATTACTACTTGTTGAACCAAATTTGAATATTTTGAATTGAATCATAAAGACGCAATGATAGTGATGGAAGAGACTTTAATTAGGAGTTTTCAAAATGGAGTGAATTGGAAGTTGAATTAATTGGAGTTGAAAGATGAAAGTTATGTAACGTATAAATGTTGATAAAATCTAAATCAAGAGGATGCAATTTAATTCATGGATTTGGTCGTTGTTATTTATGAGCTTATGTCATTGGCCATCGGTAAAAGATAGTATTGACATTGTTGAATATTTTGTGAAATTTGGAATAATATGCTAATTGTTGAATTGAATGAAAGTGCACATTGATATGGGTTTCTTTCCCCTTCAGATTTGCGCCTGGTAAAGTTTGGCGCTTTGACATGGGCTCATCTCCCCTCTAGCTCGAGGACTGGAAAAGTTTGGCACTTTGAAATGGGTTCCTCTCCCCTTCGGCTCACGCCCGGTAAGGTGGGTTGTAATGGTTATGGTTTGATGAAGCCAGGTCCATTATGTGTTAATTATGCATAGTTTATCTTCATACTTGTGTTCTAATGAAAAGGGATGCATTATTGACTTTTCGTACTTGTGACCGGTAAAAGATGGTAATGTGTATTGATGCTTCTATTGTTGTATATATTTACATACATTTGTGAACATTCCTTTTTACACTCATGCTTATGGTCGTAATATATAGTAGTTGTCCTTGTAGCCGTAATAAATTGGAATGTAGGACAAGTATATTGTTTAAATCGATCTCAGGAGATCGTGATAATATAATGAATGATTGAGATTTCTTTAAATGTAAATGGAAAGTTTTGAAAGTTAAGAACTAGTCTTTGTTTCTTATTATGTTAAAGAGAATCTTTGAGAAAATGTACTTATGTAAGTATATTTTGCAATATGAAATATTACATTACCTATACATGTATATACGTGAAATATTCATGATCATAACTATTTATGTGTTGCTATTATCTAGGATTATTGGGATCTATGTGTTGATATTATCTAGGATTATTGAGATCTCTACTGAATCTTTTTGTTCATCCACATTGCTAATCATTTTTCAAGTATGAAGGAAAGACTTTCACAAGACTTGAAGTCTTTTATTTGTTGGCCATGGGGCTTTATAATTGTAAAAGGAAATGCTAATGTGTTGTAAACACTACAGGAAATATATGATTTAACGGCGTTTATTTAACGGCGTTTTTTTAAACGCCACTATTTTTAATATTTAACGACGTTTTATAAACGTCACATTTTATTTTTGATTAAAACGGTACCGTTTAGGTAATGAAGTCGTTTGAAAAGCTCCTTCAAATGTGTTTCAGTGTGTCTCTCTCTCTTCAAACACTCAAATCTCTCGCAACTTATTTGAATCTGAGAAACCCTAGAGCCTCAGAGAAACCGATCCCTCAAGTCTCTCACTCGCTCTCTGTATGTCTCTCTCTCTCTCTAAACCCTTCAGTTCCTTCAACTTGATTCAACCTTCTTCAGCTCGGTGATTCATCATTCGGTCGATCCAATCTCAGAATGATTTTGATTTCAAAGCTCCACCGCCACCGCCATCACCATCTGCATCTGCATCTGCATCGTCTACTAACCATATGCACGATTTCCATTTCGATTTCGATTTTGATTTCAATCTAATCTCAGTTTCGTCGATTCTTCTCTCTCTCGATCTCTGTCTGTGTCTCCCTCTCTCTCGATCTCTCAATCTCTCTGGATCTCTGTTTCTCTCGCACAATCTTATTCTCTACGTACACATTATCTGTACTTTTTTTTGGAAAATTTTTTTCTCCTAAAAATCTCTCTATACAAGTATATATATGAATTTATATATGTATCTCTATGTATTGATTGAATAATCATCCTTATCTGGACCTATTCCAGACAGTGGCTCGTTTTCACTATTCACTCCCATCAGGTTTCTTGTTAAAGAGAATGTTGTTCTGTAGTGTCCTTGAATGATTGATGTAAAATGCTATGCTAATTTTTTGTGTACCTTCTGCAGTTTTGCTAATAACATAAATCTATGTGGACCAGTTACTGGGAAATCCTGCCCTGGATCTCCACCATTTGCCCCTTCTCCATTTGTTCCACCATCAACAATCTCTTCTCCAAGTAATGTCTGTTATTGTGGCTGATACTGCTATTTATTGTTTGGCTCAATGAATTTTACTTTGGTTTTTCTTCCCATTTGGTCATCATGGACAAAGAAAACTTTTCCATGCTACTGTTATTTTCTGGAAGCAGTCTATTTACTGCACAGATCCATAATTAAGAATTTAGTTTGCCGATGTTACCTCAAAGTTGTGTGAGTTAATGCCTACTAGCTTTATTTGAAGTACCTAATAGTTAATAGGATTTAAAGTATGAGGTCCAATGTTTGGCTTGACTGGTAAGTTGAACCTTCTACCTCAAAGAATTCATTGCTTTCAATGTCTTATGAAAACTGATACTGCATTGACATTCTTACTTGATAAGGGAAAGGACAACTTTTTTATTTTTATATTTGTAGTTTTCCTAACTTGATGTAAAATGTTCGTAGATAGCTATTTTAGATTAATTGCTTGACTCTGTGGCTGCTGATAAGTGTGTATTGAGATTGATTTGTTAGCTTTCTTAGTGAAGGGATTAGTTTTGTTGGTCATCCTGACAAAACCCGTAAACTTACTATCAAGAGGACCTTGACTTTTTGTTCTTGTTCTTGAACTAGGACAGCCCACGTTTATAGAAAATGAGTGTTTGCTGTTAATCTACTTTTGTGGTGGTTACATGCCAATTCCATATACAATTTATGAAATCATTTGATTTCTTCTTTTCTTTTTTCTCTTTTTTCCATTTTCATGTCAGGTTTGGGAAAGTATTATGCTGTATGTGCCAATGTAGAATCACAGGTAAAGATGCTTTCAGCTGCTAACACTACATTTCATTTGGTTTTAGCAAATAAAACTCTTAGTTTTAACCCCTCATTTGATACAAGAACTTTATCATCTTTCTTCTGCAGGTTGAGATTCAGTGCCTAACTCCAAGATCAAAAAGCAGGTTTGTTGTCTCACACGGGCTTTTTCTTTTTCCTTTATTTTTAGTGTGTGTGTTGTAAAAGTTTGTTGTTGTCTTTTTTCAGAGAAGAAAAACAGAGACACAAATATATTATACATCATCATTTGTGATATAATGTAGTGGTTTCCATGACAGAGACATGTCCAGCACCTTCCAGATGGTGCCAGGGCAGTTAATTGCATTTGTCTATCATATGATGAGTCATTCATTACATGAGAAAAGTCAAATTCATATTTATGTGTGAATGGTTTTTTTGCACAATGATTGTGGACTATCGTGAATTGTTTTGAATGTTTTTTTTTTGTATTTTTGTTTTGTTTGTTGGGTCAGTGGAAGCACCGAACAAGATAATTAGTCACTGGAATTTGGGAACAAAGTTGAATTTCAGTGGTGTTGATCCCTGCACCCAGAATGCAACCTGGGCTCCTGATTCTACCAATCCCCAAATTGCCTGCCACTGTGCTGGCACTACCTGCCATGTCACCAGATTGTCAGTTCCTCCCTCATCATTTTCTTTGTACTTCCTATATACATGGTGGTGTACACGATTTGGTTCGATTTGATTCTGAATCAAAATCGAATACTGATTTCAACAATTTTAGAAATTTTGGAATCAAATTGATCTGTTGGAACCTATAGAACCGAAAGGAGAAAACTTATTTGGTTTGGTTTGGTTTGATTCTCCAGTTATGGACAATTCAAAATTAATCAATTCTAGCAGCTCAATTTTAGTGCAAAATACATTTTTTAAAGTCACTACTTTCAACACAAAATACACTCAAAACAATTAATGAGCCAACTAAAAGGTTCATATATATATATATATATACTCTCAAACTAAATATATACACTGAACGGTTCAGTTCAGAATAAGAACCGAGAGGGTCAAATCGTGAACTAAACCGTTCGTTACTGTTCTTTATTTTTTAAAACCAGAACCAAAGTGTTCCATCTTCCTAGACACTAAACTAGGCATACTTTTTAATCATTAATTTTATTTTTCCATGCCAATACTTTCTTAACAGTATGGTATAAAAAGTATGTTTTGATTTTCATCTGACTCAGGAAGATATATGCTCTTGACATTTCTGGTGAAATTCCCAATGAACTATTCATGTTAAAGGAACTGCAAAACTTGTAAGTGATCACTTTCTTAGAAACTCTTTTTTGGGTTTTTTTCAATTACTTTTATTTGATTGATTTACTGATCATATTTCCTGGTGCAGGAATTTGGCTCAAAATGTATTAAGTGGACCCATCCCACCTGAAATTGGACAGTTAACAAATATGAATTACCTGTAACTAACTGCCACTCCAACTTCCTACATCTTTCATGAATTTCCCAAATCGGGTTTCGAATCATCTATCCCCCTTCTGTCAAAGGGGGATAGATAGATGATGCGAAGCCCTAAAATTGAATCATTTTCACTATTTTTGATGTATTGAAAATTTTTTGGTGGCCTTAGGTGGACTGCTAAGTTGCCTGTATCGTTGAGCCGACTCTAAGGTAGCGGTTACTGTGGTCACCCCCAAATTTGGGCACTTGCCGGTCGCCGCTCCTACCTTTCTTGTCAAGGAAAAGAAGAAGAAGAAAGGCTCAGTAATAGATATCTCTTTTTATGATTGACCAAGTAAACAATTTTAATAATGCAATTAGATGAACTCACTCATTCCAATTGAGGACATATTTGTAAATTATATATTGGTCATCCCTTTTTTCTTTTTTGACAAAACAAACAGAGCGTTAATCGCATTCTATTTACCTGTTAAATCCTGAACTATCGGATAATAACCAGTAACATCATAATTTCAAAATGATCCTTCAGTTTTTGTGCCCCGCGATTCCAATCCAACACTACCACAGCTATTCTGGTATAACATTAACATAAGACAAACTCATATTGGTTATCCCTTGGAATACCATTAACTTAGTTTCATAGGAACAAACTTAGAACTCAGCACTCAGATGCAAGTTTGAGGGTGGGCTTTAGAATTAACATATGGCAGAGTTGGACTTTCTTTTCTTGATAAATGAATAAATATACAAAGAATTACTGTGGGTTTATTTTGATATATATTTTTTATGCAGGTTGATGTCAACCAGGTTAAAAAGCCCACAATGGTGCTTTAGTGGCTGGGAATGAATGCTCTCATTATTTATGCTTTGGGTGCTTGTGACCTCTTTCCAGCAGCTTTGCATGGTGTCTATTGGCGCTCACCAGAAAACAATCTTTTAATCATATTTTGGAGCAGTGGGGCAGGTTTGTAAATCTCCTTTGTTAGAAAAATATTCTTCAGTGCTTAGTGCAATGACTGAGATGAGTTTCTTCATTTATTTATTGTTTGTTTTTGGAGCTTTATTTGTTTAACATTTATTATTCAGTACTTCTGCTTTGAATATTTAATGGCTCAATGCACTATTGATTGTGATACCAATATAGATTTCATATTAGATCCTTGTTCTGTATAAAATTGGAGAGAAGTGAAGATATAATAGATTTTAAACAGGATATAATTGTTGTTCTAGTCTCAGGCTCTTAAGGGTGAAAAGAGATAAATTAATACTGAGCGAAGTCTATAAATTGAATAGAATGTTTTGTAGGACGTAACAGATACTAATATAAGTTGCAGCATGAAAAGAGATAAAATAAAGTACGTTTAGAACCTGTACGTAACACATTTGTTAGAACCTGTACGTAACACATTTGTTAGACTAAGAATGTATTTCTGTACATGCTTTTATTGTTTCCTTTGTTTATTTAGATTGTAAACATTCATTGTTTTGAACTCAATATTTTTTTTATTTATCAATATCTCTGAATTCTTTTCTTTATAGAAACTCTCACAGTGAATAAAATTCTGATAAGACTTTCCTAATTTTGTTGCTTGAACATTGCAAGTGTTTCCAACACCAAAATTATAAATTCTGTGTTTACGGAAGCTTAAGCCGAAATATTTATAAATTTTCAGGTTGAGGATCTTGCTCGGTTATCGTTTTAAACAACTCCTGTCTATATTGATGTGGATGATGGACGGAAGAAGGTAAATTAATCGTTGGAATTTATTCAGTGTGTTGTGATTTTCTTCAGTCCCCGCTTCTAGAACCTGATAAGATGTCTGCTATTATAGGTCACTAATGAAGGGCTGCAGCAAGGCTATTGTGTTGTGCCAAGTGCCAAGAGATTTATTCTTTTGTATTCCTTCTTGAAGAGGAATCTCTCAAAGAAAGTGATGGTTTTCTTCTCTTCATGTAACTCAGTCAAGTTCCACTCTGAACTTCTCAGATACATTCATGTAGATTGCTTTGATATCCATGGAAAAGCAAAAGCAGCAGAGACGTACATCCACTTTTTTTGACTTCTGCAAAGCAGAGAAGGGCATCTTATTATGTACTGATGTTGCTGCTCGCGGTCTTGATATTCCTGCAGTGGTATGTTACTTTCTTTTGCTTGTTGGTGTTGAATATGGTATGCCAGCAATGATAGTCCTCAACCCCAAACAGAAAGAAAAAAATGAGGAAGGGATTTATAGCAGTTAAAAACTTTTGCACCTTTAGATGATAAATGAAATTAATTCTGCCAAGCATGCCATGGTGATGTCTGCTGTTAGTTGGCATTGCTGTGAAATTTTATTTTTCTATTTATTTCAGTTAACTCTGTATAAAACTGTTTACAAGCATCTAATTTACTACCATGAGATGTATGAAAAGGTTGCAAAAATTGTCTACAAGGAACACTGGAAAAGTACCAATTGTTATGACTGAACTATTTCATTTCAAGATGGAATCTATAATAGTTCATGTTGATTCATTTTCTTTGTCTTCTCTACTAATAGGACTGGATTCTGCAGTATGATCCCCCAGATGAGCCCAAGGTGCTTAGCTTTTTTCCTTGGTTAAAACAGAACACATGAAATATCATATATACGTATATAATTCATCATGTTTAAAAATAATAGGACCCACAATAACACATGAAAGCAACATATATAGGTTGTAAATATAGTAGTCCTAAATGGTAATATTAAATTATTTCTCACTATTCCATGCCATTTCTTCTATAACAAATTCTCAGGTAGTGTTTGGTTCGTTTGGATGAGTGATAGGTCATTCCATTAAGAGACCAAGGAATGAACATCCCGTTACATTCTACTTTCATTTCAATAAAGCAAACATAGCATTACTTCTCCCAAATATATCGTTTTATCTTTTCATTTACTAGGAATGTAGTGTTTAGTTCACTAGAACGAAATAGAATGGAATGAAATGATCTTCCTCCTTTACCCTTCTTACAAAATGACTATTTCTTTACAATTTGTGAATGATGATTATGGTGGTGCTTCTAACTCACACGAGATCTTCTGTTTCTATTTTTTTTCAAACCTAATTTCATTGATTCTAATCATGTGGTAGAGATGAAGTTTGGAATAGAGAACTAGGAGATGAGCATAGTGGATCCTGTCTCCATGTGACATTAATTGCAATGCTACATCTATTGTTTTAGATGTTGATTCATTCCTGATGTGCAGGTGGATGACAAGTACCAATACTCAACTGAGGACAAAGATAATCAGGTTCACGGGTGGATATGCTTTGACCCGCCTGTGGGGTTCTGGCAAATCACACCCAGCAATGAGTTCCGAACCGGTGGACCCTTCAAACAAGACCTAACCTCCCATGTCAACCCAACAACCCTTGCTGTAAGTGACAACCCATACCCATTTTTACTTTCAAATAATTACATGATCCATGTTGATTTCACTAATTTGTATTAATGCTTTTGGTGATTATCTCCAATTGATACATAATCTTGATCAAAATTGCATGTGTATCAGATATTTGTCACTTCTCATTATGCCGGACCAGATCTTATAGTAAAATTTGAACCTGGTGACATATGGAAAAAAGGTTTTCGGTCCGGTTTTTATCTATCTTAATTCTGTACCGGATGAAAATAATGTGTAAGTGGTAGCACTGCGCTCTTGTATGGGGCCATGTTCCACCTAGATGAATGCATTGCTGCTAACACTACATTTCATGCACTTTTCTATGAAAAGTTTCTGTGCTTACAGCATTTTTATTGATATAAATAACATAAATATAGGGAGTTTTTTTTTAAGGTGAATAAGAAATTTCTGCAATTTTTTCTTCAGATGAATATTGAGGTCCAGAGCTGGCCCTACAATTTCCCAGCATCACACTCCTTCCCACCTAAAATTTGTTCCACCTAAAATTTTTTTTTAAAAATTTTTTCTGCAATTTTTTCTTCAGATGAATAAGATTGGTTCTTTGCTCAAGTAACCAGGTACACTTCTTCCACATATATGATGTCTATTTCTTTTCAGTCATTACACTCCTTCCCAAAAGGTTGAAAATTAATACATTCTTTAGACAATGTATGAGAATGTGTTTTGTTTGATACAATCTGCTTCACTGCTAGGTCCCTATTTTCACCTTATATGAATAAACAATGCATTTAAAAATATGCATAAACAATGTGATTAAAGAAGATGGAAGCCTTATTTCTTATTATTTTTTTAAATACCTACTTTGAGTCTAGCTGGTTGAAAAGTCATAGTTATCCAAGTGGCAAAGGGATTAAACTCTGGAATAAATTGTAAATTGAGATATTTTAAGTTTGACTATTGATAGTAGTTGTTGAGCTTAACTGATATTTGTGATTTCCTGTGATTTACAGTGATTGTAGGTATTCGGAGTTTACTATGCAGAGTTGGATCCAATTTGGCGCTGTCTTATAGAGGTTTCTTGGATTGAAATTACATATTTGTAAATCGATTATAAGCTCAGCAAAATAGTCTATCTGGGGGTTCGAGCTAGAGAATTGTTTGACTGGAAAACTATGCTTTAGAGGTTTTCATGTTGCTCCTCATGAATTACACATTCTTTATACTCAAACCTTTTTGCTGTTTGTTTAATTTTCTGAATTGCGCTAGTGGGTAATTTTTTTGGTTTTGAAATGTGCCTGGTCGGTTTTGCAGGTGATGACCAATGGGAGGTTTAAAAGTGTAAGGCATAGAGTTATAGCGAACAGTTTGAAATCAAGGGTTTCAATGATATATTTTGGAGGACCACCATTGAGTGAAAAGATAGCCCCATTGCCTTCACTCATGGAAGGAGAAGACAGCTTGTACAAAGAGTTTACATGGTTTGAATACAAAAAATCTGCATACAAGTCTAGACTTGCTGATAATAGGTTGGGCCTGTTTGAGAAAATTGCAGCCTCATAATCTTTCCCGCCTTATTAAGGAAATGGTTTTTTCAAGTCTCAAAAAATTAGGGTTTTAGAATAGTTTGATCAAATCTGAAAGTTTTGTACTCTCTCTCTCTCTCTCTGTTTCTGTTATTTACCTTTTTTTTGTTTTTTGTTTTTTGTTTTTTCCCTCTTTGTTTTCATACTTCATGTAACTACTCTTCTTGTTATTAACAGAAGTTCGTTGATCATGTAACCATTATGAAATGTAGAAGCTTTTTCATGATATGATTGAGAATCAATCAAATGATCATATTCAGTAATCTCACAAAAGTAGTAGTTAAAAAAAAAAAAAAGAAAAAAAAAGAAAAGAAAAACTATTGCGGCGTTTTACAAAACGCCATTGTAGTTATTTTTTGAACATAACAAAAAGCTATTACGGCGTTTTTGAAGTGTCGCTGAATGCCTGTGTGACGTCATTTTACCGTTGGGCTGTCACATTTAGCGGCGTTTATAAAAACGCCGCCTATGCTAATTTTACGACGTTTTTAAAGCGTCTTAAACTTACAGCGACGGCCGCGTCCTCGGCGTTTGGTGGTAAGCGTCACTGAAGGAATTAGCGGCGTTTTTCAGACATATAGCGGCGTTTTAAAAACGCCACTAAAAATCATTTTTCCAGCAGTGAAAATAGATCAATCCCTTTACTTATTTTCATTTATCTGTATTTGATAATGTAAGCCTGGGCATGTATCGTAATTCATTGCATGTAAATGAGAGGGAACATTATTAATTATTCATTATTTAATGCTTTCACATGTTTATCATTATCAAAATGCACTAATAAAAGGATATGGTAATATTATTCGAGTAATAAAAGACAGGCAGTACAAACTAGAAGGGCAACTGGACATCATATGAAATTTATTAAAGTTTAAAAGATAAGTTTAATATGAAATTTTATTAATTTTTAATTCAAAACTATCCATTATATCTATATATTATTAGTGCAATTCAAAATTTATTAATATAAATTTATCATATGTGGGTTGATCTAAATCATATCTAATTTAAAATTTTAAAATATTTAGATGAATGTTCAAAATATTGAAGCCAAATCTAATTTAAAATTTTTTAAATAAAATTTTATAATGTTATGGAAATATTTTGACACTCCTACACTTGCGATTCAACTATTTAAATAAAAAATATATCAATATTAAATTTATGACATATGACACAATTTTATTACAAGAACTCTTTGATTATGTGTAAATTTTGAATAAAAATAATTTTATCAAGAAGGTTATACCATACAAATTGAGAATGCATTATGTCAATTTTTTAAATTTATTTATAAGTAACTCTCAAAGATTTCTAACTTAATATTTAAAGTGTGGATTCTACATATGTTTGGTAACACTTACGTTTTCAGTTTATATTTACAAAAATTTTATAAACTAGTTTTTGTTTATTTTGAGAAAAACATAAATTACAAACACGTTTAGTTTGGACAAAATGTTTGAAAGTTTTAAAAAATATAAATTAAAAGAGTGAGAAATGGCGAGTGGTGGCGTGGCGGGTGGTGGGTGGCGGCGAGTGGTGGCGGATGGTGGCAGCGGAAGACGGTGGTGGCGGGTGGGTGGCAACGGAAGATGGTTGTGGTGGGTGATGGTGAGTGGTGGTGACGGAAGACGATGATGGCGGGTGACAGGTGATGGGTAATAGCGGCAGGTGGTGGGTGGTGGCAGAAGAAGACAATGATGGAGGGTGGTGGAAAGTGGTGGCAGGTAGTGATGGCGGAAGACAATAGTGGAAAGTGGTAGCAGGTGGTGGCAACGGAAGACGATGGTGGAAAGTGGTGGTAGATGGTGGCAGGTGGTGCTAGCGGAAGACGGTAGTGGAAAGTGGTGGCAGGTGGTGCTGGCGGGTGGTGGCGAGTGGTAGCAACGGAAGATGGTGGTGGAAAGTGGTGGCAGGTGGCGAGTGGTGGCGGCGGAAGACTGTGGTGGAAAGTGGTGGCAGGTGGCAGGTGGTGGCAGCGGAAGAAGGTGGTGGAAAGTCGTGGCGAGTGGTAGTGGCGGAAGATAGTGGTGGCGGTTGGTGGCGAGTGGTGGCGGCAGAAGACAGTGGTGGAGGATGGTGGTGGGTGGTGGTGGCCGAAGACGGTGGTGGAAAATGGTGGCAAGTAGTGGCGAGTGGTGGGTGGTCAAAAAAAAAACTGAAAATGTAAACTCATTTTTTGAGTTTACAAATTTTGACCAAATTTATAAACTGAGACCACTGGTTTATAAATCAAAATATTTACCAAACAAGTTTTTATGATAGTTTTTTAAATTTTTGTAAATATAAATTGAAAACTGAAAACATAAGTGTTACCAAACGCCACCTTAACAAATAAAAAAAAAAATCTATATTCACATATAGTATACAAATAATCTTTTATTTAAAGTATAGATTATGCTTATAGGTTATGTATTTATTTTGGCTCAAATTATCAAAACTTATAAATATTGAGTAGGGATGGCAATCTGAAACCGGCCCGACGGTGACCCGACCCCCTGACCCCGAATTGAGCGGTTATTCCCCGAAAAATATCCCCCACGGGCCGGGGATGGTATCCAAAAAAAAATCCCCGATGATGTCCGGACCGGGGACCGGGATACATGTCCCAACCCCAAACCGGCCCCGGCTCCGGCCCCGTCCCCGTTTTTCCCCTGAAATGAAATTACAATTGTACCCCTGTCTATATATATTTGTCTGCTATGCTCCCTCACACAATCATACACACACGGCTTCATTTCGCGTGAGAAAAATGAGGAGAGAGAGAGAGAAGAGCCGATCTCACAGCGCCCCTCCTCCGCCGATCTCACAGCCCCGCTCCTCCACCGCCCTCCTCTGCCGTCGTACCAATCTCCTCCACCGCCCTCATCTGCCGTCGTGCCGATCTCCTTTACCGCCTTCCTCCGCGATCTCCTCCGCCACCCGACCTTTCCGCCTCTCTTTCTCTATGTGTTATATACACACACACACACACACACACATATATATATATATATATTATATTGCAGCTAGATCTATCTCTCTCTCTACTTAGATCTACCTCTCTTTACTCAAATTTGTGTGTTGTTGATGTTGTTTGATGATATTGTTGTTGATGATGTTGTTTGAATCGTTGTTCTTGTTGCTACTGTTTTGTTTTTGTTGTTGTTGTTATTTTTTTTTTTTTTTTTTTGATTCGGGAAATTTTCGGGGTCAGGGAAACCCGATCCCCGTTAGGGGACGGGGATGGGGATGGTAATAGGTTCCCTGTCGGGGATCGGGGCCGGGAACGGGGACATTCTTATCATCGGGGATCGGGGACGGGAAGGGCGATCCCCGGCCCCGCCCCGCCCCGTTGCCATTCGTAATATTGAGGCTTAAGTTTTGGCCATTAAAATGATTAGACACATTTTCGATACACCACACCGTAAAAAATATAGGCCTATGGGCTATCCTAATTAAGTTGTTTTATATACAAATTTAGTTTTGTTTATTTATTTAATATAGTATTACACTAGCTTTTCAAGATTTTAATACTTGGAACATTTGAACAATATTAACTACTAAACATTAAAAATAATCTAGAGTGTTAGGGTTACATTGGCTAGCTTCTAAAAAAAATATTTAATACAATCAATCCATACTAAGGAGAGTCTTAGAAAATCTAGAGGTTTACTTAAGGGGCGGTTCGATTATTAGAGTTATTGGTACTCTTTTTTTTATCTTTTATATTTCATTATTTAATATAATTTTTTTATTTATTTTGTTTGATTAGATTTTATAAAATAGACAATGTGATTGAATTTTACAAAATGGATAATGGGACAATTAGTACACGGCAAAAAGTGTGGGCCTATGGGTTGACGCAGTTAATTTGTTTCATGTACAAATCCACCGTTGTAACCAAAAAAATACAAATTCACCCTAATTTATTTATTTCATATATTAGTTTCTTAATTTTTTGATATTGAACATTTAAAAAAATATTAACACTAAAAACTAAAAGTGTTTCATAATGTCAAGGTCAAATAGTAGAAAAAAAAGTTACTTTGGTAATTGGCCCAAATATGTAAGAAAAAAAAAAAGGCATGTATCAATCAAAACTTGGGGGGGGGGGGGGGGGGGGGGGGGGGTGGTTTGTTGGGGAAATCTAAAAATTGCCTGGAAGAATCAAGTCTTATTTGGGAGGTGGCTCCAAGATTAGGGTCAATGGTACTCTATTTTTTTATTTTTTTATTTCAATCATCAATTTAATTTTTTTTTTTTAAACTATTTTTGCTAATATTGAAAAAGCAAGATAGTATTTTTAGAAACGATCACACTTTTTATCAAATTGAAATCTTTATTACAATATTAATCGTACTTTTGACATTTCAATATCAAATTTTAGGTTTATAAAAGCTATAATGGAAAAATTGGACAAACAATCACACCGACATACATCACGCTTTATGTGCTAGAAAAAGCAAGATTGAAAGTTTAAGATCACTTCTTTAAATGGGTGTCGTCCTTGTATAGAGTTGGTTGTACTTGTCCTAGTTGTGTTGTTTGATGGGAGTCCGGATCTTCTGCCATATATTCCTGCGGTGGTTCCTGCCGTACTAAAAAATGATATCGTTTTTTACCTTTTTTTTTTTTTCCTCTCATTTCTTATATGTTGCTTCAGAACTCAAAGAGAACCCTAGTGAGACGAATAGAGAAAAGAGGCTAAACGACGAGGAGAGGAGAGGAGAGGAGAGGCAGCGGTGAGGTGAGGGAAAATGACGGCGACGACGACGAAACGACGGCGACGGGGTCCTTTCGTCTTTATTCTCATTTTGATTTGTTGTTGAAACAGATTTTGTGTTTGTTATTCCGAATTTATTCCCAATTTTGTTGCCAATAAATGTTTGTGTTTGTGTTATTCCAAATTTATTCACAATTAATCTGTTCAATTTTTGTTTGTGTTTTATTCCCAATTTACTAGAATAATGACATTACTCACCATTTGACTGTTGAATAATGAGAGATGGTGAGATGTGGAATATAAAATCCTTTAATTTTTTGTTCAATGTTTGAGGCTGCCAGACCAAATTCAGGACTCAACCATTCATTTTCAGAACTATGAATGGTTGAGTCCAGATTAAGGAACCCAGATTAAGGAAGGCCAGATTGATGTATAAATTTATTTTCCAAGGCAGGCTGCTGCTAGGAAACAAACAAAGGACCCCCTTTGAAATTTCTGTTTCCCCTAATTTATGCTCCTATTCTTCCTCTCAGTAAGTAGTAGTTCTGGGTTTTTTTTTTTTTTTTGTAACTAATTTCTTTATGTTGGTTCATTCTAAATTTACTAAATTGTATGTTTCTAATAATGGGTTCGATTCATTCAGTGTTTTAATCTTTGCGTTCTCAATTTTCAGTTCAAATTCAATTGCGACATAACCCTGTTTTGAGGGACTGTTGTATTCAATTGAAATTACATCTCGATAAGGTGTTTCTTCAGAGATTTTTTGGCTTGCTTGCTTTTTTTCTTTTTTAGTATTTGAAGTGGGTTTGGTTTAACCTGTCATCTTCACAAATTAAGTAATTTCAATTTGCTACTTGATCTAATTATGCCTTCTGTATGGGGGTAAATGTTTTGACAATTTACTAAGTATGTAAGGAAGATGTTATTTTCAACTATGCATGACATTGCTGCACATGTGACTATAATGATTTTTGAATTTAACAACTGGTCTGGTGCATTTATTTTACTTTAAGTTCTTTATCAAGATTCATAACAACCAGGTGACCTTACTTTCAAAATGCATACATAATTGTATATGTAACAATATTTCCTGAGATAGATGCCATTATGACTGTACATTCAGCTCTATAGACTGAATTTTTTATTTGGAATGTGCAGTTGGATAATTTCAAAAGGCATTATTGTGTTAATGTTGGCTTAATTAGGTAGTGGAGTAAAAACTGATGTGCTGGAAAGTTCAACCAACATATATTCGTTTTCATTCCTAGAAATTTGAAGCTGAAATTATCATATGAGATAGCTTAAAATAGAGTCCTTGGAATTATTTTCTCTTAATTTAGTTTTATGGTTTTGTATTTTTGGTAGATTTGGGCCCTGTAGTTTTTTTATGAATTTTGTTTGCAACTGTAATTAACTTAAAGGTGGCCTCTAAACAAAACATGAACTATGTGTATGAACATGAACTATGTATAGATACTGGTTTGAACATGAACTATGTATATGAACTAGGAATGAACATGAACTATGTATATGACCAGGAATGAACATTAAGAATGAAAATAACATTAAGAATGAACATTAACATGAAAATGACAATGTTTATTAGACAAATGGTTATTATATCAGTGATTAGTGTTTTATTTTGCATCTTTGTTTGAATGTTGTCTTAAGTTGTAATGGATTGATTGTATCATAAAATGCTCTTACTAGGATCATGTCAATGGGTTCAAATATTGATGCTGGATATTTGCAAAATAGAAGATGCAATTGTGGAAAAAAAGCTGCAGTGTTCATATCAGAATCAGAGAAAAATCCAGGGAGGCTGTATTTCAAGTGTGCAGATAGGATGTGCGAGTACTTTGGGTGGGGAGCGGCTTCGACTGGGAATGCATCAAATATCCAAAGGAAAAGTAAACCTAGTCATATGAAGAATGAAGATGACAGAGGCTATGATTATGATGTTGACAAACTCAATGAAATTATAAATAGATTGGAACAAGTTGAGGCAAACCAAGAAGCTATGAAACTGTTTATGTTCACAACCATAGTGTTGATTGGTTTTACCATGCTAATAGCACTACTGAAATGAATGTAACCTTTTAGTTTTTTTTTTTTTTGGTTTTTTGTTTTTGGTGGATGTATTTGGGTTTTGAATGTTATAAACCTTAAACTATGAATGTTGATATGTAAAACTTAATGGAATTACCTATGTTTGACGAATGTGATGCGCTTCTTTCTTGTTTCTGTGAATGACATTACCTGAAATTACCTATGCTTGACGATTTCATTATTTTATAATGTTGTGGATAGATTTCCTTATTTTGAATTTACCTATGTAAAACTTAACAGATTTCTTTATTTCCTTACAATGTTGTGGACAGATTTTATTATTTTGAATTTACCTGAAATTACCTATGTTTGAAATTACCTATGTTTTGAATTTGTCCACAACATAAAAGAAATCTGTCCAAACAAAAGAAATATGTCCAGATTAAAAGAAATCTGTCCACATTATTCCATATTAAAAGAAATCTGTCCAGATTATGTCAAATCTGTCCACAACATTATAAACATGTGCAACACAAAATAACACAACCAAATCTGTCCAACATTCATGAGACCAAATCTGTCCAAAATAAAAGAAATCTGTCCAGATTATTCCACATCTGTCCACAACATTATAAACCTGTGCAACACCAAATAACACAACCAAATCTGTCCAACATTCATCTGTCCAACATTCATGAGACCAAATCTGTCCAAAATAAAAGAAATCTGTCCAGATTATGTCCATATCATTCCAAATCTGTCCATAACATTATAAACCTGTGCAACACAAAATGACACAACCCAAATATGTCCAACATACATGACACCAAATCTGTCCAAAATAAAAGAAAACTGTCCAAATCTGTCCAGATCATTATAAATCTGTCCAACACAAATTACATCTGTCCAAAACAAATGAAGATAAAATAAACTTCTCAGGGATGTCCATCTACATGACTGTCAGCAGGACTATGTGACGCTTGCGAGAGTTGGACTGCAAAGTTTTCAACACTTGTACCTCGAAACAACTCCTAAAAAGATCTGTGAGTGGGATACACAGAAGGCATTAATTGAGGCGTGTTATTTCCCTGCAATAGAAGAAACCATCTATTAAACTTTGATTACAATGTATACTACATTTTAAATGTAAACTATGCCACTAATTATAACTCACATCATATGTACCATACGTAAGAGGAGGACCACTTGTACCACCCATAACAACTTAAGGTCGAGGTTGAGATGGAGAAATATAGATATCATGACGATGATCCTAAATACAATCAATATAAAGCATGTAACCAAAAATTTTTAAAAACAAAAGAAACATTATCGAACATTGATATTACCTTATTATAATTAATATTACCTTATTATAATTAATACCCATGACGAAACGAGGTTGTGATTGAGAAAAACTGACACCATGACCATGATCCTAAATACAACCAACATAAAGTATGTAAACAAAATGTTCTACTAAAAAACATGGTCATTATTTAACATTTTCTTAAAAACTTGCACACAAATAAATATTAGAATTACCTGATTAGAATTACTACCCATGATGAAACGAGATTGTGATTGACCTTGGCAAGTATAAATAGCAGCACCCGACTACATTGCCAGGCAAAGCAATTTAAAAATAACAAAAATTAAATGCCAAACAACCCAATGAAAGGATATAAACTATTAAGTATTACCTGAATAGAATTACCACCCATGACGAAATGAGGTTGTGATTCACCTTGGGAAGTGTAAACAGTACCACCCGACTACATTGCCAAGCAAACCAATTTTAATGAAATTAATTCACAAAACTAACCATATAAAGACCACATTACTATTAAATATTACCTGAATAGAATTACCACCCATGCCGAAATGAGGCTGAGATTCACATTGGGGAGTATAATCAACGGCACCCTACATACAACGAAAAACCTTAATGAAAGTGGGTCATTACTAAATAAAATCAATGTCTTAGTTTATTAATCTACCGTATTTTAATCATATGCAATTTTTCATGTCCAAACCTGAATAGATTGCATCCTTTTCTTCTTTGCAATAGATTTTTTCATCCCGCCTTTGACCCTCCTTCTTCCCTTACTAGTTGACTCTCTTTTCTTAAGTCCCTTAGCTTAGATTGGACAATCTACTTCATCACTCTGTGGGCATGCATTGCTTGACGAATTTCTCAAATTAGTTACCTCCAGTTGACCACAAATGTGGAGACTTAATTTGTCTTCAACCATTACACTCATTTCTTCACCTTTTGAAACTAACAACTGATAAGTTTCTTCACTTTCAGCGGTTTTACTCGTTATTGCTCTAAACATGGTCATTAATGACCGATATCGGTCACTTTGATGTAATTTGACATTAGCCTTCACTTCATACCCACGTCTATCTTTCACTCGTTCAGCCTTTGCTTTTTTAGTCCATCGTTTGAATATATACTGTGGAGGAAGTTCCGTTGCATTGAATATATCTCTAAGCACCTTGACACAATGTCGACATAGTATGCCCTTCACTTCAAACTTCTTGCAACTACAACTCAAACAACCCCCTCTATCCATTGTCACAATCTTATCTTTTTTCCCATCTACCATTGTTCTTATTGTGAATATGGTGCTCTCGCCATCATTAGTAGTGCCTATAATGGATGCTTCAATGGACTGCACATACTCATTTTGGAATTCCTCAAAAATTGTTTTCGTGTAAATCTCTGCCACTTGCTTTAACATCAAAGTTGGAATTGAAACCCTCGGCAATTTTGGGGACAAATTATACTCGGCTTCCAATTCCTTATACCTCTTCTCATAAAGCACCCTCTCAAAATGCTTGAAGAACTCCATCAAGTTATGGTCACAATTCAGATAATCCTTTAGAAATGTATTAAAGGATTCACTAAGTTGAGTAGTACTCATTCCAGCTGCCCAAGAATTCATAATATATGGCCATCCCCATTTCTCCTTCACGCGAAAAGTCTGCTCCAACCAATGATTGTCGAATGCATCATACTTATCAAGCATTTGGTCCCACTGTATTCGGAATTCTTCTTCATCATCAATGTCATGCATAAATTTTGAAAACACAGTCTTCGCCCCTACATCATCGAAAACAGAAGTTACATAGTTGACAGCATTTTGCATCAAATGCCACGTACAAAGACGATGGTTTGTATCGGGCATGACAATTGGAATGGCCTTAGCCATCGCAGCATCTTGATCTGTGAAAATAGTTTTCGGAGCTTTGTTTGACATTGCCTCCAAAAAAATTTGAAACAACCATGTAAAAGATTCAGCAGTCTCATCATACATCAACGCTGTACCGAATATAACTGTTTCTCGATGATGATTAAATCCAACAAATGATCCAAAAGGTCTATGCTCGTTATTTAGTTTGTAAGTAGTGTCAAATGTCACTACATCACCAAACTGAGCATAGTCCATGATCATTTGAGTATTAGCCCAAAATATATTACTTATCTGCTCATCACAATCTAATTGTACTGCATAAAAAAAAGATGGATTTTCCACAGTTTTCTTACGAAAGTAATGCAACACACTACCCGCTTCCCCATATTCCAAATCTTTTTGTCTCTTCGATCTTAGGTAATTTTTTTGGTCCAATTTGGTGAAACCAAATGATGCTCTTCCACCAGATTCCCTACCAAATAGTTCATAAGCAGACCTAAGAGGAATTCCAGATTGTGAAGCTAATTCTACTTCAATTGCTTGGGTGGTAGATATTTTTCTTTGGGATGGCAACATATGAATGCAATCTTGAGGCACAAGATCATGATTATGATGTTCAACAAAATCACAAGCAATATACTTTCCTGATATTCTATCTAACTTGATACTAAATCGGGCACCACAACCACATCTTACCTCTTGTCTTGGATTTTTGACAAATGGATCTCGTTTGTCAATACCCCAACTTCCCTCTTTGTAACATACAAACGTACGTGATGTTATCTCCTTCGTCTGTCTGTTCTTATTTGCATAGGCCTTCTTAATACTAAAGCCCACCTTTCCCTCATACGTATTGTAAAAGTCATATGCGGCTCGTTCAGAGTCAAATGGCATTCCCACTTTCGGCTTCCAACCACAATCATCAACAATATTATTTTCTTCCATTACCTACAATTCATATATATAAACCACATTTATACTTAATTGCAGGTTCATATATATAAACCACATTCATATATATAAATCACATTTACCTACAATTCATATATATAAACCATATAATGGAGGCAAATTATATGAATCCACAACTAAATTTATGAATCTAAAAATAGATCAATGTGATTAACTATATATATAGAACATAAAATTTCATATGAAAAAATCTGACTTACTTCGCTGACTGAACCCATTTCAGTTACTGAACCCATTTCATATGAAAAAATTTGAATTAATTGATTTCAAAAATCTGAATTTGAATTAACAGATTAAAATCTGAATCAAATATATTCAAATCAAATTTGAATTAACATGGGTTAATCTGAATCAAATTTGAATCAATTTGAATTAAAATCTGAATCGAATTTGAATTAATCTGAATCAAATTTGAATTAATCTGAATAAAAAATATTAAAATTTGAATTTGAATTAACGGATTAAACCTAGGCAACAGATTAAAATCTGAAATGGGTTAATAAACCATCTATACATATATACATATATATCATAACAAATCTGAAACAAACAATAACAACCATAATATATACATATATACATATATATCTATGAATCCCCAACAGATTAAGATTTTAATTTGTGAATCAATAACAACCATCTATGAATCAATCTGAAATAGGTTAAAATCTGAAACAAATCTATACATATATATATAACAGCAAGATAATATTTTTCTATGAATCAAACTGAAATGGGTAAATCTGAAACAAATCTATATATATATATATATAACAGCAAGATGATGAAATACACCTCGATGTCGCCGCAATGTGGCCTTCCCGCCATCGCATCGCCGCCGAACTCACCATCGCGCTGCTCCTCCATCTCTTTCGCGTCAGTGCCTCACTCCACCTTTGGAGTCCCCTCTCACGATGCCTCTATCTCTCTGCTAGGGTTCACTGACTCAGATAGATGGTGCAAAGGCGAAGAAGACGATACAGAGAAAGAGAAAAGGGGGGAAGGACGACTCAGAGAAAGAGAAAATGGGGGAAACACGACTCAGAGAAAGAGAAAAGGGGGGAAGGACGACTTAGAGAAAGAGAAAAGGGGGAAAAGGGGGGAAACACGACTCAAAGAAAGAGAAAATGGGGGAAACAAGGGAAATCTATTTTTTGAATAAAAAAAAAAAAAAACGTTTAACACAAAACGACGTTGTTTTGTATAGTACGGCAGGAACCACCGTAGGAATGTATGGCAGAAGATCCAGACTCGTCTGATGGGCCTCCTTGCTTGGATTCAGCCATTGTCAAGCCTTGTTTTGATCTAAGTCTGTAATTTTTGGGCTCTCTCCCACATATACAACTAGGAAACAGTGAGTTGGCCTTTTGGTTCAATTTCAATATATCAATCACGTAAATTTTATGCACATAATATCACAAATAATAAATAAATTAATAGTCAAAAAACAACAATCTGGGTTGAATAATATTTGCGTGATATAATATTTTTGTGTTGGTAGCCTTGTTGGTTCTATATCCAAATTGATTTTTATTTGGGATAATAACTCAATGACTTTATGTGTGTGGTCGTTTGACTAACCTAAACTATTATATACTTGTAATCTCTATCAATATAGTTGGTGTTTGATAACCCATTTCAACACCTAAAGTTGAACGGTTAATTACATTTTTGCTCCCTTAAGTTTTTTAATTTCTCCACTTTAGTACTTAAAATATTTTTTTTTTTCTCACACTTCAACCCCTAACATTTGTTATTTTTTCAATTTACTCTCACAACCAACGTCCGTCCAATTTACAAAAAAATAAAAATAAAAATAACACGTTGATAGCCACATGGCGCCACATGTCGTAAAATGAAAAATTACAATTTGCTCTCGTAAGTTTCATTATTTTCCCAGTACGATCCTTAAAGCCTTTGGGTCAACTTTAATCTTAGGCCAACCTCAAGAGGTAAGTCAAGATACTTCAAGGGAAGATGTTGAATTTTGCATTTGAGGAAAGCATCAAAGTTGTTCACCAGATTGTCCTAACATTTGGGACATCTTTAATTTTAGGCTAGCCTCAAGAGATAAGCCAAGATATTTCAAGGGAATATGTTAAATTTTGCATTTAAGGAAAGTAGTAAAGCCGTTTAACAGATGTCCTCAACAACTACCCCCACAAACCACACTTTCAAGGAAGTTGATCCTTATATAACTTCAAAATTCTCCCGAATTTATACTTTTGAATCAATTAACTTCACAAAAAATAATTGTATGATCAAAAATTGCAAGTTCATCTAACTCATCCCATTCTGACCCAACTACTCTAACAAGACCCAAGTGCTTAGCTTACAGAAAAAGGAAGAAAAACAGCTTCCAAGGACACACACTCCTCCATCCAGTTGATCCATTTATCAGTAAAGCCAATTCTCTTTTATCTTAGAAAACAAAGTTCCAATTAAGATAATCATAAGTTTTCAAAATCTAACTTTAGCACAATACCCTCCTTTGAATTAGCCCTCTCGGAATTCACTACTTCATATACAATTAGAACACTATCTTCAATATTTCTCCCACCAACAAACAAATTTAGGCTCATTGAACTTCACCAATAATTGAAGATATCACTAACTTTGAGAATGCTAATCCAAAGTGATTAACTGGGGTGAGGATTGTTTTAGGTGGGCCTATAAATGGGTTTACGGTTGGGCCCATAGAATGGGGGTCCAACCTTAAAAATGCTACAACCCTAAATAGAGTGGTGGCCCAACCCTAAAAACCCTAAATATAGAATGGTGGCAAGGTTGGGCCTATAGAAAAGCCTAGAAAGATATTTTGGGAGGTGATATTATTTTTCCATTTTATGATCAACATGAGGGTATTAGAAATAATTATATTTTGAACTATGTTAAATTACAATTTGCTCTGTTTATATTTAGTTATTTTCTTACTTTAGACATTGAAGTTTTTTTTCCCGACTTTGACCCTTCATTTTTTAAGATTTTCTCAATTTACTTCTAAAATTAACTTCTCTTCAAAATTAAAAAGAAAATGACACATTAACTGTCACATAATATTAAAAATGTATTATTATATTAGAATTTAGGTTTGCATTGAATGTATGAGTCATATATAATAAATATTTTCATGCCTCGTGACTATGAATATGTCATTTTTTGTTTAATTTTAAACATAAATTAGTTTTTCGAGTAAAAAAAAAAATTAAAAGCCACAATGAAAAAATAGTCATATATGAAGGGGGAAAATTTTAATTTACCCTTCTAACTACTCCAACCTGACTAGGAGGAACTTGCAAATCAAATTTAGGATTATTTCTTGGGTAAATGAATCGGGATCGGGTGGATGATGTTGCCAAAGCTGGTAGGTTATATTTACATATAAGAATAACTCGGCTTATGAAGTCAACTTATAAGTTAACAAATCCCAACTTATAAGGATCGGGTGCGCTTATTAAATTAGGTCTAAAATAAGTTACATTGTTGGGTATATTTATGGCTGTTTGACTTTTGTAATTGTTAGAATAGGAATATTTAGGGCAGGCATCTCTCCAATCTGAGATTGGACTACAGCATGCTCTTGGGTTTGTGAGGACCCATCACAAATTCTGTTGTGATAATTCGAACCATTCAATGTATAAAACTCGTTGAGTACTTTATTCTTGTAAAAAATCATGTTGATAGGATTAGATTTCTGTCAACAATAAATATAATTTTCAAAATAAATTATTGACAAAAATCTGATCCGATCAAGTAGCTATTGATATCCAATCAATGTGGTTTTTATAGCAATAAAGTACTCGGTGAGCTCTACAGATTGAACGATTTAAATTATCGAAACATAACTTGTGGTGGACCCCATGGGCCCAGTTGTACCGTTTAGTCCACTGTAGACAAGATTGTCCCGAATATTTATACAGAGACTTCATAAACTATTATCAAATATTATTTTGACTTTCCAAACTAAAAGTGTACAAACTGACCCTTGTAAGCTATTGATTTTGATTACATTATCAATGTTAAAGAAATATATTACTTATCACAATTTTCCACACCCACTATATCTTTTTTACTCTCTTGAACTATCGTGAAATATCACTTTATCCATTTAAACTCATGTGAAATATCACTTTATCCATTTAAACTCATGTGAAGTATCACTTTATCTCCTGAATCATTATAAAATATATATATATATATATATACACACACAATTAGACCCTTCAAACATCAAAATATCCCACACACCCCCTTATGTTGTTAATGAAAATAGTGAAATAACCAAATTACCTCATATTTTTTATACCTCACACGCCGGTTCTCTCTTTGAAATCCAAAAAAAAAAAAAAAAAAAAAATTCAATTTTGTTTATATATATATATAAAATAAAATAAATCTACAAGCTTGTTTAAGGAACCCTAGCTTTATCCCCTCATATCCCCTCATAAAATAAATCTACAATTTCAATTTTGTTTAAGGAACCCTAGCTTTATCCCCTCATATCCCCACGCCATTTCAAAAAAATTCATCCAACATTTTCTTTTATTATTTATTCTGTAATGGTTTGATGAACTTCAAAGAGAGAATGGGTGTGTCAGGTATAGAAAATATGGGAAATTTGGTTATTTTACAAGTAATGTTAACGGCCTTGGGGGTTTGTGAGATTTTGATAGTTGAATTGTTTAATTATATGCTTTTATAATTTAAGGGGTCGAGTGATAGCTTAGGGGATAAAGTAATATTGTATGATAGTCTAGAAAGTTAGTGTAATTAATTAATCCATTGCTAAAAAATACTCTAGTCATAACTAAAATTTTGGCGAGTGACTTTTAATCTTACAATTTACTCACGGTTGAAGAACGGATGAGGTGTATGTGATACATTTTGATAGTTAAAAAATATTAATTATCCATTTATAAGTTCAGGAAGTTAGAGAGATATTGTCAATATTTTGGATTGAACAAGCATTCGGAACGAGTTCCGCATTCAACTTCCTTATTACCCTACCCTGAAGGGAATTCAAAACCTCGGCTGGTGCCTCCTTCACATAAGTTTAGTGGTTCATCTAGTGGATGATGTGGCTAAATAAATGTTGGCCTCGTGGTACAAGAAAACACATCAATAAACGATCACATTGTCTCTCCGTTTTCGACTTTTCTTTCCATGTTGGACTTTCCTGAATGCTCTCTCTCGAAAACTCTCTTTCTTTTTCTAATTTGCTTCTTTTCTTTGTTATATCGCAATTTGTCAAATCATCTTATGAAAGGCTGCATACAACCTTATAACAAACAAGGTTGTCTAATTCATTTCCCTAATTATCGAGGGATTTGACCATGGAGCAATGAGGCTGCAATAAATGAATTTGGATACTCTGTCATAGCCTAGTTTTCCATGATCTTGCAATACGTTTGATCATAGCTCGATACATAAGCAAATAGAAAATCCAACGTCTGGGAATTACAAACCCAAAATGATGTCATTTTGGAGTTAAAATTACTAAAATAATAATAATAATAATAATATCAAAAAATTGGATCTAGATCAGTAACTCAGTGCCCTAGTACTTGAGTCAATGCATGTTGACATTTCACTAAGTCATTTATGAGCAAACCTAATTAGGTCTATCTAATGTTGTGGTTGATGGTATTTTTATAATTATTGCCAATTTAATGGCCACGACTATAACAAACCTATTTGGAAAGCACCTAACTAGAAAAAAAAAAATTATTTTCACGCACCTACTTATCTCAGTACATATATTTATGAATTTGATTATTGATTATTCTTCTCATTACACACGTTTGATGTTCCAATTATCACTACAAAAAAAAAAAAACACATTTGGCGACTAAATTTTTAGTTGCCAAAAGTGAATTTTTAGTCGCCAAAAGTCGGGTTTTGAGTTTTCTCAACTAAATTTTTTAGTCGCCGGCTTGGTTGTTGGAAAACTGTCACGAAAGGTATTGGCGACTAACAAACTTTTAGTCGCCAAAAACCAAGTCTGTAGCGACTAAATTTTTCGTCGCCAATACTGAAACTTTTGGTGACCACCCATTTTAGTCGCCAAAAGGTTATTTCAGAAAAAAAAAAAAAAAAAAACCCTTTGCTCTTCCCAAATTTTGAACCACCAAACCTTTCACTTTCTAACCTTTTAGCAACACACTCTCTCCACTATACCACAATAACACCACATGAATATGTATGCAAAACATATTATTTATATACTATATTGACCCGTATTAATATTAAACTATATATATAAACATAATTATTTTTATTCAAAATATAATTTATGTAAAAAATAAATTATTTATTAAAAAAAAGGAAGCCACTTTTGGCGACTAAATTTTTTTTTAGTCGCCAAAAACCTTAGTTTTGGCTACTACCCAATAATTTAGTCGCAAAAAAAATTAATTTCCGCCTAAAAATAACCACTTTCGGCGACTAAATTGATTTTTAGTCGCCAAAACCGCCACTTTTGCCGACAAAACTCAATTTTAGTCGCCAATTGTCCACTTTTAGCTACTAAATTTTTTTTAGTAGCCAAAAACCTTTACTTTTGGCTACAACATTTTTTTTTGTTGGTAAAACACCTACAATCGGCGACCAAACCATTTTTTAGTCGCCAAAACCTATACCTTTGGCTACTAATTTTTTTTAGTCTCCAAAAACCTTCACTTTTGGCTACTAAAATTGTTTTAGTCACTAAAACCCATGTAATCAGCGACTAATCTGATTTTTAGTCGCCAATAAGTATACAATTCAATTTTAGTCGCCAATTGTCCTACTTTCAGCGACGAAATTTACATTTTTGGTCACCAAAACTGCTTCTTGTTGTAGTGTAAAATTATATTATTGTACACAGACCATCTAAACCTTTCTTCCACACACCTTTACCTATTTCGGTTGAAAACCCTCCTTTCACACACCTGATGCATCAAAACGACCCATTGACAACTCTATGAAGAAACAATGAAGACCCATTGACAACTCTATTAAAATCACCATTGAAAATCTTACATTTAGACGACTCCATTGAAGACCCTCCACTGCATTGTTAAAGGTGAGTATCTTCCAACCATTTTGAAATCTTTTGTGTTATCTATTTGCAATCCATTCTATTGACACTCCATTGAAGAGCCTCATTTTTTTCTTGGAATATTTCTAATTTTTTGCATTCAGCATTGGCTTACCAAATAAAAAGTAATGATTCAGTTGTTAACTTATTCACATATTTTCGGAACTTGGTTTCCAAATTTCATTGTTTAATTCCAAAGTTGGTTTCCAAATTTTGTATAATTTTTCGGTTATGTAGTACCAAAAGACGAGAAAATAGTTTCCTCTGGAGAATTACAAAGCTATTGTGTGAATAGATCTTGAATTTACCTCCAAGGAGAAAGTAGATAAAGCTGCAATAGCTTCTTCAACAGAAACAGCCAATGCAATCTCTCTTCTTCAAAGTTGTCCCCAATTCAATCTATTAGTGCTTTTTAGTTGAAACAACACTATATTTGCATTACGAGTTCCATGAATGATTACACAAACTTTCTTCGAAGCTTAAAAAAAAGGGAGAGATAGAGACAGATCCGAAGATTACATTGAGTTGTGCTTTCAAAAACGTTCATATAGTTGTTGTATTCAATTATTTCGGGGTTTTTCTTACTCAAAAAATGTGCACTAAGATTTTTTTAAAAAAATTATTTTTAAAGATGTGTATAGAGGAAATTTGAATATAATATTAAGGGTGTGTTTTGATTTGGTCATTTTACTTTAAGATATAATTTTAATTATTTTGATATTTCATTAAGTTTGCGCACTGAGATAAGTAGTTGTGTGGAAATAAAAAAATTTCCCAACTAGGGGAGACTCTATTTGCATCCCAAAAATTCGGTTGGGCACCCAACTTAATGAAACTTTTTTATTAGTATCAGGGATGGAACCAAAAATTCATTTGCGGGAGGGGGGGCCAAGAAATAAATAATTTTTTTTATATGAATTGATATAAATTCCTATTTTTTTGAATTCAAAAAGTAAACTAAAATTTAATATTAAATTAGTACGTAAAAAATAAAACCATATATTTACTAAATTTAATATATGAATAAAAGCAAAGTCATGTATTAAAAAATTATTTATACAATCAACTCAATTATCTATCAAAGTGGAACTCGACATTCTTTCATATCTTGAAAGTCTTTAATGATTGACTCTGTGGTAAAATTTTCAGCAATTTCCTTTTCAATGTACACAAGCAAAGAGTCTGTAAGAAATTCATCTTCCATTTTGTTGCAAAGTCTACTTTTGACAATTTTCATGGCCGAAAATGATCGCTCCGTAGTTGCAGTAGAAACTGGAAGAGTAGGAACAAGTGTAATCACTCTATAAACAAGTTAATAGATCGTGGATTTGTTTGTCCTTACCAACCACTGACACAATTCAGAAATAGTAGACAATTTTTTGTAATCTGCATGCTGAACTACATTATGCTTGTAATGGTGAAGTTGCATTCTCAACTGTATTTTCTCTTGATCTTTAAAGTCTTGTAGATAAAAATTTTCTACTAACCGACAAATATCGTCGATTCTAGAAGTTTCAGACACATCTCGAGGATCTAGAGCTGAGCTAAGATTAAGCAACTCTACTGCATGTTCACTGAACCGTCCATTTAATTCTTGTAGTTGAGAATCTATTGCAGCATAAAAAATATCTACTCGATAATAATGCTCAACTGTAAAATCATCTTGATGATCACGAGCTCGACCTCTTCTCCTAATATAAGGAGCATTTATATTCAGGACATCAATGTTACGTACCTCGCAAAATGATTGCACATTGGCTAGTAAAGCATCCCATTTGTCATCTCTAAACTTTTGCAGAAGTGCCTTGGTAGATGAAACTAGATTCATTGCATTTAAGATGTCTTGAGATCGGCATTGCAAAGCTTGACAAAGTAAATTAGTGATCTCCAACATTTCTTTCATGAGATGCAAAATAAAGACAAATTAAAATGAAGTCAATGTTTCATAAACTGAGTTTGCATCTCCTCGTTGCGCAGAAGTCGTTCCTTCATTAATGATGTTAAGAAGAACTTCACATGTTGGACTGAATATTTTTATTAATCTTGAAACTGACTTGAAGTGAGAACTCCAACGAGTATCTCTAGCTCGTTGTAAAGTGCCAATCTAGTTAAGTCCCTTTCCAGTCTCGAGCTCTTCAATGTCAATCATATGTTCAATTTCAACAGCTTGCGCAACTTTCAATTCATCATTGCGCTTGCATGAGGCACCAACAATATTGACAACAAAAGTCCATTTAAGAAAAAATTTATGAATTGGGATAACATCTTTCGATGCTGCCACTAAAGCTAGCTGCAAACGATGTGCAAAACAATGAATATAGTAAGGATATGGACAATCATTCAAAACTAATGCTTGTAATCCTTTCCACTCGCCTCGCATATTGCTTGCACCATCGTATCCTTCTTTTCGAATATTCTGAATATCTAAATTGTGATGAGACAATACAGAATATATTCCATCTTTTAGGGTTGATGCAACAGTGTTAGAGACATGAATAAGCCCAAAAAAACGCTCTCTCACAAAACCATCTTTGTCAACGGATCTCAAAACTATAGCTATTTGCTCCTTTTTTGACTCATCACCAGCTTCATCAACAATTATGCAACGCTTTGCATCACCAATTTCTTCACGAATTGCATTCTTCACTTTCGTTGAAAAAATATGTAAAATTTCTTTTTGAATCTTTGGTGATGTGTAAGAGGCATTTTTCGGAGCTTTATCCAATACTTTAGCAACATTATCATTATATGATCCCAACAATTTCACTATTTGAAGAAAATTTCCACGATTGATTGAATTTTGCCTTACATCACGACCTCTAAAAGCACAACCTTGAAATGCAAGCAATCATATTGTATCAATTGAGACCTTCAATCTTAGTCGATTATCTACAATTTGTTTAGAAGTGAAATTGTCCAATACCTTTTTTATATATGTTGAAATTGATTCATCATGTCTTCACATGATCTCTCGGCAACATTGTGAAAAGAATTAGGATCTTTTCCTATATGATTTAAAAAAGCACATTTTGCTCCATCCCTAACTTTTTTCCAATTCTGAAATCCATCAATAGTGAATGCTTGCTGCCCATAATATCCAGATTCACATGGTTTATAAAAAAGAAAGCATAGTAAACAAAAAGCTGCATCTTTTGCAGGTGAATATTCCAACCATGACTAAAATAGTTTCAACCATGACGGTTGAAAGCTACGAAGATGAGTTGTTGATCCAGATTTCAGATACTTTGAAAGTATAGGTTGATATGGACTAGCCTTAATATAAGCTCGTCGAATTTTATCACGTTGATTAACTTGATAATCCCAAATCTGTATACGTAATCCAGGATCTCGTTCCAATGAACCAATATCAATTTCTTTAACATCAATCTTTTGAGATTTTGTGGGAGGATTTTCAGGGATATCAACATTGGAAGTTGGCAATTATGTATTGTCAGCATTGACTTCTAAGGAACTTGCACTTTTTCTTTTAAAAAATCTATCAATTGTACATGGCTTTCCCATAATAATCTACAAATCAAAATAGAATTTATTACATACATGGTTAATGTTCTATTAGAAATTACAACCAATTGCTAATGTAATATATATATATATATATATCACAGGACATAGAAAATTTTTGTGCCTAGAATAACAAATATAACTAAAACAAATTTCATATAAATTTAAAAATTCAGAATTCAGATTCAACACATAAATTTTATACAAGTCTCAATTCGTTTTAATTTTGAATTTATAACACTTAATCTGAATAAAATTAAATTTGCCCAAATATGATTAAAAAAAAACCCTAGTAATTGAAATCATATGTCCTAATTCATGATTTTTTTTTTCTTAATATGTAAAATTAAAAAAAAATTACAATTGTATCAATATGACATTAAAAAAAAGATAATAAAAGTATTACAAATTGAAAACAACAATAAAAGAAAATATGAATCACATACCTGTAATAACGAGAAGATTAATAGCAGAAGCAAGACATTATTATTATTATTTTTTTTTTATGTATCCCAAGTTGATTTAACTCAAAAAAAAATCTTATGGTTGCTTCAATAAATTGAGACGGCGTCACGGCGTAGAGCAGGTCATAGGAATTAGGTTTTTTTTCTTTCTTCTTTTTGTCTTTTTCTATTTCTATTCAGGCTTTTTTTTTTTAAAAAAAAAAAGATACATGGCCCTCCCTAGCCATCTAACAAATAGATTGAGCCCTGCCCAGCCCAACAATACGATCCAATTCGAATTAGGCTAGGGACAAGCCTCATCCTTGTATTATTGTATTTTCTCTTTTTTGTGCTAATTAATTGTGTACATGTGTGTAACCAATGTAAAAGAGTTTTTATGTTAGTAGATTCATGTAACCATTTAACATGTTTGTTTTTCCATTTCTTTCTATCGTATTTACGTGGTAATGCCTAAATGATTACTTTCTATATTTTATTATTGGGGCGAAAATTTATCAAAGCTATAGAAAATTAAATAGTAATTTTACATTTTGACAAAACATTAGACTTCATTGCTAAAAGTTACTCATAATACACAACTATACAAATCCTAAATTCAACAAAATCATTTTTTCCACCGTAGGAGAAATGAATGCTTGTCTTATCTTATTGTGGCAAACTTATACCAAAAGTTTGGTTAACATTGCTATATGTCAAAATTTTATGAAGTCCTAACTGCAAGTGTTACTAAAAAAAATAATATTGAGACATTTAAAATATCACCTCTTAGATTTAAACATTGTGAATTGTTATATATCAATTGTTAATTTGCTTAGAAATTAAACATTAAGACCCATCACTCAGGAATGAAACAAGAAAAAGACTATGAGAGATCATGTCCTATTGTTTTTGTGAAAAATTCTGTTTAAATATAGCACTTTTGAAATATATATATATATATATATCTTATTTTATAAATAAAATAATCTCTTAATATAAAAGATATATATTTCATTCTTATATCATCTTACATTTTATTTTTTTTTGGTACCAAAAAAATTTCTTTATCCTAATAGAGATTATTTCTATGGTATTTGAATTTTTTTATGTGTATATATATATGTTTTTTTTTTTTTTTGATCAACCAAAAGAACTTTATTGATGAGGAAAACCTTACAACAAAGGTATAAACACAACAATAAAGGAGGGGAAGGGGGAGGGGGAGGGGGAGGGGGAGGGGGGATGATGCAAAAGCCATAATAGTGAAACGGCCCAATCCCAACTAGGTTGACACTAAAATGCTCGCACAATCATATTATAGCACCATACCAAGACTCTGTTGGCAGGGCCGGCCCTGAGTTCATCGGGGCCTAAGGTGAATTTCGGAAATGGGGGCCCTTTTATATTGAAAAAAAATTCATGAATAAAACGATAAGTTACAATTTTTTTATTTGTTTGTAACCATAAAAAAATTTACTTATACATATAATTATTAAAATTATAAATAAAACAATTTAATAAAATAAAATTAGAACAAAAAAATTAGGAAAAAATTATTCAATTAAAATTGATAAAGACCTAGGTAAAAAATTTGAGCAAAATTATTTATTCCACTAAAATCTAATAGATAAAGAAGGTACAAATAAAAAATAAAAAAATAGGGCCCATATATTGTATGTATTATTTTTCTTGAGCCCAAACACTTTTTTTTTAATATATATTTTCATTTTAATAAATATGGACCAAACTACACTTATAAATAAATATGGAGTAAATCATACATGGACCTAAAAAAATATTTTGGAGCCCTTTAAATTGATCCTAAAACCCAAAAAAAAAAAAAACATTGAGCCTATAATATTTTGCCAAATTTAGGGGCCCTATGTTATATATGTTTATATGTTTTACCAAATTTAGGGGCCCTATTGTTTTTTATTTATTTATTTATATATTTTCATTTTAATAAATATGGGCCAAACACATTTATAAATAAATATGGGCTAAATTATACATGGGCCCAATAAAACATTTGGAGCCCTTTAAATTGATCTTAAAACCAAAAAAAAAAAAAAAAAAAAAAAGATTGAACCTATAACAATTTTTTAAATTTGGAGGCCCTATTTTTTAGCCAAAATATGGGGCCTAAGGCACAAGCCTTACCTGCCTTAGGGCAGGGCCGACCCTGTCTGTTGGTGAGGAACCAACAGAGACACAGCAACAATACAATAGATCAGTCACAAAACAACAGCTAAGAAGATAAAAATAAAACAGATCAATACAAACATCAGCTATCAACATGCACCAAACACAAGTAACTATGTAACCGTCACACAGGTACAGAGGCACCAAATTGTCAAAATGCACCACATTAGCAGATTCTCATACTGCTGACTTGTTAGCAAAAATGCACCAGATTAACAAAGCAGCAGAGCAGCATACAAAGGCACTAGATGAACAGAACAGCAGTTACAGGGGCACCAAAGTAGCAATAGGCGAATCAGTCACCAAGAGCAAGACAGCACAGGTACGCAAAATAAAACCCATCAACTATCAACATGCACTAGACACAAGCAGCTCAACAGATACACAAAAACACCAGATGAACAAAACAGTAGTAGATAGAGGCACCAAAGCTATATAGTTTATATATTATATTGTAAATATATGTGTGTTTGTATGTACGATAGAAACAAAAATATTTTTTTAACCTTTCCAGTGATAAAATTTGGGTTCCGTCCCTGCCAACACTCACATCATTGTGAACAAATTTAGAAGCAATGTTCTAGGGGTCTCTAACTTTGTTCATGATCCTAAACAAAAATATTAACAATACAAAAGTTAATTTTTTTTTAACCTCTGGTGATAAAATTCGAGTCCTGTCCCTACCAACACTCGCATCATTGTGGACAAATTTAGAAGCGATGTTCTAAAGGTCTCTGACTTTATTCATGATCCTAAACAAGAATATTAACAATATAAAAATCAAACACAAAATCACAAAAAAAAAAAAAACATAAATAAACAAGATTTTACAAAATTATTATTGAAATCCAATCCTACAAAATTCAGTTCATTAATATATTTTTGTGTTCGATGTTATATTTAATTTTTGAAATACTAAACTCAGTAAGTCCTAAAAATGGATTTTATCGAAGGGGAAGGTTCACTTGGTAAAATGGAAGGAAGTAGCTAAACCAGTGGAGCAAGGGGGTTTGGGGGTAAGGAGAGTTAAGGTGGTTAATGATTGCCTTTTGTTGAAATGGAAATGGAGGTTTGGGGTTGAGCACAAAGCTTTGTGGAGGGTAATTTGTAGTAAATATCGGTTAGATGAGGGGAGCTGGAGCCCTCCTGCTAGCCCCATAAGCAGGTTCTCTAAAATATGGAATGACATATTATCAGGATCTGATCAGAGTGGCAGCTTGCTGGAATTCTTTTTGAATAACTGTAAGGTGAAAGTGGGGAATGGACATAGAGTTAAATTTTGGGTGGATAAATGGTGTAACAATTTATGTCTCAAAGATGAATTCCCACTCTTATATAGGTTGGTAGGCAAAAAGGGTGAGACTCTAGCTGCTATGCTGGAAAGGAAAGAGGCTGCTGGTGAATGGGTGTTCCACTTTAGAAGGGAACTGTATGATTGGGAAAGTCCAGAGGTAACCAGATTGAAAAACCACCTAGAGGCAGGCTCAGTTATTAGGAACTCTGAAGAAGATACACTAGTTTGGATGGCCTCAAAATCAGGAAGTTTTTCTGTTGAATCAGTGTACAGATTTTTAGCAGCTGCCTTCGGTAGCTTCAATCCAACCAGTAAAAGGATTTGGGTAAAACACATCCCACCCAAAGTTCAATTTTTTGGATGGCTTGCTTGGAAAGGAAAATTAAAGACTTCAGAATTTCTTACCAGGATTGGTGTACTTCATGCTAATGTCTCCTCAGTATGTTGCCTGTGCAAATCTGGGACTGAGACAATTAACCATGTGCTATTGTCATGCCAGGTGGCTTGGAGTGTGTGGTCTGCAATACTTAAATGGTGGGATGTCCAAGGTGCTTTGCCAGATTCAGTAGAGGCTGTTCTTGACTGGTGGGCAGGGGTGAGGTTTACAAAAAAGGCGAGGTTGATGTGGAAAGCTCTTCCTTTGGTTGTTATGTGGTCTCTATGGAACCATCGCAATGAATGCTTATTTCGGGATGTTGCCCTAAGTGGGGAGGGTGTTTCTGATATGGTTAAGGTTAGGATGGCCTTTTGGTTTAAGGAGGTATATAAGGATTGCAGGTTCTCTGTGCATGATTTCATTTTTAATTTGGAGCACATTAGATCTTGCTTGGGAGATGCATCCAGGGGTGTCTCATAATGTTCTTGCTGAGCGTGCGTTGGTTGATATTTTTGTGGAGTCTGTTTTGATTTGCTGTGATATTAATCTGCCTTATCTGAGTTGTTCTGTTTAATCTTCTTCACCTGCTCTGCCAATCTGCTTCATCTGCTCTGGTTCTTCGGATCTATCAATCTATTCTGTATGTTAATCTGCTTCACCTGAGCTGCCAGGTTAATCTGCTTCACATGGTCTGCTAGCTGCTCTGGTATACTCTAGTCCCATGCAGAGTAGGAGAATGTATTCAGTGGTTTAGCTGCTATCTTCATTGGTTTGGCTGCTATCTGCTGTATAATGGTGCTGCTGTATTATGGTGTTGCTGGATGCTTGTCCCAGCTCCTTGGCTGTCTTTCTGGATTTCTTTCTGTTGTTTTTTCTCTCCGTTTGTTGGATTCTCTCCAACTAGGAGGTTGGAGCTTGTTCTAGCTCCAAGCTCCTCTTCATTGATGTTCTCCATTGTACTTTGTACGTGCTTCATCAATGAAGTTTTTTGCCGATCAAAAAAAAAAATCGATGCATATGTCAGCTCCTCCATCTCATTCACTATCAATGGACTCGACATTTGGTTAATCCAAATTTGGATTGGAATGTTTTATTCATGTCCGAAAGGTTTATAGCGGGTTCGGTTTTAATGATTCAAATCATTCAATTTATTGAGCACTACATGTATATCATCTTTAAAAGAAATGAGATCGATCTGATATTCGTAGTCACTTTGTTTTATTGTGTTTGTCTCCAAAAATAATTAATAGTCAATAGGTTTTAAAAATAAATTGTTCAAAAAATTCTTTTTATACAAATATAATAAAATGAATGAGTTACAAATATCGAATCAATCTATTTTTATTTTTATTTTTTTTTAGATACTATACACAGAAGATTCGATAAAAAGAATAATTCAAATCATCAAAATAGAACACGTAATGTGTTTTACGAATCCAAACAATGTGATCTAGTCCAAATAATGAACAAAGAGAAACCCTCTCTTTTAGTGTTACATTTCAAGTCAATTTGTAAGTTGTAAAAGCAATTATTTGTATATAGTTTTTAGATTTGGGGTGGCTGTTGTGCTAGGCCACATCAGTTACTGTTGTGTAGTCAAACGAGTCTATTTTATGGCCCATTTTAATAATTTGCACCGTTCAAAGCTTAAAGTAGACCAAGTAAAACATGTTTGCAAAAAATCATGTTAATTGGAAGGATTTGGAGTGGCTGTTGTGCTGGGGCACAACAGCCATTACTGAGCAACCAAATGGGCCCCATTTTGGGCCCCATTTTGATGATCCAAACATTCACATTTTAAAATAGATCGGGTAGAGCATATTTACAAAAAATCAAATTAATCGGATATCATTAATCCTTCCATGTACTCAAATTTGTATTCATTTTAATACTTTAAATCACAATTATCGTTTATTTTTCTACATACAAATATGAGTACATGAAAGAGTTAACGATAACCAATTAACTATATTTTTTTTTTCAGGTATACTTCACGCGATATACTTTAAAATATGTGAAAAATCTAGAAAATCCCCTAGATGTTGATTTGTGATTATGTATCAATTTTAAGAAGTAAACAACAATCCCAATCAAACAATCAAGACAAATCGACACAACGATTTTACGTGAAAAAACCACAATTGGACACCTCCAATTGTGATAAAAAAAAACAACGAGCAACAGCCACAAAACAATCCACTAAGATGATATAAAAGAATTACACAGGTATACTCTCAATTACCTAGTGAATCTACGCCCGAATTGAACCAACCTCTATGTGTCTCTTCCAACCCCGTCTTCACCTCGGAATTGTCTTGACGATGAGCCACTCTAGAATCCACCAAAGTTTCAGGCTCGTATTCTTTAGAATTCACCGAAGAACAACTCTCTCTTTTGTGTAGAACAAACAAATAATCCTTTGATGTATACTCTTTAAACCATGAGTTGAATACTCAATCAAAACATCAAAGAAAACTAGCAAAATATTTCCAGATATAAACCCTAGCACCCAAGAAGAAGATTTGGAGAAGTTATACTAGATTTGGACTGAAACACGTATTTATAGAAAACTGTCCCGCGATCTCCGCTCGAGCGTCGCATTGGCTGCTCGAGCGGACCTACGCTCGAGCGCAGAAAGTTCTGCTCGAGCGGGAAAAAACAACATCCAATATTTTTGCAGGCGAATAAACTTCTGGAACTCAGCATTCTCCGCTTGAGCGGGGGAATGTCCGCTCGAGCAGATAGGTAACTTTGAATGCATTTTTGCATTTTGCTTTTGGGGCGCTGCCCCTCGACCCCGCCATGGCGCTGTCCCGGACCCGCCAAGGGGCGTTGCCCCTTGGATCCTCGTGAGCTGACCGGGCAGCTCGATCCCTGTCATAATCAGCGAAGTGGCAATCTTGAAAGCATTATCATCATAAACTTCTCTGCAAGGCACAATTCGGGTCGGATTCGCATCTAAAATTCATATCCTCACTGAAATACAAGAACGAATAAAATTACAACTGAAATAAGTTTTGTGAAGCCCCTGAAATATGTATTCATTTTAAAAACCCTAATGTTTGAATTATTTTCTTAAAGCCCCTCGGTTACTTGAATTAATTTGAATCTTGTCGGTTAGCATTACCTTTTTTTTTTTTTTTAATCAAAACAGGAATTACCCTAGCCAGATTAGGTTTCCTAACCTAATTTAATTCTACCTAAGTTACATGTATTTAACTCCAAGCCCTCACCCTTTCTTTAAATTCAAAACTTATCCAAAAACTAGTATTTGTACCTTGTACCTTGAAGTACCATCAATATTGTAAGATACATATATATATATATATATACATCTTGAAGAGTGTGCCCTAGGACCAAAACTAATAAAATAATAACTCCATCGCACTTCCCCAAGGCCAGCCACCCTAGAAAGAAGAGAGGAGCCAATTTCAAGATTTTTGATCATGATATTCTAGGAAAAACCAAAACCTAGTACCCTAGGCCTAGGATGATGTTCCCTATACTAGTTACCTTTCAACTAAAAATCAACTAAATAATGCCTAATCCTATGATTTAGCACCTTAGTTACTCCTATCCCATTAGACTCCAAGAAAAATCCTAAACTTTCCATCCATTTCCAACTAGTGGACTTTTAGGACATTTTACATCAAAAATTGCCTATATATATACCAACCTCCCCTAGCATGGCAAGACACAAACACCACACCCACACACACACACATTCGGCTAGCGAGAGGGAGGAGAGCAAGAGAGAGAGGTCTAGAAGAAGAAGAGGAAGAAAGAAGAGAGCTTTCTTGTGCAAAGCTTAGTAAGTAAGCCACAAACACAACATTCTCTTTCATTTTCTTTTTTCAATACATGTTTCTAAAGGTTGTAAATAATGTTTTCAGAACTGATATTACTAAGTTCTTATGTTAAAAGTGCTAAGGTTTGAGTATTGATTCCATCTCTCTTGTATTTTCCCCATTTTGGTCCAGAACCCTCTTTTTTTGTACCAATCTCTCAACTTTGCAAAGGCACTCCTTCAAACAAATTTTCTGAGTTAAATATATGATAGTTAGCATATTTTCTTCACAAAATAAATGAAACTTTCCCTTGGTGGAATCCCTTTTTCATAAATCTTCTTGTTTTGGGCAAAGTACCCTAGAATCTATTTTTGCAGCCCACTTCCAGAAATTCTAGAAAAATGTTTAAAATTATTCTGGACCTCTATTTTGTGTCAAAACATTCCTTAAGGTGTTAGCTTTCAACTAAAATTGGTTTCATCATAAAACATTTAGCGGTTTGCAAGAAACTCAATTTTTCGTAACGGTCGATGAATCTGGACAAAATCTGGACAGCGCTGGAATATTTTCTAAATAACTTAAAATCTGGAAAAGCGATCCCATTTCCGAAAAATGTTCTAGAAACTAAATTAAATCCTCTACGAACCATAGGAAGGCCAAGTCCAGTGAAGGATCTAAAATAGTCCTTTCATTTTAATCTTTATGTGATATTAAATCTGAAAATTTTGTTATGCATGGATGTTTTATGCCTTGTATTCATGAAAATGTTTATTAGTTCGTGATCATATCCTGGCATGATATTGTATGTGTTATGTTATGTTCTTCATCTTCTTCACCTTATTGGAGTAGAATATTTAACTCAACGGGAAACCTAATGGGAAGGGAATTGGGTTTTCGAGCGCTTAAGTGATGAAAAAAAATGAGAATATGGGATATATGGATTGTTGGGATGCGTTCCCTATTCGAAATTTAAAGTCTTGCGCAAGTGATTTTCGAAACCCTTGAACGGAGCGGTTGTATTCGGACCCTAGGTGCTTTGGTGTAAGGAGAGATTCGGGCAAGGCCCTATTTTACCGTCTCTTTTGAGGCCCTGCGGTTGGCGCTACACGGTACATAACCGTTGGTAGGCATCCGAGGTTAGGTCTGCAACAAAGCAGCAAAAGAGGGGGCATACCGAATAATTCGCGTCCGATTCTCGTGGTTGGGAGGACGAAATCTCTTTGGCGGATTTCTAGTTGCTAACAACCTAACTTAACCCTTTATTTATTTATTTGAGTATTATGCTTTATTACTTGATGTTATAATGGTGATTGTGTATTGGACTGGGAAAAAAGGGTAGGGTGTGTGTGTGTTTACTGGGCATTCAAAGCTCACGACGTATCATGCCAGGTGACGAAGCGAAACTCATAGCTGGAGACGACGAGCCCGAAACTTTCGAAGACTTTTGGCTATCCTAGAAAAATTAGAAGTTTCTTTTTGGATATTTTGTAAAGACTCATTTGAAGACTTAAGCTTTCTTCTGGAATGTAATGTAATGGAACCATCCTTGAGTTATATATATTGTGATTGTTAAGTATTTATATTCTATGTACGAATCTTATCGTTGCTTATGAGACCTTGTGTCAATACCTTTTAAGATCTGTCAAAAAGACAGTGCGCTGCCTAAGAAAGCTGGACTTAGAAGGGAGGCTAATTTGACTCCTCTGGTGATCTGGGATCTTACTTGGTTATTGACCATAGGACTCATTAGTGACTCTCCCTTGACAGCAACCAATAGTGTAGAATCGGGGCATCACAACTTGGTATCAGAGCCTAAGTTCAACCCTTAACCCTCGCAACCCTATACGGGACTCTAGAAGCCCTTACCCCTTATCTTATTTTATTCTATCACGCTATTATAAGAAGATTAACTAATAAAAATCTTTTCCACCTTAGGATGTCATCGAGAGGCTATCAAGGACGCGGCGTCAGTACCGACTCGTGGGGTGTTTTCCGTATGCAAGGAAGGAGGGCCATGTCTGTCAGCCCCTACTTTAGCCGCCGACGTTGTGAAATCACCGCTGAGGACATGATCAAGACCGAGATACGTAAGGTGGAGACGGAGTACTCCCACTATACGAGGACGCAGAAGAGGTCTTTGGCGCGGCGCCGCCTATAATTTCTGAGCCGGGTAGCAAAGAAGGCGATCCGAATGGGGCAAGATGAACAGAGGATGGACTCCTTGATACACCGAGCTTTGACCGCCATAGCACCGACTTAGGCTGAAAGCCACGAATCTTGTTATCACGTGCCAGGCGACAATCAACCAATGGATATGGAGCATCCACCAAAGCAGCAAGGAGCAAACCCAGCCTACCCTATCGAGGTGTCATCTGATCACAATCCTCCCGCACCAATATACACCCCCCGCTCTCCAGACCAAGCCACCGACTCCGCTGATGAAGACCCAGAAGAAGACTTTGATTGGTCGGGAAACGAGAACTAAATCGAGGGATATTGAAACTAGACTTTTGTAAAACCCGCTAATGGGGATCCTTAAAATAAGATAGCCTGAACCTTGTAATGCGTAGAAGCTATTTGAATGTAACTCCGATGTAGGAGCCCTTTTGTAATGATGCCTATTATAATATATGAATGATGTGTTGATCTATGTTATTGACTATTACTTGCTTTAGTGCACCCTAAGGAAATTGAACCTTTATCTCAAATCTAAGTAGTAAGATTTTCTAAGACTGGAAACCAACTCATCACATGCCATGAACAGAATGGTGGACACGCGAGCTAATGGATATACCGAAACAAGCAACAATGTACGAAACCATCCCATAAATCAACACGGACCCATCCCTGCAGGGGCTGACATCCCCAATAACCTAGGTCATCAAATTTTGGAGGAACTAGGGCAAATAAGGAACAATCGGCAGAATGAGAGGACTCGACTCTTTTCTAAGTTTCGGAAGCAGAGGCCCCCAAAGTTCACAGGCGTACCAGACCCGAAGGTAGCTGAAAATTGGCTCCAGCAGATATAGAAAATGTTAGACACTATGGACATAACCGAGGCCGCTGATAGAATAGCTTTGGCAGTATTCAAGCTGGATGATGAGGCTGACCATTGTGGGAGTTAATCAAGAATACTCGTGACGTAGCGAGTCTATCATGGAACCAGTTCAGGGAACTATTCTTAAATAAATATTTCCCAAGTACTATCTGCCGAGAACGAGTCAAGGAATTCCAAAACCTGGAACAAGGAAATATGACCGTGACCCAGTATGCTGCAAAATTTGAAAAGCTAGCCCGATACGCAACCAGATACATAGCAAATGATGAAGAGAAAACAAGGATGTTCGAGTGGGGACTGGACCTTACAATCAGGGGAAGAGTTCTTCCGCAACGACTCCTCTCATATGCCGAGGTGCTGGAAATGGCATTAGAATCTGAAAGGGAAGTGAACGACACCAGGAAGGCTTGGAATAAGAGAAAAGGGAGTCAGACGTCTATTGGACCTCAAAGGATCTAGAGAGGAAGCGTGACCTCAAAGCCCTACTCCAGACCACAACCACAACAGCAACGACAGCAACCGCAACAATAGATCCAGAGAGGAGGCTACCAACAAAGGCTGATGAGACAAATCCAGTGCTTTCATTGCCAACAATTAGGGCACAAAAGGAGCAAATGTCCCCAACTCCCTCCATCTAGATACCAAGGAGAAGGTTCCGGAGAAAATGCCCAGGCATTAGGAGGGCAGAAGCCTTGGACAAATAAGACAGGATCTACTGGGCAGCAGTACCAGAAGAGTGGAGGAACTCAGAACGCCAAGACCAGTGGCAACTAGAAGGCAGTCGGCAGAGTCTTTGCCCTGCAAGAGGAAGAGGCGGACCCGTCCATAATTGAGGGTAATTTAGTACTATACAATTCTTGGGTGCATGTTTTATTTGATACCGGTGCATCACATTCTTTCATATCCTCTGCTTGTGCGAAGTCACTAGAACTTGTATGTGAACCCTTAGTAACTGCCTTACGTGTAATGTCACCTATGGGAGGATGCGTTTGGGTAGGATCGATCTGTAAGTGCTGTAAGATAGGGATGTCAAACCTATGCTTAACTTGCGACCTTCGTATCATGGAAATGTCGGACTTCGACATCATCTTGGGCATGGATTGGTTGTTCGCCCACCGGGCGGTGATCGACTGTCATCAGAAGAAAGTGGTAGCTTATACGCAAGATGGAACACGTTTCCGGTTTAAGGGGGATAGACAAGACCCCATGGTTTGAACAAAACATCGGACGCAGTGGCGTGATCAACTTGCGGGTAGGATAGCAAGCCTAATTCTAAATGAGGAAGGCTAAGGCAAAATAGAACTTCCACGTGTAGTATGCGATTATGCAGATATATTTCTTACGGAATTACCAGGATTGCCGTCAACTTGGGAAGTAGACTTTAGCATCGAGTTGCAACCTGGAACTACCCCGATATCCATGGCTCCGTATCGTATGGCACCAGTAGAACTACGAGAATTGAAGACACAGCTACAGGAATTGCTCGAGAGAGGATTCAATAGGCCAAGTACTTCGCCATGGGGAGCACCCATGTTGTTTGCTAAAAAGAAAGATGGATCGTTGAGGCTATGCATCGATTCTCGTCAACTCAATCGAGTCACGATTAAGAATCGATACCCACTCCCAAGGATTGATGACCTTTTTGACCAACTTAGAGGCTCAAGGTGCTATTCAAAGATCAATCTTAGGTCAGGTTACCATCAACTGCGAGTCAAGGAGGAGGATATACCAAAGACTGCCTTCCGTACTAGATATAGCCACTATGAGTTTGTAGTAATGCCCTTCGGACTAACCAACGCACCGGCAGTATTCATGAGCCTAATGAATAAGATTTTTAGACCATACCTTGACCAATTTGTAGTAGTATTCATTGATGACATCTTGGTATATTCAAGGTCTGAAGAAGAGCATGAGCAACATTTAAGGAATGTCCTTCAAGTTCTTAGGGATAATCAGTTATATGCCAAGGCGAGTAAATGCGAGTTCTGGTTGAATGAAGTAAAGTTCTTAGGGCATGTGGTATCAGAGAATGGGATTGCGGTGGGTCCAACCAAGGTGGAGGCAATATTAGATTGGAGGCAACCAAAGACCGTGTCAGAAATCCGCAGCTTCTTAGGATTGGCTGGTTATTACCGGAGGTTCATTCAAGATTTCTCTAAACTAGCTAAACCAATGACTTGTTTGACGCAAAAGGAAGTAAAGTATGAGTGGGACGAAGCTTGCGAAAAATCCTTCCAAGAGCTAAAGAAGAGGTTAACTAGTGCGCCAATTTTGACCATCCCAGAACGAGAAGAGGGGTACACTGTGTATTGCGATGCGTCTAAAGAAGGATTAGGTTGCGTGCTCATGCAAAATGGAAAGGTAGTCGCATATGGGTCCAGGCAGTTGAAACCTCATGAGTACAACTACCCCACGCATGACTTGGAGTTACCAGCCGTAGTTTTTGCCCTAAAGCAATGGCGACATTACCTGTATGGGGAACAATTTGAGATTTTCACAGATCACAAGAGTTTGAAGTATCTATTCACACAGAAGGACCTTAACTTGAGACAGAGACGATGGATGGAGTATCTTGAGGATTTCCAGTTCACTCTTTCATATCACCCCGGTAAAGACAATGTAGTAGCAGATGCTCTAAGTCGTAAGAGCAGAGGGATGATGGCTAAGATCTCCGTCAAGGAATGGGATATGGTTAAGACACTCAATGAGTTCAGGATCCAAGTAGAATCTCAAGATACAAGAGCATATCTTAGTGCGCAGAAGTTGATGCCTAAGTTGATGAAAGTGGTCCTTGAGGCCCAGAAGCACGATCAAGAGGTAGCCTACATCAAGGGACGTCTGGAATCAGGAGAGCCCATGCCCAATTGGGTAATTCACCTCGATGGGAGTTTAAGATACCAAGGTAGATTGTTTGTACCAAGTGACAAGTTACTTAGAGAAAAGGTACTAACGGAATGTCATCATTCTGCATTCGCGGTACATCCAAGAGGGACTAAAATGTACCAAGATTTGAAGAGGCAGTATTAGTGGAATGGAAGAAGGAAGTGGCTAAATTTGTAGCAAGATGTCTGACACGCCAACAAGTGAAGGCGGAACATCAAAAATCAAGGGGAATGTTGCAACCTCTGCCGATAGCCGAATGGAAGTGGGAGTACGTGACGATGGATTTTGTGACAGGGTTGCCTAAATCACCTAAAAGGCGCGATGCTATATGGGTAATAGTGGACCGTTTCACCAAGTTAGCACATTTCCTACCCTATAAGATGACTGACACTTTAGAGTCTATGTGCAGGCTCTACATTGGGGAAATCATTCTACTACATGGAATTCCGGTATCTATCATGTTAGATTGTGATCCACGGTTCACCTCTCGATTTTGGGGGAGCTTGCAGGAAGCTCTTGGTACTGAGTTATGTTTTAGCACCGCCTTTCACCCGCAGACGGATAGACAATCTGAACGCACAATCCAGACACTCGAAGACATGTTGAGAGCTTGCGCAATGGATTTTCAAGGAAATTGGGAATGACACCTACCTCTAATTGAATTCGCCTACAACAACAGCTTTCAAGCTAGCATCGGTATGGCGCCCTTTGAAGCATTATACCGATGACCTTGTAGATCGCCGATTTATTGGACGGAAATGGGTGATACAAATCTAATAGGACCCGAACTTGTTCTAGAGACTACTGAGAAGGTCAAATTGATCCGACAACGGTTAAAGACTGCCCAAGACCGTCAAAGAAATTATGCAGACAGGAAGAGAAGACCATTGATGTTTGAAGTAGGCAGCCACGTATTCTTAAAGGTGCAACCTAGGCGTGGAGTCGTACGTTTTGGGAGAAAAGGGAAGTTGTCACTACGATATATTGGGCCTTTTGGGGTATTGGAAAGAGTGGGTGAAGTAGCATATAAACTAGCTCTACCCCCGCAGTTAGCAGGGATACACAACGTCTTCTATGTATCTATGTTGAGAAAATACATCGCTGACCCATCACACATCCTCAAGTGGAAAGAAATCAGTCTTGACAAAGATGTTACATTTAAAGAAGGACCGGTAGCAATACAAGACAGTCGAGAGAAGAACCTTAGAGGCAAGACGGTTCACTTGGTGAAAGTGCTATGGTGTCATCGGGGAATTGAGGAGTCTACTTGGGAACGCCAGGATTGGGTGAAGGCAAACAACCCCGAGCTTTTCGAAAGCAATAGGTAGTTAAATTTCGAGTACGAAATTGTTTTAAGGGGGATAGGTTGTGAAGCCCCTGAAATATGTGTTCACTTTAAAAACCCTAATGTTTGAATTATTTTCTTCAAGCCCCTCGGTTACTTGAATTAATTCGAATCTTGTCGGTTAGCATTACTTTTTTTTTTTTATCAATACAGGAATTACCCTAGCCGGATTATGTTCCCTAACCTAATTTAATTCTACCTAAGTTACATGTATTTAACTCTAAGCCCTCACCCTTTATTTAAATTCAAAACTTACCCAAAAACTAGTACTTGTACCGTATACCTTGAAGTACCATCAATCTTGTAAGATATATATATATATATATATACACCTTAAAGAGTGTGCCCTAGGACCAAAACGAATAAAATAATAACTCCATCACACTTCCCCAAGGCCGGCCACCCTAAAAAGAAGAGAGGAGCCAATTTCAAGATTTTTGATCATGATATTCTAGGAAAACCAAAACCTAGTACCTTAGGCCTAGGATGATGTTCCCTATACTAGTTACCTTTCAACTAAAAATCAACTAAATAATGCCTAATCCTATGATTTAGCACCATAGTTACTCCTATCCCATTAGACTCCAAGCAAAATCCTAAACTTTCCATCCATTTCCAACTAGTGGACTTTTAGGACATTTTACATCAAAAATTGCCTATATATATACCAACCTCCCCTAGCTTGGCAAGACACAAACACCACACCCACACACACACACATTTGGCTAGAGAGAGGGAGGAGAGCAAGAGAGAGAAGTCTAGAAGAAGAAGAGGAAGAAAGAAGAGAGCTTTCTTGTGCAAAGCTTAGTAGGTAAGCCACAAACACAACATTCTCTTTCATTTTCTTTTTTCAATACATGTTTCTAAAGGTTCTAAATAATGTTTTCAGAATTGATATTACTAAGTTTTTATGTTAAAAGTGCTAAGGGTTGAGTATTGATTCCATCTCTCTTGTATTTTCCCCATTTTGGTCCAAAACCCTATTTTTTTGTACCAATCTCTCAACTTTGCAAAGGCACTCCTTCAAACAAATTTTCTGAGTTAAATATATGATAGTTAGCATATTTTCTTCACAAAATAAATGAAACTTTCCCTTGGTGGAATCCCTTTTTCATAAATCTTCTTGTTTTGGGCAAAGTACCTTAGAATCTGTTTTTGCAGCCCACTTCCATAAATTCTAAAAAATGTATTAAATTATTCTGGGTCTCTATTTTATGTCACAACCTTCCTTAAGGTGTTATCTTTCAACTAAAATTGGTTTCATCATAAAAAATTAAGCGGTTTGCAAGAAAATCAATTTTTCATAACGGTCGACGGATCTGGACAGAATTTGGACAGCGTTGGAATATTTTCTAAATAACTTAAAATCTGGAAAAGCGATCCCATTTCCAAAAAATGTTCTAGAAACTAGATTAAATCCTCTACGAACCATAGGAAGGCCAAGTCCGGTGAAGGATCTAAAATAGTCCTCTCATTTTAATCTTTATGTGATATTAAATCTGAAAAATTTGTTATGCATGGATGTTTTAAGCCTTGTATTCATGAAAATGTTTATTAGTTCATGATCATATCCTAGCCTGATATTGTATGTGTTATATTATGTTCTTCATCTTCTTTACCTTATTGATACATGCTTGTATGGATATTTTTATCTTGTTAAGTTGTCTAACCTTGATGTAAAATATTTAACTCAGCGGGAAACCTAATGGGGAGTGAATTGGGTTTTCGAGCGCTTGAGTGATGAAAAAAAATGAGAATATGTGATTTATGGATTGTTGGGATGCGTTCCCTATTCGAAAGTTAAAGTCTTGCGCAAGTGGTTTTCGGAACCCTTGAACAAAGCGGTTGTAGGTGGTTTGGTGTAAAGAGGGATTCAGGCAAGGCCCTATTTTACCGTCTCTTTTGAGGCCCTGCGATTGGCGCTACACGGTACATAACCGTTGGTAGGCATCCGAGGTTAGGTCTGCAACAAAGCAGCAAAAGAGGGGGCATACCGAATAATCCGCATCCGATTCTCGTGGTTGGGAGGACGAAATCTCTTTGGCGGATTTCTAGTTGCTAACAACCTAACTTAACCCTTTATTTATTTATTTGAGTATTATGCTTTATTACTTGATATTATAATGGTGATTGTGTATTGGACTGGGAAAAATGGGTAGGGTGTGTGTGTGTTTACTGGGCATTCAAAGCTCACGACGTAACATGTCAGGTGATGAAGCGGAACTCATAGCTGGAGACGACGAGCCCGAAACTTTTGAAGACTTTTGGCTATCCTAGAAAAATTAGAAGTTTCTTTTTGGATGTTTTGTAAAGACTCATTTGAAGACTTAAGCTTTCTTCTGGAATGTAATGTAATGGAACCATCCTTGAGTTATATATATTGTGATTGTTATATATTTATATTCTATGTAAGAATCTTATCGTTGCTTATGAGACCTTGTGTCAATACCTTTTAAGATCTGTCAAAAGGGTAGTGCGCCGTCTAAGAAAGCTGGACTTAAAAGAGAGGCTAATTTGACTCCTCCGGCGATCTGGGATCTTACTTGGTTATTGACCATAGGACTCATTAGTGACTCTCCCTTGACAGCAACCAATAGTGTAGAACTGGGGCGTCACAAGTTTTGTCAAACGGGATTGCCAAAAATAAAAACGTAACAATATGAATTATTCAAACTATCAAAATAGATCCTAAAATGAATCCATTTGACTGCATAGCAATAGCTATTGTATCCCAGCACACCTAGCAGGATTTAGGGGGGTTGTTGTGCTGGAAGCACAGCAACCACTGCTTGGCAACCAAATGAGCCCATTTTGGCCCTCATTTTGATTATCTAAACCGTTCACGTTTTAGAATAGATCACCCGCGGAAAAACAAGTTAATCGGATATTGTTAACACTTTCATCTTACATTTGTATTTATTTTAATACTTTAAATCACAATTATCATTTATTTTTATGGAAAATTATTTAGTAATCCCGGAACACCACGTAGCTATACTCCAAGCCAATCACCAATTATTTGGCCCTCATGTTATTCTGTCATCCCCAACATAAATCGCGGCCTCCTACCCCTCTCTATCAATCAAAATCTTATGGAGCACCATGTGTCCATATTCCGAAAATACTGAATAATCACCCTATTTTTATAAATACAAATATGAGTAGATGAAAGGGTTAACAATATCCAATTAACATGATTTTTTTACAGGTATGTTCTACTTGATTTATTTTAAAATTTGAATGGCTTGAATTATTAAAATAAATCCCGAAATGAGCCTATTTGGCTATACAACAATAACTTTTATGCCCTTTAACACAGAACTGCCCCAAATCCAATTTTTTTTTATTAAAAATCAAAGCAAATTGCGGTTTTCTTTGTTAGACGGCTAACGAATATTGTTGGACAGCTAACGATTCCTTATTATATCGGCCAGAATGCATCGATCATGTGAGAAAAATTATTATTTACATAGCGTTTTTAGAAATAAATAATTACAAGACACGCTAAGTGAATTAAATTGTCCCTCAACTGTGTAAGAAAGTTGAATGAACATATTTTAATTAAAAAAAAAAAAATTCAGACCTCATTAGTTTAAAACAATGTTTAAAAATGTCTTCCAGTTTTCTCACACTATTTAATGATTGGAGGAGGGTCTTCTCCCATCGAGACTTTGGATTAGAGAGCATTGTTTGAGCTTGTGGAGGTTGTTACGTTACGGGTCTTATTTCTATAATTCGAATTGTTTATTTTGTTAGATATTTTGTGTATTTCATTCACAAAAAATTAGATCAATCCAATAATTGTAACTTATTCAATTTATTCCTTTTTCATCCAAAAAAAAAAAATTTATGTTTTTAAAAAAAAAACTATACATTTTTTTTGTTGAATACTGATAAATTGAGTAATATATAATTATCGGATAAACTTAATTTTTTATAAAAATAAAATAAATAAAATATCCAATAAAATAAAAAAATTCAAATTATCAAAATGAAACCGGTGATAATCCTTATAAGCCCAAACAACATCCTCCTCCTTAATATAATCCACGGAAATGCTGGAGACCCCCTAGCTCCGAGGTTAGTTCTGCAACAAAGCAGCAAAAGAGGGGGCATACCGAATAATCCGCGTCCGATTCTTGTGGTTGGGAGGACGAAATCTCTTTGGCGGATTTCTAGTTGCTAACAACCTAACTTAACCCTTTATTTATTTATTTGAGTATTATGCTTTATTGCTTGATATTATAATGGTGATTGTGTATTGGACTGGGAAAAATGGGTAGGGTGTGTGCGTGTTTATTGGGCATTCAAAGCTCACGACGTATCATGTCAGGTGACGAAGCGGAACTCATAGCTGGAGACGACGAGCCCGAAACTTTTGAAGACTTTTGGCTATCCTAGAAAAATTAGAAGTTTCTTTTTGGATGTTTTGTAAAGACTCATTTGAAGACTTAAGCTTTCTTCTGGAATGTAATGTAATGGAACCATCCTTGAGTTATATATATTGTGATTGTTATATATTTATATTCTATGTAAGAATCTTATCGTTGCTTATGAGACCTTGTGTCAATACCTTTTAAGATCTGTCAAAAGGGTAGTGCGCCGTCTAAGAAAGCTGGACTTAAAAGAGAGGCTAATTTGACTCCTCCGGCGATCTGGGATCTTACTTGGTTATTGACCATAGGACTCATTAGTGACTCTCCCTTGACAGCAACCAATAGTGTAGAACTGGGGCGTCACAAGTTTTGTCAAACGGGATTGCCAAAAATAAAAACGTAACAATATGAATTATTCAAACTATCAAAATAGATCCTAAAATGAATCCATTTGACTGCATAGCAATAGCTATTGTATCCCAGCACACCTAGCAGGATTTAGGGGGGTTGTTGTGCTGGAAGCACAGCAACCACTGCTTGGCAACCAAATGAGCCCATTTTGGCCCTCATTTTGATTATCTAAACCGTTCACGTTTTAGAATAGATCACCCGCGGAAAAACAAGTTAATCGGATATTGTTAACACTTTCATCTTACATTTGTATTTATTTTAATACTTTAAATCACAATTATCATTTATTTTTATGGAAAATTATTTAGTAATCCCGGAACACCACGTAGCTATACTCCAAGCCAATCACCAATTATTTGGCCCTCATGTTATTCTGTCATCCTCAACATAAATCGCGGCCTCCTACCCCTCTCTATCAATCAAAATCTTATGGAGCACCATGTGTCCATATTCCGAAAATACTGAATAATCACCCTATTTTTATAAATACAAATATGAGTAGATGAAAGGGTTAACAATATCCAATTAACATGATTTTTTTACAGGTATGTTCTACTTGATTTATTTTAAAATTTGAATAGCTTGAATTATTAAAATAAATCCCGAAATGAGCCTATTTGGCTATACAACAATAACTTTTATGCCCTTTAACACAGAACTGCCCCAAATCCAAATTTTTTTTATTAAAAATCAAAGCAAATTGCGGTTTTCTTTGTTAGACGGCTAACGAATATTGTTGGACAGCTAACGATTCCTTATTATATCGGCCAGAATGCATCGATCATGTGAGAAAAATTATTATTTACATAGCGTTTTTAGAAATAAATAATTACAAGACACGCTAAGTGAATTAAATTGTCCCTCAACTATGTAAGAAAGTTGAATGAACATATTTTAATAAAAAAAAAAAAAATTCAGACCTCATTAGTTTAAAACAATGTTTAAAAATGTCTTCCAGTTTTCTCACACTATTTAATGATTGGAGGAGGGTCTTCTCCCATCCAGACTTTGGATCAGAGAGTATTGTTTGAGCTTGTGGAGGTTGTTATGTTACGGGTCTTGTTTCCATAATTCGAATTATTTATTTTGTTAGATATTTTGTATATTTTATTCACGAAAAATTAGATCAATCCAATAATTGTAACTTTTTCAATTTATTGCTTTTTCATCCAAAAAAAAAATTATGTTTTTAAAAAAACTATACATTTTTTTTTGTTGAAAAGTGATAAATTGAGTAATATATAATTATCGGATAAACTTAATTTTTTATAAAAATAAAATACATAAAATATCCAATAAAATAAAAAAATTCAAATTATCAAAATGAAACCGGTGATAATCCTTATAAGCCCAAACAACATCCTCCTCCTTAATATAATCCACGGAAATGCTGGAGACCCCATCCACGTGGGGGACTGTCAATGGCTGAAAGAAAATAAAAAAATAAAAAAAAAAAACAACAACAATAACAACAGTTTTTTGGGCCAATCACAAGGGACGCTAGCACCCCTACTGGGGTCTCACGCTTTATTCATATAATCCATCATAAGATAATCAAAGAAAGGCTTGGATAATCGGAATCCAAAGATTTTGTTAAATCTTCAAACTTTGAGAGAGATTTAAAACTCTTTACTCGGCTATAAAACTATTTCCATATTCTCTTTCCATACAAATCAATCCCACTAGAGAGAGAGAGAGAGAGAGAGAGAGAATGAGTTCCAGATCCATGTTAGAGAAGCCTCATGCAGTTTGTATACCATTCCCAGCTCAAGGCCACATCAACCCCATGCTAAAACTAGCCAAACTCCTCCATAACAGAGACTTCCACATAACCTTTGTTAACACAGAATCCAACCACAACCGCATCCTCAAATCCCGAGGCCCCGACTCCCTCGACGGCCTCCCTTCCTTCCGCTTTGAGACCATACCTGACGGCCTCCCGAAATTGGACGCCAATGCCTACCTGTTGGAATCCACCAGCAAAGACTGGTTAGTTCCTTTTATAGACCTTCTTTCCAAACTCAGTGACACTGCAACATCGAACGTCCCACCGATCACTTGCATAGTCTCTGATTCGATCATGTGCTTCACACTCGCAGCTGCTGAAGAACTAGGCATCCCCTATGTTTCTTTCTGGTCAGCCGGTGCTTGTGGCTTTATGGGTTTCATCCAATACCGTAATCTTGTCGAAAAAGGTTTCTTACCTATCAAAGGTACATGATTTTATTTACATACATACATAGATATATTTTCATAACAAAATTTCATAATATACACCCATTTTAAAGTGTGTTATATGCCAAGTTACGATGTTTATGATTTTTTATTATGATATGTTAATTATGACTCGACAATATTTTGTTTATTATTTTGGTTGTGATCAAAATAGTTTATAGCTATACTTTATGTAATGTTGAGTTATGACTAATTATATTTTTTTTAGTTATAATTGAAAAATGATTTAATTAAAACATTTGTGACAATCAATACGACAAATGTCATAACTTCCGTACACTATTTTGAGGGTGTGTATTCTACAATAACCCTATGCACATATTTGTGCAACAATAAGTTTAGGAAGACAGAGCCTTGGTGGAGCCCATATCTAAAAAATTATGGTGGTGTTGGGGAAAGATTTTTTTTGGTTTTTTTTTTTCACTAAAAGCCAAATTGGTTATAAAATCAAAAAAAAAAAAAAAAAAAAAATCTAAACAAAATATCACATAAAGCCCCATAATTATTTCATTTTTTTTCTCACAAACATCACATTCAACCACAAAAAAAACCCAACTATCTTGCAAAATATAAAAAAAAAATTTCTTTAATAATATCCTACAACTAAAAAACCTATAAAGAAACTCACTTCCCAAACACCAACTATATCCACATCTATTAGAAAATGATATAAAAGTCAATTTTCTAATCTCATTTTTAAGACTCGATTATGTGCAAAGAAAAATGATTTGATGATAATTAGAAAGAAATAATTACCTTACATATTTTAATAGACTATCATAAAATTGAATTTTAAAAGTTGATCTAATTTTTTTATTAGAATCGCAGTACTTTGTATAATTAGTTTTGTCTTTGTAACATGGTTGTCTGTATACTTTTGAAGAAATGTATAAGTAATTTAAAATTTTATACACTAAGAAGGACAATATTAATACCATATACTATTTCAGATATATATTCTATATATAAATCACCCCCCTTTAGCTTAAGGGAGAAACCTTTGTAACTTAAAATTATTTAAATTAACATTACTCATTAATGAGAGAGATTTCAAAACTGTGGGTGTTGCACCGATCATCCCGTTAGAAAAATTAAAGGAAAATTATAAATCAGTAAATATTTTTAAAAGATATTTATTCATAAATCTCTTTTCACCTACTTATATTCTATTTAATCTAAATTATTTGTTTATGTTGTAATAAGTCTTAAGGGTAACATAGTTACCAAAATATTCTTAACAGTAATAAGGTGAAACGAGTATTAATATTCACATTGATAATATGAATGTTCGATTAACATTCACTCGTCAATGTGAATTTTCGCACTGTCAAATATGAATATTCAAATCACCAAATTGGTAGGTTCAAAAAAATATTTATAAGGGTAAAATTGTATATAAAATATCTTAAGGGGTTGTTTGGGAAGTGCCATATTAGCACACTTTTTATCTTTTCTATATCGCATCACTGCTTTATTTTTCTATATTTTTTCGTAAAAAGTTAAAAAATATACTTATTTAGTTCTTCATAAAGAACCCGTAAATATGAGAATTAGGATTTTTTGGATCAAATGTCCAAATAATATGACTTATTACAATATAAGAATATGTTATGGACTAATTGAGATGCAAATATTTGAAAGAGAATTTTTAAATAAATTTTCCAATTTAAAAATAATTTTAAGGGTAAATTTCCACAATGAGTAATATTATTAACCTAGAAATTTTACTTAGAATTTATTAGAATTGTCAACTAGTGATCATCATTTATTTTATATATAAATCACGTTACACAAATTTAATTTCGATTACACAATCTTATTCAAGATAAAAATATAAGATTATTTTTCAAGATTATTTTTAGAGTGCATTTGGTTACACAAATTTAAATTTGATTACACAATCTTATTCGAGATAAATGTTGCCAGGTGCACTCTAAAAATGTGTATGGTTTGCAGGGTCAATTCTAGGTGTAATAAAGGAGTTTTTTTTTTATTATTATATATATGTATATATATATATATATATATTATTTAGCCTAAAATTTCATGTTGAATATCTTAACCCACTTTTACTGAACACTTAGGTTTAGTTTGAGAAGTTGGTTTGGTTTTTTGACTATTTTAATTACGGTTAAAAAGTTCGTTTGGGTTGATTTTTTTTTATTTTTTTAACTTTTGTGAGAAAAAAAAATGATTTAAATATGATATCTTATCTTTTTGAAATTTTAGCTTATTTTGTTTTATTATAACTAATATAGCCAAAAAACTAACCCAAATGACACCTTACCCAGCCTAGTTTCTTGAACACCCAACCCAACTTAGCCCACAACCCTTTAATTAATATATACTAGTGTGTGGCACGTACAATACGTGTAATTCAAATAAATAAAAATAATAATAAATAATAAAGACATTAGTAAGAGCTTAGTGGTAAGAGTGTTTTTAATAAAACGTTACTCAGCCTATATAAAGTACCTCATAGACAAAATTTTGTGATTTTATAATTAATCAATAGTTTTATAGCTTATCTCAATTTGAATTAAAATAGATTTCTTCATTTTATTTATCATGCTAATGATAAAAAAATATATATACTACATTTTATATTTTGAAACAATGATATCATTATAATATAATTTTATTTTATTTATTTATTTATTTGTTTGTGATTTGAAAAGTCTAAAAAAAAATAAATTTTTGAATGTCCATCCTGGAAGAAATTTGGAGTATTCATTGTGACCACCCTAAAAAAATTCTTGGAGTCACCTAATAAAAATGATAACTTCTATCGCAAACTTTTTCTACAAAATATGTAACCTTTTGCTTATCATAAAAAGTATAACTTTGTCATTCATAACTTTAAGAGTACACACAATAACTTCGCCATTCATAACTTTCATCACAAAGAAATCATAACTTCTATAACAAAAATTTATAATTTTTACTCTAGATGTAGTAACTATTCTTATGAAGTGCACCTTTTTAGGGGTGTGCGATGTAACATTTTCCTTATAGTAATCTATATGTCTACATAAAAAATACAAGTAAGGTACCACTTTTTAGGGGTGCACTATGTAACATCTTCCCTTTAGTAATCTACATGTCTACATAAAAAATACAAGCAAGGTACCGTAGTGATTTGTTCCTTTCTTTTTCTTTCTTTTTTATATATATGTATGGGCATTGAGCTATTGCATTTACTATTATTGTGATTTGCAGACTCAAGTTCTATCACAAATGAGTATTTGGATACGACTGTAGATTGGATACCTAGTATGCAAGGTATACGTTTGAAGGATATCCCAAACTTTATTCATTGCATTAACCTTGGTGACTTTATGATTAAATATACATCGGAGATAACTGAGACAACTCTCAAATCTTCCGCAATCATTATTAATACATTTGAAGAATTGGAGCACCAAGTTTTGTATGCACTTTCATCCATGTTTCCTCCAATTTACACCATTGGACCTTTACACTTACTTCTAAATCAGATCGAGGATGTTAGTTTGAAGTCAATAGGATCAAATTTGTGGAAAGAAATGCTTGAGTGCCTAGAATGGCTCAACTCTAAAGAACCTCACTCTGTTGTTTATGTGAATTATGGAAGCCTAACTAAAATGACACCAAATCAACTGGTTGAGTTTGCTTGGGGACTTGCTAATAGCAACCAGACCTTTTTATGGATAGTAAGACCTGATCTTGTCGCCGGCGACTTGGCTGTTATTCCACCAGAATTTGTGACAGAAACTAAAGACAGAAGTCTACTTACAAGTTGGTGCCCACAAGAACAAGTTCTCTCACACCCATCTATCGGAGGGTTTTTAACTCACTCTGGGTGGAACTCCACTATTGAAAGCATTTCCAGCGGAGTACCAATGATATGTTGGCCCAATTTTTCCGATCAACAAACCAACTGTTGGTATAGCTGCACTCAATGGGGGATTGGGGTAGAGATAAATAATGATGTTAAGAGAGATGAAGTTGAGAGGATTGTAAGAGAGTTGATGGTTGGAGACAAAGGTCAGGAGATGAAAAAAAGAAGCATGGAATGGAAGAAGATGGCTGAAGAGGCCATTATGAGGTCATCCGCTTCATCGTTCTCAAATCTAGAGAAAATGATTAAGCAAGTTCTTCCCCCTTCCAGACATTAGGGTAATTAAAGTGACCATTTTACAACGGTAGTTTTAGTCCTTAAAATATGTTTTTTTTTTTTTTGTGGTTATTTTAGTCCCTTAAGTTTTAATTTTGTCATTTTAATCCTCAACATTTCTTACATGTGTTAGTTTTGAAAAACCTCTCTTTCTTTCTCTGAAAACCTCCTTCCCCGGGGCTCATTTTGGGCCGGCCGGCCGCCGCCTTCGGCTATGGCGGTTGGCTGGCCCAGTCCTTTCTCGTGTTTGCTTGTTAGTTTTCCTTTAATAAAATTGATTCCCCATTATTTTCCCACCTTGGGTTGCTTTTGTGGGCTGTTGTAGTTGTTTTTTGGTATTTCGGTGCCCGCCTTGGGTCTTTTTAGAGGAAGAGGTTGGTGTTGGTCCGGCTGGAGGACGTCCATATTTGGTGAGGATCTTCATTCGTGCGCTTTTTCTCGAGTTGGAGCTTGAGGGATAAACTATGGTTCAGATTTTTGGAGTAGTTTTGATGCTTTGTTTGGGGGGATTTTGGGTGTCATTGTCGTTCCAGACCTGTCTGGTTTCTATTCGAGCGCTTCTCTTTGAGGGGGAGTTTGAGGGGTGAACTTCGTCCAGTTTTGGAGGTGTCTCAGCGGTTGAACAGTGAATGGATCATCATCTGCCGAGTTTTTTAGTAGCGGGTGTGTTTGATTTTAATAGTAGGAGTGTTTGAAGGGAGGAGTGCGGCTCAAGGGAGCTTGCATCTAAAGTGGCGTGGGTGAGCTTGCAGATGGCAGTGGTGGGTTTGGAAATCCATTGGTTGGAGGTGTGGTCCGGCCATAGATCTCGGTCTAGGGAGGTTTTCGGAGATGACGGGCCAGTGTTTCTTTCCGGCTAGAGAACATCCACGGCAGGCGTGGGTCTTGGCAGGAACAGGCGAGGGTATTGGCGTGTAGCAGGCATGCAGCAGGTGTGGGTCAGGAGTAGGAGTGTAGCTGGTGAGCGTTGGATGTTGGAACATCATGGGTGTTGATCTGCAGTGGGGAGATGTAGCAGTGTTGGTGTGGGAGTCTTCCGGCGGGGGCTGTGGAGTCTTCTTGGCCGGTTTAGCAGCTCCGGCGGTGTGGGCTTTGGGAGTTGGCAACTGTGTAGGGGTGGCGTGGGGCAGCAGCATTAGCAGTATAGGGTGGCAGTAGGTGTGAAGGTCTTGGGAGGTGTAGCTGCAGAGGAGTGGCCTTCGGTGAGGCGTGGGTGTTGATTTGACGTTGTTGGTTTAGTTTATTTAGTTTATTTTGGGTGTTGGTTTAGTTCCTCTAGTTTGTTTTGGTTGTTTTGGTGGGCTGATATGTGGGGTTTCTTGTATTTTAATTTTTTTAGTTAAGTTCTTCTTAACTCTTTGTTTAAAAATTGAGAGGCTTAGGGGTTGGTTGTATGGATGCGAGTAGCAGTAGTAGGGGTATTTTTATACTTCCGAATCTCTCTCGATGCATGTCATCTTCCTGTACTTTTAATTTCATATTGTTAAATGAAATTTTTCTTTGCCGATAAAAAAAAAAAAAAATCCTCAAAATTTCTAATTTGAATAAAATTGATCCAATTCCAAATGGTTGTTTAAATTGTAAACAAAATACGATCTTGAAAGTTTGTGTTTTGTGTTATTTTAGTTCCTAAAATTTTAATTTTGTCAATTTCATCGTTTAATCACTTTTGTTTAATTTTTTTTTAATCAATGTTTCAAGACCAAATTGACAACATTAAAAACTTTAGGAACCAAACTGATACAAAACACATAGTTTAACAACCATGCCTATATTTTATTACTATTCCGTTAACAATTTAGATGGTCCATTTGGAATTGGACCAAATCGAATCAAATTGAAATCTTTAAGCATGAAACTAACAAAATTGAAAAATGAAGAACAAAAGAGACAAGAAATGCATATTTTAAGGACTATAAAATGTATTTTATCCTATGTTCTATTCTATTTTAGTATATTGCTTTGTTTTAAGATGTGTCATTTCTGGATGTTGTTTGTTATTGATATTGAAATTAAGGCAAATTATTTTGACAATCCTTATATTTTAGTCACTGTGTCAGTTTAGTCCCTATAATTTTAATTGGCCCGATTTTGATTACGCATTTATAACTTTATCTCAATTTAATTCAATTGATTACAATAGTTAGCTTTTTTTTATTGAAAAATACACACATAAGTGGTATGTGTTATGATTTTAGGGACAAAATTATAAATTTTCTCAACTAAGTGAGTTAACCCTCAACCAATGCAGTGATCATTTTTCGTCAAAAATACTAACGACGTCATCAATTGGACTAAATAACACAAAATTTAAAATTAAAAATTAGAATTTAACTAATTGAAAGTATAGAGACCAAATGACACAATATGCAAAATGTAGAGATTATGAATTTAAATTGCCCTTGAAATTAAAAGAAAAAAAAATACTATGTGTCAGGGCTTATCTCATCGGCATCATACAAGATAAACAACATGCAATAATATGTTCCTAAATTTTTTTATCTTTCAATATCTTTTTCTAATACATTTTTAATCATATAATTACGTACACTAAAAATATAAAAACGAATATCTTTGTATCTTGAGGACTTTGTTTTGTTTTTTTATTTTATTCTTGATTTACATGTAGAATATATTATTTATAAATATCAAGATAATTGTAATAAATTGTATAATCAAAACTATATAAAAAACAAAAAAGTCTATACTAGACTCTAATAGAAAATAAATACATGTACCCACCAGCTCAACACCAACAACCAGTACAAGAAATAGCCTTCTAGTAAAAAATAAATAAACAACAAAAGAAAGACTCTACAATAGAAAATAAATAATTCATCTTTGCCTTGGTAATACCTTTGACCTTTCAATTGAAAATCTAAGATAGTGAGTTAGCCCTTTAAGTTCAATTTCATAATATTAATCATGTAAATTTTATGCACATAATATGATATAACATTTCTTTATTTGTAGCCTTGTTGGTTTTATATGCAAATTGATTTTTATTTGCAGTTGCTCCATTAGTCACTACAAAAAATTAAGATTTTAGAAACTAAAATTTAGGGACAAAATTATTTTTTAAGAACTAAATATTTTTATTGCGAAAAGTATCGTTATTATATTTTTAGCAACAAAAATTAGATATTAGTGATGAATTATTATCCTTTTGGGACTAAATTTTGTCTCAAAAAATAAATTATTTTGAGACTAAATTATTTTGTTCCTAAAAGTCTATTTATTAGTGATATTTTTAAAATTTTGTCACTAAAAATCTTATTTTTGACTTTTTAGAATGACTTTTTAGCAACTATCCTCATGACGATAGAAATTAAACCCTAAATGTCTTTTGCAACAAAAATTTTACTTTTAGAGACCAAAATTTACTTTCTAAAACTCTTATTTGTTGTAGTGAGTGACTGGTTTGTTCGAGTGATCATTTCACTAACCTAAACTATCATATTTGTAATCTAACCCATTTCCACACCTAAAACTGAAGGGTAAATTATACTTTATCCCTTATACTTTTTTGGTTTCCCCACTTTAGACTTTAAAATATGTTTTTTCACTTTAGCCCCTAACATTTGTAATTTTTTCAATTTACTCCCATAATTTGGACTATGCACAATACCACCAAAACTGTCCAAACCGCACCGAATTGCACTAAACCGTACATTTTTTGATCTCTGGTGGGCGGGTTGAGAGGGTGGGAGTTCCAGGAGTGGCGGGTCGACGTGGTAGTGGTTGGAAAATGCCAACCAGCCTAAGAAACCGATCCGACCCGCCACTTAGATAAGTTTTCCCCTTCTGCTATATACACATCCAACAAGTTACATTTCAAGCATTAGATTAGATCTATCATACCAAATGTAGAGATACTTACACATACACAATAATTTCTTAATTAAACCTAATTGACAACAAAACATCTCATCTCATTCATCATTGCCGCTGGTTTGAGGCCTTTATTCTTGTTGCTCTTCCTTATCTTGCGATCGACACTGCCATAGCCTTGTTGTCACCGTCGTTGGCCTTTCCGCCGCTGGTTTTCACTCGTCGTCGCTGCTCTCCGCTCTCCGCCATTGCTCTTCACTTGCTGATCGGTAAGTGGCTTCTTTTTTTTTTTTTCTCTCTCTCTCTCTCTGTGTTCTCAAACCACTGTCTTATGCTAATCTCATCTCTCTCTCTCTCTCTATTCTCAAGCCACTATTTATTTCTGCCAATCTCACCTCTCTTTCTCTCTCATCGTGTGTATTGTTTTGTTTAATTTTTTGATTTAAGCCCATATTGATAATTTTTATTTATTTGGGATTCACAGTTAGAATTTATGTTACTCTCATACATTTATGTGGATTTATGTGGATTAGCTTTAGAATTTATGTTACTCATACAAATAATTAAATCAACTTCTTAAAGAGAAAAAACACAATTCACTCCAAGTCCATATTATTTTAAAAACACAGTCCATAATATTGTTGAAAATTAATATGAAATATTACATGCTTTCTTAATTTTAAATATTTTAACTTATCATCATTGTAATTTTTTATTTTGTAATAGATAATGAACGAGAGAAATACAAATAATGGCTGCTTTGATGGTGGAAACCCTCTTACACAGTCCAAGTCTCAAGTGCAAAATCAACTACTATTACTAGTTTTACCACTGCCATAATGCCTGCCAAAAATTTTGGTAAAACTCGTCCATGCCGTAGTATTAATTTAGATGAAAAGAAATCTAAGGTTTGGGAACACTTCACCGTACTTGATAATTGTGTGCCTGATAAACCTAGGGCTACTTGTAATTATTGTGGTAAGGATTATGGTGCTCGTGGAAAACAATTATGGTGCTCGTGGAAAACAAGATGCGGCTAGTAATATGTGGAACCACCTTAAGTATCAATGTATAAAGTCTTCTATTAAGGAAGTGGACAAAAAACAAAAAATAACTAAATAAACTCGCTTTTGTTAAAAAATAAGGAGACGAGAAGGAAGATGATCGAAGAATTGGATCTTTCAAAGTAGTAGGATATGATGAAAAAGTTTGTAGAGAAGCACTAACAAAGATAATTATAATTGATGAATTACCTTTTAGGCATGTGGAGAATGAGGGTTCAGAAATTTTTATCTAGTTATGCAACCTAAGTTTACTGTCTCTTCTCGCACTACTGTTGCTCATGATTGTTTGAAATTATTTCTTGATGAAAAACAAAAATTGAAGAAAGTTCTAAGGAAGCAACGAGTATGCTTAACCACTGACACTTGGACATCAATTCAGAATCTAAATTATATGTGTGTCACCAGCCATTGGATTGATAATTATTGAAATTTGCACAAAAGAATTCTTAGTTTTTGTATAGTTCCTAATCATAAGGGTGAGACAATTGGCAAATAATTAGACAAATGCATGCAAGACTGGGGGATTGATAAGATTTTCACTGTTATAGTTGATAATGCAAGCTCTAATGATAGTGCTATTGCATTTTTTAAGAGAAGAACCAAAGATTGGCATTCTACTATCTTGGCAAATGAGTTTTTGTATATGAGATGTTGTGCACACATAGTGAATTTAATTGTTTGTGATGGTTTAAAAGAACAAAATCACTCAATTGCCAAGATTCGAAAAGCTGTGAAATATGTAAAGTCATCTCCAGCTAGGCTACAAACTTTTAAAATTGTGTGGAGCATAAAAAGATTACTTGTAAAAGTTTGCTATGCCTTGATATTCCAACAAGGTGGAATTCCACCTATTTGATGTTGGAGGTAACCGAGAAATTTCAAGAAGTTTTTAAGTGTTTGGAAGAGAATGATCCACGATTCAAGCTATTTTTTTTTATGGAGAATGATGATGAAAATGATAATGCAAATGAGAATGATGGTAGAAGAGGTAAAGGGAAAGGAAAAAGATTCATTTCATATCTTAAAGAAGAAAATTGGGAGGTAGCTAGAGTCTTTGTGAAATTTTTAAGACTTTTTTATAATGTGACTTGCAACTTTTAGGGTCGTTGTATGTGACATCTAATGTTTTTTTTTTTTTTTTTTTTTTTTCATCAACTTGTATCAGTGCAATCTAAATTAGTTCAATTGAGTAAAAGTGGAGATACATTGTTGAATAACATGACTGATGACATGAAATTGAAATATGACAAATATTGGGAGAATTTTGATAAAATCAATTTCTTATTAGATGTTGCCGTTGTGTTAGACCCTCGTTATAAGTTGACATATCTTAAGCTTTCATTCAACAAAGTGTATGAAAATGACAAGGCAAAATTTTAGTAAAGAGGGTGAAGGCAACATTGGAGTGCTTGTTTGATCATTATGTTGAAAAGAACAATGTTGCCAATGTTGCACCTTCAAATGCAAATAAAGCTCCTCAATTGATGGAAATTGATGAAGATGAAGAGGAAGAGGAAGAGGAAGATCCCATGTCACTCTTTGCCTCTCAATATATTAACCATTTGGAGTCGAAAAAGAGTGTGGAGAACAAGTTAGGATTGGAAAGTTTGGTTGATGATTGTGTATGTGTAGACCCAAAAGTTCCAAACTTTCATATTTTGAATTGGTGTAAAGTTTATTCCAATAAGTATAAAGTTCTCTCTCTAATAGCAAGAGATGTGTTAGTTGTTCCAGTTTCTATAGTGGCTCTAAGTCAGCTTTTAGTACCAATGGATGTGTGCTTGATCCATTTAGGAGTTCTTTGACTCCGAAGATGGTGGAGGCTCTAATTTGTGGACAAAATTGGTTACGGTCTTCATCAATTCCAATAAACCTTAGAGAATGTATGGATAATGCTGAACAATATAAAAAAATTGAGTCAAGTAACTTTTTTGATTTGTGTTTATTTTAAATTAATTATTTAATATTGATTTTAACCTTTATATAATTTTGAATAACATTAAAAATGTTTTTTATTTTTCAGAATTTTTTGCATCATCTACTACACAAGAACCAACTATTGTTGAGGACTAATTTGTCTTCAAGTTAGTTTGGCTTTAAAGTTATTGAGGTTAGACTTAATTCTTATTCTTGAATATTATTTTGTTATATTAGTGTTTTTTTTTTTCTTTTTTTTTCTAAATGATTTTGATGATAGTTTTTTGTTATTCATTTATGTTTTCTTTGCTTATGTCTACATATTAATGAAGTTTTGGAGTTTGGTTGAAGTAATTGTGAAGGATTGAAATTATTGTAGAGTTTGATGATTAGATTAACTTTTAAAGTTTTGGATTGTTTGTGGACTTTGATGATTAGATTAACTTTTGAAAACTTTTTTTAGAACTATATTGGATGTTGAATGATGTTAATTTTTTTAGTATTTATTGCTTTGTTAAATTGTTATTTTATAATTTGTTTAGATTGTTGGATTTTTAGTTTACTGGTTTGTCAATGTTTAATGTTATATTAGATGAATATTTTAATTTTAACTATTTTAGTTAATTTATAAATTAGATATTGTTACTTTTTGATTCAAGTTCTGTAATTTTGAATTATATTTTTTATAAATTGCTAATTCACCCGAACTGCCAAGTCAAAATCGCCATTATTTGCCAATCGAACCGCTAGTTTTTTATAAGAAAAATGGTAATTTCTAATGATATTTTTATTAATCTGCCATCCATCGTACGCAGTGGCAGAGCCAATAAATTAAATTAGACGGGGCACTTATTAATTATAACATTGAAAATTTTCAAAAAAATATTTCACATAAATTTTTACTATTCAAGAAAGATATATATATATATATATATTATATATCATGAATAATATAAAAAAAAAGAAAAGAAAAAGAAAGTAATGGATATAAGTTTTAAAATAAATTATATAACGATAAGGTAATTTTTTATACAAAATTTCAATAAAAATTTAATATAATAGTAATATCACGTCATCATTGATATATGATACCACCAACCAATAGGGAAGAAACACATAAAGAATGAATCCCACATGTCAAATGTAAGTAACAGATCAATAAATTTCATAGCTTCATTGAGATTAATTATAACAAAAATGTTTCATGCCTCCTTTCCCCCACCCCCTTTGACTCCCTCTCTCTTTCATTGGTTACATTTTCTTTTTCTTTTTTCTTTTTTTCCTGCTCCTCCAATCACCACCCGCCACGTATCTGTGTGGGTTGTGGGGGTGGTGATTGGAGGGGGTCTCTATCATGACTCTGATTATAATTGTATGTCAATAATGATAGACATTACCATTATATTGAAATTTTCATAGATAATAATATGACTTATCATAATATCTTTATTTTCAATAAAAAAAAAACTATTATTATTCTCATAATTTTAAAAATGTCATTGACATTTTACTCCAAATAATATTTTATAATTTTTTTTATTTAAAATATTTTCTTTACGTTTGAAAAAAAAAAATTCCAAAACCCAGGGGGCACATGACCCCCTTGAACACAATGTGGCTCCGCCACTGACCATACAGTTTCTATTTTTTCTTCTAAACCGCACCAACTTACACTGCGCACACACCTACCCATAACCCACTTCTCTCCGATTTATAAAAAATGACACATTAGCAATCATATGCCGTAAAATGGGCAAATTACACTTTTTCTCTTTAAGTTTTACTATTTTTTCACTGTGGCCTTTAATATTTTTTTTTTTCATTTTAACCCTTAATATTTGTAATTTGTTTCAATTTACTCGCAATTCGTCAAATCATCTTCTGAGAGATCGACGGTACTCGACCTTATTGCAAACCGAGATTGTTTATTCACTTGTAACAATCCATTTCCCAAATTGTCAAAGGTATTTGACCGTGAAGAAATGAGGTTACAATAATAAATGAATTTGGATTCTCTGCCATAGCCTGGTTTTCCATGATCTTGCAATGCGTTTAACCATTGCTCAGCAAATAGACAATCCAATGTTTGAGAATTACAAACCCAAAGCATAGTCATTTTTGGAGTTGAAATTACATAACAACTAGCATATTATCCACAGATATAAATAAATAATTAATAATTAGTTTTTAAATTAAAATAATAATATAAAATTTATTATATATAGTAAAATGATTTACAATCAATTAAATTTTATTTATTTTTATCAGAGTTACATATAAGAAAATATTTTTATTCTATTGTCATTAATTATATTTTCTAAGTTCTTACGGACCAGTTCTATTGACTGGACTTATTTACTTACAAGTCCTACTTCTTTTTTCAACTATCAATATCTCAAAAATTTCCCCACCTTATCTCATTCAACACTTAATCACAACATTGTTGTTATCACCTATCACTGGAAGCAATTACTTCCAGTCACTGGTGAAAACCTTCGACCTCCAGAGACTACCTCCGGCCACCGTCTCTAGCTACCGGCAACCATCTCCAATCTCTAACAAAAACAATGTTCATCTCCACCACTACTTACTCAGATATGGTAGCAACAACACGCGCGCGCGCGCACGCACACACACACACACACACACACACACACACACAGAGAGAGAGAGAGAGAGAGAAAATTTACCAAAAAAAGTTCACAATCAGTCTTCACTATCATACAAGATCAATAAAATAATCAAAGATATATGCAGTGATAAATTTACCACTAATATATTCAATGATAATTTTCATTAAACATTTTAGTTATAAATTTATCACTGGGTGATTTGTAAAAAATTACATATTCCAAATCTGATCCATTCACTCACACTCACATTCACTTACATCTCCTCTTATACACACATATAGAACAAGATTGAGTGATAAAATTTTCACTGATATATTCAGTGATAAATTTATTACTGCATGATTTGTAAACAAATTACATATGTCAAATCTGACCAATTCACTCACTCACACTCACTTACTCACAAGACACCTTTTCTCACATATATACAGAATAAGATAGATTGATAAATTTACCATTGATAAATAAATTTGTAGTGGATCTATTTTGAAAAATAAATAGAGACAAAAAGAGAGATGATGAATGAGATCTGAAAAAGTCTTAATCTCACCGGCAACGATGTACAGTACTAGATTGGCGCTGAAAATAGTAGATCGACATTGAAAATACCTAGAATTGAAGCCATTGATGAAGTTAATCATCAAAGACAACAAATCGGTGATGGAGGATTGTAGGAATGCTGTGCCATAATTTCATTTTTGGTTACTCCTATGAAAAATGTAGGAGTAATGATAATATGTGGTTCAAAATTGAAATTATGTATTTTTGTGATAATGTTACATATTTTTTTATCCAAATATTTTCTAACCATTAAATATGTAACAATATTGCAAAAATATATAATATTATTACAAAATATGTATCTTCATTTCTAAATTACAAATTAAAATAACTTTTATATAAAAAAAATATTTATCCTAAAATTGCGTACATATAATACACACTTTTTAATAATGTATACCATAACATAACTAATTATTATTACACATCAAGTCAATTTATGAAAGAGTTGGTAAAAGCAATTACTCTATTTGATCACGACCTTACCCCAACCTTCCCCCTCCCTGTTGGAAAGCTAATAAATTCAGGAGTAATTATTTAGTATTTTCGGAGTATAGATATGTGATGTTTCATAAGATTTTAATTGGTCGAGAGGAATAGGAGTTCATGATTTATGTTAGAGATAAAAGAACAATATAAGATTTAGTAATTAGTGATTAACTTGAAATATATAGGGGGGTTCAAGATTAGAGAGGTGATTAGAGAGGCCAAACTATACTAATGGCCCACTGATGATGGTAGTAGCTTAAGAAATGAACAGTAGCAACTATCTGGGAATTGGAGAGTGTGTAGCTGGGTGAGGGTGAAGCAAGTGGCTCAAGAAGAAGTGTATGGCAGTGCCAAATTAGGCAGCATCTCCCCCAAATCCTCAAAATTCCTCTTCTTGAACCTTAGGAAATGGGCCTTATTTATAGGCTTTTCCTTGGCACCAAGAGGACACCAAGTGGCCAAGTAAAGACAGGACATGTGTCCTAGGGGATCACATGGAATATTCTGCTTTGTGCCACCAGGCTGAAGGTGAAACATGTCCCTCTGCATGTACTATGTACTATCTGTTTGCCTCCGCAACTTTTTTTCTTGAGCCTCGGCAAGTGTAGTTGCGGTAAGAGTGTTTGGCGCTGCAATTCCCTTTTAAGCCTCAGCAAGTGCAGTTGCGGCGGGAGTGCTTGCCTTTGCACTTGCCTTCTCAGCTTGAACCTTAGCAAGTGTACTTGCAGCGGTGGACCTCGCCGCTGCACTTGCCTTCTCAGTTCTACTTGGCCAGTACATGCATTCTTGGGACTCCATTAGTCTGCTATCAACTATGTTCGTGCTCACCTCAGCAAAGCCTCCACCCTTAGCCACCTAACCACAAACTCCCCAGCTTCCTAGGGTGAAGGCCACAGTCAAGCCTTCTATCAGCATGTTGTGCCTTAGTACCAAGCCTAAGGGGGCTTCCTTAGTCTTGCCTGTGCGACTAAGGTAGGTCCAAGACCTAAGTAATGGAAAGGGAGTCCCTTATGTTCGGGCTACCCTGCTTCCATCTTCGCGGGGTTGCCGCGGTAAACTGGTGTTTTTGTGCCTGCTATCAGCTCCAACCAGTAAGTCATGGGGCCTGCTATCAGCCCTAGGCTTGTAATGCCTTGGGACCTGCTATCAGCGCCAAGCATCGGCCTCTACCTGCAGAGGGAAGCCTCTCTCAAAGGCTGTTATCATCTGGACAGGGTATTCCCTCTGCAACTTAGTTGCTGCGGTAGTCGTTCCCCGCAGCAAGTTCAGGCGACATGACCGAAGTTATTAGAGATGGCGGCGCCGACAGAATGCCTCCGCAACTTAGGCGCTGTAAGTATTGCCTCAGCAACTTAGTTACCTCAGTCTTCTCATTCTGTTGGCAACTCTAGATGATCGTGACACCGACATTACTTGGAATGGCGGTGGGGCCAAAGATACTTGGACTGGCAGTGCTGAGACAAAGTGCCTTAGTAACTCTGCTGTTGCACATGTCCCATCAACAACTTCCAATGGCGGCGGAACCGAAGTTAATAAGAATGGCGACGCTGAAACGAAGTGCCTCAACAACTCTGTCGCTGCACATGTCCCTTCAGCAACTTCACCGCTGCAGGTGTTGCCTCTGCAACTTGACTTGGGCATTTTTCTTACTGAGTCCATCTGGAGCCTTGGTGGGTCGAACCTATCTCAGCCCACTTGTTGGCCCACTTCCCTTGGGCTTTGGCCCACACTCTTTTCTCATCCCTAGTCGCTTTCTCAGAGCGATCTTAGCGCTTGAGTCCATACTTAGTTTTGGGCTCCAATTTCTGACCCTCTACATTTTGCCCCCTGCGCGTGTGGGAGACACGCTCCCTGTTTCCTGCGGGCATGACGTCAGCGGGCAGCCCAAAGGTTGCGTTGGTTGGGTCAGAAGTTGCGCCGGCTCTGAAAAGGTGCCCTTTTGACAGCCAGGTCATAATGGACCTACGGCAATGTGCTAGCGCCCCTTTTCTGATTTTCTTTATAAATAATGCCCCTTGGATCCACCAGTCCCCCACTTCATCCTAACACACCTTTCTGTCTCCTTTGTTTTCTTTTCTCCCTTGTCCCCTCTTTCCAAAGCTTTTTGACTTTCTTTACTCCTTTTCATGGCCAGCACAAGGTTTTTTGCTGACAGGGCTGCCCCACCCCCCACTGAGTGGAAGCGGGCCCCTTACTTCGGAGGGTTGGCCGACCCCTTCTGGAAAGCAGTTGATTCCTTTGTTCCCAACACCCCTTTTCTAGAGGAGCCTCTACTTCCTTTTGGGGAGGCCGCCTTGGAAGATGCAGACATGGTGAACCCGATTTTTGTGCTGCGGTCTCGTGTGGAGCGTGGCGACTTCCCACATTCTTACATCTACTATCGTACTCATTCGGGCCCTCCATTAGATTGGTCTCTTTGGGTTGATGATGCCATGGCAGATGGCAGCTTCGAGCAACGTCTGCGTGATGTTCGTCTTTTCAACGCCATTTTAATCTCGAGGGAGTTATCACTGCGCAAGGTACAGACCAACACTGATATGATTGTCTCCCGTTGGAGTCATGACATCCACACTTTCACCTTGGCATGGGAGGAGATAACCCCAACCCTAAAAGATGTTGCCGTCCTCTTGTGCCTCAGCACTCGCAGAGATTTCCCTTTTGATCTAGAGTCTCTGACCCCTGTGGAGCAAGTTATTGTCATTGCTCTTCAGATAGCCTTTCGGGAGGCGCGGAAGTTTGGTTCCTGGTATGATCTTAGAACCGGGGAACTGCTCTAGGAGCGGCCCAAAAGGGATAAGACTACTTATCTTTCCTGGTTGAAGCATTTCTTCAAGGACTTGCAACCGGGGACATCACTGAGGAGAGCCGTGAGTCCATAGTTGGTCCGGGCTACTGAGGTGACTTGTATTTGGCGACGTTCATCAGCTATTTTATCCCATTCTTCGTTCTTCCCAGTAACCCTACTGAAAGTATCAATCTCCTGGTATTTTCCTTGGTTGTAAAGCTTTGTAGCGGTAATCAGATCCCTCTAGCTCCCCTCTTCCTGGGCAACTTTACTTTCGTCTTGACCTTATTCATTCGGACATGGAGCGATCCATGGGCCGCTATGACGTGTGGAGTTTTGTGCATACGCAATTCCTGATTGTCTTCTTCTACGAGAAGTTTCCTGCCATGGGCCCCATCCCTAAGGAACATGAGCCCTTATTTACTGATGAAGTCTTGGATGTAGAGGGCCATCTCGTTCTAGATGCAGAGGGTCAGCCTGTCACGAGGCAAATGCGTCAGTCCCGCCCTCGCATCTCTCGGTGGTCTGGCCTCGGCACCAACATGCCATTTTAAGACTATGTTGACCATATGGAGGAGTGCGTCTTCCGTCCTTTCACTCAGCCTCTCCCAGGCATTTCTGTTGTCCCCTTTTATTTTTCAGAGTCCCGCCATGTTGATTTTTCTCTTGACAGCATCCAGGCTAATTCTCTTCTTATTGCTGTCATGATTCGCCCTGGATTCCTGCTCGTGTGGAACGAAGAAGGCATGTGTAGTGTCGTCTATCGACCAGACAGGGTCCTTATGCAATTCAGGATGGATCAGGGGGTCCCATATGCTCCCCCGCCTCATGCTGATTTCCACCAGAGTTTCAACGGTTTATCCGAGACTACACTGCCTTACTTGTGGAAGGCCTAGGGATCATGGAGCTTCCTTCGCTTAGGAGAGAATGTGCCTGTACTCCTGACAATAAGCTATTCTAGCATCACAATCTTAGTTCCTTCCTCAATTTTTACAATAGCGCCCCCGATCATCCCAGCAATGGAGCCTATCCCGCAGCCTGACCTTTCCCTGCGCCTGCCTTCTGGTCGAGGGAAATAGTACAGCATATTCTGTCACTTCAAGCTTTAATCCTCGCGCGTTATGGAGGAGCCTCACCCTTCTAGGGCCATGTTTGTTCAACCCCTGCAGACTGCTCCCCCTGAAGTAAGTGCAACAGTACGCATGACCAGTTCCAGGCTAAAGGCAGCCCAAGCAGCAGCGACATCGATTCCCGAGGCACAAGCCTCATCCACTAGAAAGAGGCTCCGAAAGGTATGCATACTTAGACAAGTATTTTTTTTTTCTGTATTATCTCCTTATACTTATCATGTTTACTATAGTAACCGAATGATCTTCTTCTTCTTTTAGGGGCTACGGAGCACACTACCCTCCAGTCTAGGGGGCTCTCCTACTACTATTGGCATTTCTTCAGAGTTAGACAACGATGACAACCTCCCCATTGTGACTAGGGTAACAAAATTCAAGACTCGTAGAACAGTTCTTCCAGACGTTGAGGAGGAACCAATTATGGGAGATAATCTGACCGCTGAGGCCGAGACAGGGGCAGTTGTAGAGACTGTGGACAATGTGCAAGTTCCCCCTGATGCAGAAGTTACGATGGGTGATATTGCTGCTGAGGGTTTAAAGCCTCTGCATCCTTCTAACTCTATGCACTCTAGCCATTCCTCTGTTGGCGGCGATGACTTTGTACCTGAGACCCCTAGAGAAGATCACAGTGTAAGAGAGCCACTGGAAGTTGTATCACCTACCCTTGGAGCTGCATCTGGCGGTTCCTCCAAATCTACTATGTCCCCGCTAATTCAGCAAACTCCACTTTCAGACATTTAGGCGGCTGGAGAGAGTGCAAGTGCAGCGGCTGCTTCAACCGCCCCTGTTATGACCCTTTTGGACTTAGATAGGCTTGCAGAGGTAGCTGTCACTTTAGTTGCCTACACTGTTACTATTGCTGCTGGGGCCTCTGACCCAGTTGCTTCAGCGACATCTGAACAGCCGGCAGACTTGTACTCCACTCATTTTCCAAAGGTGCATGCTGACCTTGGGATGTCCCATGACTTTTATACTGGGATGGATACTACTGCTATTCCAGATCTGAATGTTGGGGATTATCAGATGGACGACCTTTTTTCGAAGCGACGCAATGGTGCAAGCAGTTTCGGTCTTTCTCGTGAGGCCAGTTCACCCGGTCGTCAGCCAGCGTCTACTCACTCCATTGCCGCTAGACAGTTATCTTCAGGGGAGGTGCGCCGCCCTCAGACCTTTGGGTGCTCTGTCAGCCTTCTTCCAGTGATCGAAGTAGGAGGTGGTATGAGAGAGTCTCCCCGATCCTCAGAGAAAGTATCCTTCCTAAGTTATTGGGTTTCTTCCGAAGCTGCTATAACCCTTGCCCGTGTCCAGACACTACATCCAGACACCTTTACCGCCTTTAATGTCCTTGGGTCAATAGTTCAGACGGCACTGCTGAAGTCACTTGCTGGCTTTATTTGTGATCTTGCCACCAAGCAGATCCTGACCACTCCTAGCAAGTTCGTGGAGAGCGCCAAGGCCAATTTGAGCGGCTTTAAGAGGAGTGGTTTTGACCTATCATGGATGAGTGCTACGCTCCAAACGGTTGATGGCTTCCTTAAGCACGATAACAATGCAGCGATCATTGCGTCCCTAGAGGAAACTATTAAGGAGTGTAAGGGTGCCTTGGAGCAGCACCGGCAGAACCTGGCTCGGCTCAAAGAGAAGGACTTTGCATTGGTTGCCCAGTTGCCCCAAGATGTAACTCTGATGGACTCCTTCTTGAAGGGTTTGATTTGATGTAACTTTGCGACTTTGTTACGGCTTCTTCTGCTTTTTTTTTGATATTTATTTTTGTTGTTGCATCGCACTTGGTGCATCTTTTCTTCTCTTTTCTCTGTGATAACTTCTTTTTCAAACACTGTACTCATGCTCTGGAAGTTTGACTTTAATGAAAAAGTACGGATGCTTGGTAATACTCTTGAGTTTCATTTCATTGCTTTCTTTACATTGCTTCTAAAGATCAAGAAAGCTCTTTACAAGTGTAAAACTTTATCACAACTAAGCTTTTACAAAGACAAACTTTCACTAAGTATGGAAAATTTTCCTCACACTAAGTGCCCATAGGAGTAACATGTTTACTAAGTGTAAAACCCTTTCTTTACATTTTTCTTTAGAAACATTAACAAAGAAACTTACAACTCTTTTCAAAAGAAATTAAGGAAAATATTCTTTGACATACTTGGCGTTGACTGGGCTAGTTCTGAATCTATCATCTACTCTTATCAACTTGTAGTACCCACTGCTGCTTGCCTCAGCAACTTTGTAGGAGCCTTCCCATCTGGGTGAGAACTTGGGAATTCGCTGCCCCTGCATGATTGCATCCACTGTCTTCCATACTAAGTCCCCTTCTTTGAACTTTCTGTGTCGAACAGATTGATTGTAGGCGTGGGCTATGGATTGATGATACTTTTCCATTGCTCGTGAGGCCTGATCTCTTATTTCTTCAGTCGCCTCGATATCATTCTTCCTGCTGTTTGGAACTAAGTGCGCTGACATAGCCATTCTTGCTGAGGGTACTGCCAACTCAACCGGTAACACAGCTTCAGACCCATATACTAGGGAAAATGGGGTCGCCTGAGTTGGCTTTCTTTTTGACGTTCTATATGCCCAGAGTGCTATGGGGAGTTGTTCAGACCATGTGCCTCCTGCTTCATCCTTCATCTTACTCAGTATTCGGATGAGGGTTTTGTTGGTTGCCTCAGCTTATCCATTCCCTTGGGGATAGTATGAACTTATGATGCTTAATCTGGTAGGCATCCAACAGTCTCCCCACATGGCGATTTACAAAAGGAGTTCCATTGTCAGATAGCATCACTTTGGGTATACCAAACCTGCAGATTATGTTCTCTCTGATGAAGTTGGCTACCCTTGCCCCATCTGCCTTTCTCATTGGTATAGCTTCTACCCACTTGGTGCTAACTTCGGTTGCTACAAGTATCCATCTGTATCCTTTGGACTGCTGCACTACAGGGCCTACCAAGTCAAATGCCCAAGTATGGAATGGATAAAGAGTCTTGATGTTATGCAGTTCAATCGCTAGTGCATGTATTAGATTCCCAAACTTTTGACAAGACTAGCATCTCTCACAAATTTTTTAGCATTTTCTTCCATTGTTGGCCAGTAGTAGCGGAGGTGAATGAGGTGTCCATATAACCGTTGTCCTCCTTGATACTCTGTCTTGTGGGTTTCCCTCAGCACCTCGTTTGCCTCATCTTTTGATAAGCATGCTAAAGGTTCCCCTTCGAAGCTTCTTCGGTATAGCTTGCCTTGGTCAAGAAAGAAGTGGAGGGCTCGCCTTTTGACTCTGATTGCATCGGCTTTATTTTCAAGTAGTGTGCCATTCTCAAGGTAGTCGATATATGGCTGCCTCCATTCTTCATTACTTAAGAACTGGGCTTCTTCTTCCTTAGGATGGGACTGACATTTTGCACATTGCGTCTGCAATTTAGTACTTTCCTTTTCCATCTCTGGCAAGTAGTACCCCTGCCTCTGTATCCGTCGGTATAGGCTGATATCTCCATCTCCACAAGACTTAGCATGAATTTGCTTAAGTTTGTCAGTTCCTTCTTGCCTACTAACGCACCTTGCTAGCAAGTTGTTGGGGCCGCGAAAATATAACTCTCCCCTGAGGAGCAGAAATGGTGCGAGTTCTGTTAGTCTGATTGCTCCTTGGCCAATTTTTAGCTACCGGATTATATCTGTTTTCCACCCCTCAGCATCTTACTCTGCATGTTCTTCGGTTAGCACTCTTGGTGTTGTCATTTTCTCGATGACGATGGCTATACTATCGTCTGGTATCTCCACCTTTGCCCCCCAGTGTAGCCAAGTGTAGACGTCCTTGAACGCCCCGGGAGGATGAGGTCCCGTTATGTTCGTTTTGGGTTCACTACAGTTCGGACTCCAATGTCACGATTCTTAATCTGAACCAAAGAGTCCAAATCCGGAAAATCGTTTTTGAAAACAGATTTTTTTGTAAAGAAGTGCCAAACATGGACTACTTTGCCAGATACAGAGTCGCCACCTAAATGTTTTATTTTGAAAAAATTTAGAAAACCCTGACTCATTGCCTAAGGCCACGTGTCCGTCATCACCAAAGTTGCCTCGGCTCGGGAATTTGGGTACGATTGGGAAAGGTCACTTCGTGAGCACTCCTGCGCGCCCGATCAAAGATCGGCCTCTACTAACCATGATATCTATTTTTGAAAACATTATGCGTTCTTATTCTGGTTATTAGCCTAGATTTACTATGTGATGCGCACAGCATACAAGTATAGACTGGGTCGCCTGAATTGGAACAAAACATTTTATGTTTGTTTGTTTGAAAGATGGTTTGATGGTGCTACCCGCAAGTAGGCTAAGACGTGGATTTGCCACCCTCGGGTGGGCTTAAGAAAACATGATTTTGCCACTATCTAGTGGGCTTAAAACTCATAGTCAATGATTTGTTCTAATCCAAATAACCCAACCTTCACCTACAGGCATTCAGGCAGGTATATCACATAAGCATATAGCCTCATGGTAAGCATGCTATCATGGCAGTCACTCACACGCACGCAAGGATGCTAAAGCATAAAACTTACCGAGTACTCCAAGCCAAAACAGAAGTTAGGTTAGAAATCCATGCATGATCCTAACTATACGGAAATGCCTAACACAACACATGCAAAAATGCAACTATAGCAGGCTCGGCTATTCTAAACATGGCATATGAAATGCTACAGCTAACATGTATTCAACTTGGAATTGAAAATACAATGCAGTTAGTATGATGCACCGAGCCCGGTGCATGCAATACAGATGAATGAATGCAAACATGCTATCATACTGTATGCTAATTGAAACATGCCCTAATCTAACCATTATAAGCTGGTAAATAAAATGGAGAAAGACGTGGGATTGGAAGACATACATCACACACACGCACACTTATTACAATATTGCCCTCGCGCAAAGGGTCCGAATAAATAATATACAGTCCAAATGAGTACAAAATCCTAATTAATTAACAAGTTAATCTAGGAAAGCAGTAAATGACATGCAAATCCATGGACCGTCTCAGCTCTGTTCCGAATGATGGATGATGCATGCTCGAGTTGCCTTTGCACGAAAATCCCTTGCAATGCCCCAATTAGCCTCTGTTTACAATTAAGTCCGGAATATTGCACGAAGCTCCAAAAGACTACCGGTTTCTGATTTGCTACAACAGAGGGCAAGAAAGGGGCATGGCAAAGTATTTTCACATATGTATGCATACCTCGATCCTCGTGCCACCAATCACGCATCTTGATGCATGATGGCCGAGGAGTCGAATTGCACGACTCAATATGAAATGAATGCACATATAAACATAACAAGACCGAGACTCCATCATGGTTAATCCGGAGTGTCGACGACTGAAGATTGAGACACGTTCCGTCACTCGGAGTACGAAACGTCCCTCGTTTCCCGTGCTTGGGCTAACTCCTATCCCAAACACAATGCAATATGCATGACATGCATGAATGTAATCCTAACATGCAACCTAGCATACACAATGCTATGAAATGGCATACGCAACGCTCGATGTAACATGGCATACATAATGCTCTAACATACAACCTAGCATACATAATGCTATAGACTAAGATGGCATACACAATGCAATATGGGCTTACACCAATATGAGTGGACCTCAGACACACTCACATCAGTGGCCATAAGATGAAAATGAGACCACTGAAATGCATGCACACATGCACGCAAACCGAGGACCGAACCTAAGGCACAACATGCAACTCTAACAAGGCATGGCAAGGCATGCAACATGGCATTCAAACATGTAAATTTTAGCACTGAAATATGATGCAAAACGATCCCAAATCATGGATATATGGCACCCGATGCATGAGATGAGCCCTGAAACTTCAAAACTAGGCACATGTATTGACTTGTAGCTATACAAAGCATGCATTATTTGACCATGAAGCACAAAGACAGAGCCAAGGCAGTCCCAAAACATGAACATTTCTAGTTCAAAACATGACCAAAAGATGCTAGCATGATGGACTAAAATAGCATGCAACTTTGACTATCAAACATGGTTTACATGGCATGCATATGAAGCATATGAAATCTCACCAAACCAGAAAAAATCAGTGAATAAAACATGCCAAAATATGTCCAAACAATCACTGAAATGCAGCCAACATGTGCAAAAATGAGGGGCTTCTTTGGAAGGGCATACAAGGGGTAATTAAGCACATGCATCAAGGACACTTAGCATGGCACAACCAACTCTGGAAATCAAATATGACAGCCCTAACACTCACCAAATTGACCCTGAAATTGGTCTAGGGAACATGCAAAGAAAGGCCTCTTTGAAGGGCCTTGAATGGGATTGGTCTACATATGCAACATAGACCTAAAACATGGAAAAATGGGCCTCGGACAGAGCCAAGGCAGACCTCAAAACCCTCATAATGAGGCCTGGAAAGTGACTTTGATGCATGCAAAATAGGGTCCCTTTGGAAGGCCTAAAAGATCCCCAAACAAGACAAGGAGAGAGCAGGTCACCCCCCTCTAATTTTGGCCCTAAAAAATGCGTCAAAGTCACTGAAAATCCACTAGATTTCAGTGGCTAAGAGGTCAAACCATGGCCAATGCAAGTGCTCTAATGCATAGCCTTAATCATGAAGGAATGGAGCATGCATAGGGGAAGATGACCCCAAAAAGAGAATAGACCTTAATCAAACATAAAGATGATATCAAAACAAGATTTTTTTCAATTTAGGTCGAGGTCTAAAATGGCTCATAAATAAGGCTAATGTATCATGCAAAAACAGCCCTAAAAGAGATTGAACAAACAGGGCAGCAAAAGGCCTCAAACAGCAAATAACCCTTCAACAAAGTTGAAGAGAGGCTCAAAAAAAGATACTTTACAGTTTATGTCAAATCTCTAATATGCTCACAAGTAAGGCTAAAATATGATGCAAAAATAGCCCTAAAAGAGAGATAAAGGGAAAGGGGCAGTAGATGGCCTCAAACAGTAAAGAGTCCTTCAACAAAGTTGAAGAGGGGCTCAAAATAAGGTACTTCACAGTTTGGCTCAAAGCCCAGAAATGCCCAAAAATAAGGCTAATATATCATGCAAAATAAGTCCCAAAAGAGGGATAAAGCACAAAGGGGGAGTAGAAGACTTCAAACAGAGAAAAGTCCTTAATCAAACATGAAGATGAACTCAAAATAAGACTGTTTTTAGTTCAGGATGAAGCCCAAAAATGTAAGAAAAAGGGGCTAAGATATAGAACAAAATAGTGCAAAAATGGGGAGAATAGGAGCTTACCCTTGTAGCCCGACTTTCCAGTAGCCTTTGGTCCAAGAAAATGAGCTTTCAACCTCTGTAAATGACTTCCAATGGCCTGGAATGGATGATGGTGGTGTGGTGCTATAGGTTGTAGTGTAAATGGACCAAGGAAGTTAGGGTTTTGGAGCTTGGAATAGTAGCAATGGAGGTGGGAGGTGATGAGCCTTAAGCAAAAGTGTCTAACCAGCTGAGATGAAGAGGAGGGCCTCTCTTATAGAGAAGAGAGGCTTCTCTTGGAAGCTTCAAAGATCCTCTATACACGTGTATGGAGGATGCACCAAATGGCCGGCCGGTTCAAGTGGCCGGCCGGCCACTCCCCCTGGTTGGCCGACCAGGGGTCAAAAGGTTCAAGAACAATTGTTGGTCGGCCTACCCAGAAAGGTGGCCTCCCAGATGAGTAGAACACAGCCCTGTGGAGAAAAACTAGAAAATGTGACCCAAGAGAGAGAAAATCTAGCTTTTAAGCAAGGTTCAAAAGGGTCAAAGTGAATTACTGGTCGGCCTATCCATATTGGTGGCCTCCCAGATGAGCACAACACAATGGCGGTATGAAAAGCCAGAAAATGTGGCTCAAAAGTGGAAAAAAACCAACTTTCTGTTAGAAAAATCGGCTTTTGGAGAGAGAAAATGAGAAAACTAGCTTTTCAGGGGAATAGGTGGCCGGCCACCATCCTACCACTTCCCTAACAGTGAAAATAGGGTTCCCACCAAAAATGGACCAAAACGGATGCAAAACGAAGGTTCGGGGGCCAAAACGCGCGGCTCGCGGCCCCGAAAACAGGCTGCTAGGCACTGAAAGTAGCGTATGACCATGAAGGTGGTCTCCAGGGCCACAATGTTCCTCTAAAGGGAGGAAATAAGATGTGTGCCAAAAACTGGAGTAAACGGAGGCAGCTAAGCGGTCCCGAATCGAGGCACACGGTCGACGGCTCCGAAAATCGGAAACCGGGCTCCAAACGAGAAAAATGGCCTACGACCACGAAACGTAGCCTACGGCCACTGAGAGATGATCTACGAGACCTCTCCCTCCCTTCGGGAAGAGAAAACGAAGAAAATAGGACTCGGTTCGCAAACCGAGGCAAGGCACAAAAGAGCTCTAAAGTCCGGAGGTAAGGCTCTCAGCCGAGACTCTACAACTTCAGAACGAGCACAATATGCAACATCACCGAGCGTTCAACTGGTGACGTCTGAGTCTTAAGGTCGGTCAAAAATAGGGTGTCTACAGTTGCCCCTCTTTGATAGAACTCGGAAGTCATACGTGACGGGAGTGAATGTCAAAGCCCAGAGACGACCCATTTTTGACAAGGCCGAAGACTTAGACAAACAGGCAAGATAACACAGATGTGCCCGCAGGCATGCCCGCAGGCAGGGGCAAAATGCAAAATGATATGCACAACGCCGGATGTAACTCATGATCATGCAAAGCAGCAAGCTGTAATGAAACGCACACGCAACAATTTTAAGCAAGAATGCAAAGCAACAACTACATTTCATGCAGTTTAAGAATGCGGAGAATTGTTCGATTCTCGCCACGTCTCACACAGAGAAGATACAATACCTGCGCGATTCGTCTAGTCGCACCAGCTTCAAATGAACCGTACCTACAATATCGTGCATGAAAGAGGAAGAAACTCAACAAGTACAGCATCATTAGCAACACATGTTCAACACTACATCGAATGCAGACAAACAGGGTGTTGATGGGAAAGCGCATCGCAATGCAAGAGACACGCGCGTAACAACGTAAGCTAAGCGTGAGGGTATAACAATACCAATGAAACGTGCACAACAATGCAAGTGGTATGCATGAGAATGCAAGTGACGTGCATAACAATGCAGGATAAGTGCAAGCTCGAATGCATGTTTGGCGCGAAACAACGAGCAAAAAAAATGCAAGTTTCAACGAGTGCAATTCGATCGCGACCTCCGGTTTACCTCCCGGAAGCGTCACAGCATACTCAAAAAGGATACATCTTGCTCTTGATGAGTGACGATGAGACACGCATCGAAAGTTGGAGTTGGAGTTCCCGCGGATGGATTTCGCGACAAAAAGTGCACTTTTCTTGTACTTTCTCGGGTCCTGGGGACTCCAATCATCACCAAAATTTGCAGAGACCTTATAGACCACCTTGGGAACACCACCGACCAGGTTTGGTCCCAGGGGGAGGTCATCGACCAGGTTGGAGTGCAAGGGGTGGTCGGCCTACCAGAAAAGGTGGCCGGCCGACCACCTAGCCCAAATCCGGAGCAGTTTGGTCTTTTTGCTCCAATTTCTTTAAATATACATGTCCAAAGCTCTTTTCCTCATAACTTCAGCTCCGAAACTGCCTTCTCCTCCTTCCTAGACCATTTTCTTTCTCAGATCTGCGCTTTATACGCGTTTTCCAACGCCCCATGCCAAGTTGTTTCGCGAAAACTTTCAGTTCTCTTCATTTTGAACCGATTAAAATTTGATTTCGGAGCTTCTTTTCTCATTTTCACCACTTGAGGTAAGTTTGTCTCAATATTTGGAAGATTTTCTCGAGAGTTGACTTTTGTTGACTTTTTCATTTCCCGAGAGTTGACTTTTTCCAATTTTGGCTCATTTTTGCTCCTTTTTGCAGATTTCTTGAAATGGCGGGTCAATTTCCCCACGGTGAAGGTTCTCCAGGCGCCGGAGGCGAGCCTGACATCATGTCTTTGCATCCGAGGGTTCGCCCTTTTATCCCCGAGAGGTACGATCCTTCGACTCATGTCCTCCCTCGGGCGATTTTTTATCATTTTACCAACTTCGACCCTCGAGCTCCTGTAGACCTGCTATTGCGGGAGCCGGAGACCCATCTCTCTCATGAGGCGCGAGAGGTATGTACTTCACTTTTTAACATTTCCTACCTTAATTCTGCATTTTCCTTGCATTTCATGTTATGTATGCCTATTGCTCGTTCTGAACACATTCGCATGTCATGCTTCTGCTCATTTTAGCACACAACTTTTTCTGCACGCTTAGTGTACAACACAATACTCTGTCTTGAACACATGGCTCAATCACTTGAATCTCTAAAATCTGAACATGCAGCCCAAATTTGATTGTGAACACGCAGCCTACATTTGATTGAAAGTTGAACACGCAGCCCAAACTTTAAATTTTCTGAAATCTGAACACGCAGCCCACATTTAATTGAAAGTTGAACACGCAGCCCAAACTTTAAATTTTCGAAATCTGAGCACACAGCCCAAATTTGATGTGAACACGCAGCCCACATTTAATTGAAAGTTGAACACGCAGCCCAAACTTTAAATTTCTCAAATCTGAACACGCCGCCCAAATTTGATGGTGAACACGTAGCCCACATTTGATTGAAAGTTGAACATGTAGCCCAAACTTTAAATTTCCGAAATCTGAACACACAGCCCAAATTTGATGGTGAACACGCAACCCACATTTAATTGAAAGTTGAACACGCAACCCAAACTTTAAATTTCTGAAATCTGAACACGCAGCCAAAATTTGATAGTGAACACGCATCCCACATTTGATCGAAAGTTGAACACGCAGCCCAAACTTTAAATTTCTGAAATCTGAACACGCAGCTCAAATTTGATGGTGAACACGCAGCCCACATTTGATTGAAAGTTGAACACGCAGCCCAAACATTAAATTTCTGAAATCTAAACACGCAGCCCAAATTTGATGGTGAACATGCAGCCCACATTTTAAATTTCTGAAATCTGAGCACGCAGCCCAAATTTGATGGTGAACAGGCAGCCCACATTTGTCGAAAGTTGAACACACAGCCCAAACTTTAAATTTCTAAAATATGAACACACAGCCCAAATTTGATTGTGAATACGCAGCCCACATTTAATTGAAAGCTGAACACGCAGCCTAAACTTTAGATTTCTGAAATCTGAACACACAGCCCAAATTTGATTGTTAACACGCAGCCCACATTTAATTGAAAGTTGAACACGCAGCCCAAACATTTAATTTCTGAAATATGAACAAGCAGCCCACATTTAATTGAAAGTTGATTTGATTTGCACACAGCACGTTTCCTTTATTTGCATACAGTTTATTCATTCCATTCTGAAACTGAATACATGTGTTCGTTATGAATGCAGACATCCTCCCGTGTTACGCAGGGATACGGTTCTATTGCTGCGAGAGATTGGTACGCAGAGCTCCCGGAGGCTGTCCGCGATTGGGCTGATCTGGTAGGATTCAGGACCTTTTGTACCGGGATATCTCGTTATCCAGCTAGCCGGACATTGATGGGCGCTCTGGTGGAGAGATGGTGGGATACCACCAACTCCTTCCATTTCTCGGCCGCCGGGGACATGACCATGACCCCATTTGACTTTGTCGTGTTGACGGGCCTTGACGTGGGAGGCTGGGCGATCCCTTACGATGAGGATATGGGCGAGTGGGAGGCAGCTTGGATTCATCTGTTGGGAGCTCGCCCACCGGTAGACCGATCTTCGGGCTGAGTCCGATATACCTAGTTTTCTGCACAGTTAAGGGGGACTGAGCCCGAGACTCCTGAGGAGATTGCACAGTACACTTGCGGGTTTTTGATGTTCCTCTTCGGGACCACTCTGTTCGCCGACAGGGGGAACACCGTTGGGCTATATTTGCTGAGTGCCTTGGTAGACCTCACACAGGTTAGTCAGTATGACTGGGGTGGCGCCAGCTTGGCTACCCTCTATTGCTATATGAGTGCGACCTCCCGCGGACAGGGGAACATAGTCGGCAGCTATTAGAGAGCCTGAGAGGTACCTTCTGCCCTCTTGATTCACATTTCTATTTTTTCATTATCTGTACATTGCACACACGACACACTTTACATTCTGTACTTACATTCTGCCCTCAGCATTCTGTATTCAGATTCTGCACTCAGCATTCTGTATTCTGATGGCTTTTGCCCTGTTTTCCACAGTTATGGGTCTTCGCGTGCTTTCCGACGCTAGCCCCAGAGCTCGAGGTGGAGGCCCCTCTCATGACCCTTTATTCGCTCGTCTTCGAGGGCCAGTACCGATCGCGGCCCCGGGAGACTCTCTCTTACCTATGGCAGTATTTTGACACTGTGTGGGCGACCGAGGTATGTCAGAACTCTTAGTTCTTCCCGTGTTCATCTTTGATTCATGCTTGGACATTTGTGACTTCTAATCGGCTTATGCATTGGCTATCCATAGATCTTATGGCAGCCCTGGGTGCCTTTGGGTGAGGATCTCCGATTCCAGTTTGCCGGATGATGGGCCTTCTCCCGGTATAGGATCTTGATTGAGGGGCCAGTTGGTAAGGCCTGGTTCCTGGGGGAACGCTTTCTTCGTCAGACTATGGGCTTCCCTGAGCCGAGTGTCCCTTCAGCACCCCTAGAGGATATGCGGCTCGCTGATAGGCTTACTCCCCAGGGTGTCATTGATGCCAGGCTGGGCATTGATGCATTGCTATATTTGGAGAACGGGGAGTACGCGACCTACCGTCACACCTACTTGATGCCTCCATTGACAGGTGTTCGTACTCCCTTGAGGAGATCTACCGGCATGCCGTCTTCGAGTCGCACCCGAGCCAGAGACATTCCTTCGGCCAGTAGGGCTGGCACATCCAGAGGTGGGGCTAGACTGGTTCCTCTGATTCCCCCGACTTATCAGCATGCCGGATGGCCAGGTATCCCGACTGAGTTGACGGGATAGAGATACAGGGCTTCCTACCTAATTCCACTGGAGTCTCCTATGCCTGATCATCCATACACTAGAGACCCTGACTCACCACCGGTATGTTTTTCAGCTTTGCTTTATCACTTAGATACTTGGACATTCATTCATTCACTGATGATTTGCACTGGCATCTGCAACCTACCACGGAGTATGCTGAGGGGTTACTTGGGTTAGTGGCCTCGCTCGAAGGCATGGCCCTGCGGAGAGAGGCGCAGCTGTCCATCATGGGTGTCTCGGTACTGTTTAGTTTTCTTGCATTTATCATATTTCTGATGACATGCTGAATTTGAACATTTCACTGCATTGATTGACCGACTGTATGCGGAGAGCACATCTGACACACACCACATCTATGTACTACATTTGCATACATCCACTCCATGTAGCTTTTTATCTGTACATCTGATATACATATTTTGGCTGATGTATTCAAATTGCACTCTTTCTTTTCAGATGCCTTCGAGATATACCGGACCACAGGTCGGGCCATCTGGGCCTTCTGGAGGAGCTGGGCCATCTAGGCCTTCTCGGAGAGCTGGGAGAGGGGAGTCGTCTTGCGGATGAGGCGGGCGCAGAGCACATATCATTGAGGAGGAGTCCAGCGAGGATGAGGAGTCCGCGCATCGTTAGTCAGAGACATCTGCCGGCAAAGAGGGTGACTCTGAGTCTGGCTCTGAGGGCGGAGGTGATGAGGTCGAGGAGGATCTCGAGGATGACAGCTCTGACTCAGATGGTGATGATGGTGCTGAGGCTGTTCCGCAGAAGAGGACGAAGAGGGCCTCTTTTTCTCGTGCTTGAGAGCACAGATGTTCCTGCTTTATTTGCTTTTTTTACTAGTAGTTGTAACACATTGTACATTATTAGACAGTTTTTTATTTTCTGTAAAACTTGTACCCTTGTTGTAAAATGTTGTAACAAAGGAAACATGATGGAATGAAACAGCTTTTGTTCAAAAAAAAGTGTTGTATTTTATGTTCTTGCATCGCATGGCATTATTTTACACAAAAATGAGATTGAATGGAAATCATGCATTGAAAATTGGCAAGTCAGGTAGTGAACCGACGCAACAAACAAAACAACTTAACTTACTAAGAAAGGACAGAACCTTAGCAAGTTTACAACTCGATAAGCAAGACACAACAATGTTGATAAACAAAGAGTAACAACTCAATACACAAAACTCGTCAACTCGACAAAACTTAACAACTTGGTAAGCTTAACAACTCGGTAAGCAAAGCAACAACTCGATAAGCAAAAATAACTCAATAAGCAGGATTTAACAACAACTCGATAAACAAATGCATTTCGGAAGATCTGGGCGACGGAATGCATCCGAAACAGAGGAAAGCTCGCACTTTTAACGCCCCCAATGCATGGAAATGCTTCGAATTTTCTTCTAGAGGCTAGAACAAGACTAAAGCCACCCTCCCCTTGATGGCCGACCACCTAAGGGAGCTGGCCGACCAGCTTTTTGCATTGGAGGGGAGAGGGGTGGTCGGCCTACCAGAAAAGGTGGCCGGCCGGCCACGTAGCTTGGCAACCACCAAATTTTCGACACGTGTCCTCCGAACAGTGCCTTATCCTCTTTAAAAACTCCAGCCTCATGGTTCTCTCATTTCATCTTAGTTTTGCACCAAAATGGAGGCATTTCTCGCCCAAAATCTCATAGCTTGGATTGCTTTTCTAGATGGCTCGGAAAAGTTGAACTTCCGGGGTTTCGGCTTGAATGCACTATTCACGCTGAGCCGTACTTTGCTGCACATTCCGTTCCTCCATGCCGCGGTGAGGTTTTGGAATCCGGTAACACACGTCTTTAGCTTCGGCGGGCAAGAGATGTGTCCGACCTTTGAAGATTTTCAAGTTTTGATGGAATCTGAGCGCCATGATGAGATTTTGTCCCAACTTCGTTTCGGTCACGTCCAAGCTTTAGGACAGATGTGTGGGCTCACCATGCATGATGCTCGGTCTCTGATCTGCAACGGGGAACTGGATATCCTTGGCTTGATTCATTGTTTTTCTGATGCCGGTAATCGCGGCGACCATCATTGGTAAGGTTTTCGGCAACACGCCCTTTGCTTGTGCATGCTATCTCACTTTTTGCTTGCCCTGGGCTTTAGTGGATCTAGCATCCGTCTGATTGAAGTTACTCAAGGCTTGAAAGAAGGAAAGAGCTGCATTGCCCTGACATTGGCCAAGACGCTGATGGGCTTAGTTGCTTTTTATCGCCGAGAGAAGACCAGATTCGCGAGGAGTCCACTACTGCTGCAGGTAATGTTTCCCACCCTTTCTCACATATATATTGCTCACATCACTCCCCCCTCAGGCTCGGTTTTTCTCACAAAACCCTTTTCTTACTTTTCTCTCATCGTACATCTCTCTATTATTTATTCTCTCATTTTTCATCCCTCCCTAGGTATGGTTGATGGATAAATTGCAAGTTGTGGACTGTTGCCCAGCCTACTCAGCTCGCGGTTACTTCTTCTGACAACGACTAGTCGATGCCCTTGATGAGGGATGGTGGTTCGACTAGATGTGCAATTTGTCTGCGGATCGCATTGCTTGGCGCTGTCCTTGGCTCAATCTTCTGGCAATGAGCTATAGCATGTCCCGGCAGACCGGGATCCAGTTGATTGGTCTGACTCACTGTGTGTTCTACTTTCCCTTCCGGTTCTGACGCCAGTTCGCCATGATCAGACTTGCGCGCTAGAGGGGATAGAGTATCCTTCCGCATTCCCAGTTCGAGGTGCACAGCTTGTCCGGTATGCCACAACATGGAGGACTAGAGAGCTCCTGGCCCCTGTTCCTACTTTCAGTTGCACCTTGTCTGATGAGTGCTTGGATTGGCTCAATGAAGAGGCACAGGAAGGGCCTACTTTTGCATCAGAGGCTTCGACCAGCTCTGGAAGGGGGCGCAGGAACACCTAACTTAGCTATGCCCCAGATTTATTACTTTATTAGTACTTTCAAGTTTTCTTTATGAATGTAATAAAAAGCAACTTCAATTTGTATGCAAGAGCAGGAGAACTTTGTATTGAAATCAATGAAATTGAAGGTTGTGGGTACTGAAAATTTTTCGCTTTGGTCCAAAAATGGTCTAAGTTGTAAAAAGATTAATTTTGAACAAAGTCAACTTTTATTAAAACTTTTCAAAACCATTTTCGATATGGAATCAAAACTGGACATGCCTGAGATCTTTCACTAAGATGCACAACCTTGGATCCCTGCAATTGGAAAGTTGCCCCTAGTCTGAAGAGTATCGCAACACTGCACAGCAACGGAAAGTTGCCCCTAGTCTGAAGAGCACTGCACCGGAGATCATAACCGAACTCTTGAATGCTGAATAGACAAAGATGGCCGAGATGATCAAATGGACAAAGTTGATCGGGGAAAAGTTTATGGCTGAACTTCAGGATGAAGTTGTCTACGTATCCCAAAGATGGGAATCAAGCCTTACGTAGTTCAGGCTTAGGTTCACTTGAGTATTTTCACTCTCCTTTTACGCTCTAACTTTTGCCAAGGCCGTCCTTTGCGGGTTTTCAACCTTGCGAGCTCAGTTTTTATATTTTCCAATTTTTCAATGCTCTAACTTTTGCCTAGGTCGCCCTTTGCGGGTTTTCGGCCTAGCGAGCCTCTCAGGGGTAATATTTCTTCAACTTGTCCATGTTGATCGGTTGCGAGAACTCTAAGCCATCTAGGTCCATCAGAACCACAGCTTCACCTGACCAGATTGACTTGATGATGTAGGGACCAGTCCAATTGGGTCTGAACTTGCCCCTTGGGTCGTGGATGGGAGCTCGGTTGTCTTTGAGCATCAAATCTCCTTTTTTTTAGATTCTTGGACTTAACTTTCTTTTTGAAAGCCCCGGTAATTCTGCGCTGATAGCCTTGAACGTGGTACAGTGCTTTCAGCCTGCGCTCGTCAAAAAGCATGAGTTCTTCATATCTATTCTGTTGCCAATCTGCTTTGGCTATCTGACACTCAGCTAGCACTCGCAAAGACGGAACCTCAATTTCAATAGGTAGAACGGCCTCCATCCCATAAACTAATGAATACGGAGTCGCCCCAGTAGAAGTTCTAATTGAAGTCCGGTACCCCCACAGAGCAAACGGCAGCTTGTCTGGTCAATCCCGGCAGGTTTCCACCATTTTCTGCAATATGTGTTTGATATTCTTGTTGGCGGCCTCAACCGCTCCATTGGTTTGCGGCCGGTATATGGATGACTTATGAAAAGTCACGTTGTATTTATCCAACAAATCAATCACTTCTTTCTTGAAGTGGGAACCATTATCTGAAACGACCTCGTTTGGGAGCCCATAACGACAGATGATGTTGTTTCTGATGAATTTTGCAACATGCGACGCCTTCAACACTGCATAGGATTGGGCCTCAACCCACTTCGTGAAATAATCTATCGCGACTAGGATGAACTCATGCCCGTTAGACCCCTTCAGAGTGACAGCCCCGATCACATCGATTCGCCAAACTAAAAATGGCCATGGCGAAGTCATATTGTACAACTTTGATGGCGGGATGTTCATGCGGTTTGCATGGATTTGACATTTGTGGCATCGCCGAACAAAGCCGATACAATCCTCCTCCATGGTGGACCAGTAGTAACTCTGTCTGAGGATCTTTCGTGCCAGCATTACTCCGTTCATATGCGCACCGCATTCCCCTCCATGGATGGCCTCCATCAGGCGTTTCGATTCTTCGGCTCCAACGCACAGCTTGTGCATTCCCAGATGACCTCTCTTATATAATTTACCTCCGCAGATGATAAACTGAACGGCCATTCTTCTGATTGCCCTTTTGTCCTTGGCATTTGCCCTTGGTGGATACGCCTCTTTCTCCAAGAAGTTCCAAATATCGTAATACCAGGGGTTCTCATCTTGAACCTCGTCTATAGTAGCAATTGACTCGTAAGCTGGCGCAAACTTCTAGTCAATAATGACTGGACGCATCCGGACTCCAAACGGGATGTCTATCATAGAAGATAGAGTTGCTAGTGAATCTGCGAACCTGTTGTTCTCTCTTGCTAGATGAGCAAAGTTTAGCTTCTCAAACCGAGGTATTAACAAATCCAGGGTCTGATGATACATCATCATCTTTTCTTCTTTGAATTTCCAATCTCCTTTTGCTTGAGTTACAACAAGGTTTGAGTCCCCGATGACATCCAATTGTTTTGCCCCTAGTTCCAGGGCTGCTTCTAAACCGGCAATGCATGCCTCATACTCTGCTTCGTTGTTCAAGACTTTGAACCGGAGCTTGAAGGTTAGAGGGATACGGGAATTGTCGGGTGCTATCAGCAACACTCCTATTCCATACCCATACTGGTTGGACGGTCCGTCGAAATACATCGTCCAAAACTCGTCGTCGACATGCAAAATGGCCTCATCTGGGAATAAGTACTCAACTGCTTCACTTCCTTCCACTGGGTGATCGGCTAAGAACTCTGCTACCGCTCTTCCCTTGACCGACTTGCGCGTCACATATTTTAGATCAAATTCGGAAAGCAACAACAACCAACGAGCTAGCCTACCCGTAAGTGCCGATTTCTCGAAGAGATATTTGATGGGATCTAATCTTGAAACCAACATTACAGAGTGAGCTAACAGGTAGTGCCGCAGCTTCCTGGTAGCCTATACCAAGGCTAAGCAAGCCTTCTCCAATGGTGTGTAGCGAGTCTCATACTCCAGCATCTTCTTGCTCAGATAATAGATGGCCCTTTCCACTTTGTCCTCTGATTCTTGCGCGAGCATGCAGCCCATTGTGGTCTCAGTTATCGAAAGGTACAATATCAACGGTCTTCCCGGTTCTGGTGGTGACAACACATGTGGGTTCTGTAAATATTCCTTGATCTTTTCAAAAGCAGCTTGGCATCGGCCGTCCCACTGGAATTTCTTTCCTTTCTTCAGGAGACCAAAAAGTGGTTCACAAGTCAAGGTTAATTATGAGATAAACCGTCTTATGAATTGCACTTTACCCAGAAAGCCTCGCACCTCCTTTTCAGTCCTTAGTGGTGGCATTTCTAGGATGGCCTTGATTTTGGAAGGGTCGACTTCGATACCCCTTTGTGTAATGAGAAACCCCAGCATTTCCCCGCTGTAACATTGAACGTACACTTTTGAGGATTCAACCGCAATCGGAATTCTCTGATCCTTTGAAAGAATTTTTGCAAGGCGGTGTAGTGGCCCTCTCTTTCTTTGGACTTGACAATCATGTCGTCCTCGTACACCTCAACCTCTTTGTGGATCATGTCATGTAATATTTGTGATCGCGGCCCGTTGATATGTAGCTCCAGCGTTCTTCAGCCCAAATGGCATTACTCTGTAGCAGTAGGTCCCCCACGGGGTGGTGAAGGCAGTCTTTTCTCGGTCTTCGGGTGCCATCACTATCTGGTTGTAGCCTGAAAAGCCATCCATAAACGAAAGCAGAGCATGCCCCGCTGTGAAGTCCACTAACTCATCAATGTGCGGTAAGGGAAAGTCGTCCTTTGGACTAGCTCTATTCAAATCCCTAAAATCCACACATACTCGGATCTTACCATCCTTCTTCGGCACTGGAACAATGTTGGCCAACCAAGTCGGGTATTCGGATACCTGCAGGAAACCTGCGTCAATTTGCTTGGTGACTTCTTCCTTAATCTTGAGGGCCCAGTCCGGGCGGATCCTTCTGAGTTTTTGCTTAACGGGTCGGGCCTCGGGGTCAAGAGGGATCCGGTGCTGTACAATCTCAGGATCGATTCTAGGCATGTCTTCGTAGGACCACGCGAAAACATCTTTGAAATCTTTTAATAAAGCGACTAAGCGCTCGCGTTCCTCCGAAGACAACGTGGACCCGATCTGGACCAGCTGTGGGTCCTCCTCAGTACCGACATTCACGGTAGTGATTTCATCCATTAAGGGTTTAACAAATCTTTCCTGCTTTTGTTCAATTAAGCATTGCAAAACTGGGAGAATTTCTTCCTCGTCGTTTTCATCAAAATTTTGAAAGTTTGAATTAATGCAATAAATCAAGGGCACAGAAAAGTACTCAGAAACCACAGCTAGTTGATTCTTATTAAGCACATCCAAATCGTCCGATTCTTCGGTTATAACAGACTCAAAAGAGAAAGAAAAAGACGACCTGGACAAGACTGTGGCATCCGGGTTACCATCCCCAGGATTACCAGACTTAGACTCAGTCGAGCTGGAACTTGATTCTGACTCACAAGATTCGGTGGAATCAGATTCCGGCTCACTACCTGACCCGGTGCTGCTGGACAAAAATCCCTCTTCATACTGCCAAATGAGAGAGGATGCGATAGATGCATCCAAGATGTTTGTTGGTAGGCCCACAGCCATTCCATTCCCGATCATGCATACCGAGAAGTTATCCCCCAAGCACTTCTGTTCGATCGAAGGATCTGAAAGTAGACACGCCAGCGCTACCCTCATTTCACTTTCGGCGTCCTCAGACTCCACTTTCTTGCCCTGCTCAACCTCAGCTATTGGGTTTGTCTGCTCTTTGGCAACGTCATCCCCGGGTAACTACAGGTCAAAGAAGATCTCAAACCCCGGCACGCGCTTCTTCTCTGCGTTCAGCCACGACTCTGGAAAGCCACAGAACGGAAAATCCTCCCCCTCCCGGACGAAGCGTCCGTTTAGGGTACCCGGAATGGGCCAGTGCATTTAGTGAAAAGGCTTCCCCACCTTCTTCGCTCTAGCTCTCCCAGCCATCTCCTTACCCTTCCTTATCCAATCCCCTTTGGTGGGTAGATAACCTAAACCAAAGGTATGTGGATTATGTGGCACCTCGGCCGATGCTGCGACGCCCTTCCGGCCGCTCTTTCCCAATCCCATTCCGGGGATATGTTGAAGCTTGTTCATGAGGTATACCGATTGAGCACTGACATACACCCCCTCATTAACAGCTAAGATGTTCTGTACGACCCGGGCCTCAACTAGGGTAAAACCGGATAAGAACACATCCTCCATACCGTGCTCAATTTCCAAAACTGGTGTAGATACTTCCGACGGTGGATGGATCGATGAATTGCCAAAAACAATGGCTACTCCCTTTCCATAGGGGTATTTCACCATTTGATGCTAGGTAGAAGAAACTGCCTTCACTTGATGCAGCCACGGCCGCCCCAAAAGCAGATTGAAAGTGGCGGGAACCTCTAGGATGTGAAAGTCAATTTCATGCTACCCCGGCCCAACCTTGGTTTGAATTTTTGCTGTCCCCATGACTTCTCTGCTTGTGTTATCGTATGCCCGAATCACCTGGGCTGTTGGCACAAAGTCCGCGGTCTTCAAGCCAATTGCATAGGCAGTCCTCGCTGGACATACATTGATGGCGGACCCCGTGTCGACAAGCACCACGGGTACCGATTTATTTCTGCACTCCACGGAGATGTAGAGTGGCTTGTTGTGGTTCGCGCCCTCAGGTGGCAGTTCTTTGTCAGAAAAGGTCAACATCGGGGTAGCTCCTCCCGTAAAAACTAAGCCCACTAGTGTAGACGTCCCCGAACGCCCTGGGAGGAACGAGTCCCGTTCTGTTCAATTGGGGTTCACTACAGTTCGGACTCTCAAATGTCACGGTTCTTAATCTGAACCAAAGAGTCCAAATCCGGCAAATCGTTTTGAGAAAACAGATTTTTGAAAGAAGTGCCAAACATGGACTGCTTTGCCAGATACAGAGTCGCCACCTAAATATTTTATTTTGGGGGAAATTTAGGAAACCCTGACTCGTTTGCCTAAGGCCATGTGTCCGTCATCACCAAAGTTGCCTTGGCTCGGGAACTTGGGCACGATTGGGGAAGGTCACTTCGTGAGCACCCCCGCTCGCCCGATCAAAGATTGGCCTCTACTAACCATGATATCTATTTTTGAAAACATTATGCGTTCTAATTCTGGTTATTAGCCTAGATTTACTATGTGATGCGCACAACATACAAGTATAGACTGGATCGCCTGAATTGGAATAAAACATTTCATGTTTGTTTGTTTGAAAATGGTTTGATGGTGCTACTCGCAAGTAGGCTAAGACGTGGATTTGCCACCCTCGGGTGGGCTTAGAAAACATGATTTTGCCACTATCTAGTGGGCTTAAAACTCACAGTTGATGAATTGTTCCAATCCAAATAACCCAACCTTCACCCACAGGCATTCAAGCAGTTATATCACATAAGCATATAGCCTCATGGTAAGCATGCTATTCATGGCAGTGACTCACACACATGCAAGGATGCTAAAGCATAAAACTTACCGAGTACTCCAAGCCAAAACAGAAGCTAGGTTAGAAATCCATGCATGATCCTAACTATACAGAAATGCCTAATGCAACACATGCAAAAATGCAACCATAGCAGGCTCGGCTATTCTAAACATGGCATATGAAATGCTACAGCTAACATGTATTCAATTTGGAATTGAAAATACAATGCAGTTAGTATGATGCGCCGAGCCCGGTGCATGCAATACAGATGAATGAATGCAAACATGCTATCATACTGTATGCTAATTGAAACATGCCCTAATCTAACCATCATAAGCAGGTAAATAAAAGGGAGAAAGACATGGGGTTGGAAGACATACGTCACACACACGCACACTTAATACAGTTGTGCCCTCGCGCAGAGGGTCCGAATAAATAATATACAGTCCCAAATAAGTAGTACAGTCCAAATATGTACAGAATTCAAATTAAATAACAAATTTAACTAGGAAAGCATTAAATTGGCATGCAAGCCAGGGACTGCCTTGACTCTTCTTCGGATGATGGATGATGCATGCTCGGGTTGCTTGGCACGGAAATCTACTGCGATGCCCCAATTAGCCTCTGTTTGCGATTGATGCCGGAATGCTGTGCGAGGTCTTTGAAAGGCTACTGATTCTTGATTTGCTGCAATAGAGAGCAAGAAAAGGGCATGGCAATGTATTTTCACAAATGTATGCATGCCTCGATCCTCGTGCCACCAATCACGCATATCGATGCATGATGGCCGAGGAATCGAATTGCACAACTCAATATGAAATAAATGCGCATATAAACACAACAAAACTTAAACTCCATCATGGATAATCTGGAGTGTCGGTGACTGGGAATTGAGACACGTTCCGTCACTCGAAGTACGAAACGTCTCTCGTTTCCCGTGCTTGGGCTAACTCCTATCCCAACTCCTATCCCAAGCACAATGCAATATGCATGACATGCATGAATGCAACTAATATACAACCTAGCATGCACAATGCTATGAGATGGCATACACAATGCACGATGTAACATGGCATACGCAATGCTCTAACATACAACCTAGCATACGCAATGCTATAAAATGAAATGGCATGCTCAATGCACAATGGACTTACACCAACATGAGTGGACCTCAGCCACACTCACATTAGTAGCCATGAGATGAAAATGAGACACTCGAAATGCGTGCACACAAGCACGCAAACCGAGGATTGAACCTAAGGCACAAATGCCACTCTAACAAGGCATGGCAAGGCATGAAACATGGTATGCAAACATGCAAATTTCAGTAGCAAAATATGATGCAAAACAGCCCCAGAACATGGAAATATGGCACCCGATACATGGAATGAGACCCGAAACATGAAGTTAGGTACATGGAATGACCTATGGCTATGCAAAGCATGCATTATTTGAACATGAAGTGTGAAGACAGAATCAAGAAAGTCCCAAAACAAGCATATTTACAGTTTTAAGTAAGGCCAAACAATGAACACAAATAGGACTAAGCTAGCATCCAAAAATGGCCCCGTAAGAGAGGTAATGAAGCAAGTAGCAGCTGCTGGCCCTAAATGGCCAAGATCCCTTCAACAAAGTTTAAGAGGGGATCAAAATGAATCACTTTACAGTTTACAACAAGCTACGGATCTAAACACAAACATGCCTAAAACAATGTGCAAGAAATGGGCCAAAAGGGAGACAAAGAAGCAAGTGATGGTTTCTGGCCTCAAACAGAGGAGGGCCCTTCAACAAAGTTGAAGAGGGGCCCAAAACATGATATTTTACAGTTAGTGACCAAACCTAAAACAGTGCACATGCAAGCTTAAAATACTATGCAAAATAAGGCCTAAAAAGAGGTTTAAACACAAAGATCAAAAAGGGAGCTTAAAAAAGAAAAAGTTACTTGATAAAATATGAATAGGGGGTCAAAATAAGGCTATTTACAGTTCGGACCAAAGCCCAAAAATGCGAGCACAAGGGGCTAACAAATCATGCAAAAATAAGGCCAAAAGAGGGATAAAGAGGCAAGTGACAAAAGAAAGCCTCAAACAGTGAATAGCCCTTCAACAATATTGAAGAAGGGTTCAAAATAAGCCACCTTTAAGTTTATAACCAAGCTCAAAACAATTTAAAAATGAGCCTAAAATACTATGCAAGAAAGAGGCATACAAGAGAGGTAAAGAAGCAAGTGTTAAAAGGAAGCCTCAAACAAGGAGAAGCCCTTAAAAAAACATGAAAAAGAGCTCAAAATAATGCTATTTTAAGTTAGGGTCGGAGCCCAAATATGCAAGCAAGTATAGCTTAGATTGTATGCAAAAATAGGGCCAAAAGGAGGAGAAGGAGACTTACCCTTGAAGAACCAATCTTTGACAGCCTTTGGACCAAGTTTGGGTGCTCCTAAGCTCTGAAAGACAGCCTCAAGCTGCTGGTATGGAGTATGGAGGCCTTGTGCTATAAGGTGTAGTGTAAAATGGTGTAGGATTTGAAGGATTTTGGTGCTTGGAGTAGAGAGGGAGAGAGATGTAATGCAAGAGCCTAAAACAATTTTTTGTAACCCTCAAAACACAGCTGGGGGGCCTGGATATATAGGCAAAAGAGTGGAGAAAAGGGGGGGAAAATGGGAGGGAAAGGAATTCAAGTTTCCCCCCAAAAGTGCAGCCCCCCAGATACAAAATCTGGGGGGAAACAGAATACATTTCTGTAAAGTACCTGGAGAGAGGATCATGGCCGGCTGGTTTCCTAGGGTTTAGGTGGCCGGCCGGCTCTCCCCATGGCCGGCCGGCCAAGGGTCAAATGGTTCAAGCAATATTAGTGGCCTGCCACCCCAGATTAGTGGCCTCTCATGTGTGCACAACACAACCATGTGGTCAAAAACTGGAGAGAATGAACCAGGAGAGAGAAAAGGCCACTTTTAGGAGGGGTTCAAAAGGGGAAAACACAATTACTGGCCGGCCATGTGATATTGGTGGCCTCCCAGGTGTGTGCAACACAAATATGTGGTTTGGGGAAAGAAAAAGTGGCTTTAGGATGGTCAACATTGGCCTTCAAGTGGGAAAAAGGGCGACGGAGGGCGATGGAGGAATAAAACTGGTTTTCAGAACAATTACTGGCCTCCCACCCTTCTATGACCTTTCTAACAATGAAACAGAGGTCCCTGCCAAAAATGAACTCAAACCGATGCAAAATGGATGTTCGGGGGCCGAAACGCGCAGCCCGAGGCCCCGAAAACTGATTGTTAGGCACTAGAAGTGGTGTTCGACCACGAAGTTGGTCTCTCGAGCCACAGTGTCCCTCAAAAGGGAGAAAATAAGATGCATGCCAAAAACCGGAGCAAACGGAGGTGGTTAAGCAGTCCCGAACCGAGGCACACGGCCAACGGCTCCGAAAAATCAGAAACCGGACTCCAAATGGGCAAAATGGCCTACGACCACGAAACGTAGCCTACAGCCACTGAGAGATGATCTACGAGACCTCTCCCTCCCTTCGGGAAGAGAAAACAGAGCCTGGTTTGCAAACCGAGGCAAAGCATGAAAGAGTCCGGAAGTCCGGAGGCAAGGCTCGCAGCCGAGACTCTGAAACCTATGAACGATCACGATATGCAACATCACCAAGCGCTCAATCGGTGATGTCTGAGTCTTAAGGTCAGTCAAAAATGGGGTGTCTACAGTTTCCCCTCTTTGACAGAACTCGAAAGTCATAAGTGACGGGAGTGAATATCAAAGCCTAGAGACGACCCATTTTTGACAAGGCCGAAGACTTAGACAAACAGGTGAGATAAGCAGAGATGTGCCCACAGGCTTGCCCGCAGGCAGGGGCAAAATGCAAAATGATATGCACAAAGCCGAATGTAGCTCATGATCATGCAAATGCAGCAAGCTGTAATGAGGCAAGTATTCACAAATAGATGCAACAGTTTTAAGCAAGAATGCAAAGCAACAACTACATTTCATGCAATTAGGAATGTAGAGAATTATTCAATTCTCGTCGCGTCTCACACGGAGAAGATACGATACCTGCGCGATTCGTCTGGTCGCACCAGCTTCAAATGAACCGTACACACAATATCGTGCCTGCAAAATAAAGAAACTCAACAAGCACAACATATCTAACAACATATGTTCAATGTGATATCGAATGTAGACAATCGCGGTGTTGATGGAAAGGTGCATCGCAATGCGGGAAGAAACACGCGTGACAACGAGAGTTTAAGCACGGAGGCTCGGTGATATCAAAGAGACGTGCATAACAATGCAAGTATGTGCATGAGAATGCAAGTTATGTGCATGATAACGCAGAACAAGCGTAAACCAGGATGTATGTTTGTCACAAAACAACGAGCAAGGAAATGCGCATTTCGGTGAGGGCGACTCGATCGCGGCCTCCGGTCCACCTCCCGGAGAGGTTACAACATGTTCAAAAGGATATATCTCACTTTCGACGAGTAATGATGAGACACGCATCGGAAGTTGAAGCTGAGGTTCCGGCGGAGCGATTTCGCGACAGAAAGTGCACTTTTCTTGTACTTTTTCAGGTCCCGGGGACTCCAATCCTCCCCAAAATTTGCAGGGACCTTGGGGGGCATGTGGGGAACACCACCGGCCATCTTTATTCGGAAAGGGAGGCCACCGGCCAGTTTTTGAAAAGGGAATGGCCGGCCTGCCAGAAAAGGTGGCCGGCCGGCCACTTTGCCAAATTTCGGGGCAATTTTGTCTTTTCAGCCTCTTTTCTTTAAATACACTCATCCAAACACTTTGTGCTCACAAGTGCAGCTCTGAAATCATCTCCTCTAGCTTCCCAAACCATTTTCTCCCTCAGATCTGTGCTCTATACGCGTTTTCCAACGTCCCACGCAAGTTGTTTTCGTGAAATCTTTCAGTTTTAAGCACTTTGAACCGATTAAATTTTGATTTCGGGGCTTCTTTTCTCATTTTCGCCACTTAAGGTGAGTTTGTCTCAATATTTGGAAGATTTTCTCGGGAGTTGACTTTTGTTGACTTTTTCATTTCTCGAGAGTTGACTTTTGTTTACTTTTTCACTTCCCGAGAGTTGACTTTTGTTTACTTTTTCCAATTTTGGCTCATGTTTGCTCATTTTTGCCCCTTTTGTAGATTTTCTGAAATGGCTGGTCATTTCCCCTACGGTGGAGGTCCTCCAGACGCTGGAGGTGATCCCGATGTCATGGCTCTGCCTCCGAGGGTTCGACCCTTCATACCCGAGAGGTACGACCCACCGGCACATATTCTTCCACGGGCTGTTTTCTATCACTTCACCGATTTCGACGAGCGAGCACCCGGGGATCTCCTTCTGCGGGAGCCAGAGTATCACCTCTCCCATGAGGCACGAGAGGTATTTACTTCGTTTTTACCTTTCTGTAACATATTATGAATTTTTCATGTATTCTGTTTGCACTCTGAACACACGGTTCAATCACTTGAATTCCTGAGCACTCAGCCCATAAATTGATTGTGAACACACGGCACACATCGGTTGAGGGTTGAACACGCAGCCCACACACTGATTTTCTGAATACATAGTCCGAATTGAAGGTGGACACACAGCACACATTGATTGAGAGTTGAACACGCAGCCCAAATTGAAGGTGAACACGCAGCACACACTGATTGAGAGTCGAACACGCAGCCCAAAACACTGATTTTCTGAACACGCAGCCCAAATTGAAGGTAAACACGCAGCACACACTGATTCAGAGTTGAACACGCAGCCCAAACACTGATTTTCTGAACACACAGCCCAAATTGAAGGTGAACACGCAGCACACACTGATTGAGAGTCGAACACGCAGCCCAAAACACTGATTTTCTGAACACGCAGCCCAAATTGAAGGTGAACACGCAGCACACACCAATTGAGAGTTGAACACGCAGCCCAAAACACTGATTTTCTGAACACACAGCCCAAATTGAAGGTGAACATGCAGCACACACTGATTGAGAGTTGAACACGCAGCCCAAACACTGATTTTCTGAATACACAGCCCAAATTGAAGGTGAACACGTAGCACACACCGATTCTGAACACGCAGCTCACTTACTTTACTTTGCACGCAGTCTATTCATTTTATTTGCACGCAGCTTATTCATTTTATGCTGAAACATGTATTCATTCTGAATGCAGGTGACTTCTCGCACTATACAGGGATATGGCTCTACCGCGGCGAGAGATTGGTACGCCGAGCTCCCGGAGGCTGTTCGGGATTTGGTTGACTTGGCGGGGTTTGGGCCCTTCTGTACTGGGCTATCTCGTTGTCCTGCCAGGAGGACGCTGATGGCCGCCTTGGTGGAGAGATGGTGGGACACCACCAACTTCTTCCATTTTTCTGCCACGGGGGACTTGACTATGACCCCGTTTGACTTTGCTGTACTGACTGGCCTTGACGTGGGAGGTTGGCCTATCCCTTATGACGAGGACATGGGCCAGTGGGAGGCTGCTTGGATATATTTGCTGGGGGTTCGCTCGCCTGTTGATAGATCTTCGGGGAGAGTCCGGTACACCTGGTTCTCTTCCCATTTCCGGCTGGTGGAGATGGAGCCCGGGACTCCTGAGGAGGCAGCACAGTATGCCCGCGGCTTTCTGATGTTCCTCTTCGGGACCACTTTGTTTGCCGACAGGGGGAACACTGTTGGGCTTTATCTGTTGAGTGCTTTGGTGGACTTGTCACAGGTCAGACGGTATGACTGGGGTGGCGCCGGCTTGGCTACCCTTTATTGTTACATGAGCGCGACCTTCCGCGGACGGGGGGACTTACTTGGCGGCTATTGGAGAGCCTGGGAGGTACTTTCTGCCTTCTTGATTTACATTTCTGCTCTTCATTACCTGCACATTGCACACACGACGCACTTTATATTCTGTATCGTGCACTTTGCCCTCAGCACTTCGTATTCTGCTTTGTTTTCCACAGTTGTGGGTCTATGTGTATTTCCCGACATTGGCCCCGGAGTTGGTGGTAGAGGGACCTCTCGTGACCCCATACTCACTTGTATTTGAAGGCCAGCACCAGCCAAGACCTCGGGAGTCTCTCCTTTATCTGCGGCAGTACTTCGACACGGTGCGGTCGACGGAGGTATTTCAGAACTCTCAGTTCTTTCTGTTTTCATCTTTGATTTGTCCTGTACATTTTCGATTTCTACTTGGTTTATGCGTCTGTTATCCGTAGATTACATGGCAGCCATGGGCGCCTTTAGGTGAAGGTCTCTGATTCCAGTTTGCCGGAGGGTGGGGTGTCTCCCGGTATAGGATCCTGTTCGAAGGGCCAGTTGGTAGGGCCTGGTTTTTGGGGGACCGCTTCTTGCGTCAGGTCTGGGGGTACACTTCTCAGGACCCTTCCTCAGCACCCCCAGTCGATATGCGGATTGCTGATAGGCTCTCTTCCCGGGATGTTGTTAGTGCTATGCTGGGTACTGATGCTTTGCTACATCTTGAGGAAGGGGATTACGCTACTTACCATCACGTATACCTGATGCCTCCATTGACGGGAGTTCGTACTCCGATGATGAGGCCTGCTGGCATGCCATCTTCGAGCCAGGCCCGGGCTCGGGCTGCAGACGTCCCTTCCACCAGTAGGGCTGGTACATCTAGAGGTGGGAGTGGATTGGTTCCCCCGATTCCTCCGACTTATCTTCATCCTAGATGGCCGGACATGCCGACCGAGTTGATGGGGTGCCAATATGGGACTACCTCTCCGATTCCGATCCCGATAGAGCCTCCGGTATGTTTTACGGCTTTGATTCATTACTCAGATACTTGGACATTCATTCCTTTATTGATACCCTTGCCTTTGCATCTGTAGCCCCCTGTTGAGTACATGGATCAGGTGCTCGAGATGGTAGCCTCACTTGAGGGGATGGTCATGCGGAGGGAGGCGCAGTTGTCCATCATGGGCTTCCAGGTACCCTTTAGTTTTCTGGCATTTATCATACTTCTGATGATATGCTGATTTCTACTGCATTGATAGGCTACTTGTGTAGAGCACATCTGACACACACTTCACTTATACACTGTGTTTACATGTACCCACTTCATGTAGTTTTCTTGTATCTGTATCTGATGTACATATTTGGGCTGATGTATTTAAATTGAACTCTTTATTCTCAGATGACCCCGGTATATGCTCAGCCGCAGGCCGGGCCACCTGGGCCTTCTCGGGGAGGTGGACCATCCAGGCCTTTTCGAGGAGCTGGGCCATCTGGGCCTTTTCGAGGAGCTGGGCCATCTGGGCCTTTTCGAGGAGCTGAGCCATCTGGGCCTGTTCGAGGAGCCAGAGGGGGAGGGGGGGTCGTCTCGTAGACACAGAGCACACATTATAGAGGAGGAGCCCGGTGAGGATGAGGAGGAGGAGGCTGCAGATCGTCAGTCGGAGACATCTGCTGACACAGAGGACGGCTCCGGTCTTGGTTCCGGGAGTGGAGGCGAGGCTGAGGGGGATCCCGAGGATGACGACTCCGATTCACATGATGATGATGGCGATGATGGCGGAGAGTCTATTCCGCAGAAGAGGGCGAAGAGGGCCTCTTATTCCTGCTCTTGAGAGCACAGATGCGGCTGTTTCTTGTTTTATTTATCTTTTTGCTAGTAGTTGTAGCACATTGTACATTATTGGGCAGTTTTATTCTTTGTAAAACTTGTGCCTTAGCCTGTAAAATGTTGTAACAAGCGAGGCATGATGGAATGAAACAGCTTTTCAAAAAAGTGTTGCATTTTAAACTCTTAGCATCATATCGCATCATTTTGCACCATAATGAGATTGAATAGAAATGTGCATTGTGTATTTTGCCCAGTCAGGTAGTGAACCGACGCAACAACTTAACTTTCTAAGATATAACAAAACCTTAGCAAGTTTACAACTCGATAAGCAAAACACAATAGTGTTGACAACTCAATAAACAAGACTCAAACAAAAATTGCTTAAACAAAGAGTAACAACTCAAAAACACGAAACACGACAGCTCGACAAACAACTCGATAAGCAAAACGACAACTCGATAAACAAAACAACAACTCGATAAACAAAACTTAACAAAACAAAGTGTACTTCGGATGATCTGGGCAACAGAACGCATCCGAAACAGAGGGAAATAGAGGCCTTCGACACACTCGTTGCATGGAAATGCTTGAAACTTTCTCTTGGAGGGTGAAACAGGGCTAAAGACACACATTGGAGCATGGCCGGCTACTTTTGGGAGCCGGCCGGCCAGATTTATTGCAAAGGGGAGGCCGCCGGCCAGGTTTTGAAAAAAGAAATGGCCGGCCTGCCAGAAAAGGTGGCCGGCCGGCCACTCAGCTCAGCAACCGTCAAATTTTTGACACTTGTCCCCCGAATAGTGTCTTTTCCTCTTTAAAAGCCTTAGCTCCGTGGTTCATTCAATTCATCTTAGTTTTGCACAAAAATGGAGGCTTTTCTCGTTGAAAATCTCACAGCTTGGATCGCTTCTCTAGATGGTTCGGAAGAGTTGAACTTCCGGGGTTTCGGCTTGAATGCACTGTTCGCGCTGAGTCGCACTCCGCTGCACCTTCCTTTCCTCCATGCCGCAGCGAGGTTTTGGAACTCGGTGACGCATGTCTTTAGCTTTGGCGGGCAAGAGGTATGTCCAACTTTTGAAGATTCTCAAGTTTTGATGGAATCTGAATGTCACGAAGAGATCTTGCCCCAGTTCCACTTTGGCCACGCCCAAGCTTTAGGGCGGATGTGTGGACTCACCGCGCATGACACTCGGTCTCTGATCTGTAATGGGGAACTGGATATCCTCGGTTTGATTCATCACTTTTCTGACGCTGGTGACCGCAGCAACCATTATTGGCAAGGTTTCCGGCAACACGCCCTTTGCTTGTGCCTACTGTTTCACTTTCTGCTTTCCCCGGGCTTTGGCGGATTTAGCATTCGTCTGATTGAAGTTGCTCAAGGCTTGAAAGAAGGAAAGAGCTGCATCGCCATGACCTTGGCCGAGACACTAATGGGCTTGGATGCTATCTATTGCCGGGAGACGACTAGATTTGCTGGGAGTCCACTGCTGCTGCAGGTAATGTTTCCCACCCAATCTTACATATGTATTTGCTCACATCACTCGGCCCTCAGGCTCGGTTTTTCTCACAAAAACCCTTTTCTCACTTTTCTCTCACCGTACATCTCTCTATTCTTTATTCTCTCATTTTTCATCCCTCCCCCAGGTATGGTTGATGGACAAATTGCAGGTTGTGGACTCTTGCCCAGCCTACTTAGCTCGAGGCTATTTCTTTCGACAGCGCCTAGTCGATGCCTCTGATGAAAGGTGGTGGTTTGACTGGATGTGCAATTTGTCTGCAGGTCGCATTGCTTGGCATTGTCCTTAGCTCAATCTCCCGGCAATGAGCTATAGCATGTCCCGGCTGATCGGGATCCAGTTGATTGGTCTGACCCACTGTGTGTTCTACTTTCCATTCCGGTTCCTGCGCCAGTTTGGTCATGATCAGATTTGCCCGCCAGAGGGGATTGAGTACCCGGCCGCTTTCCCGGTCCGAGGTGCACAGCTTGCCCGATATGCCACAGCATGGAGGACTAGAGAGCTCCTGGCCCCTGCTCTCACTTTCAGTTGCACTTTGTTTGACGAGTGCTTGGATTGGCTCAATGAGGAGGCACAGATTGGGCGTAGCTTGGCATCAGAGGCTTCGACCAGCTCTGGGAGGGGGCGCAGGGATACTTGATTCGACTATGCCCCGGATTTATTGCTTTATTAGTACTTTCAAGTTTTCTTTATGAATGTAATAAAAAGCAACTTCGATTGTATGCAAGAGCATGAGAACTCTGTTTTGAAATCAATGAAATTGAAGGTTGTGGTACTGAAAATTTTTCGCTTTGGTCCAAAAATGGTCTTAGTTGTAAAGAGATTAATTTGAACAAAGTCAACTTTTATTAAAACTTTTCAAAACCATTTTAGATATGGATCAGAACTGGACACGCCTAAGATCTGTCACTGAGATGCACAACCCCAGATCCTAGCAACTGGAAAGTTACCCCTAGTCTGAATAGTACCGCGACACCTTGTGGCAACGGAAAGTTGCCCCTAGTCTGAATAGCACTGCACCGGAGTTTCCAATGGATGCTGATATACAAAGATGACTGAGATAATCGAATGGACAAAGTTGATCGGGGAAAAGTTTATGGCTGAACTTCAGGATGAAGTTGCCTACGTATCCCAAAGATGGGAATCAAGCCTTACGTAGTTCAGGCTTAGGTTCACTCGAGTATTTTCACTCTCCTTTTACGCTCTAACTTTTGCCAAGGTCACCCTTTGCGGGTTTTCAACCTTGCGAGCTCAGTTTTTATATTTTTAAATTTTTTTGTGCTCTAACTTTTGCCTAGGTCGCCCTTTCGGGTTTTTAGCCTAGCGAGCCTCTCAGGGGTAATATTTCTTCAACTTGTCCATGTTGATCGGTTGGGAAAATTCCAGGCCATCTAGGTCCATCAGAACCACAGCTCCACCTGACCAAATAGCTTTGATGATATAGGGACCAGTCCAATTAGGTCTGAACTTGCCCCTTGGGTCGTGGATGGGAGTTCGGTTGTCCTTGAACACCAAATCTCCTTCCTTTAGATTCCTGGACCTAACTTTCTTGTTGAAAGCCCGGGCAATTCTGTGCTGATAACCATGAACATGGTACAGTGCTTTCAGTCTTCTCTCATCAAAGAGCATGAGTTCTTCAAACCTGCTCCGCTGCCAATCTGCTTCGGCTGTTTGACACTCAGCCAATGCTCGTATTGACGGAACTTCAATCTCGATAGGTGGAACGGCCTCCATCCCATAAACCAATGAATACGGAGTCGCTCTGGTAGAAGTTTTGATTGACGTCCGGTAGCCCCACAGAGCAAAGGGCAGCTTATCTGGCCAATCCCGGTAGGTTTCCACCATCTTCTGCAGTATGTGTTTGATATTCTTGTTGGCGGCCTCGACCGCTCCGTTGGTTTGCGGCCGGTATGTAGATGACTTATGGAAAGCCACGTTGTATTTCTCCAACAAGTCAATCACTTCCTTCTTGAAGTGGGAACCGTTATCCGAAATGACCTCGTTTGGGACCCCGTAGCGACAGATGATGTTGTTTCTGATAAATTTTGCAACGTGCGACGCCTTCAACACCGCATAAGACTGGGCCTCAACCCACTTTGTGAAATAATCTATCGCGACCAGGATGAACTCATGCCCATTCGACCCCTTCGGAGTGACAGCGCCGATCACATCGATTCCCCAAACTGAAAACGGCCATGGCGAAGTCATGTTGTACAGCTTCGACGGTGGGATATTCAGGCGATTTGCATGAATCTGACACTTGTGGCACCGCCGAACAAAACCGATACAATCCTCCTCCATGGTGGACCAGTAGTAACCCTGTCTGAGGATCTTCCGTGCTAGCATTATTCCATTCATATGCGCACCACATTCTCCTCCATGGATGGCCTCCATCAGGCGCTTCGATTCCTCGGCTTCAACACACAGCTTATGCATTCCCAGATGACCTCTCTTATACAGCTTACCCCCACAGATGATGAACTGAATGACCGTTCTTCTAATTGCCCTTTTATCCTTGGCATTTACCCCTGGCGGGTATGCTTCCTTTTCCAAGAAATTCCAAATGTCATAATACCAGGGGTTTTCATCCTGAACCTCATTTATAGCAGCAATCGACTCGTAGGCTGGCGCAAATTTCTGGTCAATGACGACTGGACGCATCCGGATTCCAAACGGGATGTCTATCATGGAAGATAGAGTTGCTAAAGAATCTGCGAACCTGTTGTTCTTTCTCGGAAGATGAGCAAAGTTTAGCTTTTCAAACCGAGGAATTAACAAGTCCAAGGTCTGGTAGTACACCATCATCTTTTCTTCTTTGACTTTCCAGTCTCCGTTTGCTTGAGACACAACAAGGTTTGAATCTCTGATGACGTCCAACCGTCTTGCTCCTAGTTCCAGGGCCGCTTCTAGACCGACAATGCATGCCTCATATTCTGCTTCGTTGTTCGAGACTTTGAACCAGAGTTTGAAGGCTAGAGGGATACGGGAATTGTCGGGTGCTATTAGTAACACTCCTATCCCATACCCGTATTGATTTGACGCTCCATCAAAGTACATCGTCCAATATTCGTCGTCGATGTGCAAAATGGCTTCATCTGGGAATAAGTACTCAACTGCTTCACCTCCTTCAACTGGATGATCGGCTAAGAACTCTACCACTGCTCTTCCCTTGACTGACTTGCGCGTTACATATTTCAGATCGAATTCGGAGAGCAACAGCAACCAACGAGCTAGCCTACCCGTAAGTGCCGGTTTCTCGAAAAGGTATTTGATGGGATCCAGTCGTGAAACCAACATTACGGAGTAAGCTAACAAGTAGTGCCGCAGCTTCCTGGTAGCCCATACCAAAGCTAAGCAAGCCTTCTCTAGCGGAGTGTAGCAGGTCTCGTAATCCAACATCTTCTTGCTCAGATAGTAGATGGCCCTCTCCACCTTATCCTCTGATTCTTGTGCGAGCATGCAGCCCATTGCAGTCTCAGTCACTGAAAGGTACAATATCAACGGTTTCCTCGGCTCTGGTAGCGACAACACGGGCGGGTTCTGTAAATATTTCTTGATCTGTTCAAAAGCAGCTTAGCATCGGCTGTCCCATTGGAATTTCTTTCCTTTCTTCAGGAGACCAAAAAGTGGTTCACAAGTCAAGGTTAATTTCGAGATAAACCGTCTTATGAATTGCACTTTACCCAAAAAGCCTCGCACCTCCTTTTCAGTCCTTGGTGGTGGCATTTCTAAGATGGCCTTGATTTTTGAAGGGTCGACCTCGATGCCCCTTTGTGTAATCAGAAATCCCAGCATTTTTCCCGCTGTAACACCGAACGTACATTTCTGAGGATTCAGCTGCAATCGGAATTCCCTGATCCTTTGGAAGAACTTCTGTAAGGTGGTGTAGTGGCCCTCTCTTTCTTTGAACTTGACAATCATGTCGTCCACGTACACCTCAACCTCTTTGTGGATCATGTCGTGCAATATTATGGTCGCGGCCCGTTGATAAGTAGCTCCGGCATTCTTCAACCCAAACGGCATTACTCTGTAGCAGTATGTCCCCCACGGGGTGGTGAAAGCAGTCTTTTCCCGATCTTCTGGTGCCATCACTATCTGATTGTACCCTGAGAAGCCATCAATGAATGAGAGCAAAGCATACCCTGCTGTGAAATCCACCAACTCATCAATATGCGGCAAGAGAAAGTCGTCCTTCGGACTAGCTCTGTTTAAATCCCTGAAATCCACGCACACCCGGATCCTGCCATCCTTCTTTGGCACTGGAACGATGTTGGCTAACCAAGTCGGGTATTCAGACACCAGCAGGAAGCCTGCATCGATTTGCTTGGTGACCTCTTTTTTAATCTTGAGAGCCCAGTCTGGGCGGATCCTTCTGAGTTTCTGTTTGACAGGTCGGGCCTCGGGGTCAAGGGGGATCCGGTGCTATACAATCTCAGGATCGATCCCAGGCATGTCTTCGTAGGACTACGAGAAAACATCTTTGAAATCTTTTAATAAGGCGACTAAGCGCTTGCGTTCCTCCAAAGACAACGTGGACCCAATCTGGACCAACTGCGGGTCCTCCTCAGTACCAATATTCATGGTAACGATTTCATCCGTTAAGGGTTTGACAAATCTCTCCTGCTCCTACTCAATTAAACGTTGCAAAATCAGAGGAATTTCTTCCTCATCGTTTTCATGAAAATTTTGAAAGTCTAAGTTTATGCAGTAAATTAAGGGCATAGAAAAGTACTCAGAAACCACAGTTACTTGATTCTCATTAAGCACATCCAAATCGTCCGAATTTTCAGTTACAACAGACTCAAACGAGAAAGAAAAAGACGACCTGGACATAACTGTGGCATCCGGGTTATCATCCCCAGGATTACCAGACTCAGACTCAGTCGAGCTGGAACCTGATTCCGACTCACAGGACTCGGTGGAATCAGATTCTGGCTCACTACCTGACTCGGTACTGCTGGACAAAAACCCCTCCTCATACTGCCAAGTGAGAGAGGGTGCGATAGATGCATCCAAAATAGTTGCTGGTAGGCCCGCAGCCGTTTCATCCCCAATCATGGAAACCGAGAAGTTATCCCCCAAGCACTTATGGTCGATCGGAGGATCTGAGAGTAGACTTGCCAACGCTACCCCCATTTCAATTTCAGCGCCTTCGGAATCCACTGCCTTACACTGCCCAATCTCAACTGATGGGTCTGTCTGCTCTTTGGAAATATTATCCCCGGGTAGTTGCAGGTCGAAGAAGATCTTGAAACCTGGCACGCGCTTCTTCTCCGCGTTTAGCCATGGCTTTAGGAAGCCACAAAATGGAAAGTCCTCCCCCTCCTGGACGAAGCGTCCATTTAGGGTACCCCGAATGGGCCTATACATTAATTCGAAAGGCTTCCCAGCCTGCTTTGCTCTGGCTCTTCCGGCCATTTCCTTACCCTTCCTTACCCAGTCCTCTTTGGTAGGCAGATAACCCAAGCCAAAGGTATGAGGGTTGTGTGCCACTTCAGCCAATGCTGCGACGCCCTTCCGGCCGCTCCTTCCTAATCCCATCCCGGGGATGTGTTGTAGCTTGTTCATGAGGTATACAGATTGAGCACTGACATATACTCCCTCATTAACGGCCATAATATTCTGCACAACCCGGGCCTCAGCCAAAGTGAACCTTGATAAGAACACATCCTTAGTGCCATGCTCGATTTCCAAGACAGGTGTGGACACTTCTGGCGGCGAATGGATTGATGAATTCCTGAAGACAATAGCCACTCCCTTCCCGTGAGGGTACTTCAATATCTGATGTAAAGTGGAAGAGACTGCCTTTACTTGGTGCAACCACGGCCGCCCCAAGAGTAGATTGAAGGTTGCGGGAACATCCAAGACATGGAATTTAATGCTGTGTTGTCCGGGACCAACCTGGGTCTGAATTTTGACAGTCCCCATCACTTCCCTGCTACTGTTATCATAGGCTCTGATCACTTGAGTAGTCGGCACGAAGTCCGCGGGCTTCAACCCGATTGCATACGGTGTTCTGGCTGGGCAGACATTGATGGCGGACCCGGTATCAACAAGTACCACCGGTATCCACTTGTCTCTACATTCCACGAAAACGTAGAGGGGTTTGTTGTGATTTGTGCCCTCAGGTGGTAGTTCTTTGTTTGAAAAGGTTAATGCCGAGGAACCTCCTCCCGAAAAAACCAGCCCAACCAGCTGTTCTGGTGTAGTATCTATAGAGAGTTTGGCCTTGTCCATGGCAGATAAGACAGCCTGTCTGTGTACTCGCGACGCCATAAGCAGTCCCTAGATGGAGATGTCTGCTTGTATCTTCTTCAGCTGTTTCAGTACAGCTTCCTCTTCGATCTGCTTCTCTTTCTGTCTCTCAGCTTCTTTGTCCTTCCCAGATGCCTCGAGTTGGTCTAGGTGCGGGGGCTTGAAGTACCGCCCGCTTCTTGTCATGTGATCCACCTCATCGAGGTACCAGGTGTCGTCTGGTCGATTGGTTCCCCAGTCTTCGTCTGTGTGGGCAAGACATAAGTCATCATCTTCCCACCACATTCCGTTGGCATTCAAAAGGCACCTCTCTGGCTCGGGCATGTTTGTACTCACAGCACTTTCAGCCTGCATGCTCACAGCATCCTCTGTTCTTGTGCCTACAGCACTTCCGATCCCCTCATGGATTTTGGCTTTCCCGGTTCTCTCAGAACCCTGTTGTTCTACCTGCGTCAGTGCAATTTGTTGTTCAACTTTCCCTGTATTCACAATGCTTCTGTCTTGAGCGAAATTCTTTGTACCGGCACTCTCCGGCAATGTAACTTGACTTCCGGCCCTTCCGGCCACAGTTAATACTCTCGCCCCTGCGGGGTCCTGTTCTGGTTGAAATCCTACAATGTCTGGTTGATCATCTAACCATCCGGTAACTTCTGCCGACTCCTCATATTCAAACCAGTTGACTGCCACATCCCCTGATTCTTGGTCATTGAAGAACTGGAGGTTGGCAAGGCCTTCTTCTACAGCCGTCAGATTGTCCGTTCCTTGCTCAAATCTGTCCCCCTGAATCACACACAGTTTTGCTTTTTCTGGCAGCCCTACACTTAGCCCAATCTGGCCTGTTGACAAGATGTACTCACTCGGATCATAGACTTTCCCAGCAAAACTCTGTTCAATCCCAGACTCAACAATTCCATCCTCCTCTGTAACCTCTGTTGCGCTGTCTTCCACAGTCACCACCATTGGCTCAGGTTGGGTTGTAGAGATGTCCAATATGTACAAGAAGTTATTGCAGTCGGGAAGGAGCACCTCCGGCTTAGGTAGATGGGTAGGAGTAATATAGATGCTAGGATCGTAAGACACGACCCCAGTCTGGATAAGATTGACTCTTTTGAGAGGTGGAGCTTGGTTGTGTGTAGGGAGTGGATTGGTTATGACGTTAGGTTTCTCTGGAGGTAGAATCACATTTTTGTCAACGAGGTCTTGAATCTCGTGGCGCAGCCTGAAACATTGGTCAGTATCATGACCGTGCTGCTGGTGATATGCATAGTACTTGGCTGGGTTGTGAGAGGGTGGAAGTGGATTTGGTAATGGCCTCGGCTCCAGGGGTTTTAGATGCCCCTTTCTGATTAAGACCCCCAGAGCCTTAGACAAAGGCATGTACAGTGGGGTGAAGGTTCTTTGGCCTCTGGGCTGGTATTTAGTGGTTTGGGCATTACTTCCGGATGCACCGCAGAAGGGTGTGGCTGCCATGGGCCTTGGAAGGGAAGGGGGAATGGTGGCGACCATGCTGACCTCCAAAGCTCTTGCGGTTGCAGCGCCACTCGGGCCTGCGTTATTGTTGCGGTTAAATGTTCTCCGGGGTTGCTCCCTGTCCTGGTCAATCGGACCTTGCTTCATCGCATCCTCGATTTGTACCCCCATCTCATGTAGATCCGAAAAGGTGGGGAAGGGGAGTACAATCATCTTCTGCATCAATTTTGGTTGGAGGTTGCGCACAATCATCCTGATTTGGTCCTTATCAGTGGGCCTCAAAGTCATCATCGATGCCTCCACCCTCCACCGAGTTACGAAATCTGAGAAAGTCTCTTTGGGCTCCTGCTTCGTTGTTTCGAGATCACGAGTTGTAATCTCGATCTGGGTATTGTACGAGTACTGTGCGACAAAGGCCTCGGCCATTTCATCCCAACTTCTTTTTACCTCATCTTCCAACTTCGCGTACCAGATAGCGGCCACACCCGACAGGGTTCGGCCGAACAACGAAAGCTTTTGTGGTCGGGTTAGGCCCATTGGCCGTAGTATATTTGAGAATAAGCGGAGGTGGACCATGGGATCCCCGGATCCGCCGAAACGATCAATCTGCGACATCTTGAATCTATCTGGCAACGTTACGGCCACATCGGTATATCCGTCCTCGATATGCGGAATAGCCTCTACTCCTTGTGATTTCTTGAAAAGCTTCTCGAGCTTGCTCAGTTTCAGAGCTGTATGGTCTATTTCAAACTCGAAGGGAGAGTCCGGGTGGTTGGGTGTATGGGTCTTGGACAGTTGAGGCGGAAGCGGGGGCGAAGCTGGCCCCGTTGGAAGGTCTGTGTCCTCTTGGATGTTCTGGACATTGGGTAAGATGTTCTGGGTGTTTGCCAGGGCATTCTGGACAGTTGGTGTCTGCTCTGGTAACGGGATCCCTGGTGGGGGAGGAACTGGATGTGAGGCTGACGCTCCAGCTTGCTGCTGGAGCCGGGTAATTATCTCCGCTCGTTGGGCCATGATTGCGGCCAGCTGCTTAGAGAATTCCGCTTGGCGGACAGCATCCTCCTGCATTTGTTTCATGCTCTCTTGGAGCTGGCGCATCATTTCTTCCATCCTGGCAGTATTCTGCTGATCTTGCTGACTGACTGGTATGTGTATCTCTATGGCAGAAACTAAAACCTTAGCTCGACTGTTCACTACTAGGATAGACCACTGTTCTAGTAACCTCTGCTCAGACACACTACGTCTTCTCGGCCTTCTTCTGACAATTGGGGGTAGAGAATGAAACACTGGCTGTTTGTCAACCAGATCCTCGGATCGATTGAGCCGGCGACCTCTTGTCCAAAGTGCTTGGGGAATATCTACTGGGTGGGAAGCAATTGTGCTAGAACTGCCCTAGTAAAAAGATAAATAAAGCAATAAGGAAAGAAATAAACAGATAAACAGACAGCATAACAGCTTAAAGTAAATGCATGACACACAGCCGGGCATAACAACACACGGTCAATAAGCTGAATACACACTGTCCTCCAACACTGATCATTATCCTTGAATCACTGTCCCCAAAACTGAATCTCTGATACCCGCAAATAACTGATTCTCAAATACTGACTGATGCCCGCAGGCCTGATGCCCCAAACTCATAAACTGATACATGCATTTCCCTGTAGAGACGCACTCTAAAAGCACATAGTAGATAAGTGAGAGCCAAAACACCCCTATGTTGGGGTAGGGTTTTCCCTGTCCTATTTTGTCAGGAGCTAGGGTTTCACTATGCATGCAGCGGTTTCAAACAACCTATAAACGGGTAAGCAACCTGTCCTAGTTTGGAATGGTCACTATGGATCTGAATATGCACTAGGTCGAATGGTCAAAAAGGGTGCCCCGGTAAAACCGGGGTTTGTGTTCCCATACTGGCAGAGCCCACAACCGGTCAGCCTTATGGTCATGCCTTGACAAGACAAGCCTTCGGCAAACCGTTCAGGAATAGCAGATGGCAAACACGGTGTCCTAGGCGCACCAATGCAAATGAAATGCAAAGAAACACACAAGTGTAGTCAAAAACAGATATCATGAGTTCGAGTCAAGTTCTCTAAATCCCCAGCAGAGTCGCCAGAAACTGAAGACGTCCCCGAACGCCTCGGGAGGAACGAGTCCCGTTCTGTTCATTTGGGGTTCACTACAGTTCAGACTCTCAAATGTCACGGTTCTTAATCTGAACCAAAGAGTCCAAATCCGGAAAATCATTTTGAGAAAACAGATTTTTGAAAGAAGTGCCAAACATGGACTGCTTTGCAGATACAGAGTCGCCACCTAAATATTTTATTTTGGGGGAAATTTAGGAAACCCTGACTCGTTTGCCTAAGGCCACGTGTTCGTCATCACCAAAGTTGCCTCCGCTCGGGAACTTGGGTACGATTGGGGAAGGTCACTTCGTGAGCACCCCCGCTCGCTCGATCAAAGATCGGCCTCTACTAACCATGATATCTATTTTTGAAAACATTATGCATTCTTATTCTGGTTATTAGCCTAGATTTACTATGTGATGCGCACAGCATACAAGTATAGACTGGATCGCCTGAATTGGAATAAAACATTTCATGTTTGTTTGTTTGAAAATGGTTTGATGGTGCTACTCGCAAGTAGGCTAAGACGTGGATTTGCCATCCTCGGGTGGGCTTAGAAAACATGATTTTGCCACTATCTAGTGGGCTTAAAACTCACAGTTGATGAATTGTTCCAATCCAAATAACCCAACCTTCACCCACAAGCATTCAAGCAGTTGTATCACACAAGCGTATAGCCTCATGGTAAGCATGCTATTCATGGCAGTCACTCACACACATGCAAGGATGCTAAAGCATAAAACTTACCGAGTACTCTAAGCCAAAACAGAAGCTAGGTTAGAAATCCATGCATGATCTTAACTATACAGAAATGCCTAATGCAACACATGCAAAAATGCAACCATAGCAGGCTCGGCTATTCTAAACATGGCATATGAAATGCTACAGCTAACATGTATTCAATTTGGAATTGAAAATACAACACAGTTAGTATGATGCGCCGAGCCCGGTGTATGCAAAACAGATGAATGAATGCAAACATGCTATCATACTGTATGCTAATTGAAACGTGCCCTAATCTAACCATCATAAGCGGGTAAATAAAAGGGAGAAAGACGTGGGGTTGGAAGACATACATCACATACACGCACACTTATTACAGTTGTGCCCTCGCGCAGAAGGTCCGAATAAATAATATACAGTCCCAAATAAATAGTACAGTCCAAATAAATAATACAGTCCAAATATGTACAGAATTCAAATTAAATAACAAATTTAACTAGGAAAGCATTAAATTGGCATGCAAGCCAGGGACTGCCTTGACTCTTCTTCGGATAATGGATGATGCATGCTCGGGTTGCTTGGTACGAAAATCCACTGTGATGCCCCAATTAGCCTCTGTTTGCGACTGATGCCGGAATGCTGTGTGAGGCCTTTGAAAGGCTACTGATTCTTGATTTGCCGCAACAGAGAGCAGGAAAAGGGCATGGCAATGTATTTTTACAACTGTATGCATGCCTCGATCCTCGTGCCACCAATCACGCATATCGATGCATGATGGCCGAGGAGTCGAATTGCATAACTCAATATGAAATGAATGCGCATATAAACACAACAAAACCTAAACTCCATCGTGGATAATCCGGAGTGTCGGTGACGGGGAATTGAGACACGTTCCGTCACTCAAAGTACGAAACGTCCCTCGTTTCCCATGCTCGGGCTAACTCCTATCCCAAGCACAATGCAATATGCATGACATGCATGAATGCAACTAATATACAACCTAGCATGCACAATGCTATGAGATGGCATACACAATGCACGATGTACCATGGCATACGCAATGCTCTAACATACAACCTAGCATACGAAATGCTATAAAATGAAATGGCATGCTCAATGCACAATGGACTTACACCAACATGGGTGGACCTCAGCCACACTCACATTAGTAGCCATGAGATGAAAATGAGACACTCAAAATGTGTGCACACATGCACGCAAACCGAGGACCGAACCTAAGGCACAAATGCCACTCTAACAAGGCATGGCAAGGCATGAAACATGGTATGCAAACATGCAAATTTCAGTAGCAAAATATGATGCAAAACAGCCCCAGAACATGGAAATATGGCACCCGATACATGGAATGAGACCCGAAACATGAAGTTAGGTACATGGAATGACCTATGGCTATGCAAAGCATGCATTATTTGAACATGAAGTGTGAAGAAAGAATCAACACAGTCCCAAAACAAGCATATTTATGGTTTTAAGCAAGGCCAAACAATGGACACAAATAGGACTATGCTAGCATGCAAAAATGGCCCGTAAGAGAGGTAATGATGCAAGTAGCAGCTGCTGGCCCTAAATGGCCAAGAGCCCTTCAACAAAGTTGAATAGGGGATCAAAATGAAGCACTTTACAATTTACAACAAGCCACGGATCTAAACAGAAACAGGCCTAAAACAATGTGCAAGAAATGGGCCAAAAGGGAGACAAAGAAGCAAGTGATGGTTGCTGGCCTCAAACAGAGGAGGGCCCTTCAACAAAGTTTAAGAGGGGCCCAAAACATGATATTTTATAGTTAGTGACCAAACCCAAAACAGTGCACATGCAAGCTTAAAATACTATACAAAATAAGGCCTAAAAAGAGGTTTAAACACAAAGAGAGAAAAGGGAGCTTCAAAAAGAAAAAGTTCCTTGATAAAACATGAAGAGGGGGTCAAAATAAGGCTATTTAAAGTTTGTACCAGAGCCCAAAAATGCGAGAACAAGGGGCTAACAAATCATGCAAAAATAAGGCCAAAAGAGGGATAAAGAGGCAAGTGACAAAAGGAAGCCTCAAAAAGTGAATAGCCCTTCAACAATGTTGAAGAAGGGCTCAAAATAATCCACTTTTCAGTTTATAACCAAGCTCAAAAAAATTTACAAATGAGCCTAAAATACTATGCAAGAAAGAGGCATACAAGAGAGGTAAAGAAGCAAGTGTTAAAAGGAAGTCTCAAACAGGGAAAGGCCCTTAAACAAACATGAAAATGAGATCAAAATAATGCTATTTTAAGTTAGGGTCGGAGCCCAAATATGCAAGCAAGTATAGCTTAGATTGTATGCAAAAATAGGGCCAAAAAGTGGAGAAGGAGACTTACCTTTGAAGAACCAATCTTTGACAGCCTTTGGACCAAGTTTGGGTGCTCCTAAGCTCTGAAAGACAGCCTCAAGCTACTGGTATGGAGTATGGAGGCCTTGTGCTATGAGGTGTAGTGTAAAATGGTGTAGGATTTGAAGGATTTTGGTGCTTGGAGTAGAGAGGGAGAGAGATGTAATGCAAGAGCCTAAAACAATTTTTTGTAACCCTCAGAACACAGCTGGGGGGCCTGGATATATAGGTAAAAGAGTGGAGAAAAGAGGGGAAAAATGGGGGGGGGGAAAGGAATTCAAGTTTCCCCCCAAAAGTGCAGCCCCCCGGATACAAAATCTGGGGGGAAACAGAATACATTTCTGTAAAGTACCTGGAGAGAGGATCATGGCCGGCCGATTTCCTAGGGTTTAGGTGGCCGACCGGCTCTCCCCATGGCCGGCCGGCCAAGGGTCAAAAGGTTCAAGCAATATTAGTGGCCGGCCACCCTAGATTGGTGGCCTTCTTTGTGTGCACAACACAACCATGTGGTCAAAAACTGGAGAGAATGAACTAGGAGAGAGAAAAGGCCACTTTTAGGAGGGGTTCAAAAGGGGAAAACACAATTACTGGCCGGCCATGTGATATTGGTGGCCTCCCAGGTGTGTGCAACACAAATATGTGGTTTGGGGCAAGAAAAAGTGGCTTTAGGATGGTCAACATTGGCCTTCGAGTGGGAAAAACGGGCGACGGAGGGCGATGGAGGAATAAAACTGGTTGTCAGAACAATTACTGGCCTCCCACCCTTCTATGACCTTTCTAACAATGAAACAGAGGTCCCTGCCAAAAATGAACTCAAACCGATGCAAAATGGACGTTCGGGGGCCGAAACGCGCAGCCCGAGTCCCCGAAAACTGACTGTTAGGCACCAGAAGTGGTGTTCGACCACGAAGTTAGTCTCTCGAGCCACAGTGTCCCTCAAAATGGAGAAAATAAGATGCACGCCAAAAACCGGAGCAAATGGAGGTGGTTAAGCGGTCCCGAACCGAGGCACACAGCCAACGGCTCCGAAAAATCGGAAACCGGACTCCAAACGGGCAAAATGGCCTACGACCATGAAACGTAGCCTACGGCCACTGAGAGATGATCTATGAGACCTCTCCCTCCCTTTGGGAAGAGAAAACAGAGAAAATAGAGCCTGGTTCGCAAACCGAGGCAAAACGTGGAATTATTTTGAGCCCTTCTTCAACATTGTTGAAGGGCTCTTCACTGTTTGAGGCTTCCTTTTGTCACTTGCCTCTTCACCTCTCTTTAGGCCTTATTTTGCATAGTATTTTGAGCTTGCATGTGCACTGCTTTGGGTTTGGTCACTAATTTTAAAATACCATGTTTTGAGCCCCTCTTCAACTTTGTTGAAGGGATCTTGGCCATTCAGGGCCAGCAGCTGCTACTTGCTTCATTATCTCTCTTTTGGGGCCATTTTTGCATGTTAACTTAGACCTATTTGTGTTCACTTTTTGGCCTTGCTTAAAACTATAAATATGCTTGTTTTGGGACTTTCTTGATTCTGTCTTCACACTTCACGTTCGAATAATGCATGCTTTGCATAGCCATAGGTCATTCCATGTACCTAATTTCAGGTTTCGGGTTTCATTCCATGTATCGGGTGCCATGTTTCCATGTTCTGGGGCCGTTTTGCATCATATTTCAGCACTGAAATTTGCATGTTTGCATACCATGTTTCATGCCTTGCCATGCCTTGTTAGTGTTGCATGCTATGCCTTGGGTTCGGTCCTCGATTTGCGTGCATGTGTGCACGCATTTCGAGTGTCTCATTTTTCATCTCATGGCTACTGATGTGAGTGTGGTTGAGGTCCACTCATGTTGGTATAAGTCCATTGTGCATTCTGTATGCCATTTCATTTCATAACATTGTGTATGCTAGGTTACATGTTAGCGCATTGTATATGCCATGTTACCTCATGCATCGTGTATGCCATTTCATAGCATTGTGCATGCTAGGTTGTATATTAGTTGCATTCATGCATGTCATGCATATTGCATTGTGCTTGGGATAGGAGTTAGCCCAAGCACGGGAAACGAGGGACGTTTCGTACTTCGAGTGACGGAATGTATCTCAATTCCCAGTCACTGACACTCCGGATTATCCATGATGGAGTTTAGGTCTTGTTGTGTTTATATGTGCATTCATTTCCTATCAAGTCGTGCAAATCGACTCCTCGGCCATCATGCATCGATATGCGTGATTGGTGGCACGAAGATCGAGGATTACACTCCCTGAAGAGTAGTCATGCATACATATGTGAAAATACTTTGCCATGCCCCTTTGTTGCTCTCTGTTGCAGCAAATCAGAAATCGACAGCCTTCCGGAGCTTGGCACGTATTCCAAGAACAATTGCAAACAGAGGCAAACCGGGGCATCGCAGTGGATTTTCACACAAGGCAACCCGAGCATGCATCATTCATCATCCGGAGTAGATTTGAGGCAGTCCCTGGCTTGCATGCCAATTTATTACTTTCCTAATTTAATTTGTTAATTAATTAGGGTTTTGTACATATTTAGACTGTAATTGTTCATTTGGGACTGTATATTATTTATTTGGACCCTCTGCGCGAGGGCAATGTTGTAATAAGTGTGTGTGTGTGTGATGTATGTCTTCCAACCCCACGTCTTTCTCCCTTTTATTTACCCGCTTATGATGGTTAGATTAGGGCATGTTTCAATTAGCATACAGTATGATAGCATGTTTGCATTCATTCATCTGTCTTGCATGCACCGGGCTCGGCGCATCATACTAACTACATTTGTATCTCAATTCCAAGTTGAATACATGTTAGCTGTAGCATTTCATATGTCATGTCTAGAATAGCTGAGCCTGCTATAGTTGCACTTTTGCATGTGTTGCATTAGGCATTTCGGTATATTTAGGATCATATATGGATTTCTAATTAGCTTCTGTTTTGGCTTGGAGTACTCGGTAAGTTTTATGCTTTAGCATCCTTGCATGCGTGTGAGTGACTGCCATGAATAGCATGCTTACCATGAGGCTATATGCTTATGTGATATAACTGCCTGAATGCCTGTGGGTGAAGGTTGGGTTATTTGAATTGGAACAATTCATCAAATGTGTGTTTTAAGCCCACTAGATAGTGACAAAATCATGTTTTTCTAAGCCCATACGAGGGTGGCAAATCCACGTCTTAGCCTACTTGCGGGTAGCACCATCAAACCACTTTCAAAAATAAACATGAAATGTTTTGTTCCAATTCAGACGATTCAGTCTATTGTTGTATGCTGTGCACATCACATAGTAAATCTAGGCTAATAACTGGAATAAGAACGCATAATGTTTTCAAAAATTGATATCATGGTTAGTAGAGGCCGATCTTTGATCGGGCGAGCGAGGGTGCTCACGAAGTGACCTTCCCCAATCGTACCCAAGTTCCCGAGCCGAGGCAACTTTGGTGATGACGGACACGTGGCCTTAGGCAAACGAGTCAGGGTTTCCTAAATTTCCCCAAAATAAAATATTTAGGTGGCGACTCTGTATCTGGCAAAGCAGTCCATGTTTGGCACTTCTTTCGAAAATCTGTTTTCTCAAAACGATTTGCCGGATTTGGACTCTTTGGTTCAGATTTAAAACCGTGAAAAATTGAGAGTCCGAACTGTAGTGAGCCCAATACGAGCGGAACGGGACCTCGTCCCTCCCGGGGGCATTCGGGGACGTTTACACTGTCTTGTTTAACCTTTGCAGTGTGAACCATGAAAAGGACACATACTTGTATTTTCTAATTTTTTTGTGCTAATTGTGTACATGTTTGTATCTAATGTAAAAGAGTTCTTACGTTAGATTCATGTACCTTTGTTTTTACAATTTTTTTCGATCGTATTTACATGGTAATGCCTAAATGATTGCTTTCAATATTTTTCTATTGGGGAAAAAAATGATCAAAGCCATGGAAAATTAAATAGTAAATTTACATTCTACAAAACACTACACTTCATTGTTGAAAGATACTGATGATACAAAACTATACAAATTACAAATGCAAGAAATCTTTTTCCACACTACAGGAGAAATGAATGTAGTCTAATCTAATTGTGGCATTTTTAAAGATTATCAAAGTTTCGTTAACATTGCTAAACAACAAAATTTTATGTAGTGCCAACAGCAAGCATTACTTAAAATAAACAAATAAATGAATACTTAAGATCCTTAAAATTTCACCTCCTAAATTTTATTATTTATTTATTTATTTTTTATTTTTTTTTTGGGTACAATAGAAGTAAACAGTTGATTTTGTGTTGTGGACTTTCTTTTTTTAAGACATTTCTCCAAGTAAAAAGTTATTTTTGTTGTTTTAAATGACGTGAAATGTTATATAATAATTATTAATTTGTTTAGAAATTAATCACTTAAGATCCAATAACCTGCTATGTCATTATGGGCTAGAGATAATATTTTAGAGATTCTAAACAATAATGTTAAAAATATATAAATCAAAGAGAAAATACAACTGAATAAATAAAATTTAAAAAATTTTATTGTGAAATCCAATCCTAAAAATTTCAATTTATTAATATATTTAGAGGTGACTATTGGTTCAATAGTTAAAACTTGGTTTAATAACCTTGAGATTATGAATTTAAGTCTTGAGACTATCACTTTGTACATTATACCAAATGTTAGGTGTGTGCTTAATCTTTCCCCTTCCAAATATGTATTAATGTGTACTAATTGAGCGTTATTTTTTTATTTATGTGTTCAACATTATATTTAATTTTCATAGTACTAGACTCACAGATTTGGATCCTCTACTGTAGTCCACCCACCTAAATTCAACCCAATTCTTGACAACCCAGCTCCCCCATCCCTTCGGCACCAAACATGTTGGATTGGCAACCAGTTCAAGAGAGAAAGACGCAAAGAAATAAATCATGAAGAGAACGATACCGTCTTTGGTGGTAGAGATTTCTGCAACCAGAACTTCTCACAATTTGGTTTCAACATTTTACAAGTTCCATTATTATTAAAAATTACTTTGATTTTTTTTTTTTTTTTGGGTCATTGAGTCTAACATTTCAACTGGAATCAACCCAAAACCGTCATGGTCATTTGTCAAAAGCATCAACCAAACCCCACTTCACTGTAAAGTTTTTTTCCAAGGACATCTTTGATCTGTACAGTAAGTAAGAACCAGAAGAGAGAAAAGTTTATTACTTTTAGTTGGAAATTTGTTTGAAAGTGTATGAGAGAACACACCAACAACCACGTCGTTCTAGTAAACACATTTCAGTCAAGCATCAACCAACTCATCTTAAGTTTTTGTGTTCCTTTTTCTGTTGCTTACCTTTTCACACCATTTTATCAATATTTTATGTTGCCTCACACTGAAATTTAGCACCTCTAATTGAGCCTTTCACATTTACCTCTCGCAATCAAATCCTTTACATATCCACATAGTCATGCCTAGAACCAAAAGAGCAAGACTAGAACCTGGACAATCCTCAAACCCTACACCACGTTAACAAAAGCCTGAAATTCATGCTTATCCAACTCCAGATTTTCTGACTTATAATCATGAACAAGCCTTTCAACACTTCTGCAGTTGACCTATTGTCACTAGAAAAAGGCTAAATCTTCCTCCTCAATATGATGCTCTATTGGTTACCATACTTGAGACTATGTGGTGGATAAGTTTGATAAACTTCTGTATAACATCGTCTTGTTTCTATATTTTATGTTCACTTGAGATGTACTTATGAAGAAGGTGGAGACTTTACTATTATGTCTTATATAAAAGGTAAATACATTGAATTTGATATCCCCACTTTGGCACGAATTATTGGAGTTGAGCAAGTGGAGATGCAAATCTACTTTCACAATGAGTTTGAACTACTTGATATTGTTGGCAACATAACTGAAGTATTTTCTACTATTTGTGAGAGTAGATTTATTGGAAGTAATTTACAAGGAAAACATTTGAAACCCCACATTCGTATTGTCCATCGATTTATAATAGAAGATGTGACTCCCAAAAGAGGACATTTTGATGTTGTTTCAATTTTTAATGTTTATTTGCTATATTGTTTTGAAGTTGGACACAAATTGGATTTATGTTGTACACTCATGAAAAAAATGGTGTTTGCAAATCTTAGTCAAATCACTGGCTGGTCATTAGTTTTTGGAGCTCTGCTTGCAAAAATTTTCAAAGCTTTCAAGATCAGACTTGTAGATGAAGTAGAAATAAAAATATTTTTTGCAGTTTTGGAGTACACACTCACCCGAACTGGTGGCGGTGAAAACTTATTGTAAAGTCTGAATGCTCCAAACGCACCAACAAATGCTCCCAAAAACCCTATGACTATGCCATGACACAAGGTCAACAACCTCAATACTAGACTAATTTTTTGTTTACGGAACAAGAACAACACAATCAACTCGTTCAATGGGAACAACACATGACTAATCAGTTCGATGAATTTGCTACCGCTCAGAATTCATTAATTCAACAATTTAGTGAGTTTCGTGTGGACACTAAAAGACGTCATAAAGTTACAAGCAATCGCATTGATCAAATTGAGCATTGAGTCAGTTAGATCTACCATCACTACATCCCTCTACCACCACCTGACACTGACCTTTGAAGTTATTGAGGAAGAGATTGGATGTACTACTACTATGTGGTCTCCAATCTCTTCCCCAATAACTTCAAAGGTCAGTGTCAGGTGGTGGTGGCGGAGGGAAATAGTGATGGTAGATCTCACTAACTTGATGCTCAATTTGATCAAAGTGATTGCTTGTAACTTCAAGGCCTTTTTCAGTGTCCACACAAAACTCACCAAATTGTTAAATTAATGAGTTCTAAGTGGTGGCAAATGCATTGAACTGATTAGCCATGTGTTGTTCCCATTGAAGGCGCTGATTGTGTCGTTCTTGTTTCGTAGACAAAAAATCAGTCCAGTATTGAGGTTGTTGACCCGGTGGCATGACATTGTCATGGGGATCTTCAGGAGCATCTCTTGGTGTATTTGGAGCATTCATATTTTGCAATAAATTTTCATCGCCACCAGTTCGGGTTAGTGTGTACTCCGAAATCGCAAAAAATATTTTTATTTCTTCTTCACCTACAAGTTTGATCCTGAAAGCTTTGAAAATTTTTGTAAGCAGAGCTACAAGAGCTAATGACCAGCCAATGACATGACCAGGATTTGCAACCACCATTTCTTTCATGAGTATATAGCACAAATCCAATTTGTGTCCAACTCCAAAACAATATAGCAAATAAGTATTAAAAATTGGAACAACATCAAACTGCCCTTTTTTGGGAGTGACATTTTCTATTATAAATCGATGAAAAATACAAATGTGGGGTTTCAGTTATCTTGCTTGTAAATTAATTCCAGTAAATCTACTATCACAAATAGTAGAATATACTTCATTTATGTTGCCAACAATATTAAGTAGTTCAGACTCATTGTGAAATTAGATTTGCATCTTCCCTTGCTCCACTCCAATAATTCGTGCCAAAGTGGGGATGTCAAATTCAATGTGCTTACCTTTTACATAAGACATAATAGTAAAGTCTTTATCTTCTTCATAAGTACATCTCAAGTGAACATAAAATAGAGAAACAAGATGAGGATATACCTTCTGTGGTAAATTTATCAAATTTATCCACCCCATAGTCTCAAGTTTGGTAAGTAACATAACATCATATTGAGGAGGAAGATTTAGCCTTCTCTCAGTGACAATAGGTCAGCTACAGAAGTATTGAAAGGCTTGTTTATGATTATAAGTCAGAAAATCTTGAGTTAGATAAGCATGAATTTAATGCTGTTGTTGACATGGTGGAGGGTTTGAGGACTGTCCAAGTTCTAGTCTTGCTCTTTTGGTTAATTTATCGAATTTATCCACCTCATAGTCTCAAGTTTGGTAACCAACAGAGCATCATATTGAGGAGGGAGATTTAGCCTTCTCCTGGTGACAATAGTTTGGCTGAAAGGCTTGTTCATGATTATAAGTCAGAAAATCTTGAGTTGGATAAGTATGAATTTGATGCTGTTGTTGATTTTGTTGAGGGTTTGAGGACTGTCCAAGTTCTGGTCTTGCTCTTTTGGTTATAGGCATGACTATGTGAATATGTAAAGCATTTGATTGGGAGAGGTAAATGTGAAAGGCTCGATTAGAGGTACTAAATTTCAGTGTGAGGCTATATAAAATAGTGACAAATGGTGTGAAAAGGTAAGCAACAGAAAAAGCAATATAAAAAACTTAAGATACGTTGGTTGATGCCTGATTACAATTCATAAAATAAGGTAGACACCGGTTGATCGACCAGTCAACCCGCCGGATGATCCCTTAGTCGACCGATTTTGTGTAGTCTGTTCTTTCGACTTTCTGCTTCTAGTCTTGCTCCAAAGACTTCCTCTACACTATAGATGCTTTTTGATCATGAATGAATGAGGTAGGTAGTTGATTAAATGAGGTGGTTGAATGTTTAATGAAGTTATATGGTTATATGTTTAACTGATGCATTCATGAGTTCAAGGCCGCAAGCGTTGGAAAGTGATGCATTTGGAGCAATTCACACTTGGATGCTTTACAAGACTCCACGACATTTATCAAATTTATTATAATAATAAATAATAAAAAAACCCATAAATTATAATTGCCTCAAAAGTTCCTCTTAATTAATTTGGAGCATTTTAGATACTACTGTCAAATTATTTGACAATAGTAATCACCATGTGGCTATGAACCAATTTGCCAAACTGGAAAATATATATATATATATAAGGCTATTTTCAAGATCAAATTAAGAACAAATTTGAGTTGCTTGCCATTTGAGCAGATCACTCAAATGATATTAACAGTAAATTGGATATTAGAACATCAATGAATTTAATATTAACAGTAAAGCAACATAAAATTAGAACATCAGTAAACAGAATACATCAGTAAATTTGATATTAACAGTAAATTGGATACACACAAAATTGAAGGGCTAATAACACTAGCAAAAAAGATGTGTACAGGTTTAAGTGCAACAACAACAAACACTGACAGCATTTGAGTAACAACTAAAATGAAGTATATGTATAGGTTTAAGCGCAACAACAAACACTGACAGTATCATTTGCGTAATCACCTCCCAATCAAAAAAGCCAACCAAAAGCTCATCATTTCATCCACGTGGTGAAGTTTTTTTTCACCATGAAGATGTCACATATGTTCTATTAAATTATTGCGGAGGGCATGATATGCATTCTTATTTCTAATACCTAAATGACAGGACATAAATGATTCAAAGTCATTGCTGCTGCTAGTAGAAACTACTACTGTTGAGTTGGTTGATGATATTTATAATCAAAATAAAGATGACAAAGGAATTGAGGAAAACATAAATGAAGGGAAACAGGTTTTTGGGGTTTACTTTTACCGGTCGACCGTCCAGTCATCCCTCCAGATGACCTATATTTTGCTAACCGCCAAAAATTCACCGTTGGAGAGCTGAATATCAAATAAAGGAATTCCTCAAATTTTCACTCAAATTTGATGAAATACTTGATACACCGTTGGAGATGCCCTTAGTAAAACAAATTTAACATCATTATTATAAGATCATTAATAAAACAAATTGAGCATCATTACTAAAACAATAATAACTGAGAAAAAAAATTAAGAAAATTGATATGAAACAAATTTCGAGCCTATTAGCAGGTCTTCATAAAACAGTCAAGGAAATTTGTTTGTTGATTGAAATAAGATTGTTGTTGAAGATCTTCATAGTAGACCCTTTGCATAGGATTTAAATTGGTCTTATCCATTGACATTGTTTTATAATTCCCATTTCGTTGTTCTCTTTCATTCATCATAGATAATATTTTTAGTTGTTTCTCCTTATCCTCGGCCCTTCTTCGACGTTCTGCAGCCTTTTGTTCACGTTCAATCGCCTTTTGTTCATCTCACTTAACACTTCTAGAGGACATAGTTGACAACACTTCAACAATTTTAGACTAGTTGACAGCCATTTTATCAAATCTAACATCATGAATTGCTTATTTCTTCAACTTTTCTTTCGCAGCTTTAGTACCAATTGGTCGTGTTGATGTATTAGTCAGTTATTGGTCCTCATCAATATTGTTGCTGGGTTGAAAAGCCTCACCTTCAATTGCTGGATTCGAAAATGGATAAGATAGTGGTGTGGGCTTTTTGCATTGTGTTCTAATTTCATCCCACTTACAACTTCGGCACAAAATATCTGGACTTGTATCAAATGTAAAGTATTTTTTATGTATTGCATGATACATGCGCTTAACTTCAGTGACCTAAAAAATGGAAAAGATAATCAGTTCGATAAAAAATAGATATATGCTACAAAAGAAATGAAAATTACAATACCTGTCTCAGTTGTTCCAATTTGTTGCCTCAATTGGATTTGGTCAAAAAAACCACAGAATTTATTAATTGTCTTTTGCATCACAGACCAATGGTGAGAGAAAGAAATACGATTTTGATTTGACTGGCCATTCAATTGTGAATTAAAATAAACGAGTACTCGTTCCGAGAATATTGCCATAGTCTAACTATTACCAGCAATGGGATCCTGAGAAATGGCCAACCAAGATCTACATAAAGTTTCATCTTCTATAATGGTGAATGCTTTACCACGAGAAACATGAAAAGTTTCAGAAATAAAAGTAACATTAGTGTTCTACTCTGAAGTTTGTGATTCCTCAAACATTTCAAAATCTTCCATAGTTTGAAGGTAAAATTTTTACAAATAAACAAGTTAAAAAAATTCAATAGGATACAACATTCAACACACAGTGAAAAATATTGTAAAAGAAACAAGTAAAAATTAAAGAAAGAAGTGAAAAATTCAAGAAATATTGAAAATTGAAGATCACACAATACGAATATTGTCAAAGAAACAACTGACAAACGAAAGAAAAAGTTAATATTATAGTTAACAATGACAAAAAAAAAAAGAAGAGAAATTGTAATGATATTGTGAAATTGAAAAACAAAACAGCCTTATTTTATAGACCACAGCAGCGGCAATTTTGTGAAATCCTCTACAAAACCCACAGTAACCTTATTGGAGTTGCACCCTACAAAATCAAAGGCTAATTTGAGTACAAATTTGAATCTACATGCAATGCATTTGCCTCATGCTATCCATGTATCACTATTGGTAAGAAATTTGGTCTTGGTGCCACAAAAAGCAAACAACTTTGCAAGCTTGTTGATACATTGGTTGTCTGGGAGGACATCCCCTCGATCGTCTAAACCATTGCTTTGTTGTGGGAATTTTTCAAGTAAAAGGATGACCGAGTGGACATCCAGCCGAACGTCCGGTGGCTCAAATCCTCAACTGCTATATACAGTAAAATGCTGAAATGTGCTAGACATCCTCAGTTTGGTAAAATATTTTTTATATTCTCAATTTGATATAGGTTTGATGAAACCATTAGAGTAGGAAGAAAAAAAGAAATTTTTCACCAAATTTGAATTTGGTGATGGATTTGGTGCAGCGTTGGAGATGGCCTAACAAAAAATAAATAATCCATATATCTTGGTAGTGATTGATCTTGAACCTTTCAATTGAAAATGTACAACTAGGAGAGAGTGAGTTAGCCCTTTTGGTTCAATATCAATACATCAATCATGTAAATTTTATGCACATAATATCACAAAAAATAATTAAATCAATAGTCAGACACAATAATATGGGTTGAATAATAATACGTGATATAATATTTGTGTATTTGTTGCCTTGTTTCTATATGCAAATTGGTTTTTACCTCGAGTAATAACTCAATGACTTGACGGGTCTTTGTGTGGCCATTCGACTAACCTAAAGTATCGTACTTGTAATCTCATCTTCTAGTTGGTGTTTGATAATCCATATCAACACCAACCACTGAACACCTACCATCACTACAAGAAATGTCACTTTTGGCGACCAAAATATTGGTCGCCAAAAGTCAAAAATTTTGTGGATGAAACGATTTAGCGACTAAAAGGTTTTGTCGCCAAGTTCGTCGCCTATACCCTGTCGGCGATAGTATTGGCGACTAAACTTTATTTGGTCGCCGAAAGTGTAACATTTGCCTACTAAACTTCTTTTGGTCGGCAAATGTTAGCTTTTCACCACTAAAACCAGTAGTCGCCGAATGTGACTTTTGGCTACTAACATTCGTGTGGTCCGGGAAGGTATTACTTTTTGCAACGAAATAATTAGTCACCGAAAGTGAACATTTGGCTACGAATCCATACTTAGTCGGCAAACGTGACATTTCGACCACTAATGTTTTAGTCACTAAAAGTTTTACATGAAAATTTTAACCAACTATTAGAGAATAAATATTTTGGTCACCAATAGAATACATTACTTTTTGCCACCAAATGTTTTAGTCGCCAAATGATACCCTTTTTTTTCCGTGACTAAAAAATTTAGTGGCGAATAGTTTATTTCTCTCATTCTCAAATGTTTTAGCTACTAACTATTTAGTAGCAAAAAAAATTTTGGTTATGTTTTTGCTACTAAATTATTAGTCGCCAAAACATTTGGCTACATATTTGGCTACCAAAATATTTGGTGGCCAAATACTTTTTGTTTTTGTTTTTTTTTTTTTCAAAAAAATTCTAAACAACCTGTATCCATTTTTAGTACAACCTGTATTGTATAACCAATATAATCCATCAACGCTAAATATATTATCAACCATTCAAGCATTCAACAATGTGCACACATTTTAGTTCCAACCATCCAAAACATTAATATTGAACGTCCAATTCTATATATAATACAAATTCCATACTGTAGACGTCCCCGAACGTTCCAGGAGGGAAATCCCATGTTGTTCATTTGGGGTCACTATAGTTCAGGACTCAATGTCACGGTCCTGTATCTAATCTCGCAGAGTGCAATGCAAGACCGATGAATCATCAAAGAGTCCAAATCCAGCAAATCGTTTTTTTAAAACAGATTTTTTTGAAAGAAGTGCCAAACATGGACTGCTTTTCCAGATACAGAGTTGCCACCTAAATATTTTATTTTTGGAAAATTTAGGAAACCCTGACTCGTTGCCTAAGGCCACGTGTCCTTCATCACCAAAGTTGCCTCGGCTCGGGAACTTGGGTATGATTGGGGAAGGTCACTTCGTGTGCACCCCCGCTTGCCCGATCAAAGATCGGCCTCTACTAACCATGATATCTAGTTTTGAAAACATTATGTGTTCTTATTCCGGTTATTAGCCTAGATTTACTATGTGATGTGAACAGCATACAAGTATAGACTGGGTCGCCTGAATTGGAACAAAACATCTCATGTTTGTTTTGAAAATGGTTTGCTACTCGCAAGTAGGCTAAAATGTGGATTTGCCACCCTCAGGTGGGCTTAGAAAACAAGGTGATTTGCCACTATCTAGTGGGCGTAAAACTCACAATTTGATGAATTGTTCCAATCCAAATAACGCAACCTTCACCCATAGGCATTCAAGCAGGTATATCATATAAGCAAATAGCCTCATGGTAAGCATGCTATCATGGCAGTCACTCACACACATGCAAGAATGCTAAAGCATAAGTACTTACCGAGTACTCCAAGCCAAAACAGAAGCTATGTTAGAAATCCATGCATGATCCTAACTATACAGGAATGCCTAATGCAACACATGCAAAATGCAACTAAGATAGGCTCAGCAATTCTAAAGATGGCATATGAAATGCTACAACTAACAAGTATTCAACTTGGAATTAAAATACAAATGCAGTTAGTATGATGCGCCGAACCCGGTGCATGCAATATAGATGAATGAATGCAAACATGCTATCATGATGTATGTTAATTGAAACATGCCCTAATCTAACCATCATAAGCTGGTAAATAAAAGGGAGAAAGACGTGGGGTTGGAAGACATACATCACACTCACGCACACTTATTACAACATTGCCCTGGCTCGGAGGGTCCGAAAGAATAATACAGTCCGAATGAATAACACAGTCCAAATGAATAGTACAGTCCGAATAAATACAAAATTCTAATTAATTAACAAATTAATCTAGGAAAGCAGGTAAATTGGCACGCAAATCCATGAACCACCTCAGCTCTGTTCCAAATGATGAATGATGCATGCTCGAGTTGCCTTGCGGAGAAATCCATTACGATGCCCCGGTTTGCCTCTGTTTGCAATTGTTTTCGAAATATTGCGCAATGCTCCAGAAGGCCGCTGATTTCTAATTTACTACAATAGAGAGCAACAAAGGGGCATGGCAAAGTATTTCACATATGTATGCATGACTACTCTTCAGGGAGTGTAGTCCTCGATCCTCGTGCCACCAATCACGCATATCGATGCATGATGGCCGAGGAGTAGAATTGCATGACTCGATGTGAAATGAATGCACATGAAAACACAACAAGACCTAAACTCCATCATGGGTAATTCGGAGCGTCGGCGACCGGGAATTGAGACACGTTCCGTCACTCGAAGTATGAAACGTCCCTCATTTCCCGTGCTTGGGCTAACTCCTATCCCAAACACGATGCAAATGAGATGGCATACACAATGCGACTAACATACAACCTAGCATACGCAATGCTATGAAATGGCATACACAATGCGACTAACATACAACCTAGCATACGCAATGCTATGAACTAAAATGGCATATACAATGCATGATGGACTTACACCAACATGAGTGGACCTCAGCCACACTCACATCAGTGGCCATTAGATGAAAATGAGATAGCCGAAATGCGTGCACACATGCACGCATACCGAGGACCGAACCTAAGGCATTAAATGCCACTCTACCAAAACATGGCAAGGATGAAGCATGGCATTCAAACATGTAATTTCCAACACTAAAACATGATGCTAAATGATCCCGAAACATGGAAATATGGCACCCGATGCATGGAATAAGCCCCGAAACTCAAAACTAGTCCAATGCATTGAACCACAAGTATACAAAGAAAGCATTATTTGATCATGAAGTCAAAAGACAGAGCCAAGCCAGTCCCAAAACATGCACATTTTCAGTTTAAAGCATGGCCAAAAGATGCTAACATGATGGACTAAAATAGCATGCAACATTGGCTAGCAAGCATGGTTTACATGGCATGTATATGAAGCAAATAAGAACTCATCAAACCAGCTGAAAACAGTGAATAAAACATGCCAAAATATGCCCAAATAATTACTAAAATGCAGCCAATGCATGCAAAAATGAGGGGCTTCTTTGGAAGGCCATTCAAGGGGTTGTTAAGCACATATAAGGTAGACACTTATAATGACCAAACCAACTCTGGAAATGAGTTATGACAGCCCTAAAACTCACAAAATTGGCCCTGAAATCAGTCAAAGAAGCATACGATGAAAGGCCCCCTCAAAAGGCCTTGAATGGAATTGTTCTACACATGCACTATAGACATAAAATATGATCAAAAGGGCCCCTGACAGACCTAAGGTAGACCTTAAAACCCACAAAATTGGGCCCAAAAAGTGACTTCAAAGCATACAAAATAGAGCCCCTTTGGAAAGCCAATGAGACCACCAAACAAGACAAGGAGAGAGGGGGTCACCCCCCTCTAATTTTGGCCCTTAAAAATACATCTAAGCCACTGAAAATCCACTAGATTTCAGTGGCTAAGAGGGCAAACCATGGCCAATGCAAGTGCTCTAATGCATGGCCCTAATCATGAAGGAATGAAGCATGCATAGGGGAGGATGACCCCAAACAGAAAAATGCCCTTAATAAAACTTGAAGAGGGACTCAAAATAAGAACTTTTTAAGTTTATGATAACTCTCAAAAATGTTCACAAGTAGGGATAAAATATGATGCAAAAATAGCCCTAAAAGAGAGATAGAGGGCAAGGGGAAGTAGATGACCTCAAATAGCAAAGTGTCCTTAAACAAAGTTCAAGAGGGACTCAAAATAAGAACTTTTTCAGTTTATGTCGAAGCCCAGAAATACTTGCAAGTGAAGCTAAGTAATGAAGCAAAAAAATGCAAGTTTAAGGGAAATGGACACTTACCCTTGAAGAGCCGACCTCCAGCAGCTTTTGGACCAAGTTGGTGAGCTTTCAACCTCTGCAAATGACTTCCAAGGTGCTGGAATGGATGATGGAGGTGTGGTGCTAAGGGTTGTAGTGCAAATGGAACAAGAAAATTAGGGTTTTGGAGCTTAGAATAGTGACAATGGAGGAGGGAGGTTAGGTGCCTTAGGAAATTTTGTTCAACCCTTAGATATGAAGAGGAGGGCCTCTCTTATAGAGAAGAGAGGCCAAAGCTTCTCTTGGAAGCTTCAAAGATCCTCCATACACGTATATGGAGGATGCACCAAATGCCCCCCAACTGGCACAGCTGTAAAGTAAACAGAGAGGGCAAAAAGCAAGAAGCAGGCTGGCCAGTTCAAGTGGCCGGCTGGCCACGTCCCCTGGTCGGCCAACCAGGGGTCAAAAGGTTCAAGCAAAATTGCTGGTCGGCCTACGCAGAAAGGTGGCCTCCTAGATGAGTAGAACACAACCCTGTAGAGAAAAACCAGAAAATGTGACCCAAGAGAGAGAAAAGCCAGATTTTAAGCAAGGTTTAAAAGGGTCAAGATGAATTTCTGGCCGGCCTGCCCATATTGGTGGCCTCCCAGATGAGCACAACACAATGGTGGTATGAAAAGCCAGAAAATGTGGCTCAAAAGTGAGAAAAACCAGCTTTCTGTCAGAAAAATCGGCTTTTGGAGAGAGAAAAAGAGAAAATTGGCCTTTCAGGGGAAAAGGTGGCTGGACACCATCTTACCACCTCCCTAACAGTGAAAATAGGGTCTCTACCAAAAATGGACCAAAACGGATGCAAAACGAAAGTTCGGGGGCCAAAACGCGCGGTTCGGGGCCCCGAAAACAGGTTGTTAGGCACCGGAAGTGGCGTATGACCACGAAGGTGGTCTCCCGGGCCACAGTGTCCCTCTAAAGGGAGGAAACAAGGTGTGTACCAAAAACCGGAGCAAACGAAGGTAGTTAAGCGGTCCCGAACCGAGGCACACGGCCGACGGCTCCGAAAACCGGAAACTGGGCTCCAAACGAGAAAAATGGCCTACGACCACGAAACGTAGCCTACGGCCACTGAGAGATGGTCTACGAGACCTCTCCCTCTCTTCGGGAAGAGAAAACAAAAAAAACAAGACCTGGTTCACAAACCGAGGCAAAGCACAAAAGAGCCCCAAAGTCCGGAGGCACGGCTCGCAGCCGGGACTCTGAAACCTCAAAACGAGCATAATATGCAACATCACCGAGCGCCCAGTTGGTGACGTCTGAGTCTTAAGGTTGGTCAAAAATGGGGTGTCTACAGTTGCCCCTCTTTGACAGAACTCGGAAGTCATAAGTGACGGGAGTGAATGTCAAAGTCCAGAGACGACCCATTTTTGACAAGGCCGAAGACTTAGACAAACATACAAGATAACAAAGATGTGCCCGCAGGCAGGGGCAAAATGCAAAATGGTATGCACAAAGCTAGATATAACTCATGATTATGCATAGCAGCAAGCTGTAATGAAGCGCACACGCAACAGTTTTAAGCAAGAATGCAAAGCAGCAACTACATTTCATGTAGTTTAAGAATGCGTAGAATTATTCAATTCCCGCCACGTCTCACACGAAGAAGGTACAATACCTGTGCGATTTGTCTGGTTGCACTAGCTTCAAATGAACCGTACGTACAATATTGTGCCTGAAAGAGGAAGAAACTTAACAAGTACAACATCATTAGCAACACATGTTCAATGCTACATCGAATGCAGGCAAACGGGGTGCCGATGGGAAAGCGTATCGCAATGCGAGAGACACGCGCGTGACAATGCAAGTTAAGCATGGAGGTATGACAATACCCTTGAAACGTGCACAACAATGTAAGTGGTATTGCATGAGAATGCAAGTGACGTGCATAGCAATGCAGGATAGGTGCAAATTCGAATGCGCGTTTGGCGCGAAACAACGAGCAAAGAAATGCAAGTTTCGACGAGTGCAATTCAATCGCGACCTCCGGTTTACCTCCTGGAAGGGTCACAGCATACTCAAAAAGGATACATCTCGCTCTTGACAAGTGACGATGAAACACGCATCGGAAGTTGGAGTTGGAGTTCTCGCGGAGGGATTTTGCGAACAAAAGTGCACTTTTCTTGTACTTTCTCGGGTCCCGGGGACTCCAATCATCACCAAAATTTGCAGAGACCTTGAAGACCACCTTGGAAACACCACCGACCAGGTTTGGTTCCAGGGGGAGGCCACCAACCAGGTTTAAGGGAGAGAGGTGGTCGGCTTACCAGAAAAGGTGGTCGGCCGACCACCTAGCCCAAATCCGGGGCAGTTTGGTCTTTTTGCTCTCATTTCTTTAAATATACAAAGCCAAACACCTTTTGCTTATAACTTCAGCTCCGAAACTACCTTCTCCTCCTTCCTAGACCATTTTCTTTCTCAGATCTGCACTTTATACGCGTTTTCCAACGCCCCACGCCAAGTTATTTCGCGAAAACTTTCAGTTCTCTTCACTTTGAACCGATTAAAATTTGATTTCGGAGCTTCTTTTCTCATTTTCACCACTTGAGGTAACTTTGTCTCAATATTTAGAAGATTTTCTCGGGAGTTGACTTTTGTTGACTTTTTCATTTCCCGAGAGTTGACTTTTGTTGACTTTTTCAAATTTTGGCTCATTTCGCTCATTTTTGCTCCTTTTTGCAGATTTCTTGAAATGGCAGGTAAATTTCCCCACGGCGGAGGTTCTCCAGGCGCCGGAGGCGAGCCTGACATCATGTCTTTGCATCCGAGGGTTCGCCCCTTCATCCCCGAGAGGTGCGATCCTTCGACTCATGTCCTCCCTCGGGCAATTTTTTACCACTTTACCGACTTCGACCCTCGAGCACCTATGGACCTGCTACTGCGAGAGTTGGAGTCCTATCTCTCCCATCAGGCACGAGAGGTACGTACTTCACCTTTTTATATTTCCTGCCTTAATTCTGCATTTTCCCTGCATTTCATGCTATGTATGCTTATTGCTCATTCTAAACACATTCGCATGCCATACCTCTGTTCATTTTAGCACACGACTTGTTCTGCATGCTTAGTCTATAACACAATACTCTGTCCTGAACACATAGCTCAATCACTTGAATCTCTGAAATCTAAACACGCAGCCCAAATTTGATTGTGAACACGCAGCCCATATTTGATTGAAAGTTGAACACGCAGCCCAAACTTTAAATTTCTGAAATCTGAACACACAGCCTAAATTTGACGATGAACACACAGCCCATGTTTGATTGAAAGCGAAACACACAGCCCAAACTTTAAATTTCTGAAATCTGAACACACAGCCCAGATTTGATTGTGAACACGCAACCCACATTTGATTGAAAGTTGAACACGCCGCCCAAATTTGAAATTTTTGAAATCCGAACACGCATCCCAAATTTGATTGTGAACACGCAGCCCACATTTGATTGAAAGTTGAACACTCAGCCCAAACTTTAAATTTCTGAAATCTGAACGCGCAGCCCACATTTGTTTGCAAGTTGAACACGCAGCCCAAACTTTAAATTTCTTAAATCTGAACACGCAACCCAAATTTGATGGTGAACACGCAGCCTACATTCGATTGAAAGTTGAACACGCAGCCCAAACTTTAAATTTCAAAAATCTGAACACACAGCCCAAATTTGATTGTGAACACGCAGCCCACATTTAATTGAAAGTTGAACACGCAGCCCAAACTTTAAATTTCTGAAATCTGAACACATAGCCCAAATTTGATGGTGAACACACAGCCCACGTTTGATTGAAAGCTGAACACGCAGCTCAAACTTTAAATTTCTGAAATCTGAACACACAGCCCAGATTTGATTGTGAACATGCAGTCCACATTTGATTGAAAGTTGAACACGCAGCCCACACTTTAAATTTCTGATATCTGAACAAGCAGCCCAAATTTGATTGTGAACACGCAGCCCACATTTGATTGAAAGTTGAACACGCAACCCAAACTTTAAATTTCTGAAATCTAAACACACAGCCCAAATTTGATGGTGAACACGCAGCCCAAACTTTAAATTTCTGAAATCTGAACACACAGCCCAAATTTGATTGTGAACACGCAGCCCACATTTAATTGAAAATTGAACACGCAGCCCAAACTTTAAATTTCTGAAATCTGAACGCGCAGCCCAAATTTGATGGTGAACACGCAACCCACATTTGATTGAAAGTTGAACACGCAGCCCAAACTTTAAATTTCTGAAATCTGAACACGCAGCCCAAATTTGATGGTGAACACGCAGCCCACATTCGATTGAAAGTTGAACACGCAGCCCAAACTTTAAATTTCTGAAATCTGAACACACAGCCCAAATTTGATTGTGAACACGCAGCCCACATTTAATTGAATTTGATTTGATTTGTACACAGCTCATTTCCTTCATTTGCACACAGTTTATTCATTCCATTCTGAAACTGAATACATGTGTTCGTTATGAATGCAGACATCCTCCCGCGTTACACAGGGATACGGTTACACGGGGATACGGTTCTATTGCTGCAAGGGATTGGTACGCGGAGTTCCCAGAGGCTGTCCGCGATTGGGTTGATCTGGCAGGATTCGAGACCTTTTGTACCGGGATATCTCGCTACCCAGCTAGCCAGACATTGATGGGCGCCCTGGTGGAGAGATGGTGGGACACCACCAACTCCTTCCATTTCTCAGCCGCCGGGGACATGACCATGACCCCATTTGATTTCGCCGTGTTGATAGGCCTTGACGTGGGAGGCTGGGCGATCCCTTACGACGAGGACATGGGCGAGTGGGAGGCTGCCTGGATTCATCTGTTGGGAGCTCGTCCACCGGCAGACCGATCTTCGGGCTGAGTCCGATATACTTGGTTTTCTACACAGTTCAGGGGGACTGAGCCCGAGACTCCTGAGGAGATTGCGCAGTACGCCCGCGGGTTTTTGATGTTCCTTTTCGGGACCACTCTGTTCGCCGACAGGGGGAGCACCGTTGGGCAATATTTGCTGAGTGCCTTGGTAGACCTCACACAGGTTAGTCAGTATGACTAGGGTGGCGCCAGCTTGAGTGCGACCTCCCGCGGACGGGGAAACATAGTCGGTGGCTATTGGAGAGCCTGGGAGGTACCTTCTGCCCTCTTGATTCACATTTCTACTTTTCATTATCTGTATATTGCACACACGACACACTTTACATTCTGTACTTATATTCTGCCCTCAGCATTCTTTATTCAGATTCTGCACTCAACATTCTGTATTCTCATGGCTTTTGCCCTGTTTTCCATAATTATGGGTCTTCGTGTACTTTCCGACGCTAGCCCCGGAACTCGAGGTGAAGGCCCCTCTCATGACCCCTTATTCGCTCGTCTTCGAGGGCCAGTACCGGTCGCGGCCCCGGGAGACTCTTCCCTACCTGCGGCAGTATTTTGACACGGTGCGGGCGACCAAGGTATGTCAGAACTCTCAATTCTTCTCGTGTTCATCTTTGATTCATGTTTGCACATTTGCGATTTCTAATCGGCTTATGCATTGACTATCCGCAGATCTTATGGCAGCCCTAGTTGCCTTTGGGTGAGGATCTCCGATTCCAGTTTGCCGGAAGATGGGCCTCCTCTCGGTATAGGATCTTGTTCAAGGGGCCAGTTGGTAGGGCCTGGTTCCTGGGGGAACGCTTTCTTCGTCAGACTATGGGCTTCCCTGAGCCGAGTGTCCCTTCAGCACCCCCAGACGATATACAGCTCGCTGATAGGCTTACTCCCCAGGGTGTCATTGATGCCAGGCTGGGCACTAATGCACTGCTGTATTTGGAGGACGGGGAGTACGCGACCTACCGTCACACCTACTTGATGCCTCCATTGACAGGTGTCCGTACTCCCTCGAGGAGGTCTACTGGCATGCCGTCTTCGAGTCACACCCGAGCCAGAGACATTCCTTCGGCCAGTAGGGTTGGCACATCCAGAGATGGGGCTGGACTGGTCCCCCCGATTCCCCCGACTTATCATCATGCCGATGGCCAGGTATCCCGACTGAGTTGACGGGATGGAGATACAGGGCTTCCTACCCAATTTCGCTAGAGCCTTCTATGCCAGATCATCCATACACCAGAGACCCTGACTCACCACCGGTATGTTTTACAGCTTTGCTTTATCACTCAGATACTTGGGCATTCATTCATTCACTGATGATTTGCACTTGCATCTGCAGCCTACCACGGAGTATGCTGAGAGGTTACTCGGGTTAGTGGCCTCGCTCGAAGGCATGGTCTTGCGGAGAGAGGCGCAGCTGTCCATCATGGGCGTCTCGGTACTGTTTAGTTTTCTTGCATTTATCATATTCCTGATGACATGCTGAATTTGAACATTTCACTGCATTGATTGACCGACTGTATGCGGAGAGCACATCTGACACACACCACATCCATGTACTATATTTGCATACACCCACTCCATGTAGCCTTTTATCTGTACGTTTGATATACATATTTTAGCTGATGTATTCAAATTGCACTCTTTTTTTTCAGATGCCTCTGATATATACCGGACCACAGGCCGGGCCATCTGGGCCTTCCAGAGGAGCTGGGCCATCTAGGCCTTCTTGAAGAGCCGGAGAGGGGAGTCGTCTCGCAGACGAGGCGGTCGCAGAGCACGTATCATTGAGGAGGAGTCCAGTGAGGAGGAGGAGTCCGTGCATCGTCAGTCAGAGACATCTGCTGGCAGAGAGGATGACTCTGAGTCTGGCTCTGGAGATGAGGTCGAGGAGGATCTCGAGGATGACAGCTCTGACTCAAATGGCGATGATGGTGCTGAGGCTGTTCCGCAGAAGAGGACGAAGAGGGCCTCTTTTTCTTACGCTTGAGAGCACAGATGTTTCCTACTTTATTTGCCTTTTTTACTAGTAGTTGTAGCACATTGTACATTATTAGGCAATTTTATTTTCTGTAAAACTTGTACCCTTGTTGTAAATGTTGTAACAAAGGAAACATGATGGAATGAAACGACTTTTGTTCAAAAAAGTGTTGTATTTTATGTTCTTGCATCGCATCGTATTATTTTGCACAAAAATGAGATTGAATGGAAATCGTGCATTGAAAATTGCCAAGTCAGGTAGTGAACCGACGCAACAAACAAAGCAACTTAACTTACTAAGAAAGAACCGAACCTTAGCAAGTTTACAACTCGATAAGCAAGACACAACAATGTTGATTAAACTTACAACTCGATAAGCAAGACACAATAATGTTGATAAACAAAGAGTAACAACTCAAGACACAAAACTCGTCAACTCGACAAAGCTTAACAACTTGGTAAGCTTAACAACTTGGTAAGCAAAGAAACAACTTGATAAGCAAAAACAACAACTCAATAAGCAGGATTTAACAACAACTCGATAGGAAAATGCATTTCGGACGATCTGGGTGACGGAACGCATCCGAAACAGAGGAAAACTTGCACATTTAACGCCCCCAATGCATAGAAATGCTTAGAACTTTCTTCTAGAGGCTAGAACAAGACCAAAGCCACCTTCCTCTTGATGGCCGACCACATAAGGGAGCTGGCCGACCAGCTTTTTGCATTGGAGGGGAGAGGGGTGGTCGGCCTGCCAGAAAAGGTGGCCGGCCAGCCACCTAGCTTGGCAACCACCAAATTTTCGACACGTGTCCTCCGAACAGTGCCTTATCCTCTTTAAAAACTCCAGCCTCATGGTTCTCTCATTTCATCTTAGTTTTGCACCAAAATGGAAGCATTTCTCACCCAAAATCTCACAGCTTGGATTGCTTCTCTAGATGGCTCGGAAAAGTTGAACTTCCGGGGCTTCGGCTTGAATGCACTATTCATGCTGAGCCGTACTTTGCTACACATTCCATTCCTCCATGCCGCGGCAAGGTTTTGGAATCTGGTAACACACGTCTTTAGCTTTGGCGGGCAAGAGATGTGTCCGACCTTCGAAGATTTTCAAGTTTTGATGGAATCTGAGCGCCATGAAGAGATTTTGTCCCAGTTTCGTTTCAGTCACGCCCAAGCTTTAGGACAGATGTGTGGGCTCACCATGCACGATGCTCGGTCTCTGATCTACAACGGGGAACTGGATATCCTTGGCTTGATTCATCACTTTTCTGATGCCGGTAACCGCGGCGACCATCATTGGCAAGGTTTTCGGCAACACGCCCTTTGCTTGTGTATGCTATCTCACTTTTTGCTTGCCCCGGGCTTTAGCGGATCTAGCATCTGTCTGATTGAAGTTGTTCGAGGCTTGAAAGAAGGAAAGAGCTACATTGCCATGACATTGCCCGAGACGCTGATGGGCTTGGATGCTTTCTATCGTCGAGAGACGACCAGATTCGCGGGGAGTCCACTACTGCTGCAGGTAATGTTTCCCACCCTTTCTCACATATATATTGCTCACATCACTCGGCCCTCAGGCTCGGTTTTTCTCACAAAACCCTTTTCTTACTTTTCTCTCATCGTACATCTCTCTATTCTTTATTCTCTCATTTTCCAATCCCTCCCCAGGCATGGCTGATGGATAAATTGCAGGTTGTGGACTCTTGCCTAGCCTACTCAGCTCGCGGCTACTTCTTCCGACAACGACTAGTCGATGCCCTTGATGAGGGACGATGGTTCGACTGGATGTGCAATTTGTCTACAGACCACATTGCTTGGTGCTGTCCTTGGCTCAATCTCCCAACAATGAGCTATAGCATGTCTCGGCAGACCGGGATCCAGTTGATTGGTCTGACTCACTGTGTGTTCTACTTTCCGTTCCGGTTCCGGCGCCAGTTCGGTCATGATCAGACTTGCCTGCCAGAGGGGGTAGAATATCCCGCCGCATTCCTGGTTCGAGGCGCACAGCTTGCCCGGTATGCCACAGCATGGAGGACTAGAGAGCTCCTAGCCCCTGCTCCTACTTTCAGTTGCACCATGTCTAATGAGTGCTTGGATTGGCTCAATGAAGAGGCACAGGAAGGGCCTACTTTGGCATCAGAGGTTTCGACCAGCTCTGGGAGGGGGTGTAGGAACACCTGACTTAGCTATGTCCCGAATTTATTGCTTTATTAGTACTTTCAAGTTTTCTTTATGATTGTAATAAAAAGCAACTTCAATTTGTATGCAAGAGCAGAAGAACTCTGTATTGAAATCAATGAAATTGAAGGTTATGGGTATTGAAAATTTTCCTCTCTAGTCCAAAAATGGTCTAAGTTGTAAAAAGATTAATTTTGAACAAAGTCAGCTTTTATTAAAACTTTTCAAAACCATTTTCGATATATATCAAAACTGGGCATGCCTGAAATCTGTCACTGAGATGCACAACCCCGGATCCCAGCAACTGGAAAGTTGCCCCTAGTCTGAAGAGTACCGCGGCACTGCACAGTAACGGAAAGTTGCCCCTAGTCTGAAGAGCACTGCACCGGAGACCATAACCGAACTCTTGAATGCTGAATAGACAAAGATGGCCGAGATGATCAAATGGACAAAGTTGATCCGGAAAAAGTTTATGGCTGAACTTCAAGATGAAGTTGCCTACATATCCCAAAGATGGGAATCAAGCCTTACGTAGTTCAGGCTTAGGTTCACTCGAGTATTTTCACTCTCCTTTTACGCTCTAACTTTTGCCAAGGCCGCCCTTTGCGGGTTTTCAACCTTGCAAGCTCAGTTTTTATATTTTTCAATTTTTTAATGCTCTAACTTTTGCCTAGGTCGCCCTTTCGGGTTTTCGGCCTAGCGAGCCTCTCAGGGGTAATATTTCTTCAATTTGTCCATGTTGATCGGTTGCGAGAACTCCAAGACATCTAGGTCTATTAGAACCACAGCTCCGTCTGACCAGATAGCTTTGATGATGTAGGGACCAGTCCAATTGGGTCTGAACTTGCCCCTTGGGTCGTGGATGGGAGCTCGGTTGTCTTTGAGCACCAAATCTCCTTCTTTCAGATTTCTGGACTTAACTTTCTTGTTAAAAGCCTTGGCAATTTTGCGCTGATAGCCTTGAACATGGTACAATGCTTTCAGTTTGCGCTCGTCAAAAAGCATGAGTTCTTCAAATCTGCTCTGTTGCCAATCTGCTTCGGCTATCTGACACTCAGCCAGCACTCGCAAAGACGGAACCTCAATTTCAATAGGTAGAACGGCCTCCATCCCATAAACTAATGAATACGGAGTCGCCCCAGTAGAAGTTCTAATTGAAGTCCGGTACCCCCACAGAGCAAACGGCAGCTTGTCTGGCCAATCCCGGTAGGTTTCCACCATCTTCTGCAATATGTGTTTGATATTCTTGTTGGCAGCCTCAACCGCTCCATTGGTTTGCGGCTGGTATGTGGATGACTTATGAAAAGTCACGTTGTATTTCTCCAACAAGTCAATCACTTCCTTCTTGAAGTGGGAACCATTATCTGAAATGACCACGTTTGGGACCCCATAACGACAGATGATGTTGTTTCTGATGAATTTTGCAACATGTGACGCCTTCAACACCGCGTAGGATTGGGCCTCAACCCACTTTGTAAAATAATCTATCGCGACCAGGATGAACTCATGCCCGTTAGACCCCTTCGGAGGGATAGCCCCGATCACATCGATTCCCCAAACTGAAAATGCCATGGTGAAGTCATATTGTACAACTTCGACGGCGGGATGTTCATGCGGTTTGCATGGATCTGAAATTTGTGGCATCGCCGAGCAAAGCCGATACAATCCTCCTCTATGGTGGACCAGTAGTAACCCTGTCTGAGGATCTTCTGTGCCAGCATTACCCCATTCATATGTGCACCGCATTCCCCTCCATAGATGGCCTCCATCAGGCGTTTTGATTCTTCAGCTTCAACGCATAACTTATGCATTCCCAGATGACCTCTCTTATATAATTTACCTCCGCAGATGATGAACTGAACAGCCATTCTTCTGATTGCCCTTTTATCCTTGGCATTTGCCCCTAGTGCATACGCCTCATTCTCCAAGAAGTTCCAAATGTCATAATACCAAGGGTTCTGATCTTGAACCTCGTCTATAGTAGCAATTGACTCATAAGCTGGCGCAAATTTCTGATCAATAATGACTAGACGCATCCGGACTCCAAACGGGATGTCTATCATGGAAGATAGAGTTGCTAGTGAATCTGCGAACCTGTTGTTCTCTCTTACTAGATGAGCAAAGTTTAGCTTCTCAAACCGAGGAATTAACAAATCCAGGGCCTGGTGATACATCATCATTTTTTCTTCTTTGACTTTTCAATCTCCTTTCGCTTGAGATACAACAAGGTTCAAGTCCCCGATGACATCCAACCGTTTTGCCCCTAGTTCCAGGGCTGCTTCTAGACTGACAATGCATGCCTCATATTCTACTTCGTTGTTCGAGACTTTGAATCGGAGCTTGAAGGCTAGAGGGATACGGGAATTGTCGGGTGCTATCAGCAACACTCTTATCCCATACCCATATTGGTTTGACGCTCCGTCAAAGTACATCGTCCAAAACTCGTCGTCGATATGCAAAATGGCCTCATTTAGGAATAAGTACTCAACTGCTTCACCCCCTTCCACTGGATGATCGGCTAAGAACTCTGCTACTGCTCTTCCCTTGACCGACTTGCGCGTTACATATTTTAGATCGAATTCGGAAAGCAACAACAACCAACGAGCTAGCCTACCGGTAAGTGCCGATTTCTCGAAGAGATATTTGATGGGATCTAATCTCGAAACCAACATTACAGAGTGAGCTAACAGGTAGTGCCGCAGCTTCCTGGTAGCCCATACCAAGGCTAAGCAAGCCTTCTCCAATGGTGTGTAACGAGTTTCATACTCTAACATCTTCTTGCTCAGATAATAGATAGCCCTTTCCACTTTGTCCTCTGATTCCTGCGCGAGCATGCAGTCCATTATGGTCTCAGTTACCGAAAGGTACAATATCAACGGTCTTTCCGGTTCTGGTGGTGACAACACATGTGGGTTCTGTAAATATTCCTTGATTTTTTCAAAAGCAGCTTGGCATCGGCCGTCCCATTGAAATTTCTTTCCTTTCTTCAGGAGACCAAAAAGTGGTTCACAAGTCAAGGTTAATTTTGAGATAAACCGTCTTATGAATTGCACTTTACCCAGAAAGCCTCGCACCTCCTTTTCAGTCCTTGGTGGTGGCATTTCTAGGATGGCCTTGATTTTGGAAGGGTCGACTTCGATACCTCTCTGTGTAATGAGAAACCCCAGCATTTTCCCTACTGTGACACCAAACGTACACTTCTGAGGATTCAACCACAATCGGAATTCTCTAATCCTTTGAAAGAATTTTTGCAAGGCGGTGTAGTGGCCCTCCCTTTCTTTGGACTTGACAATCATGTCGTCCACGTACACCTCAACCTCTTTGTGGATCATGTCATGCAATATCGTGGTCGCGGCCCGTTGATATGTAGCTCCAGCATTCTTCAACCCAAACGGCATCACTCTGTAACAGTATGTCTCCCACGGGGTGGTGAAGGCAGTCTTTTCTCGGTCTTTAGGTGCCATCACTATCTGGTTGTAGCCTGAGAAGCCATCCATAAACGAAAGCAAAGCATACCCCACTGTGAAGTCCACTAACTCTTCAATGTGCGGTAAGGGAAAGTCGTCCTTCGGACTAGCTCTGTTCAAATCCCTAAAATCCACACATACTTGGATCCTACCATCCTTCTTCAGCACTGGAACGATGTTAGCCAACCAGGTCGGGTATTCGGATACCTGCAGGAAACCTGCGTCAATTTGCTTGGTGACTTCTTCCTTAATCTTGAGGTCCCAATCCGGGCGGATTCTTCTGAGTTTTTGTTTAACGGGTCGGGCCTCGGGGTCAAGAGGGATCCGGTGCTGTACAATCTCAGGATCGATTCCAGGCATGTCTTCGTAGGACCACGCGAAAACATCTTTGAAATATTTTAATAAAGCGACTAAGCGCTCGCGTTCATCTGAAGACAACGTAGACCCGATCTGGACCAGCCGCGGGTCCTCCTCAGTACCGACATTCACAGTAGTGATTTCATTCATTAAGGGTTTAACAAATCTTTCCTGCTCTTGTTCAATTAAGCGTTGCAAAATCGGAGGAATTTCTTCCTCATCGTTTTCATCAAAATTTTGAAAGCCTGAATTAATGCAATAAATCAAGGGCACAGAAAAGTACTCAGAAACTACAGCTACTTGATTCTCATTAAGCACATCCAAATCGTCCGATTCTTCGGTTACAACAGACTCAAAAGAGAAAGAAAAAGACGATCTGGACAAGACTGTGGCATCCGGGTTATCATCCCCAGGATTACCAGACTCAGACTCAGTCGATCTGGAACCTGATTCCGACTCACTAGATTCGGTGGAATCAAATTCCGGCTCACTACCTGACCCGGTGCTGCTGGACAAAAATCCCTCTTCATACTGCCAAATGAGAGAGGGTGCGATAGATGCATCCAAAATGTTTGCTGGTGGGCCTGCAGTCGTTCCATTGTAGATCATGCATATCGAGAAGTTATCCCCCGAGCACTTCTATTCGATCGGAGGATCTGAAAGTAGACACGCCAGTGCTACCCCCATTTCACTTTCGACGTCCTCAGACTCCACTTTCTTGCTCTGCTCAACCTCAGCTAATGGGTCTGTTTGCTCTTCGACAACGTCATCCCCGGGTAACTGCAGGTCAAAGAAAATCTCAAATCCCGGCACGCGCTTCCTCTCCGCGTTTAGCCACGACTCTAGGAAGCCACAGAACGGAAAGTCCTTCCCCTCCCGGACGAAGCGTCCGTTTAGGGTACCCTGAATGGGCCGGTGCATTAAGTCAAAAGGCTTCCCCGCCTTCTTCGCTCTGGCTCTCCCAGCCATCTCCTTACCCTTCCTTATCCAATCCTCTTTGGTGGGCAGATAACCCAAACCAAAGGTATGTGGGTTATGTGGCACCTCGGCCGATGCTGCGATGCTCTTCCGGCCGCTCTTTCCCAATCCCATCCCGGGGGATATGTTGAAGCTTGTTCATGAGGTATACCGATTGAGCACTGACATACATCCCCTCATTAAAACCGGATAAGAACACATCCTCCATACCGTGCTAAATTTCCAAAATTGGCACAGATACTTTCGGCGGTGGATGGATCGATGAATTCCCAAAAATAAGGGCTACTCCTTTTCCATGGGGGTATTTCACCATTTGATGCAAGGTAGAAGAAACTGCCTTCACTTGATGCAGCCACGGCCGCCCCAAGGGTAGATTAAAAGTGGCGGGCACCTCTAGGATGTGAAAGTCAATTTCATGCTGCCCTGGCCCAACCTTGGTTTGAATTTTCGCTGTCCCCGTGACTTCTCTGCTTGTATTGTCGTATGCCCGAATCACCTGGGCTATTGGCACAAAGTCCGCGATCTTTAAACCAATTGCATAGGCAGTCCTCGCTGGACATACATTGATGGCGGACCCTGTGTCGATAAGCACCACGGGTATCCATTTATTTCTGCACTCCACGGAGATGTAGAGTGGCTTATTATGGTTCGCACCCTCAGGTGGCAGTTCTTTGTCAGAAAAGGTCAACATCTGGGTTGCTCCTCCCGGAAAAACTAAGCCCACCAGCTGTTCGGGCGTGGTGTCTATAGAGAGCTTGGCCTTGTCCATGGCCGATAAGATAGCTTGTCGATGCACTCGCGATGCCATAAGCAGTCCCCAGATGGAGATGTCTGCTTGTATCTTCTTTAACTGCTTCAGTACAGCCTCTTCTTCGACTTGCTTCTCTTTCTGTCTCTCAACTTCTTTATCCTTCCCAGATGCCTCCGGCTGGTCTAAGTGCGGGAGCTTGAAATACCGTCCGCTTCTCGTCATATGATCGACCTCATCGATATACCGGGTATCATCTGGCTGATTACTCCCCCAATCCTCATCTGTGTGGGCAAGACATAAATCATCGTCTTCCCATCATATTCCGTCGGCAGCCAACAGACACCTGTCTGGCTCCAGTTCAATTGCATTCGCAGTACTCTCCGTCCACATGCTCACAGCATTCTCTATCTTCGTGCACACAGCACTCTCAGTCCCCTCAGGGCCCTTAGCTTTCCTAATTCTCTCGCCATCCTCAAACCTTTCTTGTTCCAGCTGCGTCAGTACAGCTGGCTGTTCAACAATTCCCGCATTCATAATGCCCAAGTCTCAAGCGGAATTCTTAGCACCGGCACTCTCCGACGATTCATTCTAATTTCTGGCCCTTCCGGCCAACACTGATATACTTGCCCCTGCCGGGCCCTGTTCTAATTGAGCTTCATCAACAACGTCTGGCAAGTCATTAAGCCACCCAGTAGCCTCTGTCGATTCCTCATAATCAAACCAGTTGACTGCTGCGTCTCTTGGATCTTGGTCGTTGAAAAACTGGAGGTTAGCCAAGTCCTCTTCCATAACCGTCAAACCATCTATCCCCTGCTCAAATCCATCTCCTTGGATCACACACAGCTCTGCCCTCTCTAGCAATTCAATATTTGGCTTAAGCTGGCCTGCTGGCAGAATGTAATCACTCGGATCGTAGGCTTCCCCAGCGACACTCCCAGACTGCTCAAACCCTGATTGAACAATTTCATCCTCCTCTGAAATCTCCTCTGTTCTATCTTTGCCAGTCACCACCATTGGCTCGGGTTGGGTTTTGGAGATGTCCAACATGCATAAAGAGTCAGTGCAGTCAGGAAGGAGCACCTCCGGCTTAGGTAGGTGGGAGGGAGTGATATATATGCTGGGATCATAAGACATGACCCCAGTCTAGATAAAGTTGATTCTTTTGGGAGGTGGAGCTTGGATGTGCGGTGGGAGAGGGTTTGTTGTGACATTGGGTTTTTCTGGAGGTACAATCACCTCCTTGTCAATGAGGTCTTGAATCTCATGACGCAATCTAAAACATTGGTCAGTGTCGTGACCATGTTGCTGGTGATATGCGCAGTATTTTGCTGGGTTATGAGAAGGTGGGAGTGGATTTGGCAATGGCCTTGGCTCCAGGGGCTTTAAGTGCCCTTTCTTGATTAATACCCCTAGAGCCTTGGACAGGGGCATATATAGTGGGGTGAAGGTTCTTTGGCCTCTGGGTTGGAATCGAGTGGTTTGTGTGTTACTTCCAGACGCACCGGAGAAAGGTGTAGCCGCCATGGGTCTTGGAAAGGGAGGGGGAATGGTGGTGACCACGCTTACTTCTGAAGCTCTAGCATTTGTGGCATTGCTGGTGCCTGTGTTGTTGTTGCGGTTGAAAGTTCTTCGGGATTGCTCTCTATCTTGGTCAATCGGACCTTGTTTCATTGCATCTTCAATTTATACCCCCATTTCATGTAGATCTGAAAAAGTGGGAAAGGAGAGCATAATCATTTTTTGCATCAGTTTTGGCTGGAGATTGCGCACAATCATCCTGATTTGGTCTTTGTCAGTAGGCCTCAAGGTCATCATCGAAGCCTTCGCCCTCCACCGAGTTACGAAATCCAAGAAGCTCTCCTTAGGCTCCTGCCTTGTTGTTTCGAGATCTCGGGTCGTAATCCCGATTTGGGTATTGTAAGAGTATTGCGCGACAAAAGCCTCGGTCATTTCATCCCAACTCCGCTTGACATCATCCTCTAACTTCGCATACCAAATAGCGGCCACACCCGACAGGGTCCGGCCGAATAGTGAAAGCTTTTGTGGTCTGGTGAGGCCCATTGGCTGTAGTATATCTGAAAATAGCCGGAGATGCACCATGGGGTCCCCAGATCTGTCGAAGCGATCAATTTGTGGCATTTTGAACCTATCCGGCAGCGTCACAGCCACGTCGGTATATCCGTTCTCGATATCCGGGATAGCCTTTACCCCTTGGGATTTCTTGAACAACTTCTCAAGCTTCCTCAATTTCAATGCTGTATGGTCTACCTCGAACTCGAAGGGAGAGTTTGGTTGATTGACAGACGTAGGTGCCTTAGATAGTTAGGGCAGAATTGGGGGCGGAGCTGGCCCCGTTGGTATGTCCGTATCTGCCTGGACATTTGGTGCCTCTTCTGGTGCTGGAATTCCTAGTGGGGGGGAACTGGGTATGAAGCAGATGCTCCAGCTTGTTGTTGCAATCTGGCAATTAACTCTACCTACTGGGCCATGATCTCGGTCTGTTGTTTGGCAAATTCGTCCCAGCGAGCGGCATCCTGCTGCATGGTTCTCATGGTGTCCTGCATCTGATGCATCATTTCCTCAACTCCTGTCGGTCCCGCCATACTGCCTTGATCTGTCTGAACTACTGGCAGGTCTATCTCTATAGCAACAATTCGGATCTCAATCTGACTGTCCACTGATGGGGCAATCCGCTGCTCTGGCAACCTCTGCTCAGATGCACTATCCCATTTCGACCTATGTCTAATAACCGGGGGTAGAGAGTGGAACACTGGTTGTCCGTCGACCAAATCCTCAAATCGATTGAGTCGGCAACCTCTTGTCCAGAGTGCTTGGGGAATATCTGCTTGGTCTGGAGCAATTGTGCTAAACTACCTAGCAAAAAGATAAATAAAACAATAATAAGGAAATAAACGAGCAGACGAACAGACAGCATAACAGCGTAAATAAACACAACACACAGTCGGGTATAATTAAAACGCAATTGATACACTGCTCTCAAAGACCGATCATTATTCCCAAATTACTATTCCCAAATCACTGTCCCCGAAGCTGAATCTGATACCCGCAGATAACTGCTTCCAAAAATACTGAACTGGTGCCCATAGGCCTGATACCCAGAAATACTGTATTGGTGCCCGCAGGCCTGATACCCAGAGATACTGAACTGGTGCCCGCAGGCCTGCCCAAACTTGCAAACTGATACATGCATTCGTATAGAGACGCACTCTAAAAGCACATAACAAACAAATAAGAGCCAAGACACCCCTATGTTGAGGTGAGGTTTTCCTGTCCTATTTTGTCAGGAACTAGGGTTTTACTACGCACGCAGCGGTTTCAAACAACCTATAAACGGGTAAGCAACTTGTCCTAGTTTGGAATGGTCACTATGGATTCCGAATATGCACTAGGTCGAATGGTCAAAAAGGGTGCCCCGGTAAAAACCGGGGTTTGTGTTCCCATACTGGCAGAGCCCGCAATCGGTCAGCCAAACGGCATGCTTTGACAAAGCAAGCCTCCGGCAAACTGTTCAGGAATAGCAGATGGCAAACATGGTGTCCTAGGCGCACCAATGCAAATGCAATGCAAAGAAACACATAAGTGTAATCAAAACAAGATATCATGAGTTCGAGTCAAGTTCTCTAAATCCCCAGCAGAGTCGCCAGAAACTGTAGACATCCCCAAACGTCCCAGGAGGGAAATCCCGAGTTGTTCATTTGGGGTCACTACAGTTCAGGACTCAATGTCACGGTCTTGTATCTAATCTCGCAGAGTGTAATGCAAGACCGATGAATCATCAAAGAGTCCAAATCCGACAAATCATTTTTTTAAAAAAGATTTTTTTTGAAAGAAGTGCCAAACATGGACTGCTTTGCCAGATACAGAGTCGCCACCTAAATATTTTATTTTTGGGAAATTTAGGAAACCCTGACTCGTTGCCTAAGGCCACATGTCCATCATCATCAAAGTTGCCTCGGCTCAGGAACTTGGGTACGATTGGGGAAGGTCACTTCGTGAGCACCCCCGCTCGCCCGATCAAAGATCGGCCTCTACTAACCATGATATCTAATTTTGAAAACATTATGTGTTCTTATTCCGGTTATTAGCCTAGATTTACTATGTGATGCGCACAGCATACAAGTATAGATTGGGTCGCCTGAATTGGAACAAAACATTTCATGTTTGTTTTGAAAACGGTTTGCTACTCGCAAGTAGGCTAAAATGTGGATTTGCCACCCTCAGGTGGGCTTAGAAAACAAGGTGATTTGCCACTATCTAGTGGGCTTAAAACTCACAATTTGATGAATTGTTCCAATCCAAATAACCCAACCTTCACCCACAGGCATTCAGGCAGGTATATCATATAAGCAAATAGCCTCATGGTAAGCATGCTATCAGGGCAGTCACTCACACACATGCAAGGATGCTAAAGCATAAGTACTTACCGAGTACTCTAAGCCAAAATAGAAGCTATGTTAGAAATCCATGCATGATCCTAACTATACAGGAATGCCTAATGCAACACATTCAAAATGCAACTAAGACAGGCTCGGCTATTCTAAAGATGGCATATGAAATGCTACAACTAACAAGTATTCAACTTGGAATTGAAATACAAATGCAGTTAGTATGATGCGCCGAACCCGGTGCATGCAATACAGATGAATGAATGCAAACATGCTATCATGATGTATGTTAATTGAAACATGCCCTAATCTAACCATCATAAACTGGTAAATAAAAGGGAGAAAGACGTGGGGTTGGAAGACATACATCACACTCACGCACACTTATTACAACATTGCCCTGGCTCGGAGGGTCCGAAAGAATAATACAGTCCGAATGAATAACACAGTCCGAATGAATAGTACAGTCCGAATAAATAAAAAATTCTAATTAATTAACAAATTAATCTAGGAAAGCAGGTAAATTGGCATGCAAATCCATGAACCACCTCAGCTCTGTTCCAAATGATGAATGATGCATGCTCGAGTTGCCTTGCGGAGAAATCCATTACGATGCCCCGGTTTGCCTCTGTTTGCAATTGTTTTCGAAATATTGCGCAACGCTCCAGAAGGCCGTTGATTTCTGATTTACTGCAATAGAGAGCAACAAAGGGGCATGGCAAAGTATTTCACATATGTATGCATGACTACTCTTCAGGGAGTGTAGTCCTCGATCCTCGTGCCACCAATCACGCATATCGATGCATGATGGCCGAGGAGTCGAATTGTACGACTCGATGTGAAATGAATGCACATGAAAACACAACAAGACCTAAACTCCATCATAGGTAATCCGGAGCGTCGGCGACCGGGAATTGAGACACGTTCCATCACTCGGAGTATGAAACGTCCCTCGTTTCCCGTGCTTGGGCTAACTCCTATCCCAAACACGATGCAAATGAGATGGCATACACAATGCGACTAACATACAACCTAGCATACGCAATACTATGAAATGGCATACACAATGCGACTGACATACAACCTAACATACACAATGCTATTAACTGAAATGGCATACACAATGCAAGATGGACTTACACCAACATGAGTGGACCTCAGCCACACTCACATCAGTGGCCATTAGATGAAAATGAGACAGCCGAAATGCGTGCACACATGCACGCATACCGAGGACCAAACCTAAGGCATTAAATGCCACTCTACCAAAACATGGCAAGGATGAAGCATGACATTCAAACATGTAATTTCCAACACTAAAACATGATACTAAATGATCCCGAAACATGGAAATATGGCACCCGATGCATGGAATAAGCCCCGAAACTCAAAACTAGTCCAATGCATTGAACCACAAGTATACAAAGCAAGCATTATTTGATTATGAAGTCAAAAGACAGAGCCAAGCCAGTCCCAAAACATGCACATTTTCAGTTTAAAGCATGGCCAAAAGATGCTAACATGATGGACTAAAATAGCATGCAACATTGGCTAGCAAGCATGGTTTACATGGCATGTATATGAAGCAAATAAGAACTCATCAAACCAGCTGAAAACAGTGAATAAAATATGCCCAAATAATTACTGAAATGCAGCCAATGCATGCAAAAATGAGGGGCTTCTTTGGAAGGCCATTCAAGGGGTCGTTAAACACATATAAGATAGACACTTAGCATGACCAAACCAACTCTGAAAATGAGTTATGAATGCCCTAAAACTCACAAAATTGGCTCTGAAATCAGTCAAGGAAGCATACGATGAAAGGACCCCTCAAAAGGCCTTGAATGGAATTGTTCTACACATGCACTATAGACATAAAATATGATCAAAAGGGCCCCTGACAGACCTAAGGCAGACCTTAAAACCCACAAAATTGGGCCCAAAAAGTGACTTCAAAGCATGCAAAATAGAGCCCCTTTGGAAAGCCAATGTGACCACCAAACAAGACAAGAAGAGAGGGGGTCACCTCCCTCTAATTTTGGCCCTCAAAAATACATCTAAGCCACTGAAAATCCACTAGATTTTAGTGGCTAAGAGGCCAAACCATGGCCAATGCAAGTGTTCTAATGCATGGCCCTAATCATGAAGGAATGAAGCATGCATAGGGGAGGATGACCCCAAACAGAAAAATTCCCTTAATAAAACATGAAGAGGGGCTCAAAATAAGAACTTTTTCAGTTTATGACAACTCTCTAAAATGTTCACAAGTAGGGCTAATATATGATGCAAAAATAGCCCTAAAAGAGAGATAGAGGGTAAGGGGAAGTAGATGACCTCAAATAGAAAAGTGTCCTTAAACAAAGTTGAAGAGGGGCTCAAAATAAGAACTTTTTCAGTTTATGTCGAAGCCCAGAAATACTTGCAAGTGAAGCTAAGTAATGAAGCAAAAAAATGTAAGTTTAAGGGAAATGGACACTTACCCTTGAAGAGCCGACCTCCAGCAGCTTTTGGACCAAGTTGGTGAGCTTTCAACCTCTGCAAATAACTTCCAAGGTGCTGGAATGGATGATGGAGGTGTGGTGCTAAGGGTTGTAGTGCACATGGAACAAGAAAATTAGGGTTTTGGAGCTTGGAATAGTGACAATGGAGGAGGGAGGTTATGTGCCTTAGGAAATTTTGTTCAACCCTTAGATATGAAGTGGAGGGCCTCTCTTATAGAGAAGAGAGGCCAAAGCTTCTCTTGGAAGCTTCAAAGATCCTCCATACACGTGTATGGAGGATGCACCAAATGCCCCCCAACTGGCACAGTTGTAAAGTAAACAGAGAGGGCAAAAAGCAAGAAGCAAGCCGGCCAGTTCAAGTGGCCGGCCAGCCACTCCCCCTGGTCAGCCGACCAGGGGTCAAAAGGTTCAAGAAAAATTACTGGTCGGCCTACCCAGAAGGGTGGCCTCCCAAATGAGTAGAACACAGCCCTGTAGAGAAAAACTAGAAAATGTGACCCAGGAGAGAGAAAAGCCAGATTTTAAGCAAGGTTCAAAAGGGTCAAGATGAATTTCTGGCCGGCCTGCCCATATTGGTGGCCTCCCAGATGAGCACAACACAATGGTGGTATGAAAAGCCAGAAAATGTGGCTCAAAAGTGAGAAAAACCAGCTTCTGTCAGAAAAACCAGCTTTTGGAGAGAGAAAATGAGAAAACTGGCTTTTCAGGGGAAGAGGTGGCCGGCCACCATCCTACCACCTCCGTAACAGTGAAAATAGGGTTTTTACCAAAAATGGACCAAAACGGATGCAAAACGAAGGTTCGGGAGCCAAAACGCGTGGTTCGGGGCCCCGAAAACAGGCTGTTAGGCACTGGAAGTGGCGTATGACCACGAAGGTGGTCTCCCGGGCCACAGTGTCCCTCTAAAGGGAGGAAATAAGGTGTGTGCCAAAAACCGGAGCAAACGGAGGTAGTTAAGCGGTCCCGAACCGAGGCACACGGCCGGCGGCTCCGAAAATCGAAAACTGGGCTCCAAACGGGAAAAATGGCCTACGACCACGAAACGTAGCCTACGGCCACTGAGAGATGGTCTACGAGACCTCTCCCTCCCTTCAGGAAGAGAAAACAAAGAAAACAAGACCTGGTTCGCAAACCGAGGCAAAGCACAAAAGAGCCCCGAAGTCCGGAGGCAAGGCTCGCAGCCGGGACTCTGAAACCTCAGAACGAGCATAATATGCAACATCACCGAGCGCCCAATTGGTGACGTCTAAGTCTTAAGGTCGGTCAAAAATGGGGTGTCTACGAACCAAGTCTAATCCAATGTTAATAATTTCATTTCATACATAATACAGGACTAACCAAAACCATTCATTTCATTTCTTTATATAATACAAATCATTAGTTTGTATGTCCAAAACCATCATATCCACATTTGTATGTCCAAAACCATATCCACATTTGTTTGCCCTTCCGTACTTGTCAAAAAAAATCATATCCACATTTGTATGTCCAAAACCATCTGCAAATTAAAAAAAATGTCATTAGTTTGGTGCCTATAAAGGCACTTTTGGACGACATATAGCAACTGTATTAATTTCAAACATGAAAAGACAAGGAGAGTAATAACTATTAACTAATGAAAGACACCCAAACATGAAATGGTAGACAAACATCGATTCTATGACATTTTCAACAGTGGTTCGGGGGCTGTTTCGCATTTTCACCCCCCAAACCCCTTTTTGTCGACTAAATTAATGACATTTTCAACTCTAAATCACCACAAACTGGCATAAATCACCACAAATATTAATAATTTTGACAACAAAAAATTGTAAATCTTCTTACGATAAAGAAATAGTAAATTAATATAAGCTTCCCATTATCCACCTATTTCTCCATCCAGATGCAACATAAAATTTAACAAATAGGAATAATATATGTGTTTAACTTTTGACATCTAACGCGGTTAAAAATTGACAGGAACTAATTATCATGTTTGTCCTGAACAAAAGTAAGGAAATTTATCTATGATGAGAAACTAATTACCATGTTGGTATCAAATTCACTGCTATGAACAACCAATACTCAGTAGTCCCAAGAATAAGAGCATTTTTCAACCCTAGAAATCGAACCACCAATGCAGCAACCAAAGAAAAAACCGTAAAAGATGAATACAAAATCCCAAGTGAAATCGTCCCTAAATCTTCCTTCTGAAACCAAAATTCAATTCAAATTAATCAAAATATTAGCCTAAAAGTAATGAATTATTCAACGGATTAATTTCACTTCTATCCCTTAAACTATTAACATTTTCTTTATTTCATCTTTAAAATTTCAATTGCATTTAGTCCTTCAAATTTCTGATATCTATGGAGAATATCATAAATGGTTGCAATTTATAGAGTTCGTTATTTAACTGTGTGTGTATTTTTGTCCTTCTTCCTGATAGTTAAGATATTTATAGTTTTCTCTTAACAGTGCTTCTATAAATAATGAATTTTAGCAATGAACTGGCACTGGTTCACAATAGATGGTTGAACAGGGCTTTGCAGCATTACCAGTAATGACTCGATGTTGGGAAGACTCTATGCCTGAAGAAGATGACCACAATGAATCAAGTGAGGTGAAGGTGTCTGGACGAGCTACCATTGCTAGAGATTTGTCTAATCTTCTACAGCAGGGTTGGCTTAGACCTGCACAGCAAATGGTTAGTCTATAAATGTAGTTAATGTAATCGGATTTATTTCTCGAGTAAGAAAATCCATCACCAGCTAGAGAGTCCAAATATATGATGTTGGAAACTTGGCAAACAAAGATCATCAATTTAGGAGCTTAGTTAAGAAATATGGGTAATATAAATGCTATTTGACATTCAAACAAATTTATAACCTTGGACCAGCTATTTGACATCCAGTAATGTAGTTTGGGAAGGCTTCCCTTTGTCTCCCGTTTCAAAATTGAATGGTCCTACATAATATGATCTAAAGATTGTTTCACACATTACTTGAATTAACTGAATTGAAGAGAAAAACAATTAATTTGAAAACTTATTAAGTGCTTTCAATAGATGAAAGTAGAAGAGGGTAAACAAAACCTTTAAGTCTGAAATTCCATATCTTAAAAACACAGAAATTATCCCAGATCAACGAAAATCTAAACCAAAGCACAGCTATTTTATTTGATTCAAAGGGCCATAGCATCTGAATCCACAAACTGGTTATTTGAAAACTCAAAAAAGAGCCCCAAGAATCATAAAGATATGGGAGAGGTTATAGGAAAAGTTATACTTTTTGAGAGAGAAGTTGTATATTTTGTGAGACGAAAATTACGATTTTTGTGATGAAAGTTATGAATTTTGAAGTTATAAAGAGCACCTAAAAGTTATGTATAACTAAAGTATACTTTTTGTGAGAGAAGTTATATATTTTCTGAGAGGCAAAAAAGTTGTATTTATAGTGAAGAAAAAAAGTTATACAAAATGAAGTTATGTTTTTCGCGTAAGGTGCATACGATCACATCATAGCATTCTCCTAAAGTGATTTCAAGAATTCTCTATCCTATTCTGAAGTATGTGGCTATGGAAACAAAATACACACTTTACATATTTTGAAGTACACAATATAAAATTTTCATTTGTGCCTCAATCCAAAGAATCCAAGCAGTTTTAGTGATTCACAAGATTAGCAAAAGCTTCAATCAAGTTTTCCTCAACAAACCAAAAAAGACAATATGGAAACCATACAGTAACACAAAGAAATAGGTCCAAGACTCACAAATATAGGAAATAGGTATAGTTCAATTTGTGAGTGTTACTTCAAAAGGGAAATAGGTCCCCAAAGAGTCATTAGCATTAGAGATATGAGGTTCAATTCAAATGTATTGTTTTGTTACTGTTGATATAAATTATAATCGTGCAAAGGTAGGCTACAATTACGAGGCGCATTCAAATTTCAATTTTTATCCAAACAACAGAAACTAAATTTGCCAATAATATGTTTCTGTAATTCCACGCTTACCATAACAATAAGAGTTCCCATCTCTTCATAATGATAGTATTCAATGCGTTTCAACCGTAACGCACTATTAGGTACTTAGCAGCAGTCCCTAAGAGAATCTAGAGTAGCTTGTTGTAGCAACTAAATATCAAGCATGGCAAGTATACTTACATTTATAAGGAAAGGTATAAACGGATTTGAAGAAGACTGCTCAGAAGAATAAGTCTGATTTAGAATAGCAAGAGTAACCAAACGTTGAATAGGTTTAAGCATCTTCTTGTTCTGTAACAATATGTAGCTTATTAGCAATCACCAAGCAATACCACAACCCAAAAAATTCATCATTCACATTAGGTATCTATGAGGTTGCAAAATTTAATATAAAATTCAGGGAGAAAGGGAGGGAGAATAAGGCTTGCATCCAACCAGATGATCGAATTTACTTATGCCAAAAAATAATTTATGATGATATGCCATCTCAATTAGATAGTGAAATGATAAATGCGAAATAACAGAGCTGCAAAGGGTCCAACAAATAAAGATATGAGGAATGGCAATCTTTTCATTTAAAATTACAAATAGATAGCATACTCAGCATTTTTTCCCTAATTCATTTGTCTCCTCTTTCACTCACACAGTGTTAAACACAAAGCAAGAAAAGAGCAAGCAAAAAGCAGTCAGATTAGTAGGTAGACATCTAGCAATGTTTAAGTGAAACCCTAACCAAAAATAAATTTTTAAAAAAAAAATTTAGAAGAAGAAAAAGAACATGAATAAAGTGAAAAAAGAAAGCAAAGATTAGTGAAACCCCAAAATAAAGTTGAGTTGAATTAGAATTTCAATTGACACGAAAGTTATGACTAGCATAAAGAGCAAAATTAGCCCCCTTTCAGTGTTAACAAGCACCCATACTAGAAATTCCCAAAATCGCATAATTCAATTTTCAAAAACCAAACAGTGTGCATATTCGTGTTTGCATACAAAACCTAACAAAAATTCCAAGTTCAATCTCAGAACCCAACACCTCATATGGCCAATAAACAAAGCCCTAACTGTCCAAAGTCTTACATCTAAACTCCAATCAGCTAAATTTATTATCTTAATCAAGTATGAAAATCTCCATTACAATTGATAAATAAAATAATTATATATATATATATAGAGAGAGAGAGAGAGAGAGAGTTGCCCCTAAGGCCCCGTTTGTTTCCAGAGATGGAATGGAGGGGATTAATAATGAGGGGATTAATAGTGAGGGGATTGTTAGTGAGAGTCGTTTGTTTTCAGAGATAGAATGGAGGGGATTGATAGTGAGGGGATTAATAATGAGGGGATTGTTAGTGAGGGGATTGATAGTGAGGGGATTAGTAGTGAGGGGATTGATTGTGAGGGGATTAGTAGTGAGGAATTGTTAAATTATTTTTATATAAAATAATAAAACAAATAAAAAAATATAAAAAATTAAAAATTATATTTAAAAAAAATTTCCAATATATAAAAAATAAAAAAAATAAAAAAATTTCTAATCCCCTCACTATTTTTCTAATACCATCTCTACCTTCTCACTATGAATCCCCTCCCCAAGGGTATTAGTAATACCAAGGTATTAGTAATACCCTCCCTATCTCTCAAAACAAACAAGGTATTAGTAATACCAAGGTATTAGTTAGTCCCAAGGTATTAATAGTCCCAAGGCTATCTCTCAAAACAAACACCCCATATACTAATCCCAAGGTACTAGTAATCTTAATCCCCTTGCTATAACCCAAAACAAATTGGAGGGGGGCGAGGGAAATTGGAGTTGAAATCCGCCATGATTTCATCGTAGGGTCGTTGATCTCCGGAGTTGAGCAGACCCATCAACGACTTCGAATCTTCTTAAAAAATTTGAAGTATAGGTATAGGTATAACACAAACAATACCTAGTTGAGCAAACCCATCAATTGACGGTGGTGCTCCTGTGCGATGGCGATGATGCTCCCGTACCCAATGACGATGGAGACAAAGGCGAGAGAGAGAGCTGGAGGAGGGCAGAGGCGTGAGAGAGTGAGAAAAAGAGAGAGAGAGTCACAGAGTGAAAGACAGCTGAGCCTGTGGAAGTGTATTTTTTATATATAGATTTCTTTCCCGACTACTTTTTGTAGTCACCAATAATAAATAATGACGTTTTTCCGACTAGCGACTTTAGTAGCCAATTAAATTTCCCTTCGAAATCTGAAGTCCAATTTTTAAATTTTTTAATTATAATCGCCGACTAAAATTTAGTCAGTAAAAGTAAATTAATACAGACTAAATTATTTTTAGTAGCTAAGGATTATACATTTAGAGACCAAAATTTTTCTAGTCGCCTATAGGGTAATTTTTTAGCGACTGAGTCATTTTTGGTCGCCTATTGGGCTATTTTTAGCGACTAACTGTTTTTTAGTCGCTGATTGGGTCATTGTTTAGCTACTAAGTCATTTTTAGTCGCCTATTGAGTAACTTTTTAGCTACTAATTGTATTTTAGTCACCTATTGGGCTATTTTTAGCGACTAACTGTTTTTTAGTCGCTGATTGGGTCATTTTTTAGCTACTAATTATGTTTTAGTCGCCAATAAGTAATATACGGCTACTAAAAAAATTTAGTAGCTAAAATATGAAACATTGCCGACCAATTCAAATTTTAGTCGCCAAAGGGTTGACTTTTGGCGACTAAATTAATTTTAATAGCCAAATTTGATCGCCAAAAATGTAATTTCTTATAGTGCATTGAAGGGTAAATTAATTATATTAGGTTTTGTTAACAAGTGCCCTTTGGCACTAGTTAAGATTGCATTAAATAAATCTAACAACCACTAGCATAGAATTTAGAAAAAGTAATCAGTGTTTGATTTAATTTTTTTTTGTAATATGTCCAAAATATCCTCTCTTTTGAGTCAAATTTTTTATTTACTTTTCAGGTCTTTTTTATGTTTGGTTGAAAAAAAAAATAATATTTTACATTTAAATTAAACTTGTATACACTAACTTATCTACCATAACGTTTTTCAATGAACAACATAAAAAAATATTTTTTTAAATAATAATACTTGGTTTTCAAAAATCATGTTTTAAAAATGTACATTTTCTTCTTTGAATATAAGCGTTTAATTTGGTCAGATTTGCAAAAGAAAGAGTTTATTTTTTCTTTACCAGGTTTTTTTTTTAAAATAAATTTATTCAATTTTTATTTATTTTTTATTTTTGAATAGTCTATTAATTTTTTGAAATTTTTGAAAAAGGTTCAAAAAAAGAAAAAAATGATTTAATTTTTGCAAGATTTTTTTTATATAGAATTTGATTTATTTTCGCTTTTAATGAAAAAAATTGACTCAATTTTTCTAATTTTTAAAATTTTATAGTCAAAAACATAACTAAAAAATTATATTAAAAAAAAATTGACTAAAAAAAGAGAGGATGTTTTGGTCTTGTTACAAAAGAATTAAATTTTTTCTAATCAAACATTAATTAGATTTTCCAATTTTCATACTAGTAAAGGGGGTTGGCTTCATTTAATGCAACCTTAATTGGCACTTGTTAACAAAACTCAATTACATTTTATTCCCTTAAGTTTTCTAACTTCTCCAGTTTGGCCTTTAAAATTAATTTTTCTTCCACTTTAGCCCCCAACATTTGTAATTTTTTTAATTTACTCTGAAAACCAACTTCTGTACAATTTACCCAACAAAATAATAATATATTAATAGTCACATGGCGTAAATGGATAAATTACACATTGCCTTCTTGGTTAGCCCCAAGAGATGAGCCAAGATATATCAAAGGAAGACGTAGATATTTGCAAGTAAAGGGAAGCACAAGTCCTTCCCCAGATTCTCCTCAACATTCACCCCACAAACAACACTTTCATAGAAGTTGATTTTCAATCCTTACATAACTTCAAAAAAATCTCAGGGTTCTCTTAAATTTATACTTTAAATCAATTTGTTTTGCAAAAAATAACTGTATCATCAAAAAGTTGTGTCAAACTCATCCTATTTTGACCACACTATTCCTCTAAGAAGACACAATTGCTTAGCTTAAAAAATAAATAAATAAAAATAAAAATTCCAATTAAGATAATCATGTAAAACAAAGTTCCGATTAAGATAATCATGACCCTTTTTCAAATCTAACTTTAGCAGTATATCCTCTTTCAAATTAGCCCTCTAGTAATTCACTATCTTATTAGGACACCATCCTTAATAGTTTTTCTCACCAACAAACAAAGGCTGATTGAACTTCACCAATAATTGAAGGTATAATAATACTTGATAATCCGAATTTTCATAGATAGCTCAACTATCTCAAAACGACATTATTTTGGGTATAAAACGATATCGTTTGGATATATTCGAAATCATTCGAATCACAAAAATTCGAATTACCAAACATTTTTCTTATCAACTTGAGAATGTTTGTCCAAAGTGATTAACTTGTGGGGATTGTTTTGGGCGGCTCCAAGCTTTGTAGGTGATTCTTTTTCCATTTCATGGTCAATATGGGGGTACTATAAATAATTATATTTTTAACGAAGGACAACCTAACTAGGAGGAATTTACTGACTCAATCAAGTTTAGGATTGTGTCTTGGGCCAATGAATCCGGATCTGCTGGATGATGTTGCCAAAGCTAGTGGGCTTATTAAGGGCTATTTTGGGGAGTTGACTAAAAGTCACTTTTTTTTGTTTGTAACAAAAGTCAAAAGTTGGTTTTTTTGTCTTTTTTTTCATTTGGGAATTTGGTTTTTAGCCAACGGTGAAATTACAATTTTACCCTCATGGGTCAAAATGTGTTACATAGGTGAAGTCGTAAATATTTTACATAAATGGGGGTAGTTTGGTCATTTTATTATGATTTGACATCATAAACAAACATTAATCAAAAAAGTCAAAAGTCACTTTTTACCAACTTCCCAAATCATTTGTCTAAAAAAGCCAAAAACTTGATTAAAAGCCAAAAAACTACTTTTTACCATCTTCCCAAAATAACCCTAAGTCAATTTGTAAGTTAAAAAATATATAAAGTCTAACATAATTATATTTTTGGGTATATATCTATGACTTTTTTACTTGTGTAATAGTTGAAAGAGATGTCCGTAAAATGAGTCCGGATCTTCTGCCATACATTCCTGCAATACATTCCTGCCATACATACAAAACGACGTCGTTTTGTATTAGTTTTTTTTTTTTTTTTTTTTTCAAAATGTTTTTACGTTGCTTCAGAACTGTTTAGAACCCTAGGGGTGTTGCTTCAAAACTCAGACGAATTGAGAGTAGAGGCAACACGACGAGGAGATGAGAGGCAGCGGTGAGGCAAGGGGAAACGACGGCGACGACGGCGAAACGACAGCGACGAGGTACGTTCGTCTTCAGGATCATTTTTCTCCCTTCTCCCTTCGTCTTTTATTACTGATTTATGGATTTGTTGCCTATCATATGATTTCTGGATTTGTTGCCAATATATGATTTCTGGATTTGTTGCGAATAGATGCTTTTATTACATTCCAGGACACATATCATTACTGTAATTGATGAGCTGCATTTTAACAAGGAAATGACTTCTCTCCATTTGGAGAGTTAATTGGACCGAACCAGTTCTATCCAATGGGCTCATCATATGGCTCACTTCAACAATTCACATCGTTGATATATTGGATGAAATTGATGTTGATTGTTGTGGTTGAATTTTTGCTCAAATTTTGACTTTTAATGATCATAGTGCTATTGTAAGTTCTGTAATTATAGTCAGCTTCTTAATTTCTAATAATAGAACTCAGATTCTTACTTGATGTTGAAACATGAATATAGTGCCAACTGAATTCTTAGATTTCCATGTGGATTTCCTTTTCTACTTTCCAAAGTCATCCAAGATAGTTATTCAGATTGCCTATTACATGTTTGTTTATATGCCAAGCTTAAGTTGAAGACTGTTTGGCAACCATTGAAAAGAGAGAGAGACAGAGGGGCTGGTTTATTCAGATTGGCAACCACTGTGCTATTATAATCACTTTTGACTTATAGGCTTGCCATCTTGTGGTATTAGCTAATTGACACTTGACAACATACATTGACACATATCATTATGATAGGCACCTCCACATGTTTGCTATGTCTATGCTGCACAATCACAAGAAATGGGTTAACCATAGTCATATTGAGCGTAATTTATTGGCATAGATTTGTCATGTTTCTGGAGGTGCTCTGTCATGTGGTCCGGCAAGCATGATCTGTCATTTTATAAATAATTACATGATTTCCGGGGAGGCTATTTCGGTGAATTATATAGATGATCTGTCATTTATCTAAAATTCCATTATTGGTTCATTCTTCATTGAATTATATAGAGATGGAATTTTTATTCTGTTTACTGAATCACATGAAATTTTGCCCAACTCCCTATATGGAATGTATGAAATACGTATGAACGGAGGAATAAAGAGAATTTTCTACTCAAATTGGAATTTGCAACGGATACAAATGGAAAAGAGTTGATAAAATATGCCTAGAAACAGAATTCTGCCACTTAGACTTATATGTTATGGGAAAAAAAAAGAAACAGAATTCTGCCACTTAGAATTCTGCCACTTAGACTTAGAATTCTGCCACTTAGAATTCTGCCACTTAGACTTAGAATTCTGCCACTTAGACTCAAATGCAAACCTTTCCCTCTCTGACTCGAATTCTGCCACTTAGACTCAAGCAAACCTTTCCCACTTAGACTTAGAATTCTGCCACTTAGAATTCTACCACTTAGACTTAGAATTCTGCCACTTAGACTCAAATCTAGCATGATGGCTGCATTCCTTTCCCTCTCTGACTCGAATGCCAATATAAAAGAAAGCGATGCTTGAGCTGCAGCATTCCCACCACCTCTAACTCCACATAACTAAACGATGAGGAAGCAAGTCAGAAGTACTATAAACATGGTTTTTGTCTCCATTAGGGTCCAAGAAAATAAAAATTAACATTTTAACACAAATGCCTAAGCCTATAATAGAGGCCGTGACTAGCTTCGGATAAAACAAAACCATGTATATGATCTAAGAATGAACTATGTATATGATCTAAGAATGAACATGAACTATGTATATGACTAGGATGAACATGAACATGAACTATGTATATGATGTAGGAGTGAACATGAACATGAACTATGTATATGAGTAGGATTAACATGAACGTGAAAATGACAATGTTTATTAGACAAATAGTTATTATATCATTGATTAGTGCTTTATTTGACAGCTTTGTTCGAATGTTGTCTTAATGGACTGATTGTAATTGTGGAAAATGCTCTTACTAGGATCATGTCAATGTCAATGGGTTCAAACGTTGATGCTGGATATTTGCAAAATCAGAGATGCAATTGTGGAAAAAAAGCTGCAGTGTTCATATCAGAATCAGAGAAAAATCCAGGGAGGCTATATTTCAAGTGTCCAAATAGGATGTGCGAGTTCTTTGGGTGGGGACCGGCTTCGACTGGGAATGCATCAGATTTCCAAAGGAAAAGTAAAGCTAGTCATATGCAGAATGAAGATGAGAGAGGCTATGATTATGATGTTGACAAACTCAATCAAATTATAAATAAATTGGAACGAGTTGAAGCAAACCAAGAAGCTATGAAACTGTTTATGTTCACAGCCAAAGCAAACCAAGAAGCTATGAAACTGTTTATGTTCACAGCCATAGTCTTGATTGGTTTTACCATGCTAATAGCACTACTGAAGTGAATGTAACCTTTTAGTTATTTTTTTGGTATTTTGTATTTTTTTTTTTTTTTGGTGGATGTATTTGGGTTTTGAATGTTGTAGACCTTAAACTATGAATGTTGTAGACCTTAAACTATGAATGTTGATATGTAAAGCTTAATGGAATTACCTACGTTTGACGAATGTGATGCGCTTGTATTTTGTTTCTGTCAATGACGTTACCTGAAATTACCTATGCTTGACGACTTCATTATTTTATAATGTTGTGGACAGCTCTCATTATTTTATAATGTTGTGGACAACAATGTTGTGGACAGCTCTCATTATTTTATAATGTTGTGGACAGCTGTCATTATTTTATAATGTTGTGGACAGATTTTATTAATTTATATTCTTATTATTGGTCAGGTCATACTTGTTCTTCACCAAATCTGTCCACAACATAACACAACCAAATATGTCCACAACATAACTGAATCTGTCCAACACAGTATACATGTATCCAAATCTGTCCAGAATCCACATCTGTGCAGACAACACAAAATAACACTGTCCAAAAGCAAATCTGTCCAAAAAAAAAAAAAAAAAAAAACCTGTCCAAAACAAAAAAAAAAACTGTCCAAATCTGTCCAGATCATTCCAAAATCTGTCCACAACATTATAAACCTGTGCAACACAAAATATGACAACCAAAACTGTCCAAAATCAGTCCAAAACCCAAAAATCTGTGTAGATCATTATAAGCATGTCCAAATCTGTCCAAAACCCAGATCATTATAAAGCAGTCCAAATCTGTCCAAAACCAAAAAAAATTGTCCAAAACCAAAAAAACAGTCCAAAACAAAAATATCTGTGCAGCTCATTATAAACCTGTCCAAATCTGTCCAACAACCAGAACATTATAAACCACTCCAAATCTGTCCAAAACCCAAAAAAACAGTCCAAAACCAAAAAAATAGTCCAAAATCAAACAATCCAAAACCCAGATCATTACAAACCTGTCCAAATCAGTCCAAAACCAAAAAATCAGTCCAAATCTATCCAAAATAAAAGCAAACTATCCATCGGATGTCCATATCATTCAACATTTGTCCACAACATTATAAACCGATAGTCCATATCATTCAACATTTGTCCACAACATTATAAACCTGTGCAACACAAAATAGCACAACCAAATCTGTCCTAAATAAAAGCAAACTATCCATCGGATGTCCATATCATTCAACATTTGTCCACAACATTAAACTATCAAAATCTATCCACATCATTATAAATCTGTCCAACACAAAATACATCTGTCCAAAACAAATGAAGATAAAATAAACTTCTCAGGGATGTCAATCTACATGGCTGTCAGCAGGAGTATCGGGCGCTTGCGACAGATGGACTGCAAAGTTTTCAACACTTGTACCTCGAAGCAACCCCTGAAAAGATCTGTGAGTGGGATACACAGAAGGCATTGACTGAGCCGTGTTATTTCCCTGCAATGCACCAAACCATGTATTCAACTTCGATTACAATGTATACTACATTTTAAATGTAAACTATGTCACTAATTATAACTCACATCATAGGTACCATACGTAAGAGGAGGACCACTTGTACCACCCATAAGAACTTGAGGTCGAGGTTGAGATGGAGAAATGTACATATCATGACGATGATCCTAAATTAATACCCATGACGAAAAACAAACAAAAAAAAGATTAATAACCAAAAAATTTTAAAAACAAAAGAAACATCAGTGAACATTAATATTACCTTATTATAATTAATACCCATGACAAAACGAGGTTGTGATTGAGAAAAATTGACACGGAGACCATGATCCTAAATACAACCAATAGAAACTATGTAAACAAAATATTTGAATAAAAAACATGGTCATTATTTAACATTTTCTTAAAAACTTGCACACAAAAAACTATTACCTGAGTAGAATTACCACCCATGACGAAACGCGATTGTGATTGACCTTGGCAAGTATAAATAGCATCACCCGACTGCATTGCCAGACAAACCAATTACAGATAAAAATAATTAAATGCCAAGCAGTAATGAGGTTGTGATTCACTCATGAATGAAATTACCACCCATGATTCACCCATTAAATACCTGAATATAATTACCACCCATGACGAAATGAGGTCGTGATTCACCTTGGGAAGTGTACACAGTGCCACCTGACTACATTGCGAAGCAATCCAATCACACATAACAACAATTAACCATATAATGAACGAACTTAATGAAATGAACTCATCAAACTAACCATTAAATACCTGAATAGAATTACCACCCATGACGAAATGAGGTTGTGATTCACCTTCGGAAGTGTAAACAGTGCCACCCGACTACATTGCGAAGCAATCCAATTACACATAACAACAATTAACCATATAATGAACGAACTTAATGAAATGAACTCATCAAACTAACCATATAAAGACCACATTACTATTAAATATTACCTGAATAGAATTATTACCCATGCGGAAATGAGGCTGAGATTCACATTCGGGAGTATAATCAGCGCCACCCTACACACAACGAAAAACCTTAATGAAAGTGGGCCATTACTAAATGAAATCAATGTTTTAGTTTACTAATCTACTGTATTTTAATCGTATGCAATTTGTCATGTCCAAACCTGAATAGATTGCATCCTTTTCTTCTTTGCAATAGCTTTTTCCATCCCGCCTTTGATCCTCCTTCTTCCCTTACTAGTTGACTCTCTTTTCTTCAGTCCCTTCGCTTGGATTGGACAATCTACTTCATCACTCTGTGGGCATGCATTGCTTGGCGAATTTCTCAAATCAGTTACCTCCACTTGACCACAAATGTGGAGACTTAATTTGTCTTCAACCATTACACTCAGTTCTTCACCTTTTGAAACTAACAATTGATAAGTTTCTTCACTTTCAGCGGCTCTACTCGCTATATCGGGCATGACAATTGGAATGGCCTTAGCCATCGCAGCATCTTGATCTGTGAAAATAGTTTTCGGAGCTTTGTTTGACATTGCCTCCAAAAAAATTTGAAACAACCATGTAAAAGATTCAGCAGTCTCATCATACATCAATGCTGCACCGAATATAACTGTTTCTCGATGATGATTAAATCCAACAAATGATCCAAAAGGTCTATGCTCATTATTTAGTTTGTAAGTAGTGTCAAATGTCACAACATCACCGAACTGAGCATAGTCCATGATCATTTGAGCATCAGCCCAAAATATATTACTTATCTGCTCATCACAATCTAATTGGACTGCATAAAAAAAAGATGGATTTTCCACAGTTTTCTTACGAAAGTAATGCAAGACACTACCCGCTTCCCCATATTCCAAATCTTTTTGTCTCTTCGATCTTAGGTAATTTTTTTGGTCCAATTTGGTGAAACCAAGTGATGCTCTTCCACCAGATTCCCTACCAAATAGTTCATAAGCAGACCTAAGAGGAATTCCAGATTGTGAAGCTAATTCTACTTCAATTGCTTGGGTGGTAGAAAATTTTCTTTGGGATGGCAACATATGAATGCAATCTTCAGGCACAAGATCATGATTATGATGTTCAACAAAATCACAAGCAATATATTTTCCTGATATTCTATCTAACTTGATACTAAATCTGGCACCACAACCACATCTTACCTCTTGTCTTGGATTTTTGACAAGTGGATCTCGTTTGTCAATACCCCGACTTCCCTCTTTGTAACATACAAACGTGCGTGATGTTATCTCCTTCGTCTGTCTGTGCTTGTTTGCATATGCCTTCCTAATACTAAAGCCCACCTTTCCCCCATACGTATTGTAAAAGTCATATGCGGCTTGTTCAGAGTCAAATGGCATTCCCACTTTCGGCTTCCAACCACAATCATCAACAATATTATTTTCTTCCATTACCTACAATTCATATATATAAACCACATTTATACTTAATTGCAGGTTCATATATATAAACCACATTCATATATATAAATCACATTTACCTACAATTCATATATATAAACCATATAATTATATGAATCCACAACTAAATTTATGAATCTGAAAACAGATCAATGCGATTAACTATATATGTAGAACATAAAATTGCTCCCACCAAGCCATTGCAGGTTCATAGACAGGAACACTTTACAGGATAAACAGCAATGACAACACCGAAACATTCACTAGAAACATCACAGATGGTTCTGAATTCTGTCCACAATAACATCACAGATGGTTCTGAATTCTGTCCACAATAAATCCTCATAGAGTCATGATCTGAAGTTTCATTTATAAATCACAAAATACTTTACAGTCAATGTATTTGTGGATGCTATCACTAACTATTTCTATTATGTGCTGCATGAAAAAACATTGCTAGTAATAAAGAAGTGAAGCTTTTTTAATCATCTAGTCTGTATGTCATTTGATTTGTTCTATGAGGAACAACCAACAACTAGTTGCTAAATTCTAATCCACACACGGGTACTCAACAAGCAACGATTTTCCACACCTAATTAACAGTTATATTTCTCCATCAAAAATTAAGAATCACATACTGCCACAACCAATTCACTCCATTAAAATCAACAAACAATGACTAGCCACGATTAAGAGCACGTCTAATCCTCAACCAATTATGTCTAACACTCAATATTATTACTCGAATTCATTTTAAAAAGAGTACGGATTCATTTAATCAAATTTTCACTCAAATTAAAATGAAAAGAAGGGAAAGAAAAAGTTAAAAAAGGATTGAAGATCAGGATTATATTTCTCATTCTAATATACATATATACATATATATATATATATATATATATCAAACTATAACAGCAAGATAACAGATACAGATTATACATATATACATATATATATATAGATTGATCCAAGTTATACAGATACAGATTATACATATATATATATACAGATACAGATTATACATATATATATATATATATAGATTGATCCAAGTTAAAACAATGCTTCTTAAATACAAACTGGTTTTAGCTTTTTCCCTTCTATTCTTCTTACATACTTTCTATCATTGAACTGAGTTTCTATTCTTTTTAGCTTTTTCCCTCTTATGATACAAACTGGTTTAAACCAATCTCATGAGCTGTGGAAAATGCAACTGCTATATTCAAATGGAAACTTGGGGGGAAAATTTATTGCTTCCAATATTTAAACCAATCTGTATTCAGAAGACAAACTACAAAAAAATAATATACCACATGGTCCACAAATCAGTTGACAACACAGTGAGATAAAACATTTGGTGTAATGAATTATGCACCATTTACATTTTTCCATCATGTTTCAACTAATAATGCGGGCTACATTCCATCACAACTGTGGTGTAAACTTCAAATAATTTAAATTTACATACCACCATATAGTATCTGGTTACAAGTATGGAAATCAGAGTATGTAAATTTACACCTCCAACAAGCCTTCCAGAAGTTTTTTTGTGGAGGCAGCCTTGGGAGAGAGTTTAACCATTGTGCACACATGTGATGCTAACTCTTCAATCGTGTGATAGTCCAGTCAAGTCATAATTTTAAGGCAGATCTATTGCTCCTTAGTGATGTAAACTAGGACATTTTTAGTCCTTTACAAATTCGATATGACTATAGAATGAAAGAAAAATTAGACGGGTTTTTTACCTTCTCTGTGCTAATTTTATAGATTCATTCACAGTTTAAATATTATTACACAGTTACACAGTTACTCCAAATGTGTTCATATATATATAGATTGATCCAAAACAAATACAGATTATACATATATACATATATATATATATATATATATAACAACAAGTAATACAGAATAAAAAAAAAATTAAATCTGGAGCATTTGCAAATATCTTCTTTCAATTAATTGGAGATACAATTAGTGTACAACATTATCAAGATTTTGATCACTAGATAATCAGAGGAAGCAACACCAAAATTAGCCTAGAAACCTGTCATCAAACCCATTTCAAATCTAACAAATCTAACCCAAAAAATCACATACATATACATATACATATACATATACATATACATATATATATATATATATATATAACTGCAAGATGATATATAACAGCAAGATGATGAAATAGACCTCGTTGTCGCCGCAATGTCGCCTTCCCGCCATCGGATCGCCGCCGGACTCACCGTCGCCCGCAACCCTTTGCGTTGCTCCTTCAACATCGCGGTGCTCCTCCATCTCCGCCATCTCTTTCGTCTCTCAGTTCCTCTCTCAGTTCGCGTTCGTTTCTCCGTCACTCTCTCAGTTCCTCCCCTGCCTCTTGCGATGCCTCTCTCTCAGTGTGCTAGGGTTCATTGCCTTAGATCGATGGTGGAAAGAGATGATGCAGAGAAGAGAAAAGGGGGGAAAAGAAACATTTTGAAAAAAAAAAAAAAAAAAAAAATAATACAAAACGACGTCGTTTTGTATGTATGGCAGGAATGTATTGCAGGAATGTATGGCAGAAGATCCGGACTCCCGTAAAATCCCCAGGGGAAGTCAAATCCTCACTGTCTCCTTGAAAGAGATGTCCTTAAAATAAGTTCGATGGTTCATCTGATGGATGATGAAGCCAATCAAATGTTGGCATCGTGGCGCAAAACAACAACACATCAATAAACGATCACATTGTCCTTCTGTCTTTAACTTCTGTTTTTTTTTCCCTATTTGACTTTTCTGAATTCTCTCTCTCTCTCTCTCTAAAACTCTATTTCTTTTTCTAAATTACTTCTAGATTAGTAACTCAGTTGCTCAGTACGCGAGTGAGTATGGGTTGGCGTTTCACCAACCCATTTATGAACCACAAAATCCCACTAGGAGTGCCTAACGCGGATGGTGGAGTTGATGGCATTTTAACTATTGCCAATCTTTTGGCAACGAACTCATTCAAAAACAATTACTTCCACGACTCGATTGACCTGCCTTGTTTAACCCTTTCACTGTGAACCATGAAGAGGACACATAAACATTGTATTTTCTCTTTTTTTTGTGCTAGTTGTTTGCATGTTTGTATCTAATGTAAAAGAGTTCTCGAGTTAGATTCATGTACCTTTGTTTCTACAATTTTTTCGATCGTATTTACGTGGTAATGCCTAAATGATTGCTTTCAATATTTGTCTATTGGGAAAAAAAATGATCAAAGCCATGGAAAATTAAATAGTAATTTTACATTTTGGCAAAACACTACACTTGATTGTTGAAAGATACTGATAATACAAAACTATACAAATTACAAATGCAACAAATCTTTTTTCCGCACCACAGGAGAAATGAATGTAGTCTTATCTAATTGTGACATTTTTAAAGATTATCAAAGTTTCGTTAACATTGCTAAACAGCCAAATTTTATGCAGTGCCAGCTACAAGTATTACTTCAAAAAAAAAAAAAAAACTTAAGATCCTTAAAATATCACCTCCTAAATTTTATTTTATTTTATTTTTTTTCGGTACAATAGAAGTAAAGAGTTGATTTTGTGGTGTGGGCATTCTTGTTTTAAGACATAATTTTCTCCAAGTAAAAAGTTGTTTTTGTTTTAAATGACTTGAAATGTTATATAACAATGATTAATTTGTTAAGAAATTAATCACTTAAGATCCAATAACCTGCTACGACATTATAGGCTATTTAGAGATAATGTTTTAGAGATTCTAAATTTACCAATGATCCTAAACAATAATGTTAAAAATATATAAATCAAACCGAATATACAAATGAATAAATAAAATTTAAAAAATTTTATTGTCAAATCCAATCCTAAAAATTTCAATTTATTAATGTATTTATGTGTTCAACACTATATCTAATTTTCATAGTACTAGACTCACAGATTTGGATCTTCTTCTGTAGTCCACCCACCTAAATTCAACCCAATTCTTGACAACCCGGCTCCTCCACCCCTTCGGCACCAAACATGCTGGATCGGCAACCAGTTCAAGAGAGAAAGACGCAGCGAAATAAATCATGAAGAGTGAAATAATAATTTGAGAAAGGGAGAGAGAGAATAGAGAGAGAGAGAGACAATTGTTATGTTTGTCTGTAAAATGTATTATGAATTACAAAGAGAATGCACTCTCTTTTTATAGAGAGAAAGATAGTGCATTGTATGCCAAAGACCACCGAAAACATAAGGCCTAAATCTAAAGGAATAAAGCTAAAGTTAAAGTTAATAATTATACGCTATTAACAATTATGCACTAGACAATGATACACTAAACAATTATGCACTATACTATTAACAATTATGCACTAGACAATTATACACTAAACAATTATGCACTAGACAATGATACACTAAACAATTATACACTAACATCCCCCCGCAAACTCAAGGAGGGAAAGCATCAACCAAGTTGAGTTTGGAAACAAGGTCATTGAAGCGGCCAGGAGGATGAGCCTTAGTGAAAATATCAGCGGGTTGATTGACGGAAGCAATAGGGAGAAGATGAACAGTACCACAGGTAACATGCTGGCGAATGAAATGACAATCAATCTCAATATGTTTGGTGCGATCATGAAAAATATCATTGTGAGCAATCTGAATGGCACTCTGATTGTCACAATAGAGAGGGGTAGGATCAGAAGAAGTGTTGGAAATGGTTATAAAATTCTGGATAAAACCAGAATTTTTTCCTAAGTTCGGTCTATTTTTTAGGTGGGCCCTGAGTGTCGATTTACTCGGGTCAAAGTGGTAACGCGTTCTATGCCGCGTTGTGATTCACGTGGTGTATTTGGTTGCTCAAAACCATTACCGAGTGAATGGGAAATTGAAGCCAAAGTGTGCTCCATGGAAATGGAGTTTTGGTGGAAATTCCTTAAGGTTGTAAATTGGCTTGTCCCACATTGATTTGGTGGGAAGGTTTGAAAGGGTTTATAAGGCTTAGGGTGAGATACTTGGGGTGTGCCCCAAGGGGTACCCAAGTGTTTTAGAGGGAGAGGTTATGGGCAAAATGGGCTAGACCCATTGGACCCAAAAATCACCACCCGCCGCCGTCCGTCCGGTCGGACGGGCTGGGCGCGGGTGCGTAGTGTGTGGTTGGGCTTCTAATCTTTTTGGGCCAAAAACATTTGAATTTAATTTTATTTTTTATTAAAATAAAATCCAAAATTCAAATTAAATTGGTTTGGATTTTTTTTTGTTCATCCAAACAGGGCCCTTCCCGTTTTCAAACAGAAATAAACTGTTTTGGAATTAGTGCACACCCAAACAGGGCCCTTCCCGTAATTGCTATCTGTTTGAATTGTTGAATCTGTTTGAAATTCAAAACCCAACAGGTATCATACCTGTTCAATTCAAAACCAAGAGCCACATACCTGTTCAATTCAAAACCAAGAGCCACCTTCACATCTATAAATAGGACCACCCTCATTTGATGTTTTCCATTCCGAAATTTCGTATTTCACCTCTGCTAATTATATTCTTCATCTTGCTGCATTTTATTTTCAAAAGAAAGAGTGTAAACACTTAGTGTGTTCGTAAGGCAAACAATTAGTAGTGCTGCTATTGTTTGTGGTAGATCATTTCATCCTGGGAGATAGACGTCCATATTCTGAAAGCACCGTGGAGAGGACGAATCTGTCTTAAGGACACAGTGTTAAACACTGGACTTGATCAGAAAAATTATTCATATAAATTAACCAAGTAAGTTGTTTAATTTAATTCTGTTTTTATTTGTTTATTTAATCAGATTTTAATTTTGTTTTTGTAACAAAATAAAATCTGTGGTTTTATTTATTTATTTTTATTTTGAGTTTGATTTTTGTAATCAAACATATTCTCTCCTTTTCTCTATTTCTTTTATTCTTGTTGTTGTTTTGTACACAACAGAATTTAATCTTTTTAAATACAGTGAAGATTGTCCTACAAGAAGAAACACCCATATCAGCAAGGAGCCAGCGAAGCTAGAGAAGTTCTTGAGTAGTATCAGCAAGAGCGCGGTATTCAGCTTCGGTGCTAGAGCGGGCAGTGAGGGTTTGTTTTTTGCTACGCCAAGCAAGAAGAGAATCCCCTAAGAAGAAGCAAAATCCCGTAGTGGAGCGTCGATCCGTAGGATCCCCAGCCCAATCAGCATCGGAGAAAGCACGCAGTTCAAGAGAGGAGGAAGCAGAGAAGTGAAGGCCATGGAACAGAGTGCCTTTGAGGTAACGAAGGATGCGGAGTAGAGCAGTATAGTGGGGAGTGCGAGGAGCCGACATGTACTGACTGACAATGTGAACAGCATAGGCAATGTCAGGACGAGTTACTGTGAGATAGACAAGGCTGCCGACGAGTTGGCGATAAAGAGTAGCATCAGAGAGAAGAGTCCCATCAAGAGGAGTGAGACGAATCTGAGGATCAACTGGTGTAGAGGTAGTTTTGCAATCAGTAAGACCAGCACGAGCCAGAAGATCGGATGCATATTTGGCCTGGGATAAATAGGAACCAGTAGAATCATGAGAGACTTCAAGGCCTAAGAAGTAGTTAAGAGTACCAAGGTCCTTCATCTCAAACTGGCAGTGGAGAAACTGTTTAAGGTGAAGAATACCAGCTTCATCATTACCAGTGATAATCATATCATCCACATATAGAAGAAGAAGAGTGGTACCATGAGAAGTAGTCCGTATAAAAATAGCTGAGTCATAGGAGCTAGAGGTGAACCCGAAGTCATGAATGGTAGAACTGAACGTAGCAAACCAAGCACGAGGTGCTTGCTTGAGGCCATAGAGAGCACGCTGGAGTTTGCAAACCTGATGAGGGGGAAAAGTGGACCCAGGTGGAGGTTGCATGTAGACCTCCTCAAGAAGATGACCATTGAGGAAAGCATTTTTGACATCCATCTGAAAGAGCCCCCAGTGGCGAGCAGCAGCAACAGCAAGTAAACTGCGGACAGAGGTGAGCCGAGCAACAGGAGAGAATGTTTCCTCATAATCAATACCATATTCCTGGTTAAAACCCTTGGCAACAAGACGAGCTTTGTAGCGTTCAATAGAGCCATCAGAATGTGTTTTGATTTTGTAAACCCATTTGCAGCCAATGGCAGTTTTGCCAGGAGGAAGATCAACAAGATCCCAAGTATGAGCTTTGTCCAAGGCCTGGAGTTCATCGGTCATAGCTTGCTGCCAAAAAGGATTAGTACAAGCCTCACGATAGGAGGTTGGTTCATAAGTAGAGAAGGCAGCATATCCAACAATATAATCACGAAGATGGAGAGGAGGTTGAGTTACTCGGCGTGGTCGACCCGTAGGAGGATCGGTGGGAGGAAGAACCGGTGGAGAAGGAGGTGTGGCAAGAAGAGGTAGACCTTCAGGGAGAGCAGGCTGGACAGGATCAGGAGTGAGCACGGGCGTCTCGATGGAGGAGGAACCTGTATCAAAATCAGCAGAGAAAAGATCTATGGAAGGATTAGTAAATAGTACAGTAGTGGAAAGTGCGGGTAAGTGAAAGGAGGATAGCGAGGAAAACATTTGGTGCTCCCAGAAAACGACATGGCGGGAGATACGAAGACGTTTAGAGAGAGGATCTCAACAACGAAAGCCTTTATGTTCAATTCCATACCCAAGAAAGCAACAAAGACGAGAACGAGGTTCAAGCTTGGTGTGTTCATGGGATTGAAGTAGAACAAAGCAGGCAGAGCCAAAAACCCGAAGATTGGCGTAAGGAGGGGGAGTGCCATGCAGACGTTCAAAGGGAGTTTGATTATGAATGACAGGGGAAGGAGCACAGTTGATAGTGTAAACAGCAGTGAGGGCAGCTTCCCCTCAAAAGTTTTCAGGGCAGGAAGAAGAGAGAAGGAGAGCGCGAGTAGTGTCAAGAATATGCCTATGTTTCCGTTCAGCGCGGCCATTTTGCTGGGACGTGCCAGCACAAGAACGATGAGGCAGTGTACCATGATGCTGAAGAAATGAAAGGAAATTGGAATCCCGATATTCCATAGCATTATCAGAGCGAAAAATTTTGATGGCTTTGGAGAATTGGGTGTGGACCATTTGGGCAAATCTATAATAAATGTGTTTAAGTTCAGACCTATTTTTCATGAGAAACAACCAAGTAAACCGGGAAAAATCATCAATAAAAATAACAAAATAGCGGGATCCCCCCATAGTAGTAGTAGGGGAAGGCCCCCAAATATCTAAATGTATAAGATCAAAAGGTGCAAGGGAAACAGACGTACTTTTATTAAATGATAAAGCAGGTTGTTTGGCAAGTTGACAGGGGATACAATCGAAATTATCAGGAATGACATGACCCAACTGTCCACTAGAAACCAAAGACCTCAAGCGATTAACAGAAATATGCCCTAAACGACAATGCCAAAGATGAAAGGGAGATAATGATGAAGTAGATGTAGGAGCAGCAATCTGAGGAGAGGCAGGAACATGGAGGTGAATGAGTTCATAGAGACGTCCATGCTTACGGCCGATCCCAATAGTTTGCCCTGTCTGAGGGTCCTGTACCAAACAATCAGTAGCAGAAAATGTGACAGTTAGACCAAGTTCACACAATTGACCAATGGAAATAAGGTTTAAGGTAAGAGCAGGGATATGATAAACTTGAGGGATAGATAAAGAAGGGGTGGAAACAGTACCAACATGACGGACAGACATGAGGGAACCATCAGCAGTATGTATTGAGGGAATATGAGGAGATGAAGAGAAGGAAGAAAAGATAGTAGAACTGGAGGTCATATGATTACAACAGGCAGAGTCAAAATACCAAGAAGAGTTACCTGGGATTACAGACAAAGCAGTAGGAGGAGGTGTACCAGATGGGGAGAGAAGTTGTTTGAGCATGTCCTCTACATCCGTCGGAGAAAAGCGAGGGGTAGATGGAGCAGGTGACTCAGAAAACCCCGCAGAGGTGGCAGCATCAGTGTGAGGAGACTGATTCCCGGAAGCAGCAGCAGCAGTGTGATGAGACTGATTCCTAGAAGCAGTAGTAGTAGTGTGATGAGACTGATTCCCGGAACGATGAAAGCTTCCCCGGGAAGAGCCACCGCGAGAGGAGTGGCTATTGGACGATGAGCGGGATGGATTGCGAAAACAATCCTGTTGCAGATGACCAGGACCAAGTTTGTTGCAGTAGCGGCAGGATCTGACGGGGCAATTGACTAGGAGATGGGTTGAAGGAAGGCCCCGATTTTGACAATAGAGGCAAGCAGTGGTCTGTTGGGTAAATGATGGCCGGTACGGAGGAGTGGCAAGAACAGAGTCCACATGATGAGTTTGAAGAGTACCGAGACGCGTCTCCTCTGATAGCAACTCAGAAATTGCTTGTTCAAGAGTGGGCAATGGATGGCGATGAAGCAGAGAGGCACGTACGGGCTCAAAAGAGGTAGTAAGAGCCATAAGAAAGTGCACCAATCTTTGCTGGTTGCGATAGATAGTAAATAAAACAACATCTTCAGGGGTATGCCCAGTTGGTTCTGAAAGAGCAAGCTGATCCCAAACAGAGTACATTTGAGAGAGGAAGTCATTAATGGACTGAGTGGATTCTTGGCGCATGCGGTGAAGTTGGTTCTGAAGTTGATATTGGTGGGCAAGACCAGTAGTCTGGTATCGTTCTTTCAAGAAATCCCAGATGTCTTTTGCAGGAGTAGTTACTGAGTCAAGTTGAAAACGACCAAACTGAAAACTGATAAAGGTAACAGAGGTATTACGAAACCAGGTAATGATTTGATAATTCTTACTGTCTCATTCCTCAAGTCGGTCTTCAAATGTGGCAGTAGGAACAGTAGTCTCATTAGTGTCATTGTCTTTCACCGGTTTAGTCACATCCCCGGTGACAATTCGCCAGAGCTTCTTTCCTTTGAGGAAGGAGGACATTGCTTGGGCCCACAGAACATAGTTTGAACCATTCAAAATAACGGAAATAGGATGGGAGGCATCATGACGATCCATAATACTAGTTGAATAGGGTTTAAAGTAATAGGATAGACCTGTAGGAGCAAAATTAGGTAAAACAGAGTGTACCAGTGAGTCCGGAAGGTCGAAAATAGTCAGGAAAGGTATGCTGAACAGAGATGATGTCAGCAAGATGTCAGCGGCGCACGTTAGCAGAGTGCAGGAAGGAACACGTTAGCAGGAAGCGGTGGTGCACGATAGCGGTCAGGCGCAGACGCAGCGCACGGTAGTGGTTTCGGCGCACGCAGGTGCACAGTAGTGAAACGGCGCACGAGGGGCGCACAGTAGCAGGCGCGGCGTATGGTCTGACGTCAACCGTGGGTCGTGTGGGCGCGTGTCAGAAGTGACAAACAACTGATGGCGCGTTCAGGCGCGTGTGAGAGTGGTGGCGGAAATGGTGACGCGCAGTGGACAACGGAGGCGCGTGTGGGCGCGTAGAAGGTTTCCTGAGGCCGGGTTTGGTGCCGTTGGAATCGTGAGGAAATTCCGAGTGGTTTGATGTAGTGCCACTGTGTATGGGACTAAACACCAAAATTACAAATTGCCAGAAATGTAACACTGGGCTCTGATACCATGAAATAATAATTTGAGAAAGGGAGAGAGAGAATAGAGAGAGAGAGAGAGACAATTGTTATGTTTGTCTGTAAAATGTATTATGAATTACAAAGAGAATGCACTCTCTTTTTATAGAGAGAAAGATAGTGCATTGTATGCCAAAGACCACCGAAAACATAAGGCCTAAATCTAAAGGAATAAAGCTAAAGTTAAAGTTAATAATTATACGCTATTAACAATTATGCACTAGACAATGATACACTAAACAATTATGCACTATACTATTAACAATTATACACTAAACAATTATGCACTAGACAATGATACACTAAACAATTATACACTAACAAAGAGAACGATACCATTTTTGGTGGTAGAGATTCTGCAACCAGAACTTCTCACAATTTGGTTTCAACATTTCACAAATTCCATCACTTTCACAAATTACTCTGATTTTTTTCGGTTGTTGAATCAAACATTTCAACTGGAATCAACCCAAAACCACCATGGTCATTTGTCCAAAGGCATCTGTGATCTGTACACTAAGCAAGAACAAAAAGAGAGAAAAGTTTATTACTTTTAGTTGGAAATTTGTTTGAAAGTGTACGAGACAACACACCAACAAACACAAACACATCAATAGAGCTATCCCTTAAAAACGACGTGGACCCAAAACCACGCCGTTCTACTAAACACATATCATTCTCTGCAACGTGGCAACTTCTAGCCTTTTGGATTGCTTCTTGGCGACGTGTCACAATCTCGTTAAAACTACTGAACAGTGCTGGACGGGAGACTGCAGGAGAGGATCCAAATCCCTCATTGAATCCAAAATATGGATTGCATCGATGCACATGTCAGCTCCTCGGTCTTATACACTACCATTGGACACAACATTTTATATTATTACATATCAAGTCAATTTATTATTTGTATATTTTTATTTATTAAAAAATCAAAGCAAGTTGGCGTTTTGTCTTAGCTTATGGCATTTCTTGTTGGACGGCAAATTGCCCTTTGGGTCTCTCTTGAAACGACAAGATTGCATTGATCATGTGAGAAAAACTATTTAATATTTTTGAAATACTACTTTTAAAATATTTACGTAGTGCTTTTAAAAAATAAACAAGTACAACACCCATTAAGTAAACAAAATTCTCTCTCTCAAGAAAGTTGAATCGATGTAAATCAATTATAAAATTTTTTGCTACTTGATTAATTTGAAATATTGTGTAAAATAATTAGTTGTGATGAGATGGTAAAGGAAGGGATACAGAATAGAAATCCAAACACTTTCTTAAATCTTCAAACCTGGAAGGCTAAGAAGACTAGCTTGAGAGAGAGTTGAACCTCTTTGCTGGGCTATAAAACTATTTCCATATTCTCTTTGCCATAAGCATTAATCCCACCATAGAGAGAGAGAGAGAGAGAGAGAGAGAGAGAGAGAGAATGGCTTCCAGATCCATGTTAGAGAAGCCTCATGCAGTTTGTATACCATTCCCAGCTCAAGGCCACATCAACCCCATGCTAAAACTAGCCAAACTCCTCCATTACAAAGGCTTCCATATAACCTTTGTGAACACAGAGTTCAACCACAAACGCCTCCTCAAATCCCAAGGCCCTGACTCACTCAACGGCCTCCCCTCCTTCCGCTTTGAGACCATACCTGACGGCCTCCAGGAATCCGATTCCGAAGCCACCCAAGACATCCCCTCCCTCTGTGAGTCCACCTCCAAACACTGCTTAGCTCCCTTTAAAGACCTCATCTCCAAACTCAATGACAATGTTGGATTGAACGTCCCACCGGTCACTTGCATAGTCTCTGACTCCTCCATGTTCTTCACATTCACCGCTGCTGAAGAACTAGGCATCCCCCATGTTTTTTTGTGGACAGCCAGTGCTTGTAGTTTCATGGGTTACCTTCAATACTGCAATCTAATCGACAAGGGTATCATACCACTCAAAGGTAGTAACTATAAGCATACTTACATACATAAACAAATGCACACACATGTATATTTCATGTTTATACGAGTACATGTATATATGCAAGCAGTGACAAATAGAGAATTTTAACACAGGCAAATCTCACTTCACCCCATTGTGAATGACCCCGTCATTTTAGAAATAAGAAAACCAAAGTGCACCATTAGCTTCTGCTAACGGCACCTGTAAATTTAACCAAATAACCACGTCTTCTTCCACCTCTACATAGTTATAGTTAGGGCAAATTACATATACACCCCTCGAGGTTTGATTAAATTACAGATACCCCTTGAGGTTTCGGAAATTACATCCCGCCCCCTGAGGTTTGTATTTTCATAACAATTTACCCCCTGAGGTTTATATTTCATAACAAATTACCCCCTAATTTCTTATGCAAATATAGCATTCAGGGGGGAATTCGTAATTTCTCAAACCTCAGGGGTATTTGTAATTTAGTCAAACCTCGAGGGGTGTATATGTAATTTGCCCTTATAATTACATACATTCACACACAAAGCACCATCGCTCACCAAAACAAATACACAACTTCAATTAACCCCACCCAGCCAAGCTTTCACCAAGGGAATTTTTTTGTTTTTTTTCCCTAACATACAAACATGATAGGAACATTGGGCAGGGGGGATGAAGATCAGAACAGCAAACCCACCACGACAAAGCTGATCACAAGGAACTCCAACGATGGTTGGTTTGGCATTGATGGGTGGGGTGGGCACCATAGGCTTGGGTCAATCCCTACACAGATATGTTTCTTTGTCCAAATATGATTATGCACACAACCTAAAGAATTATTCCGTCTATTATATTATAAATATAGATACCATATATAGCAGACCAAAAATTTATCACATATCCAAACTTTAACCAATGTCCCAGTCCCACTGACCCAACCACTCAATTGATCAAAAATCTAGTAAAATAATTTAGAAAAGGCATATATAAGCATCAAAAAAGTTCTAGATTTGGACAACCAATCTATGAGCTAACCATATGCTAGTGTAGCACTCTGTGTATTGGTTTTATTGTTGGCCATTAAAGTTCATGAAGTTTGAGATTATTTTGTAGGGCGGTGGTGGTGGGAGAGAGAGGTTGGGCTGCCGGGAGATGCAGGAGGGAGTACAAATTATGGTGTGGGATGTGGGAGGGGTTGGAGAGGATGTGGGAGAGAGACAGAGAGAGGGAGTAGAAGGCATAGAACAGTAGAGACGGGAACAAGAAATAAAGTTTTTTTTGTTCCTGTAAATTTTAAGGTGTATAAAGGATATTTGTCTTAAAAATTAACAATGCACTTTATTTCACAAACCACGGAAGCTTGTATGTTTATTTCCAAATAACAATGAAGTCCTCTGCACAAGTTCTAAACCATAGCACCAAGGATCCTCTAGAGTGAAATTTTCCTAAAGTTTCCTAGAGTGCTACATTGTGAATGTAAAACCCAAGTTGTGTGTAGGATTATTTTATTGGATAGATTAGTAATTAAATTAATTTATATGGGTCATTTATTAATATCAAAGAATTAGTTATGAGATGGCATTATATTTCCTATTACTTAGATGGGTAATTTTGTAACTTTGTGAAATTAGGTTAATATGCCCACCTATTGTGGCTTTAAGTCTTGGAAAACAAACAAAACAGAGGCTATGAATTGCTCCATAGGCGGCTAGGGTTTGAGAAGGTAAAAGAAAAAAAGAAAAGAAAAAGAGAAGAGAGGTTCAAGTGAGGCTACAATAGGGATTGAAGGCAGCACGTTGGTGATTTTTGGGACACCCATTGGTTAAGGTAAAATCTGTCTTTACTGTTAATTATTAAGTTTATGTTGAGGAATTTAACAATCAATGCATTAAGGAGATTTGGAAGATCTATAGGTGCCTACTTAGGTTTTGAGAATTGGGTGCAATGTGTAAGTGTAACTTTGGATGGGTAATAGAAACAATGGAGTTTTGTATCATGGGTAAAGGTGTGTTTGGCTATAAAGTTGGGTTGAATGGTTTGATCTCTTGAATATTAAAGTAATACATTAATCTAATATAGTGGTGCTTTTGTGAGTGTTTGTAACATGTAAAAAAATATTAATTTATTTGAAGTTTTATTTAATAGGTTTGTGTGATTGAAGTGGTGAAATTGGGTGTTTGGAGTTGGTGTTGGAGTGTTATTTCTAAGCGTTTGAGGTAAGTAACCCTCTATCACTGTTGGTTCATTTTTATTCCTATCGAATCGTTTAAAATCATAAATATTTATTTATATCCTTCATGTTCTCTTAAAATAAAATATGGGTCAAGTATAAAACAACATCGAATATTATTATGAAAATTATTTGAATATTTGATGAAACTATTTTGAAAATTGTACTAAACATTTATTCTGAAAATATCGAATGTTTTATTTGAAAGTTGTGTATTGTTTGAATTTTGAACATCACTCTAGTCTGACTATGATTTGGACCCTAGCCAATGGGGGTTATTTATTGGCACAGAAACTAGTTTCTTTTGGGGCTTTACCACCGGCCTATGTGTGGTTCTGGGCCTTGTCACGGGCTAAGTGACCGTAGTCACCAAGACTTGGGTTTTGTGAATTGCATCATTGAACCATTTGAATATCGAACCATCAATTTTGAACAACGAAATTTCATCGAATTACCTCATTGTCTTTTCAATTAAAATGTATTGCTACACTGTTTATTTTCAACTACGAAACCATCTTACAAAATAATTATTCATTTATTGAATGGTAGCAAAAAATATATCTATTGGTTATCGACTATTTTTTTTGTATACTTGATCCAGCTAATAGTGATGGTTGGTTATTTACTGGGCTGTCTAGCTTACCCTTATTTTATTTTTCAGATTCTGAGGAGTAGAGCTGTGCAGGGTTTTTACTTGTGGGAGTACCGAGAGTAGGACTATGATTTGAGTATTTGGATCATTATTATTATTATTATTATTTTTATTAGTGGACTTGGTGGACAATTTCATATGATAAGAATTATCTATTTGTATGGTTTTTAGCATTATGATATTTAAGGATTTAATTTGAGTATTTTACATTGTTGGTTATGTGTTGGATTCTTAGCCTTGCATGCTCACTTAAATGAGTGTGCGGCGTTGTCACGGAGCTTGGGGCGTGACAATTTTATGGTATCAGAGCCAGGTTGTGATTTTAAAAGTTGGTATAGAATAGTGGTGAGATTGGGTAGATGTAGGATTGGGAACGCTTATAATTTGGTAAAATGTTAATTTTATTTACGTGTTATAGGGACTTTAGAATAGAATAAGATGAGGTTTTATTATTGATGCATATAGGTTGCAACGGAACATGAGGAGACATTGGCAAATATGGCTAGGAATACACGCTAGGGTCAAACGAATCGACGGACTGGTAATAACAATCGGCAAGGGAATGTGACTAATATTGGTAGTGGTTCTCAAGCAGTCGAAGGAAATCAGGGGCAAGAGTTGAAGGAACAATTATAAGAGTTACTAGATAAGGGCTTGATTAGGCCTAGTGTTTCTCCTTAGGGTGTGCCCGTTTTATTTGTGAAAAAGAAGGATGGTAGTTTTCCCTTTGCATTGATTATCGAGAGTTAAACAAGGTGACAATTCAAAATAAATATCCTTTGCCTAGGATAAATGACCTATTTGATCAATTGCAAGGAGCATAAGTCTTTTCTAAGATTGACCTTCATTCTAGATATCATCAGTTGAAGTTTAAAGCGGAAGATATACCTAAGACAGCCTTCCGAACTAGGTATGGGCATTATAAATTTTTAGTGATGTCGTTTGGGTTAACCAATACGCCTGCAGCTTTTATGGATTTAATGAACAGAGTATTTAAACCATTCTTAGATCAATTTGTGGTAGTTTTTATTGATGACATTCTTGTGTACTCAAAGAGTAAATAGCAGCACGAAGAACATCTGAGAATAGTGTTGCAGTTATTAAGGGAGAATAAATTATTTGCTAAATTAAAGAAGTGTGAATTTTGGCTGGAGAGTGTATCATTTTTTTGAGTCATGTGATATCTAAAGACGGGGTGTCTGTTGACCCCAAGAAAGTAAGGCGGTAGTAGAGTGGAATAGGCCTACTAGTGTCATTGAAATTCGTAGTGCCTTGGGTTTAGCAGGATATTATAGAAGGTTTGTTAAAGGATTTTCTCGAATTTCTATGCCTTTGACTCGTTTAACACAAAAAGGGGTTAAATTTGAATGGTCTGATGATTGTGAGAAGAGTTTCCAGGATCTAAAGAGTCGATTAGTATGTGCTCTAGTACTTATAGTTCCGTCCGGAGATGAAGGTTTTACCATCTATTGTGATGCATCGAAGATAGGCTTGGGTTGTGTCCTGATGTAGAACGATATAGTAGTGGCATATGCGTCTAGGCAGTTGAAGCCATATGAGCAGATTATCATACGCATGATTTGGAGTTGGCTACAGTGGTGTTTGCATTGAAAATCTAGAGGCACTAATTGTATGGGGTAAAATGTGAGATATTCATTGATCATAAAAGTCTGAAGTATATTTTCACTCAAAAAGAATTAAATATGAGGCAAAGGCGATGGTTGGAGCTATTAAAGGACTATGATTTGACTATCAATTATCATCCAAGAAAAGCCAATGCAGTGGCTGATGCCTTGAGTAGAAAGACCCTGAATAATTTGGCTACCTTGATCATTAACCAAAAGAATATCTTGGAGGACTTGCAAAGGTTGAATATCAAGATTAGATGGCATAACCATGGAGTGCAGTTGGCAAACCTTAGAGTTCAACCCACATTGATTGATAGAATTAAAGATGCTCAGGGAAAAGATCCTCAGTTGCAAAACTTAAGGCTGAAATGGAAATAGGGCTATAGATGGAATTTGGTATGCATAAAGATGAAACCTTGAGATTTGGAGAGAGGTTGTGTGTGCCTAATGATTTAGAGCTCAAGAGAGAAATCCTGAGAAAAGCTCACAGTTCAGGGTATACTGTACATCCAGGGAGCGCTAAAATGTATAAAGACTTGAAGATGAACTTTTGGTGGAATAATATGAAGAGGGAAATTGCTCAGTATGTTGCTCAAGGTTTGGTATGTCAACAGGTGAAAGTTGAACATCAGAGACCTACAGGTAAGTTACAACCTCTTCCTATTCCCAAGTGGAAGTGGGAATATATTACCATGGATTTTGTGATGGGGTTGCCTAGGACCTAAGGTGGTAACAATGCTATTTGGGTTATTGTTGATCAATTGACCAAATCTGCTCACTTTCTAGCTTTTATGGTAGGGTTCTCCTTAGAGAGGTTTGCAAAATTGTATATCAAGGAGATTGTGAAGTTGTATGGTATTCCAGTGACCATAGTGTCTGATAAAGATAGCAGATTTGTATCTATGTTTTGGAGGAGTTTGCATACAGCTTTGGATACTAGTTTGAATTTTAGCATGACCTTTCATCCTCAAAGTGATGGACAGTTAGAGAGAACTATTCAGACTCTTGAAGACATGTTGAGGGCCTGCATTAATGATCTTGGAGGTTCTTGGGATGAGCATTTGGCCTTAGTGGAATTCTCTTATAATAATAGTTATTATGCGAGCATTCAAATGGCACCATATGAGGCTTTATATGGACGAAAATGTAGATCACCTATTTGTTGGGATGATGTAGGCAAAAGAAAGTTGTTAGGGCCTGAGATTGTGCAACAAACAGTGGACAAGATCAATCTTATTAGAGAGCAACTTCGCACTGCAGAGAGTAGACAGAAAAGTTATGTAGACAACAGGAGACGCGATTTGGTGTTTGGGGTTGGAGACCATGTGTTCCTTAATGTGTCTCCTATGAAAAGAGTAATGAGGTTTGGTGTTCGTGGTAAATTGAGTCCTAGATTTATTGGACCATTTGAGGTTTTAGATCGAATTGGAGAGGTAGCTTACAGACTTACCCTACCACCTTCACTAGTTGGAGTTCATAATGTCTTCCATGTTTTGATGTTGAGGAAGTATATACCGAATCCCAATCATGTGATTGATTATGCACCGTTGTAGTTTAAGGAGGATTTGACCTATGAAGAACACCTTGTAAGAATTGTTGATAAGAAGGAGCAGGTTTTGAGGCGTCAAGTCATCCACTACGTTAAGGTTCAATGGAGCAATCACTTGGAGAGAGAAGCTACTTGGGAACTTGAGAATGAAATAAGACAAAAGTATCCACAACTTTTTGAGACTACAGGTATGTCAAATTTCGAGGACGAAATTTCTTTTAAGAGGGGAAGAATGTAAAACCCAAGTTGTGTGTAGGATTATTTTATTGGATAGATTAGTAATTAAATTAATTTATATGGGTCATTTATTAATATCAAAGAATTAGTTATGAGATGGCATTATATTTCCTATTACTTAGATGGGTAATTTTGTAACTTTGTGAAATTAGGTTAATATGCCCACCTATTGTGGCTTTAAGTCTTGGAAAACAAACAAAACAGAGGCTATGAATTGCTCCATAGGCGGCTAGGGTTTGAGAAGGTAAAAGAAAAAAAGAAAAGAAAAAGAGAAGAGAGGTTCAAGTGAGGCTACAATAGGGATTGAAGGCAGCACGTTGGTGATTTTTGGGACACCCATTGGTTAAGGTAAAATCTGTCTTTACTGTTAATTATTAAGTTTATGTTGAGGAATTTAACAATCAATGCATTAAGGAGATTTGGAAGATCTATAGGTGCCTACTTAGGTTTTGAGAATTGGGTGCAATGTGTAAGTGTAACTTTGGATGGGTAATAGAAACAATGGAGTTTTGTATCATGGGTAAAGGTGTGTTTGGCTATAAAGTTGGGTTGAATGGTTTGATCTCTTGAATATTAAAGTAATACATTAATCTAATATAGTGGTGCTTTTGTGAGTGTTTGTAACATGTAAAAAAATATTAATTTATTTGAAGTTTTATTTAATAGGTTTGTGTGATTGAAGTGGTGAAATTGGGTGTTTGGAGTTGGTGTTGGAGTGTTATTTCTAAGCGTTTGAGGTAAGTAACCCTCTATCACTGTTGGTTCATTTTTATTCCTATCGAATCGTTTAAAATCATAAATATTTATTTATATCCTTCATGTTCTCTTAAAATAAAATATGGGTCAAGTATAAAACAACATCGAATATTATTATGAAAATTATTTGAATATTTGATGAAACTATTTTGAAAATTGTACTAAACATTTATTCTGAAAATATCGAATGTTTTATTTGAAAGTTGTGTATTGTTTGAATTTTGAACATCACTCTAGTCTGACTATGATTTGGACCCTAGCCAATGGGGGTTATTTATTGGCACAGAAACTAGTTTCTTTTGGGGCTTTACCACCGGCCTATGTGTGGTTCTGGGCCTTGTCACGGGCTAAGTGACCGTAGTCACCAAGACTTGGGTTTTGTGAATTGCATCATTGAACCATTTGAATATCGAACCATCAATTTTGAACAACGAAATTTCATCGAATTACCTCATTGTCTTTTCAATTAAAATGTATTGCTACACTGTTTATTTTCAACTACGAAACCATCTTACAAAATAATTATTCATTTATTGAATGGTAGCAAAAAATATATCTATTGGTTATCGACTATTTTTTTTGTATACTTGATCCAGCTAATAGTGATGGTTGGTTATTTACTGGGCTGTCTAGCTTACCCTTATTTTATTTTTCAGATTCTGAGGAGTAGAGCTGTGCAGGGTTTTTACTTGTGGGAGTACCGAGAGTAGGACTATGATTTGAGTATTTGGATCATTATTATTATTATTATTATTTTTATTAGTGGACTTGGTGGACAATTTCATATGATAAGAATTATCTATTTGTATGGTTTTTAGCATTATGATATTTAAGGATTTAATTTGAGTATTTTACATTGTTGGTTATGTGTTGGATTCTTAGCCTTGCATGCTCACTTAAATGAGTGTGCGGCGTTGTCACGGAGCTTGGGGCGTGACAGTGTGGTTGAGATTTACTGGTAAGTTACATCAGAAAAATTGATGTGACTTGCCAGTAAATCTCAAACACACAATGTAACACTCTAGGAAACTTTAGAGAAAAATCACTCTAGAGGATCCTTGCTCAAACCATGGGGGCAAACTAAAATTTGCACTCAAAATTTATGGATGAATATATATGTAATTTAATTATATATATACTAATGTATATGCAATCAAAAAAAATTATACATTAATGTATATGAATATATTATAAACTAAGGTCTACAATATTAATAATATTATTTTTCCAATTTGAAAATATTATAAACTAATACTACTACAATAAGAGAGGTTTGAAACTTGTGGTGTTGCCCCAGCCAAAATAGGGGTGGGCAAATGATGCGAAAAACCTGTGAAAAAAACCAACTCGGCTTTCATAGGATGGGTTGGTTTGGTCCATGAAAGGCATTGCACAATTCCGGGTCTTAAAGTGACCAATATAACCAAATCGATTTGCTTCTCTGGTTGGCCTCAGGCTAACTTGAACATAAAAATAAATTTTACAAATTTTTTATAAATAGCAAACACATGTTTACGTAATTTGTTGTGATAATTTATTACCATAAATATTGTTACATTCAATCATCTAATATCAAATTTTTCTACAATCTAAACAATCCTGAATTCGTATGGATTGGATTTTCTCGGTTTTAAAAGATAATTGATGCGGTTCTAGGGCCAAAAATTTAGAATTGATCAAGGTTGATTTGTTTCTAGGTTTGGCTCTAACATTTTGGATGACCAATTTTCTTGCATATGAGATCTTCTTGAATAGATATAGGCACTTTTGCCTATATTGATATGTAGCCCCGAAGAAGCTTCATAAGAACTAAGGAATTTAAAGAAATTTTCTAGAGATTTTTTTTAAACAAGTCATACCGAAACGACTCATACTCACCCATTAGGTACATCCCTGCATAAGCAAGTATGACGAGCACATAGTTATACCAAGTTATTATTTATATATCTACATATAATTTCAGTCTGGTGTTGCACTTTTTGTTTTTAGCCATGGGTGTTCAACTGTTGACATTACCAATATTGTGATGTGCAGACCCGAGCTATCTCACAAATGGGTATTTGGATATGGTTATAGATTGGATACCTGGTATGCAAGGTATACGTCTTAAGGATTTCCCAACCTTTATTCGATCCACTGACCATAATGATGTCATGCTGAAATTTGTGTTGGATGGAACTGAGATCGCTCTTAAAGCTTCTGCAATTATTTATAATACAATTGAGGAATTGGAGCATGAAGTTTTGGACGCACTTTCATCCATGTCCCCTCCAATTTACACAATTGGACCTTTACACTTACTTGCAAATCAGATCAAGGATGATAGTTTGAAGTCCATGGGATCAAATCTGTGGAGAGAAGCACCTGAGTGCATAGAATGGCTGAACTCTAAAGAACCTAACTCTGTTGTTTATGTGAACTATGGAAGCATAACTGTAATGACAGCAAATCAACTGGCTGAATTTGCTTGGGGACTTGCTAATAGCAACCAGACCTTTCTGTGGATAATAAGGCCTGATCTTGTTGCCGGTGACTCAGCAGTTCTTCCACCGGAGTTTGTGACTGAGACCAAAGAAAGAGGCCTACTTGCAAGTTGGTGCCCACAAGAGCAAGTTATCGCCCACCCGTCTATCGGAGGGTTTTTAACTCACTGTGGGTGGAACTCCACTCTTGAAAGCATTTCCAGTGGAGTGCCAATGATCTGTTGGCCATTTTTTGGAGATCAACAAACCAACTGTTGGTACTGCTGCACTAAGTGGGGAATTGGGGTAGAGATAGACAATGATGTTAAGAGAGATGAAGTTGAGAAGCTTGTGAGAGAGTTGGTGGCTGGAAACAAGGGCAAGGAGATGAAGAAAAGGGCCATGGAATGGAGGAAAATGGCCGAAGAAGCCACTGCAAGTTCATCTGCTTCATCTTTTTTGAATCTAGAGAAAATGATTAAGCAACTGCTTCTCCCTCCAAGACAATAGAGTAATTGGAATGAACCTAGTTTACAACTATGTTTTGTCCATCCCATTTCAATATGTTGTGTTGTTTTGGGATGGGTTGTTTAAGGGTTATTGTTTGTTATTGGCATTGAATTTAAAAATAAAAGGGTAAATTACACTTTGCACCAAATCTCACCTTTGCCCCTACACATAAAATCATGACAGTCAACCCCTACACTTCTGATCCCTACACATGAAATTGTGACAGTCAATCCCTTGTACTTTTAGTAAAATCTCACTTTGGTCCCTACACAAGTGTCAATATCCGTTTTTTGTTACTCAATTGTTTAAATTTTTAACAAAATCTAATCATGTGATAAGAATGTGACTACGACATGAGAGTAAAAAAGGAAAATCATCTATATTTTCCACCAATACACACTTTATCCCAAAATTACATTAAAATATAACTGTATTAGGCTAAAACAAAATGCAGATTGTGAACAATTAAGAAGATAAACTAAGGTTTTGCATAAATTGGAATCACGAAACTCTATTTTTCACAGTAACACAGTCTTTTGTCTATTCATCATTCTTTTTCTTTGATTTCTTTGTTGCATTTTTTTTATTTCAAAAGCTCTACTTGCCTTTTCGTACCAACTTTTACCATACGAACATATTTACTGTATTATATTTCTTTCATGTGCTTATCATGTAGGACAAAATGTATTGGTAGGAAACATGAATGATGTTCCTCTTTTATCCTCATTTTGTAGTCAGATTTTTGTCACATGACTGGGTTTTGTTAAAGATTTAAAAATGAAATAACAAAAGAGGAACAATAACACTTGTGTAGGGACTAAAGTGAGATTTGAGTAAATGTGCAGGGGGGTGACTATCACAATTTCATATGTAGGGACTAAAGAGGGATTTGACCAAAAGTGCAAGGGGTTTACTACTATGATTTCATGTGTAGGGGCCAAAGTGAGATTTGGTGCAAAGTACAAAGGTGCAAAGTGTAATTTACCCAAAATAAAAAAATAAAATGCTATATGCCACTGTTCAACTCATCGAGTCGGATTATCAATTCTCAAACTCTTTTATCTTCAAATCTTTGTCCTGTTATAATTTTAATCATACAATCATGGATCACCAAAAAGATGGAGGCAAACATGTTTGTGGCTAGAGTTTTTTCTTTTTCTTTTTCTTTTTTTCAATCGGTAGGAGATTATTTATAAATATTAGGAGAATTGCATTAAACGACAATCAACTATATAAGAAAGTCAAACAACACATAGCTACAAGACCAACACTAACAATCATTACAAGATAGAGCCTCATAATAGGAAAGAAATAAACAACAAAAGGAAAACCCTCGAATAGAGAATAAATAATCCATAATTTCCCTTGGCAGTGATTGAGCCCTGACCTCTCAGTTAAAAGAATAAAACTAAGAAACACAATGAGCTAGCCCAATTGGTTCAATTTCAATATATCAATCAAGTATATTTTATGCACATAATATCAGAAAAAATAAATAAACCAAAAATAAGAGACACAAGGATATATGTAAAAAGTAATTTTGAACAATAATAAGGGTTGAACAATATTGTGTGATACTATTTCTGTGTCCGTAGCCTTGTTGGTTCTGCATGTAAATTGGATTTGTATCTGGAGTGGTAACTTGGTGACTTACTGACGGGCCGTAATACACACCATACTAGTAACCCCATCACGTTATCTCATGAGATTCATAATTCTACTCAACATGTACCAATTATCAAACAGAATGGGTGGATTCATACAAGTGCTAGCTATAACACAAAACTAGTAGGCTATATTTACATGTATGAATAATTGCGCTTCTTGTCTGCGACTTATACGTAAACTTACAAGTTTACAATAAATCAAGTCTCAAATAAATCTTATTGTTTTGCATAGCTATGATTTTTTTGACTTTTGTTATGGTTAAAATAAGGGGGTTCAGTTTTGCTACTGTCGTATAGTATCTAGTTCATCAAATGACTGATGTAACCAAATGAATGCTTGCCTCATGGCACAAAAAAAAACACACACATTAATAAGTGTTCACATCGTCCCTCTGTCTCCAACTTTTCTTTCCCTATTTGACTTTCCTAAATCCTGTTCAACTCTCTCTCTCTCTCTCTCTCCCTCTCTCTCCCTCTCTTCATTTTCCTTTCAAAAACTCCTTTTCCTTTTGCTTTTCTGCTCCCTTTCTTCCACTGTAATCATCAAATCTGTGGCCTGCTTGTGCTGGAGATTAGAAAAATTGATTAATTGAGCCTCACAATTTGTCTTATCAGCTTCTGAACTTGTCCATGTCCTCATAGTAAATGAAGGTTGTTTATTCACCTGTACAAATCCACTTCCCCCAATTGTCCAAGGATTTGAACATGGAGCAATGAGGCTACAAAAGATGAAGCTAAGTGTTCTTGGAGTTGGATTCCAAGATGGGGTCAGGGCTGTTGCATGAGTTACGGGTTTCACAAGTCAAACGCCCAAGAGAAATAGGCTTTTATCCAGGTTGGTAACTCGCCGACCCAATGTCGGGGTCAATGCGCTTGGTCGCTTCACCAATACATTTAGAGACCTCAAACTGTCCCACTAGGTGCACCAAATGCAAATGTCAGGGTCGATGGCACAATTCTAAATATTGCCAGTCTTTAGGCCAGAACTCTAATTAACCCATTTGGAAATGACTACTTCTAGGGCTCAGTTGACGCACCACTCGAGTGGGCTTGCCTCGGTCTGTATAGTAAGGGTGCATACTCAGGTTACTTGAGAGTTGGTGGATTCAACTATGGGTGCTAGTCACAATGCATTGTGTAAGGGTGTAAGTGGTTCGGTATGGTCGGACTAGGTTGAGGGAAAGTTTGGTATTGAACCAAATATTTCGATTTTGTTGATTAAGGAACCGAAACAGACCGTATACTGCGGTCCAGTTTTATAAATTTTGTCAATTTGGTGTAGAGGAGGGATTCACATGATGTTTTAAAAGGCTTATAATAACTTGTAGAATTCCACATTGGAATAAATGAAGAAAAAGGGCAAAAGTTGCTCTAAAAGTGTCTCCCTCCCTAACTTTTATTACAAAACTTATATTATTAGTCACTTATCTTCTAATGCTTAAGAAATTAAAATATAAAAGTATTTAAATATAATATTTCAATTGGTTCAGTTTGTATCGGTGTAAAATTTTCAAACTCGAAGCAGACCACATATTATAAAAAATAGACTGAAAATTGAAATTTCGGTCAATATTGAGCGGTCAATTCGATTCCGGTGTAAAACGTGTATTATTAGTCACTTATCTTCTAATGCTTACAAAATTAAAATATAAAAGTATTTAAATATAATATTTCAATCGATTCAGTTTGTTTTGGTGTAAAATTTTCAAACTCGAAGCAGACCGTACATTATGAAAAATGAAAATTAAAATTTTAGTCAATCTTGAGCAATCAATTCAATTCCGGTGGCACTTCTTACGCCCCTAGCATTGGAGGAAATATTTTTTGCCTGGCCTGTTTAACCCTTAAACTTTGCAGTGTTCAACTATGGTGTTAGAGTTGGATAGAGAAAACAAAACAAAATAAAACTATAGTGTTAGAGTGTTAACATTGACAATCGAAAGGGACATATTATTGTTTTTTTTCTCTTTTGGTGCTAGCTGTGCATATGCATATAATGTAAACGAGCTCTTCTATTAGATTCATGCAGTGTTAACCATGTTTGATTTTTACAAATCTTTTGACTTATTTTACATGGTAAAGCCTAATCGATTGCTTTTAATATTTTATTATGAAAAATGTTATACATAAACGAATTTATTTTTTATTTTTTTATCACTAGACACAATACATCCCACATGTCTTAATTAATATAGACCTCACTACTTTTGTGTCTGGTGGTAAGAAAATCTAGTGAAAAATTAATTTATGTATAACATTACTCTTTTGGTATGAGGAAAAAATGAACAAAGCCATGTAAAATCAAATAGTAATTTTACATTTGCACAAAACGTAAGACTTCATTGCAAAGATAAAGATAAGATAATATTACAAATCACAACTGCAACAAAATAATTTTCCAACTACATGCGTTCCTAAACAAGATTGTTAGGAACGTAAAATTAAACACAGAATCATATGCAAAAAAACATAAAAATATATAAGATTTTAACAAATGTGTTACTAGAATCCAATTTTTAAAAATTCTACTAATTAATATATATTTTTGCATCCAATTCTATAGTAAATTTCTGTACTCCTAAACTTAATGAGTTCGAAAAAAGGATTACATATGTCCATTTGTTAGCTCCTTCATCTTATTCACTACTATACCTTAGTCCATGCATTATCATTAAACAGTTCCAAAAAGGGCTTACAGAACACAAATGTATTGTGCATTCAATAAGCATTTTTTTTTTTGATCAGCAAAGAAAAATTTCATTAACAACATGAAATTAAAGGTACAGGAAGATGACATGCATCGAGAGAGATTCGGAAAGTATAAAATACCCTTACTACTGCTACTCGCACCCATACAACCAACCCCTTGGCCTCACTTTTTTTTTTTTTTTAAACAAAAAAAAAGTTAAGAAGGACTTAACTAAAAAATAAAATACATGAATCCCCACAAAATTAGCCCACAAAACCCAAAGCCACAGCCAACACCCAACACCAAATCCAAATCTGCTACACTCCCTACGCCAACTTGCTATTTTTTAAAACTAAGTCTATTCACTTATGCTGCTACAACACCCAACGCCACCTGCTACACTCCCACGCCTGACAACACTAGTCTATTCACCTATATGCTGCTACACACCCACGCCTGCTACACTCCCACGCCGAACCTGCCAGCCATGGAGAACCCTGCACAACTTTGCCAGCCCAGAACCTTGCACAACGCTCACCTGCCGACTTCTCCTTTCACATTAACACTCCTACTAGTAATCTACCACACTGGACGTTCCATGGCCGGAAAACTCCATAGCCAACATGGCCGGAAAAACTCCTTGCCTCCACCGCTGCACAAACCCGGCAGACCTGCCTTCTCCCACGCCTAAAGAAACTCCTTCCACCAGCCTTCTCCCACGCCTGACATTTCCGTTCTGCTGTGCTGCTACTCGAATTCTCTGGTGGAACTCCCACGCCGTAGCACTGCTCCCTTTGCAGTACTTCCAATATCGAGACACCCATCGAGACAAACACTTACACCCAACAAGAACCCCCACGATCTGCTGTTCTGCTACTTGCGCACTATGGCCGTAACTCCCACACCGGACTTCACCCACTCCGGACTCCCCCAAGACCAACAACTCTTTAATCGGCCCAACGCCGGCCTCCACAGATCTGACTGAAATCCACCCCTCAAACTCCCACTTGCGTAGGAGCGCACGAATGAAGTTCCAAAACAAATCCAACCCTTCCATATTCAAGGCGCCTTCCATGATCGAAACCCCCCAAGACTGAAACCCACCCCAAACACCCAACAGAACTGAAAAAGAAATGGAAAAACTATGGGGATTCAAGTTTATTAAAATAGAAAACAACGATCATGCACGAAAGAGGCGAGGCCAGTCGACCGCCATCGCCAAAGGCGACGGCCGGCTGGCCAACAGCGAGACCCGGGGTGGAGGTTTAGAAAGAGAGAGGTTTTTTAGAGAGAGAGAGAGAGAGAGAGGTGCATTCAATAAGCATACTATTAAGTATTAAGAAAGTCAATCTCCTTTTTTTTTTCAAAGAAAAATTAGTTTTTGTACAAATAAAATAAGGTAATAAAAATTATGAGGAAAGTATTGTTAGCATATTATATTAAGTGATAGCATATTATATTCGCCGAAAGGCATACTAGGGTCTGTCTGTAATCACTGTAATCATTTTATGCACTCAGGGATAGCACTCAGGGATCATCTTGTAAATTGCATTTCTTGTAAACCCTAATCTTCTTTTATAAATAGGGGGTGATATTCTATCATTCCCCAAGCTGGTTACCCAAGCTTCATGGTATCAGAGCTACACCTCTAGGGTTAGGGTTCAAAACCGTACCTAGTTGGATCATCTGCTTCATCGATCTTCAGCCACCGTCGTCACTCCGCTTCATCTTCATCAGCCGCTTCGTCTTCATCAGCTGATTGGATCATCTGCTTCGTCTTCGTGGATCATCTGCTTCGTCTTCGTCGATCTCCTCAGGTCCTCAGCTCGTCTTCGTCTTCTCCTCAGCTCGTCGATCTCATCGCCCTCGTCGTCCTCAGCTCCTCTGTCGTCTCCGTCACTCGTCGCCCTCAGCTTCGTCACTCGTCGTCCCTCGTCGTCCTCACTGTGGTATGATCTCCGACTCTAGTATATATATATATATACTGATATATATATATATATATAAATAGCCTGATATATATATATATATATATATTTATATATAAATATATGTATATATCCTGATATCTACATAAATCAATCAATATAAAAAAAAAAATCAATCAAAAAAAAATCAATCAAAAAAAAAAACAAAAACAAAAAAAAAAAAAAACAAAAACAAAAACAAAAAAAAAACAAAACAAAAAAACAAAAAAAAAAAAACAAAAAACAAAAATGGTTTCTTAATTTTGTTATATCTTTATAGTGGTCATTGTGCCTGTTATATCACTACCACCTTCCAGGTTTGTGATTGCCCCTAGTTGTGTTGCGGGTTCGGTAGTATTGTATCCATGACAGATTCCACCAGTGTGTCCCCTTCTTCTCAAACACCAAAGAGTGAGAGTCCCATTCTACCTACTGCCATGATTGAGAATCCCAACCCTAGTCTGAAAATCACCACCTCTCTATTTAATGGTCAGAACTACCTAGCATGGTCCCAAAGTTTGACTATGTTTTTGAAAAGCAGAGGGAAGATGGGATATGTTGATGGCAGGATACAGGCCCCTAGTACCACTGACTCAAGTTATGAACAATGGGAGATTACCAACTCTTTAATTATGAGTTGGCTTATCCATTCGATGGTTCCAGAACTTGGTGAGGGCTACTTGTCTATGGAGACTGCCCAGGATGTTTGGGAGGCTGTGGCTGTTACCTATTCCCGCAAAGGGAATTTTTCACAGGCATTTGAGTTGCGCCGCTCTATTGAGAGCACACTTCAGGGGGAGCAAACTGTTCTCCAGTACTTCACTTTCCTCACCAACGGCTAGAAACGCCTTGATCACCTGGAAGACTATAAGCCCGTTTGCCCTACTGATTCTGTCGGGTACAAGAAGTTCATCGCACGGGAACGGGTCTTTAAATTTTTGGCCGGCCTAAATGTGGAGTATGATCCAGTTAGGGGTCGAGTTCTGAGTATGGATACTCTTCCTTCACTTCAGGAGGCATTTTCCTATGTACAAAATGAGGAGAGTCGCCGATCTGCTATGATGTCCCCTGTCTCTACTGACCGTTCCGCATTACTGTCTACTCCTCGAGATGGCCTCAGCCTGCCTCATCCGTCTGTTGCTAAGGAGTCTGTATTTTGTGATTATTGCAAGAAGCCACAGCATACTCGTGAGACGTGTTGGAAGCTTCATGGGACTCCATCCGGGGGTCGCAGTGATCGGTCTGGTTCTCGAGGAGGTCGGTCAGGTCAATTTAGGGGACGTGGTTCCTATTCCCGGGCTCATCAGTCTAGTGCCGTTGATACCCTTGATACTACTTCTACTTATGTTACCCAAGCTTCTGATACTGAGCTGGAGGATGCTTTGCGCCAATTGTTGGACCGCCGATCTTCTACTGCTCTCAGTACCGCTTCCTCGTCCTTTGCCCGCTCAGGTAACTTAGCATCTTCTCCTTGTGCTTTCCTGTGTCATACATCTTTGCCTTGGATTATTGATTCTGGTGCCTCAGATCATATGTCTGGCTCCGCTGATCTTTTCTCTGTCTATAAGCCCTCTTCAGGTCAGGACAAAGTTAGGATTGCCGATGGAACTGTTTCTTCCATTTCTGGCAAAGGTTTAGTCCAAGTCACTCCTACCATACATCTATCTTCTGTTCTCCATGTTCCCAAGTTTTCTGTTAATCTATTATCCTTAAGTCGTCTTACCCAGGATTTGAATTGTCGTGTGACGTTTTTTCCTGATCATTGTCTTTTTCAGGACCTTGTCACGGGGAGGACGATTGGCAGTGGTAGTGCAGCAAATGGTCTCTACTTCCTAGATCAACCGGACAAACTTGCTTATTCTTCCACCACGTCTTCTACTACCCCCGCTGATGTATGGCTGTGGCATCGGCGTCTTGGGCATCCCTCCTTTCATTTACTTAAGCATTTATTTCCTTCTAGTTTCGCAAATCATCATGTGTCTGACTTTCTTTGTGAGTCTTGTCAACTTGGAAAACAACATAGAGCTTCTTTTGCTCCCAGTTTGAATAAAAGCTTTGTTCCTTTTTCATTAATACATTCTGATGTTTGGGGTCCCTCTCGTGTTCTGTCTGTGAAAGGTCATCGCTGGTTTGTTACATTTATTGATGATTTTTCTCGTGCTACTTGGGTGTATCTCATGAAAGATAAAAATGAGGTTTTCTCTGTGTTTCGCACTTTTCATAAGATGATTTGTACTCAGTTTGGGGCCACTATCAAAATCTTTCGTTCTGATAATGGCGGGGAATACATCGATTCTGGGTTAGGACAATATTTCTCTACTCATGGCATTATCCATCAGACCTCTTGCACCAATACCCCTCAACAAAATGGGGTGGCCGAACGCAAGAATCGGCATCTTCTTGACATGGCTCGGTGCATGTGTTTTTTTATGCATGTGCCTCGACCCTATTGGGGCGACGCTGTTCTCACCGCTGCCCATCTTATTAATCGTCTCCCTACCCAGGTCTTGGCCAAACAGGCTCCGCTTCACGTCCTCCTCGGTTCTCAGTCCTTGTTTTCTATTCCTCCTAAAATATTTGGTTGTGTCTGTTTTGTCCATAATCACTCTCCCTCTCGTGGTAAGTTGGACCCTCGCTCCCTCAAGTGTGTTTTCCTTGGTTACTCTCCTACTCAAAATGGGTATAAATGTTACCACCCTTCGTCTCGTAAGTGGTTTGTGTCCATGGATGTCACTTTCTTTGAATCCCAGTCCTATTTCTTGTCCTCTCCGGTGTCACCGTCCTCATTTCCGGGGGAGCCTTGGTGTGAAGTGAGTCCTGTGCCTCCTATGGTGGAACCAGTTGTTCTTGCACCACCCTCTACTACTGTGCTTCCTATGGTGGAACCAGTTGTTCTTGAACCCCCCTCTTCTACTGGGACTATAGAACCCACTGTCACCAAGAATACGGACGGGCATGTTTATGTCCGGGACATAGACAGAAAACAAGTTAACTGGATACACGGGACCGTTTCTGCTACCCCACTGCCATCTCCTGCTTCTGATGAGAGTCGAGGTAACTTTGAATCTCTCGAGTCCATTGATCTTGATGTTCCTATTGCCAAGAGGAAGGGTGTGAGATCTTGTACTCAACATCCTATCTCACAGTTTGTATCATACTCTCATTTGTCATCCTCATATAGAGCGTTTGTGTCCAATATTTCCTCTGTTAGCATTCCTAACCATTTTCAGGATGCTCTTGCTACCTCTGAATGGAAACTAGCCATGATTGAGGAAATGAAAGCACTTAGGAAGAATGGCACTTGGGAATTGACTGAGTTACCTCCGGGCAAACGACCTGTGGGATGTAAATGGGTATATACTGTGAAACACAAAGCAGATGGGTCTATTGAGCGTTACAAGGCAAGACTTGTGGCAAAAGGGTTTACTCAGACATATGGCATTGATTATCAGGAGACCTTCGCACCCGTGGCTAAAATGAATTCAGTCAGAATACTTCTCTCTCTAGCAGCTAATCTAGATTGGCCGCTTTATCAGTTTGATGTCAAGAATGCTTTTCTCCATGGTGACCTCGAAGAAGAAGTATATATGGACATTTCTCCGGGTTTTGAGGATCATCAAACAGAAGGCAAAGTATGCAAACTTCGGAAGTCATTATATGGTCTCAAACAGTCTCCAAAGGCTTGGTTTGAGAGATTCACTCTGGCTATGATTAAATATGGCTTCAAACAAAGTCAGGCAGATCACACATTGTTTGTGAAACATTCCTCACACGGTAAGACTACAGCACTTATTGTATATGTAGATGACATAGTTCTTACAGGCAATGATAGTGGGGAAATACCTCTGTTGAAGAAATATTTAGCTAAAGAGTTTGAAATCAAAGACTTGGGCAGCTTGAAGTATTTTCTGGGCATTGAAGTTACTCGCTCTAAGGATGGGATATTTATCTCACAGAGAAAATATGTGCATGACCTGTTGAAGGAAACTGGGATGCTTGGCTGCAAGGCATGTGCCACCCACTGGAACCCAATCAGAAATTAGGGGATGATGAAGGAGGAGAAGTTGTGGATAGGGGGAGCTATCAACGATTAGTGGGTAAGCTCATTTACCTCTCTCACTCCCGTCCTGATATTGCTGTTGATGTCAGTATAGTTAGTCAGTTTATGCATGCTCCTCATCAGATTCACCTTGAGGCTGTCATGAGAATCTTGAGGTATTTGAAGTCTGCTCCTGGTAAGGGTCTGTATTTTTCAAAGTATGATCATCTTCGTGTAGAAGCCTATACAGATGCTGACTGGGCTGGGTCAGTAACTGATAGGAGATCAACTTCAGGGTATTGCACATTTGTTGGCGGCAACCTAGTTACTTGGAGGAGTAAGAAACAGAATGTGGTTGCCAGGTCAAGCGCAGAAGCTGAATTTAGAGCTATGGCACAAGGTGTGTGTGAACTTTTATGGATCAAATTATTGTTGCATGATCTAGGTGTTGATCAGACGGACTCCATGCGGTTATACTGTGACAATAAGGCCGCCATCAACATCGCTCACAATCCAGTTCAACATGACAAGACAAAACATGTTGAGATTGATCGCCACTTCATTAAGGAGAAACTCACTAGTGGTATCATTTGTACTCCCTTTGTCCAGTCTGGTGAACAACTTGCTGACATTCTCACCAAGGGAATTGGGAATAAACCATTTCATGACATCGTAGGCAAGCTGGGCATGAGAGATATCTTCGCACCAGCTTGAGGGGGAGTGTTAGCATATTATATTAAGTGATAGCATATTATATTCGCCGAAAGGCACACTAGGGTCTGTCTGTAATCACTGTAATCATTTTATGCACTCAGGGATCATCTTGTAAATTGCATTTCTTGTAAATTGCATTTCTTGTAAACCCTAATCTTCTTTTATAAATAGGGGGTGATATTCTATCATTCCCCAAGCTGGTTACCCAAGCTTCAAGTATACCATGCAAATATAAGGAAAATATGAAATTGAGAAACAAATATGCTTAGAGAGTCTGAAATAAACCAAAGACACTCACTGAAAAGAAGGAGACCACACATTTATGCCTAGAGCGGTCCAATACAAGAAACTCTCAATTAAAATTACTAACTCCTATATTAATCAATTCAGTTAATTCAATTTCAATTTATCAATTACATATATATATGTATAATATCACAAATAATAAATAAATCAAGAATAGGAGACAACGATATATGTGAAAAATTATTTTAAAACAGGGGAAACTTACGATAAACCCCTTTGAGTTGTAACCCTTTTGCACTTTGCACCTCTAAACCTTTAAAACCCGATGGATCGATCCCTCCAAGTGCCATTTTGTGATACTAAGCCCTTCTGTCACTGCACCATTAGATATTTGGACGGATTTATACCATGTGAGTAGCATGTGATGCTAAAACTGAGAATTTAGGACTAAAGTACTCTTGACTCTTAACTTTTATAACCAAATATAACCTTATTCACATATGCATTGCATAATGCATATACACACTGCATCGTATATACACACTGTATATCACATTGCATATACACATGTATAGACATTGCATATACCTTTTGACCTTATACACATTACATGTAAGCACTATATATTCATCAAACATCCCTACCTTCTCCATTTGCTCTGGCAATACACTGCATTGCATCTCAACCACAGGCTCCGGATCATCTCCTTTGTGCATCCCATCTCAACCCATTCGTATCTTTTCCCTATTTCCTCTATCAAGCTTTGTATCAACAGCCATGGTGAATTAGGGTTAGTTGAAAACGAGAGAGAGAGAGAGAGAGAGAGAGAGAGAGAGGGATGGTTTTGACCTGGGCTGAGTATGGCTATAGAGAGGGAGAATGGTGTGAAATGGCATGTCATCATGGAAGGGAAAATGGTGATCCAACGGGGCCCTGGTTGAGGGAAATGGTTTTATTCAGCCTTGATGCCACTTCATTATTTAGTTGGTCAGTAATGGCGGGGAGAAAGGGGGGATTTGCAATGGGGGGCACTATAATACAAGAAATGGAGATGGTATTTATCAAAAAAAATATATATATATATATATATAAGAGATGGAGAGGGATTCTGATCAGTGGTACGGGGAGGTACGGTGCTTGGTGGGGCCAAGTACAGTGAAAGAGAGATTGGTTGATGTGGGTGGGGTGTTTGGTTAGTTGTTGGTGGTGGAGGTGAAAGGGGTCGGTCAGTGTGGTGGTCCGACTATAGAGGGTAACTATAGTAGAATCTGAAAACGCCATTGTCAGTCAACCAAAGGTTAAAGGAAGACTAACGGTAGGGGTGGGGTGAAGGGCGATGATGGTGGGGGTAGGTGGGGGGAGGAGCAACAATGGTACCATTAGTGTTGATAGTGTGACATGTTCCACAAACTGTCAAATGTCGGAGGAGAAACAAGAAGATAGGATAATAGAAGTGTATATTTATGGCTTTTAGGTTTCATATATTTCCAAGGGGCAAAGTGTTTGAGTTTTAAATATTAGGGGGGGGCAAATAGTAAAAGATTATAGTTCAAGGAGGTAAATTGTAATTTACCCTTAAAATAATAATCCCCATAAGGAAGAAAATATTGTCACTCTTTTGGTTATGTCGTACAATTATGTTTGTAGGATTGTTGGTTCAGAACGAATGTTGGTATTTTTATGAGTAGCTAACTATATGACTTTAGTCTTGGTTTAGTGTGTGTGGTCGTTCACTAACTTGAACCACAAACAGCAACATTTGGTACAAGTTGGGGTGAATTCTATGGTCATAAATATTGCCACTCTTTCGGCCAAAACTATAACAAACCCATTTGGGAATGTCTACTTTAAAGGCTCAGCTTATGGGCCGCTCATGGCAGCTTTCGCTTGCCCTAGGAATACGATAGGTGCAAAAACTCATTTTACACATGTTTGCTAGCCTAGGTGTTGGGATTGAATTGGCAATTTCACGGATTCCACATAATTCATGTTTGCTTGCAAAACGAGACCGAATAAATAATTTCATTGGACTATTAATCCTTCAAAATGGGCAGGTTAAGAACACCAAATGGGATGGAATTAGGTGGCAAACTTAACCTAGTTCTATGAGTTTAAATGGAAAAAGATGATTTTGATCACTTGAAAAGAGGTATTTTTAAAAAAACAAAATATTCACTTAATATACCCTCTTAATATACCCCATATTGGGTTTGTAGTTCCATTTTTTGAATGTCAAGGAAAATTATATTATACTTCTTGAATAATTTTATAGTTTGTGGGATTTGGACCTACATCTCTTGATATAAAGCCAATGTCTTCCTAATTAAAAAGGGTAGTCATGTCCTTATATAAGAACTATTTTATAACATATAACAAAATCATGTTGTTTCATAATTATTTTTTTATATATACGATTATTTAACATTGTTTTTTAGACTGTGTACTGAATCTTAACGACTTGATTCTGTTCGATTTATAATTCATAAAATTAGGATTTTGATTCACAATACGATTCACGATTTGACAACCATGCACTACATGAGTGATCTCAACCACTAATTCCAGAGGATTTACAATCTTATTCAACCTGTATCAATTATCAAAGAGGGATTAGATCTATGGAAATTGAAAGGGAAAATACAATTCACTGTGATTTTTACTTTTTTAATCAGATACAATTCAGTGTGATTTGGGACAAAATATTACATTTCAATTGTAAATTTCTTAAAAATACAAATAAATAAATTAGCTACTCAATGGGTACCAGCTTCAGCTATCAGGGTTTCATCTCTGCTGGGGGGTTTCGTTGTCCGTTTCTTGGTGTTCTCACACACACAAACAAAAGTTCTATTCAATTAAAGTTTATCAAGATTGCTTTCTATTTTAATAGATTTACCATATAAAGCGTAAGTAGCAAACTAACAAAATAGTTTTCCCTTTTTTTTTTTTTTTTTTGTAAATTAACTCCGTTTGTGCTATGTTAAATTCTCATAAACAATGTTAGTTTTCTTGTTAACTTGGTAATAACTCAAACATGTTGAACTCAGATGTTTACATTAAAATGTTTTTGGGGCAATTTATAATGTGTGTATATCATTCTGCTAATGAGCCACTCCAAACTCCAAATCATTCTATCAAACACTTAGTGGGCAAGTGAAGATGGAGGCACTAACAGATTCAAACCAGAATAAGCCACCAACATATTCAAACAAAAAAATAATAATAAAAAAAAATTAAAAATAAATAAATAAATAAAGCCACCAACAGATTCAACTCAACAAATTTTGAAAAATCGGTGGCCCAAATGACAAAGATACGGTGAGTAAGTAGAGACGCGAGAGAGAGAGAGAGAGAGAGAGAGAGAGAGAGAGAGAACCTGAGAAGTAGCTAGCGGTGGTGATAGAGGAACGTTGTTGGTGTTCGATCAGCAAAGAAGGTGGCGGCGCTGGCGGTGGTGGTCGATCGGCAATGGAGGTGAGGACTGGTGATGATGCACGTGTGAGATTGAGAAAGAGAGAGAGCAGTGAGGGAGAAAAACTACAACTAAAACGACGCCGTTGCAAAATTAAGATACACATAACATGGTGTGGTTGCGACAACGAAATCCGAACCCGTCGCCAAATCTCTTTAGAAAAAAGAAAAAAAAAAGTGCACTTCTATTTACACGTCATTAATATTCACAGTACACATTATTAATAAATTAAATTTATATTTCAATAATATTTTTCGATGAAATGCCTATTCAGAACAATATGAAATATATTTTATTCATTCAAAAATTTCATATATTAAAAACAAAAAATATTCTTTACGTATCATCATTCCTATAAAATTTGATTTTAACATATAAACACATTGCGGGAGATTTAGTCAAAATCCCCTTATAGTAAAATTTTAATACAATGAGGACAAGTATAAAAAATTTCTTTTGAAAAGTCCAATATATACCACTATTATTAAAATAGAACCGTGCTACGTAGCTCGAAATCGAAGCCCCCGAATCCCCCTCCCCTCGAATTCAAAACGACGTCGTTTCATCGTTTTGAATTTTTTTTTTTTTTTTTGGTTCAATCAGAAGAAGAATAAAGAAAGAAGAAGAGAAGAAGAAGAAAGAGGCAGTGGCGGAGGCGACGACGGGCGGAGCCGGGGCGACGGCGGGCGGAGCCGGGACTGCGACGAGCTGTGGCGATCGGCCGAAGAGCTGTGATGAGCTGCGACGATTGGCCGACGAGCTACAATTGATCGACGGAAGGAGAGGGGCCCTCTCTCTCTCTCTCCATTCCCTTTTACCCTCCTCTTTCTCTTCTCCTCTCTTTTTCTCTCTTCTCTCCCTCTCTCTCTCTCTTCTATCTGTTTTTCGGGCTGTTCAGGGGGGAAATTTGGGGGGGAAAATCATTTTTGATTAAAATATTAAACTTTAAAATAATATAACTTTTGATGTAGATGTCGATTTTTAATAAAATTTGTATTTTTAGAATCCTCTCATTAAGATTTATCAAATAAGACCCATGTTAACCGTGAAATTCTTTAAAAAAAAAATTATTACTGTTGAAATTGATATAAATAATAACAGTAACATGTTATTCTGGCAATATTGTCCAAGAAAAAAATATTTCATTTTGTCTTTAATCAATTATGTGTTTTCTCCTTCAGGGGTTTATGAAACAAAATAAATTGGGTTTTTTTTTTTCACCAAACAATAGTTCAATGGAGGGGTTTTGGCTAAATTTTCCAACATTGTATTTGTTCATTATCTTCACCATTAATATACACTCATGATATCAATTATTATCAATTAGCTTATTTCATCCTCTTTACCATTATACTTATTTTTTAAAATCAAAACATTATTGTCTTTGAATATTTAGGGGTAAAGAATATTGAAATAAATTAGTTTTGAAGATTTGCGCATCATATTGTGTTTCAATATAGACATTGAAAACGTTGATTGCAACAATGAAAATTTTAATTTATGACTTAGTTTTTTGATTTTTTATTAATCTCGTTCGTATGTTGGGAAGATGAGTTTATTCATCGTGTTCAAAAAATTAGAGTTTAATTTTTACACAATGTTCAATTATTTATATTAGAACAAAACAATTTTGTTCAAAATTATTAAGATTGGCCAAATATTAAATATTCATACAAAAAAAAATTGAATCTTTTAAGTTAGTTCGATTAAAATAAATTAAATTTTTATTCATCGTTCAGATATAAATTTGTAAACACATTAAATTTGTTCAACTCTGTATTTATGAGTATAACTAATTTGATGAATTTGAAACGACGATGAGAGACAAAAGTTCAAGACAGATAATGAATATCAACACCATCGAAAATTGAGGCCGAATGAAACACTTCGTCGACAATCTGAAACGACAAGACGATGAAATGAAAGAGTTCAATACCAACTATGAAAATCAACACCAACGAAAATGGAGACGGAATGAAACCTCTGTTAGATAATGTCTCAATGGGACGACATAATTAAATGTGGTGTTATCATTTATAAGAAGCCTACAATTTAAGTGATTCAATTTAGTTAATAGGCTTAAGGGTATATGTGTTATGGACCTAATGTGTAGATACTAGTTATATAATTTCTATTTCTATGAGGGGCAGAAATAGAAATTAAAACATATTGGTTAAAGTTGGTTTTCATTACCTTTCAGTTTTAAAACCAATAATGGTTAATTTATTAGTTTTCATTACCTTTCAGTTTTAAAACCAATAATGGTTAATTTATTGGTTTTCATTACCTTTCAGTTTTAAACCAATAATGGTTAATTTATTGGTTTTCATTACCTTTCAGTTATGAAAACCAATTACAACCTTTAAAAGGTTATGGTCCCTATTCCTTCCTAAGGTGAAAAAATTAAGAACACTGTTTTTTTTTTCTAAATCCTCTCAAGGAGAAACATAAGGCACCAAAGGGGAAAGGATTAGAAGGCAATAACATAGTCAATATCAAGGTTTTATTGACAATCAGACGCTTCCGTTTAACCGTTCATCGATGGATTCAGGTATGTCATTTTGTCTTGATTTCTTGATGATATACATGGTAGATGATCCGAAACATGAAGTTTCATGTTTTGAAATTTATGTTTACAAGTGGTATCAGAGCGGTTATATCATGTGTATTATCAGAATAGATATGCTTTTATTCATCCTATTTAGTTTCTTGGAATCAGATTCTGTTTTTTGTATTTCTGTTTTTCCCTCTGCTGCAAATTCTGTTTTGTTTTCTGGAAATGGAACATAATTCGGATGGGCGGTTCATTTTTCAAATGGTGAACATCATGTATTTATATATATATGTATATATTTGGGATTGCTGCAGATTATATAACATATACGGGGTAACAAATTTAGAAATCTTTAAATTTAATGTAATTTCATACAACGTCTACGGAAATTTAATTTTTTAATGTTCTAAATATAAGTCAATTCAAACAAGATGTCACAAAAGTGATCTCTCTTGTCTAGATTGTTTTATATGGAATTTTTTGAAATTCATGTCTGTGTATCTCATGCGGGTATTTATCGGTCCAAAGACATGATTAAGACTTGGCAGAACTACACACACATTTTGTGGTGATAAACATGTGCCAATTGTCAAGGAAACCTAATGTGAATAATAAATCCATCAAAAGATAGATTTGTTATTTGACATAACTTATTGTCAATGTTTAATCATTACAACAAGAATACCACTTACAGTTAATATCACTACCCAAAGGCTTGGTATTAATGTTGTGCTAGGTATCTTGAGATGTTGTCAATAAATTAATTTATTTAGAGATTATCTGTTTGGTAACTTATTCAAGATGAGGTAATTGTTCCTGAGGAACAAACTCTACAACCTCAACCTCAAGAATCTGTGCGATTAAGGCGATCCACCAGAGAAAGGAGATTTGCATTTTCAGATGATTATATTGTATATCTCCAGGAACATGAGGTAGAAAATGGAATGTCGAAAGATGATCCAATCAACTCTCGTCAAGCCATGGAAAGTTCCAACTCTCATAAGTGGATAGAAGCCATGAATGAAGAATATAAGTCTATGCAAGACAATAAAGTTTGGGAACTTGTCTCATTACCAGTTGGTGCGAAACCCGTAGGTTGTAAATGGATATTTAAAACCAAAAGAGATTCAAATGGTAATGTGGAGAGGAATAAGGCACGTCTTGTAGCCAAAGGCTTTACTCAAAAAGAAGGAATTGACTTTAAAGAAACTTTCTCTCCAGTTTCTTCGAAAGATTCTTTTAGGACAATTATGGCGCTTGTTGCATATTTTGATCTTGAGTTGCATCAGATGGATGTCAAAACAGCTTTTCTTAATGGTGACATTAAAGAAACAATTTATATGGTGCAGCCAGAAAACTTTGTGTCAGGAGACCCAAAGAATATGGTTTGCAAATTGACTAAATCCATCTATGGACTCAAACAAGCTTCTCGTCAGTGGTACTTCAAATTTCATCAAGTTCTCACTTCGTATGGTTTTGAAACTAACGTTGTTGATGAATGTGTGTATCACAAGTTCAGTGGGAGTAAACACATATTTTTGGTTTTATATGTTGACGACATATTGCTTGCCACAAACGATATAAACTTGTTGCATGACACCAAGAGATTTCTATCTAAGAATTTTGAAATGAAAGATCTTGGTGATGCTTCCTTTGTATTAGGAATCGAAATACTCCGAGATCGTTCTCGGGGTATTCTGGGATTATCACAAAGGAGCTATATCGAAAAAATACTCATTAGATTTGGCATGCAAAATTGTAAATCAGGTGAAACCCCGGTTGCTAAGGGAGACAAGTTTAGTCTCAGCCAATGCTCGAAGAACAGTCTTGAAATTCAAGAAATGCAGAAGATTCCTTATGCCTCAGCTGTAGGGAGTCTAATGTATGCTCAAGTATGTACGCGTCCGGATATTGCGTTTATAGTTGGCATGTTAGGCAGATATTTAAGTAATCCTGGCATGGATCATTGGAAAGCAGTCAAGCGTGTTATGCGATATTTACAGAGAACAAAGGAATATATGCTCACATATAGGAGATCGGATAAGTTAGAGGTCATTGGATATTCCGACTCCGATTTTGCTGGATGCCAAGACAGTAGGAAATCCACATCAGGCTATATTTATCTGTTAGCTGGCGGAGCAATTTCTTGGAGGTCTGCAAAGCAGACGCTCATAGCTTCATCCACCATGGCTGCAGAGTTTGTAGCATGTTATGAGGCATCAAACCAAGGGATATGGCTGCGGAATTTTGTCACTGGGTTGCGTATTTTGGAAGGCACTGAAAGACCACTTAAGATATATTGTGACAATAAGTCTGCAGTTTTATATTCCGATAACAACAGGAGCTCGACAAAATCAAAGCATATTGATATCAAGTTCCTAGTTGTAAAAGAAAGAGTGCAGAGTGGACAGATTTCCATAGAGCACATTGGGACAAACTCCATGATAGCGGATCCACTTACGAAGAAACTACCACCCAAGGTCTTTCATGAGCACACTGCTCATATGGGTGTTGTTCTATTTGAGAACATTCTGGTTTAGTGGGAGTTTGTATTTATATTACTGCTTTATGTCAGCCTTGAGTTTTATCTATGTAATTAGATTAATTTCTGCAGAAATGAAGTATTCAGTTTATTACGCTCTGTTACGTATTGTGAAGTATTGATCTCAATAAAGTTAAGTAGGACCAGTTGGACATAGGCATGTATGGATCACATCACATGTAATTTCCATGCTACGCATCCATGATTGATCTATGTCATTTAGCTATATTTGTATACGTGACCATTGGTGGGTTGAGTTACGATTGATGTAACGAAGACCGCTTTGAACCTATATTAATATAGTTAATGGACAAGATTGTTTGGATACCCTCAAGTTATGATAACAAATTTCTGAGCTCACTAAAGTTAAGCACATTTTTCAAGATACATATGTGGTCCAGTGGGAGATTGTTAGAAAATGTCTCAATGGGACGACATAATTAAATGTGATGTTATCATTTATAAGAAGCCTACAATTTAAGTGATTCAATTTAGTTAATAGGCTTAAGGGTATATGTGTTATGGACCTAATGTGTAGATACTAGTTGTATAATTTCTATTTCTATGAGGGGCAAAAATAGAAATTAAAACATATTGGTTAAAGTTGGTTTTCATTACCTTTCAGTTTTAAAACCAATAATGGTTAATTTATTGGTTTTCATTACCTTTCAGTTTTAAAACCAATAATGGTTAATTTATTGGTTTTCATTACTTTTCAGTTTTAAACCAATAATGGTTAATTTATTGGTTTTCATTACCTTTCAGTTATGAAAACCAATTACAACATTTAAAAGGTTATGGTCCCTATTCCTTCCTAAGGTGAAAAAATTAAGAACACTGTTTTGTTTTTCTAAATCCTCTCAAGGAGAAACATAAGGCACCAAAGGGGAAAGGATTAGAAGGCAATAACATAGTCAATATCAAGGTTTTATTGACAATCAGACGCTTCCGTTTAACCGTTCATCGATAGATTCAGGTATGTCATTTTGTCTTGATTTCTTGATGATATACATGGTAGATGATCCGAAACATGAAGTTTCATGTTCTGAAATTTATGTTTACAACCACTGCTGAAGATGGAGATCAAGACTAACAAATATGGTCTCTATTGATATTTGTTCTGAAGATTGTGGGGTTTTGTTGTGTATAGTGGTGAAGATAAAGAGTCGTTAGTGTGTGTAATGGTGTATATTCAAATAGTTAGTAGTGAGTTAATATAAGGTTAGCAATGAAAAGTTAAGGTGTGAATTAAGATATTTTTAAACCTTAAAAATTATTTTGTTTATATACTAAGTAATGGTGTGTACTGAGAATATTAGCGGTGTGTAAATAGAATCACCTAAAAAAATGGTAAATTACAAATACGCCCCGAAATTTGTTTAAAATACTATTTGTCTCTTAGGCCTTGTTTGGCAAGTAGCTTTTTTAGCCAAAAAGTCACTAAAAAAATCAAAAAGCTAGCAACTCATATCAAAAAGTCAAAGATTCTCTTTTCTCTCTACTTTTTGCACATCTTTTCGTAAAAAGCCAAAAAATCATCCCAAACAGTTCGTTTGGGAAGTGGGTTGACTTTTTGACATTTTGGCTTTTTTGGCTATTTTAGCTTGGGCTAAAAAGCTTGGTTTGGGAAGAGCTTTTTGGTTTTTTTGACTTTTTTTGTGAGAGAAGAGTGTAATGATTATGTGTTGGATGTGATGTTTTGTTTGTTGTGGCTAAAATAGCCTATTTTGTCTTTTGTGGCTAAAATAGCCAAAAAAGCCCATAAACTAACTTGCCAAACGGAGGCTAATTTTTTTTAACTCATATTTTAGCCAAATAGCAAAAAAGTTACTAAATTAGTCTGTTCTCAAATGAGGCCTTATAGTTCTAAAAATTACATTCCGTTTTTTTAAATTTCTAATTTTATATTAATAAATCATCGAGTTAATTAATAATTTTTAATGATGTCATAAATTTATTTCAATTAATAATTCAGATAATTTTATCATTATGTAGAAGAACAGTTAGAAATTTTATTTTTTTAATTAATTTTGCTAAATAAAAAATTATGGCAAGGGAATATTTATAATTTTTCAAACCACAAGAAGCAATTCATATTTTAAAGAAATCTCAAGAAACGCATTTGTAATTTATCCAAAATATTATTTATGGGTAATGCCATGTTGTGGTATCCATATACAAGTTATGACATTTATGACTCAATTTTATGGTAATCATAATTTTTTTAAAAAAAATTATAACTAAATACTACATAAAATATAATAAAAGAGTTCGTTGATCATAACCAAAATAATATAATGACCAACATGTGTACAACTAAGTCATAATTAATACCTCAACACGTCATAATCAAATGCCACAAAGGTCTTAATTAGATGGCATATGTACCCTTGAATTTCTCATTATTCACACATAAAAATTCATACCAAGAATAATGTTATTTTAGTAAATAAGTATCTTTAAGTCACATTATTATGTATTAAAATTAGAAAAATATTAGAGAATTTAAAATTTCTAACAAAAGTTTTATCAAATATAAGACTCACACCATGAGAGATATTTGATAATTTTTTTTTATATTCCCGACACTACTCTTAAAATCATGTACGAATCTATTTGTTTTTATATTATTGCTCAAAAAATAATAATAAAAGTAAGACTAATCAACTTGTTTGGTTTCTATTTTCAGAATTCACTTTTTAGAAAATTGAAATTTTTTATTTTTCATATTTTTGTTGTGTTCATTGAATTTTTTTAATATTCTAAGCAATTTTTTTTAATTTTTAAATATACCTAACATTAATACACTTAAAAAGCCTAATGTTTGTGAAAAAATCTGTAGAAAATTCACTAAATACCAAAAATATTAAAAAAATGAGAATTCAGTATATTTTTCGTATTCTTGTGTATTTATTAATATTTTAAAATATTTTTTATAAATATTTTATTTTTTAGATACATCTAAGTAAGATGCATCTAAAAAAGTAAAAAAATGATTAAAATTTTAAAAATATTCATCAAAAAAAAAACAAAAAATAAAATATTTAATTTTTAAAAAATTAAAACCAAATACACTGAATAATACTATACGAACAAAAAAAGATATAAAAAAAATTATACAGAATGAAGTATCTGTTTCGTGGTCTAATTACTTAAAATAAAAAAATAAAAAATAAAAAACCCTCATCAAGTCGTTGTTACTGGTGAAAATGCCACTACCATGCGGTGAATTATGTTGAAATATTCGGACAGTGCGGGCAGCCCTCGAAATTCGGGTCTGCCCAGCCCGAACCAAGTGACAAAAATTTAGGCATAGGCCCAGGCCTACTCAAAATAAGGCGAGTCTTTTTTTTCTTTTTGAAAATAATTGGTAGATATATTATATATATAGATTATTTATGAGTGATAAAAAGTCAAAAAAACATATATTATACTATTTTAATTATGATTAATGAGATATTTAGTTATATTTTATGTGGTATTTAGTTATGACTCATGTTGTTTTTTTGTTATGACTAAAAAAAATATAAAGTTATGTAATTTTCTTTTTTTGCTATGTCATTATTTTGGAAAAAATTTACCTATAGTCCTATCTTGAGAAATGATGATTCGATTAGTCCCAAGAATTTTTTGATAGGCCAATTACTCTCATTGATTTTGAAAATGTAGATTTAATATATTATTTGAAAATTAAATTTACGGTTTACCTTTATTTCTATTATGCTTTTTTTTTTCTTCCTTCCTTTTGCGTTAGAAATGTAAAATACACAACTTATGATAATCAAATTTGGGATAAATTTTTATAAAAAAATCTTTTTTATTTGGAAAGACTTGATATATGAAATTCTTCAAATATTTCAAAAGGAGTACAAAAACTCCTTAGTAAGTTTTGAGCAATGCATGGTTTCAATATGTAACACTCCAATATAACTGTACGGGGAGCAGATATTCCGGCGTGCCCGTATTCCTTTCTTCCGAGCTCCGTCGATGTCCGATCACCTGCGAGTCAATAAGGATGAGCTACCCGGCGGTGTGTGGCCGGAAAAACCCCTCCGACGGTCAAGTTAGCACACACCTTAGAGGGAATAGAGAGAAGGGAGAGAGGGTTTGAGTGTAGGGATTTTCTTACAGAGTGTTCGTCCCGTATGGGGGGCGCAGACAGGCTTATATACCTTCTGTGCCCCATATCCACTCCCTGTCATCTCCTGACACGTGGCTCTGCTATCCCATCTGTCAGCTTAAACCATGTCGTTCATCACCTGCTCTCAACTGCCTGCCAGCATAGCTGGAGCTCGGCAGCCGAGCTGCCCTACCTCGGTCATACCATGCTTCATACCTTAAGCGCCCGACCGGATAACCGAATGAAGGACCGGGCTAGGCGGCATCTCGGCAAAGCTTAGCCCGGGATCCTCCTTTGGTCGGTCTTCTCGCCGGTCAGTCAACTACCTCGGCTGACCGCGCCTTTCCGAGCGCCGGCCTCTCGGTCTGTCTGATCTCGACAATCCTCAGACCGAGCATCCTGGTCTGACCGGTCACTTCCTGGCCGAGCACCTTCTGCACGGTTCGGGGCAGCACATAGTCCAAACTCTGCCCGGCCCAAGTTCTGGTAGCCCATCTCCGGGTGAACAGTCGATCATCTCGGCCCACTGCTCTGCTGGGCCCCCAACCTGTTCGGTTTATACCTCGGCCCAACGCCGGAGCATAAATCACCCTCTCAATAACACTCTAAAAAAAAAAAAAAAAACTCCTCATTACACTTTTTGCAAACATAACACTCTAATGTAATATTAAAAAAAAAAAAAAAAATCTTTATTATACTTTTTCCAAACCTAACACTATAATGTAATACTAAAAAAAAAAAAAAACTCCCTATTAAACTTTTTTTAAACATAACACTCCAATGTAACATTATAAAAAAACTTCTTAGTGTACTTTTTCTAAACGTAATATTCCAATGTAACACTTCACCAAAAGGGTATGGGATTTTTCAAACCATTTTAAAATGGTATAGGATTCTTCAAACTATTTCAAAAGGAATATAAAAATTCCTCAATAAGCTTTAGGTAAATGTATAATTTCAAACTGTGAGTGTTACATTTGAAAAAGTACACTAAGTAGTGTTTTAGTGTTTTTATGTGTATTATATTGAAGTGTTATGTTTGAGATTATATTGATTGGAGTGTTACATTTGAGAAAAGCACACTCAGGAGTTTTTTGTGTATTACATTGGAGTGTGTTATAATGGAGTGGGACGTTTGGGAAAAGTTCAAAGTGTTACGTTGTTACGTTTGGAAAAAATATATTACGGAATTTTTTAGTATGGTACATTATTAGAGCGTTGTTACGTTCTTATTCGTAATGTGAGATTTATTCTAAAATGAGGGAAAATCCAAAACCTCTATAGTGCAGATACGCCAAATATGTAATTTCCCAAACATGTAAGTGACTATCCTTTTGTGTAGTTTTCATTTTAATGGGACTTTTGGATTCGTAAGAAAAAATGAAGGATTAAACAGTTCACAAAATCACATTTTAGAGAAAGCTGCACCATTTGGTACTAAGAGTGTTTTTTTTATGCATCAATTAGTCCTATTTTTTTTTATAAGATTTATTAGTTGATTTTTAGTTTACATTAATAACTTTGGTGTGACTTTATTTTTCTATTGTGGGTGATTCGATTTTTGTGTTAGTGTTCCTTTCCGATGTATCCAAAAAAAAAGATTTTTGTGTTAGTGTGGTAACTTGTGCAAGGGTTTTGATTGTGTAACAATAACTGGGAGTAGGGGGCAACGTTTCTAAGGGTTTTGGTGTTTATCATTTGAATAATGTTTGGGACCTTCTCTACCACGTGGCGGGTGGTGATTAGGGGAGGAGGGAAAAAAAGAAAAAGAAAAAGAAAATGTAACCAATGAGAGAGAGAGGGGGTCAAAGGGGGTGGGAGAAAAAGGGGATGAATCATTATTGTTATCATTTTGGCTGATTTTTTTTGAATGACGTGAACCTCGTGGCGTAACCTCAACAACATCAAGTACACAATCAATTTCATATACAACATATAAAGTAAATATAACATCGACAAACAATTACACTCCATTGTCAACATCAACGACTCTCTAACCACCATATCGCCATACATTACACATTAACCACCGCATCGCCAAATGATACCATGACATTAAGAATGCCCTTAGTGTTATTTTATTATATTGGCTGACACGATCGGAACTACACACCCATCATCAATACTACTAAACATACATACTGGAAACAAAAACACACTACTCCAAGTACAAATGAGTTAGAACCCAGATTACATGGAAATTCCGTAAAACAATGTTTACTTACCACATGCTACGTACCCAAATTGACATCACACACATATGCAATACAGTATCCAATTCTCTAATGTTACTGCACTTCTTCTTTTTCCAACGATGCCGACGTGTTTGATGTCAATAGAAATGTATTCAACTAAAAGACCGATACACAACATCTAAAATCCATTCTTGAAAACAGAGGAACCAACAATGCTTACTTACACCAAACCATATTCTAATGTTATATAAATCATTCAGACTAACGCATATTCAACATAAGATTAGCACCACTCTAACGAGTTAAAATAGGGAAGCACATCATCAACCAAATCATATCTTCGCAAACCCACACATGACAACTACTCTTTCATTTTCAACAATGTCTTCTTTTCAGTGACTACCCACTTTCGACAACAAACAACATTACGTGACAAATCAAGCTAACATCACTTTATAACAAACATCACAGTAACAATACACCAACTTCACAAACCTATACATATCATAATAACAATCACCATACGTATAATGTAAACCCAAATCACATAACATTACAAACAGAAAACTCAAACTACATAACAAAATAGATACCTTCTTGCTTTTGCATCATGTTACAATATCCCAAATCTACAGACATTGATGCTATGTTTTCGAACCACAATCAAGGTATTGCAAAGGCCGTTCAATTTGCCCTTCACGCTTTGTCAATTGCATACACAGTGACCGAATCGATGTGACATCTAATGTTTTAGGGTTCCTCACATCTAGGGTTTCCACGCTTCATTTTCAAAGATGCAAACATTACAATCACCATTCCATTTCTAACACTCCGACGTTTACTGACTAAACATTAATCCTCATAATCTTTCCAGTTCCCCAGCTTCAACACTAACCACAAAGGAAATGAAGATTACCCAATTTCGTAAATTGCCACTGTGTAAAATACCATTAATGTCCATTGCTTTGTAACACACACACACATTTTTTTGATCGGCAAAAGAAAGCTTTATTGATGGAAAAGCAAAATACATGCAAGAATACATCAACCAAGCAGGGAAGTGCACTGAGCATCATAACTACCCTCTACAATCCCAACTAGGTTGGCACTGCAAAGGAAGCAAAATCATATGCTAGCACTTGACCCAAGATTGGTGAGAAACCAATCAAGCAAACAACAAAAGAGAAAGAACAAAAAGAACAGAAAAAAAAAAACACCCTCTTCAAACAATAGCCATTATAGACTGGGGCATTAGATGGCATGAGTAGCAGGATAGCATTTCAATAGCAGAAACCAACACCAGCCATCAATCAAGCAGACCATCAAAGCATCACAGAATCACTCTTTGATCATCCTAACCACTTCATGCCCTTACTTCCAATTGTTAGCTGCTCAGGTGGACCAGAGCCAGGCTGATAGCAACATCACAACATCTGCAGCCACACAGATCAGCCTCAGCACTGCAACCTGCAACTGCACACCAACTGAATACCACCATACACCAACAGAATTCGCCAACCTGCAACTGCAGACCAAGGCACTATCAGCCAACAAACAACACATGCAACCAAGAGCAACATTGCAGCAGATCACAGAATTGAGGAAGGTGCCTCAAAAGCCAAATGCCCCAGAAGCACACCAGCAACAATGCAGAAGCAGAGCACACACAACAGAAGCAGAATACACACAGAAATTACTCATGGTATCACAGCAGACTACCCCAACCAACAATACCAACAAACTTACAGCAACAATGCAGAAGCATAACACAGAAGCAGAGCACACACAACAGAAGCAGAATACACACAGAAATTACTCGTGGTATCACAGTAGACTACCCCAACCAAGAATACCAGCAAACTTACAACAACAATGCAGAAGCATAACACAGAAGCAGAGCACACAAAATGGAAGCCACACACACACAGAAGCAGAACACACACACATAGCACTCAACAGAAGCAGAATTCATCAAATGCACCTCCTGGTCTGGTTGAAGTTAAATATAAAATCATGAATGGAATAAGAGTATGAGTTCCCAATAGAGTGACTTTTCAACCAAATGGCAACTCTAGTCTTGATAAGCTCACAAAGCTGCAGGGAGTTAGGTTGAGCACTATTAAACACACAATCGTTCCTGAGTTTCCAAATTGACCATAAAACAGCAAGTGGTAAGGCTTTCCATATTTGGAGTTCCTTCTTCCTGATTTTAGTGCCAATCCACCAATCAAATAAGGCCACCATAGAGCCTGGACATATCCAGTGAAAACCACACCAATCTATAATGTCAGACCAAATTTTCCAGGCAAAAGGGCAAAGGAGCAATACATGGTTAAGGGACTCAGGTTCTTCTCTGCAAAAGTGACACTGAGTAACCGCCTCGCCTCTAAGAACAGCAATGCTATCATGGAACACAGATGTTTTGATTCTCCCTTTCCAAGCCAGCCAAGAAAAAAATTGAACTTTTGGTGGTGTGATGTTATTCCAGATGAGCTTAGGCATGGACACAACTGGACCTCTATTAGACTGCAACCAACAGAATAAGTCACATGATCTGAAGGAACCCTGATTTGAAGCTTTCCATCTCATACCATCCTGCACCTCATGCCTTAATAATGGCCCATTACCCAGTAGGACTTGCAAATTTTGAACTTCCTCCTCTTCCCATGCCAATAGAGGTCTCCTAAAGGTTAAGTTCCAGTTGGGGTAGCTATTTTTCCTATCCATGAAATCTTTAAGAGAACCATCTTTATCAGAAGAAAGACAAAATAGTCTAGGAAAGAGGGATTAAAGACAGTCACCACCTAGCCAACCATCCTTCTAGAATGAGATATTGGCCCCATTACCAACAACCAATTCTGAGTTAACCAAGAAGTAGTCGAGTAAGGTAGGGTTATCAGCAGCTAAACCCATAATGTCTTTCCAGATCCAAGAGCAATTGGTAATAGTACCTTGGGAGTGAAACCAATTACCTGATCTGCTGCTGTACTTGCAACAAATCAATCTTCTCCATAGGGCTTGTTTTTCATTACAGAACCTCTACCACCATTTAGCAAGTAAACACTCATTAACTTGACCCAAACTTCTAACACCTAATCCTCCTTGATTTTTTTGACATTGAGACAACCTTCCAATTGACCAAGTGGACCTTTCTTTTGACCTCGGTGTCTCCCCACATAAAAGAAGCTTGAATTTTATCCACCTCTTTGATTATACCCTTTGGCATTTTAAACAAAGAAAGGTAGAAGATTGGGAGGCTTGAAAAAACTGACTTAATAAAGGTGAGTCTTCCAGCAAACGATAAAAGTCTTTTTTTCCATCCAGAAAGTTTACTTTTAAATTTATCCAGAACAGGTTTCCAGGTGGCTTTCCTTCTAGGGTTGGCACCAAGTGGAAGACCAAGATACTTCAATGGTAGCTTCTGAGTGAGACAGTTCAGTTTTGATGAAAAGTCATTAACTAAAGTCTCAGAGATTCCAATACCACAAACAACACTTTTGTGGAAATTAATTTTCAGACCTGACATAATCTCGAAACATCTAAGTATCCTCTTTAAAGTTGTGATTTCCATCGAATCTGCCTCGCAAAAGAGAATGGTGTCGTCAGCAAATTGCAGGTAAGTGAATTCTAGCCCATTAGGTCCAACATTAGCACCTTTAATTAAGCCCATAACCTTAGCTCTTGATAGTAAGATATTCATCCCCTCTGCTACAATATTGAAGAGGAAGGGTGAGAGTGGATCGCCCTGTCTGAGACCTCTTTTCGGTTGGATTTCATCAGTAGGTGAGCCATTGACAAGGATGGAAATACTTGTAGTTGATAAGCAAGTTTTCATCCAACCCAGCCATTTTGAACCAAAACCAAACTTTGCAAGCAAATCAAATAAGAACTCCCAATTCACCGTGTCAAAGGCTTTTTCAAAGTCAAGCTTAATGATCACCCCTTGCTTATTTGATTTTTTCCACCAATCTACAATCTCATTGGCAATAAGCACTCCATCCATTATATTTCTACCTCCAATGAATGCAGATTGTGCTTCATTCACAATGTTAGGCAAAAAAACCGTCAGTCTCTTGGATAGTACCTTGGAAAGGATTTTGTATATGGAACTAATCAAGCTAATGGGCCTTAAGTCAGACAGAGATACAGGATTATCCTTTTTGGGGATAAGACTCACAAATGAGCAATTAAGACCCCTGGCCAAAGTACTATTCTCGTGAAATTCTTTCATGAAGTTTAAAATGTCATGTTTCATAAAATTCCAGCATTTTTGGAAATAGGACAGGTTAAAGCCATCCGGACCTAGGGCTTTGTTTCCATCACAGTCCTTAATAGCAGCCCAAACTTCCTCTTCAGAGAAGGCACTGTCCAGCATGGTTGATGCATTATTGTGCATGTTGATGGAATTAAATTGGCCTCCCAATTTAGGCCTACACTTCCAATGGTCTGAGTAGAGTAATTTGAAATGATTCACCACGGTAGTTTTAATTTCAATAGGTTGCACCACTGAGATCCCATTGACTTCTATTGAATCGAGTGAATTTCTGTTATGTCTGTTTGTGGCAGTAATGTGGAAGAACCTGGTGTTCTTATCACCTTTCAATGACCAGATAAGCCTAGATTTCTGTGACCATAATCTCTCTTCCATCTTTCTCAACTTCCAAACTTCCCCTAATAATTCCATCCTTCTAGCAGATTCATCAACTTGGAAAGTTCTAACCTCAGCTAGCAAGTCCCATGAGTGAAGTTCAGCTTCCTTCTCCTTGAGATTTTCATTGATGTTACCAAATACCTCCTTATTCCAATTTTTGAGACACAGTTTAAGAGCTTGTAATTTCTTCTTTAGGATATAACTAGCCCAGCTCTCCAAATTTAAGTGCTCCCAATTTTGCTTCACTGTTTGATAAAAGCTGGTGTGCATAGCCCAAGAGTTAAGAAATCTAAAGGGTCTAGGACCCCAATCCCTCTCATCCTCCATTAGCAACAGAGGACAGTGATCAGACATTGATCTAGGCAAACCCCAAAGTTTGAACCTAAAAGATTCAAGTCACTCTGGATTTAAAACGAACCTATCAATTCTGCTCCACCTATCACTATCCTGAGAACTACCCCATGTGTATCTTCTGCCCAGCATTGGTAAGTCTAACCCTCCAATTTTTTTAATAAAATTTCTGAAATCCTTCATCCCCACATCCCTCCTGACACAACCCCTCATTTTCCCTATACTTTTGACTTCATTGAAATCACCCCCAATACACCAAGGATGAGTGAAAGTGGTTCTAACACACGCACACATTACAACAGCCCATATTGGTAATATTGTATATAATAGGACCTTTATGTCTATAAGAAATCTTTCAGGACCAAACAATGCATAAGTCCACAATCTAGGATTTATTGGTGCATCACCCATAGAAATATCGAGCCTATTGGGCATGGCTCATGGCTCGAGCTTCAAAACAAATAGGCTAGGCCTAGGATCTCAAGCTAGGGCTAATGGGCCACGAGTAGGCTTCGTGTGGGTCGTGGGCTGGTAGGCTAGATTTATATCCCCAATCGTAGTTGGTAACGCGGTTGTCACCCTTGTCATTTAGTGTGTCAACGGGCATCTATCTGGATGATCGGCATCGTCCCAGACGACCGCCCGGATGACTGGTATGCACAAATTTAGACAATTCTGGCAATTAAAATTTGGTAGATATAACATTACTTCTTTTTTTTTTTTCCCCCTTCAAAATCTCTTATACATTGGATGGATAATACTATTTATTGGCCAAAAATGCTAGAAACTCCAAAAAAAAAAAAAAAATTACTAAAAGTTTTACACAATTATGGATCTCATATGATATGAGTCTCATGCCCATATGAGTATTGTCTAAAAAAAAAATTATAATTTTTGAGGTCCCTAGCATTGCTCAAACGCCAAAAGTTGTAATTTAACAATTAGGCCACTTAATTTATTGTTCAAGATCTCATTTTAATAAGTTGAAGTTTTCAGAAAAAAAACTTGATCAGCTAATGTTTCGTGACAAATTTTTTTTATTGTTTCTCCAAAAATTTCTATTATTGTTTCAATAATAATAATAATAATAATAATAATAAAATAATAATATATCACACTTCAAAGTATTCCATTTAAAAAATATATATATATATACATTCACTCATCTAACATTTTGTTTTTCTAATACTTTAAAATTTCCACACTAGTTGCATATATTAGCCATTTTCTATATATAAGATTTTGGATATGAGATTGTCAAATAATAATAATAATAAAAAATGTGTATAATTTTGTCGTCACCAAACAAAAATCCAAATCCAGACTCCCATCTTCCCAAAAAAAAAAGAAAAAAAAGAAAAAAGTAAAACACATCCATCATAGAAAGTTCACCATCTTTAACATATTTGATTAATATAATCTCCCATTCCATAATTGAATGATTTTAATTATTAATCACTTCGGGGGTGTTTGTTTTCAAGGATTGGAAAGTAGAGGGATTTGGACTCCATGTCTAATTCATTATGGAGTTTATTGTTTAGTTGAGAATTTATAATCTAGATTAGGAGTCCCAGTGGACTATGAATCTCATATATATAGTGAGTAGGATTAAGTTTTTATATGATAAGTTTTTCTTTTGCAATAAAAAATCAACCACATAAAAGAATATTTGAAGCACAAGATTGGATTTTAAAATCCTTAATGAATATATAAATAAATTATTTTGTTTTCAACTCATAATACTCTGTGTGTATATATATATATATATATAAAACGAAAACTAATTGTAGACAAGGTCATTTGGATCCATTCGAAGAGCAAAAACTCAATATACATGTTTTTTACTTAATTAATATTTAATAGTTAATTTCAATTACATTATTGAATGCCATGTAATTTTTAAACAAATTTGATTCAATATGTGAATACTTCAATAAAAGTATGATTAATTTAAACAAAATTATTAGTATTCAACTATGTTTGTGTTGAAATTATAAACACATTACATATTAATGATCAAAATTTTAAAATTTAATTTGAATAAATATGTTTTATGTATTTACACAAAAATCATAGGTAAGAAATTATTTTCTATGATTGTTGAATTTTATATTCACGTGTCACTGCCATAGAAATATTTATGTCATGCGCGTTCTATGGTTAAGACTTTATTATTTAAAATAAATGATTATATTATTATATAACATAAAGTAAAAATAAAACTGACTAAGATGTTAAAAAAAAAGTGATGCTTTTTTTTTTATTTTTTATTTTTCTTATTTAGTAGTTTGAAAATACGAAAGTTGTTGAAATTTATAGGTTATAGTCACAAAACAAATTTAAAAAAATAAAAAAGTGATCCTTGAATTTTCTTTGTAATTAAATAGCTTTAAAATACAAAAACTGTTAAAAATAGAGTTAAAATTTGTATAGTAAGATAACATAGATATTTATTTTTTAACTACACAAAATTTAAATTTTAAAAAATTATAGATTGCATTTAACTCTTATATAATGTTAACTTACTACGGTTCTTATTTTTGAGTTCTTTTTTTTACCAATTTTAAAAAATTATAGGTGGCATTTTACTTTTATCTAATTTTTAAACTACTATTCTCTCCAGTCCTTCTATTATTAGAATTATATTAGATGTTGTTTTTCTTATCAAGTTTATCTTATCTTATTTTTGAATTTTTAAATTTCAACTTTGATTTTTTTTTTCCAATCTTCATTTGATATTTACTAAATTTCTCTCTACCTCATTTTTCTAGGATTTATCTAAATTTCTCTTTCTATATTCTTATAATTTATCTTCATATTTATACTTGATTTAAAAAAAAAAAAAAAATCTTTATCTTATATTTACATGATCTACTCTTACTCTTGATTTTCAATTAAATTTATTCTTTTTTTAGGATTTATCTAATTTTCACTTTCTATATTCTTTTAGTTTATCTTCAAATTCAAACTTAATTTATTTTTATTTTTGTTTTATATTTATAGAATCTCACTTTGATCTTTTTTTTTAGTTGAGATCAATCAAATCTATTATTTAAGTACCTATCTAAATTAATATTATAGAATTTTGTTATTAATTTTTAACATATTTAGTATTGTTTACCACCTTTTGTTACTTGCTCGTGCATAACATGGGTTACCACTAGTATATATTGAACTATTGTGTCCTAAATGATGTGTGATAGAAATGGTGGGATTGGAATCCCATGGAATTAAGTTGTAAAATGATACATTTGCCCTCCAAGTATTTGATTTCATTATATATTGTATTTAGTAAAATAAAACAAAACATAAAAATCTCAATTAAAAAATAAAATAAAATAAAATAATTTAATTTTTATTGATGTTTATTTATTGTTGAGATTTTGGACCAAATCACAACTGAAAACTTTGGACCAAACAAAAAAAATTAGGCAGAGATTTCATTATATATTGTTTATTTATTTATTGCTTATTTATTGTATTTAATTTTTAAAAAATAAAATATTACAAATCACAACTGAAAACTTTGGACCAAACAAAAAAAATTATGAAAAGTTGAGTAATTAGGCAGAGATTTAGAGAGAAAGATGAGGACATTAACTTGTTGAGACTGTACAATGAAAACTTTCCATGAAACCAATGTATATTTGGATGAGGATCTCCCTATTGGACCTTCCGAAGTAATGACTCCAACTTCAGTTTTTATTGTTGAGACATGCTTTTGGAGCTTGTGAATCTGACACCAACCATGGCAGTTTATAAGTTTAAAGGAAAATGTCTCGTAATTTAAATTTTGTGGTTCAAAAGTGGTTTAAATGGTCAAAACGACGTCGTTTGGCCATATTTATGTTGTTCTGTACTCAAAACGACGTCGTTTTGGCCATTTGAGCCACTTTTGAGCCACAAAATTTGAGTTACGTAGCATTGTCGATTTTTTTTTTTTTTTTTTTTTTATCGTTAGATACAAAATAATGAATAATATGTATATTTAATTATTAATGTAAACTTTACTACATATGTGTCTCGTAATAAGAAGAGAAAGAAAGGAAAAAATATATATATATATATATATATAAAATCAAATTTATATTTAGGACGAATTACACTAACGGTCCTTATAGTTTGGATCTGTTTTACTTTGGTCGCTGATTATTTAATTGTAACACATTTAACCCTGAACTTGTTTTAGATAAGGTTAATTGAAGATATCATTACTTAATATCAAGGGTAAAATCATCAATTTGATAAATTATAAACTAATTTGACACAAACAAAAGTCAAAAAAATATTTTTGAATTTTTAAAAATTATTTCTACTCACTAAAGATAAAATTAAAATTGATAAATCTTTTAGACATTTATTTATTTATTTTACCAAATTAATTTTTATTATGTGTTTGAATGATAATCATGTAATGAGTAGTTGTTTTTATTTTCATTAAATTAATTTTTATTTTTTTAAAAGTCAAATATGACGATAATTTTGATATCATTATTAAACTAATCCATTAAATCAAAAAATTCAAAACTAAAAACATTTCATATATCAAATATATTGATTACACATTAAAATCTTAACAACCATCATTACAGGATTATTATCCAAACACATAATAAAAATTAATTTGGTAAAATAAATTAATAAATAAATGTCTATTAGATTTATTAATTTTACATAATGTTTATCTTTGGTGGGTAGAAAAATTTTTAATTTTTTTTATGTTTATTTTTGTCAAATTAGTTTATATTTTATCAAATTGACGATTTTACCCTTGAAATTAAATAATGGTATCTTCAATTGTCTTTATTTGAAACAAGATTCAAAATTCAGTGTCAAATGTATTATAATTGAAAAGTCAATAATCAAAATAACACAAGTTCTAAACTAACTATAGAAACTATTAGTGTAATTCGCCTTTATATTTATATAGCATTTACACTTCATTGATTACTTTAAACTAATATACATAATTGATATTGAGAGAAAATAAAATATAAATAGAAGGAAATTGGGGGTGACCTCAGAGCCTCCAGTGAGGTGTGATTGGTTTATATATATATATATATATATTTTAATCCAATAGCCAACCCTCTACGTGTATATAGGGGGTGGTGGGGGTGCTCACGGTTGTTTATAACTTGAAAACTGTCCCTTGAAAGCCTAGAACGAATTCACTCAATTGTAAAAAATTGGAAGAAAACATAACTTAGCTACAAGAAAGACAACATAAAATAAGGACTCTGTCATCTCCTGTGGACATTGAGATTGTTTTAGCTTTTACTGTTATAAGCTTTCTAAAATTTGTTCAAAAATAACCTTAGAATAGTTTTAAAAATTCGAGCAAGTAAGGATAACCATCAAATGGGCTGAGCCGAGTAGGGTCTGGCCTAGGGCCCTATCTGGCCAAAAGAAGAAAACAAAATCCTATCTGCACCTAACCTTAAAACATTATACAATTACAAATCTGCCCAACAAATTTATATATGACATGAAATTAAATATCAAGAAATTTATAATTGAGTTGGCACAAAAATTATTACCTAGTTTGTAACATTCTCGAAATGAGGGACCGTTCGACCGGTAAAGGCGGTCAACCAATATTTTTTTGTGCAAGTCTGAAATTATTGAAGGATGAATTGTTTGCTCGAGCGTTGAAGTAATTGCTCGAGCGGTCTTTACTCTCATATCGCTCGAGCGGTGGATTGACTGCTCAAGTAGTCTGTTCGTAGGGTCAACCGGTTAAAAATCATTTTTTTTCTTCATTTTTTCTTACTTTTTCTTTTCCTCTTCTCTCTCTCTTCTATTGTTCGAGAAACCCTAGCTCTAAACTCTTGACCTCACCCATTTTTATCAAGAGATCATCCTAGATCTTGTGCTAGAATCGGAGGGGAAGTAAAGATTAATATTCCTACCGATTGAATCACATCAACTTCAACTTTTTCTACTTGGGTTTCATCTCTAGCTCTTATTTTCGAGGTAGGGATAGCTTTTGAAAAATCTAAAAACCCCGGAGAAATTGATTTGTGATTATGATTCAATTTTAAACAATGAATAGTAATCCCAATCAAACAATCAACAAGGAATCAGTAGAATGATTTAACGTGAAAAAAATCACAATTGGAGAACTTCTAATTGTGATAAAAAAAATCACGAGTCAAAGCCACAAACTCATCCATTAAGAAGACAAAAAGAAATTACACATGAAAACCCTCAATTACCTAGCGAATCCATGCCTGAATTGAACCAAACCTGATGTGCCTCTTCCACCACCATCTTCACCTCAGAATTGTTTTGCCCAACGTTGAATCCACAATGTCGATATCAAATCCACGATGATGAGCCACTTTGGAATCCACCAAAGCTTTAGGCCCAAGTTCCTCGGAATCCACTGATGAACACTTCTCTTTTTTGTGAATGAAAAAACAAAATAACCCTTGATGATAGTCAATATAAAGCTCGTTGATCAATTGATTACACTCAATTCATCAAGGAAACTCATATATAAACACCTTTCAATATAGAGCACTTTATGATTTACTTATCTCTGAGAATCTAGACGGGTTCAATCATAAAACAAGCAAATGATGCACTTTATATTAAATAGAGTGGTGAAGACCGCTCGAGCGCTCACTTTACTACTGGAGCAGTGAGGCTGAAAGGCAGTTCTCAGATATAGGTCAACCATTCGAGTGATAATATATGTTTCTCAAAAGTTCAGAATACAAGCAGAGATATTGGATGAACCACTTCACCACTTGAGCGCACAAAAGATTGCTCGAGTGGTCAAACAACTTTGACTTTTTTTGGCTTTGGGGGCACTGCCCCTCGATCCTCTTACTTAGTTAGTGAAGTGGTAAATAAGGAATGCTCAAGTCAAGATCGGAATGTCAGTACATACTCGTCTATACAGACACAACTCATGTTGGATTCGCATCTAAACTCTCATAACTCACATATACAATAGTGCGAATAAAAATATAATTGAATGGAGTTTTGTCCAACAGGATTGCCAATTACAAAAAAACCTAACACTTTTAACCTAATATATCTATGATTTGACATTGGTATGTGGTATTTTCCTAAGTTATATTGATGTATGAGATGAACCATTTGATTTTCAATGAAATGTTGATGTAAAAAGGGTGATTTCTTCCAAGTTCTTGAAATGTTTTTGAATATTTTGACATATTAGGAGATGATACTTGTAGATTTGATGATTTATCAAAAAAAGAGAAAAATCCCCAATTTCTTAGATACCCTAGAATTTAAATGTTAATTAATAGGAGATTTTGGAATAAATTGATTTTCTCCTATGAAATTGAGATTGATTTGATATTGTTATGTGAGAAATACGTGATTATTATAAACCTTGAGATACGATTATTCTTGTTGAAGTTTGTAAGAAGGGTTGAAGTTGATGTTTGAGATTCCCACTTCATGAATTTTGTATTAAAGGATTGGATGTCACTTATTATTGAATTGAACCTTAGGTGACATGAAACATTTACAAATTCATGCATGACATAGCATCCATGATTATCCTTATGATGGTGCACTTGTTGGTTATTGACAATGTAAAGAGGAGATAAGTGGTGTATGAGTCTTGATAATAAAATTGGTTGGTGTTAATGAGTTGAGTATTGTATTGGTACCTACGCGGGGAGTCTAAGTGCCAAGTTGCCTTGTTTTGAACTTATCTGTGACACTCCAAAATATAGTTACTTAATCTGTGAAAACAAAATGTAATTACAACATTTTTTGGGCATAGTAGAATATAAGAAACTTGTGCAAATAGTTTTCCAGAAGCCTCATGTTTGGTGTGGTGAGCCATGTAGTGAAACCATATGGTGTGCTGTATGGTAAGGATTTTCTCACCTATAAATAGGTGAGTTGCATAGTAATGAAATCACAGAAATAACAAACGAGGGATATATGAGAGAGTGAGCCAAAGTTAGGAGTGAGAGTAAAAGATCCAGTTTCAGATGGTGTGTCAGGACCATTGCGTAGGCAAAAGGCATTTTGTAGTCATAGTTTAGCTCTGGCAATGTAAATGAATAGAAGCTCCAATGTATATGTTTTTGTTATAGTTAAATTAAGTTTTGGGTACCCTTTTATTTTACTCTGCTGCACTATTAATTTGTTATGACTTCAGTTATTGTCTTGTTGCAACGCTGAACCTCCAGGTATCGGGTTTGGGTTGTGACAAAGTGGTATCAAAGCAACGGTTTATTTCTTTAAAAAAAAAAAAACATTAGAGTATAGGGCAAACGCACAATTACGTAGCGGGATAGGGGGTGAACAATACCTAAAATATTATATTTTATTAGTCTATTTCTTATATGATAAAGTAGTGTGATTTTATATAGGATTTAATTGTATCAGAGTGCGCAGTAGAAATGAAAAGATAATTTTCTAAATCAATTTTGACGACGAAATTTTAAAAGGAGGAAGATTGTGACACCCTAAAATATATTTACTTAATCTATGAAAACAAAATGTAATTACAACATTTTTGGGGCCATAGTAGAATATAAGAAACTTGTGCAAATAGTTTTTTAAAAACCTCATATTTGGCATGGTGAACCATGTGGTGAAACCACATGGTGTGTTGCATAGTGCAGCATAGTGCTACGTAGTAAGGATTTTCTTACCTATAAATAGGTGAGTTGCATGGTAATCAAATCATAGAAATAACAAAGAGGGATATATGAGAGTGTGAGCCAAAGTCAGAAGTGAAAGTAAAGGATCCACTTTGAAGTGAGTTTTACTATATTTTGAGCAACCATAAACTGTTTTATCTAAAATATGTTTTGCAAATTATATTAGTTTTTAAAGTATTATTTGGTAAATGAACCCTATTTTCTTAAAAGGGGAAACCCATGGATATAACTATTTATTAAATGTGTTTTACACAATTATTTTGTAAGCACCAGCATGGAGATCCCATGCCTTGGAGGACTTAAATAACCGTTGACCCTCTATATTGTCACTCTAAATGACCCTGTTGTCATGGATTCACTATGCGAAGCAAAGTGCTGAGTGGAGCTAAGTGCTATACTATTGTGGAAGCCACTTCCAGAATTTGTACGAGCCACCTCTTAAGTCCATGCATCTGTTATGTTCTATTCTGTACCGTGGTTATGATTATTTGCTTATATAATTTTGTGTTATGATTCTGTTATTTACAATGATTTATGTATTTTTGTTACCAAACAAATCTATATTTAGCCTAAATAATTATCTATGGTGATTGTTATACCCTTATGCTCACAGTATAATATTTCTCACTCTGCTATGTGCTTATAGTTGTTAACCACTTTCAGGTTGCGTGTCAAGACCATTGCGTGGAGTAGGCATAAGGCACTTTGTAGTCATAGTTCAGCTTTAGCAATGTAAATGAATAGAAGTTTCAATGTATATGTTTTTGTTATAGTTAACTTAAGTTTTGGGTACCCTTTTATTTTACTTTGTTGCACTATTAATTTGTTATGACTTCAGTTATTGTCTTGTTGTAACGCCGAACCTCCGGGTATCGGGTTTGGGTTGTGACATTATATAGACACCCCATTTTTGACTGCCCTTAAGACTTGGGCGCTTCAGGTTGATTACCTAATGATGAATTTATACACTTGTCAAATGCTCAATTTCCTCAGCAGGAAGCCTTGGATTTGAGCCTCAATAAGCCTACAAACCTTGCACTATTTTTGGACTAAAAACAATAGTTTTCCAAGCCTGACCACCCAGGGGCCTGCAAGCCACCTAGTGGCCGCCCGGTTACTTGTGTCAAACACTTCCTAGACCAAATTTTTAAGTCTCCTTGCTGAGGTTCTTGAGCTCAAATCTCAATCCTTGAGAGTGAATACCTTGTGGTTTGTGAACAAAAGAGTTACTCCTCTTCAAGAGGTATAATTTTGACTATCTTTACACTACTTCTTCCTTCCCTTTTCTTGCTATTTTTTTATACTGTTTTTGGATTTTTTTATGGGTTGAAACTTGTGGCTTAAAGCTATTAAAGGTAGAGGGGTTAATCACCCTTCTTTGAACCTTGTCTCCTAAACTTTTGCCCTTGTGTTTTCCATATCTTCCTCAAATTTTTTCCAACTTTTTACCACTGTTTTTAAAGTTTTTCGGAGGCTAAAAATGTGGTTTTGAAGTCCAAAAAATGGAGGGGTTAGCCACCCCTCCTTGTACATGTTTACTAGCTCTATTTATCCATAATTGTAGCTAGCTTTTTCAAACTTTTCCATGTGCATTCCAGCACTGTTTTAGCTTCATTTAGGACTATTTTTATGTGTTTGTTTCATTTATTCTTTGTATAGTAAGCTTGGAGTGTAGTGGTCCTCATAGGCTTGGTGGTTTAGGCCTTAGCCACCAACCTATTTGAGTTGATAGCATTTATTTCATGCTTTTCATTCTCGTATTCACCTCTGCAACCTCCCTTCTTTCTTAGCTTTTTATTTCTTTGAGAGTTGATTCAACTGAGTGTTGTTTAAGCTTGAGAAAGAGACCCTTCAATGCTAAATGGTTTATTCTCTTTTGGAGGTTCATTACTAGGGCATTACTTCTATCTCATGCCCAAAACAACTTCTCGTTTGACACTCCTCTCTATTTAGTGGACTTAATGCTCGTTTTCAGACTAAAATGACTAATGAATGGAAATGTAATTAAAAAAGGCAATAAAACTTGGACTAAAATGGAATAGGATAATAAAATCAAGTTTGGGGTTCAATCAGACGTTAATTGAACCCATTGAGTCTAGAGTCATTTCATACTTTTAGTGATGAAAATAGTTCAAGATTCAATGTCAAATCACCTCCCTTTTCAATTCCATGATAAGGCAGAGGTTTGTGGGTCTTTTATTGTCATTTATTAAGCTTTTGTCCCTTGATCCATAAATCATCACACAATGAATTTGTGTCAATTGATGGTTTGCGAATCAAGCCTATCCATCTTTTGATCTGTTTGATGATAAGGAGAGGTAGGATGGACAAACATCTCCTGAAAATACTTTGTTTGTGCTCTATTTCTTGTCTATTACAGTAGAGCAGTACCAAACATTACTGGCTGGCTGGCCACCTTTACTGTACGGCCATCCACTTCTTCTGGCCAGCCAGCCGCCTTTTTTGGCTAGACAGTGTCCTTTTTTCCTATAGAACAGAATAGAGGCTGAGGTAAAAAATAGTGCAATTTTCTAACTGTGCAACAGAAGCATTTTGGTAGCGAAACAGAGAGCATTTTTGGGTCGAAATCTACATCCATGCATGAACCATCCCTCGTTTCTCAGGGCCCATTAACATTATGTGTTAATAAGTAGTATGTTGTACTTAAAGTAGTGAACTTGTAATAATTAATTACTTAGTTAGTTCATTATGTATTGTAACTAATTAGCTAGTGTAGCTAGTGTAATAATTAATTACTTAGGTAGTGCATTACTTAGTTCAATTCTCATTTGTAATAATTAGCTAGTGTAGTTAATTCATTTTGGTATTGTAATAGTTAGTTAATTCGGTAATTAGCCAGGACATTCATTCGAACCCGCCTGCGCAAGGGCAAAAATGTAATAATGTGTATGTTTTCCAACCCCCCATTTCTTTCTCCCTTTTATTTACTTGCTTATGATGGATAGAATAGAGCATCATGTTTCAATTAGCATTTTCCATGTACAAAGTATCCATTTGTCTTGCACACTTAAGGTTCGGTTCATCATTCTAACGACATTGTCATTTATTACTTCCTTGAATACGTGCACCACTGCATGCTGTCAAAGTGATTTACATGACATATTAAAAATTGAACCTATTAGTTACATTTTTGCATGTTTTGCATTAGTTATTTTACATCATTAGGATCATGCATTTTTCCTAACTATTTTATTCCTTTTGGCTTGCCTTGGAGTACTAGGTGAGCATTTATTGTTTTAGCATATCGCATACGTGTGATTGTTGCCATGTCAAGCATATTTTTCATGAGGCTAAGTGCTTAAGTGATATACTCATTTTAATGCCAGTAGAAGAAGGCTAATTACTTAATTTGGGATGATTTGACGAATGTACATATGAGATCACTTTTTCAAGTGGTACATATTCAAAACTCTTTTCAAAACAAACATAAAGTCAAAGTGTTCTAAACTTTTGCAAATTAGTCTATATTTGTGTGCAACACATAACAATATACCCTAATAATCGGGACAAGAGCATATAATGTAAATAAGAATTACATCATGATTAGTAGAAAGAATCTTTGATTAGGTGAGTGGGGTGCTTAATTCATGACCTTCCCTTCTCATATCTAAGTTCCTGAACCGAGACACTTTGGTGATGACGGAGAAGTGGCCTTTGGCACGAGTCTTGGGTTTCTTAAATTTTTCAAAAATATTTAGGTGGCGACTCTATAATCTGGAAAAGAAGTCCATTTTTTGGCATTTTGATTCAAAATCCATTTTCCAAAAGATTTGTCGAATTTGGACTCATTTGTGTTTATTTATTTCACATTACACTTGTGGAATTAGATTCAGAACTACAAGAGTTCGAATTGTAGGGTTTTCATATCCGAAAGGAGCACGAAAAACAAGCTACACATTATCGCTGGATGAATGTGGAAAATATTTTTGGGTGTCCACTGCCCCTACCGTATCAAGTCAGCAAATGTGGAAAAACAAGTGATTTTGGGTGTCCACTGGTCATGTTGTATTATGAGCCAGAAAATTTGGAAAGGTTGTGCGTGATTTAGGTGCCCATCGCCTTACCGTATTATAAGCCGACAAGCATAGGAGTAACTTAATGATGCTTGAGTAATTGGACATTCTAATTCTTGATATTACTTGGAAATTCATTGCATCTTATTACTTAAAAGAAGGAAAAACAAGGATTTTATCTAAGCATGTGCATAACATGATCATATTCATTTCAAACATTTACATATTTTGTTAAATGTGTTCTTATTGGACAACTTTGCTCATCCCAACCATTAACTTTTCAGGAATAGGTGATATGTTTCCACCAAACTGATGGATGGTGGTAATTACTTTTGATGGAGCACGGAATGCTCGTCGGATGTTGGTTGTGCTCAAGCTACCAAGCTTTAATTAATTAATTAATTAATTAATTTTTTTTTGGGTGTAATCAAAACCCATGTCTTGAAATATGTAAGCCATGACGACACTCGCTTTTGTATCACTCTAACTCTTTGAATTGTAGTGTATACTCAAATGCTCACTTTTGGAAACAATTATGTACTTGTTTGGAAAATAGTTCAATGGGAAAGGGTGTATTACACGGAAGTCTTAATGAATATTTTATCGTTGTTGAGCATCATATTTTGGTAAATTGTATTAAAATATCAGGGCGTCACATAGCTAATACATACCATTTCAATTCTTGTCTTGGTGGGTCGGGGTCGTAGACACCCCATTTTTGACCGCCCATAAGACTTGGGTGTCCTAGATTGATCACCCAATGATGAATTTATGCGCTGTGCAAATGCTCCATTTCCTTAGCAGGAAGCCTCGATTTTGAGTCTCAGAAGCCTACAAACCTTGCACCACTTTTTGATCAAAACAAAATTTTTCCAAGCCTGACCACTCAGAGGCTTACAGGCCAACCAGTGGTCGGCTGGCCAGAAATTAGTGGACGTTCGTCCCCCTAGTGGTTGGTCGGCCAGGCATTCCATTAGAATAGATATTTGTTGCTAGCTATCCCTCTATGTGCATGTACTACACGGGCTGACTCAATACAGATATTTCCGAGATATCAACCAGTTGTTCTATATATAGAGAGCCATACCTTATGTTTTTAGGTTAGAAAAATTTGTGAGGTGAAAAATTCTTGAAAATTTCTCTCTCTCTCTATCTTGCAACCTACACACACTCTACCTATACTTCCTAAACCAAATTTTTAGGGCTCCTTGCTGAGGTTTTTGAGATTAAATTTCAACACTTGAGGGTGAGAATTTGTTGGTTTGTGAATCAAAGTGTTACTCCTCTTCAAGAGGTATAACTTCTAGCTTCTTTACACAACTTCTTCCCTATCTTTACTTGCTGTTTTTGGACTATTTTTTCACTATTTTTATGGGCTGAAACTTGTGGCTTAAAGATATCAAAGGTAGAGAGGTAAACCACTCTTCTTTGAACCTTATTTTCCAAGCTTTTTCCTTTATGTTTCCCATTTATTTTCCAACTTTTTCCAACTGATTTTCAGAGTTGTTTAGAGGCAAAAAATGTGGTTTTGAGGTTCAAAAGGTGGAGGGGCTAGCCATCCCTCCTTAGGTTTGTTAACTAGCTTCATTTCTCCATTTTTGTAGCTTACTTTTTCTAGTTTTTTCATGTAAATTCCAGCACTATTTTTGTGAGTTTTAGGACTGTTTTAGGGTGTTTACTTCATTTATGCTTTGTATAGCCCTTATAGGTTTGGTGGTTTAGGCCTTAGATACCAACCTATTTGAGTTGATAGAATTTATTTTATGTTTTTCATACCTATGTTCACACATAATCATCTCTGCACTCTCTCTCATTCTTAGTTTTTTTTTTCTTTTTTTATTTTTTTTTATCTCTTTGAGAGTTGTTTCAAACGAGTATTGTTTAAACTTGAGAAAGAGACCTTCCATGCTAAACGGTTTAATCTCTTTGGAGGTTCATTACCAGGGCATTACATCTCTCTCATGCCAAAAACAACTTCTTGTTTGACACTTCTCTCCATTAGTGTACTCAATTCTCATTTTTGGACTAAAATGACTAAAGAATGGAAAGGTAATTAAAAGAGGCAATAAAGTTGGATTAAAAGAGGTAACAACATAACAAAAAAGAATTGGGATCAATCGGATGTTAATTGAATCCACTAAGTTTTGGGCCATTTCATACTCTCTTGTGGTGATAATGGTTCAAAAATCAATGTCAACCACTTCCCTTGATCAATTCCATGATAGGGAGGAGGTTTTGTTGGTCTTTTGGTTTCACTTATTGAGCCTTTGTCCAAACGAGTTATGGATCATCATGCAATAACCTTGCGACCGTTGATGATTTGTGAATCAATTCTACTCTTCCTTTTATCAATTTCATGATAGGGAGAGGCAGAGTGGATGAACATCCCTTAGAAACACTCTGTTTTTGTTCTATTTCTTTTTTGCTACAACAAGGAAGTACCAAAAATAGTGGCCGACCGGCCACCATTTGAATCCGGTCGACCATTTTAGCCAAACAGTGTCTTTTTCTTGTAGAGCAGAGCAAAAACTGAGGCAAAAACAAAACTATTTTTCTGCAGATAGAACAATTTTGGCAGCAAAACAGAGGCGTTTCTGGGAGGATGTTTGCATTGGAACGTGTGGTTCTTTAACCCTCGCTCGATTTTAATTAGCTTACATAGCTCTTAGTTAATTAGTTAATTAATTAATTAATTCCTTTGAACTTGTAATAGCTTAGTTAATTAACTAGTTAGTGTAGCTAATTTATTTTGGTATTGTAATAGTTAGTTAATTTGTAATAATTAGTTAGGACATTTATTCCAACCCTCCTGCGCAAGGGCGAAGTATGTAATAATGTGCGCATGTCTTCCAACCCCCATTTCTTTCTCTCTTTTATTTACTTGCTTATGATGGATTGCACGTAGCATCATGTTTTCTTTAGCATTTTCCATGACTTGCATCCATTTGTCTTGCATATATAGGGGTTCGGCTCATCATACTAATCACTGTCAAATTACAAATTCTTACTTGAATATGTGCTTAACTGCATGCTATCAAATCGTTTCACATGCCATACTAGTAGCCGAGCTTATTAATTGCATGTTGTATGCGTTGCATTAGTTATTTGACATCGTTAGGATCATGCATTTTTACTAACTCTTTTATTTCTTTTGGCTTGCCTCGGTTGAGTACTAGGTGAGTGTTTTTGCTTTAGCATATTGCATTCATGTGATTGTTGTTATATAAAGCATAATACCATGAGGCTAAGTGTGTAGTTGATATACCTGTTTGAATGCCTGTGGATAAAGGCTAATTGCTTAAATTGAGATCATTTAATTAAATGTACATATTCGATTACTTTTTCAAGTGGTACATATTCAAACACTTTTCAAAACACACGTAAAATCAAAGTGTTCCAATTTTTGCATATTAGTTTATACTTGTGTGCATCACATAGTAAGAATAGCCTAAATAATCGGAACAAGAGCTTATACTGTACATAAGAATCACATCATGATTAGTAGAGGTCGATTTTTGATCGGGTGAGTGGGGTGCTCAATTCATGACCTTCTCATTTCATACGTAAGTTCTCGAGTCCAGAAACTTTGGTGATGACGGACACATGGCCTTTGGCACGAGTCACGGGTTTGCTAATTTTTTCAAAAATATTTAGGTAGCGACTCTGAAATCTGGCAATGCAGTCCATTTTTGACATTTTTGATTCAAAATCGATTTTCCAAAAGAATTGTCAGATTTGGACTCAATTGTGTTTATCTATTTTACATTGCACTTGTGAAATCAGATTCAGAACCACGGGAGTCCGAATTGTAGGGCTATCGTATCCAAAAGGAGCATGAAAAGAAACCTACAGTGATAAACGAATCAAATAGCTCAAGCCTGATTTGTAACACCCCTGAATAATTAACCCTTGGAGATCCCACATAAAACCATTAATGTGAGCTAGTTTTCGATTAATTATCTCCAATATATATATACAATATATAATGCCTTATTATTTATCATCATCAAATCTTTTATACTACTATTCATTAGATACAAGAGATTACCAAAAGTATCCCACATATAGCATGTAAGCCAAGAATTTAACATATGATAATGCCCCATGGGTTACAAGTTCCAAGGCTTATGCCCGATTATACAAAAATGGTTATCAAAACTAATACATGTAAAGCTTTTGGCTTGTCAAAATAAGACATCAAAAAAAGAAGAGTCTTGTGCCCTCGAAACACTTTCCAAGTCTCTACATCGGCGGGATCACCATATCTTTTCCTGCAACGAATCCAATAGGAATGAGCATTAAGTGTAATAGAGAAATCTTAACAAAGTATTGTTGAAAAATATGGGTTTTCGGTAACTTTAATGTGAAATTAAAGTGGGACCAAGAGTGGTTTTGTATTCTCTTAAGTGAGAAGGTTGCAATATAAAAATAAAGAGCCGGAACCATTAGGTTGTGAATGGGAATTATCTCGTAAAGTGGGCATCAATAGAAGTTATTCTTGGGCTTGGGCCTAGGCTTGGACTTGGACTTATGTCTTAGTCTTGGTTTGGACTGGACTAGGCTTGTGTATGTGCATGTTGTAGACCGTCCGGAGAACTCCCGAGAAAATCTCGTTTTGTTCTCTAGCTACTACAGTTCGGACTCAATGTCACCGTTCTGAATCTAATCTCGCAAAGTGCGATGCAAGACCGATAAATCACCAAAGAGTGTAAATACGGCAAATTGTTTTGGAAAATTGATTTTTAAAAAAGAAGTACCAAACATGGACTGCTTTGCCAGATACAGAGTCGCCACGTAAATATTTATTTTGGGGGAATTTAGGAAACCCTGACTCGTGCCTAAGGCTACGTGTCCGTCATCACCAAAGTTGCCTCAGCTTGGGAACTTGGGTACGAGAGGGGAAGGTCATGCAATGAGAACCCCCGCTCGCCTGATCAAAGATCGGCCTGTACTAAGCATGATATCTTGTTTTTGAAAACACATGCGTTCTTATTCTGGTTAATTAGCTAGAATTACTATGTGATGAGCACAACACACAAGTATAGACTAGATCGCCTAATTTGGAACAAAGCATCGCATATCCATTTGTTTGGAAATGGTTTGAAGTTTGCTACTCGCAAGTAGGCTAAAGCACGGATTTCAATGAATCGTTCCAATTCAAGTAATCCAACCTTCACCCACAGGCATTCAGGCAGTTATATCACATAAGCAATTAGCCTCATGGAAAGCATGCTATCATGGAAACATTTACACACATGCAAGATGCTAATGCATAAACACTCACAGTGTACTCCGAGCCAAAATAAAGAACCAGTTAGTAATCAATGCATGATCCTAGTTCGTGTCAAGATGGGTAATGCAACACAGGCAAAATGCAACTAGAATAGGCTCGGCTATTCTAAGATGGCATATGAGATGCGACAATTCGATACATGTATTCAAGTAGGGATTGAAATATAATGTAGTCAGTATGATGCGCTGAGCCTGGTGCATGCAATACAGGTGAATGGATACAACATGCGAGCATAAGGATGCTAAATGAAATATGCCCTAAAACTAACCATCGTAAGCAGTTAAGTAAAAGGGAGAAAGAAATGGGGGTTGGAAGACATGCATCACACACACGCACGCTTATTACACCAATTGGCTCTCTCGAGGGAGAGACCGAAAGAATAATACAAACTATCTAATTAACTAACTAACAAGCTAATTAATTATTACACAATCAAATGAATAACTAGCTACAACTAATTATTACAACACTTAAATAATTAACAAATTAATTAAGCTACGAAAAACGGTAAAGAGGCCTCGAGAAGAGGGACAAATGCATACTCGGTCGGCTTCGCTCGGAAATCCGTTGCCATGCCTCATGTTGCCTCTGTTTGCACTGCTCTGTACCTCTGAAAAGTGTGAAAATTCCCAACACACTTCTGATTTACCCCATAGGCACTGTGGGAGGCCATCAGCCAAAAAACATGGTCATCGGCTAAGATAAACAGGTGATCGACCAAACATGAAGCCATCGGCCAAACACTTGTAGCCGACCGGCACTGAAGATGGCCGATCGGCCATCCCTTCCTGTAAAATGCTCTTTTGCTACAGCAGAGGACAAACAGAGCATGGAAATGCATTTACAAGACAATGTTTGCAGCTACACCCCTTATCATGTTTGAGACTCAAAGGAGTGTAATTCTCGACCCTCGGACCATCAATTGCGCATTTCAATGCATGATGGCCAAAAGAGTCAAGTGTGCAATTCAATATCAAATGAAATGCACAAAACACATAAGGGACCTTAACCTCTATCATGTTTGATCAAGAGGCAAAGCAATGCACACACAATGCAATGCAACCTAAGCATGAAACAACATGCAATGGAACTAATATGCAACAACATATAATGTAATAAATATGTAACAAGCATGCGACAACATGCAAGGCAAGATGGATGAGCATGCAACAACGTGCCAATTAGCAAGCATGTGACAACATGCAATATGACATGCATGCAACAAGCATGCAAGCATGATGTAAAGTAGCAGCTTTGAACAACATGGTAAATGGACTTAAACTAAAGATGGACAGACCTCAACCATGCCCAAAATTAGTGGCCAAAGTTATGAATTGGAAGCATGAAAATGCAAAACAAACATGCACATATAAATGGTCCAACACTTAGGCATAGGAGAGCAACTTTCAAGAGAACTTAAAAGGGGACAAATATGGACATGTGACAAACATTGTAAGCTTTGAAATCATGCATGGAAATGTGCCAAACCAACTAAACAAAGCACGCAAAGCATACAAGAAAGCCCAAAGCTTAAGGCTAGCCAAGGGACTCAAACCATGGCCGCAAGGATCAAGCCCCAAAGGGCCAAGGGCATCCAAAACAGTCCCAAGGCAGGTCAAGAAAAGACCAAAAACATGCTCGAAACTAGCCGACACAAGCTAGGATACAACTCCAAAAGGCATGAGGCATGCAAGGCTACAAAAGGGTGTTACTATGATAACCCTGTTCTGTATTATGCTAATTGGTCCTTATTATGAATGTGATTATGTGTTTGATATGATTCTGTGTGCCATTTATGTAAAAATATGTGGTTTTGAATTTCTATCTGTTCACTGTAGGAATATCTGTTTGATTATCTGCTTTGGAATTTAAACTGAAGGCCTCATCGGCCACCAAACCCAAAATTGACTACGCCATTGTGATTAGCGTAATTTTTAGAGCCTACGACGAAATTTAAATGAAAATTTATTCGGATCAAAATAATTAGATTCAGAACGATTAATTAGGTGCTCAATTATTTAAATGTGTTGAGTAGGAGCTTATAAATGGGCCACTTTTATTCAATTTCCTCTATTTTATTCATTTGGCTGATATTAACTCTTGAAAGAGAGGGTGAGGGTCGGTTAGAGAGAGAGGGAGATCAAAAATTGGAGTTTTGATCTTGAAGCTTTGAAATCTTGAAGATTGCTTAAGAATTTGCTATAGATTGAAAGAATTGAACCTCTAGGTGAGCAATTGAACATGAATTCATGAATATAAGTTTGTAGATTTGTGTATTCAAGCTAGTTGGGTAATCAAGAGCAAGAATTCAAATGAAATTGAGTTGGTTTTGGTGAATTGGAGATCAATGGATGCATGCATGTAGGAAATTATCATGAATTTGTATGTTTGAGCTTGAAATGCATGATCCATGTTAAATCTTTGATTGAAATTCATGTTTTTAACCATCTCTTCATCATCTAAGTTGAGAATGAAGGTTATATCTCACATGCATGAACAATTCATGAGAATATGAGTTTGAAATACATGGAATTGTTATGAAGGAAACAAGTTTGGTGTAATATGGAACATGCATGTAAGTAATTCATGGAATTGAGCTTCATAATGTTGTAATTTGGTGTTTGTACCATGTTAGTACATGTATATGTGAAGATGGAGCCATAATATGCAAAATATGTTGATTTGAATGTTGAATTCGAGCTCAAGAACAATTCTGGATTTTCTAGAATTTGGAATGTCTGCTTGAGTGGGGAAGGCGCCGCTCTAGCGTGAAATGCGAGCTCCCAGTATTTTTGCAGACATGGACGTCCGCTCGAGCGAGGAAATTCACGCTTGAGTGGGGGAGCTATATAGAACGACCTTCAGCTCGAGCGTCTGAGTTCACGCTCGAGCATAAAAATGATGTAACCAGTACTTTTGCAGACCTTATGGGTCCACTCGAGCGGGAAAGTCCACGCTTAAGTAGGGGACCCCTGTTTCTAAAATTTTGAAAATGCATCCTGGTTTCGTTTTCTGTTCTCTTTCACTTCTAAGTACTCTTAGGCATGCATTAAGCATTCTAAATGAGTTAAGGATAAGAAAGGAGCCTGAAGAGGAATATGTGAATTAAGGAACGGATTGAATCATTTGTGACCCTTGTGTGTTATGTGATATGTAGGGTCAAGCTCCAGGGCAAATCATTCAGTCGAACACTGTGAGTAATATCTTAATAAAGATATTTTGAAATGTGTCGTTTGTCCAATTTCTTATCTCTCTATAAGTTTTATGAGTTTGTTGATTTGAATTGTGGACAAATGTTTGCTATGCCATATGGTTGGGCCTAAGGCCGTTTGATATAAGTGAATGGGCCGAAGGCCAGTTTGAATGAATGAACGAATAGGCCGAAGGCCAGTCTGACATGAAAGATAGAATGAATGGGCCAAAGGCTAGTCTGACATAAAAGATAGAAAGAATGGGCCGAAGGCCAGTCTGACATGAAAGATAGAATGAATGGGCCGAAGGCCAGTCTGACATGAAAGATAGAATGAGTGGGCCAAAGGCCTGTCTGACATGAATGATAGAATGAATGGGCCAAAGGCCAGTTTGATCTGAATGAAAGAATGGATGGGCCAAAGGCCAGCTTGATCTGAATAAAAGATAAATGGGCCAAAGGCCAGTATGACACGAACGGATTGGGCCTGAGGCCGTATGATGTGTTTGGAACCGCAGTCACTTGACCTAAATTTGTATATATGCTAAATAGAAATACGAATTGGGCCCAAGGCCATTTGAAGCATGTTGTTCTACGTATCGTTTGTATAACTTCTTTATTTGATATTATTCACTGAGCTTTCGCTCACGCTCATTCATGTGTTTGTAGGTGAGCCAAGAGAGGTCCAAACCCAGCCTCAGTGAAGTTTGTGTGGAACAACCAAGGTTTTGAAGAGTCAGCCCTTACGTCTTATGCACGAGACCCGTCTTCGCCTTTTTGCTATCTTGATTTATTTTGTCATGTCAGCGAGGACTTTGAATATGTTTGTATATAGTTTTGACTGGCTGACTTAGACTTGAATGATCCTGTATGTACAGAACTTTGTGATAGTACACATTTTGATGTGAGTTATTAATATGTATATATATGGTTTGTTATGATATGCCATGTTAGCATAGCTCTATGGACAAAGTTTTAAATTTTGCATCCGTTTGGCCCCTTCACTCTGATGAGTTATGTTTGGTTTGGTTTGAGGCCGTAGGTGATCTCAGGATTACTGGCCGGTTATGTCCTTAACCCATGGGGGTGGGTTCGGGTCATGACAGTTACACTACACCTATCAAAACCAAACATGGCATGAATTATCCAATGAAAAACAAAGTTATGACATATCAAAATAAGCCCCAAAACCCACTTAGATGGGATCCCAAAGACCTAAGCATGGAGACATCAACTCTTTAAAGCATTAAAGGAGTGATAAGTGCAAGTATATGAGTATAAAACATGAACTGAAATAACATTTCAAATGATGCCAAATCATGATAATAGTCCAAATAAAGCATGCTAGTGACTTGGGCACTCAAAGCTAACAAGGTAAAATGCCTTATGGCTATACAAAGCGTGGCATATATGATCAAAACAACACAAAACAGAGCTCAAGCATAGTAAAACAAGGCTAAAAGCTTCTTTGGGTCAAGCCAAAATCATGCTAAAAACATGGCTTAAAGCACAAATCATGTTAAGGCAATAGAGAGGATTGCACTAAAAAGTACATAAGGCATGCATGGTATGGTCAAACCAAGTCAAAACAGTGTTATATCATGGAAAAACAAAGCCTAATACATACTGAAATGAAGCCACAACGAGGTATAAAAACATGCTAACTTAGTAAGCCAATACCACAAGCACACAAGAGAAGGGGAGAGGGGACAAGCCCCTCCTATTTGAGGCCTCAAGACCTCACTTCCACCACTAAAATGCCTCTGGAATTCAGTGGTGGAGAGGCCAAACAAAGACGGAACAAAAGCCTAAAGGAGGTGGCCCAAAACAAGGCCAAATAAGGCACAAAGGGAGTAGACCACCCCTCAACACCAATGAGCCCTCAAACAAACATGTTAAGAAACTCAAAACAAAGCTATTTTCAGTTTAAAGCTAAGCCAAAAGAAGCATGCAAATATGGCTAAGCATTCAAGCAAAACAATGCTTAAAAGAGGATGAGAGGCTCACCCTTGTAGAACAACAAAACCAGTAACTCTCCTATGCCAAAACCAACTCTAGGATGTTAAAACAAGTCCTATGGAACCTCAGCTCCAATGTCAAGAGGTTTGGCTAAGGGGTTCTAGACAAAATACAAGAAGAATTCTCACTTTAGGGCACAAACAAGGGCCAATATAGAGAGAGAGGGATATAACTTCTCTAATACAATTTTTCAGAACCCTTGGAAAGGGAGAGGGGTCTCCCTTCTTATAGGAATTCAATTCCAAAGCTTCCTAAGCAAGCTAAGCTTGGTTGAAATCCCTCCATATACGTGTATAAAGGAGATAGAAAGTGGCCAATAGCTGGCACCAGCTGGAAGCACAATCTCTACAAAAAGCAAAGAAAAGGTCTTGGCCAAAATAAATGGCCGATCAACCACCATAAGTGCCGACCAACCAAAAAGAGTGCCGATCGGCCAACATTTTTGGCCGATGGCAAGAAAGCAAGGCCGATGGCATGAAGCCTTGGCCGATGGGTTGAGGAAATGGCTAACAAGCCACCTTCTTCCCTCAGAAGCCAAAACACAAGTGTTTTGTCCACAACCAAGCACAAAACAAACAAGTTGAGAGATCCTAACGCGAGGTGCGCGGCCGAGACCTCCGAGAACTCAAAATAAACACGAGCATGGATGATCATCGAATGTTCAAACGATGACGTCCAAGTCTTGAGGACGGCCAAAAATGGGATGTCTATAGTTGCCCCTCTTTGACAGAACTCGAAAGTCATAAAATGACGAGAGTGAATGTCAAAGCCCAGAGACGACTTATTTTTGACAAGGCCGAAGATTTAGACAAGCATACAAGATAATAAAGATATGCGCCCGCAGGCAGGGGCAAAATGCAAATGACATGCACGGTGCCGAACATAACTTATGATCATGCAAAGAAAGCTATAATGAGGCATAACATGCAATAGTTTTAAGCAAGCGGATAAAAATCAAACTACATTACATGCAGAAAGGATGTAAGAGAATTATACAATTCTCGCTATGTCTCACACGAAATACATACAATATCGTCCGGTTCGTCTGGTCGCACTAGCTTCAAATGAACCATACATACAATATCGTGCCTGCAAAAGGAAGAAACTTAACAGGTACAATATCGTTAGAAATATGCATAGCAATGCAAGTGAAAAGTGCATAACAATGCAAGTAGAACGTGCGAAACAACGCAAGTTAGAGATGTACATAACAAAGTAAGTAGAACGTGTGAAACAACGCAAGTTAGATGAAGGTACGAAACAATGCAATTTAGATGGGGTGCGAAACAATGTAAGTTAGGTAGGGTGCAAAACAATGCAAGTTAGATTGGGTGCAAAATAATGCAAGTTAGATACGGTGCAAAACAATGCAAGTTAGATAGGGTGCAAAACAACACAAGTTAGATAGGATGCAAAACAATGCAAGTTAGATGGAGGAATGCAAAATAATGCACAAGTTGGAGGGGGAGTGCAAAACAATGCACAAGTTAGAGGGCATGCAAAACAATGCACAAGTTAGTAGAGGTGCAAAACAATGCACAAGTTAGAGGGGAAGTGCAAGACAATGCACAAGTTAGTGGGGGTGCAAGACAATGCACAAGTTAGTAGGGTGCAAAACAATGCACAAGTTGGAGGGGGTGCAAGACAATGCACAAGTTAGAGGGGGAAGTGCAAGACAATGCACAAGTTAGTGGGGTGCAAGACAATGCACAAGTTAGTAGGGTGCAAAACAATGCACAAGTTAGTAGAGTGCAAAACAATGCACAAGTTAGAAGGGGTGCAAGACAATGCACAAGTTAGTGGGGGTGCAAAACAATGCACAAGTTAGAGGGGAAGTGCAAGACAATGCACAAGTTAGAGGGGGTGCAAGACAATGCACAAGTTGGTAGGGTGCAAAACAATGCACAAGTTAGAGGGAAAGTGCAAGACAATGGCCCCATTTGGTAGAGCTGTGGGAAAGTGATTATAACTTATAGCCTAACAACTTATAGCTTATAGCTGTGAACGTAAGCTGATTTTTGACTTATAAATTAAGCTTCTCCTTCCCTACTCAAAGAATAAGTTGATTTTTGACTTACAAAAATCTATAAGCTGTGTTGTTAAGCTGAACCAAACACATCAAAATAGCTTAAATTAAGCTAAACGCTGAAATAAGCCCTACCAAACAAGGCCAATGCACAAGTTAGTGGGGGTGCAAGACAATGCACAAGTTAGTAGGGTGCAAAACAATGCACAAGTTAGAGGGGGTGCAAGACAATGCACAAATTAGAGAGGGTGCAAGACAATGCACATAACGAGCAAGACAATGCAAGTTATAGGGGATGCAAAACAATGCAAATAACGAGCAAGACAATGCAAGTTATAGGGGATGCAAAACAATGCAGATAACGAGCAAGACAATGCAAGTTATAGCGGATGCAAAACAATACAAATGATGTGCGAGACAACGCATGTAATGAAATGCATGACAATGCAAATGAAACATGCGAGACAATAGAAGGTAAGGAAAATGCATGACAATGCAAATGAAACATGCGAGACAACGCAAGGTAAAGAAAATGCATGACAATGCAAATGATGTGCGAGACAACGCATGTAATGAAATGCATGACAATGCAAATGAAACATGCGAGACAACGCAAGGTAAGGAAAATGCATGACAATGCAAATGATGTGCGAGACAACGCATGTAATGAAATGCATGACAATGCAAATGATGTGCGAGACAACGCATGGTATATGACATTCAAAAGCAATTGTCGAATATCGCGATATACAAAAGGATACGAAAAAGGATACGTCTTGTGCGTATCAAGCAACGCACATGGAAGACGTGGTTCGAGGTCAACACGAAGGCCGGTTAAGCTTCAAAAGTGTACTTTCTTGCACTGTCTTGAGAGATGAAGGTGCTAATCAACAAAAATGACCCAAACAAGGGTGTGGGAGGTGCATCGACCAGAAGGGGAGTCCATTGGCCATCCATCGGCTACAAAAAGAGCTCATCGGCCAAATATTTAGCCGATCAGCTAACAATTTGGCCGATCGGCCAAAAATGGCAATTTTGGGGCAGTTTTGTCATTTAGCCTCGGGTCTTTTAAATATAGGGTTCCAAACCCTATATTCTCACTTCTCCAAGCTCGAAAAACATTTCTCCCTCTCTCTACGTGATTTTTTTTGCTTCAATCCATGTTTTCCTTTGTTTTCGAGCCTCCCAAGTTGTCCGATTCGCGAAACCCTTCCCGTTTCACACACTTTGAACCGAACAAAACTCGATTTCTGTGTCCCTTTTTTGGTTTCCACCACTTGGGGTTTGTTTCTCCCGAGTTTATCTTGATCTTTGTGCCTTTTTCCACAATCTGACCTTTTCTCCCATTTTTCACCCCTCGGGGTTGACTTTTGGTCTTCTTGCCCATTTTTCGCATCCTCGGCCATTTTCGCATCCTCGGCCATTTTCGCACTCTTCTTTAGATGGCAGACGACATTCCACGGGGTGGGACTCCCTCTGAGATGGACGTGTATCCTGAGGTTGAGTTCTTGCCTCTTCGCGTCCGACCATTCGATTCGGCGACCTATAGGCCGGCGATACATGTGTTGCGTCCCGATGGCATCCACCACTTTAGGAGTTATGCTCGGGGTGCGCCACTGGAGCTCATGTTGCGCGAGCCAGAGTCACATCTGTCTTATGGCGCTGTCGAGGTATACTCCTTCTCTGTTTCATTTTCTACAATGTAGAATATCTAACTGCGATAGTCGATTCTGTTCTTTAATAGATATACTGATATGCCATATGCTTAGTTCACCGTGAGCACACCCACACCCGATATCTGTATAAACTTGAACACATGCACACACACTGCATATTCAACTGAATAACCTAAACACACTGATACATCATGTGCTTAGTTCACTGTGAGCACACCCGCACCCAATATCTGTGTAATCTTGAACACATGCACACACACTGCATATTCAACTGAATAATCCAAACACACTGATACATCATGTGCTTAGTTCACTACGAGCAGACCCGCACCCAATATCTGTGTAGACTCGAACACATGCACACACACTGCATTTTCAACTGAATGCATTCAAAAACTGTATTTCTAACATTGCTTCGCAACTGCTTGTTTTGAACACAAGGAGATTTCCATGCCTTCCGGGGGTATGGGAACACCGTTGCCCATGGTTGGTACATGGAGTTGCCCGATGCGGTCCCCCACATCGTCGACCAGGCCGGCTTCGGCACTTTCTGCATGGGACTCTCGCCCCTCACTGCGAGTAGGCTCCTTCTTGCTGCTTTGGTGGAGAGGTGGTGGGATACCACCGATTCCTTCCACCTTTCTGCTACAGGGGAGATGAGGATGACTCCCTTCGACTTCTCGATGCTCACCGGCATCGGGGTAGGGGGTGATCCGATCCCCTTTGATACTGATATGGATGAGTGGGACGCCATCCAGGTGTACCTGCTCGGCAATCGACCTCCTCTCTCCCGTCCCGGATTCGTGAGGTACTCTTGGTTCGAGGACCACTTCAAGATTCAGGCGCCCATGACTCGCGAGGAGGAGGAGCAGTACGCCCGCAGCTTCATCATGTTCCTGTTGGGGACCACACTCTTCGCCGACCGGGCGAACACTGTCACCCTTTACTTGCTGAGCGCACTGGTGCACGTGACCAGGATCCGCTGCTATGACTGGGGTGGCACAGGCCTGGCCACACTTTATGGATATATGAGTTCATCCTCTTGCCACAGCAGACACTTGCTTGGAGGCTACTGGCAAGCCTGGGAGGTACACCTTCTTTTTTTATTTTACAATTTTGCTTTATACTATCTGTACACCACACACTGCACACACGCAATCTGCTTTACACTGGTTGTACACTGCACACATGCAATCTATTTTACACTGCACACTGTTCTCTGATTTATGCTTTATTCTGTATTCTGCTTTATCTGATAAGCATACTGATATTTGCCTTGTTACGCTCTACAATTGTGGGTGTATGCCTACTTTCCTAGGCTTGCCCCAATGCCAGATGTGGAGATCCCCCTCAACGTTCTGTTCTCTCACTGCTTCGATGTGAGGTGTGAGCAGAGGTCGCCGGAGTCCTTCATGTTCTTCCACTGATATTTCGACACCATCACCACCGCAGAGGTATTTCAAACTTTAGAGTTCATTTAAGTTTCACTTTACATTGTACATTCAACAGTAGATAACAAACTGTATATCATTTGCAGATCACCTGGCAGCCCTGGGCTCCGTTGCCGGACATGCTGAGGGACCAGTACACAGGCGCTCAGGAGACTGCCCGATTCAGGATTCTGCTAGAGGGCCCGATCTATCGGGCTTGGTACCTGGGCGAGCGCTTCCTGCGCCAGACCTTGGGCTTACCGGAGCAGATAGTCCCGGCGTTTCCTCCTACCCACATGAGGCACACTGAGAGATATACCCTAGAGGAGATGATGGACTACACGATCGGCTGGGACTCAAAGCCCCTTAGAGACGAGGGCGACTACACCGAGTTCATCCAGGCCTATCTGATGCGGCCTCTGACCGATGTTTGCCGAGCTGAGCGAGAGAGACCTGCAACACCAGTGACCGGAGCAGGAGCACCGAGGGCACCTCAGGCCCGTAGCAGGAGTGGGTCCCGGAGAGGACAGGGGGTCGGGTGGCCAGAGCTGCCCACCACCATGACATGCCGAGGGCAGGGTGGGGAGATGTATCAGATACCCATTCCTCCTCTGGCTGATCATGAGCTTGTTGGAGTTCGCGGCTCGACCCCTGTATGTATTCCTATACTTTGCATTCTGTACAGTCATTTCATTTCATTTGATATCCCATAGAATACTAATGATTTCAACACTTTTGCAGGCTTCCATCGAGTATACTAGTCAGTCTCTGGAGCTGACGGCTTCCGTGATGGGGACACTGCAGCGGAGCATCGCCCTGCTCACCATCTACAGAATTCCGGTGAGTTCTTTTAAACCTAGTCCTGAAACTTTGCATATTCTGTTCCATGCATGATCTGGCACATCGCGTTACCAATACGACACTCGATACACTACATTGACATACCACTCACGGCACTGATACACTGTAACTCACACACTGCTCACAGCATTGCTCACGGCATTCGTATACTGTACACATACACTGCATTCGGTATTCATACTCTGCTTTACATAGCATAACTGATGCATTTGCTCACTGTTCTTTTCAGGCCCCATTCCAGATTCCGGCCACGGGAGCTGCTCTAGCAGGGCCTTTTGTACCTGCCCGAGGAGGAGGGGGAGTCAGGCGGGAGATGACGATCCACAGCTGAGGCAGGCACAGGCGCACCCGTGCTGAGAGCAGTTCACGGTAGCCTTCCCCTGATGATTCTGATGCAGAGGCAGAGTCTTCTTAGGGTGAGGCTGGAGATAGCATAAATTCAGACTACGGAGCTGGAGGTGGTGATCCTGGACCCTCGTCCAGGAAGAGGACCAGGACGGATTCCCGTGCCTAAGACGATTGATGTTGATCTAGACATTGCTGCTTTTCTTTTCTACTTTATTCAGACATTTTGTTGTTTTTCTCCTTTTTTGCTTTACTTTTCTTTTTGCTAGTAGTTTAAAGCACATTGTACTGCCTCAGGCAAGTTTTACTTTCTTCAAAACTATGTACTTTTGCAAGAGACATATGATGAAATGAAACAGCTATTTTGTTCAAAAAGTGTTACATTTGTACATTCTATGCATCGCATCGTATTTCATAACAACGTAAATGAGATTGAACTTTGTTTTGAAAACCAAACGCTCGAATTGCATCAATTAGGTAGTGAACCAACTAACGACAAAACAACTCGATAAGAAAAACAAAGAACTCGATAAGCTGACCAAGTGTAATTACAACTCGATAAGAAAAACAAAGACTTAAAGAATACGAAATACAACTCGATAAACAAAAGTACAACAACTTGATAAGTAAATTGAAGTAACACAGGCGCGACTTCGCAAAATCATCACCGGAAAGCATTGGAAGTGGTACCAATCACAAATTCTTAGCATATTCAACATATAGACTGCTCATAGAACAAAGGGAGAGGCCATTGGCCAAAGGGAAAGGCCATTGGCCACAAGAAATGGCCATCGATCAACATTTCTAGCCGATCGGCCAAAAAAGATGGTCGGTCGGCACTATTTTTGGCCGATCGGCCAAAAATGGCAAGGACCTCCAGAATGTTGACAGCTGTCTTCCACTCAACACCTTATCTTCTACAAAAGCCTTAGCTTCGTAGTTTTCCTTATTTCAGCTTTTATTTGTACCAAATGGAAGAATTTCTTGTCCAAAATCTCACAACTTGGATTGCCAACTTGGATGGCTCAGAAAGGCTAAATTTCTGGGGTTTCAGCATAAATGCACTATTCACGTTGGGTCACACTCCGCTGTGTTTTCCATTCCTCTATGCCGCGGCAAGGTTTTGGAATCCGGTAACACATGTCTTTAGCTTTGGTGGTCAAGAGATGTGTCCCACTTTCGAGGATTTCCAAGCTTTAATGGAATCCGAGCGCGATGAAGAAATCTTGCCTCAACTCCGGTTCGGCCACGTCCAAGCTTTAGAAAGGATGTGCAGCCTTACTTTGCATGACGCTCGGTCATTGATTCACAACGGAGAGCTGGACATTCGAGCTTGGTTTGTCGATTTTCTGATGCCGGTGACTGCGGCGACCATCATTGGCAGGGTTATCGGTAACATGCGCTTTGCTTGTGCATGTTGTCTCATTTCTTACTTGCCCCAGGCTCCAGTGGGTTTAGCACTTGTTTGATTGAAGTCACCGAGGGCTTAAGAGAGGGTAAGAGCTGCATCGCCATGACACTAGCCGAAACATTGATGGGCTTGGGCGTTTTTCATCGCCGGGAGATGGCTAGGTTTGCGGGAAGTCCACTACTATTGCAGGTAATGTTTCCCATCCCATCTCACATATCCTGCTCACATCACTCGGCCCTCAGGCTCATTTTTTTCTCTCAAAACCCTTTGCTCACTTTTTCTCTCAACGTACACCTCTCTATTCTTTAATCTCTCATTTTTCATCCCTCCCCAAGTATGGTTGTTGAACAAGTTGAGAGTGGTGGACTCATGTCTAGCATATTCAGCTCGCAGCTGTTTCTTCCGGCGACGTCTAGTCGATGCTCCGGATGAAGAATGGTAGTATAATTGGATGTGCAGTTTGTCTACGGACCACATTGCTTGGAGCTGCCCCTGGCTCAATCTGTTGACGATGAGCTATAGCATGACTCGCCAGGCCGAGATCCAGTTGATCGGCCTGACACACTGCGTGTTTTACTTTCCGTTTCGATTCCGGCACCAGTTGAGACATGATCAGACTTGCCCAGAAGAGGGGATTGAGTACCCTGCTACATTTCCAGTCCGAGGCGCGCAGCTAGCTCGGTATGCCACTACATGGAGGACGAGAGAGCTTTTGGCCCCCGCTCCCACTTTCAGCTACACCCTCTCTGATGAGTGCATAGATTGGCTCAATGAAGAGGCACAGGTAGGGCCCATTTTGGCATCAGAGGCTTCGACCAGCTCTGGGAGGAGACGTAGGAACACCTGACTATGCCTCGAATTTATTTGCTTTAATCAGAACTTTCAAGTTTTCTTTATGAATGTAATAAAAGCAACTTCAATTTGTATTCAAGAATAAGAGAACTCTGTATTAAAATCAATGAAATTGAAGGTTCTGGTTACTGAAAATTTTCTGTTTGGTCCAAAAACGGTCTAAGTTGTAAAAAGATTATTTTGAACAAAATCAACTTTTATTAAAACTTTTCAAAACCATTTTCGATATGGATCAGAACTGGACACGCCTGAGATCTGTCACTGAGATGCACAACCCCGGATCCAAACAACTGGAAAGTTGCCCCTAGTCTGAATAGCACCGCACTGGAGATCACAACAGAGCTCTTGAATGCTGAATAGACAAAGATGACGAAACATGATCACATGGACAAAGTTGATCGGGGAAATGTTTATGGCTGGACTTCAGGATGAAGTTGCCTACGTATCCCAAAGATGGGAATCAAGCCTTACGTAGTTCGGCTTGGGTTCACTCATGTATTTACGCTCTTCTTTTGCACTCTAACTTTTGCCAAGGCCGCCATTTGCGGGTTTTCAACCTTGCGAGCTCAGTTTTTATAATTTCAAATTTTTCATGCTCTAACTTTTGCCTTGGTCGCCCTTTCGGGTTTTCGGCCTAGCGAACCACTTAGGGGAAATATTTCTTCAACTTGTCCATGTTGATCGGTTAGGAGAACTCTAGGCCATCTAGGTCTATCAGAACGACAGCTCCACCCGACCAGATAGCCTTAATGATGTAAGGGTCAGTCCAATTGGGTCTGAACTTGCCCCTAGGGTCATGGATGGGAGCTCGGTTGTCTTTGAGCACCAAATCTCCCTCTTTCAAATTACTGGACTTAACCTTCTTGTTGAAAGCCCTGGCAATTCTACGTTGATAACCCTGAACATGGTACAGTGCTTTCAGCCTTCTCTCGTCAAAGAGCATGAGTTCTTCGAACCTGCTCTACTGCCAATTTGCCTCAGTTATCTGATACTCAGCCAGTACTCGCAATGACGGAACCTCAATTTTGATAGGTAGAACAGCCTCCATCCCATAGACCAATGAATACGGAGTCGCCCCAGTATAAGTTCTAATTGAAGTCCGGTAGCCCCACAGAGCAAATGGCAACTTATTTGGCCAGTCCCGGTAGGTTTCCACCATCTTTTGCAGTATGTGTTTGATGTTCTTGTTGGCGGCCTCAACTACTCCGTTGGTCTGTGGCTGATATGTAGACGACTTATGAAAAGCCACGTTGTACTTGTCCAACAAGTCAATCACTTCCTTCTTGAAGTGGGAACCATTATCTGAAATGGTCTCGTTCGAGACCCCATAGCGACAGATGATGTTGTTCCTAATAAACTTTGCAACATGCGAAGCCTTCAAAACTGCATAAGATTGGGCCTCAACCCACTTCATGAAATAGTCTATCGCGACCAGAATGAACTCATGCCCATTGGACCCCTTTAGAGTGACAGCCTGAATTACATCAATTCCCCAGACTAAAAATGGCCATGGCGAAGTCATGTTGTACAGTTTCGACGACAGAATGTTCATGTGGTTTGCATGGATCTGACATTTGTGGCATCGCCGGACAAAGCCAATACAATCCTCCGCCATGGTGGACCAGTAATAACCTTGTCTAAGGATCTTCCGGGCTAGCACCACCCCGTTCATGTGCGCTCCGCACTCTCTTCCATGGATGGCCTCCATCAGGCGCTTTGATTCTTCGGCATCAACACACAACTTATGCATCCCGAGATGACCTCTCTTGTACAGTTTACCCCCGCAGACGATGAACTGAGGAGCCATTCTTCGAATTGCCCCCTTATCTTTGGCATTTGCCCCTGGTGGATATGCCTATTTTTCCAAGAAGTTCCAAACATCGTAATACCAGGGGTTCTCATCTTGAACCTCATCTATGGCAGCAATCAACTCGTAGGCCGGCACAAATTTCTGGTCAATGATAATCGGACGCATCCGAACTCCAAAAGGGATGTTTGTCATAGAAGATAGAGTTGCTAGTGAATCTGCGAACCTGTTGTTCTCTCTTAACAGATGAGCGAAGTTTAGCTTCTCAAACCGAGGAATCAGCAAGTCCAAGGTCTGGTGGTAGATTCTCATCTTTTCTTCTTTGACTTTCCAATCTTCTTTAGCTTGAGATACAACAAGGTTCGAGTCCCCAATGACGTCCAACCGTTTTGCCCATAGTTCTAGGGCGGTTTCTAAACCGGCAATGCATGCCTCATACTCTGCCTCATTGTTTGAGCCTTTGAACTGGAGTTTGAATACTAGGGGTATGCGGAAATTGTCAGGTGCTATCAGCAACACCCCTATCCCATACCCCTATTGGTTTGATGCTCCGTCAAAGTACATCGTCCAAGTTTCATCTTCGACATGGAAAATAGCCTCGTCTGGGAATAGGTACTCAACTGCTTCATCCCCATCCACTGGGTGATCAACTAGGAATTCTGCTACCGCTCTCCCTTTTACTGACTTGCGCGTCATATATTTCAGATCAAATTCGGAAAGCAAAAGCAACCAACGGGCTAGCCTACCCGTAAGTGCTGGTTTCTCGAAGAGATATTTAATGGGATCTAATCTCGAAACCAGCATTACAGAGTGAGCTAATAAGCAGTGCCGCAGCTTCTTGATAGCCCATACCAAGGCCAGACAAGCCTTCTCCAGCGGAGTGTAGCGGGTCACATAATCCAGCATTTTCTTGCTCAGGTAGTAGATAGCTCTCTCCACTTTGTCCTTAGACTCCTGTGCAAGCATGCAGCCCATTGTAGTTTCAGTCACTGAAAGATACAAAATCAACGGTTTTCCCGGCTCAGGCGGTGACAACATGGATGGGTTCTGAAATTATTGCTTGATCTGTTCAAAAGAAGCTTGGCATCGGCCGTCCCATTAGAACTTCGTTCCTTTCTTCAGGAGACCAAAGAGTGGTTCACAAGTCAAGGTTAATTTAGCAATAAACTGTCTTATGAATTGCACTTTACCCAGAAGGCCTCGCACCTCCTTTTTAGTCCTTGGTGGTGGCATTTCTAAGATGGCCTTGATTTTGGAAGGGTCGACTTCGATACCTCTCCGTGTGATCAAGAACCCTAGTATTTTCCTTGCTGTAACACCAAACGTACATTTCTGAGGATCCAGCCGCAATCGAAATTCTTTGATCCGTTGAAAGAACTTTTGCAAGGTGGTGTAGTGGTTCTCTCTTTCCTTCGACCTGACAATCATGTCGTCCATGTACACCTTAACCTCTTTGTGGATCATGTCGTGCGACAATCATGGTTGCAGCCCGTTGATATGTAGCTCCAGCATTCTTCAGCCCAAACGGCATCACCCTATAACAGTAGGTCCCCTACGGGGTGGTAAAAGCAGTCTTCTCCCGGTCTTCGGGTGCCATTACAATCTGATTGTAGCCTAAAAAGCCATCCATAAACGAAAGCAACGCATGCCCCGCAGTGAAGTCCACTAACTCATCGATATGCGGCAGAGGAAAGTCGTCATTCAGGCTAGCTTTGTTCAAATCCCTGAAGTCCATACATACCCGAATTCTATCGTCTTTCTTCGGCACTAGAACTATGTTAGCCAACCAAGTTGGGTATTCAGATACCAGCAGGAACCCTGCGTCAATTTGCTTGGTAACCTCTTCTTTGATCATGATAGCCCAGTCCGGGCGGATCCTTCTGAGTTTCTGTTTGACGGGTCAGGCCTCTGGGTCAAGAGGGATCCGGTGCTGTACAATCTCAGGATTGATTCCAGGCATGTCTTCATAAGACCACGCGAAAACATCTTTGAAATCTTTTAATAAAGCGACTAAGCGCTAGCGCTCCTCCGAAGACAATGTGGACCTGATCTGGACCAGCTGCGGGTCCTTCTCAGTACCAACATTAATTTGGATGATTTCATCAACCGGTGGTTTTACAAACCTCTCCTGCTCTTGTTCTAGCAAATATTTCAAAATCAGAGGAATTTCTTCCTTGTCATTTTCATTGAAGTTTTGAAAGCCTGAATTAATGCAATAAATCAAGGGTACAGAAAAGTAATCGAAGGCCACAGCCTCACAATTCTCATTAATCACTTCATCCAGTCCATCTGATTCCTCTATTACAACAGACTCAAAGGAGAAAAAAAAAGATGACCTAGACAGGACTGTGGCATCCGGCTTGTCACCCCCAGGAATACCGGACTCAGACTCAGACGAGTTGGAACCTGATTCCGACTCTACAGACTCGGTGAAATCAGATTTCGGCTCACTTCCTAATCCGGTGCTGCTCGATAAGAATCCTTTCTCGTACTGCCAGACGAGGGAGGGTGCGATGGATGTATCCAAAATGTTTGAAGATGGGCTCGCAGTCGCTTCATTTCCAATCATAGACACTGAGAGATCATCCCCTAAGCACTCATGTACGATCGGAGGATCTGATAGTAGACAAGCTAGTGCTACCCCCATTTCAATCTCGATGCTCTCGGAATCCACTTCCTTGCACTGCTCAACCTCAGTTGATGAGTGTGTCTGCTCCTCGGCAACATCATTCCTGGATATTTGCGAGTCGAAGAAGATTTCAAATCCCGGCAAGCGCCTCTTCTCTGTGTTTAGCCATGGCTCTGGGAAGCCGCATAATGGAAAGTCTTCCCCCTCCCAGACAATGTGTCCGTTCAGGGTGCCCTGAATAGGCCGATGCATCAAATCAAAATGCCTCCCGGTCTGCTTGGCTCTGGCTCTTCCGGCCATTTCTTTGCCTTTCCTCACCCAGTCCTCTCTGGTAGGCAAATAACCTAAGCCAAAGGTATGCGGGTTGTGTGGCACTTCGGCCGATACAGTAATGCCTTTCCGGCCACTTTTTCCTAGTCCCATCCCAGGGATGTAATGGAGCTTGTTCATAAGGTAAACTGATTGTGCGCTGACATATAACCTTTCATCAACAGCCAAGATGTTCTGTTCGACCCAGACCTTGGCTACGGTAAATCCTGACAGGAACACATCCTCCGTGCCGTGCTCGATCTCCAATACTGGCGTAGACACCTCTGGCGGCAGATGGATTGACGAATTCCCAAAAACTATAGCCACCCCTTTCCCATGGGGATATTTCAACATTTGATGCAGGGTGGAAGAAACCGCCTTTACCTGGTGCAGCCACGGCCACCCTAGGAGTAGATTAAAGGTGGCAGGAACGTCCAAGACATGAAAGTAAATCTCGTGTTGTCCTGGACCAACCTAGGTCCGAATCTTCACGGTCCCCATCACCTCTCTGCTTGTATTATCATAGGCCCTTATCACTTGGGCAGTTAGCACAAAGTCCATGGGCTTCAACCCGATTGCATATGCTGTCCTCGACGGGCACACATTAATGGCGGATCCTATGTCGACAAGAACCACTGGTATCCATTTGTCTTTACACTCCACAGAGATGTATAGAGGTTTGTTATGGTTTGCGCCCTCAGGCGGTAGCTCCTTGTCAGTAAAGGTTAACGTCGGGGAAGCTCCTCCCGGGAAGACCAGTCTTACCAGCTGCTCAGGCGTGGTATCTATTGAAAGTTTGGCCTTGTCCATCGCCGAAAGGACAACCTGGCGACGAACTCTTGAAGCCATTAGCAGTCCCCAGATGGAGATGTCTGCCTGTATTTTTTTCAACTGTTTCAACACAGCTTCTTCTTCGAATAACTTTTCTTTCTGCTTCTCCACCTCCTTGTCCTTCTCGAACGCCTCTGGTTGATCTAATTGTGGGGGCTTGAAATACTGCCCATTCCTAGTCATGTGGTCAGCTTCGCCAATACACCAGGTATCATCCGGTTGGCTTTGTCCCTAGTTTTCATCGGTGTGGGCAAGACATAGATCATCATCTTCCCACCACATGCCATCGGCAGCCGACAGACACCTGTCCGGCTCCGTTACAACCATTCCTGTGCCCACAACACCTTCCATTCCTGTGCTCGCAGCACGTTATGTCCCTACAGGGGCTTTGGCTTTTCTAGTCCTCTCAGAATCTTCGATCCTTTCCCGCTCAAACTGCTTTAGTACAGCTTGCTGTTTAGTTTCTTCTATTCCCCAACTACTTATATCTTGAGCAAAATTCTTAACACCGTGGCTCTCCGGAGATGCACTCTGCTCTTCGGTCCTTCTGGCCACTGTTGATGTCCCCGTCCCTGACGGACCCTGTTCTTGTTGAGGCCGCTCAAACACCCCAATTGCACTGTTTTGGGCAGTTTACATTCACGCTATTTTGCGCATCGCATTGTTTTGTGCAGTTTATCATTCGCGCTATTTTGCGCACCTCAATCGCACTGTTTTGTGCAATTTACATTCGCGCTATTTTGCGCATCGCACTGTTTTGTGCAGTTTATCATTCGCGCTATTTTGCGCACCTCAATCGCACTGTCTTGTGCTTTGCATATCACATTGCGCTATCTTGCGCACCTTACCTGCACTTGTTAGTGCATTGTATCGCGCTATCTTGCGCACCTTATCTGTATCGCACTGTTTTGTGCAGTTTACATTCGCGCTGTTTTGCGCATCGCACTGTTTTGTACAGTTTATCATCCGCGCTATTTTGCGCAACTCAATCGCACTGTTTTGTGCTTTGCATATCACATCGCACTATCTTGCGCACCTTACCAGCACTTGTTAGTGCATTGTATCGCGCTATCTTGCGCACCTTATCTGTATCGCACTAAGTCTGTGCATTCACCCTGCTTGTACTGTTTTGTACACCTTTAGCATCGCACTATTTTGTGCATCTGTTTAGCACTGTTTTGTGCATTCACTCTGCATCGCACTGTCTTGTGCACATTGTATTTTTGTATCATCCGCATTGTCTTGTGCACTCCTTGGTCCAGGAGACCTTAAATCCTCTGGTCTAGGAGACCTTAAATCCTGCATCTTTATTCACACTGTCTTGTGCACCCTCCGGTCTAGGAGACCTTAAATCCTCCAAAGGTGCAAATCCTTTGGTGTTTGTCGTGCCTGAACAACTTCCAGTGGTCTGGTTGTAACAACCCTCATACTGCTTACCGATTAATGACTGATTGATTACCGATAGACACTGATTACCGTTAAACTGAATTGATTATGACTGATAATTAAGCTGATTAAAAGTACTGAACTGACTGACTGGAGTCTGGAATTAATTGACTGACTGTATCTGTTTAAATGCATAACCTATCTGTTTGATTGTTTGATTATCTGTTCATGTTTTATGTTTAAACTGCTAATTGAAGGCCTTATCGGTGGCCGAACCGGGAATCGATTAATGTTTTATAATCCTCATAATTAATGTGAGTTTATGGTGTATTTACCTGAAAACTGATTAGGTATGACTAAATTAGATTAAAACAAGCTAATTAAAGAGTTAGACTTAATTACCAAATTGCCATTGTTAGTGGGCCTCTTATTATAACATATTAGAGCCTTGTGCACACTTGAAACAAACATTTCCTCAGCCTTATTTGATGCTCTAGCCGACCTTAGAGAGAGAGAGGAGCTAGAAGAGTTGAGTTCAACTTGTTTCATGGTGAATTGGCTAGAATTGCTTAAAGAATTGAAGGTTGATTACTAATTTGAGCTCCCTCACTTCTAATTCTACACCTAAGGTAGATCATTCATCATCTTAATGGTGTCTTTGAGTTGTTCTTGCATGAATCATGCTTCATTGTAGAACTAAGTCATGAATTGGTTCATTGTTGTTGAATTAAAGCTTAATGGTTGCATGCATGTACATATATTGAAGTTTTGAGGTTGTAGTTCATAATACCTCACATGCATGTCCATCTTTTGGTCATACTCCATGAGTTCATCTTGTTTTTGAAGGTTTGAGCTCTTTTGAAACAGCACTAAAGCTTTGAAGATGATTTAAGATCATGCATGTCACATTTGAGTTGTTGTTCTTGAAACTTGGTTTGAAATCATGTTTAATTGAACTACCTTTGGGCTTTGATTTCTCAAATTGATCTTTGAAACATGCTATACTATGAGTTTTGAAGTGTTTTCCAGAAAATTAGCCCAAAAGGATCGAATTTGATGCATTGGAACTTGATTTGAGCATTGGAGTTCAAATCTGGATTTTCCAGATTTTGGTCTCCCGCTCGAGCGGGGAAAGTGGCGCTCGAGCGGGGAATTCGAGCTCCCAGCATCTTGCACTGTTTTACAGTCCGCTCGAACGGAGTAATGTACGCTCGAGCGGAGACCTTTGTTGCATGACCGCTCGAGCGGGGAAACTTGAGCTCGAGCGGGACTCTGTTTTTCTGAAAATGTTTTAAATGTGCATCTTTGCATCCTCATCCCATTCTAGGCGTTCTTAGGCCTAGTTTAAGACATCTTGTTGAGGATATAGATGTAGAACACGCCGAGGCATTAGGGATTAAGTTGTTAATCTTTCCCAACTGTGTAGCTTAGTGTGTGTTCAATCTGTTAACTGTGTAGGGTTGGCGACTGGGGAGACACGCTCTAGCTTACTATAGCCCAGAACTCTGTGAGTAACATTTGTGTAAAGATATGTTCAAACTGATTATCTTCTGAACAATTAAACTGAACTGTTTCTGAACGGTATTGTTAACTGAATGAATGAATGTATGACCTATATTCTGAACTGTATTGTGGCATCCTTAGCAACTACTGTTATTGACAACTACTGTTACAGAGATCTCTGTCGGTTCCCATGTTGGAACCACTACTGTTTACTGATATGATGGCCATCATTCACTGTTTGGTCTATTAAGACCCGGTCTATTAAGACCTACTGTACTGTTTAGCTACTGGATGTACCACATATGACTGTTATAATCTGTGAAACTTGGAGCAAAGTGCTGCACGGAACTAAGTGCTACAAAGTGAGTCACCTCTAGAATCTGTGCGAGACACCTCTTGAGTCCATAAGAACTGTACTGTTACTGTTACTGTTACTGCTACTGTACTGCCACTGTACTATTACTGTTACTGTTACTGCTACTATACTGCCACTGTACTATTACTGTTACTGTTACTGCTACTGTACTGCTACTGTATTGTTATCGTTACTGCCACTGTACTGACGCTGCTACTAGTACTGCTAACGGATGTACCACGTACGATTACTATGATTTCTAAACGACTGTTACGGCATCAATATGAGCCACAAACTGACTGACCGATATACTGAATCAATGAACTGTTTAAATATTGAAAAGACATTCATCCTAAACCTCTTTACGTATTATGTTATTCGCTGGGCTTTAGCTCACTGCTCCTATATATATGTAGGTGTTCAGGCACTGGACCGCTGCTAGGAGCGTCAGGCAAGTTTTTGTTTTGTCAGCCAACCACTGTGCCTCACTGTGAGGTTCTAAGCCGTTCAAGCTTCGGCTTTGGGGTGTTTTAATATTCCCTGTCCGTTCCTGTAACTGTTTTGTTTACTGTATAGACTGTTACTGTACCGTTTAATAGGGATTAGATCCATGTTCTGAATGATTGTGCATGTATGTGTAGACTGTCACAGCTCATTGGACATTGTTCATTTACTATATTGGCTTCCGCCAGGCCCTGTACTCTGTTTTACTGGTTTACTGTTAGGCAGGCCTTCGGTAATCTCGGATTACTGGCCGGTTACGGTGCTAAACCCATAGGGCCGGGTTTGGGTCGTGACAGAGTGGTATCAGAGCGATATTTAATCACGAGTTATACTGCACACACGTGTCCAAGTGAGCTATAGGATGTCCTAGAAAAGTAATTAGGGCATTGCATGAACATGAGAAGTGTGTATGGCCATGATTTGAATAAATGTGTTAATGTGTTTAAGTATGCAACTGTCTATGCTTATGATTACCATATTGTCTATGGTGAAATGAACGCAACCTACATGCATACTTAAAGAAGTTAAGTGGTATAACATGTAATGTGAATGTTAATACCGAATATGGAATCTATGTGATTATGGACGTGTGGTAGTAAAGGGTCATGTGACCGTACCTGAGTTGAATTGAAAGCATACACGCGTCTGATATGAAATAAAACGTGAAATCAGTAAGAACCTCTCCTGGATTGATAATCACCCTGTTGTGTGTAAACAAGGGAAAGGGCGAGGATTGCGAACGAAACTGAATCTTCTGATCTGAGGATTAATAGGCTAGAATGAATGATTGAAGCCTTAATCGAAAATCTGAGATAATAAAGGCAGACATATGTGCCTGAGCCAACTGAATATGAACTGATGACACTGATAGAGAAACCCAACGAACTGAAACCACCGAAATTTCTGGGAAGTACCGAACCACTGAAACTGAGGCTTGGGTTCAGAAACTGAGAAAATAGGTGAAGTGTTCTTCGAAAAATACTTTCCCCCAATGCATCCAAGATAGGGAAGTATCTGAGTTTGAACAACTTGAGTAAGGTGATAAGACTGTGGTCGAATGCAAGGTGAAATTTACCCAGCTAATTTGATAGGCACCCCACATGTTAGATACTGTCTACAAAAGAATAGAAAAGAATTGAAGGTGGGCATGACCTAGATGTGTTTGACTGAATTGACGTGCTAAAACCCAACAAAGCATGTAGATGCCCTGGATAGAGTATTAATGCCTGAGACAACGTAGCAGCATTGAAATATCCAAATCAACATCGTCGACCGAATCAGAAAGAATGAAACGGAAGTAACAGAAAGTGAAAATGACCACTGCGAATGGAAAACCTCGGGCAATAGCCTTGACCAATGATATACCTATCTGTACCGATTGTGGGAAATAACATTAGGGCGTTGCCACCGCCTGTTGGAAACTCGCTTTAGACGAGGACAGGAAGGACACTTGCCTAAATCTTGCCCACAAACTCAACCGAACGATATTGAGTCTAAATCTAGACCCTAGTTCCAGAGAATGCTCGGAACACTGAGATGACTGACGCGGGTATTTACCTTAACTATGTGTAATTGCCTATACGAACATTTGAGTGGGAATCGTACATTCCTTAATCCGATAAAGACTGTGAACATACTGACGGAACCAACTGAATTACTGAAATTATGAACCCTATGCTATGAGAATTGTTAGGACTTGTGAACAGCGAGAATTTGCTGAGTTAGGTCCTTGTATCGTATTGCAACAACTGAGCGTGAACTATTAAGCATGACCTTTTGAACTGTGCTAGAACTGTTGAACGTGGGAACACCTTATGACTGACTGTAATTCGAGAAATCTGTACAGCTATGATTCGGACTGAACTATTATATATTGACGGACATCATTAAATGATCGGACCCTTGAACTCGAATTATATACGTGAACTGTTTGTGTGTGGGACTTCTGAAATTAAGAACCCATATTAGCTTGTAAAGATGAACTACTGCGTATGAATTTGCAAACGAATGCTCACATGCTAATTGATTTTAGACTCACACCTGTACATATGTTCCCATGCTTGTAATACGATTAGGGCTGTCAGGTCTGGACTGTGGTTAATGAGTCTTTCGGGATCTACTATTTGATGCGGACTATGTACAACACCGTAACGCCTTATGTTAACAATTACCTATGCTATGAAAACTGTTTGGACTCATGTACATGTTCGCATACCTTTGCTTAAGAATGTTACTAGACTGGGTAGACTTATGACTGTACCTTTGCTCGAACTGATTGGTATATAATTTGTTGATAACTTAACCGTTGGGACTATGACTCTAGAATTGTGTGACTGAATAAAGACCCCGACGAATAAACTCTTGACCGTGAATCGTGATCGTGGAAAATTGACATGACTGTTTGAATAGACCTGCGAGCCTATGCTCTAGTGACTGTATGACTGATTTGGAACCCTCGTAGGGCAACTCCCTATTATGTGTCCGAGAATCTCGCGTAATGTATTGATGTATGCCATATGCCTATATGAAAGATTTATTTGGAAGTTGCTATACTGACTGTGATGTTTACCTCTCGATGTGAATAACTACATTGCCTGTAAACTTAATGGGAGGAACACATTGTATATGATCTGTACTGCTTCGATATGAATTATAATGATACCAAACCCTGATGTAAGTTTGACAATAAATGGACTCAGACTAATTGCGCAACTACCGACTGTGTACTAAAATGACTGGAGTATGAACTTCTGTACCTCATCTGGAAATGATAAGAATGAAACTGCTACCTGATCTGATCCGATAGAACCGTGGGTTGATGAAACCCTTTGTGTAACTAATAGAACTTCTGTTTGATGCTTATGCTTCGAGCTCTTACTTATTATGATTGGGCAGAACTGGCATCTGAAATGACCTAGTCGAACTTTCATCGATTTGACTTGAGAAAACTCTTATTGAGAACTATTACCTGATTTACTTACAATATGGGGAAACTGGGTACATGACATGTGATTACTTACCCGGTATTACCGTTATGATTATGAACTTGTTTGACTAGGGAATGATTGTTTTGGTGATTACCATGCTTCAGAACTGATGGGATTTATTGACAACAGACTGGTTTTGATTATGAACCCTCACTATCTGGAAGTATATGTAATCAGTATGACTGCTTCCGTATTGATACGTGGTATGATCGAATCTGTAAGGACTGAAACTGATGAATAGTATGTGAATGATTACTTCAGAACTCTGTCTACTGCTATGGAAGTGATGTACAACTGACTGTGATGGATTACCGAATTAAGGACAAATTGAACAAAGACCAGATGAATGACTCAGAAGTGAACGAATCGAATCTCTGTAACTTAACGGGGGAAATTACTTATGAAATGAGGCCAGTGCAATCCATAACCCCGATAAGTACTTGATATAAGTAGTGTGATTACCACTACAGTAAAGTTGTGTGCAACTGTATTCATGTTCTGTGTCACGAAATAAGTTTTGTTTTCTGTAATGCTATATGTTGTATACTGATTAAGGGGTCAACCTCTGATATGTATTCGTGACTCTTAATATTATGTGGTATATGTTAGCTTCCCGGTATTGGAGGTTCCTTATGGAACTTATAATTGTCTGCACTCTGTTACCCGTACCGGAGGCCTCGTTACGAGGGCTCAACTTCTGCTCTGTATCCGAATCTGTTCCTGACTCTAAAACCTGACTAGGTCTAAGACTCCATTATAATTCGGACCCTAATCTCTGTATGCAATTTATGATTCTATTTCTGTGCACTGCTAAGATTGAGATTGGGTCATGAAACTGTTATGAATATGATTATGCTCCTGTTAAAGAGTGAAAGCTACTGTTATGTTAGGCGTTATCTCTGTTGCCGTATGTTAATTCGAGTTTGGAGGACCAAACTCTTTATAAGGAGGGGAGACTGTAACAACCCTCATACTGCTTACCGATTAATGACTGATTGATTACCGATAGACACTGATTACCGTTAAACTGAATTGATTATGACTGATAATTGAGCTGATTAAAAGTACTGAACTGACTGACTGGAGTCTGGAATTAATTGACTGACTGTATCTGTTTAAATGCATAACCTATCTGTTTGATTGTTTGATTATCTGTTCATGTTTTATGTTTAAACTGCTAATTGAAGGCCTTATCGGTGGCCGAACCGGGAATCGATTAATGTTTTATAATCCTCATAATTAATGTGAGTTTATGGTGTATTTACCTGAAAACTGATTAGGTATGACTAAATTAGATTAAAACAAGCTAATTAAAGAGTTAGGCTTAATTACCAAATTGCCATTGTTAGTGGGCCTCTTATTATAACATATTAGAGCCTTGTGCACACTTGAAACAAACATTTCCTCAGCCTTGTTTGATGCTCTAGCCGACCTTAGAGAGAGAGAGGAGCTAGAAGAGTTGAGTTCAACTTGTTTCATGGTGAATTGGCTAGAATTGCTTAAAGAATTGAAGGTTGATTACTAATTTGAGCTCCCTCACTTCTAATTCTACACCTAAGGTAGATCATTCATCATCTTAATGGTGTCTTTGAGTTGTTCTTGCATGATTCATGCTTCATTGTAGAACTAAGTCATGAATTGGTTCATTGTTGTTGAATTAAAGCTTAATGGTTGCATGCATGTACATATATTGAAGTTTTGAGGTTGTAGTTCATAATACCTCACATGCATGTCCATCTTTTGGTCATACTCCATGAGTTCATCTTGTTTTTGAAGGTTTGAGCTCTTTTGAAACAGCACTAAAGCTTTGAAGATGATTTAAGATCATGCATGTCACATTTGAGTTGTTGTTCTTGAAACTTGGTTTGAAATCATGTTTAATTGAACTACCTTTGGGCTTTGATTTCTCAAATTGATCTTTCAAACATGCTATACTATGAGTTTTGAAGTGTTTTCCAGAAAATTAGCCCAAAAGGATCGAATTTGATGCATTGGAACTTGATTTGAGCATTGGAGTTCAAATCTGGATTTTCCAGATTTTGGTCTCCCGCTCGAGCGGGGAAAGTGGCGCTCGAGCGGGGAATTCGAGCTCCCAGCATCTTGCATTGTTTTACAGTCCGCTCGAGCGGAGTAATGTACGCTCGAGCGGAGACCTTTGTTGCATGACCGCTCGAGCGGGGAAACTTGAGCTCGAGCGGGACTCTGTTTTTCTGAAAATGTTTTAAATGTGCATCTTTGCATCCTCATCCCATTCTAGGCGTTCTTAGGCCTAGTTTAAGGCATCTTGTTGAGGATATAGATGTAGAACACGCCGAGGCATTGGGGAAAAAGTTGTTAATCTTTCCCAACTGTGTAGCTTAGTGTGTGTTCAATCTGTTAACTGTGTAGGGTTGGCGACTGGGGAGACACGCTCTAGCTTACTATAGCCCAGAACTCTGTGAGTAACATTTGTGTAAAGATATGTTCAAACTGATTATCTTCTGAACAATTAAACTGAACTGTTTCTGAACGGTATTGTTAACTGAATGAATGAATGTATGACCTATATTCTGAACTGTATTATGGCATCCTTAGCAACTACTGTTATTGACAACTACTGTTACAGAGATCTCTGTCGGTTCCCATGTTGGAACCACTACTGTTTACTGATATGATGGCCAGCATTCACTGTTTGGTCTATTAAGACCCGGTCTATTAAGACCTACTGTACTGTTTAGCTACTGGATGTACCACATATGACTGTTATAATCTGTGAAACTTGGAGCAAAGTGCTGCACGGAACTAAGTGCTACAAAGTGAGTCACCTCTAGAATCTGTGCGAGACACCTCTTGAGTCCATAAGAACTGTACTGTCACTGTTACTGTTACTGCTACTGTACTGCCACTGTACTATTACTGTTACTGTTACTGCTACTGTACTGCTACTGTATTGTTATCGTTACTGCCATTGTACTGACGTTGCTACTAGTACTGCTAACGGATGTACCACGTACGATTACTATGATTTCTAAACGACTGTTACGGCATCAATATGAGCCACAAACTGACTGACCGATATACTGAATCAATGAACTGTTTAAATATTGAAAAGACATTCATCCTAAACCTCTTTACGTATTATGTTATTCACTGGGCTTTAGCTCACTGCTCCTATATATATGTAGGTGTTCAGGCACTGGACCGCTGCTAGGAGCGTCAGGCAAGTTTTTGTTTTGTCAGCCAACCACTGTGCCTCACTGTGAGGTTCTAAGCCGTTCAAGCTTCGGCTTTGGGGTGTTTTAATATTCCCTGTCCGTCCCTGTAACTGTTTTGTTTACTGTATAGACTGTATAGACTGTTGTAACAAGCCCGCGGGGGGACCTCGCTACAGCTCGGACTCGACTTTTCGTAGTCACGGTTCTAAGTCTGAACCAAAGAGTCCAAATTCGGCAAATCGTTTTGAGAAAACAGATTTTTGAAAGAAGTGCCAAACATGGACTGCTTTGCCAGATACAGAGTCGCCACCTAAATATTTTATTTTGGGAAATTTAGGAAACCCTGACTCGGTGCCAAAAGGCCACGTGTCCGTCATCACCAAAGTTGCCTCGGCTCGGGAACTTGGGTACGATTGGGGAAGGTCACTTCGTGAGCACCCCCGCTCGCCCGGTCATAGACCGGCCTCTACTAACCATGATATCAATTTTTGAAAACATTGTGAGTTCTTATTCCGGTTATTAGCCTAGGTTACTATGTGATGCTCACAGCATACAAGTATAGACTGGATCGCCTGAATTGGAACAAAACATTTCGTGCTTGTTTTTGAAAATGGTTTGCTACCCGCAGGTAGGCTTTAAAACATTTGATGATTTATTCCAATTTAAACAACCCAACCTTCACCCACAGGCATTCAGGCAGTTATATCAGATAAGCACATAGCCTCATGGTAAGCATGCTATCATGGTATTCACTCACACGCATGCAAGGATGCTAAAGCATAAAAACTCACCGAGTACTCCAAGCCAAAATAGACACTTATTAGAAATCATGCATGAATCCTAAGTATACAGAAATGCCTAACGCAACACATGCAAAAATGCAATTATAGTAGGCTCGGCTGTTCTAAGATGGTATATGAGATGCTACAGCTATCATGTATTCAACTTTGAAATTGAAAGTACAATGCAGTTAGTATGATGCGCCGAGCCCGGTGCATGCAATACAGATGAATGATGCAAACATGCTGTCATACCGTATGCTAATTTAAATATGCCCTAATCTAACCATCATAAGCGGATAAATAAAAGGGAGAAAGACGTGGGGTTGGAAGACATACAACACACCCACGCACACTTATTACAGTTGTGCCCTCACTCGGAGGGTCCGAATAAATAATACAGTCCAAATATTACAGTCCCCAAATAAAAGAATATTACAGATTTCTAATTAATTAATGAATTGACTAAGAAAGCAAATAAAACTGGCGTGCAAGCCAGGGACTGTCTTGCTTCTGATGGATGATGCATGTCCGGATCGTCTTGCGCGGAAATCCACCGGAATGCCCCAATTAGCCTCTGTTTAGCAGTTATCCTCGAAATGCGTGCCGAATCCCGAAAAATTGCTGATTCCTGATTTTACTGCAACAGAGAGCAGGAAAGGGGCACAGCAATGTATTTGCACAGATATATGCATGTCTCGATCCTCGTGCCACCAATCACGCATACCGAGGCATGATGGCCGAAGAGTCGAAATGCACCACTCAATATAGGATGAATGCACATGAAACTACAGCTAAAACCTAACTCCATCATGGATAATCCGGAGTGTCGGTGACTGGGGAATTGAGACACATTCCGTCACTCGGAGTACGAAATGTACCTCGTTTCCCGTGCCCGGGTTAACTCCTATTCCGGACACGATGCAATATGCATGATATGCATGAAATGCAACTAATATACAATCCTAACATACACAATGCTATGGAATGACGTGCCTCGAAATGCGTGCACACGGGCACGCGAACCGAGAAAATGACAGAATGCTGAAAATGAGATGCCTCGAAGTGCGTGCATACGGGCACGCAAACCGAGGTGATGACAGAATGAAAATGAGATGCCTCGAAGTACGTGCACACGGGCATGCAAACCGAGGCGATGACAGATACAATGAAAATGAGATGCCTCGAAGTACGTGCACACGGGCACGCAAACCGAGGCGATGACAGATACAATGAAAATGAGATGCCTCGAAATACGTGCACACGGGCACGCAAACCGAGGCGATGCTAAAATGACATGGAAATGACAAATGGGCTTATACCAACATGAGTGAGCCTCAGCCACACTCACATCGGATGCCGTCGGATAAAAAAGGAGTGCCTCGAAATGCGTGCACACGGGCACGCAAACCAAGGCGATGATGGAATGCGATGAAACATGGAAAAAATGATATGCAAGCATGCTAATGGAATTTCAGCAACAAAATATGGGGAAAACAGTCCCGAAATGAAGCGAAATGATATGAAATGCAAGGAAATGTCCCGAAATGCAACATTAGGCACCCGAAATGGCCTATAGCCATGCTAAATATGCACAACATGGACATGCAATGCAAAGACAGAAGCTAGAAAGCCCCAAGATAAGCACTTTTACAGTTATAAACATGGCCAAACAACAAATATAGGTATGGCAAAAATAGCATACAAGAATAGGGGCCAAGATAGGGGTAATGAAGCAAGTGGTATAAGCTAAACCCAAACTGAAAAATTTCCTTCTAGAACACTGAAGATGGACCAAAAATATGAACATTTACAGTATATGGCAGCCTCAAAATCAGTATACAAATATGCTAAAAATAGGATGCAAAACAAGGCCCAAAAGGTGCTATAACATGAAGTATATAAAATAATCACCAAACAGGAAAAAAGTGTGAATGAAACATGAAGTATAGGCCAAAACAAGGCCACTTTCAGTTCGGACCAAGGTCCAAAAACAGAAGCCAAGAGGGCTATCAACTTATGCAAAAATGGGGCCAAATAAGGGATTGAACTACAAGTGATACATGGAGACACCAAACAATGTTGAGCCCTTCTCCAATGTTGAAGAGGGGCTCAAAATAAGCCCTATATCAGTTTACAACATGCTCGAAAATAAATTGCTCATGGGTCAAAAATAGCATGTAAATCTATTACATACAAGATGGTCAATGAAGCAAGTGTATTATGGAGGGCTCAAACAGGGTTGAGCCCTTAATGAGAAGTGAAGATGAGCTCAAAATATGGCCCTTTTCAGTTAGGGCCAGAGCTTGAAACAAAAAGCAAGAGGGGCTTAGAAATGGAACAAGATAAAGGGTCAAAAGGGTAAAAGTGTAACTTACCCTTGAAGATTCGAGAATTTGTTGCTTCTTGGGTTGATTTGCAGCTTCTTTAGCCTTCAAGAATCCTCCCTTGCTGCTGGAAATGAGATGGTGGTGGTAGAGCTTGGTGGTGTAGAAGGAATGAAGGTTAAGAAGTTAGGGTTTTTTGGAGAATTGAGAAGGATGACAATGGAGTTTAGGGTTTGTGCTTGGAGAGGAATTTTTCTAACCCTCAAGAAGAAGACCCTCAGCTGGTTATAAGGTCAAGAAAGGGGTGTAAAAGGGGGGTGAATTGGAGAGCATAACTCTCTCCCAAAATATCCCCCGGATACAGAAAATATCTGGGGGATATTGCCCAACAGCTGGAAAGGGTACAGTGAGGAGAATACGGCCGGCCTCATACTTTTTCTGGAGGTGGCCGGCCGGCCACACCCCCTAGCCGGCCGGCTAGGGGTCAAAAGGGTCAACAAGATTCTTTGGCCGGCCAGGTATTGGGGAGGTAGCCCTATGTGTGTACAACACAACCATGTAATTGAAGTTCCAAGAAAGTGGGCCCAAGGGGTTCAACAATGGCTCGGAAAGAGGGGGTCAAAAGGGTCAAGTTGACTTACTGGCCGGCCATGAACTCTTAGGGGCCTCTCAGGTGTGTACATCATAGATATGTGGTTCAAAGTTCAAGAAAAAAGGTCCAAGGGGTTCAACATTAGCCCGGAAGAAAGGGGTCAAAAGGGTCAGGTGACCTTAATGGCCGGCCACCAACTTTTAGTGGCCTCCCAGATGTGTAGATCACAGATATGTTGTTGAAAGTTGGCAACACTAGCTCTAAGGTATTCAACATTAGCCTGGAAGTGCGAAAAACGGGCGCCGGGAGGCTCCGGAGGAGAGATAACTGGTTGCTGCAACAATTGTTGGCCTCCCACCCTTCAGTGACCTTCCTCGGGATAAAACAGAGGTACCTGCCAAAAATGAACAAAAACCGTTGCAAAACGAATGTTCCGGGGCCAAAACACGCAGTTCGGGGTCCCGAAAATGGGCTGTTAAGCACCGAAAATGGTATTCGACCTCAAAGTGGGTTTCTCAGCCCCCAGTGTCCCTCAAAAGGGAGAAAATAAGATGTATGCCAAAAATCAGAGCAATAGGAGATGGTTAAGCGGTCCCGAACCGAGGCACACGGCTTGACGGCTCCGAAAACCGGGAACCGGACTCCGAAATGGGCAAAATGGCCTACGGCCACCAAATGTAGCCTACGGACATTGAGAAATGGTCTACGAGACCTCTCCCTCCCTTCAGGAAAAGAAACAGAGAAAACCGAGTCTGGTTCGCAAACCGAGACAAGGCACAGAAAAGGGTTCGGAAGTCCGGAGGCAGGGCTTACGGCCGCGACTCTGAAACTTCTGAACGAGCACATTATGCAACATCACCAAGCGCTCAATCGGTAACGTCTGAGTCTTAAGGCCGGTCAAAAATGGGGTGTCTACAACTGTTACTGTACCGTTTAATAGGGATTAGATCCCTGTTCTGAATGATTGTGCATGTATGTGTAGACTGTCACAGCTCATTGGACATTGTTCATTTACTATATTGGCTTCCGCCAGGCCCTGTACTCTGTTTTACTGGTTTACTGTTAGGCAGGCCTTCGGTGATCTCGGATTACTGGCCGGTTACGGTGCTAAACCCATAGGGCCAGGTTTGGGTCGTGACACTGGTATAGCCACCTGCCTGTGTTAGCGGTGAGTTCCTTGGTGACCAACTGAGATGGGGGAAAACTAGAGTTCGAATGGCTCGTGCCTAGAATGCAAAGGTTCGGGATTTTCGAGACTAAAGTCTTGTTTAAATACCTAGGGGTATATCCTCGGCTTGAAATCTGTATGGCAGCCCCATAGATTGAGATAGCATGTGTATGCGCCTCAATTCTAGATACCGAATCAACCTAGTCTGTCACCCTGTTGAAGAATAGGGAAAGTTGCGACCATGGCCAGGGAGAAAAGTAGTACCTGCGGTTCAACCAAGAAGAAGGGGAAGATTCCCACATCAGCATGAGGTAGGACATTGCCAAGGTAAGTCATTACCGGTTGCCCCTGTAAGGTACCTTCCCTTCCTAGCTTTTACATTGCATTTTAGTTACTACATTGCATTGCATAAATCCTAAATTTTCAAACCGGCTTCGTGTAGCGTATAAGCCCAATCTTCAAACCGGCTTTGCGTAGCGTATAAGTCCACTTTTTAAACAGGCTTCGCGTAGCGTATAAGTCCAATTATCAAAATCTTCTTGCATAACATTTTGCATCCTGCCCTTAAACTACGCTGGTTTGATTCCTTGCAAAGGGATACGTAGGCAGCTTGCGGGCACAACCATTTATTTCTCTGTACTTTATTTGTTTGTCCAAGTCTTCGGCCTTGTCAAAAATGGGTCGTCTCTGGGCTTTGACATTCACTCCCGTCACTTCTTGACTTCTGAGTTCTGTTAAAGAGGGGCAACTATAGACACCCCATTTTTGACCGCCCTTAAGAATTGGGCACTACTGATGTTTCATTTGGTGGAGAAAGGTGTGCAGGGAAAAAGTTCAATTTCTTCGGCAAGAGGAGAGTCAAATCTCAACTTCATACCCCATTTTGGACCAAAGCTATTTTGAATGGTTTTTAGACCTTAAAACCCTCTCTTTCAAAACATTTTTGAATTAAAGTTTTTACAATGTTCCGAGGCTCACATTTTGTTAAATGTTGCGCTTTTCGGTAAACCGAGTCAGGACAGAGTGGAAATGAATGAAAGAGAGATGAAATCTTTGAAAAATCTTTCAAAACACCTTGTTTAGGGGTTTGGAGTTGAAGAAAAGAGGAGAAGAGAGAGGAAAACTAGTTTGGGAGAAGTTCGGCATGAATCCGAGTAGGACCGAAACTACGCGGCTTCACCGAAACAGGAATAACTCTTTGCACAGGAAGAATTTTGATATAAGGTTTATGCCATTGGAAATTTAACTTCTGGGGCTTCATTTTGCACTCAAGAATCTCCTAAAGCCAAGTCCGGATGGGGGAGATATGGTTGGTTGAAATAGGGCATCAATCCGGTTGGACCGAATCTGCACGGCTTCACCAAAATAGGCATAACTTTTTGCACATATGGAATTTTAATGCAAGGTTTGTGCCAATGGAAAGATAACTTCTGGGGTTTCATCCTAGGGAGAGGCAGACCACCTTGACCCTTTTGAACTGGTCGGCCAGCTCCCATCCTGTTTGTCTCAGTGAGTGTGTTCCAACTGTGCCAGCTGGGAGGCATTTGCTGCATCCTCCATACACAATGGAGGATCTTGGCCCTTGGTTTGAAGCTTCTTTGAGAAGATTTAGACCTTTTGTTCTATAAGAGAAACCATATCCCTCACTTCAAAGGGTTCAGAAAATTGCTAGGGCTAAACAATATACCTCTCTTTATGTCTCTCTCTTTTGAGCTCTAAATTGCTTGGTTCTTGGCCCCTTTGCACCACCTCTCATAGCCTAACACTTCCATCATCAACCTAAGGTCCTTGGAGGGTATTTTCAGAGGTTCAAGGTTGGGTTTTTGGGTCTAGAGGCTGCTGGTTTCTGCTGGTCTTCAGGGGTAACCATTTTTTCCCTTTTTGAGCATTATTTTGATCGATCTTTTAGCTATAATTGCAAGAATTTTCGAGCTTTGACATAAACTGAAAAGAGTCTTATTTTGAGTCCCTCTTGAAGTTTGTTTAAGGACATTTTTCTGTTAGAGGTCATCTACTCCCTTGTATGCTCCATCCCTCTTTTAAGGCTTATTTTACTTCATATCTTAGCCTTACTTGCAAGCATTTTAGAGCCTTGACATAAACTGAAAAAAGTCTTATTTTGAGCTCCTCTTGAAGATTGTTTAAGTTCATTTTTCTGTTGGGGGTCATCTACCCTCTTGCAAGCTTGTTTGCATCTTATTTTGAGCCTTGCATCTAGGCCTTGGTTTTGTGCTTTGTTTGGCCTTCTAGCCACTGAAATCCAGTGGATTTTCAGTGGCTAGCATACTATTTTGAGAGCCAAAATCAGAGGAGGGTGACCCCCTCTCTCCTTGCCTTGTTTGTTGGCCCTTTTGGCCTTACAAAGGAGCTCCACTTTGCATGTTTTGAAGCCATGTTTCAGGCCCTATTTGGTGAGTTTTAAGGTCTGCATGAACTCTGTCCAAAGCCCATTTTGCCATATAAAATGTCTATTATGCATGTGTAGAGCAATCCTATTCAAGGCCCTTCAAAGGGGCTTTCACTTGCATGCTTCCTAGACTAATTTCAGGACCTTTTTTTGGTGAGTTTTAGGGTCCTCATAACTTCTGTCTAGAGGTGGTTTTGCCATTTTGTATGTCTATCTTGTATGTGTGGAACAACCCCTTGCATGGCCTTCTAAAGGAGAACATCATTCTTGCATACATTGACAGAGTTTCAGTGGGTTTTTGGGCATTATTTGGTATGCCATACTTCTATTTTTGGCTGGTTTGGTGAGCTCTCATGTGCTTCATATAGCTGTAGTGCAAATCATGGTTCACTAGCTTACTTCGCATGCTTTGTTGACCCTTGATTTTAGCTCTTTTTGGCCTTGCCTTAAACTATTTTTGTGCATATTTTGGATTTCCCTAGCTCTATTTTTTGGGTCTCATGGTCGAATGATGTTTGTTTTGCATGCTTGTAGTTCAATACACTTGCCTAGCTTTGAGTTTCGAGGTCCATTACATGTATATGCTGAGTTATTTGCTTGTTTTGGGGCCATTATACATCATATTTTAGAGCTTATATGAATGCCATATTCCCATGTTTCATACTCTTTAAATGCGTTTGAGAGTCGGGCTTGTATGCCTTATTTACCGACCATTGAATGAGCTCCATTTCTTTGCATTCTGAGCCATCATTTTAGGTCATTTCCCCACTGTTTCAGACCTGCATAGGGTCTGTTTGGGGTTGGTTTTTCCATTCGTGCATTGCTTTATGTACCTCTAGTGTAATCTGCTTCACCAGTTTCGGTATTGGGGCCATCTAGCTTGCATTGTCTGACATATTTTCATGATTCGGAACCATTGCGCATCATGTTTCAGAGCTGGAAATTGCATGTTTGTAGGTCATCTTTCATCCCTTGCCATGTTTTGGTAGAGTGGCATTTGATGCCTTAGGTTCGGTCCATTGCATTCGTGCATGTTTGCATGTATTTCGGTTGTCTCATTTTCCTCATATGGCCACTGATTTGCGTGTGGCTGAGGTCCATTCATATTGGTTTAAGTCCATCTTGTATTGTGTATGCCATTTAGTTTACGTTGTTGCATGATTTGATCATTGCATTGTGTATGCCTTGTTCGTTTCATTGTGTTTGTTAGTCTTCATATGAATTGCGTATGCCATATAGAATCATCTTGCATTGAGTATGCCATTGATTATTTCATAACATTGTGTATGCTAGTAGCATGTTTGCGTCATTCAGTGGCATTGCATCTAGGTTGCATGTTAGAGTTGCATTCATGCATGTCATGCATATTGCATTGTGTTTGGAGTAGGGTTTGGTCCAAACACGGGAGACGAGGGACGTTTCATACTCCAAGTGACAAATCGTGCCTCGATTCTCGGTCGCGGACACTCTTGACTATCCATGATAGAGTCGTTGGCTTTAGTTGCTTGTACGTGCATTCATGTCCCATTGAGTCGTGCAATTTGACTCCTCAGCCATTATGCATCGAGATGCGTGATTGATGGCACAAGGATCGAGGACTACACTCCCTAGAGCTTGTGCAATGATAGGGAGAGTGGTCATGTACACATTTTTTGAAAATACATTGCCTTTTCTCTCTCTTGCGTTTGTTGCAGAAAAACTAGAAACCAGTGATGGAAACTGGTCGGCCGACCAGATTTTTTGGCAGGCCGACCACACTCTTTGGTCTCCACCACAAAGGGTGGTCGGCAGGTGGTCTCCCATGCTAATAACTGGTCGGTGGCCTTCCCAAGGTGGAGTTTCAGCCTCTTGGAGCCTTGTGCAAATTTCTAAAATCAGTTGCAAACAAAGGCGAGACGAGGCAACGCGATAGAATTTCCCGACGAGGCAACTCGAGCATGCATGCATCCATTGTCACCCAAAACAGAGCCGAGGCAGTCACATTCATGTAGTTTACATGCTTACTTAGCTAGTTTGTTAATTAGTTATTGTTGTGTAATAATTAGCAATAGCTGTCATTTATTCGGACTGTATTATTTCTTCGGACCCTCCGAGCGAGGGCACAATTGTAATAAGTGTGCGTGTGTGCGATGTATGTTTTCCAACCCCACGTCTTTCTCCCTTTTATTTACCAGCTTATGATGGTTAGATTAGGGCATGTTTCAATTAGCATACTTGTGCTTGCATATTTGCATCATTCATCTGTATTGCATGCACCGGGCTCGGCGCATCATACTAACTGCATTGTATTTCAATTTCGAGTTGAATACTTGTTAGTTGTAGCATTTCACATGCCATCTTTAGAATAGCCGAGGCTATTGTAGTCTCATTTCTGCATGTGTTGCATTAGGCATTTCAGCATAGTTAGGATCATGCATAGATTTCTAACATAGCTTCTGTTTTGGCTTGGAGTACTCGGTAAGTGTTTATGTTTCAGCATCCTTGCATGTGTGTGAGTGACTGCCATGATAGCATGCTTACCATGAGGCTATGTGCTTATGTGATATATCTGCCTGAATGCCTGTGGGAGAAGGTTGGGTTATCTGAATTGGAATAATGCATTAACTGTGAGTTTTAAGCCCACTTGAGAGTGGCAATTCTAAGACCACCCGATTGTGGCAAATCCACGTCTTAGCCTACTTGCGGATAGCACCATCAAACTATTTTCAAAATAAACAAACATGAGATGTGTTGTTCCAATTCAGGCGATCCAATCTATACTTGTATGTTGTGTGCATCACGTAGTAAATCTAGGCTAATAACCGGAATAAGAATGCATAATGTTTTCAAAACTCGATATCGTGGTTAGTAGAGGCCGATCTTTGATCGGGCAAGCGGGGGTGCTCACGAAGTGACCTTCCCCAATCGTACCCAAGTTCCCGAGCTGAGGCAACTTTGGTGATGACGGATATGTGGCCTTCGACATGAGTCAGGGTTTCCTAAATTTCCACAAAAATAAAATATATAGGTGGCGACTCCGTATCTGGCAAAGCAGTCCATGTTTGGCACTTCTTTAAAAAAAAATCTATTTTCAAAAGCGATTTGCCGGATTTGGACTCTTTGATGATTCATCGGTCTTGCATTTCACTCTGCGAGATTAGATACAGGACCGTGACATTTGAGTCATGAACTGTAGTGAGCCCAAATGAACAAAACGGGATTTCCCTCCCGGGGCGTTCGGGGACGTCTACAGTTTCTAGCGACTCTGTTGGGGAGTTAGAGAACTTGACTCGAACTCATGATATCGTGTTTTGACTACACTTATGTGTTTCTTTGCATTGCATGTGCATTGGTGCGCCTTGGACACCGTGTTTGCCGTATGCTATTCCTGAACGGTTTGCCGGAGGCTCACTTCGAGAAGTGCGCCATAAGGCTGACCGGTTGCGGGCTCTGCCACGACGGGAACACAAACCCTGATTTTACTGGGGCACCCTTTTTGACCATTCGAACTAGTGCATATTCGAAATCCATAGTGACCATTCCAAAGCTAGGATAGGTTGCTTACGCGATTATAGGTTGTTTGAAACCGCTGCGTGCGTAGTGAAACCCTAGCTCTTGGCGAAATAGGACAGGGAAACCCTACCCCAACATAGGGATGTTTTTGCTCTCACTTGCTTGCTATGTGCTTTTAGGGTGTATCCCTACAGGAATGCATGTAACAGTTTGCAAGTCTGGGTATCAGGCCTGCGGGCATCAGTATTTGGGAATCAGTTTTACCTGAGGGTATTAGCTTACAAGCAGAATTTTGGGATAGAATTCAGTAGAGGGCACAGTCATTCTGCAATGCTCATATCTATTTTGGTGAAATCAGGCTGAGATGCTCTCTGTTTTCTCTTTTGCTAGGGGTAGTCCTGGAACCATAGCCTCAGAAGGCTCCGATATCTCCTGGGTACATTGGATTAGTGCTGATAGACTTTGTTAGGTCAGAGATTCAATTCAAGGGCAACTAGTATTCTTTTGCTGAGGCAAGGCAAAGAAAGGCCAGTCAGGGCTCACCAGTTCATCTGATCCGTCAGTTGCCAGTCACATCACCTTTGTTCAGACTTAGCAGACTGTGGTGGCACAGGGTTCAGAAGAATTTGTGGCCTTGATAGCAGCGGTAAATCAGGGAACTGCCATGCAGGTTGAGACCAGTATTGAAACGCAACGCCCATCTGGGGCATCTGCCTCACATCCAGCTTTGGGATCCCAGCCGAATTTTGACCCACTTCCGCCAGCTGAAGATCTGCAGGGTCCAGATCCTCGAGAAGGGTTGGCTCAAGCTCGAGTTTTCAGACCCCCGGTGCAGCCTAATGAGACGCTTTATCCCCTTGATGCTAATGACCTCGATCCGACCGCGGTGAAAATTGCGAACCTTGAGAAGCAATTCAAAAAGGTACAGGGCCTTAACTCCATTCCCGACATTGAGGATGGGTACACCGAGGCTTTCGTACGGCTCCCAGACAGATTCAAAATGCCACATATTGACCGTTTTGATGGGTCTGGAGATCCTGTGGTACATATCCAGCTTTTCTTGGATATCCTGAAGCCAATGGGTCTGACTAAGCCACAGAAACTCTCTCTGTATGGAAGAACCCTGTCGGGTGTGGCAGCCGCTTGGTACGCCAAGTTGGAGAATACAGTGAAGCAAAACTGGGAAGAATTGGCTGAGGCCTTTGTTGATCAGTATTCTTACAATACCCAAGTTGAAATGACCATCCAAGAGCTTGAAGCAACCCGCCAGAGCCCAACAGAGCCTTTTATGGAGTTTGTTGCGAAGTGGAGAGCAAAGGCAGCACATATGACAGATTGCCGCCCTTCTGAGAGGGATCAAGTGCAGATGATGGTGCGAAACCTCGAGCATGATATGTTGCAAAAGTTGATAGTCGCTTCGCTATTCACTTTCAAAAGTTTGCATGAACTGGGAGTTCAGATCGAGAATGTGTTTAACAATGGGATCATTCCCAGAACAAGTGAACCGACAAGGAGGGTTTTTGCAGGGAGTACTAATGCTGGTAGTAGCGTTATTCCCAAACCCACCGAAATCAATACAGTCGCCACAGCCAACCCTTTTGCCAAACCAAGCCTACAAACAGCCGACCTAGCCCGAGCTCAGGGCAGAACTTTCACCCCTCTCTATATGAGCCTGACTAGCGCACTAAAAGTCTTGATAGAAAGAGGGTATCTCAAACTCCTCGATCCTCAACCTCTGCCTGACCCACTCCCAGCCAGACATAACCCCTCCAAGTACTGTGTGTACCATCAGCAGCGCGGTCATGGCACCGACCGTTGCTATCGCCTTCGTCACGAGGTCCAAAATCTCATCGACAACCAGACGATAGCTCCACCTTCAGACCCCAATGACCAAACATCTCCTGCCTACCTCAATCTCATCCATATACTGCCATCCACCTATGACCCCAGCGTATACATCACCCCGGCCCATCTACCCTAGCCTGAGGTGTTCATTCCAGAAAGCATGGACTTATGCATGATGGATGCACCTGGATCCCAATCATCTCAAACCCGTGAGCCCACTACTTTTGAGCTGAAGAGAATGATCGAAGATCTTCAGAGAACTGTGAAAAATCTGGCCTCCGAGACATTGGCTCCTTCATCGACCACATCACAAACCGGGAATTTCATGACAAAAGGCTCCCCAATCTTGGGACTGGCTGCATTTGAAGAAAGCCAAACCCTTGGCAAAGGGGAAGCAGGTGGTAAGAACAAGGTAGGGGCAGGCATTGGTCCCCATGAACACCTTCAACGGACTGTGGAGGCTTTGAAAGCGGAAAGGCTAAACAAACAGCAAGTACTCGCAGTTGTTGCAAAAATTGTGGAGGATACTTTCGTCACTTAGAATGAGAGCAGTTCGAAACAAGGGGAAGATCGAGAGAAGGGTCGTCGTACCAGAAACGATCTTTTGAGCTCTAATCCTGTACTCGGAAGAGATTGGCAAACCAGGCCAGCACCTGCCAATCCCTTTGTTGCTGCGTCCAGCAAAAATCCAGAAACTTTGAAGTACTAACCCCGAGGTCAGAGAGTCTTCCATGCCCTCTATATGCCTTTGTCCAAAGCTCTCCAAATCCTTGTTGGACAAGGCCATCTCAAACCTCTTGAGCCTCGGCCTCTCCCGAATCCTCTTCCGGCTACGCATGATGCTGCCTAGTACTGTGCCTTCCATCAACAAATCGGTTAAGGCACCGACAATTGCTTTCGTCTGCGCCACGAATTGCAAGATTTGATTGACAACGGGGTCATTGCCGCGCCAAGCTCGGCAAAGTCTATCGGCACTGGATCGGTGAACTTAGGGGATAATGCGAACATGTGATCAGGGGATGAACCACCTGCGGACGGCACTCAGTTTACTCCAGATGTGGCGTATGGCACGCACTGTTTTAAGCATTTGTGAATGCTGGTTTTTGTACTTTTTGACTCGGGTATTGAGTCAGTTTTGTTTTGTCGTTTAGAGTCTGTCCCATTGTGTAGAGTCAGTCTTTTCATACTAAGTCAGCTGAGTCTGTCTTGTTGTATCGAGTTAGTCCTGTTTTGTTAGAGTCGGGTGATTCTGGGGATGTTACCTCGGATATCACTATTTTGTTTTGTGTTTATCTTTTCACTTTCTTTTGAGTCTGTTTCTGCCTTGGAGCTAGTAATGCCAACAGATTTGAATGAACAACAGTGATTTTCACATTCATGTGTTCGCTTTTGCCTTGTGTTAGTTGTGCCAGAAGTTTGAATGAAACGACAGTGTTTTTCACCTGCTTTTCTGTGCTTTGAAAATCATTGCATTGACCTAAGTTTTTCAAAACTTTTTGAATATTGTAATGAAAACAAAGAAGGAGGAATTCCTTGGGTTTTGCAAAATTTGATCAATTGAGAGAAAGAGAGACGTGCTAAACCCTTAATGAATGAAATCATGCTTGTTAATGTGAGTATTGAGAAGGATCCTGGCTTGATCCAGATTGGTCCTACACTGTCTTCAGCGCGAGCGATTAGTCGCTTTCTTAAAAGGTTTCAACAATGTTTTGTGCCGTCCTGGGAAGACCTGTGTGGAATCGCTCTTGAGATTGTGCAGCCTAGGATCGCTCTTAGTCTCGAGACTCGGCCCCTTGCTTTCGAACCTTGAACTTAGATTTAGAATGTTCAACAGTCAACCACCATGTAAGGCCTGTGTGGCCGAATCAGAAACGCCCCTCGAACTAGGGGCAGGGGAGTCAGATCAAGACAATCAGATGTCATCAAAAGGAGCTTGCAAAGCTAGATCAGAAGCACCCCTAGAACTAGGGGCAAAAGATGCCAAATTGTGCTCGAAGAGCCGAAGATGGATCATTCCACAAATCAATGAAGATCGGCAAGAATGCCAAACCCCAGAAGGGAGGAAAGAAGAAGACATTGATGAAGGACAACTGAGTTCCTATCCACAACACTAGGGGCAAATTCACCCTCCATTGGATGGACTTCTACATCATCAGCGAACAACAGCCATTCTCCTGGATTTAGATGACTTCAAGATCTCAAACCATTTAACATGGACAAAGCTACACTTTTACCCTTGAGAGGCTCGCTGGGCCGAAAACCCAGAAGGGCGACCCAGGCAAAAGTTAGAGCAAGAAAAAGAAAAAAAGAACAAAGAAAAAGAAAAGAAAAAAATAATGAAAATGAAAAGAAAAGAACGAAAAGATTGAAAAGAAGAAAAACAGAGCTCGCAAGGTTGAAAACCCGGAAGGGCAGCCTTGGCAAAAGTTAGAGCGCAAAATGAGAGATTAATACCCAAGTGTACCTTAACCCCGAACTACATAAGGCTTGATTCCCATCTTTGGGATACGTAGGCAACTTCATTCTAAAGTCCAGCCGTAAAACACTTCAAATTGATTGTGCCCATGTAATGGTTTTGATCATCTTCACCTTCTCTGTATCCGAGAATTTGGTTGTGTTCTTCACTCTGAGGACTAACTACAATGCACTGTGGTGCCATTCAAACAAGGGGCAACTTTCCGTTGCCATTCAATGCGCCGTGGTGCCGTTCAAACCGGGGGTAACTCTCCGTTGCCATTCAGCTCTCTTCAAGCAAGGGGCAATTTTCCATTGGATCTGAGGTTGTGCATTTCAAGAGTAAGTTCCATGTTGGTCGAGCAGTGGCCATTTGCAAAACTAGTTTTTAAGAATTTTTACTGAGGTTCATTGATTCTCTCGAAAATTATTCCACATTTTTCAAAAACTGGACCCTTTTTTGGACCCAAAAAAGAAAATTTTTCAGTGCTCATGACCTAACTTGCATGATTTTCAAAATCAAAAAGTTGAACAAGTGTGTTAATCTAACTCTCATATTGGTCAAATTGTTTTAGTAGAAAACCAAAAAAAAAAAACAAAAAAACAAAAAATGGTCAAAATGATGAACTAGGCGCATAGTTGAGTTAGGTGTTCTGTCTTTTCCCCATTGTTAACATGCCTGCCAAAAAGGGCACTCTACCTGCGAAAAAAGGGCATAACTGAAGCTAACAGCAAAATGTCAAAAGCTCTCTCATCCTCCAAGCAACAAGGTATCAAGCCAAGTGCGAAGCACGAAATGGAATGGACTAAGATATTCCACTTCCTTGTTTGGACACATCTAATCACACCCAAACTCCTGAGCACAGCATCGTCAACCGGTGTCAGCTGCTGATTTGCTACACACCCAGTTGTAGCGCAACTCCTCTGTGGGAGGAACTCAGTAGCTATGCGCAGAAGAAAAAGAATCTAGCAGAATGCTAGGGACAGGAGCCCACAATTTCTTGTTTATCCATCAACCACCCAGGGGAGGGATAAAAAAATGAGAGATTAAAGAATAGAGAGATGTGCATTGAGAGAAAAAGTGAGGAAAAGGGTTTTCTGAGAAAAGCCGAGCCTGAGGGCCGAGTGATGTGAGAATCAAAAATAAGAAAGGGTGGGAAACAATACCCGGAGAAACTGGCTCCTCGTGCACCGAGAGGTCTCTTGCCTTTGTAACACAACTGAGTATTGTGTTTGTGTGTTTTGTTTGTCTCGATTCTTGTTTTGAGTCGTTTGAGTGTCAATAGATGTGTTTAGGTTGTTTTACCTTGTTTTTCCTTCGTTGAGTTGTGTTTAGGTTGTTCTACCTTTGTTTTCCGTTGTTGAGTCATTTTGGCTGTGGTCAGTTGTAGGCTCAATACCCAGTTGAGAACCCTTTTCTCATTTCAATTTCAAAAATTATTTTGTGCTTAGAGTGTCGTGTCGTTCTCCACTTTTGTGTAAAACAGGATTGGTTCTTTCATAAAGCCGCAGGGTTCAACCCAGGTCATGTCAGAATAGTAAAACAAGGACCTATTTGAAGCTATTTAGGTTCCGGACTGCAAAGCAAAAGAAAAGAGGGAAAATTTGGAGCATCTTAGCATGTTTCAACTTTAGCAAAATCCGAGACTGGATTCCAGGCGCACCTTGTCAGGCCTCGCCTTCCTTTGGAGTATGAGTGTATCTCGACCCCAAGTGTAAGCCTGCTTCAAGTCAGAATGGCAGTCCAAGCAGCACCCAAAGGTTTCACATGCAGATGTTATCTCTCGCCAATATGAACATGGTGTGTCCTTTTTTAGCTGAGTGTGTTGCGAAGTCCTCTAAGAGGCAAATCAGAGGCACCAGAGTACATATTTGATACTCCTCTATTGCATAGAATGTGAACTTTCATATACACTGTTGTCGCATGCGTGGCGCGCATCGTTATGATTCATGCATAGAATATGCTTGCTTTCGATTCCGCATAGAATATGCTCTGCTTATCTCATACATAGAATATGCTTTCAATATTGCATAGAATGTGCTTCCATACTTGCATAGAAAATGCTCGTATCTTTTGCGTAGAAAATGCCCCCATACTTGCATAGAAGCTGCATTTTATCGCACTGCCTTGTGCACTTACACTTTGTATCTCACTAGCACTGTCTTGTGCATCTTGTGGTTGTATCTCACTCACACTACTTTGTGCATTTCAAATCAATCGCGTTGTTTAGCGTATCGCATTGTTTTGTGCAGTTTATCTTTTGCGCTATTTTACGCACTTCAATCGCGCTGTTTTGTGCAGTTTACATTCGCGCTATTTTGCGCACCTCAATCGCACTATTTTGTGCAGTTTACATTCGCACTATTTTGCGCATCGCACTGTTTTGTGCAGTTTATCATTCGCGCTATTTTGCGCACCTCAATCGCACTGTCTTGTGCTTTGCATATCACATCGTGCTATCTTGCGCACCTTACCTGCACTTGTTAGTACGTTATATTGCACTATCTTGCGCACCTTATCTGTATCGCATTGAGTCTGTGCATTCACCCTGCTCGTACTGTTTTGTACACCTTTAGCATTGCACTATTTTGTGCATCTGTTTAGCACTATTTTGTGCATTCACTCTGCATCGCACTGTCTTGTGCACATTGTATTTTTGTATCATCCGCACTATCTTGTGCACTCCCTGGTCCAGGAGACCTTAAATCCTCTAGTCTAGGAGACCTTAAATCCTGCATCTTTACTTGCACTATCGTGTGCACCCTCTAGTCTAGGAGACCTTAAATCCTCTAAAGGTGCAAATCCTTTGGTGTTTGTCGTGCCCGAACGACTTCCAGTGGTCTGGTATAGCCACCTGCCTGTGTTAGCGGTGAGTTCCTAGGAGACTAACTGAGACGGTGGAAACTAGAGTTTGAATGGCTTGTGCCTAGAACGCAAAGGTTTGGGATTTTTGAGACTAAAGTCTGGTTTAAATACCTAGGGGTATATCCTCAGCTTGAAATCTGTGTGGCAGCCCCATAGATTGAGATAGCATGTGTATGCGCCTCAATTCTGGATACCGAATCAACCTAGTCTGTCACCCTGTTGGAGAATAGGGAAAGTTGTGACCATGGCCAGGGAGAAAAGTAGTACCTGTAGTTCAACCAAGAAGAAGGGGAAGATTCCCACATCAGCATGAGGTAGGACATTGCCGAGGTAAGTCATTACCGATTACCCCTGTAAGGTACCGTCCCTTCCTAGCTTTTACATTGTATTTTAGTTACTACATTGCATTGCATAAATCCTGAATTTTCAAACCGGCTTCGCGTAGCGTATAAGTCCAATCTTCAAACCTGCTTCGCGTAGTGTATAAGTCCACTTTTCAAACAGGTTTCGCGTAGCGTATAAGTCTAATTATCAAAATCTTCATGCATAACATTTTGCATCCTGCCCCTGAACTATGCTGGTTTGATTCCTTGCAAAGGGATACGTAGGCAGCCTGTGGGTACAACCATTTATTTGTCTGTACTTTGTTTGTTTGTCCAAGTCTTTGGCGTTGTCAAAAATGGGTCGTCTCTGGACTTTGACATTCACTCCCATCACTTCTTGACTTCTGAGTTCTGTCAAAGAGGGGCAACTGTAGACACCCCATTTTTGACCGCCCTTAAGAATTGGGCACTACTGATGTTTCATTTGGTGGAGAAAGGTGTGCAGGGTAAAAGTTCAGTTTCTTCAGCAAGGGGAGAGTCAAATCTCAACTTCATACCCCATTTTGGACCAAAGCTATTTTGAATTGTTTTTAGACCTTAAAACCCTCTCTTTCAAAACATTTTTGAATTAAAATTTTTACAATGTTCCGAGGCTCACATTTTGTTAAATGTTACGCTTTTCGATAAATCGAGTCAGGACAGAGTGGAAATGAATGAAAGAGAGATGAAATCTTGGAAAAATATTTCAAAACACCTTGTTTAGGGGTATGGATTTGAAGAAAAGAGGAGAAGAGAGAAGAAAACTAGTTTGGGAGAAGTTCGACATGAATCCGGGTAGAACTGAAACTGCGCGGCTTCACCGAAAAGGGAATAACTCTTTGTATAGGACGAATTTTGATACAAGGTTTATGGAATTGGAAAGATAACTTCTGGGGCTTTATTTTTCACTCAAGAATCTCCTAAATACAAGTCCGGATGGGGGAGATATGGTTGGTTGAAGTAGCGAATCAATCCGGTTAGACCGAATATGCGCGGCTTGACCAAAACAGGCATAACTTTTTGCACAGATGGAATTTTAATGCAAGGTTTGCCCCATTGGAAAGATAACTTCTGGGGCTTCATCCTAGGTGGTGGCCAACCACATTGACCCTTTTGACCTGGTCGGCCGACCAGGTCAAGTGGTCGGCCGACCATTTGAACTGGTCGGCCAGCTCCCATCCTGTTTGTCTCAGTGAGTGTGTTCCAGCTGTGCCAGCTAGGACGCATTTGCTACATCCTTCATACACGTGTATGGAAGATCTTGGCCCTTGGTTTGAAGCTTCTTTGAGAAGCTTTAGACCTTTTGTTCTATAAGAGAAACCATATCCCTCACTTGAAAGGGTTCAGAAAATTGCTAGGGCTAAACAATATGTCTCTCTTTATATCTCTCTCTTTTGAGCTCTAAATTGCTTGGTTCTTGGCCCCTTTGCACCACCTCTCATAGCCTAACACTTCCATCATCAACTTAAGGTTCTTGGAGGGTATTTTCAGAGGTTCAAGGTTGGGTTTTTGGGTCTAGAGGCTGCTGGTTTCTGTTGGTCTTTAAGGGTAGCCATTTTTCTCCCTTTTGAGCATTATTTTGATCCGTCTTTTAGCTATACTTGCAAGCATTTTTGAGCTTTGACATAAACTGAAAATAGTCTTATTTTGAGTCCCTCTTGAAGTTTGTTTAAGGACATTTTTTTGTTAGAGGTCATCTACCCCCTTGTATGCTCCATCCCTCTTTTAAGGCTTATTTTACTTCATATCTTAGCCTTACTTGCAAGCATTTTAGAGCCTTGACATAAACTGAAAAAAGTCTTATTTTGAGCTCCTCTTGAAGATTGTTTAAGGTCATTTTTCTGTTGGGGGTCATCTATCCACTTGCAAGCTTGTTTGCATCTTATTTTGAGCCTTGCATCTAGGCCTTGGTTTTGTGCTTTGTTTGGCCTTCTAGCCACTGAAATCCAGTGGATTTTCAATGGCTAGCATACTATTTTGAGAGCCAAAATCAGAGAGGGGTGACCCCCTCTCTCCTTGCCTTGTTAGTTGGCCCTTTTGGCCTTACAAAGGAGCTCCACTTTGCATGTTTTGAAGCCATGTTTCAGGCCCTATTTGGTGAGTTTTAAGGTCTGCATGAACTCTGTCCAAAGCCCATTTTTCCATATAAAGTGTCTATTATGCATGTGTAGAGCAATCCTATTTAAGGCCTTTCAAAGGGGCTTTCACTTGCATGCTTCCTAGACTAATTTTAGGACCTTTTTTTGGTGAGTTTTAGGGTCCTCATAACCTTTATCCAGAGGTGGTTTTTCCATTTTGCATGTCTATCTTATATATGTGGAACAACCCCTTGCATGGCCTTCTAAAGGTGCACATCATTCTTGCATGCATTGACTGAGTTTCAGTGGGTTTTTGGGCATTATTTGGCATGGCATACTTCTATTTTTGGCTGGTTTGGTGAGCTCTCATGTGCTTCATATAGCTGTAGTGCAAATTATGGTTCACTAGCTTACTTCGCATGCTTTGTTGACCCTTGATTTTTGCTCTTTTTGGCCTTGCCTTAAACAGATTTTGTGTATATTTTGGACTGTCCTAGTTCTGTTTTTGGGTCTCATGGTCGAATGATGTTTGTTTTGCATGCTTGTAGTTCAATACACTTGCCTAGCTTTGAGTTTCGAGGTCCATTACATGTATATGCTGAGGCATTTTCTTGTTTTGGGCCCATTATACATCATATTTTAGAGCTTATATGAATTCCATATTCCCATGTTTCATACTCTTTAAATGCATTTGAGAGTCGGACTCGTATGCCTCATTTACCGACCATTGAATGAGCTCCATTTCTTTGCATTTTGAGCCATCATTTTAGGTCATTTTCCCACTGTTTCAGACCTGCATAGGGTCTGTTTGGGGTTGGTTTCGCCATTCGTGCATTGCTTTATGTACCTCTAGTGTAATCCGCTTCACTAGTTTCGGTATTGGGGCCATCTAGCTTGCATTGTCTGACATATTTTCATGATTCGGAACCATTGCGCATCATGTTTCAGAGCTGGAAATTGCATGTTTGTAGGCCATCTTTCATCCCTTGCCATGTTTTGGTAGAGTGGCATTTGATGCCTTAGGTTCGGTCCATTGCATTCGTGCATGTTTGCATGTATTTCGGTTGTCTCATTTACCTCATACGGCCACTGATTTGAGTGTGGCTGAGGTCCACTCATATTGGTTTAAGCCCATCTTGCATTGTGTATGCCATTTAGTTCACGTTGTTGCATGATTTGATCATTGCATTGTGTATGCCTTGTTCATTTCATTGTTTGTTAGTCTTCATATGCATTGCGTATGCCATATAGAATCATCTTGCATTGAGTATGCCATTGATTATTTCATAACATTATGTATGCTAGTAGCATGTTTGCATCATTTAGTGGCATTGCATCTAGGCTGCTTGTTAGAGTTGCATTCATGCATGTCATGCATATTGCATTATGTTTGGAGTATGGTTTAGTCCAAACACGGGAAACGAGGGACGTTTCGTACTCCAAATGACAAATCATGCCTCGATTCTCGGTCACCGACACTCTTGACTATTCATGATAGAGTCGTTGGCTTTAGTTGCTTATACGTGCATTCATGTCCCATTGAGTCGTGGAATTCGACTCCTCGGCCATTATGCATCAAGATACGTGATTGATGGCACGAGGATTGAGGATTGCACTCCTTAGAGCTTGTGCAATGATAGGGAGAGTGGTCATGTACACATTTGTTGAAAATACATTACCTTTTCTATCTCTTGCCTTTGTTGCAGAAAAACCAGAAACCAGAGGTGGAAACTGGTCGGCCGACCAGATTTTCTGGCAGGCCGACCACCCTCTTTGGTCTCCACCACAAAGGGTGGTCAGCAGGTGGTCTCCCATGCTAATAACTGGTCGGTGGCCTTCCCAAGGTGGAGTTTCAGCCTCTTGGAGCCTTGTGCAAATTTCTAAAATCAGTTGTAAACAAAGGCGAGACGAGGCATCGCGATGGAATTTCCCGACGAGGCGACTCGAGCATACATGCATCCATCGTCACCCAAAACAGAGTCGAGGCAGTCACATTCATGTAGTTTACATGCTTACTTAGATAGTTTGTTAATTAGTTAATGTTGTGTAATAATTAGCTGTAGCTATCATTTATTCGGACTGTATTATTTATTCGGACCCTTCGAGCGAGGGCACAATTGTAATAAGTGTGCGTGTGTGTGATGTATGTCTTCCAACCCCACGTCTTTCTCCCTTTTATTTACCAGCTTATGATGGTTAGATTAGGGCATGTTTCAATTAGCATACTTATGCTTGCATGTTTGCATCATTCATCTGTATTGCATGCACCGGGCTCGGTGCATCATACTAACTGCATTGTATTTCAATTCCGAGTTGAATACTTGTTAGTTGTAGCATTTCACATGCCATCTTTAGAATAGTCGAGCCTATTGTAGTCGCATTCCTGCATGTGTTGCATTAGACATTTTAGCATAGTTAGGATCATGCATAGATTTCTAACATAGCTTCTGTTTTGGCTTGGAGGACTCAGTAAGTGTTTATGTTTCAGCATCCTTGTATGTGTATGAGTGACTGCCATGATAGCATGCTTACCATGAGGCTATGTGTTTATGTGATATATCTGCCTGAATGCCTGAGAGTGAAGGTTGGGTTATCTGAATTGGAAAAATGCATTGACTGTGAGTTTTAAGCCCACTTGAGAGTGCCAAATCATCTTGTTTTCTAAGCCCACCCGAGGGTGGCAAATCCACGTCTTAGCCTACTTGCGGGTAGCACCATCAAACCATTTTCAAAATAAACAAACATGAGATGTGTTGTTCCAATTCAGGCGATCCAATCTATACTTGTATGCTGTGTGCATCACGTAGTAAATCTAGGCTAATAACCGGAATAAGAATGCATAATGTTTTCAAAACTCGATATCATGGTTAGTAGAGGCCGATCTTTGATCAGGCGAGCGGGGGTGCTCACGAAGTGACCTTCCCCAATCGTACCCAAGTTCCCGAGCCGAGGCAACTTTGGTGATGACGGACACGTGGCCTTCGGCACGAGTCTGGGTTTCCTAAATTCCCCCAAAATAAAATATTTAGGTGGCGACTCTGTATCTGGCAAAGCAGTCCATGTTTGGCACTTCTTTCAAAAAAAATCTGTTTTCAAAAGTAATTTGCCAGATTTGGACTCTTTGATGATTCATCGGTCTTGCATTGCACTCTGCGAGATTAGATACAGGACCGTGACAATTGAGTATTGAACTGTAGTGAGCCCAAATGAACACAACGGGATTTCCCTCCTGGGGCGTTCGGGGACGTCTACAGCAATGAGCACCCCCGCTCGCCCAATCAAGGATCAGCCTGTACTAAGCATGGTATCTTTTTTTTTTTTGAAAATGCATGCGTTCTTATTCTGTTTAGTTAGCTAGAATTACTATGTGATGTGCACAACACACAAGTATAGACTAGATCGCCTAATTTGGAACAAAGCATCGCATATCCATTTGTTTGGAAATGGTTTGAAGTTTGCTACTCGCAAGTAAGCTAAAACACGGATTTCAATGAATCGTTCCAATTCAAGTAATCCAACCTTCACCCACAGGCATTCAGGCAGTTATATCACATAAATAATTAGCCCCCTGGCAACATTTACACACATGCAAGATGCTAAAGCATAAACACTCACAGTGTACTCCGAGCCAAAATAAAGAACTAGTTAGTAATCAATGCATGATCCTAGTTCATGTCAAGATGGGTAATGCAACACAGGCAAAATGCAACTAGCATAGGCTCGGCTATTCTAAGATGGCATATGAGATACGACAATTCGATACATGTATTCAAGTAGGGATTGAAATACAATGCAGTTAGTATGATGCGCCGAGCCTGGTGCATGCAATGCAGGTGAATGGATGCAAACATGCGAGCATAAGGATGCTAAATGAAATATGCCCTAAAACTAATCATCGTAAGCGGTTAAGTAAAAGGGAGAAAGAAATGAGGGTTGGAAGACATGCATCGCACATACGCACGCTTATTACACCAATTGGCTCACTCGAGGGAGAGACCAAAAGAATAATACAAACCATCTAATTAACTAACTAACAAGCTAATTAATTATTACACAATCAAATGAATAACTAGCTACAACTAATTATTACAACACTTAAATAATTAACAAATCAATTAAGCTACGAAAAATAGTAAAGAGGCCTCAAGAAGAGGGACAAATGCATACTCGGTCGGCTTCGCTCAGAAATCCGTTGCCATGCCTCATGTTACCTCTGTTTGCACTGCTCTGTGCCTCTGCAAAGTGTGAAAATTCCCAACACACTTCTGATTCACCCCATGGGCACTGTGGGAGGCCATCGGCCAAAAACATGGTCATCGGCTAAGATAAATAGGTGATCGACCAAATATGAAGCCATCGGCCAAACACTTGTAGCCGATCGGCACTGAAGATGGCCAATCGGCCATCCCTTCCTGTAAAATGCTCTTTTGCTGCAGCAGAGGACAAACAGAGCATTTCAATGCATTTACAAGACAATGTTTGCAGCTACACCCCTTATCATGTTTGAGACTCAAAGGAGTGTAATTCTCGACCCTCGGACCATCAATCTTTCATTTCAATGCATGATGGCCAAAAGAGTCAAGTGTGTAATTCAATATCAAATGAAATGCACAAAACACATGAGGGACCTTAACCTCTATCATGTTTGATCAAGAGACAAAGCAATGCACACGCACACACAATGTAATGCAACCTAAGCATGCAACAACATGCAATGGAACTAATATGCAACAACATATAATGTATTAAATATGTAATAAGCATGCGACAACATGCAAGGCAAGATGGATGAGCATGCAACAACGTGCCAATTAGCAAGCATGTGACAACATGCAATATGACAAGCATACAACAAGCATGTAAACATGATGTAAAGTAGCAACTTTGAACAACATGGTAAATGGACTTAAACTAAAGATGGACAAACCTCAACCATGCCCAAAATCAGTGGCCAAAGTTATGAATTGGAAGCATGAAAATGCAAAACAAACATGCACATGTAAATGGTCCAACACCTAGGCATAGAAGGGCAACTTTCAAGAGCACTTAAAAGGGGACAAATATGGACATGTGACAAACATTGTAAGCTCTGAAATCTTGCATGGAAAGGTGTCAAACCAACTAAACAAAGTACGCAAAGCATACAAGAAAGCCCAAAGCTTAAGGCTAGCCAAGGGACTCAAATCATGGCCACAAGGATCAAGCCCCAAAGGGCCAAGGGCATCCAAAACAGTCCTAAGGCAGGTCAAGAAAAGACCAAAAACATGCTCGAAAGTAGCCGACACAAGCTAGAATACAACTCCAAAAGGCATGAGGCATGTAAGGCTACAAAGGGGTGTTACTATGATAACCATGTTCCGTATTATGCTAATTGGTCCTTATTATGAATGTGATTATGTGTTTGATATAAGCCTATAAAACCATATTTTTCCAACAATCCTCCACATGAATGAAATTTGACAGAGAGAAAATGCAATAACAAGATTTAATTAAAGAGAGTACAAATATTGGAAATATTCTGCAAAGGATAGGTAGCTTTTGGCTTTGAACCTTCCCTTGTGAGACATTATCGAATTTACTAGCTAGCTAGTGAGCATGATATCTTGAATTGTTCAGCCATTTGTGTAAACCAAGACAATAGAACTCACACAGTATATTACCAGACACAGTTTAGTTCTCACTATTGTGTTCATTTTGGCCTTGAACAACCTGGTGTTTCATGAGTGCTCTAAAGAATTGTATCCCTTCACAAATCTCATAGAACCGACCCAGTTCACACTCATATAGGTGATTCTTATGAAGAGTATCCTGCCATACTCCACTAGGTATACCTAGATATAAGAATCATTAAAAGTATTACTTAACCTAAAACACTGTAGACATCACTATTTCATCATAGAAATGGGTAGGAGTTTGACTTCCTAGTGATCCTTATAAGTCATATACAACTCGGTTGTCCCTTTGAACCTAGATCTTGGGATCTCCAGACATCTAGGTTGGGTTGCCGTTGTAATAACTCTTATTTAATAGGCTTAAGTCCCATTCCCCTCGATGAGTTCTCAACTAACTCTCTTGCTAACCCTTTAATTAGTGGATCCGCTATGTTGTCTTTAGACTTCAGATATTCAATGGAAATAATTCCAGTAGAGAGTAGTTGTCTCACGGTGTTATGTCGATGACGAATATGTCGTGACTTCCGTTATACATATGACTCTGTGCTCTACTTATTGCTGATTGACTATTGCAATGTATGCATATAGCAGGCATCGATTTTGATTACATGGGAATATCTTCGAGGAAGCAGCGAAGCCATTCTGCTTCTTCCACAACTTTAGCTAAAGCTATAAACTCTAATTCCATAGTAGACCTAGCAATGCAAGTCTATTTCGAAGATTTCCAAGATACAGCCGCCCCACCAAGAGTAAAGACATACCCACTGGTGAATTTCGAGTATCGAGTATCCGATATCCAGTTTGCATCACAGTATCCTTCAAGTACTACAAGATATCTAGTGTAATTCAGCCCAATGTTATGGGTAAATCTGAGGTATCTTAGAACCCTGATAATTGCTTTTCAGTGTTCTACTCCTAGGTTACTCATATATCTACTTAATTTACTTACTGCATAAGCTATATCCGGGCACATGCAATTCATCAAGTACATTAAGCTTCCAATAATTTGGGCATAATCAAATTGAGAAATACTTTCCTGTACATTCTTAGAAAGAAACAAATTAACATCCACAGGTGTAGACACCCCATTTTTGACCGACCTTAAGACTCAGACGTCACCGATTGAGCGCTTGGTGATGTTGCATAATGTGCTTGTTCAGAAGCTTCAGAGTTGCGGCCGTGAGCCCTGCCTCCGGACTTCCGAACCCTCTTCTGTGCCTTGTCTCGGTTTGCGAACCAGACTCGGTTTTCTCTGTTTCTTTTCCTGAGGGGAGGGAGAGGTCCTGTAGACCATCTCTCAATGTCCGTAGGCTACATTTGGTGGCCGTAGGCCATTTTGCCCATTTCGGAGTCCGGTTCCCGGTTTTCGGAGCCGTCAGGCCGTGTGCCTCGGTTCGGGACCGCTTAACCATCTCTTTTTGCTTTGATTTTTGGAATACATCTTATTTTCTCCCTTTTGAGGGACACTGGGGTCTGAGAAACCCACTTCGTGGCCGAACGCCACTTTCGGTGTTTAACGGGCAGTTTCCGGGGCCTCGAACTGCGTGTTTTGGCCCCCGAACATTCGTTTTACATCGGTTTTCGTTTATTTTTGGCAAGTACCTCTGTTTTATCACCAGGAAGGTCACTGGAGGGTGGGAGGCTAGTAATTGTTGCAGCAACCAGTTATCTCTCCTCCGGAGCCTCCCGGCGCCCGTTTTTCCAACTTCCGGGCTAATGTTGAACACCCTAGGGGTAGTGTTGCCAACTTTCAACCACATAACTGTGATCTACACACCTGAGAGACCCCTAAAAGTTCATGTCCGGCCAGTAAGTCAACTTGACCCTTTTGACCCCCTCTTTCCGAGCCATTGTTGAACCCCTTGGGCCCACTTTCTTGAAATTTCAATTACATGGTTGTGTTGTACACACATAGGGCTACCTCCCCAATATCTGGTCGGCCAGAAAAGCTTGTTGACCCTTTTGACCCCTAGCCGGCCGGCTAGGGGGTGTGGCCGGCCGGCCACCTCCAGCCAAAGTGAGAGGCCGGCCGTGTTCTTCTCACTGTACCCTTTCCAGCTGTGGGGCAATATCCCCCAGATATTTTCTGTATCCGGGGGATATTTTGGGAGAGAGTTATGCTCTCCAATTCACCCCCCTTTTACACCCCTTTCTTGACCTTATAGCCAGCTGAGGGTCTTCTTCTTGAGGGTTAGAAAAATTCCTCTCCAAGCACAAACCCTAAACTCCATTGTCATCCTTCTCAATTCTCCAAAAAACCCTAACTTCTTAACCTTCAATCCTTCTACACCACCAAGCTCTACCACCACCATCTCATTTCCAGCAGCAAGGAGGGATTCTTGAAGGCTAAAGAAGCTGCAAATCAACCCAAGAGGCAACAAAAGCTTGGATCTTCAAGGGTAAGTTACACTTTGATCCTTTTGACCCTTTTCCTTGATCTATTTCTAAGCCTCATTTCTTTTTGGTTTCAAGCTTCGGCCCTAACAGAAAAGGGCCATATTTTGAGCTCATCTTCACTTCTCATTAAGGGCTCAACCCTGTTTGAGCCCTCCATAATACACTTGCTTCATTGACCATCTTGTATGTCATAGTTTTGCATGCTATTTTTGACCCATGAACAATTTATTTTAGAGCATGTTGTAAACTGATATGAGGCATATTTTGATCTCCTCTTCAACATTGGAGAAGGGCTCAACATTGTTTGGTATTTCCATATGTCACTTGTAGTTATATCCCCTATTTGGCCCCCATTTTTGCATAAATTAGTAGCCCTCTTTGCTTCTGTTTTTGGACCTTGGTCCGAACTGAAAGTAGTCTTATTTTGGCCTATACTTCATGTTTAATTCACACTTTTTTTCTTTTTGGTGATTATTTTATATACTTCATGTTATAGCACCTTTTGGGCCTTGTTTTGCATCCCATTTTTAGCATATTTTTATACTGATTTTGAGGCTGCCATATACTGTAAATGTTCATATTTTTGGTCCATCTTCAGTGTTGTAGAAGGAAATTTTTCAGTTTGGGTTTAGCTTATACCACTGGCTTCATTACCCCTATCTTGGCCCCTATTCTTGTATGCTATTTTTGCCATGCTTATACTTGCTGTTTGGCCATGTTTATAACTGGAAAAGTGCTTATTTTGGGACTGTCTAGCTTTTGTCTTTGCATTGCATGTCCATATTGTGCACGTTTAGCATAGCTACAGATCATTTCGGGTGCCTAATGTTATATTTCGGGACATTTCCTTGCATTTCATGTCATTTCGCCTCATCCCGGGGCTGTTTTCCCCTTGTTTTGTTGCTGAAATTCCATTAGCATGCTTGCATATCATTTTTGCCATGTTGCATCACATTGCGTACGCATTGCCTCGGTTTGCGTGCCCGTGTGCACGCATTTCGAGGCACCTCATTTTCTGCCATCGGCATCTTATGTGAGTGTGGCTGAGGCTCTCTCATGTTAGTATAAGTCCATTTGTCATTTTCCATGTCATTTGCATTGCGTATGCATTGCCTCGGTTTGCGTGCCCGTGTGCACGTACTTCGAGGCATCTCGTTTTCATCATTCTGTCATCGCCTCGGTTTGTGTGCCCGTGTGCACGTACTTCGAGGCATCTCATTTTCATCATTCTGTCATCGCCTCGGTTTGCGTGCCCGTGTGCACGTACTTCGAGGCATCTCATTTTCATTGTATCTGTCATCGCCTCGGTTTGCGTGCCCGTGTGCACGTACTTCGAGGCATCTCATTTTCATCATTCTGTCATCGCCTCGGTTTGCGTGCCCGTGTGCACGTACTTCGAGGCATCTCATTTTCATTGTATCTGTTATCGCCTCGGTTTGCGTGCCCGTGTGCACATACTTCGAGGCATCTCATTTTCATCATTCTGTCATCGCTTCGGTTTGCGTGCCCGTGTGCACGTACTTCGAGGCATCTCATTTTCATTGTATCTGTCATCGCCTCGGTTCACGTGCCTGTGTGCACGTACTCCGAGGCATCTCATTTTCATTGCATTTCGTCTTTTTCTCGGTTTGCGTGCCCGAGTACACGTATTTCGAGGCACGTCATTCCATAGCATTGTGTATGTTAGGATTGTATATTAGTTGCATTTCATGCATATCATGCATATTGCATCATGTCCGGAATAGGAGTTAACCCGAGCACGGGAAACGAGGTACATTTCGTACTCCGAGTGACGGAATGTGTCTCAATTCCCCAGTCACCGACACTCCGGATTATCCATGATGGAGTTAGGTTTTAGCTGTAGTTTCATGTACATTCATCCTATATTGAGTTGTGCATTTCGATTCCTCGGCCATCATGCCTCGGTATGCGCGATTGGTGGCACGAGGATCGAGACATGCATATATCTGTGCAAATACATTGCTATGCCCCTTTCCTGCTCTCTGTTGCAGCAAAACGAAGAATCAGCAATTTTTCAGGGCTCAGCACACATTTCAAGAACAGGTGCAAACAGAGGCTAGTTGGGGCATTCCGGTGGATTTCCGCGCAAGACAACCCGGACATGCATCATCCATCAGAAGCAAGGCAGTCCCTGGCTTGCACGCCAGTTTTATTTGCTTTCTTAGTTAATTCATTAATTAATTAGAAATTTGTAATATTCTTTCATTCGGGACTGTAATATTTGGACTGTATATTTATTCGGACCCTCTGTGCGAGGGCACAACTGTAATAAGTGTGGGTGAGTGTGATGTATGTCTTCCAATCCCACGTCTTTCTCCCTTTTATTTATCCGCTTATGATGGTTAGATTAGGGCATATTTAAATTAGCATACAGTATGATAGCATGTTTGCATCATTCATCTGTTTTGCATGCACTGGGCTCGGCGCATCATACTAACTGCATTTGTATTTCAATTCCAAGTTGAATACATGATAGTTATAGCATTTCACATGTCATCTTAGAATAGCCGAGCTTACTATAATTGCATTTTGCATATGTTGCATTAGGCATCTCTGTATATTTAGGATCATGCATGATTTCTAACATAGTTTCTATTTTGGCTGGGAGTACTCAGTGAGTTTTTATGCTTTAGCATCCTTGCATACGTGTGAATGAATGCCATGATAGCATGCTTACCATGAGGCTATGTGCTTATCTGATATAACTGCCTGAATGCCTGTGGGTGAAGGTTGGGTTGTTTAAATTGGAATAAATCATCAAATGTTTTAAAGCCTACCTGCGGGTAGCAAACCCTCTTTCAAAAACAAACATGAAATGTTTTCATTCCAACTCAGGCGACCCGATCTATATTTATATGCTGTGAGCATCACATAGTAACCTAGGCTAATAAACCGGAATAAGAACTCACAATGTTTTCAAAAATTGATATCATGGTTAGTAGAGGCCGGTCTATGACCGGGCGAGCGGGGGTGCTCACGAAGTGACCTTCCCCAATCGTACCCAAGTTCCCGAGCCGAGGCAACTTTGGTGATGACGGACACGTGGCCTTTTGGCACCGAGTCAGGGTTTCCTAAATTTTCCAAAATAAAATATTTAGGTGGCGACTCTGTATCTGGCAAAGCAGTCCATGTTTGGCACTTCTTTCAAAAATCAGTTTTCCTAAAACGATTTGCCGGATTTGGACTCTTTGGTTCAGATTTAGAACCGTGACTGCAAAAGTCGAGTCCGAGCTGTAGCGAGGTCCCCCGCGGGCTTGTTACAACAGGTGTTCTAGCAAGATGATCATTATCTTTGCTAAATTTGTCAAGTATTTTCTCAATGTAATGTATTTGTGAGAAAGTATAACCTTCTGATGTTTTGGTAATTTTCATACCAAGTATTATATCAGCTATCCCCATGTCTTTCATGTCAAAATGTTTATTCAACATTTTCTGGGTAGTTTTAATTATGTTATTATTACTACCTACGATGAGCATATCATCCACATAAACACATACTATAACATAACCGTTGTTTGTGTTTTTAATATAAACACATTTGTCACATTCATTAATTTTGAATCTATTTGACATCATTGCTTTGTTAAATTTCTCATGCCATTGTTTTGACGATTGTTTTAAATCATATAATGATTTAACCAATTTACACATTAACTTTTCTTTTCCTAGAACAGAAAAATCTTCTGGTTGTTCCATGCAAATTTCTTCATCTAACTCACTATTTAAGAAAGCGGTTTTCACATCCATTTGATGAATTTCTAGATTGTATAAAGATGCAATGGCAATTAGCATTTTAGTGGATGGTATTCTAATAACTGGTGAGTATGTGTCAAAGTAATCAAGACCTTCTTTTTGTTTATATCCTTTGACCACAAGTCTTGCCTTGTATTTGTCAATTGATCCATCCGCTTTCATTTTTCTTTTGAAATTCCACTTATACCCAAGAGGTTTACAACCTGGTGGCAAATTTACCAATTCCCAAGTGTGATTTTGCAAGATGGATTCAACTTCGCTATTTACAACTTCTTTCCATAAAAGAGCCTCGGGACTAGACATAGCTTCTTTAAAAGTTAAAGGCTCATTTTCTAACAAAAATGTTAGAAAATCTGGACCAAAAGATTTTGAGGTTCTAGCGCGTTTACTACGCCTACGTTTCTCTTCCTCATTTTGATCTATCTTTTGTTCTTGATCTTGTTCTTGATCATGACTAGTAATAGCATCATAAGATCTTTTATTAGTACTAGTCTCTTGTCCAGTCTGTTTGGAAATATATGTTCAAAGAACGATGCATTCCGAAATTCAATAATAGTATTTACATGTATTTCGGAATATTCTGACTTATGTATCAAAAACCGATCTACACTACTATTCTTGGCATAACTAATGAAAATGCAACCAACAGTTTTAGGACCAATCTTAGTCTTTTTAAGACTAGGAATAGCCACTTTAGCCAAACACCCCAACACTTTTAACTATTTGTAGGATGGTACTCTCCCATGCCACATTTCATAGGGTGTTTGATTCACTTTCTTTCGGGATACTTTATTAAGTATATAATTAACAAAAAGTATTGTTTCCTTCCACAAGTTTTGAGGTAATCCAAAACTAATTAACATGGCATTCATCATTTCTTTTATAGGCCTATTTTTTCTTACAGCAATTCTATTTTGCTGAGGTGAGTAAGGAGCGGTGGTTTGATGAATCATTCTGCGTTCTTTACAAAACTCACCAAAAGGTGATTCATATTAACCACCTCTATCACTTCTAAGTTTTTTAATTTTCTTACCAAGTTGATTTTCAACTTCATTCTTGTATTGAATGAACGTTTCCAAAACTTCATCCCTGGTTCGAATTAAATAAACATAACTATATCTTGTATAGTCATCTATGAAAGTGATACAAGATCATTTCTCACCTCTAGTTTGAATTGATTTAAAATCACAAATGTCACTATGAATTAATTTAAGTGGTTCTGTACTTCTTTCAATTGCATGAAAAGAAGTTTTGGATAATTTTACCTCAACACAAATTTCACATTTATGATTTAAATCAATGTCAAATTTAGGTAAACATTCCACATTAATTAATCTACGCAAAGATCCATAATTAACATGTCCAAGTCTACCATGCCATAAATTTGAAGACTCAAGCAAGTAAGAAAAAGATGTATTTTTATTAATAACAGAGGGTGAAACGATCATTACATTCATCTTGAAAAGGCCATCAGACATGTTACCTTTCCCTACCTACATCCCATTTTTGGTAAGTACAAATTTGTCACTTTCAAAAACTAGCCTAAACCCATTTTTGCTCAACAGAGATCCAGAGACTAGATTCATGCGAATGTCCAGTACATGTAGCACATTGTTGAGATTGAGTTCCTTTCTAGATGTCATCTTCAGAATAATCTTTCCTTGTCCTTCAACTTTGGAAGTCGAGGAGTTGCCTATGAAAAGTTGTTCACAGTTGTCCACCACAGAATAGGATGTGAACATCTTTTTGTCAGCACAGATATGGCGAGTAGCACTAGTGTCTACCCACCATTCTTTAGGATTTCCGACAAGGTTTACCTCGGAAACAACTGCAAAAAGATTTATGTCATCTATACCATTGGAAATTTTGTCTACTTCAGTCATATTGGCTTGAGTAGGCTTTTTGCTTGATCTTCCTTTGCCTTTGTGTTTGCTACGACAATCTTTGGCCCGATGTCACTCTTTGTCACAGATCTAACATTTGCCATTAAACTTGTACTTTTTAGTTTCTTCTCCTTTAGAGCCTTGTAAGGAACTTTTTTCAGAAAACTTCCGTTTCTTGGCTTTTGGAGCATATTCCACCACATTTGCCTTAGACTCCATAGAATGCTTACCATCTCGCTTCTCTGATTTGCGGTTGTCCTCCTCAATCCTCAAACACACAATTAATTCCTCTAAAAACATTTCTACGTGCTTGTGTTTGAGGTAGTTCTTGAATTCCTTTTAGCCTTGTGGTAATTTCTCAATTAAGGCAGCAACTTCGAAGGATTCACTAAGAGACATGGCTTCTGCATGAATGTCATGCAGAATGAGTTGGAGATCTTGAACTTGGCTGATCACAGTCTTAGAATAAACCATCACAAAATTCAGGAATTTGCCAACCACAAATTTCTTTGAGTTGTCATTTTCTGTTTTGTACTTTTTCTCCAAAGACTCCCAAAGTTCCTTTGTCGTTTCGATAGGACTGTAGACATTGTATAATGTGTTGTCAAGTCCGTTTAAAATGTAATTCCAACAAAAGAAATCAACATCTTTCCAGGCATCAACCGCAACAACCACTTGGTAGTCAGTTTCATCATCTTTCAGAGTAGGAGCATCCTCACGGAGAAACCGTGCTAGATTGAGAGTAGTAAGATAAAACAACATTTTCTGCTGCCATCTTTTAAAATAAGTTCCTAAAACTTCTCTAGCTTTTTACCGTGATTGACTGGCACAGTCACAATAGGAGATGGGTTGGTGCAGTTGCAGCCACCGTACCAGTACTTGTTTGAGCATTAGTTTCTGTAGCCATGAATTTTAACTTGCAAAATAAAATTATAATTAGAATTTTATATTACACAGAAAATTAAACCATAAATATAGAATTTAAATTCTATTAAAATAAAAGAAAAAAATTGTAACTTTTATTTCCAATTAATTCGAAGATAAAATAAAATTTTATTTGAACAAATTAATTCCACACAGAAAAAAATATTTCAGTAGCACTTCACAAATTAAAATACTGAAAATAGAATTTTAATTAATGAAAACTCATAAATTATTTTTGAAAACCAAAATTAATTTCGGATCAACTTCACAAATAAATATTCTGAATTGTTAATGACAACAGTATATTATTACCAGTTGACAAAGAAAATAAACAATATATTACTACTATTTTTTTTCCAACGAAAATATTATTTTGTAAAACTACAAAAAATAATTTCTATAAGAAAAAGAAAAGAAGAAAGAAAACAAACGAAAAATTCTGTATAAACAGAATAATTTGAATATGTTTTAAGATTGTTAGAATAATCTTCTGTGTAAAATAAATAATATGAAACCAAATCAAACAAATAAAAATAAATTACTTACATAATTTATATACCGAAATGTAAAAGTACAAAAAGGTCAAATCGAGTGTGTGACACTCTGTCCTTAAGACAAATTTGCCCCGCTTCAGTGCTTACGAATAAAAGGCCTTTTTCTCCCAGGATACAATGATCTACACAAATTGCAGTAGCACTCCAAACAATTTGTACGGTGAACAAAACCTATGTTCTGTACTCTCAAAATATTCCCTAAAAATTAATATGAAGAATAATGCAAAGAGAGAGCAAAATGGGAAGGGAACATATTTTTTCTGGAGTTTTTCAAGATGCCCCAAACTGCTAAAATGTGCTGGAATATATAGGGCTGAACAGGTGTTATTTTAAACTAGAACATATATGAATTCAAACAGAACAGGCGCAACACTATTTCGAACAGATAACTACTGGGCAATTTTAATCTGTTAGAAATTGTAGCAGTTTTAAACCTGTCTGGGAAGAACTGAATTTTTCCGAAACTTCTAGGCAGTTTCAAGCAGTTGGAAATTGGACTGGTGGAGGCTTGTTTTGGACAGAAAAATTTGGCACAAAAAATTAAATTAATTTCGTTTTGAAATTCAAATAATTTTTCTCACACGAATTTGAAAAAATTCCAATAAATTTTATCTAAAAAATTAATGTTAGAACCGACTCGACCCACAATCGCGCTCAGCACCACTCAGCCGGCCATTCGGACGGACGGCGGCGGTGCGCACGCGCGTGTGTGGTGGTTGAGCCAAGGTTCACTTTGTCCATAACTCCTTCCTTCTACAAACTTGGGATGCCCCTTGGAGCCCAACCCAAGTGTTTCCACCTAGAACTTATATACACACATAAGTTTTCTTAAGTTTCCAATGTGGGATAACCATTTCAAAGAGACCCACATTTTACTTCTTCAATTTGTCCATTCTACGAACCCGAAAACAACGCCAACTTCCCATTCACTCATAAATGGTTTTGATGAACTGTCTTCACCGTGTGACTTGCCATGCGGCAAAGAACACGTCACCTCTTTGGATCCACCCCCAAAAGGCGTTTGGGACCTACTCAAATTTGGGCTCAAAGTTGGCCCAAAATAAGCCTATAAAACAAAAAATTTCCATCCGTAATTTCCCGACAACAATCCACCCATCTCATAGATATCTCAACAATATATCAATGAATGAAATTTCATAATTTTTCTCAAATACAAACCCATCATTTCAAGAGTTTTCACAAGACTCGACTTTTTCCCAATTTTTCCAAATTTAGGGTTTTCTCCAAAAACGAATTTCTCTCATTTTCAAAAGATGTTTTTCTTTAAGGGGCTTCCAAGAGCCTTATAAGTTCATAAACCAACTCAATTTGTACCAAATCTTGAGAGAAATCACTTCTTAAACATTTCAAAAAAAAAAAAAAAAAAAACCTCAACAATCCAAAACTCAACTCACATGATCATAGATTTATTAAAACAAGCTAGACATGCTAAAACCATATATATAACTCAAAGATTAGCCCTACCTCAAGTTTGGAGACGAAAGATGAGAAAGCCCTGAAATTCATCAGTATCGAAAATCAATCTCCACCACATAAGATATAGCCCTTGATGGGCTCTCCAAAATTGATGAAGGGATTAGGGTCAAATCTCCAATGAATGTTAAGAAATCGAGAATTATGAGGGCTGGTGGGTGTTTTATAGAGAGAGATGAGAGAAAAAAGAGTAGAGTGAAGTGTGAAGAAAGAAAGTGTAGATGGAAAAGTGAAAAATAGAGAGTTATTGCCTCAGATTTTAAGTGATTGGACATACTTTTCGAACCTGACTCCAGACAAACTGCTCGAGCGGTGGATCCTACGCTTGAGTAGTAAATTCAAACTCCTCGAATCTATCTCTTTTGCAGATAGATTGTTTGAGCAATAAAACCTTCACTCGAGCGGTGAAATCACACTCCCAGTATTTTAAACTTCAGAACACAGAACTGGGTGGACGGATTTATTGCTCGAGCGACCAAAGGAACACTCGAGCGGACTCAATTTTCAAGTGAGGCTAAAATCAACCTTAGAGTACTTCCACCATTCCCGGACTCATTCAAACATCCAAAGACTCAAGTCGACACCCTGGGAGTAAATTTGGGACAAGAATGAATAATAATAAAGAAGAGAGTAGGTGACAACATGTGATTCATAGAGTTCAGAAGTAGTAAAAATTCCAATATGGAATAGGAATTCTGGATTAACAATGTTAAGTTGGTTTGAAAAAGACGGGGACATCACACGAATCGTGTTTGACTTGTTAAAAGCTTATTCGAACTCGGTTCGTTAAATAAACAAGTCAAGCTTGAACATATTTTAGAGTTCGTTAAGGTTTTCAAACCAAGCTTCAACAACCAATTGTTTGTTTGAATCAGTTCAATAAGCTTAAAATTATACAAAATACCACACTACTTGAGCTCGACTCGATAAAAGCTCGTTTGAGATTAGCTCAAAAGTTTACCGAACCAAGCTTGAACAAAATTTTGAAGCTCGTTAAAGTTATCAAACCAAACTTGAATAATTAACTGTTTAGCTCGTTTGATTCGTTTATCACCCCTATTGGTGGGTGCATTTTCCTTCTTGAATGCATTTATTTTATTTTTAAAAAGCAAACTAAATAAATTATATAATGTATTATACACACTAATATGTATACATATATATATATATATATATATAACACATAGAATTTATATATAATATATAATAATAATTGAGTCAAGTTAGGCTTCAAATCATATTTCTAAATTTCACTCATTTAATAAATTAATGGGCCAAAAAATTCATCCCAATTCTGTCCATTTAATAAACACAAAAAGAATTATATAAACTCTATATGGACTAGAACATAAATATCAAGCTCTTAAAATAGAGATTGGGATGGGCGGGTTTGATGGGTCACTGGGCTAGTGATCCACTATTGAGGTAATCTAAATCCTAATAAGTAGTAGTCATTAATCACTCAAACCATGAATTCTCCTTGATTGAAGGTGGAGGTTTCGGTGGTTGGCACCTATAACACCCCGATAATTTAGAAGATTCAAACCATCCATAATCCATCATTCATCCATTCAACAAGTGGAAATAAAACCACGTGTACATATATATATGAGTTCTCCTACATTTTTCAATTCTTTAATACCCCAAACCAATTCACATGCATAATACATTCATCGATTTTACATCTTGAATCTATAACATGTAACGGTTAAGCATGAATATCTAAACTATTACAACTACATGCCTTATTGGCTATACATTTCCAAGATGAAACTTGGGTACAACAAAAGTGGGATAGAAACCCAATACATATATGCTCTAGGCTTGTACAAAATGTTCACAAAACAATGAAAAAAGGTGAGCCTTTCACTCCACTTTCCTCCCAAGCTAATTCCTTAGCGGAGGCATATCATCAGTACCTGAAAACTGATTTCCACAGAGGGTGAGCTAAAGCCCAGTAGAGATTAATTTAATAAACTGCATGAAGCTTAACAAAGTTATATGGTGAATGCATATAGATGTCCTTTCCAAAATGATACATATTTTTATCTTTCAAATAATGCAATGCCAAGTTTTATAGTTAACTTCATAACTTTTTTATTTCCAAAACAGAAAACAACGTACTGGATACACACATTGAGAATCTCTGGGTACGTATTTGCTAGTAAGCTATACAAGCACTACCAAAGCCATTTTATTGGTACTTAACCAGAATGACCGGTACCTAATTGCTTGAGTTTCTAAACTTTCACCACGGACACACAAGCCAATAATTATAATAACCATAACAACACCCCCTACCCAGAAACACCACGATATTCATCCATTTTTCTCAAAAATAATAAATTTCAATGAATGAGTATGAAACAATGTTCAAATGAGAGATGCAAAAGTGAAAGGTTTTAATTCACCTAGTCCTCATGCAACTTCTACAACAAACAAGACTATTATCCACCAATAGCCTAAAAAACATATATCTTTATGCAAGAAATAAATTCAAGAGATAGATTTAATATAGAACTTCAATAGAATTTCAATACTTGGAATAACAATGCATATTCCACTCCCCCATCCAACTCAACAAAGATTATCATAATAACATTTCAATATCAACCATGCCATTATCTTTTATTCTCATCAAGAACACTTAAAAATTTCCAAATACTCCCAAACCAGTATCCCTTCAACATTTTTACACCTTCAAAATAATTTCCCAAATTTCTCAATACCAAAATCATTATTGTGCCATTTTCATGAAAAATCCATCTTTTCAAAATCAAATCCAAGTACAATAATCGACAAGTTAACCCAAACTTAACCAACACACTATTCCATTCGAGAGCACATAATGAGGCTAAGAAACATACACAAATGTTAAAGAAATCCCTACCTCAAAGCCCAAGAAATGGAAGAACAACACCCAAAAACCAACAATGCATAAAACTTGAAATTTTTTCGATCAAAGCGTAGTTTACAACTTGCTCTACCTTAAAGGCTCAAGCACTAAGGTAGGAGATTAGTGTAGCTAGATGAAAACTAAGAGTTTAGAGCTTGAAGGTCGAAAATGGAGGTATGGAGAGAGAAAAAAAAGAAGGTAATCGTAGAAGTAGATATCTGTAAGTTTTAGTGGTATATATAGATGGACTAGTTGCGGCAGTGAACAACAGACCGCGAGCGTGAAAGACTGTCACATCGCTCGGAGGATACCCGTGCACGCAAAACAGTTCAGATCCTCGATTTCTTTGATCTAGTCTCACGAGTGCAATATGAAACATAGATGAGAGTCCAAATTCAGCAATTTTTACAGAAAGTCTATTTTATTGCAAAACTTTTACTAGAAATGGACTGCATCGCCAGATCTCATAGTCGCCACCTAATATTTGAGAAAATTAGGAAACCCGTGACTTGTGCCAAGGCCACTGTTCATCATAACCAATGATGCTTGGCTTGGAACCTTAGGTATAAGAGGGAAAGATCATTAATTAAGCACCCACACTCACCCGATCAAAAGATCGGTCTTTACTAAACCATGATATGAGTTTTATTTACTTTATATGTTCATATTCCAATGTAGAATATTCCATTCAAATGCAGAATATTTCGTTAGTGCTAATTGTGACATTGACATAGCTGACACGTGGCGCTGACTGGACATGCCCAAAAAATGAATTCAATAATGCTGGAGAGGGGTTTTTAACCCTAACTTGGGACTAACCATGAACCTTAACCATTCTGCCAAAGTCTGACCTTGTATTGTGTTTCCCCTCAAATAATATTTGAGCATTGTAACCCACCAGGAAGCAATAAAGACATAGACGCCTCACACAACATAGATATATATTTTTTATTTTCCTTTTCACTTTTTTTATTTCTTGATAAATATAATATAATTAATAAATAACATATATATACATTGGAGATGTGCATGGTAATTATATATAATATGATTATTAATATTATTATACTATAATAATATACAACATAGTATAATTAATATATTATTTACATTATTAGTAAAATAAAAAAGCTACATGTTTAAAACAGTAAAAAAAATGCAAGAAAATAAAGAAATTACATTAGATAAATCAGCTAACCGTTTTTACCATGTTGTTATTATATATTTAAAGATAAGAGAAATAAAAAAGAAAATAAATGAGAAAAATGCGAAAACTCACCTTTGGAGGAAAAGATCAATTTTTTGATTGCCAAACTTTCTTCTTAACACCTCATGGTTATAGAGTATGCTTTGAGATCTCAGTAAGAAATTGCAAGTTTAAGCTTTAATGAAATTTTTGGATGGTATATATCAGTGGATAGAAAGGTTTAAGATTTGTTGTAACAAAAATTATTTTTCTAAAATTTTCTCTTCTCAAGACTTTGTGAAACAATTTGTTTTGAATTTTTTCTATATTTTTTCCTCTCTTTTGAAACAAAATTTTCTTTCTCAAAATTTTCTCTCTTTTTTCCCCCTCTTTTTAAACAACTTTTTTTCTCCATTTTTTGAAACAAAATTGTTTTCTCAAAATTTTCTTTCATTTTTCTCTTTTTTCGAACGACAAAATGAGGGATATTTATAGACTTCCAAAACACCCAAAACACATGGCTAGCCATGTGCTATTTTCAAAAACACATGGCTTGCCATGTGGTATTTCCAAATCATGTGGTATGAGAGCCGATTTTCAAAAATTGCTAAACTTTTTTGAAAAGAAAAAATTTGGAAAATTGTTTTTGAATAGGTTTAAAATAATTTGGCCAAAATGGGTGTAAGGTTAGAATTAAAGCCTAAATCTAATTTTTCTGTTGAGAAAATCGTAAAATAGGGCATTCCAATTTTCATCATCGGGTGTTCAAAAGAAAGTGCCCAAGTCTTAAGGCCTATAAAAATGGGGTGTCTATAGTTGTCCTTCTTTGATAGAGCTCAAAGTCATTTCATGACGTAATGAATGTCAAAGCTCGAAGACGACACTTTTGACAAGGTCGTAAGACTTGGGCAAACAAACAAGATGCAAATGTAGTTGGTTGAACCAGAGGGTTGCCTACGTATCCCTTTGTAAAGAATCAAACCAGCGTAATTCAAGGGCAATATGCAAATCATATGCTCAAAAATTTAATTGAAAGTTGGACTTACACGTTTCACGAAGTCATTTTTTCTTTTTGAAAGTTTATGATCAATGCAATACAATGCAACAGGTAATATGCGAGGCAAGTCTTGTGCAAATGATATGAAGCATAACAAGAAATACAATCCAAACATACTCACATAATAAAAGGAACTGTAACCGATGAATAGTTTTAACCTATAACCCAAAATAGGAGAGGTATTAACCGATGGTGGTTTGAACCGATAACTCGAGGAAGAGATAGTATCGTTATCTCGAAGATGGGCCAGCATTAACTGATGAAAAAGGTTGTGAAAATCAAATGTTGATGTGAAGAAATTGTAGCCAAGTTATGCAACAATGTGATAGTTGTAACCATGCAAATAATATGCTAATGCAATTGAAAGTTGAATTCTTTTTTTCCTTTTCTTTTTGAAAATACGTGATTTATGCAATGCAATATGTAATATATTGCGAGGCAAGGGTTTCAATCAAACAGCGAGACCTAGACTGTACCTCAATACGAAATATGGGATTGATTTCAACCGGGTAAAGAGAAAAATGGGTTTTAACCAATATACAAGACCTAGACCGTACCTTAATACGAAATAGGATGATGGTTTTCAACCGGGTAAAAGAGAAAGGGGTCTTAACCAATATAGTAGACCTAGACTATACCTCAATATGAAATAGGGCAATGGATTTCAACTCGGTAAAAGAGAAAGGGGTCTTAACCAATATATTAGACCTAGACTGTATGCCAATACGAAATAGGGAGATATGTTTCAACCAGGTAAAAGAGAAAGAGGTCTTGACCAACATACAAGACCTAGACCATACCTCAATACAAAATATATGTCGATGGTTTCAACTGGGTAAAGGAAAAAAGTTGTAACCAAAAAGTTTGAAGTGATGTGAATAGATTGTAACCATGCATAACAAATGTAATAGGCAGTGTAAGTGTGATGTTGCATGCAAAAACACGAAGGGGCAATACGAGACATACAATATGCAATGATGAATGCACAACAATAATATGATACATGTGTAGCTCGGCTTTTTTGCACGCCCTTTCAGAAATTTGAAAGAAGCTCTACAGTTCGGACTCCCGTGGTTCTAAATCTAATCTCAGAAGTGCAATGTGCAATTGATAAACACCAAAAAGTCCAAATCCGGCAAATCTTTTTGGAAAATCGATTTTGAATCAAATTGCCAAAAATAGACTGTTTTGCCAGATACAGAGTCGCCACCTAAATATTTTTGGAGAAATTTAGGAAACCCATGACTCGTGCCAAAGGCCATATGTTCGTCATCACAAAGATTGTCTCAGTTTGGGAACTTAGGCACGGGAGGGGAAGGTCACGAATACATTTGAGCACCCCCGCTCGTCCGATCAAAGATCGGCCTCTACTAATCCTGATATGATCTTTATCAACATTATATGCTCTCGTTCCGGTTGATTAGGCTAGCATTTTTATGTGATGCGCACACACAAGATATAGACTAGTTTGCCCGAATTGGAACAATTCAATTTTATGTTTGTTTTCCGAAAAGGGTTTGAATTTGCCACTTAACAAAGTGGGTTTAAAGTTTGTGAATTTGCCAATTGACAAAGTGGGCTTGAACGTACATTCATTGAATCATTCTAAATCAAGCAACAAGTGTTCATCCACAGGCATTCAAACAATTTAATAAGTAAGCACTTAGCCTCATAGTAAGCATGCTAGTCATGGCAATCACTCACACTCATGCAAGTATGCTAAAGCACTAAAAACTCACATGGTACTCCAAGCTAAGATAAAACAAAAGAGTTAGAAAAATATGCATGATTTCTAACTATGCAAGATGGCTAATGCAATGCATGTAATAATGCAACTAAAATAGGCTTGGTTACTTAACATGTTATTTGCAATAATTTCATAGCATGCGTTTAAACACATATTCAACGAGGTATTAAAACGACAATGCATTTAGAATGATGAACGGAGCCTTGGTGCATGTAAGATGAATGGATGCAAACATGAAGTGGGCTAATTGAAACATGATGCCCCTAATCTAACCATCAAAAGCAGATAAATAAAAGGCAAAAGACGTGGGGTTAGAATACATACACATTATCACATCATTTCGCTCTCACGAAGAAGAGTCTGAATGAATAAACTAACCTAATTAGAAACTAAATTAAGCTAAAGCTAATTAAGCTAACTATTACAAAACGAAATAAATAACTAGCTAAACTACTTAACTAATTATTACAATACTTTGAATTAACTAACTTGTTAACTAACTAATTAAGTAATTACAACACAAGTGTAATTAATAATAAGTACTTAAACTAAGCAACTAACTACTTTGCCTCGGGAAACGAGGGATGTGCATTCACCTGAAAAGACCACTGTTTTGCTTCCGAATGCCTCTGTTTGCACAGTTGAACATTTGTAGAATAACTTTGCTCCACCTTACCAACACTCTATTGAGTTTTGCATTAGTGGCGAACCGACCAAATATGAAGGTTATTGGCCACTAGCTGGCCATGGAGGTGGTCTACCGGCCACCTGCAGGCCATGAAAAGTGGCCTGCCGGCCACTGATTCCTAGGTTCATCTTGCTGCAATAGAGGACAAACAAAGCATATATAGGGTATTTTCAAAGATTGTTTGCACAATTCATCCCTCATTTTCATGAACAAATCCAAGGAGTGGTGAACCTAAGCCACAAACCACCAATTCAAGCAATTTCATTGCATGATGGCCTGTGAACCCAAGAGTGCAAGTTCAATAAATGTACAACAAGACGCAAACCTCCTCCCTTTCATGAATGATCAGGAGAAGAAGTTGACCTCAGAGACTTGGATCATTTTATCACTAACAAGTATGAAATGGTTCAACCTTCCATGTGTTCAATTAATGTCCGATTAAAGACACAATCAAATTCTTATCTTTGCACAATTTTAGTCCCAACTTACTCATTTTAATTACTCTTCCATTGTTTAACCAATTAAGTCCATTAGTGAGTTAAAGTCCTATAAAAGAGAAGGAAGTGTCAAACAAGGGGTAGTTTAAGGCAAGAGAGAGGTGCCATGTCATTCATAATGAACCCCCAAAAGATGATAAAACCATTAAGCATGGACCTCAATCTCAAGCGTACACAATCCCAAGGTTGAAACAATGCTCAAAGCAAACAAAGAGTGAAGGAATGAGGAACGTTGTAGAGATTATCCTTGCTGAAATTAAGTTAGAAAAACACTAGAACAATGCAATTAACTCAAACAAGTGGCGTCTAAAGGCCTAAAACACCAAGCTTGTGAGGACACTTACACTAGAAGTATGCAAAACAAGACTCGAATTACTTAACTAACCAAAAATAGAGTTAAAATAGTCCAAATTAGAGGTTAAAACATGCTGGAATTAAGCTATAAATGGCTAGAAAATTAAGCTAACACATGGTATAAACTAGGCTAGCAAACAAGACACAAGGAGGGGAGGCTAATCCCTCCAAATTTGGACTTCAAAACATGATTTTGGCCACTGAAAAAGCTCTGAAAATCAGTGTTTAAAAGCTTGGAAAAAGATAGCAAAAGGGTAGGAAACACAAGGGGAAAGGCCTCCAAAACAAGGTGTAAAGAAGCGCTATCAACCCCTCAACCTTTAATGGCCTTAAACCGAAGCTTCAACCCAAAAAACATAGAGTTTTGATAGTCCAAAACAATGGAAAAATAGTAGGAATAAAAGCAAAGAAAGTAAGCAAATAGGAGGAGCCGTATACCTCTTGAAGAGAAGAAGCAATTCCAAGCAACAATACAAACAAACAACACCCTCTGGAGCTCAAACCAAGCTCAAAAGTATCTCATCTCAAAGGTGAAGAGATTTGGTTAAGGGTGTATAGGCAAAGGTTGAAGAAATGTAAGTTAAAGTGTAGAGATTTGGTAGAGAGAGAGGAGAATTTTTAAGCTTAAAATTTTCTAACCTTTAAAACAATATGAGAGGTCTTCTATATATAGAGAACCAAGCAATTCCCTCAAAAACATCTAGCCCTACATGTGCATGCATCTATGCAAACAGCTGGCACAACTGGCATAAAATATTTGCAAAACACGCTGGTGGCTAGCCGACCATCACTAGTGGCCGGCAAGCCACAACAGTGGCTGGCAGCCCAAAAATGATGGCGGGCAACCTCTAGGGATGGCCGGTAGGTCACCAGAGGTCGCAGGCTAGAAAGACCAAGGCATGGTCCAAAATGAGACAAAAGGATGTAGGGTTTGAAAGGCTCAAAGTTATGGCATTTTGCTGAGGACTTCGAGCACTGGACGAACATTAAACTCATCATCTGGTGTGCATGCGAGGACGCCCAAGTCATAAGGGCCGTAAAAAATGTGATGTCTACAGTTGCTCCTCTTTAACAAAGCTTGGAGTCATAAAATGACGTGAGTGAATGTCAAAGCCTGAAGACGACATATTTTGACAAGGCCATAAGATTTGGACAAACAATCAAGACAGAAATAAATGGTTGCGCTTACAGGCTGCTTTCGTATCTTTTTGCAAGGAATCAAACCAGCGTGGTTTTGGGGCGAGATGCAAATGATATACACAATGCAACTTTAAAGCTGGATTCACAGGCTTCACGGAGCTGACTATTTTGAAAACTCATGATCATGCGAGATGATACAAGAAGTAATAAAGAATGCGATAAGAAAGTATGAATACAATAAGCAAGATAACAACACATGAATGAGCAGCTTCAAGCTTAAAGAAGAGAAAACCACACTCTAACCACGCCAAAGCAAGAGACAAGGCAAGAAAACATCGCTCAGGGTTGCGTTTCACGCATCTTGAAAAACTAAGAAAACCATTCGAGGTTGTGTTTCACATGTCTCGAGGTAACAGAGAAATCGTTCGGGGTCAGGTTTCATGCGTCCCAAGAAACAAGAAAACCTGCTTGGGGTCGCATTTCATGGGTCCCAGGAAACAAGAAAACTGCTCGGGCTCGTGCTTCTCACGTCTCGAGATGAAACCCACCCAGGGCCATGTGTCACACATCCTGAGATAACAACTGCTCTGGTGCGTACTTTGCACGACTCGAGATGAAACTTGCCCAGGGCTGCGCGTCACGCGTCTTGAGAAATAATCGCTTGACGCATGCTTCGCACGTCCTGAGATAAAACCCACCTAGGGCTGCATGCCACGCGTCTTGAGATAAACAATTGCTCAGGCACGTGCTTCACACATCCTGAGATGAAACCCGCCCTGGGCCACGCGTCACTGTGATAAACAGCTGCTCGGGTGCGTACTTTGCACATCCTAAGATGAAACCCAGCCATGGCCACGCGTCACGCGTCCTGAGATAAACAATCGCTCGGGCGCCCGAGGTAAAAGAGAGTGGTGTGCGATAGATGGACAAAGGTAAACAAGTGCGATAGATGCACGAAGGGAACAAATGCAATAGATGCACAAAGTGAATGAGTGCGATAGATGCACAAAGTGAATAAGTGCGATAGATACACAAAGTAAACAAGTCGTACAAACAATATTGTTTGTCTATGTTGACAAAGGAAGAAAGTAAAGAACTTAACAAGTGCGATACAGTGAAACTGCATGTTCTATTCGAGATAAGAAACCGTGATACGATGTTAATTGAAAGCGTGTTTTATGCGTGAAACGAGATGCATATTCTATGTATGAATCATAATTGATGCAAGACACACATACAGGATACATATGTGTGAAAGGCATATTCTATGCAAAAAGAGAGAATGAAGGCAAAACGAATACAAGCGGCATGCAATGGCATCTTCTAATTTACCTCTCAGAGGGAGTGCAATATGTTTTGAAAAGGATACACCTTGTTCATGTTGACAAGTGATGAATATCGCGCGCTGAAAACACAGTTTTGAGTTTCCGTAGAGATAATTCGGACCCAACAGTGAACCTTCCTTACACTTCTTGGGAAACAAGAAAACAAAATAGCATCAAAACTCATAGGAGGGCTACCGGCCACCTAATGGCCATGGGGGGAGACCGCAGGCCACAGGTGAGCAGGCCCCATGCCAGCCACCGATGGCACTTCGGGACAAAACTGACTTTTCATGCTCGGGTCTTTAAATATAAGTGACAAGGGCTCATTTCCTTGCAATCCTAAGACCGAAATTCTTCTCCCCCTCTCTCTAGGTGCTCCTTCTCTTTAGATTTTCTTTTTATGCGTTTTCCAATGCCCCACGCAAACTTTATTCGCTAAACCCTCTTGATTCTCTTCACTTTGAACCGATAGCAATTTGATTTCAACGTCTTTTTTTCTCATTTTCACCCTTCTAGGTTTGTTCCCCTCGAGTTTCTCTCGAGTTCTGTACACTTTTCTCGATTTTGACTTTTTTTTTCCATTTTCTCTCTCCTAGGGTTGACTTTTTCCAAGTTTACCCTATTTTCTTTATTTTTCTTCATTTTCACCCACTTTTCACCCATTTTCCAGATGACGGATAGTGTACCATATGACGGGGCCCCTCTAGAGGTTCTCTCTATATTTCTACCTGTTCTTGAGGCGGATGAGCCAGTCATTGCGGAGGCGACTAAAGGTGTGGAGGATGACCTCGAGGCAAAGTTTGAGCCTAAGCCTAAGCCTGAGCCTGAGCCTGAGCCTGAGCCTGAACCACTACCAGTGAGAGTACGACCATTTGATCTAGAGAGCTACCATCCCTATCTTGCCAGCTGGAGGCATCAGGTGCTTCAGCGACTTTATTCTCAGTGTGCCGGAGGATTTCCTATTGAGGGAGCTGGGTTCTCATCTGTCATCCGTTGCAGTTGAGGTATGTGCTCTGTTTTCATGCATTCTTGCCTGCCTTTACTTGTATTTCTTGTATTGTATCCTTTGACTGTACTTTTATCACTGCCATATCTGATTCATCTGTTCTTTGCCACAGGGCGAGTCACGTGTCTTCCGAGTGTACGGAGCTACTACTGCGTGAGACTGGTATGACGAGCCCCCCGCAGGAGTTCATGACATCATAGACGAGACAGGCTTCGGCCTATTCTGCTCCGGTCTGACTCGGGTTATCGTGAGCCGTCCTCTTCTGAAAGCGCTCGTGGAGAGATGTTGGGACACCACCAACTCCTTCCACTTTTTTACTACAGGGGAGATAACGATGACTCCTTATGACTTCACCATGATCACCGGCTTAGACGTAGGGGGTGATTCGATCCCTCTTGATTCAGACATGTGAGAGTGAGAGGCGTCCTGGGTTGAGCTACTGGGAGCGCATCCACCCATATACCGGGCAAGCATGGTCAAATACACCTGGTTCACCGAGCGATTCAGAGGGAGCGAGCTCGAGATCGTAGTGGAGATGGAGCAGTACACTACAGGTTTTCTGATGTTCGTCTTCGATACCACCTTGTTTTTGAATAGGTGGAACACCGTAGGCTTGTATTTGATGAGTGCTTTGGTGGCCCTTTCTTGAGTGCACTTCTATGATTAGGGCGGAGCCGGCCTTGCCACCCTATATGGATATATGAGCTCGACCTCCCATCTGATCGGAGACTTGATTGGAGGCTATTAGCTAGCCTGGGAGGTATGCATTTCAGTTTCCTCTTTGCACTTTACATTTTCTGCTTTACATTTTCTGCTTTATATCTATTCAACATTAGTGTTTTCTACTTTACACTTTTTATATCTGTCCATCCATTGTGCTTTATGTTTTGCACTTTCTGTATCAGTTCATACATTGTGCTGACACATATAAGCGCATTTTCCTCACAACTACAGGTGTATGCATATTTTCTGACTCTCGCCCCAGAGCCTGGGTAGTTCCTTACTCATGGAGGTATGATGGCCGGCTCTAGCGTAGGACCCACGAGACTTTCGTGTTCTTCTGTCATTACTTCAACACTGTGGTTGTTCATGAGGTAACCCGAAACACATCTTTTTTTGCTTTAAAACTGTTCTGATTCACATTTAGCAACTAACAACAACTAATAATATGTACTACCTCTACTTGCAGATTATGTGGTAGCCATGGGCCATGATGCCGACTGGGATTCGGGACTAGTACGCCTGGGCCTGGGCCACTTCTTGTTTTTGCATCCTACTCGAGGGCCCAGTCTGGCAGGCCTAGTTCCTGAATGAGTGGTTCGTGCGCTAGACTGTGGGCTTGCCTGACCCGATCATTCCGATGGCTTCACTAGAGTCCATACGATCAGCAGATAGCCTATCCATTGATTAGGTCATTCAGTTTATGGTGGGCCTAGATGTTGGCTACGTCCAAGCAGAGGGTGACTATGCAGCCTTCATCCAGACATATCTCATGCCACCTTTGATTGGTGCTCATGGAGGTGAGAGATGAGAGCCCCTACTGCGAGAGAGGTGCCTAGAGTGACCAGGGCGACCAGGGTCCTTGTTTCCTGGGCGAGGCAGAAGACCTGCTGGCGAGAGCTTCTTACCACGCTAAAGGCATACTGGGGATACTTATTAGGTCCCGATTGAGCCCGCAATAGCCGAGCACGATCTTGTCAAGGTTAGAAGCCCGACTAAGGTATAGACTACTCCTTACCACTTGTACTCCACATTTCATTTCAGATATATTCACTGCTTACACTGATCATTCAAATGCATTTGTAGGCATCCATCAAGTACACAATGAGTACTCTTGAGTAGATAGCCTCCTTGATGGGTGTGATACAAAGGAGGGAAATGTTGCTTGGTCTCCACAGCATCCTGGTAATTTCTTCAGTTTACATTCTAGGCATCAAATTTCCACTGATACACTAGCATTTCAACTGAAAACTTCCCAAACTGCACTGATACATCGCATCCACACATTATATCTGACTTCTGCATAAGCTCAATCTACATACCATGCTTGCATCTGACACACACACTACATACCATACTTGCATCTGATATACACACTGAAACTGATATGTGACAATTGTCCTTTTTAGATCCCAGCCATACTAACTGCTCCAGTGGTAGGAGTACCAGCATCAACAATACCTCCTCTAGTAGTAGGGAGGAGAGGCAGAGACAAGAGTACCTGAGCCTGAAGTAGTCCTCCTGAGCCCATCTTGAGGGACGACGATGCTGAAATGAGTGACTCTGAGGAGGTAGTAAGTTAGGATTCGGAGTCACCAGAGAACGGAGATGATGACGCCGGCTTGGGTTCCGAGAGCGAAGGCGACGACGTTGAGGAGGGCTCTGGAGCAGGGAGCGGAGACGATGACGCCAGCTTGGGTTCTGACTTAGAGGCAGATTTAGACAGTGGAATCGATGGAGATAATGCCCCGAAGTCCTCTCCTCCGAGGAAGAGCAAGAAGAGGGCCTCCCGGGCATGAGGCAACTGGCGCTAATTTTTTTGATTTGTTTTTGCTTAGTTTCTTTTTGTTTATAGCATTAGCACATTGTATAGCTTTAGATAGGATTTATTGATTTAAAACTTGTACTCATTTTTTGTAAAAAAGCCATGATCGGAATAAAACTTCGCAATTTTTATGAAAAGTATTGTTATCATTTTTGCATCATGAGCACCATATATGCATGAAAATGACATGGAAAGAAATGGCCAAAAGCACTTGATTGAAATAAAATCCTTAATTGGGTAATGAACCGACCAACAATCAAAATACAAAAGGCACCATACAACTCGATAAACAAAATAACAACTCGATAAATAAAACAACTTAAATACAATTGAGCAAATCTGCCAAAACCAAAAGGACTCAAAACAAGACCTTAAACACACGAAGAGCAAAACAAAACACATGTTTTCAGCATTGTTCTGCACAAAGGTGGACAACTGACGTGAGAGGAAGGGTGCCGGCTAGAAGAGGAATTTGCCGGCCATCTACTGTCCACAAGAAATGGCCTGTCGGCCACCTGCCGGCCATCAATGTGCAGAACCTCCAGATTGTTGACAGTTGGCTTCCACTTACTACCTTATCTTCTACAAAAGGTTGAACTTAGGGGATTCTTCATTTCTACTGCAAATTCTTCACAATAGAGCCATTTTTTGTCGAAAGACTCTCGAATTGGATTGCAACTTTAGATGGCTTGGAAAAGGTGAATTTATGGGGTTTCGGCATTGTAGACACCCCATTTTTGACCGACCTTAAGACTCAGACGTCACCGATTGAGCGCTTGGTGATGTTCCATAATGTGCTTGTTCAGAAGTTTCAGAGTCGCGGCCGTGAGCCCTGCCTCCGGACTTCCGAACCCTTTTCTGTGCCTTGTCTCGGTTAGCGAACCAGACTCGGTTTTCTCTGTTTCTTTTCCTGAGGGGAGGGAGAGATCCCGTAGACCGTCTCTCAAATGTCCGTAGGCTACATTTGGTGGTCGTAGGCCATTTTGCCCATTTCGGAGTCCGGTTTCCGGTTTTCGGGACCGTTGGCCGTGTGCCTCGGTTCGGGACCGCCTAACCATCTCCGTTTGCTCTGATTTTTGGCATACATCTTATTTCATCCCTTTTGAGGGACACTGGGAGTTGAGAAACCCACTTCGAGGTCGAATACCATTTTCGGGGCTTAACAGCCCATTTTCGGGACCCCGAACTGCGTGTTTTGGCCCCGGAACTTTCGTTTTGCAACGGTTTTCGTTCATTTTTGGCAGGTACCTCTGTTTTATCACAAGGAAGGTCACTGAAGGGTGGGAGGCCAGCAATTGTTGCAACAACCAGTTATCTCTCTTCTGGAGCCTCCCGGCGCCCGTTTTTCGCACTTCCGGGCTAATGTTGAATACCTTGGAGCTAGTGTTGCCAACTTTCAACCACATATCTGTGATCTACACATCTGAGAGGCCCCTAAAAGTTGGTGGCCGGCCATTAAGGTCACCTGACCCTTTTGACCCCTTTCTTCCGGGCTAATGTTGAACCCCTTGGACCTTTTTTCTTGAACTTTGAACCACATATCTGTGATCTACACATCTGAGAGGCCCCTAAAAGTTCATGGCCGGCCAGTAAGTCAACTTGACCCTTTTGACCCTCTCTTTCCGAGCCATTGTTGAACCCCTTGGGCCCACTTTCTTGGAATTTCAACCACATGGTTGTGTTGTACACACATACGGGTACCTCCCTAGTAGCTGGCCGGCCAGAAAATCACCTTGACCCTTTTGACCCCTAGCCGGCCGGCTAGGTGGTGTGGCCGGCCGGCCACCTCCAACAAAAGTGAGAGGCCGGCCGTGTTCCTCCCACTGTGCACTTTACAGCTGTGGGGCAATATCCCCCAGATATTTTCTGTATCCGGGGGATATTTTGTGGGGGAGTTTTGCCCTCCTTCTCCCCCACCTTTACACCCCATTTTGAACCCTTATAACCAGCTGGTGGCCTTCTTTGTAAGGGTTAGAAAATTTACTCTTCAAAACTCGATAGCCAACTCCATCTTCTTCCCTCTCAATTCTTCAAAAAAACCCTAAGTCCCTAACCTTCATTCCTTCTACACCACCAAGCTCTACCACCACCACCTCACTTCCAGCAGCAAGGAAGGTTTCTAGAAGACAAAAGAAGCTGCAAATCCATCCAAGAAGCAACAAAAGCTTGAGTCTTCAAGGGTAAGTAGTACTTTTACCCTTTTGACCCTTTTTCTTGATCTATTTCTAAGCCCCTCTTCTTTTTGGTTTCAAGCTCCGGCCCTAACTGAAAAGGGCCATATTTTGAGCTCATCTTCACTTCTCATTAAGGGCTCAACCCTGTTTGAGCCCTCCATAATATACTTGCTTCATTGATCATCTTGTATGTCATGATTTTGCATGCTATCTTTGGCCCATGAGAAATCTGTTTTTGAGCATGTTATAAACTGATATAAGGCTTATTTTGAGCCCCTCTTCAATATTGGAGAAGGGCTCAACATTGTTTGGTGTCTCCATGTGTCACTTGTAGTTATACCCCTCTTTTCTTCCCCTTTCTTACATGCAATGGCAGCCTACCATGCTTAGGTTTTTGGCCATTTTACAGTTCTGAAAAGGTCCTTGTTTTGGTCCATTCTTCATGTTTTGTTTAGGGTCTTTCATGTTTTGGGACCTCCATAAGCCACTTCATGTTATATCTCACTTTCGGTTCGTTTTCTTGCATGTTTTGTTAGCCTACCATGCTTAGGTTTTTGGCCATTTTACAGTTCTGGAAAAGTTCTTATTTTGGTCCATTCTACATAGTTTATCAAGGGTCTTTGGCTGTTTGGTGATTATTTTGCATACTTCATGTTATGGCACCTTTTGAGCCTTGTTTTGCATCATATTTTTAGCATATTTTTATACTGATTTTGAGGCTGCCATATACTGTAAATGTTCATATTTTTGGTCCATCTTCAGTGTTGTAGAAGGAAATTTTCCAGTTTCGGTTTTGTTTATATCACTTGCTTCATTACCTCTTGAAAATACCGTATTCTTGCATGCTATTTTTTCCCTACCTATATTTGCTGTTTGGCCATGTTTATAACTGTGAAAGTGCATCTTTTGGGACTGTCTAGCTTCTGTCTTTGCATTGCATATCCATATTGTGCATGTTTGGCATGGCTATAGGCCATTTTGGGTGCCTAATGTTGCATTTCGGGACATTTCCTTGCATTTCATGTCATTTCGTTTCATTTCGGGACTGTTTTCCCCCATATTTTAGTGCTTAAATTCCATTAGTATGCTTGCATATCATTTTTGCCACATTTCATCACATTTTAGCATTGCCTCGGTTTGCGTGCCCGTGTGCACGCATTTCGAGGCACCTCATTTTTATCCGCCGGCATCCGATGTGAGTGTGGCTGAGGTTCACTCATGTTGGTATAAGCCCACTTGTCATTTCCATGTCATTTCATCATATTCTGTCATTGCCTCGGTTTGCGTGCCCGTGTGCACGCATTTCGAGGCACCTCATTTTTATCCGCCGGCATCCGATGTGAGTGTGGCTGAGGTTCACTCATGTTGGTATAAGCCCACTTGTCATTTCCATGTCATTTCATCATATTCTGTCATTGCCTCGGTTTGCGTGCCCGTGTGCACGCATTTCGAGGCACCTCATTTTTATCCGTCGGCATCCGATGTGAGTGTGGCTGAGGTTCACTCATGTTGGTATAAGCCCACTTGTCATTTCCATGTCGTTTTATCATATTCTGTCATTGCCTCGGTTTGCGTGCCCGTGTGCACGCATTTCGAGGCACCTCATTTTTATCCGCCGGCATCCGATGTGAGTGTGGCTGAGGTTCACTCATGTTGGTATAAGCCCACTTGTCATTTCCATGTCATTTCATAGCATTCCATCATTGCCTCGGTTTGCGTGCCCGTGTGCACGCATTTCGAGGCACCCTGTTTTTATCCACCGGCATCCCATGTGAGTGTGGCTGAGGCTCACTCATGTTGGTATAAGCCCACATCATGTTTTCATGTCATTACATTGCATTCCGCCATCGCCTCGGTTTGCGTGCCCGTGTGCACGTACTTCAAGGCATCTCATTGTCATTCGCATTGTTTCATATCATCACCTCGGTTTGCGTGCCCGCGTGCACACATTTCGAGACATATCATTTCCTCGGTTTGCGTGCCCGCGTGCACGAATTTTGAGACATCATTTTCTCGGTTTGCGTGCCCGCGTGCATGCATTTCGAGACATATCATTTTCTCGGTTTGCGTGCCCGCGTGCACGCATTTCGAGACATATCATTTTCTCGGTTTGCGTGCCCGCGTGCACGAATTTCGAGACATATCATTTCCTCGGTTTGCGTGCCCGCGTGTACGCATTTCGAGACATATCATTTTCTCGGTTTGCGTGCCCGCGTGCACGCATTTCGAGACATATCATTTTCTCGGTTTGCGTGCCCGTGTGCACGCATTTCGAGGCATCTCATTTTCATAGCATTGAGTATGTTAGGATTGTATCTTAGTTGCATTTCATACATATCATGCATATTGCATCGTGTCCGGAATAAGAGTTAGCCCGGGCACGGGAAACGAGGTACATTTCGTACTCCGAGTGACGGAATGTGTCTCAATTCCCCAGTCACCGACACTCCGGATTATCCATGATGGAGTTAGGTTTTAGCTGTAGTTTCATGTGCATTCATCCTATATTGAGTTGTGCATTTCGATTCCTCGGCCATCATGCCTCGGTATGCGTGATTGGTGGCACGAGGATCGAGACATGCATATATCTGTGCAAATACATTGCTATGCCCCTTTCCTGCTCTCTGTTGCAGCAAAATGAAGAATCAGCAACCTTTTGGGACTCGGCACGCATTTCAAGAACAGGTGTAAACAGAGGCTAATTGGGGCATTCCGGTGGATTTCCGTGCAAGACAATCCGGACATGCATCATCCACTAGAAGCGAGACAGTCCCTGGCTTGCACGCCAGTTTTATTTGCTTTCTAGTTAATTCATTAATTAATTAGAATTCTGTAATATTTTGGACTGTAATATTCTTTTATTTTGGGGACTGTAATATTTGGACTGTATATTTATTCGGACCCTCCGAGTGAGGACACAACTGTAATAAGTGTGCGTGAGTGTGATGTATGTCTTTCAACCCCACGTCTTTCTCCCTTTTATTTATCTGCTTATGATGGTTAGATTAGGGCATGTTTAAATTAGCATAAAGTATGACAGCATGTTTGCATCATTCATCTGTTTTGCATGCACCGGGCTCGGCGCATCATACTAACTGCATTGTATTTTCAATTCCAAGTTGAATACATGATAGATGTAACATTTCATATGCCATCTTAGAATAGCCGAGCCAGCCATAGTTGCACTTTGCATGTGTTGTATTAGGCATTTCTGTATACTTAGGATCATGCATGATTTCTAATACAGCTTTTGTTTTGGCTTGGAGTACTCGGTGAGTTTTATGCTTTAGCATCCTTGCATGCGTGTGAGTGTTGCCATGAATAGCATGATTACCATGAGGCTATGTGCTTATCTGATATATCTGCATGAATGCCTGTGGGTGGAGGTCGGGTTATCTGAATTGGAATAAATCATCAAATGTTTCAAGCCTACCTGCGGGTAGCAAACCCTTTTCAAAAGCAAGCATGAAATGTTTTGTTCCAAATTGGGCGACTCGGTCTATACTTATATGTTGTGAGCATCACATAGTAACCTAGGCTAATAACCGGTTTAAGGACATACAAAGTTTTCAAAAATTGATATCATGGTTAGTAGAGGCCGGTCTATGACCGGGCGAGCGGGGGTGCTCACGAAGTGACCTTCCCCAATCGTACCCAAGTTCCCGAGCCGAGGCAACTTTGGTGATGACGGACACGTGGCCTTTTGGCACCGAGTCAGGGTTTCCTAAATTTCCCAAAATAAAATATTTAGGTGGCGACTCTGTATCTGGCAAAGCAGTCCATGTTTGGCACTTCTTTCAAAAATCTGTTTTCTTAAAACGATTTGCCGGATTTGGACTCTTTGGTTCAGATTTAGAACCGTGACTACAAAAGTCGAGTCCGAGCTGTAGCGAGGTCCCCCGCGGGCTTGTTACAGTTTCTGGCGACTCTGCTGGGGACTTAGAGAACTTGACTCGAACTCATGATATCTGTTTTTGACTACACTTGTGTGCTTCTTTGCATTACATTTGCATTGGTGCGCCTAGGACACCGTGTTTGCCATCTGCTATTCCTGAACGGTTTGCCGGAGGCTTGTCTTGTCAAGGCATGACCATAAGGCTGACCGGTTGTGGGCTCTGCCAGTATGGGAACACAAACCCCGGTTTTTACCGGGGCACCCTTTTTGACCATTCGACCTAGTGCATATTCGGATCCATAATGACCATTCCAAATTAGGACAGGTTGCTTACCCGTTTATAGGTTGTTTGAAACCGCTGTGTGCGTAATGAAACCCTAGTTCCTGACACAATAGGACAGGGAAACCCTACCCCAACATAGGGGTGTTTTGGCTCTCACTTATCTGTTATGTGCTTTAGAGTGCGTCTCTACAGGAATGCATGTATCAGTATATGAGTTTGGGCATCAAGCCTGCGGGCTTCAGTTCAGAATTATCAGTATCAGGCCTGTGGGCATCAGATCAGTATATGAGTTTGAGTATCAAGCCTACGGGCTACGGTTCAGTATTGACAGTATCAGGCCTGCGGGCATCAGTTCAGTATTGTCAACATCAGGCCTGCGGGCATCAGTTTTGTATTACCGGTATCAAGCCTGCGGGCATCAGCCAGTATTTGAGGATTAATTATCTGCGGATATCAGATTCTGTTTCAGGGAACAATGATACAGGGATAATAATCAGTGTTCGAGGCCAGTGTGTATTTCAGCTTATTGACTGTGTGTTGATTATGCCCGACTGTGTGTCTTGCATTTTATTTTAAGCTGTAATGCTGTCCGTTTATCTGTTTATTTATTTCCTTTTCGCTTTATTTATCTTTTGCTAGGTCAGTTTTAGCACGATTGTTTCCAACCCAACAGGCATTCCCCAAGCACCTTGGACACGAGGTCGTCGACTCCACCGATCTGAGGATCTAATCGACGGACAGCCAGTGTTCCGTTCTCTACCCCCTGTTACCAGAAGGAAGCCAAAAAGGCGCAGTACGTCAGAACAAAGATTGTCAAAACAGTGGGTTACTTTATCAGAGGACTACAGGACTGAGGTCTCAATTACTGCTGTAGAAATAGACATACCGGTTAGACAGATGGATCAACCGAATACATCAGGGATGGAGGCTTTGATGCGCCAGATGCAGGAGAGTATGAAGCAAATGCACGATGATGCCGCCCGTCAAGCGAAATTCTCCAAACAGCAGGCCACAGTCATGGCCCAGCAAGCTGAGCTGATCGCCAGACTGCAACAACAAAATACGGCGTCTCCTTCACAAACAATCCCTCCCCCGGCAGGAGCCCCATTACCTGAAAAGGCTCCTGCTATCCAGGACGTCCCTCCAAACACCCAGACTACTGTACCGACTATCCAAAATCTGCAAGAGGACACAAGTCTTCCAACGGGGCCAGCTCCGCCCCCGATTCCACCACAACTGTCCAAGGTTCATACATCCAATCACCCGGACTCTCCATCCGAGGTCGAGGTTGATCATACGGCTCTGAAATTGAGCAAACTGGAGAAGCTCTTCAAGAAATCCCAAGGGGCCAAGGCTATGCCGGATATCGGAGATGGGTATACCGAGGAGGCCGTGACACTCCCTGATAGGTTCAAAATGCCACAAATAGACCGTTTTGACGGGACCGGCGACCCCATGGTCCATATCCGACTGTTTGCGGATGTCTTACGACCAATGGGCCTTACACGACCACAGAAGCTCTCACTATTCGGCCGAACCCTGTCAGGTGTGGCTTCCCATTGGTACGCAAGATTACCAGATGAAGTGAAGAAGAATTGGGATGAGATGGCTGAGGCCTTTGTCACACAATATTCATACAACACTCAGATCGAGATCACAACCCGTGATCTTGAGACGACGAGACAAGAGCCCAAGGAATCTTTCTCGGACTTTGTGATCCGATGGAGGGCAAAGGCGTCAACAATGACTTTAAGGCCTACTGACAAAGATCAAATTCGGATGATTGTGCGCAATCTCCACCCGAAATTAATGCAGAGAATGATTGTAGTCCCCTTTCCTACTTTCGCAGATTTACATGATATGGGGGTGCAAATCGAAGACGCAATGAAACAAGGTCTGTTTGACCAGGACAGAGAACAACCGAGGAGGACGTTTAACCGTAACAATAATGCAGGCCCGAGCGGCGCTGCAAATACGAGAACCTCGGAAGTTGGTATGGTCACCACCACTCCCCCTCCCCCTCCAAGGCCCATGACTGCCACACCATTCTCCGGCGCGTCCGGAAGCAACACACAAGCCAACAACCGATTCCAACCACGAGGCCAAAGAACCTTTACCCCACTATATATGCCTCTGACCAAAGTTCTGGGAATACTGATCAGAAAGAATCATTTAAAACCCCTAGAACCAAAGCCATTACCAAATCCACTCCCCCCCTCATACGACCCGTCAAAATACTGTGCATACCACCAACAACACGGTCATGACACCGATCGTTGTTACAGATTGCGTCATGAGATCCAAGATCTCATTGACAAACAGGTGATCGCACCTCCCGATCAACCCAATGTTACAACCAACCCTCTCCCATCACATAACCAACCTCCTCCTCCCAAAAGAATTAACTTTATCCAGACTGGGGTCGCATCTTACGATCCTAGCATCTATATTACTCCCACCCACCTACCCAAGCCGGAGGTGTTCCTCCCCGATTGCACTGATTTCTTGTGCATGGTGGACATCTCCAAAACCCAACCAGAACCGGTGGTGGTGACCGTCGAAGACAGAGCAGGGCAGATTTTGGGAGAGACTGAGATTGTTGAATCTGGGACTAGACAGAATTTCGCTGAGGGAGCCTATGATCCAAGCAAGCACATCCTATCAACGAGCCGAATTGGGCTAAGTGTAGAATTGCCAGAGACAGGAGAACTATGCATGATCCGGGGGGATGGATCTGGGCTATGGACAGATGAGCTGACAGCCGTAGAGGAGGACTTTGCTAACTTGCAATTTCTTGATGACCAGGAACTGGGGGAGGCGTCAATTAATTGGTATGATTATGAGGAATCAGAGGAGGCCACGGGATGGCTCGAAGATCAACCGGATGTAGTGGGGGAAGCCCAATCAGAACAGAGCCCGACAGGGGCAGAAATATCAGTTGTGGCCAGAACGGCCGAAAATCAAGTTGTATCGTCGGAGAGCGCCGGCGTAGAGAATTCCGCTCAGGACATGGGCATTACGGATGTAGGAACTGTTGAGCAAACGACCGTATTGACGCAGTTGGAACAAGGAAAATTTGAGGAGGCTGAGAGAATTAGAAAAGCAAAAGGCCCTGAGGGGACTGAAAGTGCCGCGTGCACAAAAACAGACAACGCTGCGAGTATATGGACAGAGAGCGCTGAGAGTGCGAGTGGACCGGAGCCAGACAGGTGTCTGTTGGCTGCCGGTGGAATGTGGTGGGAAGATGACGACTTGTGTCTTTCCCACACGGATGAAGACTGGGGGAATAACCAGCCGGATGATACTTGGTACCTTGATGAAGTGGATCATATGACAAGAAGTGGGCGGTACTTCAAGCCCCCACACCTGGACCAACCCGAGGCATCCGGGAAGGACAGAGAAGCAGAAAGACAGAAGGAGAAGCAGATTGAGGATGAAGCTGTGCTGAAACAATTAAAGAAGATACAAGCAGACATCTCCATCTGGGGACTGCTAATGGCATCACGAGTACACAGAGAAGCTGTCCTATCTGCTATGGACAAGTCCAAACTCTCCATAGACACCACGCCTGAACAGCTGGTTGGGCTGGTTTTTCCGGGAGGAGGTTCCCCGGCATTAACCTTTTCGGACAATGAGCTACCGCCTGAGGGTACAAACCATAACAAACCCCTCTATATTTCTGTGGAATGTAGAGATAAGTGGATACCGGTGGTACTTGTTGATACCGGGTCTGCGATTAATGTCTGCCAAACCAGAACGGCATATGCAATCGGGTTGAAACCCGTGGACTTCGTCCCAACTACCCAAGTGATCAGAGCATACGATAATACCAGCAGAGAAGTGATGGGGACTGTTAAAATTCAAACCAAGGTTGGTCCAGGACAACACAGCATCGAATTTCATATCTTGGACGTTCCCGCAACCTTTAACCTACTTTTGGGGCGACCGTGGTTGCACCAGGTCAAAGCAGTCTCTTCCACTCTACATCAAATGCTAAAGTACCCCCACGGGAAAGGGGTAGCGATCGTTTTTGGGAATTCATCAATCCATCCGCCGCCGGAGGTGTCTACACCTGTCTTGGAGATTGAGCACGACACGGAGGATGTATTTTTATCAGGGTTCACTTTGGCCGAGGCTCAAGTGGTTCAGAATGTCATGGCTGCGAATGAGGGCATGTACGTTAGTGCACAATCCATATACCTCATGAACAAGCTAAAGCATACCCCTGGGATGGGATTAGGGAGAAGCGGCCGGAAAGGCGTCTCAGTGTTGGCCGAAGTGCCACACAACCCTCACGCTTTTGGACTGGGTTATCTGCCCACCAAGGAAGATTGGGTGAGGAAAGGAAAAGAAATGGCCGGAAGGGCCAGAGCAAAGAAGGCCGGGAAGCCATTTGATTTAATGCACAGGCCCATCTGGGGTACCCTAAACGGACGTTTCGTCCGGGAGGGGGAAGATTTTCCATTCTGCGGCTTCCCGGAGCCATGGCTAAACGCGGAGGGGACGCGCGTGCCTGGTTTTGAAATCTTCTTCGACATACAATTATCTGGGGATGACGTTGCCGAAGCGCAGACAGACCCACCAACTGAGGATGAGCAATGTGAAGCAGTGGATCCTGAGAGCACAGAGCTTGAAATGGGGTTAGCACTAGCGAGTCTACTATCAGATCCTCCGATCGGCCAAGAGTGCTTGAGGGATAACTCTTCGGTTTCTGTGATTGGAGATTAAATAGCTGCGGGCTTTACAGCGCCGATTTTGGATGCATCTATCGCACCTTCTCTCATCTGGCAATATGAAGAAGGCTTTTTATCTAGCAGTTCCGGGTCAGGTAGTGAGCTGGAATCTGATTCTACCGAATCTTCTGCGTCGGAATCAGATTCCAGCTCGACTGAGTCTGAGTCCGGTATTCCTGGGGGTGATAACCCGGATACCACAGTCTTGTCTAGGTCGTCTTTTTCGTTTTCCTTTGAGTCTGTTGTAATAGAGGAATCTGACGGCTTGGAAGTATTTAATGAGAATGATGTGGATGTGGTTTCCGAGTATTTTTCTGTGCCTTTGATTTATTGCTTAAATCAGGATTTTCAAAATTTTGATGAAAACAGCGAGGAAGAAATTCCCCCAGTTTTGCAACGATTAATTGATCAAGAGCAGGAAAGATTTGTTAAACCTTTAATGGATGAAATCACTACTGTGAATGTTGGTACTGAGAAGGACCCGCGGCTGGTCCAAATCGGGTCCACGTTGTCTTCAGATGAGCGCGAGCGCTTAGTCGCTTTATTAAAAGATTTCAAAGATGTTTTCGCGTGGTCCTATGAAGACATGCCTGGAATCGATCCTGAGATTGTACAGCACCGGATCCCTCTTGATCCAGAGGCCCGCCCTGTCAAACAGAAACTCAGAAGGATTCGCCCGGACTGGGCCCTCAAAATTAAGGAAGAGGTCACCAAGCAAATTGATGCAGGGTTCCTGCTGGTATCTGAATATCCAACTTGGTTGGCCAACATAGTTCCAGTGCCGAAGAAGGACGGCAGAATTCGGGTCTGTGTAGACTTCAGAGATTTGAACAGGGCCAGTCCGAAAGACGACTTCCCTTTGCCGCACATCGATGAATTGGTGGACTTCACGGCAGGACATGCCTTGCTTTCGTTTATGGATGGTTTCTCAGGCTATAACCAGATAGTTATGGCACCCGAAGACCGGGAGAAGACTGCGTTCACTACCCCGTGGGGGACATATTGTTATAGAGTAATGCCATTTGGGTTGAAAAATGCTGGAGCTACGTATCAACGGGCAGCAACTACAATATTGCATGATATGATCCATAAAGAGGTCGAGGTGTACGTGGATGACATGATTGTCAAGTCCAAAGATAGAGAGGGCCACTACACCGCCTTACAAAAATTCTTTCAAAGGATCAAAGAGTTTCGGCTGCGACTGAATCCCCAGAAATGCACGTTTGGTGTTACAGCAGGGAAGATGCTAGGGTTTCTGATCACACAAAGGGGCATCGAGGTCGACCCTTCCAAAATCAAGGCCATCTTAGAAATGCCACCACCGAGGACTGAAAAGGAGGTGCGAGGCTTTCTGGGTAAAGTGCAATTCATAAGACGGTTTATTTCTAAATTAACCTTGACTTGTGAACCACTTTTTGGTCTCTTGAAGAAAGGAAAGAAATTCCAATGGGACGGCCGATGTCAAGCAGCTTTTGAGCAGATCAAAGAGTATCTACAGAACCCACCCGTGTTGTCGCCGCCAGAGCTGGGGAGACCGTTGATACTGTATCTTTCAGTAACCGAGACTACCATGGGCTGCATGCTTGCGCAGGAGTCAGAAGACAAAGTGGAAAGAGCCATCTACTATCTGAGCAAAAAGATGCTGGATTACGAGACCCGCTATACGCCGCTGGAGAAGGCTTGTTTGGCCTTGGTATGGGCAACCAGGAAGCTGCGGCACTACCTGTTAGCCCACTCTGTAATGTTGGTTTCGCGTTTAGATCCCATCAAATATCTCTTCGAGAAACCAGCACTTACGGGTAGGCTAGCTCGTTGGCTGCTGTTGCTCTCCGAATTTGATTTGAAGTATATAACGCGCAAGTCAGTAAAAGGCAGAGCGGTAGCGGAGTTCCTTGCCGACCACCCGGTTGAGGGGGATGAAGCGGTTGAGTATCTATTCCCAGATGAAGCTATTCTACACGTCGAAGATGAAACCTGGACAATGTACTTTGACGGAGCGTCAAACCAGTATGGGTATGGGATAGGGGTGTTGCTGATAGCGCCTGATGATTCCCGTATTCCTTTAGCATTCAAGCTCCGGTTCAAAGTTTCCAACAATGAAGCAGAGTATGAGGCTTGTATTGCTGGCCTGGAAGCAGCCCTGGAACTAGGGGCAAGACGAGTGGACGTCATTGGGGACTCGAACCTTGTTGTGTCTCAAGCAAAAGGAGATTGGAAAGTCAAGGAGGAAAGGATGATAATATACCACCAAGCCTTGGATTTGCTAATTCCTCGGTTTGAAAAGCTAAATTTCACCCACCTCATAAGAGAGAACAACAGGTTTGCAGATTCATTAGCAACTCTATCTTCTATGATAGACATTCCGTCCGGAGTCCGGATGCGTCCAGTCATTATTGATCAGAAGTTCGTGCCAGCATACGAGTCAATTTCCGCCATAGATGAGGTTCAAGACGGCAACCCCTGGTATTACGACATCTGGAACTTCTTGGAAAAGGAGACATATCCACTAGGGGCAAATGCCAAAGATAAGAGGGCTGTCAGAAGAATGGCTGCTCAGTTCGTTATCTGCGGGGGAAAGCTGTACAAAAGGGGTCATCTGGGAATGCATAAGCTCTGTGTAGAAGCTGAAGAGTCAAAACGCCTGATGGAAGCCATCCATGGGGGGGAGTGCGGTGCACACATGAATGGAGTAATCATGGAGGAGGATTGTATTAGCTTTGTTCGGCGATGCCACAAATGTCAAATCCATGCAAACCGCATGAATATCCCCCCGTCAAAACTGTACAACATGACTTCTCCGTGGCCTTTTTCAGTCTGGGGAATTGATGTGATCGGAGCTGTTACCCCAAAGGGGTCAAACGGGCATGAGTTTATCCTGGTAGCGATAGATTATTTCACAAAGTGGGTCGAAGCCCAATCATACGCAGTGTTGAAGGCGTCGCACGTCGCAAAGTTCATCAGGAACAATATCATCTGTCGCTACGGGGTGCCAAACGAGATAATTTCAGATAATGGTTCCCACTTCAAGAAAGAAGTGATAGACTTGTTGGAGAAATACAATGTGGCTTTTCACAAGTCATCTACATACAGGCCGCAGACCAATGGAGCAGTTGAAGCCGCCAACAAGAATATCAAGCATATACTACAGAAGATGGTGGAAACCTATCGAGATTGGCCAGACAAGCTGTCGTTTGCTCTGTGGGGCTATAGGACTTCAATCAGAACTTCTACTGGAGCAACTCCATATTCATTAGTCTATGGAATGGAGGCTGTTCTACCCATTGAGATTGAGGTTCCGTCGTTACGAGTATTGGCTGAATGCCAAATAGCCGAAGCAGATTGGCAGCAAAGCAGATTTGAAGAACTCATGCTCTTTGATGAAAGAAAACTGAAAGCACTGTACCACATCCAAGGCTATCAACGCAGAATTGCCCGGGCTTTCAACAAGAAGGTTAAGTCCAGGAATCTGAAAGAGGGAGATTTGGTGCTCAAAGACAACCGAGCTCCCATCCACGACCCAAGGGGCAAGTTCAAACCCAATTGGACTGGTCCTTACATCATCAAAGCTATCTGGTCAGGTGGGGCTGTGGTTCTGATGGATCTAGATGGCTTGGAGTTCTCACAACCGATCAATATGGACAAGTTGAAGAAATACTATCCTTGAGAGGCTCGCTAGGCCGAAAACCCGAAAGGGCGACCTAGGCAAAATTTAGAGCACAAAAAATTAGAAAATATAAAAACTGAGCTCGCAAGGTTGAAAACCCGCAAAGGGCGGCCTTGGCAAAAGTTAGAGCGCAAAAGGAGAGTGAAAATACTCGAGTGAACCTTAGCCTGAACTACGTAAGGCTTGATTCCCATCTTTGGGATACGTAGGCAACTTCATCTTGAAGTTCAGCCATAAACTTTTTCCCGATCAACTCTGTCCATCTTGATCATCTCAGTCATCTCTATCCATCAGCATTTATCGTGATCTCCGGTACAGTGCTGTTCAGACTAGGGGCAACTTTCCGTTGCCGCGACGATGCAAAGTTACTCAGACAAGGGGCAACTTTCCGTTGCTGTGAAGTGCCGCATTGTTCTTCAGACTAGGGGCAACTTTCCGTTGCCGCGACGATGCAAAGTTACTCAGACAAGGGGCAACTTTCCGTTGCTGTGAAGTGCCGCATTGTTCTTCAGACTAGGGGCAACTTTCCAGTTGCGGGGATCTGGGGTTGTGCATCACAGTGACAGATTTTCGGCTTGTCCAGTTCCGATCCACATCGAAAATAGTTTTGAAAAGTTTTAATAAAAGTTGACTTTGTTCAAATCAATCTTTTTACGACTAAGACCATTTTTGGACCAAAAGTGGAAAATTTTCAGTACCATAACTTTCAATTTCATTGATTTCAAAATAGAGTTCTCCTGCTCTTGCATTACAATCGAGGTTGCTTATTTTAGTACATTCATAAAGAAAACTTGAAAATGCTAAATAGGCAATAAATTCGAGGCATAGTTGAATCAAGTATCTCTGTGCCCCCTCCCGGAGCTGGACGGAGCATCTGATGCCAAGCTGGGCCCAACCTGTGCCTCCTCATTGAGCCAATCCACGCACTCATCGGATAAAGTGCAACTGAAAGTTGGGGCAGGGGCCAGGAGCTCTCTAGTCCTCCATGCCGTGGCATATCGGGCAAGCTGTGCGCCCCAGATCGGGAAAGCGGCTGGGTACTCAATCCCCTCCGGTGGGCAAGTCTGATCATGACCAAACTGACGCAGGAATCGGAACGGAAAATAGAATACGCAGTGGGTTAGACCAATCAATTGGATCCCAATCAGCCGAGACATACTGTAGCTCATTGCCGGGAGGTTGAGCCAAGGACAACGCCAAGCAATGCCGTCTATGGACAAATTGCACATCCAATCGAACCACCACCTTTCGTCAAGAGCATTGACTAGGCACTGTCGAAAGAAGTAACCTCGAGCTGAATAGGCCGGGCAAGAGTCCACAACCTGCAACTTATCCATTAACCATACCTAGGGGAGGGATGGAAAATGAGAGAATAAAGAATAGAGAGATGTACGATGAGAGAAAAGTAAGACAAGGGTTTTGTGAGAAAAACCGAGCCTGAGGGCCGAGTGATGTGAGCAAATATATGTATGTGAGGTCGGATGGGAAACATTACCTGCAGTAGCAGTGGACTCCCGGCAAACCTAGTCGCCTCCCGGCGATAGACAGAATCTAAACCCATCAATGTCTCGGCCAAGGTCATGGCAATACAGCTCTTTCCTTCTCTCAAACCTTGGGCGACTTCAATCAGGCGAATGCTGGCCCCGCCAAAGCCCGAGGAAAGCAGAAAGTGAGACAACAAACATAAGCAGAGGGCGTGTTGCCGGAAACCCTGCCAATAATGGTTGCTGCGGTCACCAGCGTCGGAAAAACGATGGATCAAGCCGAGGATGTCCAGCTCTCCACTGCAGATCAGAGATCGAGCGTCATGCGCTGTGAGCCCACACATCCGCCCTAAAGCCTGGGCGTGACCAAAACGGAACTGGGGCAAGATCACTTCAGAACACTCAGACTCCATCAAAACCTGAAAATCTTCGAAAGTGGGGCACATCTCTTGGCCGCCAAAGCTAAAAACATGCGTCACTGGATTCCAGAACCTTGCCGCGGCATGTAGAAAAGGGAGATGTAACGGAGTACGGCTCAGCGTGAATAGTGCATTCAAGCCGAAACCCCGGAAATTCAGCTTTTCCGAGCCATCTAGAGAAGAGATCCAAGATATGATATTTTCCGCGAGAAATGCCTCCATCTTTGCCTAAAACTAAGATAAAATGAATGTTCCCGAAGTTGAGGCTTATATAGAAGGAAAAACACTATTCACGGGGACACGTGTCAAAAATCTGGTGGCTGCAGGACTGAATGGCCGGCCAGCTACTTTTTCTGGCTGGCCAGCCATTTACTTTTTCAGAAATGGCCGGCCAGCTGTCTCTCTCCACCAAAAATGGCCGGCCGGCTCCCAAGGATGGCTGGCAATGCTGCGGTGTATCTCCTTGACCCTGTTTTACCCTTCGAGGGAGAGTTCCAAGCCTTTCCAGGCAACGGGAGAATCAAAGGCCTTCATCTCCCTCCGTTTCGGATGCGTTCCGATCGTCAGAAGTACACTTTGTTTTTGTTGAGGTGTTTTGATTATCGAGTTGTTGTTTTGCTTATCGAGTTGTTCGTCGAGCGGACGTGTTTTGTGTTTTTGAGTCATTGCTCTCTGTTTAAGCAATTTTTGTTCAAGTCTTGTTTATTTACGTTGTTGTATTTTGCTTATCGAGTTGTAAACTTGCTAAAGATCCTGTTATATCTTAGTGAGTCGAGTTGTTTAGTTTGTTGCGTCGGTTCACTACCTGACTTGGTGATTACACAATGCGCATTTCCAATTCAATTTTATTTTTGTGCAAAATAAATTGATGCGATACGATGCTAAAAATACAAACACCTTTTCAAAAGCTATTTCATTTCATCATGCTTTACAACATACAAAGGTACAAGTTTTACAAAAATAAAACTGCCTAACAATGTGCAAAGTGCTACAAACTACTAACAAAAAGAAAAATAAAGCAGGAAATAAGAACATCAAAGTCCTCGGGAGCGGGAACGAGAAGCACGCCTCGTCCTCTTTTGCGGGACGACCTCCACACCATCATCTGAGTCGGAGCCGTCGTCCTCAGGATCCTCCTCAGCCTCGCCTCTGTTCCCCGAGCCAAAACCGGAGCCTCCCTCCTCAACAGATGTCTCGAACTGACGGTCGGTAGCCTCCTCCTCCTCCTCATCAGGCTCCACCTCCACAACGTGAGCCCTGCATCTGCGGACAGGCCCTCCTCGAGCTCCTCGATAAGGCCTAGATGGCCCGGCTCCTCGGGAAGGCCGAGACGACCCCGCCCCCTGAAAAGGCCCAGATGGCCCAGCTCCCCAATGAGGCCCGGATGGCCTGGTCTGCGGCTGACCGGACCAGGAAGGCATCTGAAATCAAAGAATTCAATTCAAATACATCAGTCCAAATATATACATCAGATGCAGATACAAGCAGAGGCTACATGAAGTGAGTGCATGTAAGTACAGTGTATAAGTGGGGTGTGTGTCAGATGTGCTCTACACAAATAGTCTATCGATGCAGTAGAAATCAGCATGTCATCAGAAGTATGATAAATGCCAGAAAACTGAAGGGTACCTGGATGCCCGCGACAGACAACTGTGCCTCCCTGCGTAGGACCATGCCTTCGAGTGTGGCCACCAGCCCAACCACCTCCTCCATGTATCCTCGCGATGGCTGCAAAAACGAGTTCATAATCATCAGTGAACAGAAGAGTGTCTAAACATCTGAATGATGAATGAAAAGAAGTGGAGCATACCGGTGGTGAGTTCGGATCAATGGCGTATCGATCACTAGGCATCGGAGGCTCTAGTGGAATCAGAGTCGGAGAGCTAGCCCCGTACTGCCACGCCATCAACTCAGTCGGCATATCTGGCCATCCGACATGAGGATGAATCGACAGAGTCGGAGGAAACGGTCTACTCCCACCTCTAGATGCGCCAGCTCTGCTAGAAGAAGGGATGTCTGTAGCTCGAGCCTGAGCCTGACCCGAGGATGACATACCGGCAGGCCTCATCATCGGGATACGAGCTTCCGTCAATGGAGGCATCAAGTATATGTGACGGTAGGTGGCGTAGTCCCCCTCCTCAGTATATAGTAAGGCTTCAGTACCCAGCATGGCGCCGACTACCTCTGAGTAAGAGAGTCTGTCAGCGGTCCGCATACTAGCTGGGGGTGCTGCGGGAATATCCTGAGAAAGATACCCCCATACCTGGCGCAGAAAGCGCTCCCCCAGGAACCATGCCCTGCCAACCGGCCCTTCAAGCAGGACCCTATACTGGGAGATGCCTGATGCTCCGGTATACTGAAGTCGGAGATCATCACCCAGGGGCGCCCAAGGCTGCCATGTAATCTGCGGATGACAAATGCATAAACCGATCAGAAATCAAGAATATACAGTGCAAATCAAAGATGAAAATGAAAAGAACTGAAAGTTCTGAGGTACCTCTGAATGTCGCACCGTGTTGAAGTACTGTCGCAGGCGAACGAGGGTCTCTCGAGGCCTCGGCCGGTGCGGGCCCTCGAATATCAATGAATATGGAGTCACGGGAATCCCTACCACCTCCAGCTCTGGGGCTAATGATGGGAAGTATACATAAACCCATAGCTGAGAAAACCAGTGCAGAATGTAAGTACGAAATGCTGAGAGCAAAATACAGACTGTAAAAGTGCGCTGTGGGTGCAATGTACAAGTAATGAGAAGCAGAAATGTAAATCAGGGGGACAGAAAAGTACCTCCCAGGCTCTCCAGTAGCCGCCAAGTAAGTCGCCCCGCCCGCGAGAGGTCGCGCTCATATAAAAGTAGAGGGTAGCCAGGCCGGCACCACCCCAATCATATCTACTGACCTGTGATAGGTCAACCAGAGCGCTCAGCAGGTATAGCCCAATGGTGTTCCCTCTGTCGGCGAACAGGGTAGTCCCGAAGAGGAACATCAAGAAGCCACGAGCATACTGCTCTGTCTCCTCGGGAGTCTCGGGCACCATCTCCGCCCGCCGAAAATGGGAAGAGAACCAAGTGTATCGGACTCTCCCAGAGACCCTGTCAACAGGTGGGCGAGCCCCCAACAGATACGTCCAGGCGGCCTCCCACTCGCCCATGTCCTCGTCGTAGGGGATGGACCAACCTCCGACGTCAAGGCCGGTCAATACAGCAAAGTCAAAAGGGGTCATGGTCATGTCCCCGGTAGCAGAGAAATGAAAGGAATTGGTGGTGTCCCTCCATCTCTCTACCAAGGCTGCCATCAGCGTCCTCCTGGCAGGACAACGTGACAACCCGACACAGAAGGGGCCGAACCCCGCCAAATCTACCAAGTCTCTGACGCCCTCCGGGAGCTCAGCGTACCAATCCCTCGCTGCAGTGGAACCATACCCCCGCACACTGCGGGAACTACCCTGCATTCAGAATGAATACATGTGTCAATAATGAAATGAAATGGGCTGTGTGCCAATGAAATGAAAAAGGGCTGTGTGCCAATGAAATGAAATGGGCTGCGTGTTCAACTTTCAGTTAATTGTGGGCTGCGTGTTCAGAAAATTTGAGATTTGAGCTGCGTGTTCAACTTTCAGTTAAATTGTGTGCTGCGTGTTCACTATCTACCTGGGCTGCGTGTTCAGAAAATTTGAGATTTGAGCTACGTGTTCAACTTTCAGTTAATTGTGGGCTGCGTGTTCACTATCTACCTGGGCTGCGTGTTCAGAAAATTTGAGATTTGGGCTGCGTGTTCAACTTTCAGTTAATTGTGGGCTGCGTGTTCACTATTTACCTGGGCTGCGTGTTCAGAAAATTTGAGATTTGGGCTGCGTGTTCAACTTTCAGTTAATTGTGGGCTGCGTGTTCACTATCTACCTGGGCTGCGTGTTCAGAAAATTTGAGATTTGGGCTGCGTGTTCAACTTTCAGTTAATTTGTGGGCTGCGTGTTCACTATCTACCTGGGCTGCGTGTTCAGAGAATTTGAAATTTGAGCTGCGTGTTCAACTTTCAGTTAATTTGTGGGCTGCGTGTTCACTATCTACCTGGGCTGCGTGTTCAGAAAATTTGAGATTTGAGCTGCGTGCTCAACTTTCAGTTAAATTGTGGGCTGCGTGTTCACTATCTACCTGGGCTGCGTGTTCAGAAAATTTGAATTTTGGGCTGCGTGTTCAACTTTCAGTTAATTTGTGGGCTGCATGTTCACTATCTACCTGGGCTGCGTGTTCAGAGAATTTGAAATTTGAGCTGCGTGTTCAACTTTCAGTTAATTTGTGGGCTGCGTGTTCACTATCTACCTGGGCTGCGTGTTCAGAGAATTTGAGATTTGGGCTGCGTGTTCAACTTTCAGTTAACTTGTGGGCTGCGTGTTCACTATCTACCTGGGCTGCGTGTTCAGAAAATTTGAAATTTAAGCCGTGTGTTCTAATGTGGGCTGTGTGTTCGCAATTAATTAATGAGCCGAGTGTTCAGAAATTCAAGTGTTGAAACTACATGTTCAAGCATGGCAAAGGTGCGAAATGTAAAATACAGAAGATAAGGTAAATACCTCTCGGGCCTCGTGAGAGAGATGCTGCTCCGGCTCTCTGAGAAGCAGATCCACGGGTGCTCGCTCGTCAAAGCTGGTAAAATGACGGAAGACGGCACGAGGGAGGACGTGTGCTGCCGGACGGTACCTCTCAAGAATAAAGGGTCGGGTCCTCGGAGGTAGAGTCATGGGATCGAAATCATCTCCGGCACCTGGAAAACCTCCGCCATGGGAAAAAGTACCCGCCATTTTCAAGAATCTGCAAAAGGGGAGCAAAAATGAGCAAATTGGGCCAAAATTGGAAAAAGTCAACAAAAGTCAACTATCGGGAAATAAAAAGTCAACAAAAGTCAACTCCCGAGAAAATATTCCAAATATTAAGATAAACTTACCTCAAGTGGTGAAAATGCAAAAAGAAGCTCCGAAGCCGGAATTTAATCGCTCCAAAGTGTTTAAAACTGAGTGTTTTCACGAAAACAATTTGCGCGGGGCGTTGGAAAACGCGCGTGAAACTCAAAACTGGAGAGAAAAGTGTTGAAAGAGGCAAGAAATGAAGTGAGGTTCGGTTGCCATTTCTAGGCCTCAAGCCTTGGATTGCAAGAGCATCAAAAAGGAGAGAAAAAGACCAAAATGCCCCCGGAAAAAGGGCATGCCGGCCTCTATTTCTAGCTGGCCAGCCATCTGTTTTTTGCAGAAATGGCCGGCCAGCTATTAGCTTTAATGGAAAATGGTTGGACACCCCCCCTTGGGAAGATAAATGGCCGGCCATGTTCCCCACATGCTCACCTAGCTCTCTGCAAATTTTGAGGAAGATCGGAGTTCCCGGGACCTGAAAAAGTTCAAGAAAAGTACACTTCCGGTCGCGAAATTGATCCGCCGGGACTTCGGCTTCAAGTTCTGACATATGTCTCATCATCACTCATCGAAATCAAAGTGTATCCTTTTTGAATGAATTGTAACCTCTCAGGGAAGCAGATCGGAGGCCGTGGTCGAGTTACCTTCGCCGAAACGCGCATTTCCGTACTCGTTGATTCATGACAAACGGGCGCCCTGATTCTTGCTCGTGTTACATTATCTTGCATTTTCATGAACATACCTGCATTAACATGCACGTTTCTTGATGTTAATCATACTTCTGTGTTTAAGCATGCGTTGTCACGCATGTTCTATTTTTGCATTGCGATGCATTCACACACCGGCACTGCGTGTGTCGAACTTTCGAAATCACATTAAATATATGTTGGTAGCATATTGTCCTTGTTGCAATTTCTCTCTTTTGCAGGCACGATATTGTATGTACGGTTCAATTGAGGCTGGTGCGACCAGACGAATCGCGCAGGTATCGTATCTTCTCCGCGTGAGACGTGGCGGGGATTGAATAATCCTCCGCATTCTTACTGCATGAAATGTAGTTGTTGCTTTGCATTCTTGCTTAAAACTGTTGCATCTATTTGCGAATACTTGCTCCATTACAGCATGCTGCATTTGCACGATCATTGGGTTACCTTCGGCTTCTTGCATATCACTTGCATTTTGCCCCCTGCCTGCGGGCATGCCTGCAGGCACATCTCTGTTTATCTTGTATGTTGTCTAAGTCTTCGGCCTTGTCAAAAATGGGTCGTCTCTGGGCTTTGACATTCACTCCCGTGACTTGTGACTTCCGAGTTCTGTCAAAGAGGGGCAACTGTAGACACCCCATTTTTGACCGACCTTAAGACTCAGACGTCACCGATTGAGCGCTTGGTGATGTTCCATAATGTGCTTGTTCAGAAGTTTCAGAGTCGCGGCCGTGAGCCCTGCCTCCGGACTTCCGAACCCTTTTCTGTGCCTTGTCTCGGTTTGTGAACCAGACTCGGTTTTCTCTGTTTCTTTTCCTGAGGGGAGGGAGAGATCCCGTAGACCGTCTCTCAAATGTCCGTAGGCTACATTTGGTGGCCGTATGCCATTTTGCCCATTTCGGAGTCCGGTTTCCGGTTTTCGGGACCGTTGGCCGTGTGCCTCGGTTCGGGACCGCCTAACCATCTCCGTTTGCTCTGATTTTTGGCATACATCTTATTTCATCCCTTTTGAGGGACACTGGGGGTTGAGAAACCCACTTCGAGGTCGAATACCATTTTCGGTGCTTAACAGCCCATTTTCAGGACCCCGAACTGCGTGTTTTGGTCCCGGAACTTTCGTTTTGCAACGGTTTTCGTTCATTTTTGGCAGGTACCTCTGTTTTATCACAAGGAAGGTCACTGAAGGGTGGGAGGCCAGCAATTGTTGCAACAACCAGTTATCTCTCTTCCGGAGCCTCCCGGCGCCCGTTTTTCGCACTTCCGGGCTAATGTTGAATACCTTGGAGCTAGTGTTGCCAACTTTCAACCACATATCTGTGATCTACACATCTGAGAGGCCCCTAAAAGTTGGTGGCCGGCCATTAAGGTCACCTGACCCTTTTGACCGCTCTCTTCCGGGCTAATGTTGAACCCCTTGGACCTTTTTTCTTGAAATTTGAACCACATATCTGTGATCTACACATCTGAGAGGCCCCTAAAAGTTCATGGCCGGCCAGTAAGTCAACTTGACCCTTTTGACCCCCTCTTTCCAAGCCATTGTTGAACCCCTTGGGCCCACTTTCTTGGAATTTCAACCACATGGTTGTGTTGTACACACATAGGGGTACCTCCCCAGTAGCTGGCCGGCCAGAAAATCACCTTGACCCTTTTGACCCCTAGCCGGCCGGCTAGGTGGTGTGGCCGGCCGGCCACCTCCAACAAAAGTGAGAGGCCGGCCGTGTTCCTCCCACTGTGCACTTTACAGCTGTGGGGCAATATCCCCCAGATATTTTCTGTATCCGGGGGATATTTTGTGGGGGAGTTTTGCCCTCCTTCTCCCCCACCTTTACACCCCATTTTGAACCCTTATAACCAGCTGGTGGCCTTCTTTGTAAGGGTTAGAAAATTTACTCTTCAAAACTCCATAGCCAACTCCATCTTCTTCCCTCTCAATTCTTCAAAAAAACCCTAAGTCCCTAACCTTCATTCCTTCTACACCACCAAGCTCTACCACCACCACCTCACTTCCAGCAGCAAGGAAGGTTTCTAGAAGGCAAAAGAAGCTGCAAATCCATCCAAGAAGCAACAAAAGCTTGAGTCTTCAAGGGTAAGTAGTACTTTTACCCTTTTGACCCTTTTTCTTGATCTATTTCTAAGCCCCTCTTATTTTTGGTTTCAAGCTCCGGCCCTAACTAAAAAGGGCCATATTTTGAGCTCATCTTCACTTCTCATTAAGGGCTCAACCCTGTTTGAGCCCTCCATAATATACTTGCTTCATTGATCATCTTGTATGTCATGATTTTGCATGCTATCTTTGGCCCATGAGAAATCTGTTTTTGAGCATGTTATAAACTGATATAAGGCTTATTTTGAGCCCCTCTTCAATATTGGAGAAGGGCTCAACATTGTTTGGTGTCTCCATGTGTCACTTGTAGTTATACCCCTCTTTTCTTCCCCTTTCTTACATGCAATGGCAGCCTACCATGCTTAGGTTTTTGCCCATTTTACAGTTCTGAAAAGGTCCTTGATTTGGTCCATTCTTCATGTTTTGTTTAGGGTCTTTCATGTTTTGGGACCTCCATAAGCCACTTCATGTTATATCTCACTTTCGGTTCGTTTTCTTGCATGTTTTGTTAGCCTACCATGCTTAGGTTTTTGGCCATTTTACAGTCCTGGAAAAGTTCTTATTTTGGTCCATTCTACATAGTTTATCAAGGGTCTTTGGCAGTTTGGTGATTATTTTGCATACTTCATGTTATGGAACCTTTTGAGCCTTGTTTTGCATCATATTTTTAGCATATTTGTATACTGATTTTGAGGCTGCCATATACTGTAAATGTTCATATTTTTGGTCCATCTTCAGTGTTGCAGAAGGAAATTTTCCAGTTTGGGTTTTGTTTATATCACTTGCTTCATTACCTCTTGAAAATACTGTATTCTTGCATGCTATTTTTTCCCTACCTATATTTGCTGTTTGGCCATGTTTATAACTGTGAAAGTGCATCTTTTGGGACTGTCTAGCTTCTGTCTTTGCATTGCATATCCATATTGTACATGTTTGGCATGGCTATAGGCCATTTTGGGTGCCTAATGTTGCATTTCGGGACATTTCCTTGCATTTCATGTCATTTCGTTTCATTTCGGGACTGTTTTCCCCCATATTTTAGTGCTGAAATTCCATTAGTATGCTTGCATATCATTTTTGCCACATTTCATCACATTTTAGCATTGCCTCGGTTTGCGTGCCCGTGTGCACGCATTTCGAGGCACCTCATTTTTATCCGCCGGCATCTGATGTGAGTGTGGCTGAGGTTCACTCATGTTGGTATAAGCCCACTTGTCATTTCCATGTCATTTCATCATATTCTGTCATTGCCTCGGTTTGCGTGCCCGTGTGCACGCATTTCGAGGCACCTCATTTTTATCCGCCGACATCCGATGTGAGTGTGGCTGAGGTTCACTCATGTTGGTATAAGCCCACTTGTCATTTCCATGTCATTTCATCATATTCTGTCATTGCCTCGGTTTGCGTGCCCGTGTGCACGCATTTCGAGGCACCTCATTTTTATCCGCCGGCATCCGATGTGAGTGTGGCTGAGGTTCACTCATGTTGGTATAAGCCCACTTGTCATTTCCATGTCATTTCATAGCATTCCATCATTGTCTCGGTTTGCGTGCCCGTGTGCACGCATTTCGAGGCACCCTGTTTTTATCCACCGGCATCCCATGTGAGTGTGGCTGAGGCTCACTCATGTTGGTATAAGCCCACATCATGTTTTCATGTCATTACATTGCATTCCGCCATCGCCTCGGTTTGCGTGCCCGTGTGCACGTACTTCAAGGCATCTCATTGTCATTCGCATTGTTTCATATCATCGCCTCGGTTTGCGTGCCCGCGTGCACGCATTTCGAGACATATCATTTCCTCGGTTTGCGTGCCCGCGTGCACGCATTTCGAGATACATCATTTTCTCGGTTTGCGTGCCCGCGTGTACGCATTTCGAGACATATCATTTCCTCGGTTTGCGTGTCCGCGTGCACGCATTTCGAGACATATCATTTCCTCAGTTTGCGTGCCCGCGTGCATGCATTTCGAGACATATCATTTTCTCAGTTTGCGTGCCCGTGTGCACGCATTTCGAGGCATCTCATTTTCATAGCATTGAGTATGTTAGGATTGTATCTTAGTTGCATTTCATACATATCATGCATATTGCATCGTGTCCGGAATAAGAGTTAGCCCGGGCACGGGAAACGAGGTACATTTCGTACTCCGAGTGACGGAATGTGTCTCAATTCCCCAGTCACCGACACTCCGGATTATCCATGATGGAGTTAGGTTTTAGCTGTAGTTTCATGTGCATTCATCCTATATTGAGTTGTGCATTTCGATTCCTCGGCCATCATGCCTCGGTATGCGTGATTGGTGGCACGAGGATCGAGACATGCATATATCTGTGCAAATACATTGCTATGCCCCTTTCCTGCTCTCTGTTGCAGCAAAATGAAGAATCAGCAACCTTTTGGGACTCGGCACGCATTTCAAGAACAGGTGTAAACAGAGGCTAATTGGGGCATTCCGGTGGATTTCCGTGCAAGACAATCCGGACATGCATCATCCACTAGAATCGAGACAGTCCCTGGCTTGCACGCCAGTTTTATTTGCTTTCTAGTTAATTCATTAATTAATTAGAATTCTGTAATATTTTGGACTGTAATATTCTTTTATTTTGGGGACTGTAATATTTGGACTGTATATTTATTCGGACCCTCCGAGTGAGGACACAACTGTAATAAGTGTGCGTGAGTGTGATGTATGTCTTCCAACCCCACGTCTTTCTCCCTTTTATTTATCTGCTTATGATGGTTAGATTAGGGCATGTTTAAATTAGCATAAAGTATGACAACATGTTTGCATCATTCATCTGTTTTGCATGCACCGGGCTCGGCGCATCATACTAACTGCATTGTATTTTCAATTCCAAGTTGAATACATGATAGTTGTAACATTTCATATGCCATCTTAGAATAGCCGAGCCAGCCATAGTTGCACTTTGCATGTGTTGTATTAGGCATTTCTGTATACTTAGGATCATGCATGATTTCTAATACAGCTTTTGTTTTGGCTTGGAGTACTCGGTGAGTTTTATGCTTTAGCATCCTTGCATGCGTGTGAGTGTTGCCATGAATAGCATGATTACCATGAGGCTATGTGCTTATCTGATATATCTGCCTGAATGCCTGTGGGTGGAGGTCGGGTTATCTGAATTGGAATAAATCATCAAATGTTTCAAGCCTACCTGCGGGTAGCAAACCCTTTTCAAAAGCAAGCATGAAATGTTTTGTTCCAAATTGGGCGACTCGGTCTATACTTATATGTTGTGAGCATCACATAGTAACCTAGGCTAATAACCGGTTTAAGGACATACAAAGTTTTCAAAAATTGATATCATGGTTAGTAGAGGCCGGTCTATGACCGGGCGAGCGGGGGTGCTCACGAAGTGACCTTCCCCAATCGTACCCAAGTTCCCGAGCCGAGGCAACTTTGGTGATGACGGACACGTGGCCTTTTGGCACCGAGTCAGGGTTTCCTAAATTTCCCAAAATAAAATATTTAGGTGGCGACTCTGTATCTGGCAAAGCAGTCCATGTTTGGCACTTCTTTCAAAAATCTGTTTTCTTAAAACGATTTGCCGGATTTGGACTCTTTGGTTCAGATTTAGAACCATGACTACAAAAGTCGAGTCCGAGCTGTAGCGAGGTCCCCCGCGGGCTTGTTACAGGCATTAATGCACTTTTTTTGTTGAGCCAAACTCCACTTTGTTTTCCATTCTTTCATGCCGTGGCTAGATGCTGGGACCCGATTACACACGTCTTTAACTTCGAGGGACAAGAAATGTGCCTAACAATTGAAGAATTTTAGGCATTAATGGAATCTAGGGGCGATGAGAAAATCATACCTCAACCCCATTTTGGTCATGCCCAAGCTTTGGGATAGATGTGTGGGCTCACTATGCATGAGGCTCGATCTCTACTCTACAACGGAGAATTGGATATTCCTATCTTGATTCGTCGATTTTCCGATGTTGGTGACTGCGATAACTGTCTTTGGCGGGGTTTTCGGCAGCATGCCCTCTGCTTATGCCTGCTAGCTCATTTCTTTCTTGTCCCTAGTTTTGGCGGATCTAGCATTCGCTTAATCGAAGTCGCACAAGGCCTGAAAGAAGGAAAGAGTTGTATCGGTTGGCGCTAGCTGAGACTTTGATGGGCTTAGACCCCTTCCATCGGTGAGAGACTACCAAATTTGCGGGAAGTCTACTACTTATTCACGTAATGTGTTCCCACCCTTTCTTATATATGTTTCTCATATCGCTCGGCACTTGTGCTCTGTTTTTCTCTCAAAGCCCTTTTCTTATTTTTCTCTCAACGTACATCTCTCTATTCTTTAATCTTTTTTTTTTCATCCCTTCCCAGGTGTGGCTTACGGACAAGGTGAAGGTAATGGACTCTTGCCTTGCATACTCAGCTCGAGGCTATTTCTTCTGCCACCAACTAATGGATTTCTCGAATAAAGGGTGGTGGTGCAAGTGGATGTACAACAAGTCTGCTGTTGACATAACCTGGCATCGTCTCTGGTTTAATCTGACTGAGATGAGCTACACCATGGCTCGGTAGCCCGGCATTCAGTTGATCGGCCTGACTCACTATGCATTCTACTTCTCATTTCGGTTCAGACATCAGTTTGGGCATGATCAAATCTACCCAAAGGAGGGGGTAGAGTACTTGGTTTCATTCCCGATCCGAAGTTCACATTTGGCTAGGTACCTCACTACTTGGAGGATGAGAGAGCTTCTGGCCCCTACCCTTAGTTTTAGTTACGCCCTTTCTGGAAAATGCTTGGCTTGACTCTATGGGGAGGCATAAATCGGGCCCACTTTGGCTTCAGAAGCTTCCACAAGCACGAGCGGGGGATGCCGGAGCACCTGATTCATCTATGCTCCTAGTTTATTGCTTTGTTCTTTCTTTTCAAGTTTTTTTTTTTAATGTAATAAAAGCAACTTTGATTTGTATAAGCGAACCGAAGAACTTTGAATTGAAATCAATGAAATTAAAGTTGTGAGCACTGAAAATTTTCCTTTTGGTCCAAAAAGGGTATAAGTTGTAAAAGGAAAAATTTGAGCAAAATCAACTTTTATTAAAACTTTCCAAAACTATTTTCGAAAAGGATCACCAACTTGACAGCACAGAATCAATCCACGAGATGTACAACCTCGAATCAAAAGATCACAAATTGCCCATTATTTGAACACCACTGCTCAGCATTGTAACTAGCTCTTCTCTCATAATAAAGATCACAACCAAACCCTTAGGTAAAGAACAGACAAAGATGACCGGATCAAACACATAGACATGACAGTTGAGTTACAGGTGTTTATGGCTAAACTTCAGGATGAAGTTGTCTACGTATCCCGAAAATGGGAATCAGGCCTTACATAGTTCGGTTTGGGTTCACTCGAGTATTAACTCTCTCCTTTTGCGCTCTAACTTTTTCCAAGGCGCCCTTTAGGGTTTTTAACCTTGCGAGCTCAGTTTTTCTTTATTTCTATTTTTTTGTTGTGCTCTAACTTTTGCCTAGGTTGCCCTTTCAGGTTTTCGGCCTAGCGAGCCAGGGATAGTATTTCTTCAACTTGTCCATGTTGATCGGTTGGGAAAATTCTAGGCCATCCAGGTCCATGAGAATAACAACTACATTCGACCAAATAGTTTTGATGATATAAGGACCAATCTAGTTGGGTCTGAACTTGCCCCTAGGGTCATGGATGGGAGCTCGGTTGTCTTTCAGCACCAAATACCCCACTTTGAGATTCCAGCACTTAACCTTCTTGTTAAAAGCCCTAGCAATTTTGCGTTGCTAACCCTGAACATGGTACAATGCTTTTAACCTTCTCTTATCAAACAACATCAGTCCTTCAAACCTGCTCTGTTGCCAGTCCGCCTCTGCTATTTGACACTCAGCCATAACCCGTAGTGACGAGACTTCTATTTCGATTGGCAGAACAACTTCCATCCCATAGACAAGAGAATAAGGAGTTGCCCTTGTAGATGTCCGAATTGAAATTTTGTAGCCCCATAGTGCAAATAGCAATTTATCCGGTCAGTCCCTGTATGTCTCAATCATTTTCTGCAAAATATGCTTGACGTTCTTGTTGGTAGCCTGAACAGCTCCGTTGGTTGACGGCCTATATGTAGATGACTTATGGAAAGCCACATTGTATTTCTCCAACAAGTCGATCACTTCTTTCTTGAAGTGGGAACCATTATCTGAAATGATCTTGTTTGGGGCTCCACAACGGCAAATGATGTTGTTTCGGATGAACTCAACCACATGCGTTGCTTTCAACACTACGCAGAACTGAACTTCCACGCACTTTGTGAAGTAATCAATTGCCACCAGAATGTATTAATGCCCATTCGACCTTTTTGGTGTGACTGCGCCAATGACATCGATTCCCCAAACTAAGAAAGGCCATGGTGAAGTCATATTGTATAGCTTCGACGGCAGGATATTCATGTGATTGGCATGAATTTAGCATTTGTGGCATCGCTGAACAAAACCGACACAGCCCTCTTCTATAGTGGACCAGTAGTAACCTTGCCCGAGAATCTTCTGGGCTAACATTACTCCGTTCATGTGCGCTCCGCACTCTCCCCCATGGATGGCCTCCATCAGGCGCTTTGATTATTCTTTTTTGACACACAACTTGTGCATTCCTAGATGTCGTCTCCTGTACAGTTTACCTCCGCAAATGATAAATTGGATGGCCATCCGCCATATTGCCCTTTCGTCTTTGGCATGTGCCCCTGGTGGATAAATCTCATTTTCCAAGAAGTTCCAGATATCATAGTACCAAGGGTTTTGATCTTGCGCTTCATTTATTGCAGCGATAGTTTCATAGGCTGGTGTGTACTTCTGCTCAATGATGATCAGATGCATCTGGACTCCCAGCGGGATGTCAATCATAGAAAATATAGTTGATAAGACATCAGCGAACCTGTTGTTCTCTCTCAGTAGATGCGTGAAAGTTAGCTTTTCAAACCTAGGAATCAGAACATCCAGGGTCTGATGATACATCTTCATCTTTTCTTCTTTGACCTTCCAATCTCCATTTGCTTGAGAAATAACTAGGTTTGAGTCCCCGATGACATCCAACCGTTTTGTCCCTAGTTCCGGGGTGGCTTCCAAACCAGCGATACGTGCCTCATATTCTGCTTCATTATTAGATACCTGGAACTTGAGTTTGAAGGCTAAAGGTATATGGGAGTTGTCGGGTGCTATTAACAACACACCTATCCCATAACTATATTGATTGGATGCTTCGTCAAAGTACATTGTCCAAGTCTGCTCCTCAATGTGAAGAATAGCTTCATCTAGGAATAGGCATGCTACTGCTTCATCCCCTTCTACTAGGTGATCTGCCAAGAACTCCGCCACAGCTCTCCCCTTGATCGACTTGCGAGTGACATACTTCAGATCAAATTCGGAGAGAATAAGCAACCAACGGGCTAGCCTACCCGTAAGCGTTGGTTTTTCAAAGAGATATTTGATGGGATCTAATCTCGAAACCAGAATTATAGAGTGAGCTAACAAGTAATGCCTCAACTTTCTGGTAACCCATACCAAGGCTAAGCGAGCTTTCTCCAACAGAGTGTAGTGGGTCTCATAATTCAGCATTTTCTTGCTTAACTAGTACATGACTTTTTCCACCCTATCCTCAGATTCTTGAACAAGCATGCATCCCATTGTGGTGTCCGTGACTGGTAGATACAGAATCAAAGGCTTTCCCAACTCTAGCAGCGATAACACAGGTGGATTCTGAAGGTACTGTTTAATCTACTCAAAAGTGAATTGACATCGATCGTCCCATCAGAATTTCTTTTCTTTCTTTAGGAGACCAAAAAGTGGTTCACAAGTTAAGGTTAATTTAGAAATAAACCGTCTTATGAATTACACTTTACCCAGAAAGCCTCGCACCTCCTTTTCAGTCCTTGGTGGTGGCATTTCTAGGATGGCCTTGATTTTGGAGGGATCTACCTCGATGCCCCTCTATGTGATCAAGAAGCCCAACATTTTTCCTGTTGTTATACCGAAAGTACACTTTTGCAGATTCAACCTTACTCTGTATTCTCTGATCCGTTGAAAGAATTTCTTCAAAGCGGTGTAGTGGCCCTCTTTTTCTTTGTACTTGACAATCATGTCGTCCACGTACACCTCGACCTCTTTATGGATCATATCATGCAGAATTGTGGTTGCAGCCCATTGATAGGTAGCTCCGCATTCTTCAGTCCAAACGACATCACCCGATAGCAGTAGGTACCCCATGGCGTAGTTGTAGACGCGCCCGCGTGGGGCCCCGCTACAGTTCGGACTCAATTTCGCGTCACGGTTCTTAATCTTGAACCAAAGAGTCCAAATCTGGCAAATCGTTTTGAGAAACATATTTTTTTGAAAAGAAGTGCCAAACATGGACTGCTTTGCTAGATACAGAGTCGCCACCTAAATATTTTAAAATGGGAGAATTTAGGAAACCCTGACTCGGTGCCGAAGGCCACATGTCCGTCATCACCAGAGTTGTCTCGGCTCGGGAGCTAGGGTACGATTGGGGAAGGTCAGCTATGAGCACCCCCTCTCGCCCGATCCTAAGATCGGCCTCTACTAACCGTGATATCCGTTTTTGAAAACGTTATGTGTTCCTATTCCAGTTATTAGCCTAGAATTACTATATTATGCGCGCAGCAAACAAGTATAGACTAGATTGCCTAATTTGGAAATAAACATTGCATATCCGTTCGTTTTGGGAAAATGTTTTGGAATTTGCTACTCGCAAGTAGGCTAAGACACGGATTTCAACGAGTTTTTCCAACTCAAACAATCCAACCTTCACCCACAGGCATTCAAACAGTTTATCTCATATAAGCACTTAACCACATGGTAAGCATACTATCATGGCAACATTCACACGCATGCGGTATGCTAAAGCATAAATACTTACATCGTACTCCTTGCCAAAACAACAAACTAGGTAGCAAATATGGGTGTCCTAGTCCATGTCAAGTTGACTAATGCAACACATGCAAGATGCAGTAGAGTAGGCTCGGCTAGTCTAATCATGGCATGTGGAAATGCACAACTAACATATATTCAATTTGGGGTTTGAAATACAGATATAGTTAGAATGATGCGCCGAGCCCGGTGCATGCAAAGCAAATGTATGAATGCACGCATGCATTACATGAGGTATGCTAATTTAGACGTGCCCTAATACTAACCATCAAAGCGGGTAAATAAAAGGGAAGAAAGAAGTGGGGATTGGAAGACATACATGCCACTCACCCACACTTATTACAGATTTGCCCTCGCTCGGAGGGACCAAATAAATAATACAAGTTAATTAACTACGCAAGCTAATTAAATATTACAAATTACCTAATTAGCTAACAAACTAATTAAGCTAGGAAAAACAGTAAACCGCCTCGGGAGGAGGGCCGGATGCAGCGCGTGCTCGGGTCTTGCTCGGAAGTGCACCGCTATACGTAGTCTGCCTCTGTTTTCCCTGCTCTGCCCCTCTGAAGACTGCCAAAGTCTCAAAGATGCTGTTCTGGATACTGGAGATCACCATCGGCTGAATGAAATTATCACCGGCAGTGGTATATAGTCACCGGCACAAGATGAAGCTATCGGCAGGAGAATGACTGCCGGTCGGCAATGTACACTGCCGGTCGGCAAAGAATGCCTGCAGAACCTGCAACTCACAGCAGCAGAGGACAGAACTTGCATGGCAATACAATTTAAACAGTGTATGCACCAATCATGCCCCCTATCATGTTTGTGACTCAAAAGGGCATGTGCCTCGATTCTCGGACCGTCAATCACGCATTTCCATGCATGACGGCCCAAAGAATCAAGTGTGCAACTTTCATGTCAAATGAAATGCAAACCAAACAAACAAACCAAGGCCCAATTCCTATCACCAAGTCAAGGAACAAGGCATGCATGCGAGATGTTATGCAACCTAGGCATACAAGCTAAGGATGCAACATGTCATGGCAAGGCACATATGCAAGCATACAAGCAAACATGAGGCAATGCAAATGGATGAAAAGATGGACTTATACATGATTTGGGCAGCTCTAAAAGGGGCCAAAACAGTGGCCAAAAGTCAAGGAATTGGAATCAAACATACATGCACACATACAAGTAAGTTGGACCAACACTTAGGCACAAACTGAACAACTCTCAAGCACACTTGAAAGAGGTATAACATGGACTAATGGCATGCAAGGTAAGCATTGAAAATCATGTTAAGATGGTGTCAAACCAAGCAACAAGATAGGCTAAACATTAGCATGCAAATGGTCCAAGTACTTGAAGCAAGTCAAAGGGGCTTAAACCATAGCTAAGCCAACCAAGCCTCACAAGGCTAAGAGGACTTAAAATAGGTTCAAGACAGACCTAGACCATGCAAAATGGACCCTTAGATGGCATCTAAGTGGCTCAAATTCAAAGGCATGCACAATGGCCAAAACATGGAACATGCTACACAAGCTTTCAAAGCATTAAAGAGGTGTCCAAGGCAAGCATAGAAGCATGCTATAAGGTCTGAAATTATGCTATAAATGATGCCAAATTATTAGAATGAAGCAAGTAATGCATGCTATATACTCACACACTTGAGGCCAACAAGCCAAAATGCAAAGGGGCTATATTAAACATGCCAAATCCGACCCAAAAAACTATGGACAGACCTCTAGCATGGCAAAATAAACACACAAGCTTCACAAAACGAGACCTAAAACATGCTCGAGCAAAGGCTAACAACGTAAGGCATGTTAAGGCAATAACAAGGCATTACATGGTAGGTATGCTAAGCATGCATGGTGTACCAAAACCAATAATAAACAGAGGCATATTATGATATAATAGGCATAAAAAAATAGCCAAGGCATGGTCAACATGAAGCTTAGCTAGATGCTCCCTCAAGAGGGCAAAAATGGTCCATATCAAGGACAACAAGGAGAGGGGGTGGCCCTCTCCTTCTTAGGACTTCAAGGCACCATCTCCACCACTGAAATCCCTCAAGATTTCAGTGGTGAAGAGGCCCAAACACCAAAGTCTCGAAACTCACTCAAAATAGCACAAAATGGGGGCCTTTCAAGGCCTAAGAGGGGTCAAACACCTCCAAACCACAAAACACTCTTAATAAACAATCAAGAGGGCTAAAAAACAGAACTTTTTTGTATTATACACTAAGCACAAAAATAGTTCAAAGATAGGCAAAAACAAGGTGCAAAAATGGGGAATAAAAGGGAAGTTTCTCACCCTTGTATACCCCCTTCACAAATGATGCTCCAATGGCCCTCCTTGGCTTGAATCCAACACCAAAACACCAAAATCAGCCCCTTAGAACCTCAGGAGCCAAAGGAAGGTGAAACACTAGGTGTTTGTGTGCAATAGTATGGACTAAAACACCTAGAACACAAAGAGAGAAAAAGAGAGATAGGAGATATGTATGAACCCTAACCCTAAAACCAGAGCTTCTCTCTGTCTTTTCTATCTCTAAAATGTCTCAAGTCTCTAACCCTTGCAACAAGAGAGAAGACCTCTCTTTATAGAGGCTTTTGTCTTGTAAAGCTTACAAGACAAGCTTCTAAAGAGGGAGATCCCTCCATACACGTGTATGGAGGGGAGTCAAAAGCAAGACAGCTGTCTTAAAATATCTGCAAAAGCAGATGCACAGTAATCGGCCAGCCAAAAATGCGATTTTGGCAAAATTTAGTGCCGACCAGCAACAAAGAGTGCCGACCGACAATATACATTGCCGATGGCATCAAAAACCAGCCGATGGCCTATAGCCACTGCCGGTGGTATGTGGGGATGCCTCACAAGGCATTCCCTGCCCCTCCAAGGCAAAACACAAGTGTTTGGTGCAAAACCAGACACTAAACAGTCGAGTTCGGAGATCCTGAGGCATGGCGCGCGAGCCGAGAGCTCCGGGAACTCCAAACAAACACAAACATGGATAATCACTGAGTGTTCCAAGCGGTGACGTCCGAGTCTTGAGGACGGTCAAAAATGGGGTGTCTACAGTTGTCCCTCTTTGACAGAACTCGAAAGTCATAACAATGATGGGAGTGAATGTCAAAGCCCAGAGAGGACCCATTTTTGATAAGGCCGAAGACTCAGACAAACATGCAAGACAAATAAGATATGCGCCCGAAGGCATGGGCAAAATGCAAGACAATACACGAAGCCGGACACAACTTATGATCATGCAAAGAAAGCTGTAATGAAGCAAACATGCGGCAGTTTTAAGCTAGCGTACACCGAACTACACTACAATGCAGAAAGGATGTAAGAGAATTATGCAATTCTCAATATGTCTCACTCGGAGGATACAATACCTGTGCGGCTCGTCTGGTTGCACCAGCCTCAAATGAACCGTACATACAATATCGTGACTGAAAAGAAAACAAACTTAACAGGTACAATATTGTTAGCAACATGCATAACAATGCAGAAATGGATGCAAAATGATATGCAATATATACAAAACAATGTATAAATAATGCAAGCGAAGATGCAATGCAATTGAAACAATGCAAACTATATGCAAAGCAATTGAATCACGATCCAATCACGAGTGGTTCGAAACCACACCTATGTCAAATAGATTGATGGAGGTAACAAGTCTGTCTACCATAGAACGGTCAACTGAACTATGAGCATCGTAGACAGACACAAGAACAAGTATTGGGGGGGATTGACATAAGTGGGGAAACAACCTGCTGGAGAAAGGACAATGATCCTAATGCCGGATGCAAAAATTACACTATAATGTAATATATATATATATATGGATATGCTGGGGAGATGAAATGGATATGGCACGCGGGCCAAACCAAATCTTGCCTAGGTAAGGCATGTACGCGTAGCCATGTCTAACATAGAATGGTCTACTGAACTATGCTTCGACACGAGAAGTATGGGCACATACCAGACCAAGCTCAACATGGAAAGGCGCGAGCCATAGATGGAAGTGATGCAGTGAATGCATGTAAGCTACAATGCAATGGATATGGCACGCGGGCCAAACCAAATCTTGCCTAGGAAAGGCATGTACTCATACGAGCCATGTCTAACACAGAAAAGGTGCCGCAACCCTCAAACCAACATACCAGCGTGGAATAGGCGCGTACACATGCAGAACTGTGCTTTAACGTGAAAAGTAAGGGCACATACCAGACCAAGCTCAATCATGGAAAGGCGCGAGCCATGGGCGGATGGTAATGCAATGAATGCATGCAATCTACAATGCAATATCTACAAATATGCAATGGAATGGATACAATGGGTATGGCACGCAAGCCAAACCAAATCTTGCCTAGGAAAGGCATGTACGCATACGAGCCATGTCTAACACAGAAAAGGTGCCGCAACCCTCAAACCAACATACCAGCGTGGAATAGGCGCGTACACATGCAGAACTGTGCTTTAACGTGAAAAGTAAGGGCACATACCAGACCAAGCTCAATCATGGAAAGGCGCGAGCCATGGGCGGATGGTGATGCAATGAATGCATGCAATCTACAATGCAATATCTACAAATATGCAATGGAATGGATATTTACAAAATGCATGACAATGCAGTATGATGCGATCTACTGGGGAAAATGCAATGAATGCATGCAAGCTACAATGGAAATGCATGACAATGCACTATGATGCAACGACTATGATTGCGACTTTCCCTATCTTACCAACAGGGCGATATACTAGGTTGGTTCAGTATCCAGAACTGAGGCGCCGACATGCTGCCTCAATCTATGGGGCTTCCATACAGATTTCAAGCCGAGGATACACCCCTGGGTATTTAAACCAGACTTTAGTCTCGGAACTCCCGAACCTTTGCGTTCTAGGCATAAGCCGTTCGAACTCTACTTTCCACCGTCCCAGTTGGTCTTCTAGGAACTTACCGCAAACACAGGCAGGTGGCTTTACCAGACCACCAAAAGTCGTTCGGGCACGACAAACACCAAAGGAATTGCACATTCAGAGGATATAGGGGCTCCTAGACCGTGTAGATTGCACAAGAAATGCACCGAAGGTTTCGCACCTCCAAAGGATTTAAGGTCTCCTAGACCGTGATGCAAAAAATGTAAAAACAATGAAGGACTTGCACCTTCAGAGGATTTAAGGTCTCCTAGACCGTGATGCAAACTGTAAAAACACCGAAGGACTTGCACCTTCTGAGGATTTAAGGTCTCCTAGACCGGGATGCAAAATGTATGCATGACAATGCAACCGAACTGTGCACATCAACATGCTGAAGGTTTCGCACCTTCAAAGGATTTAAGGTCTCCTAGACCGTGTAGATACCTGCGCGGTTCGTCTGGTCGCTCCAGTCTCAAATGAACCGTACATACAATATCGTGCCTGAAAGGAAAACAAACTTAACAAGTACAATGTCGTTAGCAACATGCATGACAATGCAACCGAACTGCACACATCAATGTGCCGAAGGTTTTGCACCTCCCAAGGATTTAAGGTCTCCTAGACCGTGCGTGTTTAAGGTCTCGCCAGACCAATTAGCAACATGCATGACAATGCAAGAATGAGGCACGCATGCTAATGCTAATGCCGACACACATGCCAACAAAAATGTGACACGCATGCCAATGAAAATGAGACACGCATGCCGATGAAGATGGGGCATGATGCAAGATGATACAAATGAGACACGCATGCCTCATAAGATGCAAAATTAAACAAATGAGACACGCATGCCTCATAAGATGAAAAATGAAACAAATGAGACACGCGTGCCTCATAAGATGCAAAATGAAACAAATGAGACACGCATGCCTCATAAGATGCAAAATGAAACAAATGAGACACGCGTGCCTCATAAGATGCAAAACGATGCCCAGTGTGACACGTATGCCACACGGAATGTAAAATGATGCTAAGTGTGACACGCATGCCACATGGAATGTAAACTGATACAAATGAGACACGTATGCCTCATAAGATGCAGCATGATGCAAATGAGACACGCATGCCTCATAAGATGCAAAATAATGCAAGTGAGACACGCATGCCTCACGGAATGTAAAATGAAACAAATGAGACACGCATGCCTCACGGAATGCAAAATGAAACAAATGAGACATGCATGCCTCATAAGATGCAAAAATGATACAAGTGTGACACGCATGCCACACGGAATGCAAAATTTTGAAAATTGGACTTATACGCTACGCGAAGCCGGTTTATATTTAAAACAATGCAATGTACTAACAAGTACAAGTAAGGTGCGCAAGATAGCGCGATAAGATACATGCAAGATGCAAGTAAGGTGCACAAAACAGTGCGATGTGGTGCGCAAAATAGCGCGAGCGATTTTGAAATGCACAAGACAGTGCGATGTGCTAAACAGCGCGATTGATTTGCAATGCACAAAACAGTGTGATGAGCTAAACAACGCGAGTGATTTTGAAATGCACAAAACAGTGCGATGCGCTAAACAATGCGAGTGATTTGCAATGCACAAAACAGTGCGATGCGCTAAACAGCGCGAGTGATTTTGAAATGCACAAAACAGTGCGATGCGCTAAACAACGCGAGTGATTTTGAAATGCACAAGACAGTGCGATGCGCTAAACAGCGCGATTGATTTTGAAATGCACAAGACAGTGCGATGCGCTAAACAGCGCAATTGATTTGCAATGCACAAAACAGTGCGATGCGCTAAACAGCGCGAGTGATTTTGAAATGCACAAGACAGTGCGATTGCGCTAAACAGCGCGAGTGATTTTGAAATGCACAAGACAGTGCGATGCGCTAAACAGCGCGATTGATTTGCAATGCACAAAACAGTGCGATGAAGATGCGATGCATGTGGGGCAACTTCTGAATTTAAAAGGATACAAAAAGGATACACCTTGCACGAATTCGAGTGCCACGCACAGAAGACACGACTCGAGGTCAAAACGGAGGCCGGTTGAGCGTCGGAGATGCACTTTCTTGCACTTTCTTGAGCTATGAAGACCAGAAACTACTCATATGGCCTAAACAAGGTTGTGGAAACACCACCGGGCGGAAGGGGAGGCCACCGGCTGTCCATCGGCTGAAAAAGAATCCCATCGGCACAATATTCTGCCGGCCGGCACAAAATATTGCCGACCGGCAAACAGTTCCTGAGTCGGGGCAGTTTCGACAATTCACCACGGGTGTTTTAAAATAGGGTTCCTAAACCCTATTCTTCACTTCCTCTTCCGCCGAAAACCTACACTTTCTCTCTCTAGAGCGTTTTCCTTTCCTTTTTCCTCCGTTTCCTCGCATTCTACGCCCGTTTCGTCGTCGGATTCGCGATTTCCTTCGCGTTTCGGATATTTTCAACCGAGCAAAGCTTTGTTTCGGTGCCTCATTTGGCGTTCTCACCTTTTCGGGGTTTGTTCCCCTTGCTTTCCTCTTGATTTCCGTACCATTTTCACATCCCGGCCTTTCCGGCCATTTTCGACCTTCTCAGGAGTTGACTTTTCGGTTTACTCTTCATATTCTAGCCCGGTTTTCTTTCCTCCGGCTATTTTCTCATCACTCTTGACATGGCGGACGACATTCCACGCGGCGGGACTCCCCCGGATCATGAGATGGATCCCGGGGTCGAGCTCCTACCTTTGAGCGAGCGCCCGTTCGACCCGGCGACCTACCGGCCGGCGATCCATGTTCTGCCCCCCGACGGACTCCGCCAGTTTCGGAGCTTCGAGAGGCACGTGCCACCCGAGCTATTACTGCGCGAGCCTACCTCTCACCTGTCCTTCGGCACTTCCGAGGTAACTCTTTTTCCTCTACTTTACTTTCTGCAATGTAGGGCACAAAAACTGTCGTAGCTTATTCATGCTCTTTAACTGCTTTAGCTGATATGCCGTATACCGTAGTTGACTGTAAACATACACACAAGTGATATCTGCTTGAAACTGACACATGCACACACACTGCACTGGCCCTGAATCACCCAAACACACTGTATTTCACTACATACATACTGGTACCCAGCATTTGCTTGAATCTGTCAAACTATGCACACATGCTATACTGTACTGAACCACCCGAACACGCTGATGCATCACACGTATTTCACTGTAAGCACACCGGCACCCGGTATTTTTTTTAGATCTGTTAAACTTGCACGCATGCTACATCTGTACTGAACCACCAAAACACGCTGACACATCACACGCCGTAGTTCACTGTAAGCACACCGGCACCCGGTATCTGTTTAAATTTGTCAAATTTGCACGCATACTACATCTGTATGCTTCTTAAAACTGCATTTTGAATGTTGTTTTGCAATTGTTATCTTCTGTTTACAGGGAGATTACCATACCATCCGCGGGTATGGGAACACTGGCGCTCGGGAGTGGTACGACGAGCTTCCTGACGCGGTCCGTCGCATAGTGGACCAGGCGGGCTTCGGCGCCTTCTGCCGAGGACTCTCCAGGCTTACCACATGCAGGCCTCTCCTCGCCGCTCTGGCGGAGAGGTGGTGGGACACCACCGATTCATTTCACTTCTCCACAGCAGGGGACATGACAATGACCCCTTACGATTTCGCGATGCTCACAAGCATCGGGGTAGGGGGTGATCCGATCCCCTTTGATATCGACATGGATGAGTGGACTGCCGCTCAGGTCCATCTGCTGGGTGAGGCGCCACCTCTTGCTCGTCCAGGCTTTGTCCGGTATTCCTGGTTTGAGGTGTAGTTTAGGGTCCAGCCCACTCTCGTTGATGTAGATCCGATGACCCCGGAGGCCGTGGAGAGGTACGCTCGCGACTTCCTCATGTTCTTATTCAGGACGACCATCTTCGCCGACCGGGCGAACACCGTGCCTCTCTGCCTTCTCAGCGCACTGGTGGATGTCCGAAACATCCTGCATTATGATTGGGGTGGCGCCGCTCTGGCCACCCTCTATGGATACATGAGCTCAGCTTCCCGCGGCAGCGGACAGTTGCTCGGAGGCTACTGGCGGGCGTGGGAGGTACGCTTCTTCTCTGCTTTTCATTTCTGCCTTTCTATCTTTTCTGTACTCTGTACAATGCACACACTATAGTCTGCTTTATACTTGCTGTATACTGTACACACGGCACACACATACACTCTGCTTTACACTAACTGTACACTGCTCACACTGCACACTCTGCACAACATACTGCACAACACATGGCTCCGCCATTTCTGCTTTATTCTATATTTTGCTTTATCTGATAAATGCACTGGTATTTACCTTGCAGTTGTGGGTTTACGCCTACTTTCCTAGGCTCGCTCCCGTACCAGTCACAGAGACTCCTCTGGTTGTCCCCTTTTCGCGCCGCTTTGACGGGAGATGCACCCGGAGGCCGCGAGAGACTTTCAGCTTCTTTCGCCGATACTTCGACACCATTACTCCTGCCGAGGTATGTTTTACATGCAGTTTATTTAAGCTTCGCCTCTCCACTGCATATTTCAAAGACAGTAGACAACAAACTGTATTGCATTTTCAGATCACCTGGCAGCCTTGGGCTCCTTTGCCAGCTGTGACGCGGGATCGGTTTGCCGGTGCCGATGAGACCTCACGTTTCCGGATCTTGTTGGAGGGCTCGGTCTGTCGGGCTTGGTACCTAGGTGAGCGTTTCATACGCCAAACCCTAGGGTTACCTGAGCAGATAGTCCCGGTTCACCCTTCCGAGGATATGAGGGAGACCGAGAGACTCACCACCGAGCAGATGGACAATTACACCATCGGCTGGGAGGAGACCTGCTTCAGAGGCATTGGCAATTACAGAGAGTACATGCAGACGTACCTTATGCGGCCTTTGAGCGGTGGTCGTCCAGCAGAGGGAGCTTGGCCCGTGGCACCAGCGGCTGGGGCAGGAGCAGGAGCTGGAGCGGGAGCTTCGATGAGGGCCCGAGTCCGTGGCAGGGGCGGAGCTCAGGGAGGACGGGGGGCTGGCTGGCCCGCCCTGCCTGCTGTACTGACTTTCCGGGGGCAGGGTGGGGCGACCTATCAGATCCCCTTCGCCCCTCCGCCAGCTGATCACGAGTTTGTCGGTGTCCCCGACTTACCTCCGGTATGTATTACTGCATTTTTGTACAGTCATTTTATTTCAGTTTATTTGATATTCCACAGAATATTGATGCATCTGATATTTTTGCAGGCTTCTTCTGGGTACACCCGGCAGTCATTGGAGATGAATGCCTCCATGATGGGGATGCTCCAGCGGACCTTTGATCTCCTGGCCCTCTATAGCATTCCGGTATGTTCTTCTGACACTGGCCTCAAACCATTCATACACTGCTTCACATAATCTGATGCATGACATCGCACCTGACACACTGATCTCACAGCATCTGACACACTGTACTCATTGCATTCTGCACTGTACTCTGCATTCTGGACTGATAAACTGCTCATGGCATCCACACACTGTACTCATACACTGCATTCTGTACTGTTAAACTGCCCACAGCATCCGCACACTGTACTCATACACGGCATTCTGCACTGTTAAACTGCCCACGGCATCCACACACTGTACTCATGCACTGCATTCTGCACTGTTAAACTGTTCACGGTATACTGATGCATTTGCCTTTTGTGTACTTTTTCAGCCTCCCTTCCAGATTCCCGGGGTAGGAGGTGCTTCAGCTGGACCTTCCGTCCCTGCCCGAGGGAGAGATGAGGAGGGCCGAGTATTCCCCCGCACCAAGGCGGGGTGCACTCATGTCGGGAGTAGCTCGCGAGCTCCAATCCCGGATGATGATGATGACGAGGAGTCAGAGGCGGAGGCAGAGGCGGAGTCCGAGTCATCGGAGGAGGAGACCGGAGGCGGTTCTAGCTCGGGCTCTGACGACGATGCTGATGATGCTCCTGGACCCTCGTCCAGGAAGAGGACCAGGACAGACTGATGGCCCTTGGAGTCGCTTGACATAGATTTTTGTTGTTTTTCTTCTTTCTTGTACTTTTCCTTTTCGTTGGTAGTTAGATTACCTTGTACTGCCGCATGCAGATTTTGTTTTCCTCAAAACTTTGTACTTGAAAAAGATTATGAAATGAAATGAACTTTTTGCTTAAAAAGTGTTACATTTACATATCTCATGTATTGCATCGCATCACATCATGTTACACCTCAATGTAAATGGAATTGATTGGTTGTCTGAAAATTGAACACTTGCACTGTAATAATCAGATAACTAAACAGTTGACAGCAAAATAACCCAAGCAACACACTGCCTGATTCTGGATACACAGCCCTTACTCTACTGGGGATTAATCTGCATACAACCCATAACACAGCATTCGGTTCATGGCAAACTTTAAACGAAACAGCCCAATCTGACAAGACGGCCTTCAAAGGTGAAACCAGCTAGGGTTGAAACATGCTTAGATGCCCCAAATTTTCCCTTCCTTCTTTCGGTTCGCCCAAATGTAGAGAATGGCACAGCATTCCGAGAACGATTTTTGAACTTAAATAAGGGTTTTCAACCGAGGTATCGAGCCTACAACTGGACACAGCGGGGAGGACTCAACAAAGGTACACGACCTAAACACAACGAGACACGCTCGAAAAAGACCTAAAACAAAGGTTGAGATAAACAAAACAAAAGACACGACATACAGACGCGTTAACGAAGACGGGGGACCTCGGATCACGAGGAGCCAGTTCAATCTAGGTATTGTTTCCCACCCCCTTCTCATTTGTGATTCTCACATCACTCTGGCACTCAAGCTCGGATGTTTTCTCAAAACCCTTTTCCTCACTTTTGTCTCAACTCACACCTCTCTATTCTTCATTCTCTCGTTTTTCGTCCCTCCCTGGGGTGATTGATGGATAAATAGAAAGGTGTGGGTTCATGCTCAACACCGTTAGCTCACGGCTATTTCTTCTGGCGGGTAGAGCGCTCTTCTGGAAAGTACGTCGATGACGGGGGAAAGACAGAACGCCTGACTCAACTGTGCCCCTAGTTCATCATTTTAACCATTCTTTTCGTTTTGGTTTTCTACTAAAACAAGTTTGATCAAAATGAGAGTCGGATTAACGTACTTGTTCGATTTTTGATTTGAAAAGCATGCAAGTCAGGCTGTAAGCACTGAAAATTTTCCTTTTTGGGTCCAAGACAATGGTCCAGTTTTGGAAAATGAAATAGTTTTTGAGAAAATAGTCAACCTTAGTAAAAAATTTCAAAAACTATTTTTCAAACAGTCAATGCTCAACGGGCATGGAACTTACTCTTTGAGATGCGCAACCTCAGATCGGAGGCAATGGAAAATTGCCCCTGGTTTAGAGGGGGCGGATGGCAACGGAAAGTTGCCCCTGGTTTGAATGGCGGCTCACGGCGGCTGGTGGCAACGGAAAGTTGCAACTTGTTTGAATGGTGCCGCAGCAGTCCGTAGACAGTCTTCATTGGCGGTGGTCGAACTCTTGGACACAGAGATGACGAAGACGGTTACAACAAATATATGGACACAGTCACCTTGGAGGGTGTTGGCGGCTGGGCTTTTGGGATGAATTCGAAACCATTTGTATGGACTGAGACGCTATGAAAGCGTTGGGGGCTGGACTTCATGATGAAGTTGCCTACGTATCCCGAATCATAGGAATCAAGCCTTACGTAGTTCCGGTTAAGGTACACTCGGGTATTTTAACCTTCACTTTTCAGGCTCTAACTTTTGCCAAGGCGCCCGATGCGGGTTTTCGACCTTGCGAGCTTCTTTTCATTTTCTTTTTTGATTTCTTTCCCTTTTCTTCTTTTTTCGCATTTTTCTTTTCTTTTCTCTTTTTTTTGTACTTTTTGCTTTTTGTTTTTTTTCATATTTTTCTCTTGCTCTAACTTTTGCCTGGGTCGCCCTTCCGGATTTTCGGCCCAGCGAGCCTCTCAAAGGGTAAAAGTGTAACAAGTCCATGCCAAATGGTTTTTGAAGTTGAAGGCTCTCTGTGTCTAGGAGAACGGCTGTTGTAATGATTTGTAGGAGACTCTATCATGGCTTCTCCACGAGCTCCTTCTGGTGAGATCTACTCCTTTGATGCAGATTCGGCTTTGGTGCCTCTTGCTCATGGGCTGTCCCTGATCTGGCCATACAGACCTTGCATGACGTTTGACTGTTGAACTTTCTGAACGTTCTGAACGGGTTCAAAGTTTGAAAACGAACGGGTTGAATCTTGAGGCTGAGAGCGATCCTAGGCTGCACAATCTCAAGAGCGATCCCACACAGGTCTTCGCAGGGCCGCGTAAAACATTTGAAAGTTTTTAAGAAAGCGACAAATCGCTCGTGCCGAAGATAGTGTGGAACCAATCTGGATCAAGCCAGGGTCCTTTCCATTACTCACGCCGACAAGCATGATTTCGTTTATTAAGGGCTTAGCACGCCTCTCTTTCTCTCAAAATGATCAAAATTTTGCAAATCCCGAGGAATTCCTTCCTCTTCGTTTTTATCACCGCAGTGTTCAAAAGGGGTTTTTGAAAAACTTAGGTTAATGCAATGAATTTGGTGTGCAGGAGAGCAAGCGAGATGTATTGTCAACCCAATCAAATTCTCTGGCACTTATGCTGAAAGCAAGCATGAAAGTAAGGTAGCAACAGCTGTTTCATTCAGATTTGTTGGTGTAACTGGCCCCTTGACAGAAACAGACTCAAAAACAAAAACAGGTAATTACAAGACAAAACGGTGTTCGAGGCAACAACCCCAGAATCACCTGGTATTCTATACAAAGAGGACTGACTCGTTACAACAAGACAGACCCTTAAGCAGAAAAAAGACTGACTCAAGACAAAGAGACAGACTCAAAACGAAAGACTGACTCGATACCCAAGCCAGGATTTACAAAGCTAGCATTCACAGTCACTCAAAAATGCGTGCCAGACGCCACATTCAAAATACATCCAGATGCCGCCCGCAGGTGGTTCACCTTCTAATTACATACTTGCAGTATCGGTGTCCTCAAAATCCAGTAGCTGGGTGGTAACGGACTTGGCTGCGGTGGGTGGGAGGATGACCTCGTTGTCAATCAAATCTTGCACCTCATGACGGAGGCAGAAAGAATTGTCGGTGGCATGGCCTGTCTGCTGGTGGTACGCGCAGTACTGAGCAGCATCATGCGTAGCGGGGAGATTCTTCGGGAGAGGCCGAGGCTCCAAGGGTTTAAGGTGTCCCCTCTCGGCAAGGATCTGAAGTGCCTTGGACAGAGGCATGTAGAGAGCATGAAAGGTCCTGCGCCCCCGGGGCAGGTACTTCGGAGTCTGAGCGCTCTTACTAGCCACACAAGCAAAAGGGTCGGCAGGCGCCACCTTGGCTTTCTGATCTTTCCCGGGTGCAGGGGTGGGAACAAGAGGAACTGTTCTGGCATGACGGGGCCTATCCCGATTTTCTGACTGGCTTGAACTACCCTCAGGTGGAGTGGGGAAAGCATCCTCCACAGTTTTTACCACAATTGCGGATATCTGTTGCTTGTTCATCCCCCCGGCTTTTAAAGCCTCGACTGCCCACAGCAGTTGTTCAATGGGATCGGCATCTGCCTTTGCTTTGTCTTTTCTTCTAGCGTCAGCCTGATCGAGGGTTTGAGTCAATGCCGGCATGTCATTGCCATAGCTGGAGGCCATCTCCGGTTGGCTAAGTTCGATCACAATTCGCCCCAACAGCGGGGGTTCCTGGGGTACCAAACTCCCGGCATATGGTGCGGCTGGCGGTGAAGATGACATTCCGTAGGCGAGATCCACCACAGACCTCTGGAGATCACCTATCATCCCCATTAGTTCAAAGGTGGTGGGCTCGCGAGCCTGATACAACTGGGGGGTCCAGACCAGGTGCACAACAGGCGACCTGGGTGGATGTGGCATATCAATGTTGGTCTCACTTTGCAAAGTGATCCCTTGATCTAATGCAGTCGTCATAACCACGAACTCTTCTGAATTCTGCGTTGCCATAAGTCCTGCCTCAGCAAAGGGGGAACACTGGCTAATCTGTATCAACTTTCCGACCCTCTGAACTGAAAGGAAAAACAAACAGCATTTCAGCACCAAACGGATCAAACACAGGTGTAGCCGAACAACTATACTCCACTACTGATCACTGTTCCCCGGAATTACTGTCCCCAAAACTGAATCCGGATACCCGCAGATAACTGATTCTCAACAACACTGATACTGGTGCCCTTGGGCCCGATCCTTAAACTTGCAAACTGACATGTACATTCCTGTAAAGATACATTCTACAAGCACATAGCAAGTAAAGAGAGCCAAAACACCCCTATATAGGGGTAGGGTTTCCCTGTCCTATTTCGTCAGGAACTAGGGTTTCACTATGCACGCAGCAGTTTTCAAACAACCTAACATCGGGTAAGCAGCCTGTCCTAACTTGGAATGGTCATTATGGATCCGAATATGCACTAGGTCGAATGGTCGAAAAGGGTGCCCCGGTAAAACCGGGGTTTGTGTTCCCATACTGTCAGAGCCCATAACCGGTAAGCCTTAAGCCTCCGGCAAACCGTTCAGGAATGGCAGATGGCAAACACTGTGTCCTAGGCGCACCAATACACATGCAATGCAAAGAGACACATAAATGAAATCAAAACAGGATATCACGCGTTCGAGTCAAGCTCTCTGAATTCCCCAACAGAGTCGCCAGAAACTGTAGACGCGCCCGCGTGGGGCCCCGCTACAGTTCGGACTCGATTTTGCGTCACGGTTCTTAATCTTGAACCAAAGAGTCCAAATCTGGCAAATCATTTTGAGAAACAAATTTTTTTGAAAAGAAGTGCCAAACATGGACTGCTTTGCCAGATACAGAGTCGCCACCTAAATATTTTTAAATAGGAGAATTTAGGAAACCCTGACTCGGTGCCGAAGGCCACATGTCCGTCATCACCGGAGTTGTCACGACCCGAACCCGCCCCTATGGGTTAAGGACATGACCGGCCAGTAATCCTGTGATTACCTACGGCCTCAGACCGATACAGACGTAACTTGTCAGAGTAAAGGGGCCAAACGGAAGCAAAAATTTAAAAACTTTGTCCATAGAGCCGTGCTTATATGCACATCAAACAAACCATGCTCAGATACTTTAATAACCCACGTCAAAAATACAGTTTCACAAAATTCATTACAGACAGGATCATCTAAACTGAGTCAACCCATATCACAACTACATACCGATATACACAAGATCCTTGCCAACAAGACAAAATGGAAATACATAATAGAATGGCAAGGTTGAGTCTCGTGCGTGAGACGCAAGGCTGACTCTCCAAACTCATGTTATTCCTGGCAGACTTCACTGGGGCTGGGTTTGGACTTCTCTTGGCTCACCTACAAAGACATGAATGAGCGTGAGCGATAGCCCAGTGAATAATATCAAATATGATAGTTACATCACAATATGTAGAACAACATGCTCCAAACGGCCTTGGGCCCAATTCATACTTCTAATTAGCAAATATACATGACTATACGAAATGCAAATCAAGTAACTGTAGTTCCAACATTCTGGCCTTTGGCCCATTTGGGTTTCCATTCATGGCAAAACGGCCTTCGGCCCATTCACTTATGTCGAAACGGCCTTCGGCCCATTCATTTTTGTCAAAATGGCCTTCGGCCCATTCATTTATGTCAAAACGGCCTTTGGCCCACTCGTTCATGTCAAAACGGCCTTCGGCCTACTCATTTATATCAAAACGGCTTTCGGCCTACTCATCCATGTCAAAACGGCTTTCGGCCTACTCATTCATGTCAAAACGGCCTTCGGCCCACTCACATGTGTCAAAACGACCTTTGGTCCATTCATTTTCATCAGGACGACCTTTGGTCCATTCATTTATATCAGGACGACCTTTGGTCCATTCATTTACATCAAAACGACCTTTGGTCCATTCATTCACTTCAAAACAACCTTTGGTCCATTCATTCACATCAAAACGACCTTTGGTCCATTCATTCATTTCAAAACGACCTTTGGTCCATTCATTCATTTCAAAACGACCTTTGGTCCATTCATTCATTCATATCAGACTTACGTCCACAATCCCAATTAGCAATTCATAAAGCTTAAAAGGGAGTAAACAATTGGACATTCGCAAGCATTCAAATATTGATATTACTCACAGTGATCGGCTTGTGGATTCGCCCTGGAGCTTGACCCTACACATTCCATGCACACAAAAGGGTCATTAACAATTCAATCCGTCCCTTAATTCACATATTCCTCTTTAGGCTTTATTCTTATCTCATTAACTCATTTATAATGTTTAACATACGCCTAAGAGTGATTACAAGTGAAAGAGAACGGAAAAAGAAACACAGAACGCATGAACAAAATTCCAGAAATTAGGGTCCCCGCTCGAGCGTCAATTTACCCGCTCGAGCGGACCCTCAAGGCCTGCAAAAGTACTGGTTGCATGAAAAATACGCTCGAGCGTTACATAGGGCGCTCGAGCGGAAGGCCTGTCAAAATAGCTCCCACGCTTGAGCGTCGACTTCCACGCTCGAGCGGGAACCATGTCTGCAGAAAATGCTGGGAGCTCGATTTCTTCGCTCGAGCGTCACTTAACCCGCTCGAGCGGACATCAAAAATCTGGGTTTTCCAGATTGAGTTCTTGAGCTTCATCTCGACATTTAAAGGCTCTAAATGCATGATTTCGGCCCAAACTTCACATAATCATATACTAACATGGTACAAACATAGAATTACAACATATTGAAGCTCAATTTCATAATTTATTTACATGCATGGCTCATTTCCCACGGACTCGTTACCAATATAACCATTTCATGCATTCAAAGCTCATATCTTCTCAATTTGTACATGCATGTGATGGATTAGCCACATTCTCAACTTAGATAACACAAATGGTGATCAAGACATGAGTTTCCTTTAATATTTCACATGGGTTATACACATTTGTGCTCAAACATGCAAATTTCAAAGTATTTCTTACATGCATGCACATATTAAGCTTCAATTCAACAAACACAACTCAACTTCATTACAATCTTGTTCTTGATCACCAAGATAGCTTGGACATGCACAAAATTACAATTATAATCCAAGAATCACTCACCTAGGAGCTTGATCCTCACAATCTATGATCAAATCTTGAATTAGACTTCCAATCTCCAAGTTTCAAGACCAAAGTTGCATAATCCCTCTTTCTTCCTCCCTATAGTCGGCTCTCCCTCTCAAATTGAGTTCAAGAATCAGCCAAAATAAGCTAAGGGAGAGAAATAAGGTGTAGTGCTCAAATATATTAAGTCCCACTAAGTCAATATAATAATATAAAATAATGGAGTACTTAATTTATCATTTCAATCAGTTTAAATTGACTAGAATCAATTTTCAATTAAATTTCACCGTAGGCTCTAAAATTTATGTCAACCGCAATGGCGTAATCGATTTCGGGTTCTGTGGCCGATAAGGCCCTCAATTAAATTTCCAAAGCTGATTATTCAAACAGATATTCCTACGGTGAACAGATAGAACTTCAAACCACATATTTTCACATAGTGGAACACAAAATCATATCAAAATACATAATCACATCATGTTAAGGACCAATTAACATATTACGGAACAGAGGTATTACAGTCTTCCCCCCTTTAGGAAGTTTGGTCCTCCAAACTTAATTTACCTGTAGCCGAAAATAATTCGGAATACTTTCTTATTCAACGGTTCCATTTCTTTTTGATAGCCACTTATTTAGCCCCAAAGTCAAACAAAACTCAGTTCTTACTCAGTCAGAGACTTACCTTTTCTTCCATACAAGGCCTGTATGGTGCCATACCGAAACTAGAGTGTAAGCCGTCGTCGTGAGCAAGGTCTGCCAACGATGGATAGATCTTTCCAATTCCTCGAAAATCTAAAGTACACATTTGGAGCATTTCTCCCAGAGTCTAACAAGTTCTTTCTGATCATACATCAATTTGCGGATGGAAAAACAGCGCCGAATCATAATTCAGTTTCGTATCAAATTCGTAATTTGTTCAGATCATATACAGAAATCATAAGTCATGATTAAGTTTACGTGACACATCCATTAGCATTAACAGAACAGAACAGAACATATACACGTGAGGATACGAATAACCAGTTTCATAAGGGAACCTCCGGGTCCAGATAACATAACAGAATAGAAGCTGAGCCCCCATTGCCTCTTGAAGGCTTTTCAGAATTCAAACACATTTTAGAATTTCTGTCTAAACAATAGATACTGGGACCCCATGCAACCGAGCGATCTTATCGATGTAAACAGTGGCTAGTCTACAAGCATCATACAAAATTTTATAGGGAGAAATGGGCAACTTCAATAATTTTACCTACAATAGCCCAAATGGGACTTACACCTTGGGTACTCAAGGTAGCCCCACAACGAAACTCGTAGCCACATATTCCCATTTCCATTCCAAAATGGGGAGAGGTTGAAGTAGTCCCACCACTATATGAAATTCAACTTCGACCTGTTGGCACCGAAAAATATTTAGACATATTCACCAACTGACCTCTTCAAGGTAGGTCACCAACATATTTATTTCAATGTCAGCTAACTTTATCACAGAAGTTCGGTCTATTCCGTGTCACAAAAGTTCAATTCATTCTTCAATAATTCCCCAATTCACGATCTGATTTGGTATTTAGTCCAGTGGCTCATCACAATTATCCAAGGTCAATTAAAAGTCTTCAGGAATATAAGGTGGATCCAGATACTAATTCCCGAAACAACAAAGGTAACATCGAAGTAATTACCCACACAATACACATAGTCCAGACATCCCCATAATACTGATTGTAAAGTACAATAACATCGAAGCAGGCAATTTCTGACATAATACACGTGTTCTCAATTCATTCAATTCCCTGTTCTATCGAGTCTTTCCACATTATCTGATAGTCATCAAAAGCATAAGGCAATTCATATATAACCCTCCATAATGGCAAAGGTAGTATCAAAGGAGTCAATCACATGTTAAGCACAATTTACACATCCTCAGGGCCCCAATTACAGAATATAATGGCGCTGGGCAGGCGTTCACAAGGTGTACTGAATTCGCACACTTATGGATAATCAAGATTTTTCAAAGCTTCTTGGATGTCTGTAACATCTGCATAATACCAAAGGATGACATTCCGGACAAAACAAAGGAATAATCGTCTCGGAATCAAGCACACCCGTTCACAACCGTCGGTGGCCGACTCGAGATCGATTAGTCAAACCCACCCGTACGAAACCGTCGGTGGCAAAAGGTATCTCGATCAAAGGTGCTACATAGGCTTAACGTCCCCTAGCACGAAAGGACGCCCCAAGAATGTCATCAAAACAAACATAATACCACTCATCGTAACCTGATCTTCCAAAATCCGATAACACTGAAGCAACCACTCTCCCATACACAACATATTCTGATCAGTCGAGGACAACTGTTCAGTACTGGTTATAGTCAAATCAATCTGCCATCATTAGTCCCCATAGCATCAAACCAACCAGGATGGGACAATACACAAGCATCGTTCCTTAAGACACCCAATCACGGGATTTGTACAATTCAGTTTGTCTATAACACATATGTCCTCACTAGTTGAAGGTTGGTTCTCAATGGTGTTCATAGGTAGATCAATCTATTGATAGCCCACAAAAGGTCTTTCAAATAAGTCAAGCACTCCAAACGGATTCAAGTTTTGGGTCCATCAGTCTTCCTGTCAATAATAATCTGGTCATTTATTCATAGACAATTCTTAACCCCCTTTTACAAAATCAACTTTGATAGGGGTTCTTATCAATCAACCCAAGCAAAGGTCTTGTCAGATTAAATCAAACAAAGGTCCCGTCAAATTATATCCAATGAGGGTTCTATCGGGTCAATTCAAACAAAGGTTCTATTGGATCAAGTCAGATAGAAGTTTTCTCAAATAGGGTACATTTGATTCTGTAAAGCTCACTTCGTTTGTTTAGGCACATGGCTGATAGTTTCACAACTGCCCTAAATTTATCAGTTCTCAAGGTCGTATCAGAATCATTCATCACAACTGTTCATATCAAAGTGTTTCGAATCACGTACAATACGGTATTGTCCACATAAGTTCAAGTATAGTTACATAAGCATGCAAGTGTTCATATCAAGAGGTACGTATCATAATCAGTATAGCAGTTCCCAAATAAGTCTTATATGCAAGAACATGTTGCACAGTAATACATTATACAAAGTTCCTCGGGTACACATAGTATGGGATTGTTACGCAAAGGTTCCAAATTAGTCACATCACCCAGTCAACTTTCTACCAATCAAAATATATGGTCTCACAATTATAGAGTTCATCATTTAGGGCGCTCAACTTGGTCACACGATTACAGAATCATAATTCCAGTGGTTTAGTCATTGAAGACGGTAACATCATAAATCACCCTGAGCATAGGTGTAGATATATATATATGTGCATGTGCAGAGTCAATCAATATCTCAAAACATATTTCACAAATTTCCCAAACGGGGCATATACCTCCAATGAATACAGTCTCGATCATGTGGGTCTAACCAATCTAGATACACATGCAGCAGATATGAAATATATGCTGATCCGAATCAAATAATATCCCAAGCGAAGATGTACAAACGTACTAATTCAGAATCAATCAACACATAAGCATTCATTTGTAAACAGTATAGATACCTGGGATAATGGTTACAACATTCTGAGTGCTTTCTGGGATGAGTGTGATTACTCCATCCTGAGTAGCTATTCCTACCACTGGTACGGATTTAGCCAAGGCAGAGGATTCATTCACATTTCGTTCAATCCGGGGACAGTTCCTTGCCGTATGGTCCATTTTACCATATCTATAACGAGCCCCAGAAGTCTGATAACAAACTCTTCGGTGTTTCTCACACTGGTGGTGGCAAAGGTTCTTGCCGTAGCGGCAACTGACGCTGTTGTCTCAAGATCTCTGCCAATTCTTGTACTACTTTTTCCGGACTATCAAGTCGGGCTGTGGAAGAACCTTCCAACCCGTATGCCCTTAATTTGCCCATACTCTACACAAATTCTTATCAAACTTTACCAAATACTGGGATGCCCAATACGAAATTAAACACAAAATCACATGAGTACATTCGCACATAGGCACATTGTTATATTCTCCTTTCACATATCGTACGCAATTAATCACTTACGTAACAGATAATTGCATATTTATCAAATATCGCATGCTGAACATTTACTAAGTAATTATACACTCAAATCATGTTCATATTCCACATAGACACCCATTGGCAGAATCGGATGCACATAAACAACCTTTCGTGATTCATATATTCATGTGTGTGCATTATATCAAAACAAACTTGTTGTACACATTAGTGTAACAATTCATATCTCATATTCCAATCATGTGTGGTACTTCCTTTAGCATAACATAACATATTGGTCAAGCATAACAAGTTCCATAATGGAACCTCCGGTACTAAGTAACAGATCTCATACATAGGCCACGGTATTGTTTCCCCCGGGCGAGGGCCTCATGACCATAAGCCACAGTATTATGTCCCCTGGGCGAGGGCCTCCGCTAAGGATACCACAATTATGTTCAAAGAGAATTTGAGCAACCACGTATACTAAACATAGCATCTCAGAGAACTTGTCATTTCATATCATCAGGAAATAATTGAGGCTAAACACAACCTTATAGAGTTCTTATTCACTATCTGATTAAACTTGCATTATACTCTATACAAAAGATTCACAAGTATGCATATACAAAGGAGTACATATATTTAGATAATTGCAATGCGAGTAGTTCACAAACTTATATCACATAATTACTCAAATCGAAACACTTAAGCATATTCTTGATGCTTTCAAGGTTCATATCAAAATAGTTAAGCATTATTATCAATGCTTCCAATTTCATGTTAATGCATCCTAGATCTCATCTAGACACTTATTGCTCTTTTTGGATAAGTGTGTGAGTTATTAACTCGTGCTCTGATACCACTCTGTCACGACCCGAACCTGCCCCTATGGGTTAAGGACATGACCGGCCAGTAATCCTGTGATTACCTACGGCCTCAGACCGATACAGACGTAACTTGTCAGAGTAAAGGGGCCAAACGGAAGCAAAAATTTAAAAACTTTGTCCATAGAGCCGTGCTTATATGCACATCAAACAAACCATGCTCAGATACGTTAATAACCCACGTCAAAAATACAGTTTCACAAAATTCATTACAGACAGGATCATCTAAATTGAGTCAACCCATATCACAACTACATACCGATATACACAAGATCCTTGCCAACAAGACAAAATGGAAATACATAATAGAATGGCAAGGTTGAGTCTCGTGCGTGAGACGCAAGGCTGACTCTCCAAACTCATGTTATTCCTGGCAGACTTCACTGGGGCTGGGTTTGGACTTCTCTTGGGTCACCTACAAAGACATGAATGAGCGTGAGCGATAGCCCAGTGAATAATATCAAATATGATAGTTACATCACAATATGTAGAACAACATGCTCCAAACGGCCTTGGGCCCAATTCATACTTCTAATTAGCAAATATACATGACTATACGAAATGCAAATCAAGTAACTGTAGTTCCAACATTCTGGCCTTTGGCCCATTTGGGTTTCCATTCATGGCAAAACGGCCTTCGGCCCATTCACTTATGTCGAAACGGCCTTCGGCCCGTTCATTTTTGTCAAAATGGCCTTCGGCCCATTCATTTATGTCAAAACGGCCTTTGGCCCACTCGTTCATGTCAAAACGGCCTTCGGCCTACTCATTCATATCAAAACGGCTTTCGGCCTACTCATCCATGTCAAAACGGCTTTCGGCCTACTCATTCATGTCAAAACGGCCTTCGGCCCACTCACATGTGTCAAAACGACCTTTGGTCCATTCATTTTCATCAGGACGACCTTTGGTCCATTCATTTATATCAGGACGACCTTTGGTCCATTCATTTACATCAAAACGACCTTTGGTCCATTCATTCACTTCAAAACAACCTTTGGTCCATTCATTCACATCAAAACGACCTTTGGTCCATTCATTCATTTCAAAACGACCTTTGGTCCATTCATTCATTTCAAAACGACCTTTGGTCCATTCATTCATTCATATCAGACTTACGTCCACAATCCCAATTAGCAATTCATAAAGCTTAAAAGGGAGTAAACAATTGGACATTCGCAAGCATTCAAATATTGATATTACTCACAGTGATCGGCTTGTGGATTCGCCCTGGAGCTTGACCCTACACATTCCATGCACACAAAAGGGTCATTAACAATTCAATCCGTCCCTTAATTCACATATTCCTCTTTAGGCTTTATTCTTATCTCATTAACTCATTTATAATGTTTAACATACGCCTAAGAGTGATTACAAGTGAAAGAGAATGGAAAACGAAACACAGAACGCATGAACAAAATTCCAGAAATTAGGGTCCCCGCTCGAGCGTCAATTTACCCGCTCGAGCGGACCCTCAAGGCCTGCAAAAGTACTGGTTGCATGAAAAATACGCTCGAGCGTTAAATAGGGAGTTCGAGCGGGAGGCTTGTCAAAATAGCTCCCACGCTCGAGCGTCGACTTCCACGCTCAAGCGGGAACCATGTCTGCAGAAAATGCTGGGAGCTCGATTTCTTCGCTCGAGCGTCACTTAACCCGCTCGAGCGGACATCAAAAATCTGGGTTTTCCAGATTGAGTTCTTGAGCTTCATCTCGACATTTAAAGGCTCTAAATGCATGATTTCGGCCCAAACTTCACATAATCATATACTAACATGGTACAAACATAGAATTACAACATATTGAAGCTCAATTTCATAATTTATTTACATGCATGGCTCATTTCCCACGGACTCGTTACCAATATAACCATTTCATGCATTCAAAGCTCATATCTTCTCAATTTGTACATGCATGTGATGGATTAGCCACATTCTCAACTTAGATAACACAAATGGTGATCAAGACATGAGTTTCCTTTAATATTTCACATGGGTTATACACATTTGTGCTCAAACATGCAAATTTCAAAGTATTTCTTACATGCATGCACATATTAAGCTTCAATTCAACAAACACAACTCAACTTCATTACAATCTTGTTCTTGATCACCAAGATAGCTTGGACATGCACAAAATTACAATTATAATCCAAGAATCACTCACCTAGGAGCTTGATCCTCACAATCTATGATCAAATCTTGAATTAGACTTCCAATCTCCAAGTTTCAAGACCAAAGTTGCATAATCCCTCTTTCTTCCTCCCTATAGTCGGCTCTCCCTCTCAAATTGAGTTCAAGAATCAGCCAAAATAAGCTAAGGGAGAGAAATAAGGTGTAGTGCTCAAATATATTAAGTCCCACTAAGTCAATATAATAATATAAAATAATGGAGTACTTAATTTATCATTTCAATCAGTTTAAATTGACTAGAATCAATTTTCAATTAAATTTCACCGTAGGCTCTAAAATTTATGCCAACCGCAATGGCGTAATCGATTTCGGGTTCTGTGGCCGATAAGGCCCTCAATTAAATTTCCAAAGCTGATTATTCAAACAGATATTCCTACGGTGAACAGATAGAACTTCAAACCACATATTTTCACATAGTGGAACACAAAATCATATCAAAATACATAATCACATCATGTTAAGGACCAATTAACATATTACGGAACAGAGGTATTACAGGTGTTGTCTCGGCTCGGGAGCTAGGGTACGATTGGGGAAGGTCAGCTATGAGCACCCCCTCTCGCCCGATCCTAAGATCGGCCTCTACTAACCGTGATATCCGTTTTTGAAAACGTTCTGTGTTCCTATTCCAGTTATTAGCCTAGAATTACTATATTATGCGCGCAGCAAACATGTATAGACTAGATTGCCTAATTTGGAAATAAACATTGCATATCCGTTCGTTTTGGGAAAATGTTTTGGAATTTGCTACTCGCAAGTAGGCTAAGACACGGATTTCAACGAGTTTTTCCAACTCAAACAATCCAACCTTCACCCACAGGCATTCAAACAGTTTATCTCATATAAGCACTTAACCACATGGTAAGCATACTATCATGGCAACATTCACACGCATGCGGTATGCTAAAGCGTAAATACTTACATCGTACTCCTTGCCAAAACAACAAACTAGTTAGCAAATATGCGTGTCCTAGTCCATGTCAAGTTGACTAATGCAACACATGCAAGATGCAATAGAGTAGGCTCGGCTAGTCTAATCATGGCATGTGGAAATGCACAACTAACATATATTCAATTTGGGGTTTGAAATACAGATATAGTTAGAATGATGCGCCGAGCCCGGTGCATGCAAAGCAAATGTATGAATGCACGCATGCATTACATGAGGTATGCTAATTTAGACGTGCCCTAATACTAACCATCAAAGCGGGTAAATAAAATGGAAGAAAGAAGTGGGGATTGGAAGACATACACGCCACTCACCCACACTTATTACAGATTTGCCCTCGCTCGGAGGGACCAAATAAATAATACAAATTAATTAACTACGCAAGCTAATTAAATATTACAAATTACCTAATTAGCTAACAAACTAATTAAGCTAGGAAAAACAGTAAACCGCCTCGGGAGGAGGGCCGGATGCAGCGCGTGCTCGGGTCTTGCTCGGAAGTGCACCGCCATGCGTAGTCTGCCTCTGTTTTCCCTGCTCTGCCCCTCTGAAGACTGCCAAAGTCTCAAAGATGCTCGTCTGGATACTGGAGATCACCACCGGTTGAATGAAATTATCACCGGCAGTGGTATATAGTCACCGGCACAAGATGAAGCTATCGGCAGGAGAATGACTGCCGGTCGGCAATGTACACTGCCGGTCGGCAAAGAATGCCTGCAGAACCTGCAACTCATAGCAGCAGAGGACAGAACTTGCATGGCAATACAATTCAAACAGTGTATGCACCAATCATGCCCCCTATCATGTTTGTGACTCAAAAGGGCATGTGCCTCGATTCTCGGACCGTTAATCACGCATTTCCATGCATGACGGCCTAAAGAATCAAGTGTGCAACTTTCATGTCAAATGAAATGCAAACCAAACAAACAAACCAAGGCCCAATTCCTATCACCAAGTCAAGGAACAAGGCATGCATGCGAGATGTTATGCAACCTAGGCATACAAGCTAAGGATGCAACATGGCATGGCAAGGCACATATGCAAGCATACAAGCAAACATGAGGCAATGCAAATGGATGAAAAGATGGACTTATACATGATTTGGGCAGCTCTAAAAGGGGCCAAAACAGTGGCCAAAAGTCAAGGAATTGGAATCAAACATACATACACACATGCAAGTAAGTTGGACCAACACTTAGGCACAAATTGAACAACTCTCAAGCACACTTGAAAGAGGTATAACATGGACTAATGGCATGCAAGGTAAGCATTGAAAATCATGTTAAGATGGTGTCAAACCAAGCAACAAGATAGGCTAAACATTAGCATGCAAATGGTCCAAGTACTTGAAGCAAGTCAAAGGGGCTTAAACCATAGCTAAGCCAACAAAGCCTCACAAGGCTAAGAGGACTTAAAATAGGTTCAAGACAGACCTAGACCATGCAAAATGGACTCTTAGATGGCATCTAAGTGGCTCAAATTCAAAGGCATGCACAATGGCCAAAACATGGAACATGCTACACAAGCTTTCAAAGCATTAAAGAGGTGTCCAAGGCAAGCATACAAGCATGCTATAAGGTCTGAAATTATGCTATAAATGATGCCAAATCATTAGAATGAAGCACGTAATGCATGCTATATACTCACACACTTGAGGCCAACAAGCCAAAATGCAAAGGGGCTATATTAAACATGCCAAATCCGACCCAAACAACAATGGACAGACCTCTAGCATGGCAAAATAAACACACAAGCTTCACAAAACGAGACCTCAAACATGCTCGAGCAAAGGCTAACAACCTAAGGCATGTTAAGGCAATAACAAGGCATTACATGGTAGGTATGCTAAGCATGCATGGTGTACCAAAACCAACAATAAACAGAGGCATATTATGATATAATAGGCATAAAAAAACAGCCAAGGCATGGTCAACATGAAGCTTAGCTAGATGCTCCCTCAAGAGGCCAAAAATGGTCCATATCAAGGACAACAAGGAGAGGGGGTGGCCCTCTCCTTCTTGGGACTTCAAGGCACCATCTCCACCACTGAAATCCCTCAAGATTTCAGTGGTGAAGAGGCCCAAACACCAAAGTCTCGAAACTCACTCAAAATAACACAAAATGGGGGCCTTTCAAGGCCTAAGAGGGGTCAAACACCTCCAAACCACAAAACACTATTAATAAACAATCAAGAGGGCTAAAAACAGAACTTTTTTGTATTATACACTAAGCACAAAAATAGTTCAAAGATAGGCAAAAACAAGGTGCAAAAATGGGGAATAAAAGGGAAGTTTCTCACCCTTGTAGACCGCCTTCACAAATGATGCTCCAATGGCCCTCCTTGGCTTGAATCCAACACCAAAACACCAAAATCAGCCCCTTAGAACCTCAGGAGCCAAAGGAAGGTGAAACACTAGGTGTTTGTGTGCAATAGTATGGACTAAAACACCTAGAACACAAAGAGAGAAAAACAGAGATAGGAGATATGTATGAACCCTAACCCTAAAACCAGAGCTTCTCTCTGTCTTTTCTATCTCTAAAATGTCTCAAGTCTCTAACCCTTGCAACAAGAGAGAAGACCTCTCTTTATAGAGGCTTTTGTCTTGTAAAGCTTACAAGACAAGCTTCTAAAGAGGGAGATCCCTCCATGCACGTGTATGGAGGGGAGCCAAAAGCAAGACAGCTGTCTTAAAATATCTGCAAAAGCAGATGCACAGTAATCGGCCGGCCAAAAATGCCATTTTGAAAAAATTTAGTGCCGACCGGCAACAAAGAGTGCCGACCGGCAATATACATTGCCGATGGCATCAAAAACCAACCGGTGGCCTCTAGCCACTGCCGGTGGTATGTGGGGATGCCTCACAAGGCATTCCCTGCCCCTCCAAGGAAAAACACAAGTGTTTGGTGCAAAACCAGACACTAAACAGTCGAGTTCGGAGATCCTGAGGCAAGGCGCGCGAGCCGAGACCTCTGGGAACTCCAAACGAACACAAACATGGATAATCACCGAGTGTTCCAAGCGGTGACGCCCGAGTCTTGAGGATGGTCAAAAATGGGGTGTCTACAGTAGTAAATACAATTTTCTCTTTGTCTTCGGGTGCCATCAGAATCTGGTTATACCCAAAAAACCCATCCATGAAGGAGAGCAGTGTATGGCCCACGGTGAAGTCCACCAACTCATCAATGTACGTCAGGGGAAAGTCGTTCTTCGGACTAGCCTTATTCAGGTCTTTGAAGTCCACACACACCCGAATTTTGCCATCTTTCTTTGGCACTGGGACGATGTTAGCCAACCAAGTTGGATACTTAGATACTAGCAAGAACCCTGCGTCGATCTGTTTGGTGGCCTTTTCCTTAATCTTTAAAGCCTAATCCGGACGTATTCTCCACAACGTTTGCTTGACGAGTCGGGCATCAAGGTCAAGAGGGATTCGATGCTATACAATCTCAGGATCGATTCCAGACATGCCTTCATAGGACCACACGCAAAAACATATTTGAAATGTTTTAATAAAGCGACTAAGCGCTTGCGTTCTTTCGAAGACAACGTGGACCCGATCCGGACCAGACGCGGATCCTTCTCAGTACCCATATTAAAAGTAATGACTTCATCAACAAGGGGTTTTGCAAACCTCTCCGCATCTCGATTAATCAAAATTTTCAAAACCAAAGGAATTCCCTCCTCTTCGTTTTCATTAAAACTTTGAAAATCCTGATCAATGCAATAAACAAGCGACATAGAGAAATATTTAGAATCGGCAGTGGCATTCTCATTCACAAAGTCCAGTTCATCCAGCACTTCGGTTCCAACCGACTCAAAAGCAAAAGAAAAAGAGGACCTGGACAAGACCTTGGCATCCGGGTTATCACCTCCAGGAATATCGGACTCAGACTTAGAAGAACCGGAATCTGATTTCGACTCCACATACTCTATGGAATCAGATTCTGACTCATTGCCTAACTCAAAACTACTAGACATGTAGCCCTCATCCAGTTGCCAAATGAGAGATGGTGCTTCAGATGCATCCAAAATACTGTTACATGGGTTCACACTCGGTCGGTCCCCGATCATGGAGATGGTTAGGTTATCCCCCAAGCTCTCTGAGTTGGTCAGAGGATCTAAAAGGAGACATACCAGTGTTGCTCCTACTCCAAGCTCGCTGTTGTCCGAGTCACTTTCCACGCTCTATTCAGCTTCAATTTTCGGTTCAACCTTTTTCTCAGCATCAATGTCTTGCAACTGTAGGTCGAAGAAGATCTCGAAGCCGGGGACACGTTGTTTTGCAGAATTCATCCAGGGCACTGGAAAGCCGCAAAAGGGGAAGTCTTCACCCTTTCAAACAAAATGGCCATTCAACGTTCCCCGGATTGGCCCGTGAACGAGCTCATAGTGTTTTCCAGCCTTCTTGGCTCTGGTTGCCATTTTTTCCCTTTTCCAGACCCAATCCTCTTTAGTGGGTACATATCCCAGCCCAAAGGTATACGGATTATGCAGCACATCGGCCAATTCTATGACGCTTTTTTGGCCACTTCTTCCTAATCCCATTCTTGGCACATGTTAGAGCTTGTTCATGAAATAGATTGATTGGGCGTTGACATACAAGCTCTCATCAGCTGCCAAGATGTTCTGCACTGTTTGGGCCTTGGCCAGAGTAAACCTTGAAAGGAATACATCCTCCTCGCCATGAACGATCTCCAGTACTGGTGTAGTTACCTCTGGCGAAGGATGCATGGACGAATTCCCGAACACAATAGCCACTCCCCTTCCCGTGAGTATATTTCACCATTTGATGGAGGGTAGAAGTGACTACTTTCACAAGGTGCAGCCAAGACCTTCATAGCAGTAAGTTGAAGGTGGCCGGGACGTCTAGGACATGAAACTCGACGTTGTGTTGAGCTGGACTGACCTGAACTCTGATTTGTACTGTGCCCATCACCTCCCTGCTTGTGTTGTCAAATACCCGAATCACTTGGACGGTAGGTACAAAATCTGCTGGTTTCAAACTGATTACATATGTTGTACGAGACGAATAGACATTGATAGCCGACCTAGTATCGGCCAACACCACTGGCACCTATTTTTCTCTGCACTCAACAGATATGTACAGAGGTTTATTGTGTGTTGAGCCTTCTGGCGGCAGTTTTTCCTCAGAAAAGATTAGGGTAGCGCTAGCACCACCTAGGAAAACTAATCCCATGAGTTGTTCAGGGATGGTGTCAATGGATAGTTTGGCTTTGTCTATTGCTAATAATACAGCCTGTCGATGTACTCGAGAAGCCATGAGCAACCCCCAGATCGAAATGTCGGCTTGGATCTTCTTCAATTGCTTCAAAACTGCCTCTTCTTCCAACTTCTTTTCTTTTTGTTTTTCAACTTCCTTATCTTTCCCAGAGGGCTCAGCTTGGTCTAACCGCGGGGGCTGGAAATACCGCCCATTCCTCGTCATGTGGTCAATCTCTTCAAAGTACTAGGTATTGTTTAGCAGGGACTCATCCTAATCTTCATCGGTATGGGCCAGATGTAAATCGTCATCCTCCCAATATACACCTCTAGCAACCAACAAACAATTGTCCGACTCTGTTTGTATACTCTGAAATTACAAGCATCCCCCGCAGGGTGTTAGGCCAGCGTAGCTTTCTGCTTGTCTTGAAACCTTTCTTGTTCAAACTGCTTCAACGCAACTTCTTGTTTGGTGTCTGCGGTACTAACAGCACCCAATTCTTGAGTTGAACTTTCTGTGCTGATGTTCTCCGGCAGTTTCCTCTTTTCATCGGCCATTCTGACCATTGCAGCAATTCTTGCTCCCTTTTCTTCCGGTCTTGTTTCAATTCCTTTCTCCATGTTGGGTTCATCACTTAACCACCCTGAGTTATCCGTTGACCCATTTAAATCAAACTAGTCAATCTGCACATCCCCTTGATCTTGTTCATCAAAGAATTGCAGATTGCCTAAGTCCTCTTCCAGCTCCGCCAGATAATCCAAACCTTGGCCCGGGCCATCCTCTCTAAGCACACTAACCTCCACTGTTGTTGGCAATACCATTTCGGGCATGGTTTTATCAACTGGCACAATGTAGCAGCATGTATTGTACTCCCCTTCAATCAAATCCTCAGAGCTCTTAGGCAAAGGACTTGTACTCTCCTCTAAGGCTAGCCTCCTTTATTTTATCGCAGTCACCACCACAGGTTCAGGTTGAAGTATGGACATATCAATCATGCACAAATCTGTGCTTTTTGGAATGAATAGCGTCGGTTTGGGTAGGTGGAAAGGAGTAATATATACGCTAGGGTCGTAGGGGAGGGCCAGTGTATGGATTAGGTTTAGATTGTGAGGTGGAAGAACTTGATTATGGGTCGGGAGGGGGTTGGTAGTCACATTTGGCTTTTGGGTGGTGCGATTACCTTGTTGTCGATGAGATCTTGAATCTCATGATGTAGCTTGAAGCATTGGTCGGTGTCGTGACCGTGCTATTAATGGAATGCAAAGTAATTGGCTGGATTGTGTTTTAGTGGGAGATGATCAGGTAGTGGGTGAGGCGCTAACGGCTTGAGGTGCCCCTTTTTGATCAGCACCCTCAGGGCTTGTGATAAAGACATGTAGAGTGGGGTAAAGGTCCTCTGGGATCGGGCCTGATTGTTTGAAGTTTGTGGAGTTGTATTGGCGAAGGGATTGGCGGTCTTGGTTGTGGTGGTGATAACACTCACATCAGACGGCCGCGCAGCTGTGCTTCTACTAGTGGTTGCATTAGAACTGCCCACAAAAGGCCTCTTGGCCTGCTCTTTCTCATCAGTTATCTACCCCTGTTTCATGGAATCTTCAATCTGAACCCCCATCTCATGGTGCTCGGTGAATGTGAACAGAGGTATGACGATCATTTTCTGTAGGAATTTCCTGTCCAGATTATGAACTACCATTCTTATCTGATCTCTCTCTAAAGATCGTGTAGTCATCATTGAAGGCTTGGCCCTCCACCTTGTTATGAATTCTGAAAAGCTCTCCTTTGGCTCCTAGCACGTTGCTTCGAGATCACGAGTTGTGACCTCGATTTGAGTGTTATAGGAGTACTGTGCAATAAAGACCTCAGCCATTTCCTCTCAACTATGCTTCAGAGAATCCTCGAGCTTCGCATACCAGATAGTTGTTATACCCGAAAAGGTTCAGCCAAAGAGTGAGAGTTTTTGCAATTTGGTAAGGCCCATCGGCCACAGAATCTCTGAGAATAACTGAAGATGAACCATGGGGTCCCCGGAACCATCGAACCAATCTATGTGTGGCATTTTGAACCGGCCTGGTAAGGTTACTACAAAGTCAGTATATCCATCTTCGATGTCGGGGATAGAGTTCATGCCCTGTGCCCGCTTGAAAAGCTTCTCCAGCTTGTTGACCTTAAGCATAGTCGGGTCAACTTCAAATTCAAACGGCGCCTTAGTTTAGTATACTGGTGCCTTGGAGATTTGTGGTGGGATAGGGTGTAGACACCCCATTTTTGACTGTCCTCAAGACTTAGACGCCATCGTTTGTGCACACGATGATTGTGACTACTTGTGCTCGTTTTGGTGCCCAAAGTTCTCAGGGAAATGCCCTATCTTTGAGCCTTCAAACCCCCACCTATTCTGTGCCTTGTTTTGGATGAAAATCTTCAAGCCTGCAACCCTTGGTGGCTGTCGGCCACCAATTGATCTTGTCGGCTACCCAAGTGGCCTGCTAGCTATCACTCGTGGCCTGCCGGCCATTGATGCCTTATTGCATATATTTTCTTGACAGCTGTTCTAGCTATTGGCACAATGGGTTTGATCACCATACACATTTCTGGACTGATATAACTCAGCCAAAAGCTTGTTTTTTTATAAATATGGGACCTTCTCCCCTAATGCAAAGGGTTAGAAAATTTTGGAGCAAAATTCTCTCTCTCTCTCTATAAAATTCTCTATCTCTTGAAATTTTGTGCTTGGTTGCTTGTTGTCTCTATACTTTTGCATACACTTCCTTGACCCCAAAGTTGCTTCTCTTTGGGCTGAGGTTACTTGAGACCCTCTTTGAGCTTTAGAATGTGGTTATGGCTTACTTTGTTGCCTAATTTGTGCCTTGGCTTCAAGAGGTATAACTCTTGCTTTGTTAGCTTGTTTTACATACTTGCTTTGCCATCTTCTTCTATTGTTTTTGGGCTGTTTTGGGGCTGGTTTTGAACTGCAAAACACTCTGTTTTTTTGGCCTAATGGTGATGGTTTGAGGCCATTTTCAGTTAGGTGGTGGTTCACCCTTCTTACTTCTTTTTTTGTAAAGCTTTTGTACCTTTGTTTACCACTTTTAAACCAAATTTTTTGGGCCTTTTAACTACTAAATTTCGTAGGTTTTTCAGTGGAAAAAAACTCATTTTGAAGTCCAAATTTGGAGGGGTTAGCCTCCCCTCCTTGTGTCTTGTTTGCATGCCTAGTTAGCTTCATATGTTAGCATGTTTTTCTAGCTTAACTTAGCTCAAGTCCAGCATGTTTTAGCCTCTAAAATAGCCTGTTTTAGCTCTATTTTGGGCTGGCTAGTTCATTTGAGTCTTGTTTTGCATGGTTGTGGTGCAATAGTCCTCACAAGTTGGTGTTTTAGGGTGTTAGACACCTCTTCTTTAAGTTGATAGTAACTTTTTGTGTCGTTTTTCACTCCATTTTAGCACTATAAACTCTGTAACCTCCCTCTTTGCTTCACTCTTTCATTTGCTTTTGAGGGTTGTTTCAAGCTTGGGATCCACTGAACTTGAGATTGAGGTCTTGCTTAATGGTTTAATCCTCTTTGAGGGTTCATTATCAACGGTATGATTTCTATCTTGCCTTACATTATCCCTTGGTTGACACCTCTTTCATCTTAGAGGACACTCACCAATGGATAAATTGATTAAAGAATGATTTGGTAACTAAAATGTGTAAACAAAATTGGCAAGTAAAAGTAGCAAGATAAGCATTTCTTTGTGTTGCATTGCATGTGTTCAAATCTCACGTTAATTTGAATACAAGGAAAATGGGGCATTTCATACTGAAAAGTGATGAAATGTGTCACTTTCCTAGGTCTCCGTTGCCCCTGATCATGCATGATAGGGTGATGGCATTTGAGTCTTGTTTTCCATTCATTGAACTTGTACAAATTGGTCACTTAACCATCATGCATGGAAATTGCTTGATTAATTGATGGTTTGAGGGCCAAATATATTACTCCTTTGAGCTTGTTATGATGATAAGGAGAGGTACGCAGTACATACAACCTGCGAGAATACCCTCTCTTTGCCCTGTTTTCGTTCTGTTGCAGCATGGGATTATGCATCACCAATGGCCGACTGGCTACTGTTACTGGTTGGCAGGCTATCACTGTTAAACGGCAACCCTTCAATGGTGGCCAGCCGGCCACCACTTCTGGCCTGCCGGCCACCAGTGAATTTTGGGCAGTGTGCTTGTGAGGCATGGCAGAGTTGATCTGAAGAAGGAAATAGTGAATGGTTGTGCAAATAGAGGCTTTCAAGGGCAGACAATGGATGTTCTTCGGGTGAAAAAAGCCGAGCATGCATGCATCCCTCATTTCTCGAGGCCATTTAGTTAATTTTCTTAGTTAATTAGTTGTAGCTAATTCATGCAAATGTTGTAACTATTTAGGTAGATTAGTTAATTAATTCATGTTGTAATTAATTAGCTTAGTTTCTTTATAATTAATTAGTTAAGTATTTAGCTAATTAGTTTGCTTTGTAATATTTAATTGGCTTAGAATAGTTAATTCATTTCAAGGGTTGTAATAATTATTTAAGTAGTGTAGCTTAGCTAGTTTCATTCGGATCCTCCTTCGCGAGGGCGTAATGTTGCAATAAGTGTGAGTCCATGCATGTCTATCTTCCAACCCCACGTCTTTCTCCCTTTTATTTAATCGCTTTTGATGTTTAGATTAGGGACATGTTTCAATTAACATACCTTATGCTTGTATCCATTCATTTGTCTTGCATGCAGCGAGGCTCGGCGCATCATTCATGCTGCATTGTTATTTCAATAATCTTTGCATACGTGTTTAACCGCATGTTATCGAATTGCTTCGTATGTCATATTAGTAGCTGAGCCTATTAATTGCATTTTGCATGTGTTGCATTAGTCATCTTGTATAGTTAGGAATCATGCATATTTTTCTAACTTATATCTTCTTATTTTGGAGTACTAGGTGAGTTTTTTCGCTTTAGCATACTTGCATGATTGTGAATGTTGCCATGTCTAGCATGCTTGCCATGAGGGTAGATGCTTACTTGATAAACTGCTTGCATGCCTGTGGATAACGGCCTGTTGTTTGAATTGGAACAATTCAACGAATGTGTGTTTTAAGTTCACTTTGTTAAAGTGGCAAATCAGTTTTAAGCCAACTATGTTTGGTGGAAAATTCGCAAACTTTAAGCCCACTTGAGGTGGGAAATTCAAACCATTTTTGCAAACAAACATGAGTTGAATTGTTCCAAATTGAGCAAACTAGTCTATACTTGGTTGTGCACATCACATAGTAATGCTTGTTTAATAATCAACAAGAGCACACAATGTTGGTAAAAAATCATATCATGATTAGTAGACGCCGGTCTTTGATCGGGAAAGCATGGGTGCTCAATTCATGACCTTCCCCTATTGTATCTAAGTTCTTGAGTTGAGGCAACTTTGGTGATGACGGACACGTAGCCTTTGGCACGAGCTATGGGTTTCCTAAATTTCTCCAAAAATAAAATATTTAGGCATCGACTCTGTATCTGGCAAAACAATCCAATTTTGGCACTTTTGATTCAAAATCGATTTTCCAAAAAGGTTTGTCAAATTTGGACTCTTTGGTGATTATCAATTTCATATTGCACTTGTGAGATTAGATTCAAAACTGTGGGAGTCCGAACTGTAGGGCTTCTTTCAAACCTTCTGAAAGGGGGCGTGAAAAAGTGAGCTACAGTTTCTAGCGACTCTGCTGGGGATCTAGAGAACTTGACTCGAACTCATGATATGACTTTTTTTTATCTACACTTATGTGTTTCTTTGCATTTTCATCGGTGCGTCTAAGTCACAATGTTTTCCATCTGCTTTTCCTAAATGGTTTGCCGGAGGCTTGCTTGGAAAAGCTTGCCAAAAGGCTGACCGGTTACAGGCTCTGCCACGACGAGAACACAACCCTTGGATCTGGACTATCGTTGTACCATTTGATCCTCCTTTCACTTCTCGGTGTTAGGTGTGAGAGGTATATTAGGTAGTATTGCTGAGGTACCCTTTTTGACAAATCAGCCTAGTTGCATGTCAAAAGTCGTAGAGACTATTCCAAACTAGGACAAGTTGCTTACCCAAATTCACGATTGTGTGAAACACTTTGCTTGAATAGTGAAACTTTAGATCTTGATGAAACTAGGATAGGGTAACTCTACCCCATCATAAGGGTGTTTTGGCTTTCACTTGCTTGATATGTGCTTTTAGAGTGAAACTCTACAGGCATGTATGTATCAGTTGCAAGTTTGGGTATCAGTTTTGGGGGCAAAAATCAGTGTTGAGTACAGTTCTACAGCTTATGATTGCAACTGCGTGTTGTTGGTATCTGAGCCGAGGTGCTGTGCGATTTTTGATTTTTTGTTTTCTTTTTTCTTTATTTCTTTTTGCAAGGTACTTTTTCACCATTGCTTCGGATGATTTATTACCCTCCAAGCACTTTGGACCTGTGTGAGAAGGATTTCAGATCTGTGGATCTTGTCAAGGGACAACCAGTGTTTGTTTCACTCCCACCGGTTACCAGACAGAGGAGGATTAGGCATAATTCACCAATCTAGCAGTCACTTTTTACTTCACCTGCATCTAGCCGGGCTCGGTCTTCTGCTTCTACTCCAGAAAGATAGTATTCACCAGTTCTGATAGCTCAACATTTCCCAGTTAGAATAGAAGATATACTTTATCAGCTCCAGCAGACCATAGAAACTATGCAACTAGATGCTGCCCGCCAAGGTGAGGTCACAACTCGCCAAGCAGAAGTGATAAATAGGCTTCAGCAACAGCAACCACAACTGGCAGTAGCCTCTGCATCCCATGCACCCCCAGCGGGTATTGCGGCACCCAGGATCACCGTCAATGTCCAAGAGAATCTGGGCATTCCGGTAGATTCGATCCCACCTTAGACCTCTAAGGCACCAGTGTACCAAACAGAGGCGCCATTTGAATTTGAGGTTGACCCCACCGCATTAAAGGTCAACAAGCTAGAAAAGCTCTTTAAGCGGGCACAAGGTATGAATTCAATCCCTGACATTGAGGATGGATACACAGACGCCACAGTGACTCCGCCGGACAGATTCAAGATGCCACATATAGACCGGTTTGACGGCTCTGGGAATCCCGTGGTCCATTTGTGTTTATGCTTTGATATCCTACGACCAATGGGTCTTATTAGACTTCAGAAGCTGTCGCTTTTTGGCCGGACCCTATCGGGTATAGCGGCTATCTAGTACACAAAGTTAGAAGAATCCGTGAAATGGAGCTGGGAGGAAATGACTGAGGCCTTCATTGCGCAGTACTCTTACAATACCCAAATCGAGTTCACTATCTATGATGTTGAAGCGACTCGTCAGAAGCCGAAGGAGGGCTTCTCGGACTTTGTGACTTAATGGAGGGCCAAGGCCTCTATGATGACAATCAGGCTGTCTAAAAAGGACCAAATTATAATGGTGGTCTGTAACTTGCAAGGGAGATTATTACAGAAGATGATAGTCTCTCATTTGTTTACATTTGCGGAGCTCCATGAGATAGGGGTTCAAATTGAGGATACGATGAAGCAGGGGTTGATAGACAATGAGAAGGAACAACCCAAGAGGCCCTTTACACGCAGCTTCAATGTAACCATGAGTGGTGGCACCTTTGCACGGTCGTTGGATGTGAGTATGGTCACCACTACACCCAAAACTGCCAACCCGTTCGCCAATACATCCAACACAACTCCGCAAATCTCAACCAACCAGGCCTGATCTCAAAGGGTCTTTACCCCGCTTTATATGCCTTTGTCCAAAGTCTTGGGGGTCCTGATCAGAAAGGGACATCTTAAGCCGTTAGAACAACACCCACTACTCGATCCTCTCCCTCCGAAACACAACCCGGCCAAATACCGTGCTTTTCACCAGCAGCACGGTCATGACACTGATTAATGCTATAGGTTGTGTCATGAGATTCAAGATCTTATTGACGATAAGGTGATAGCGCCACCCCAAAAGCCAAATGTCACTACAAATCCTCTCCCACCACATAACCAAGTCCCTCCACTCCAGCATATAAACCTCATCCATACACTGGTTGTCCCTTATGACCCCAGTATATACATCACCCATTCCCACCTACCGAAGCCGGCTTTGTTCATCTTTGAGAGCACGATCTTGTGCATGATGAACATGTCTTCACTCCAACCTGAACCAGTGGTGGTGATGGTGGAAGATAAAGGGAGGTCAACCTTGGTAGAGAATGTCAGTCCGTTGCCCGAGGGCTCTGAGGACTTATCTGAAGGGATGTACATCCCATACTTCTATATCGTGCCAATCATTCAAGCTAAGCTGGAAATGGTGTTGCCGACCAGGATGGAGGTCAGCGTAGTTCGACAAGATGGCCCAAGTCAGGGATTAGATGATTTGGCCGATCTAGAGGAGGACATAGACAATTTTCAATTCTTGGATGAGCAAGATCAGGGACATGCATATTGATTAGTTTGATCTGAACGGATCGATAGACAACTCCGAGTGGCTTAGTGATGAACCTGACTGAGAACAGGAAACTAAACCAAGACCTGAAGAGAAGGAATCAAGAGTAACTACAGTGGCCGGAATGGCCAAAGACAAGGGGAAATTGCCGGAGAGCCCCGGTACTAAGAATTCAGCTTAAGAACTGGGCATCGTGAGGACCGCAGACACTGAACAGGAAACCGCATTGAAGCGGTTTGTGCAAAAAAGAGATCAAGGGAACGAGAAGGCTGGAATAGCTCAATGCCCTGCAGGGGATACTTCTGATGAAGGAATGATTAGAACGGAATCGGACAATTGCTTGTCGGTTGCCAGAGGAATATGGTGGGAAGATAATGATCAGCATCTTGCCCACACTGACGAGGATTGCGGTGAAGACCTGCCAAACAACACCTAGTATTCGGAAGAGGTGGACCACATAACTAGAAGTGGACGGTACTTCAAGCCCCCACATTTAGACCAACCCGAGACATCTGGGAAGGATAAAGAAGTCGAGAAGTAGAAGGAAAAACAAATAGAATAAGAGGTTGTACTGAAACAGTTGAAGAAGATTCAAGCTGATTTATCTATTTGGGGTCTGTTTATGGCTTTGCGAGTATGCAAACAGGCTGTATTGTCGGCGATGGATAAAGCTAAGTTGTCAATCGACACCACCCCAGAACAACTGGTCCGGTTACTCTTCCCTAGAGGCGTTGCGCCAACTTTAACCTTCTTAGACAAGGAACTACAGTTGGAAGGCTCTACACACAACAATCCTCTATACATATCCGTAGAGTGTCAAGAAAAGAGGATACCAGTGGTATTGGTCGACATCGAGTCAGCAATCAACGTCTATCCTTGTCGTACGGCTTATGCTATTGGCCTGAAACCGACGAATTTTCTACCTACAGCCCAGGTGATTCGGGCGTATGATAATATAAGCAAAGAGGTGATAGAGACAGTGTAGATCAGAGTATAGGTTGGCCCAACTCAACAAGACATCGAGTTCCATGTCCTTGATGTTCTTGCCACTTTCAACTTACTACTTGGGTGACCCTGGTCGCACCAAGTGAAAGCTGCCTCTTCCACCCTCCACCAAATGCTGAAGTACCCCCATGGGAAAGGGGTAGCTATAGTCTTCAGGAATTCGTCTATACATCCTCCACCAAAGGTCACTACACCTGTGCTGGAGATTGTGCATCGCAAAGAGGATGTTTTCCTTTCAGGGTTTACCTTGGCTGAGGCCCGGGTAGTACAAAATATCTTGGCCATCGATGAGGGCTTGTATGTCAGCACCCAATCTGTATACTTCATGAACAAGCTCCAAAACATGCTAGGAATGACGTCAGGAAGGAGTGGCCGGAAGGGCGTTACTGCATTAGCCAAGTGCTACATAACTCGCATGCCTTTGGTCTTGGCTATACACCCACCAAAAAGGACTGGGTAAGGAAAGGGAAAGAGATGGCAGGAAGAGCCAGAGCTAAGTAGACCAGAAAGCGCTATGAGCTTGTCCGGGGGACCCTGAATAGCTATTTTGTCTGGGAGGGAGAAGACTTCCCATTCTGTGGATTTCCCGAACCCTGGTTCAATTATGAGAAGTAAGGGGTTCCCGACTTTGAGATTTTCTTTGATATGTAGCTGCAAGAGAGTGATATAGAGGAACAGACTGAACTAACTGCTAAAGCTGCAAAGAACATAGAAAGTGATTCATGTAAGAGCAGCACTGGCATGTTTTCTTTCGAATCCTCCAATCAACTCAGAAAGCTTGGGGGATAACCTGACCGTTTCCATGATCTGATGTGAACCCTTCTGGCAGTATCTTGGATGCATCCGATGCACCATCCCTCATTTGGCAGCTGGAGGAGGGCTACCTGTCTAGCAGTACTAAGTCAGGTAGTAAACCAGAATCTAATTCCACAGAGTCTCTAGAGTCGGAATCAGATTCCAATTCTTCTAAGTCTGGGTCCGTCATTCCTGGGCTTGATAACCCAGATGCCAAGGTTTTGTCCAGATCGTCTTTTTATTTTTCCTTTGCTTCGATTGCAACCGAGGAACTGGATCAGCTTGACCTTGTGAATGATAATGCCATTACAGATTCTGAGTATTTCTCTGTGCCTCTTGTTTATTGCATTGATCATGATTTTTAAAATTTTGATGAAAACGATGAGGAAGGAATTTCTCTGGTTTTGAAAATTTTGATTAATCGAGAGGAGAGGTTTACAAAACCACTCGCTGATGAAATCATTGCTGTTGATATGGGTACTGATAAGGATCCGCGTCTGGCCTAGATCGGGTCCATATTGTCTTCGGAGAAGCCCGAGTGCTTAGTCGCTTTATTAAAAGATTTCAAAGATGTTTTCGCATTGTCCTATGAAGACATGCCTGGAATCGATCTTGGGATTGTACAGCATCGGATCCCTTTTGACGCCGAAGCCCGACCCATCAAACAGAAATTGCAGAGAATACGTCTGGATTGGGCTTTGAAGATTAAGGAGGAGGTCACCAAATAGATAGACGCAGGATTCTTGCTAGTATCTGAGTATCTAACTTGGTTGGCCAACATTGTTCCAGTGCCAAAGAAAGATGGTAGAATTCGGGTGTGTGTGGATTTCAGAGATCTGAACAGGACCAATCCAAAAGATGATTTTCCAGTACCGCACATCGATGAATTGGTGGACTTCACCGCAGGTCATGCATTGCTCTCCTTAATGGATGGATTTTCTGGGTATAACCAAATTCTGATGGCACCCGAGGACAGAGAGAAAATTGCTTTCACTACGTCATGGGGAACCTACTACTACAGAGTGATGTCGTTTACGCTAAAGAATGTCAGGGCTACCTATCAAAGGGCTGCAACCACAATTTTGCATGATATGATCCATAAAGAGATCGAGGTGTACGTGGACAACATGATTGTCAAGTCCAAAGAAAGAGAGAGCCACTACACCGCCTTGAAGAAATTCTTTCAACAGATTAGAGAATACAGACTGAGGTTGAATCCACAAAAGTGTACTTTCAGTATAACATAGAGAAAATGTTGGGTTTCTTGATCACACAGAGGGGCATTGAGGTAGATCCTTCCAAAATCAAGGCCATCCTGGAAATGCCACCACCAAGGACTGAAAAGGAGGTGCAAAGCTTTCTGGGTAAAGTGCTATTCATAAGACGGTTTATTTTTAAATTAACCTTGACTTGTGAACCACTATTTGGTCTCCTAAAGAAAGGGGAAAAATTCCAATGAGATAATTGATGTAAATTCACTTTCTAGTAGATCAAGTAGTACCTTCAGAATCTACCTGTGTTGTCACCGCCAAAGTCGGAGAAGCCGTTGATTTTGTATCTGTCAATAATGGTCACGACGATGGGATGTATGCTTGCTCAGGAATCTGCGGATAGCATGGAGAAATCCATTTGTTATTTGTGCAAAAAAATGACAGATTATGAGATTCGTTACACCCTGCTGGAGAAAGCTTGCTTTGCCTTGGTATAGGCTACCAGGAAGTTGAGGCACTACTTGTTAGCTCACTCCGTAATCCTGGTTTCGAGATTAGATCCCATCAAATATCTCTTGAGAAACCAGCTCTTATAGATAGGTTAGCCCGTTGGTTGCTTATTCTCTCCGAATTTGATCTGAAGTATGTTACTCGCAAGTTTGTCAAGGGGAGAGCAGTAGCTGAGTTCCTGGCAGATCACCTAGTGGAAAGGGATGGAGCGGTAGAATACCTGTTCCCAGATGAAGCCATTCTCCAAGTCAAGGAAGAGATTTGGACAATGTACTTTGACGGAGCATCTAATCAATATGGCTATGGGATAGGGTTGTTGCCGATAGCACCTGACAATTCCCATATACCCTTAGCCTTCAAACTTTTGTTCAAAGTATCCAATAACGAAGCAGAATACGAGGCGTGTATCGCTGGTTTGGAAGCCGCCCTGTAACTAGGGGCAAAAAGGTTGGATGTCACTGGGGACTAGAACCTATTTGTGTCACAAGTAAAAGGAGACTGGAAGGTTAAAGAAGAAAAGATGAAGATTTATCACCAGACCTTAGACATTCTGATTCTTAGGTTTGAGAAATTGACCTGCACAAATCAAATGGGCATGAATACATTCTGGTGGCAATTGATTACTTTACAAAGTGGGTGGAAGCTCAGTCTTATGCAGTGTTGAAAGCAGCACATGTGGCTAAGTTCATCCGGAACAACATCATTTGCTATTATGGAGTCCCAAATGAGATTATTTCAGATAATGGCTCTCATTTTAAGGAAAAAGTCATCGACTTGTTGGAGAAGCACAATGTTGCTTTCCATAAGTCCTCTACATATCGGCTGTAAACCAACGGAGCTGTTGAGGCCGCCAATAAGAACATCAAGCATATTTTGCCGAAAATGGTTGAGACTTAAAGGGACTAGCCAGACAAATTGCCATTTGCACTCCGGGATTATAGAACTTCGATCCAGACGTCTACTGGGGCAACCCCTTATTCTCTTATTTATGGTATGGAAGTTGTTCTGCCAATCGAAATAAAAGTTCTGTCACTACGGGTTATGGCTGAATGTCAGATAGCAGAGGTGGATTGGCAGCAGAGCAAGTTTGAAGAACTGATGCTATTCGATGAGAGAAGGCTGAAAGCACTGTACCATGTTCAGGGCTATCAACGCAGGATTGCCAGGGCTTTTAACAGTAAAGTTAAGTCCTAGAATCTTAAAGAAGTGGATTTGGTGCTGAAAGACAACCAAGCTCCCATCTATGACCCTTGGGGCAAGTTCAGACCCAATTGGACTGGTCCTTACATCATCAAAACTATCTGGTCGGGCGTAGCCGTTATTATCATGGACTTGGATGGCCTAGAAGTTTCGCAACCGATCAACATGGACAAGTTGAAGAAATATTACCCCTGAGAGGCTCACTAGGCCAAAAGCCCGGAAAGGCGACCTAGGCAAAAGTTAGAGCACAAAAAAATTGGAAATAAAGAAAAACTGAGTTCACAAGGTTGAAAACCCTAAAGGGCGACCTTGGCAAAAGTTAGAGCGCAAAAGGAGAGTGTTAGTACTCAAGTGAACCAGAATCAAACTACGTAAGTCCTGATTCTCATCTTCAGGATTAGGCAACTTCATCCTGAAGTCCGACTGTAAACACCTCCAACTCAACTCAACTGTCCATGTATTGATCAGGTCATCTTTGTTTATTCTTTATCTGAATGTTCAGTTGTGATCCTCTTTGAGAACTGGTTACAATACTGTGCAGTGCTATTCAGATGAGGGGCAATTTGTGATCTTTGGATTCGGGGCTGTACATCTCGAGGATAGATTCTATGAGTGTCAAGTTGTGATCCTTATCGAAAATGGTTTGGAAAAGTTTTGTTAAAAGTTAATTTTTGCTCAAATTTTACCTTTTACAGTTTAGACCATTTTTGGACCAAAAGGAAAAGTTTCAGTACTCACAACTTTAATTTCATTGATTTCAATACAAAGTTCTCTAACTCTCGATACAAATCAAAGCTGCTTTTATTACATGTATAAAGCTTGGAAAGTAAGATCAAAGCAATAAATTAGGGGGCATAGATGAGTCAAGTATTCCTACATCTCTCGCTCGTGCTTGTGGAAGCTTCTGATGCTAAAGTGAGCCCAGTTTGTGCCTCATCTTCAGGCCAAGTCAGGTACTCGTCAGAAAGGGCACAGCTAAAACTAGGGGCAGGGGCCAGAAATTCTCTCATCCTCCAAGCAGTGAGGTACCTAGCCAAATGCAAACCTCGGATTAGGAATGAAACCGGGTACTCTACCCATCCTCTGGGCAAGTCTGATCATGCCCAAACTAACGTCTGAACCAGAATGAAAAGTAGAAAACACAATGTGTAAGACCAATCAGTTGAATACCAGGTTACCGAGTCATGCTATAGCTCATCTTGGTCAGATTAAGCAAGGGGCAACGCCAAAAAATGTCAGCAGCAAACCTGTTGCACATCTAGTGGCACCACTATCCCTCAGTCGGGAAATCCACTAACTGTTGGCAGAAAAAGTATGCTCGGGCTGAGTATGCAGGGCAAGAGTCCACTACCTTCAGCTTGTCTATAAGCCATATCTGGGGAAGGATGAACGAAAAGAGAGATTAAAGAATAGAGAGATGTATATTGAGAGAAAAGTGAGAAAAGGGCTTTGAGAGAAAAACAGAGCATGAATGCTGAGTGATGTGAGAAACACATATGAGATGGGTGGGAAACATTACTTGAAGAAGTAGTGGACTCCCTGCGAATTTGTTTGTCTCCCACCGATGGAAGGCGTCTAAGCCCATCAACGTCTCGGCTAGCTGTAGACACCCCATTTTTGACCGACCTTAAGACTCAGACGTCACCGATGGAGCGCTCGGTGATGTTGCATAATGTGCTCATTCAGAAGTTCCAGAGTCGCGGCCGTGAGCCCTACCTCCGGACTTCCGAACCCTTTTCTGTGCCTTGTCTCGGTTTGCGAGCCAGACTCGGTTTTCTCTGTTTCTTTTCCTGAGGGGAGGGAGAGGTCCCGTAGACCATCTCTCAATGTTCGCAGGCTACATTTGGTGGCCGTAGGCCATTTTTCCCATTTCGGAGTCCGGTTCCCGGTTTTCGGAGCCGTCAGGCCGTGTGCCTCGGTTCGGGACCGCTTAACCAACTCCTATTGCTCTGATTTTTCGCATACATCTTATTTCATCCCTTTTAAGGGACACTGGGGGCTGAGAAACCCACTTCGAGGTCGAATACCATTTTCGGTGCTTAACAGCCCATTTTCGGGACTCCGAACTGCGTGTTTTGGCCACGGAACGTTCGTTTTGCAACGGTTTTCGTTCTTTTTTGGCAGGTACCTCTGTTTTATCATGAGGAAGGTCACTGAAGGGTGGGAGGCCAGCAATTGTTGCAGCAGCCAGTTATCTCTCCTCCGGAGCCTCCCGGCGCCCGTTTTTCGCACTTCCGGGCTAATGTTGAACACCCTAGGGGTAGTGTTGCCAACTTTCAACCACATATCTGTGATCTACACATCTGGGAGGCCCCTAAAAGTTGGTGGCCGGCCATTAAGGTCACCTGACCCTTTTGACCCCTTTCTTCCGGGCTAATGTTGAACCCTTTGGACCTTTTTTCTTGAACTTTCAACCACATATCTGTGATGTACACACCTGAGAGGCCCCTAAAAGTTGGTGACCGGCCAGTAATTCAACTTGACCCTTTTGACCCCCTCTTTCCGAGCCAATGTTGAACCCCTTGGACCCACTTTCTTGGAATTTTAACCACATGGTTGTGTTGTACACACATAGGGGTACCTCTCCAGTAGCTGGCCGGCCAGAAAATCACCTTGACCCTTTTGACCCCTAGCCGGCCGGCTAGGGGGTGTGGCCGGCCGGCCACCTCCAACAAAAGTGAGAGGCCGGCCGTGCTCCTTGCACTGTACACTTTACAGCTGTGGGGCAATATCCCCCAGATATTATCTATATCCGGGGGATATTTCGTGGGGGAGTTTTACTCTCCTTCTCCCCCACCTTTACACCCCCTTTTGAACCCTTATAACCAGTTGGTGGTCTTCTTTGTTAGGGTTAGAAAAACTCTCCAAAAAGCTTCCATAGCCAACTCCATCTTCTTCCTTCTCAATTCTTCAAAAAACCCTAAGCCCCTAACCATCATTCCTTCTACACCACCAAGCTCTACCACCACCATCTCATTTCCAGCAACAAGGAAGGATTCTTGAAGGCTAAAGAAGCTGCAAATCCATCCAAGAAGCAACAAAAGTTTGATTCTTCAAGGGTAAGTAATACTTTTACCCTTTTGAACCCTTTTCTTGATCTATTTCTAAGCCCCACTTCTTTTTGGTTTCAAGCTCCGGCCCTAACTGAAAAGGGCCATATTTTGAGCTCATCTTCACTTCTCATTAAGGGCTCAACCCTGTTTGAGCCCTCCATAATACACTTGCTTCAATGATCCTCTTGTATGTCATATTTTTGCATGCTATTTTTGGCCCATGAGCAATCTGTTTTCGAGCATGTTGTAAACTGATATAAGGCTTATTTTGAGCCCCTCTTCAACATTGGAGAAGGGCTCAACATTGTTTGGTGCTTCCATGTGTCACTTGTAGTTATATCCCTTATTTGGCCCCATTTTTGCATAAATTGGTAGCCCTCTTTGCTTCTGTTTTTGGACCTTGGTCCGAACTGAAAGTGGCCTTATTTTGGCCTATACTTCATGTTTCATTAACATTTTTTTTCTGTTTGGTGATTATTTTGTATACTTCATGTTATAGCACTTTTTGAGCCTTGTTTTGCATCACATTTTTAGCATATTTTTATACTGATTTTGAGGCTGCCATATACTGTAAATGTTCATATTTTTGGTCCCTCTTCAGTGTTGTAGAAGGAAATTTTTCAGTTTGGGTTTTTCTTGTATCACTTGCTTCATTACCCTTCTTTTGGCCCCTATTCTTGCATGCTATTTTTCCCCTACCTATGCTTGCTGTTTGGCCTTGTTTATAACTGTGAAGGTGCATCTTTTGGGACTGTCTAGCTTCTGTCTTTGAATTGCATGTCCATATTGTGCATGTTTAGCATAGCTATAGGCCATTTCGGGTGCCTAATGTTGCATTTCGGGACATTTCCTTGCATTTCATGTCATTTCGCTTCATTTCGGGACTGTTTTCCCCCATGTTTCAATGCTGAAATTCCATTGGCATGCTTGCATATCATTTTTGCCATGTTTCATCACATTTTTGCACTGCCTCGATTTGCGTGCCCGTGTGCACGCATTTCGAGGCACTCCGTTTTTCTGCCATCGGCATCTTATGTGAGTGTGGCTGAGGCTCACTCATGTTGGTATAAGCCCATTCGTCATTTCCATGTCATTTCATCATATTTTGCCATTGCCTCAGTTTGCGTGCCCGTGTGCACGCATTTCGAGGCACCTTCTTTTATCCGCCGGCATCCTATATGAGTGTGGCTGAGGCTCACTCATGTTGGTATAAGCCCATATCATGTTTCCATGTCATTTGCATTGCGTATGCCATCGCCTCGGTTTGCGTACCCGTGTGCACGCTTTTCGAGGCACTTCATTTTCATCAACCAGCTTCTTATGTGAGTGTGGCTGAGGCTCTCTCATGTTAGTATAAGTCCATGTTACATTTTCCATGCCATTTTAGCTATATTGCATTGCGTATACTATTGCCTCGGTTTGCGTGCCCGTGTGCACGGAATTCGAGGCATCTCATTTTCATTGCATTCTATCATCGCCTCGGTTTGCGTGCCCGCGTGCACGCATTTCGAGACACATATCATCGCCTCCGTTTTCGTGCCCGCGTGCACGCATTTCGAGACACGTATCATCGCTTCGGTTTGTGTGCCCGCGTGCACGCATTTCGAGACATGTATCATTTTCTCGGTTTGCGCGCCCGTGTGCACGCGCTTCGTGGCATTTCATTTTCATTGCATTCTACCATTTTCTCGATTTGCGTGCCCGCGTGCACGTATTTCGAGACATCTCATTTTCATAGCATTCTGTGTATGTTAGGATTATATCTTAGTTGCATTTCATGCATATCATGCATATTGCATCGTGTCCGGAATAGGAGTTAGTCCGGGCACAGGAAACGAGGTACATTTCGTACTCCGAGTGACGGAATGTGTCTCAATTCCCCAGTCACCGACACTCCGGATTATCCATGATGGAGTTAGGTTTTAGCTGTAGTTTCATGTGCATTCATCCTATATTGAGTTGTGCATTTCGACTCCTCGGTCATCATGCCTCGGTATGCGTGATTGGTGGCACGAGGATCGAGACATACATACATCTGTGCAAATACATTGCTATGCCCCTTTCCTGCTCTCTGTTGCAGCAAAACGCAGAATCAGCAACTTTTTGAGGCTTGGCACGCATTTTAAGAAACAGGTGTAAATAGAGGCTAATTGGGGCATTCCGGTGGATTTCCGCGCAAGACAATCCGGACATGCATCATCCATCAGAAGCAAGGCAGTCCCTGGCTTGCACGCCAGTTTTATTTGCTTTCTTAGTTAATTCATTAATTAATTAGGATCTTATAATATTTCGGACTGTAATATTCTTTTATTCGGGACTGTAATATTTGGACTGTATTATTTATTCGGACCATCTGTGCGAGGGCACAACTGTAATAAGTGTGGGTGAGTGTGATGTATGTCTTCCAACCCCACGTCTTTCTTCCCTTTTATTTACCAGCTTATGATGGTTAGATTAGGGCATATTTCAATTAGCATACAGTATGACAGCATGTCTGCATCATTCATCTGTATCGCATGCACCGGGCTCGGCGCATCATACTAACTGCATTGTACTTTCAATTCCAAATTGAATATATGATAGTTGTAGCATTTCATATGCCATGTTTAGAATAGCCGAGCCTGCTGTAGTTGCATTTTTTTCATGTGTTGCATTAGGCATTTCTGTATACTTAGGGTCATGCATGATTTCTAACACAGTTTTTTTGTTTTGGCTTGGAGTACTCGGTAAGTTCTATGCTTTAGCATCCTTGCATGCGTGTGAGTGAATGCCATGATAGCATGGTTACCATGAGGCTATGTGCTTATGTGATATAACTGCCTGAATGCCTGTGGGTGAAGGTTGGGTTATCCGAATTGGAATAAATCATCAAATGTTTTAAAGCCTACCTGCGGGTAGCAAACCATTTTCAAAAACAAGCATGAAATGTTTCGTTCCAATCTGGGCGACCCGATCTATACTTATATGTTGTATGCATCACATAGTAACCTAGGCTAAAAACCGGAATAAGAACACACAAAGTTTTCAAAAATAGATATCACGGTTAATAGAGGCCGATCTTTGATCGGGCGAGCGGGGGTGCTCACGAAGTGACCTTCCCCAATCGTACCCAAGTTCCCGAGCCGAGGCAACTTTGGTGATGACGGACACGTGGCCTTTTGGCACCGAGTCAGGGTTTCCTAAATTTCCCAAAATAAAATATTTAGGTGGCGACTCTGTATCTAGCAAAGCAGTCCATGTTTGGCACTACTTTTTCAAAAATCAGTTTCTCAAAATGATTTGCCGGATTTGGACTCTTTGGTTCAGATTAGGAACCGTGACATTTTGAGAGTCCGAGCTGTAGTAACCCCAAATGAACAGAACGGGAGCCAACCCTCCCGGGGCGTTCGGGGGACGTCTACAGTTTCTGGCGACTCTGCTGGGGATTTAGAGAGCTTGACTCGAACTCATGATATCTGTTTTTGACTACACTTGTGTGTTTCTTTGCATTGCATTTGCATTGGTGCGCCTAGGACACCGTGTTTGCCATCTGCTATTCCTGAACGGTTTGCCGAAGGCTTGTCTTGTCAAGGCATGACCATAAGGCTGACCGGTTGTGGGCTCTGCCAGTATGGGAACACAAACCCCGGTTTTACCGGGGCACCCTCTTTGACCATTCAACCTAGTGCATATTCGGATCCATAGTGACCATTCCAAATTAGGACAGGTTGCTTACCCGTTTATAGGTTGTTTGAAACCGCTGCGTGCATAGTGAAACCCTAGCTCCTGACACAATAGGACAGGGATACCTTACCCCAACATAGGGGTGTTTTGGTTCTCACTTATCTGTTATGTGCTTTAGAGTGCGTCTCTACAGGAATGCATGTATCAAGTATATGAGTTTGGGCATCAAGCCTGCGGGCTTCAGTTCAGAATTGTCAGTATTAGGCCTGCGGGCATCAGATCAGTATATGAGTTTGAGTATCAAGCCTGCGGGCTACGGTTCAGTATTGACAGCATCAGGCCTGCGGGCATCAGTTCAGTATTGTCGACATCAGGCCTGCGGGAATCAGTTTGGTATTACAGGTATCAAGCCTGCGGGCATCAGCCAGTATTTGAGGATTAGTTATCTGCGGATATCAGATTCTGTTTTAGGGAACAGTGATACAGGGATGATAATCAGTGTTTGAGGACAGTGTATATTTCAAGCTTGTTGACTGTGTGTTGATTATGCCCGACTGTGTGTCTTGCATCTTATTTTAAGCTGTTGTGCTGTCCGTTTATCTGTTTATTTATTTCCTTTTCGCTTTATTTATCTTTTGCTAGGTCAGTTTTTAGCACGATTGCTTCCAACCCAGCAGGCATTCCCCAAGCACATTGGACACGAGGTCGTCGACTCCATCGATCCGAGGATCTAATCGACGGACAGCCAGTGTTCCACTCTCTACCCCCTGTTACCAGAAGGAAGCCGAAAAGGCGCAGTGTGTCAGAGCAGAGGTTGTCAGGGCAGTGGGTTACCCCGTCAGAGGACAACAGATGTGAAGTCCTGATTAGTGCTATAAGAGTAGACATACCAGTCAGTCGAATGGAGCAACAGAATACATCAGGGATGGAAGCCCTAATGCGTCAGATGCAGGAGAGCATGAAACAGATGCACGATGATGCCGCCCGTCAAGCAGAATTCTCCAAACAGCAGGCCACAGTCATGGCCCAACAGGCTGAGCTGATTACCAGACTGCAACAACAGAGTACAGCATCTGCTTCACAACAAATCCCTCCTCCGGCAGGAGCCCTAATACCTGAGCAGGCACCTGTTGTTCAGAACGCTCCTCCGAACACCCAGAATACTGTACCGACTGTCCAAAACTTACAAGAGGACACGAGTCTTCCAACGGGGCCAGCTCCGCCCCCGATTCCACCACAACTGTCCAAGGTTCATACATCCAATCACCCAGACTCTCCATCCGAGGTCGAGGTTGATCATACGGCTCTGAAATTGAGCAAACTGGAGAAGCTCTTCAAAAAATCCCAAGGGGCCAAGGCTATGCCGGATATCAGAGATGGGTATACCGAGGAGGCCGTGACACTCCCCGATAGGTTCAAAATGCCACAAATCGACCGTTTTGACGGGACCGGCGACCCCATGGTCCATATCCGACTGTTTGCGGACGTCTTACGGCCAATGGGCCTTACACGACCACAGAAGCTCTCACTATTCGGCCGAACCCTGTCGGGTGTGGCCTCCCATTGGTACGCAAGATTACCAGATGAAGTGAAGAAGAATTGGGATGAGATGGCTGAGGCCTTTGTCACACAATATTCGTACAACACTCAAATCGAGATCACAACCCGTGATCTTGAAACGACAAGGCAAGAGCCTAAAGAATCTTTCTCAGACTTTGTGATCCGATGGAGGGCAAAGGCGTCAACGATGACTCTAAGGCCCACTGACAAAGATCAAATTCGGATGATTGTGCGCAATCTCCACCCCAAGCTGATGCAAAGAATGATTGTAGTCCCCTTCCCTACTTTTGCAGATTTACATGATATGGGGTGCAAATCGAAGACGCAATGAAACAAGGTCTGTTTGACCAAGACAGAGAACAACCGGGGAGGACCTTTAACCGTAACAACAATGCGGGCCCGAGTGGCGCTGCGAATACGAGAGCCTCGGAAGTTGGTATGGTCACCACCACTCCCCCTCCCCCTCCAAGACCTATGACTGCCACACCCTTCTCCGGCGCGTCCGGAAGCAACACACAAGCCAACAACCGATTCCAACCACGAGGCCAAAGAACCTTTACCCCACTATATATGCCCCTGACCAAAGTTCTAGGAATACTGATCAGAAAGAATCATTTAAAACCCCTAGAACCAAAGCCATTACCGAATCCACTCCCCCCCTCTTACGACCCATCAAAATACTGTGCATACCACCAACAACACGGTCATGACACCGACCGTTGTTACAGATTACGTCATGAGATTCAAGATCTTATTGACAAACAGGTGATCGCACCTCCTGATCAACCCAATGTCACAACCAACCCTCTCCCATCACATAACCAAGCTCCTCCTCCCAAAAGAATCAACTTTATCCAGACTGGGGTCGCATCTTACGATCCTAGCATCTATATTATGCCCACCCACCTACCCAAGCCAGAGGTGCTCCTCCCCAATTGCACTGATTTCTTGTGCATGGTGGACATCTCTAAAACCCAACCAGAACCAATGGTGGTGATCGTCGAAGACGGAGCAGGGCAAATTTTGGGAGGAAATGAGATTATTGAATCTGAGACTGGACAGAATTTTGTCGGGGGAGCCTATGATCCAAGCAAGCACATCCTACCAACGAGCCAAATTGGGCTAAGCGTAGAATTGCCAGAGACAGGAGAGCTATGCATGATCCGGGGGGATGGATCTGGGCTATGGGCAGATAATCTGACAGCCGTCGAGGAGGACTTTGCCAACCTGCAATTTCTTGACGACCAGGAACTGGGAGAGGCATCGATTAATTGGAATGATTATGAGGGATCAGAGGAGGCCACCGGATGGCTCGAAGATCAACCAGATGCAGTGGGGGAAGCCCAATCAGAACAGAGCCCGGTAGGGGCAGAAATATCAGTTGTGGCCGGAACGGCCGAAAATCAAGTTGTACCGCCGGAGAGCGTCGGTGTTGAGAATTCCGCTCGGGACATGGGCATTATGGATGTGGGAACTGTTGAACAAACAGCTGTACTGACGCAGCTGGAGCAAGAAAAGTTTGAGGCTACTGAGAGAGCCAGAAAGGCAAAAGGCCCTGAGGGGATCGAAAGTGCTGTGTGCACGAAAACAGACAACGCCGCGAGCATATGGGCAGAGAGCACTGAGAGTGCGAGTGGACCGGAGCCAGACAGGTGTCTGTTGGCTGCTAGCGGGATGTGGTGGGAAGATGACTATTTGTGTCTTGCCCACACCGATGAAGACTGGGGGAATAACCAGCCGGATGATACTTGGTACCTTGATGAAGTGGACCATATGACAATAAGTGGGCGGTACTTCAAACCCCCACACCTGGATCAACCCGAGGCATCCGAGAAAGATAGAGAAGCGGAGAGACAGAAGGAAAAGCAGATTGAAGATGAGGCTGTGCTGAAACAGTTAAAGAAAATACAAGCAGACATCTCCATCTGGGGACTGCTAATGGCATCACGAGTACACAGAGAAGCTGTCCTGTCTGCTATGGACAAGTCCAAACTCTCCATAGACACCACGCCTGAACAGCTGGTTGGGCTGGTTTTTCCGGGAGGAGGTTCCCCGGCATTAACCTTTTCGGACAAGGAGCTACCGCCTGAGGGCACAAATCATAACAAACCTCTCTATATCTCTGTGGAATGTAGCCAACTAGCAGCAGCAGGCAATGCTAGATGGGTTCGTTTTGGACTCATCTAACCTCTCCCAACTGCTGTGATCTGAGTTGCTGTGATCTCAATTGCTGTGGCTGGTTGCAACTTCTTATCTGTGCTCTATCCTCTTCTAGCTGTGATCTGAGTGGCTGTGGTCTGAAAGGACTGGTTCGAGAGCCTAGTCTGTGCCTTGAAGCAAGGGTGAGTGGCAGCTGCAGGTTGGCGCACTGTTATGCTGTGTGTGGTCAGGTTTCTAGCTAGAAGATATGTTGCTGGTAGGCTGCTGGTTTGTGCCTTTGATGATGCTGTTGGTCTGGCTGTAGGGGTTGGTTGTAGGTGTATCTGGAGTCACAACTGGGTGTAGTTTCTCAGGATCCCCTTATCCTGCTCTGTCTTCTACTCTTTCTTTTATCTTTCTCTTTGTTTCCTTTATTGGTTCCTCACCAATTTAGGGTCTTGTGCTTCTTGCTCTTCTCTCTTTGTTGATGTAAGCTGTGTATGTTATACTTCTTCATCAATAAAGTGGGCTTTTGTTGATCAAAAAAAAAGTGGATACCGGTGGTACTTGTTGATACCGGGTCTGCGATTAATGTCTGCCTGACCAGAACGGCATATGCAATCGGGTTGAAACCCGTGGACTTCGTCCCAACCACCCAAGTGATCAGAGCGTATGACAATACCTGCAGAGAAGTGATGGGGACTGTTAACATTCAAACCAAGGTTGGTCCAGGACAACACAGTATCGAATTTCATATCTTGGACGTTCCCGCAACCTTTAACCTACTTTTGGGGCGACCGTGGTTGCACCAGGTCAAAGCAGTCTCTTCCACTCTACATCAGATGCTAAAGTACCCCCACGGGAAAGGGGTAGCGATAGTTTTTGGGAATTCATCAATCCATCCGCCGCCGGAAGTGTCCACACCTGTCTTGGAGATTGAGCACGGCACGGAGGATGTGTTTTTGTCGGGGTTCACTTTGGCCGAGGCTCAAGTGGTGCAGAATGTCATGGCTGCGAATGAGGGCATGTATGTCAGTGCACAATCTATCTACCTCATGAACAAGCTAAAGCATACCCCTGGGATGGGATTACGGAGGAGCGGCCGGAAGGGTGTCTCAGTGTTGGCCGAAGTGCCGCACAACCCTCACGCCTTTGGACTGGGTTATCTGCCCACCAAAGAAGACTGGGTAAGAAAAGGAAAAGAAATGGCCGGAAGGGCCAGAGCAAAGAAGGCCGGGAAGCCATTTGAGTTAATGCACAGGCCCATCTGGGGTACCCTAAACGGACGTTTCGTCTGGGAGGGGGAAGATTTTCCATTCTGCGGCTTCCCGGAGCCATGGCTAAACACGGAGGGGACGCGCGTGCCTGGTTTTGAAATCTTCTTCGACATACAATTATCTGGGGATGACGCTACCGAAGCGCAGACAGACCCACCAACTGAGGTTGAGCAATGTGAAGCAGTGGATCCTGAGAGCACAGAGCTTGAAATAGGGGTAGCACTGGCGAGTCTACTATCAGATCCTCCGATCGGCCAAGAGTGCTTGGGGGATAACTCTTCGGTTTTTGTGATTGGAGATGAAATAGCTGCGGGCTTTCCAGCGTCGATCTTGGATGCATCTATCGCACCTTCTCTCATCTGGCAGTATGAAGAAGGCTTTTTATCTAGCAGTTCCGGGTCAGGTAGTGAGTCGGAATCTGATTCTACCGAATCTTCTGCGTCGGAATCAGATTCCAGCTCGACTGAGTCTGAGTCCGGTATTCCTGGGGGTGATAACCCGGATACCACAGTCCTGTCTAGGTCGTCTTTTTCATTTTCTTTTGAGTCTGTTGTAACAGAGGAATCTGACGGCTTGGAAGTATTTAATGAGAATGATGTGGATGTGGTTTCCGAGTATTTTTCTGTGCCTTTGATTTATTGCTTAAATCAGGATTTTCAAAATTTTGACGAAAATAGCGAGGAAGAAATTCCCCCGGTTTTGCAACGATTAATTAATCAAGAGCAGGAAAGATTTGTTAAACCTTTAATGGATGAAATCACTACTGTGAATGTTGGTACTGAGAAGGACCCGCGGCTGGTCCAGATCGGGTCCACGTTGTCTTCAGAGGAGCGCGAGCGCTTAGTCGCTTTATTAAAAGATTTCAAAGAAGTTTTCGCGTGGTCCTACGAAGACATGCCTGGAATCGATCCTGAGATTGTACAGCACCGGATCCCTCTTGACCCCGAGGCCCGCCCTGTCAAACAGAAACTCAGAAGGATTCGCCCGGACTGGGCCCTCAAGATTAAGGAAGAGGTCACCAAACAAATTGACGCAGGGTTCCTGCTGGTATCTGAATATCCAACTTGGTTGGCCAACATTGTTCCGGTGCCAAAGAAGGACGGCAGAATTCGGGTCTGTGTAGACTTCAGAGATTTGAACAGGGCCAGTCCGAAGGACGACTTCCCCTTGCCACACATCGATGAATTGGTGGATTTCACGGCAGGACACGCCTTGCTTTCGTTTATGGATGGTTTCTCGGGCTATAATCAGATAGTGATGGCACCCGAAGACTGGGAGAAGACTGCGTTCACTACCCCGTGGGGGACATATTGTTATAGAGTGATGCCATTCGGGTTGAAAAATGCTGGAGCTACGTATCAACGGGCAGCAACTACAATATTGCATGATATGATCCATAAAGAGGTCGAGGTGTACGTGGACGACATGATTGTCAAGTCCAAAGATAGAGAGGGCCACTACACCGCCTTACAAAAATTCTTTCAACGGATCAAAGAGTTTCGACTGCGACTGAATCCCCAGAAATGCACGTTTGGTGTTACAGCAGGGAAGATGCTAGGGTTTCTGATCACACAAAGGGGCATCGAGGTCGACCCTTCCAAAATCAAGGCCATCTTAGAAATGCCACCACCAAGGACTGAAAAGGAGGTGCGAGGCTTTCTGGGTAAAGTGCAATTCATAAGACGGTTTATTTCTAAATTAACCTTGACTTGTGAACCACTTTTTGGTCTCCTGAAGAAAGGAAAGAAATTCCAATGGGACGGCCGATGTCAAGCAGCTTTTGAGCAGATCAAAGAGTATCTACAGAACCCACCCGTGTTGTCACCGCCAGAGCCGGGAAGACCGTTGATACTGTACCTTTCGGTAACTGAGACTACCATGGGCTGCATGCTCGCGCAGGAATCAGAAGACAAAGTGGAAAGGGCCATATACTATCTGAGCAAAAAGATGCTGGATTACGAGACCCGCTATACACCGTTGGAGAAGGCTTGTTTGGCCTTGGTATGGGCAACCAGGAAGCTGCGGCACTACCTGTTAGCCCACTCAGTAATGTTGGTTTCGCGTTTGGATCCCATCAAATATCTTTTCGAGAAACCAGCACTTATGGGTAGGCTAGCTCGATGGCTGCTGTTGCTCTCCGAATTTGATTTGAAGTATATAACGCGCAAGTCAGTAAAAGGGAGAGCGGTAGCGGAGTTCCTTGCCGACCACCCGGTTGAGGGGGATGAAGCAGTTGAGTATCTATTCCCAGACGAAGCCATTCTGCACGTCGAAGATGAAACTTGGACGATGTACTTTGACGGAGCGTCAAACCAGTATGGGTATGGGATAGGGGTGTTGCTGATAGCGCCTGATGATTCCCGTATCCCTTTAGCATTCAAGCTCCGGTTCAAAGTTTCCAACAATGAAGCAGAGTATGAGGCATGTATTGCTGGCCTGGAAGCAGCCCTGGAACTAGGGGCGAGACGAGTGGACGTCATTGGGGACTCGAACCTCATTGTGTCTCAAGCAAAAGGAGATTGGAAAGTCAAGGAGGAAAGGATGATAATTTACCACCAAACCTTGGATTTGTTAATTCCTCGGTTTGAGAAGCTGAATTTCACCCACCTCATAAGAGAGAACAACAGGTTTGCAGATTCATTAGCAACTCTATCTTCTATGATAGACATCCCGTCCGGAGTTCGGATGCGTCCAGTCATTATTGATCAGAAGTTCGTACCAGCATACGAGTCAATTTCCGTCATAGATGAAGTTCAAGACGGCAACCCCTGGTATTACGACATCTGGAACTTCTTGGAAAAGGAGACATATCCACTAGGGGCAAATGCCAAAGATAAGAGGGCTGTCAGAAGAATGGCTGCTCAATTCGTTATCTGCGGGGGAAATTTGTACAAAAGGGGCCATCTGGGAATGCATAAGCTCTGTGTAGAAGCTGAAGAGTCAAAACGCCTGATGGAAGCCATCCATGGGGGGGAGTGCGGTGCACACATGAATGGAGTAATGCTGGCCAGAAAGATCCTCAGACAGGGCTACTACTGGTCAACCATGGAGGAGGATTGTATTAGCTTTGTTCGGCGATGCCACAAGTGTCAAATTCATGCAAACCGCATGAACATCCCGCCGTCAAAACTGTACAACATGACTTCGCCATGGCCTTTTTCAGTCTGGGGAATTGATGTGATCGGAGCTGTTACCCCGAAAGGGTCAAACGGGCATGAGTTTATCCTAGTAGCGATAGATTATTTTACAAAGTGGGTCGAGGCCCAATCATACGCGGTGTTGAAGGCGTCGCATGTCGCAAAGTTCATCAGGAACAACATCATCTGTCGCTATGGGGTGCCAAACGAAATAATTTCAGAGAATGGTTCCCACTTCAAGAAAGAAGTGATAGATTTGTTGGAGAAATACAATGTGGCTTTCCATAAGTCATCTACATATCGGCCGCAGACCAACGGAGCAGTTGAGGCCGCCAACAAGAATATCAAGAATATACTACAGAAGATGGTGGGAACCTATCGGGATTGGCCAGACAAGCTGCCATTTGCTCTGTGGGGCTACAGGACTTCAATCAGAACTTCTACTAGAGCAACTCCATATTCATTGGTCTATGGAATGGAGGCTGTTCTACCCATTGAGATTGAGGTTCCGTCGTTACGAGTATTGGCTGAATGCCAGATAGCCGAAGCAGATTGGCAGCAAAACAGATTCAAAGAACTCATGCTCTTTGATGAAAGAAGATTGAAAGCACTGTACCACATCCAAGGCTATCAGCGAAGAATTGCCCGGGCTTTTAACAAGAAAGTTAAGTCCAGGAATCTGAAAGAAGGAGATTTGGTGCTCAAAGACAACCGAGCTCCCATCCACGACCCAAGGGGCAAGTTCAAACCTAATTGGACCGGTCCTTACATCATCAAAGCTATCTGGTCAGGTGGAGCTGTGGTTCTGATGGATCTAGATGGCTTGGAGTTCTCACAACCGATCAATATGGACAAGTTGAAGAAATACTATCCTTGAGAGGCTCGCTAAGCCGAAAACCCGAAAGGGCGACCTAGGCAAAAGTCAGAGCACAAAAAATTAGAAAATATAAAAACTGAGCTCGCAAGGTTGAAAACCCGCAAAAGGGCAGCCTTGGCAAAAGTTAGAGCGCAAAAGGAGAGTGAAAATACTCGAGTGAACCTTGGCCTGAACTACGTAAGGCTTGATTCCCATCTTTGGGATACGTAGGCAGCTTCACCTCGAAGTTCAGCCATAAACTTTTCCCCGATCAACTCTGTCCATTTTTATCATCTCAGTCATCTTTATCCATCAGCATTTATCGTGATCTCCGATACAGTGCTATTCAAACTAGGGACAACTTTCCGTTGCCGCGACGGTGCAAAGTTACTCAGACTAGGGGCAACTTTCCGTTCCTATGGAGTGCCGCATTGTTCTTCAGACTAGGGGCAACTTTCCAGTTGCAGGGATCTGGGGTTGTGCATCTCAGTGACAGATTTTCGGCGTGTCCAATTTTGATCCACATCGAAAATAGTTTTGAAAATTTTTAATAAAAGTTGACTTTGTTCAAATTAATCTTTTTACGACTAAGACCATTTTTGGACCAAAAGCGGAAAATTTTCAGTACCATAACTTTTAATTTCATTGATTTCAAAACTGAGTTCTCCTACTCTTGCATTACAATCGAGGTTGCTTCTTTAGTACATTCATAAAGAAAACTTGAAAACACTAAATAAGCAATAAATTTGGGGCATAGTTGAATCAAGTATCTCTGCGTCCCCTCCCAGAGCTGGATGGAGCATCTGATGCCAAGCTGGGCCCAACCTGTGCCTCCTCATTGAGCCAATCTAAGCACTCATCGGATAAAGTGCAACTGAAAGTGGAAGCAGGGGCCAGGAGCTCTCTAGTCCTCCATGCCGTGGCATATCGGGCAAGGTGTGCACCCCGGATCGGGAAAGCGGCTGGGTACTCAACCCCCTCCGGTGGGCAGGTCTGATCATGACCAAACTGACGCAGAAACCGGAACGGAAAATAGAATACGCAGTGGGTTAGACCAACCAGTTGGATCCCAATCTGCCGAGACATACTATAACTCATTGCCGGGAGGTTAAGCCAAGGACAACGCCAAGCAATGCTGTCTGCGGACAAATTGCACATCCAATCGAACCACCACCTTTCGTCAAGAGCATTGACTAGGCGCTACCGAAAGAAGTAGCCTCGCGCTGAATAAGCTGGGCAAGAGTCCACAACCTGCAACTTGTCCATTAACCATACCTAGGAGAGGGATGGAAAATGAGAGAATAAAGAACAGAGAGATGTACGATGAGAGAAAAGTAAGACAAGGGTTTTGTGAGAAAAACCGAGCCTGAGGGTCGAGTGATGTGAGCAAATATATATGTGAGGTCAGGGGGGAAACATTACCTGCAGTAGCAGTGGACTCCCAGCAAACCTAGTCGCCTCCCAGCGATAGACAGAATCTAAGCCCATCAGTGTCTCGGCTAAGGCCATGGCAATACAACTCTTTCCTTCTCTCAAACCTTGGGCGACTTCAATCAGGCGAATGCTAGCTCCGCCGAAGCCCGAGGAAAGCAGAAAGTGAGACAACATACACAAGCAGAGGGCGTGTTGCCGGAAACCCTGCCAATAATGGTTGCTGCGGTCACCGGCGTCGGAAAAACGATGGATCAAGCCAAGGATGTCCAGCTCCCCACTGTAGATCAGAGATCGACCGTCATGCACCGTGAGCCCACACATCCGCCCTAAAGCCTGAGCGTGACCAAAACGGAGCTGGGGCAAGATCACTTCAGAACATTCAGATTCCATCAAAACTTGAAAATCTTCGAAAGTGGGACACATCTCTTGGCCGCCAAAGCTAAAAACATGCGTCACTGGATTCCAGAACCTTGCCGCGGCATGGAGAAAAGGAAGTTGTAGCGGAGTACGGCTCAGCGTGAATAGTGCATTCAAGCCGAAACCCCGAAAATTCAGCTTTTCCGAGCCATCTAGAGAAGAGATCCAAGATGTGATATTTTCTGCAAGAAACGCCTCCATCTTTGCCTAAAACTAAGATGAAATGAATGTTCCCGAAGTTGAGGCTTTTATAGAAGGAAAAACACTATTCACGAGGACACGTGTCAAAAATCTGGTGGCTGCAGGACTGAATGGACGGCCAGCCACTTTTTCTGGCTGGCCAGCCATTTACTTTTTCAGAAATAGCTGGCCAGCCATTTACTTTTTCAAAAAATGGCCGGCCGGCTCCCAAGGATGGTTGGCAATGCTGCAGTGTATCCTCTTGGCCCTGTTTTACTCTTCGAGGGAAAATTCCAAGCATTTCCATGCAATGGGGGAGTCAAAGGCCTTTATCTCCCTCCGTTTCGGATGTGTTCCGATGCCTAGATCGTCAGAAGTACACTCTATTGTTGTTGTCGTTTTGTTTATCGAGTTGTTGTTTTGCTTATCGAGTTGTTTGTCGAGCGGACGCGTTTTGTGTTTTTGAGTCATTGCTCTCTGTTTAAACAATCTTTGTTAAAGTCTGGTTTATTTGTGTTGTTGCATTTTGCTTATCGAGTTGTAAACTTGCTAAAGATTCTGTTATATCTTAGTAAGTTGAGTTGCTTGGTTTGTTGCGTCGGTTCACTACCTGACTTGGTGATTACACAATGCGCATTTCCATTCAATTTCATTTTTGTGCAAAATAAATGATGCGATACGATGCTAAAAGTTTAAAATACAAACATCTTTTCAAAAGCTATTTCATTTCATCATGCTTTACAATAAACAAAGGTACAAGTTTTACAGAAAATAAAACTGCCTAACAATGTGCAAAGTGCTATAAACTACTAGCAAAAAGAAAAATAAAGCAGGAAATAGCAGCATCAAAGTCCTCGAGAGCGGGAACGAGAAACACGCCTCATCCTCTTTTGCGGGACAATCTCCGCACCATCATCATCATCTGAGTCGGAGCCTCCTTTCTCAGCAAATGTCTCTGACTGATGATCGGTAGCCTCCTCCTCCTCCTCAGCATCCCCTTCCTCCTCATCAGACTCCACCTCCACGACGTGAGCCCTGCGTCTGCGGACGGGCCCTCCTCGAGCTCCTCGAAAAGGCCTAGAAGGCCCAGCTCCTCTGGAAGGCCGAGATGGTCCCGCCCCATGGAAAGGCCCAGATGGCCCAGCTCCCCAGGGAGGCCCAAGTGGCCTTGTCTGCGGCTGACCGGACCATGAAGGCATCTGAAAACAAAGAGTTCAATTCACATACATCAGTCCAAATGTATGCAAGCAGATGCAGATGCAAGCAAAGGCTACATAAAATGGGTGCATGTAAATACAGTGTACAAGTGGGGTGTGTGTCAGATGTGCTCTACACAAGTGGTCTATCGATGCAGTAGAAATCAGCATGTCATCAGAAGTATGATAAATGCCAGAAAACTGAAGGGTACCTGGATGCCCGCGACAGACAACTGTGCCTCCCTGCGTAGGACCATGCCCTCGAGTGTGGCCACCAGTCCAACCACCTCCTCCATGTATCCTCGCGATGGCTGCAAAAATGAGTTCATAATCATTAGTAAACAGAAGAGTGTCTAAACATCTGAATGATGAATGAAAAAAGTGGAGCATACCGGCGGTGAGTCCGGATCAATGGCGTATCGATCACTGGGCATCGGAGGCTCTAGTGGAATCGGAGTCGGAGAGCTAGCCCCATACTGCCATGCCATCAACTCAGTAGGCATATCTGGCCATCCGACATGGGGATGAATCGACGGAATCGGAGGAACCGGTCTACTCCCACCTCTAGATGTACCGCCCCTGCTAGAAGAAGGGACGTCTGTAGCTCGAGCCCGAGCCTGGTCCGAGGATGACATACCGGCAGGTCTCATCATTAGGATACGAGCTTCCGTCAGTGGAGGCATCAAATATATGTGACGGTAAGTGGCGTAGTCCCCCTCCCCAACATATAGCAAAGCATCAGTACCCAGCATGGCGCCGACTACCTCTGAGTAAGAGAGCCTGTCAGCAGTCCGCATACTGGCTGGGGGTACTGCGGGAATATCCTGAGAAAGATACCCCCATACCTGGCGCAAAAAGCGCTCCCCCAGGAACCATACCCTGCCAACCGGCCCTTCGAGCAGGACCCTATACTGGGAGATGTCCGATGCTCCGGTATACTGAAGTCGGAGACCATCACCCAGGGACACCCAGGGTTGCCATGTAATCTGCGGATGATGAATGCATAAACCAATCAGAAATCGAGAATATACAGAGCAAATCAAAGATGAAAATGAAAAGAACTGAAAGTTCTGAGGTACCTCTGAATGTCGCACAGTGTCGAAATACTGTCGCAGGCGAAGGAGAGTCTCCCGAGGCCTCGGTCGGTGTGGACCCTCGAATATCAATGAATATGGGGTCACGGGAATCCCTACCACCTCCAGCTCTGGGGCTAATGATGGGAAGTATACATAAACCCATAGCTGAGAAAAGCAATGCAGAATGTAAGTACAAAATGCTGAGAGCAAAATACGGACTGTAAAAGTGCGCTGTGTGTGCAATGTACAAGTAATGAGAAGCAGAAATGTAAATCAAAGGGACAGAAAGTACCTCCCAGGCTCTCCAATAGCCACCAAGCAAATCGCCCCGCCCGCGGGAGGTCGCGCTCATGTAAAAGTAAAGGGTAGCCAGGCCAGCGCCACCCCAATCATATCTACTGACCTGTGATAGGTCGACTAGAGCGCTCAGCAGGTATAGCCCAATGGTGTTCCCTCTGTCGGCGAACAGGGTAGTCCCGAAGAGGAACATAAGGAAACCACGGGCGTACTGCTCCGTCTCCTCAGGGGTCTCGGGCACCATCTCCGCCCGCCGGAAATGGGAAGAGAACCAAGTGTATCGGACTCTCCCAGATACCCTGTCAACAGGTGGGTGAGCCCCCAATAAATACATCCAGGCGGCCTCCCACTCGCCCATATCCTCATCATAGGGGATGGGCCACCCTCCTACATCAAGGCCGGTCAATACCGCAAAGTCAAAAGGGGTCATGGTCATGTCCCCGGTAGCAGAGAAATGAAAGGAATTGGTGGTGTCCCACCATCTCTCTACCAAAGCCGCCATCAATGTCCTCCTGGCAGGACAACGTGACAACCCGACGCAGAAGGGTCCAAATCCTGCCAGATCTACCAAATCCCGGACACCCTCGGGGAGCTCGGCATACCAATCCCTCGCGGCAGTGGAACCATACCCCCGCACACTACGGGAGCAAACCTGCATTCAAAATGGATACATGTATCAACAAAGAAATGGAATGGGCTGTGTGCCAATGAAATGAAATGGGCTGTGTGCCAATGAGATGAATGGGCTGTGTGCCAATGAGATGAAATGGGCTGTATGCCGATAAAGTGAAATAAACTACATACAAATCTACCTGGGCTGCGTGTTCAGAAAATTTGAAATTTGGGCTGCGTGTTCAAATTTCAGTTAAATTGTGGGCTGCGTGTTCAGAAAATTTGAAGTTTGGGCTGCGTGTTCAAATTTCAGTTAAATTGTGGGCTGCGTGTTCACTATCTACCTGGGCTGCGTGTTCAGAGAATTTGAAGTTTGGGCTGCGTGTTCAAATTTCAGTTAAATTGTGGGCTGCGTGTTCACTATCTACCTGGGCTGCGTGTTCAGAAAATTTAAAGTTTGGGCTGCGTGTTCAAATTTCAGTTAAATTGTGGGCTGCGTGTTCACTATCTACCTGGGCTGCGTGTTCAGAAAATTTAAAGTTTGGGCTGCGTGTTCAAATTTCAACTAGTGTGGGCTACGTGTTCACTATCTACCTGGGCTGCGTGTTCAGAGAATTTGATGTTTGGGCTGCGTGTTCAAATTTCAGTTAAATTGTGGGCTGCGTGTTCACTATCTACCTGGGCTGCGTGTTCAGAAAATTTAAAGTTTGGGCTGCGTGTTCAAATTTCAACTAGTGTGGGCTGCGTGTTCACTATCTACCTGGGCTGCGTGTTCAGAGAATTTGAAGTTTGGGCTGCGTGTTCAAATTTCAGTTAAATTGTGGGCTGCGTGTTCACTATCTACCTGGGCTGCGTGTTCAGAAAATTTAAAGTTTGGGCTGCGTGTTCAAATTTCAACTATTGTGGGCTGCGTGTTCACTATCTACCTGGGCTGCGTGTTCAGAGAATTTGAAGTTTGGGCTGCGTGTTCAACTTTCAGTTAAATTGTAGGCTGCGTGTTCACTATCTACCTGGGCTGCGTGTTTAGAAAATTTAAAGTTTGGGCTGCGTGTTCAAATTTCAACTAGTGTGGGCTGCGTGTTCACTATCTAATCTGGGCTGCGTGTTCAGAAAACTTAAAGTTTGGGCTGCGTGTTCACTATCTAATCTGGGCTGCGTGTTCAGAAAATTTAAAGTTTGGGCTGCGTGTTCAAATTTCAACTATTGTGGGCTGCGTGTTCACGATCTAAATCTGGGCTGCGTGTTCAGAAAATTTAAAGTGTGGGCTGTATTTTCACTTTCGAATTCGGGCTGTGTGTTCGACAAATCAGTATTTGGGCCGTGTGTTCTAATGTGGGCTGTGTGTTCGCAATTAATTATTGAGCCGAGTGTTCAGAAATTCAAATGTTGAAATTACATGTTCAAGATGTGAGCAAAATACTCTGTCATAAGCTAAACTGCATGTTCGAGCATGGCAAGGGTGCGAAATGTAAAATGCGGAAGATGAGGTAAATACCTCTCGGGCCTCGTGAGAGAGATGTTGCTCCGGCTCTCTGAGAAGCAGATCCCCGGGTGCTTGCTCGTCGAAGCTGGTAAAATGACGAAAGACGGCACGAGGGAGGACGTGTGCTGCCGGACGGTACCTCCCGGGAATGAAAGGTCGGGTCCTCGGAGGTAGAGTCATGGGATCGAAATCATCTCCGGCACCTGAAAAACCTCCGCCGTGGGAAGAACTGCCTGCCATTTTCAGAGAATCTGCAAAAGGGCGCAAAAATGAGCAAAATGAGCCAAAATTGAAAAAAGTCAACAAAAGTCAACCCTCGGGAAATAAAAAGTCAACAAAAGTCAACTCCCGAGAAAATATTCCAAATATTAAGATAAACTTACCTCAAGTGGTGAAAATGCAAAAAGAAGCTCCGAAGCTGGAATGTAATCGCTCCAAAGTGCTTAAAACTGAGTGTTTTTGCGAAAACAATTTGCGCGGGGCGTTGGAAAACGCACGTAAAACTCAGATCTGGAGAGGAAAGTGGAATAGAAGGCAAGGAAAAGGGGAGGGCTCGGCTGCCTTTTATAAGCCTCAAGCCTTGTTTGAAGAAGCATGCAAAAAGGAGGGAAAAAGACCGAAATGCCCCCGAAAAAAGGCCATGGCCGGCCGGCCCCTTTTTCTAGCTGGCCAGCCATCTGCTTTTTGCAGAAATGGCCGGCCAGCCATTAGCTTTAATGGAAAACGGTTGGCCACCCCCCCTTGGGAAGATAAACGGCCGGCCATGCTCCCCACATGCTCACCTAGCTCTCTGCAAGTTTTGAGGAAGATCGGAGTTCCCGGGACCTGAAAAAGTTCAAGAAAAGTACACTTTCGGTCGCGAAATTGCTCCGTCGGGACTTCGGTTTCAAGTTCTGACATGTGTCTCATCATCATTCATCGAAATCAAAGTGTATCCTTTTTAAATGAGTCGTAACCTTTCAAAGAAGCAGATCGGAGGCCGCGATTGAGTTACCTTCGCCGAAACACGCGTTTCTGTACTCGTTGTTTCATGACAAATGGCACCCTGATTCATGCTCATTTTGTACTTTCATGCACAAAACTTGCATTCTCATGAGCATACTCACATTGTCATGAACATTTCTTGATATTTGTATACCTCTGTGTTTGAGCATGCGTTGTCACGCATGTTCCATTTTTGCATTGCGATGCATACACTCACCGGCACTGCGTGTGTCGAACTTTCGGAATCACATTAAATATATATTATTAGCATGTTGTGCTCGTTGCATTTCTCTATTTTTGTAGGCACGATATTGTATGTACGGTTCCATTGAAGCTGGTGCGACCAGACGAATCACGCAGGTATCGTATCTTCTCCGTGTGAGACGTGGCGGGGATTGAATAATCCTCCGCATTCTTAACTGCATAAAATGTAGTTGGTGCTTTGCATTCTTGCTTAAAACTGTTGCATCTATTTGCGAATACTTGCTTCATTACAGCTTGTTGCATTTGCATGATCATTGGGTTACCTTCGGCTTCTTGCATATCATTTGCATTTTGCCCCCTGCCTGCGGGCACATCTTTGTCTATCTTGTATGTTTGTCTGAGTCTTCGGCCTTGTCAAAAATGGGTCGTCTCTGGGCTTTGACATTCACTCCCGTCACTTGTGACTTCCGAGTTCTGTCAAAGAGGGGCAACTGTAGACACCCCATTTTTGACCGACCTTAAGACTCAGACGTCACCGATGGAGCGCTCGGTGATGTTGCATAATGTGCTCATTCAGAAGTTCCAGAGTCGCGGCCGTGAGCCCTACCTCCGGACTTCCGAACCCTTTTCTGTGCCTTGTCTCGGTTTGCGAGCCAGACTCGGTTTTCTCTGTTTCTTTTCCTGAGGGGAGGGAGAGGTCCCGTAGACCATCTCTCAATGTTCGCAGGCTACATTTGGTGGCCGTAGGCCATTTTTCCCATTTCGGAGTCCGGTTCCCGGTTTTCGGAGCCGTCAGGCCGTGTGCCTCGGTTCGGGACCGCTTAACCATCTCCTATTGCTCTGATTTTTGGCATACATCTTATTTCATCCCTTTTGAGGGACACTGGGGGCTGAGAAACCCACTTCGAGGTCGAATACCATTTTCGGTGCTTAACAGCCCATTTTCGGGACTCCGAACTGCGTGTTTTGGCCCCGGAACGTTCGTTTTGCAACGGTTTTCGTTCTTTTTTGGCAGGTACCTCTGTTTTATCATGAGGAAGGTCACTGAAGGGTGGGAGGCCAGCAATTGTTGCAGCAGCCAGTTATCTCTCCTCCGGAGCCTCCCGGCGCCCGTTTTTCGCACTTCCGGGCTAATGTTGAACACCCTAGGGGTAGTGTTGCCAACTTTCAACCACATATCTGTGATCTACACATCTGGGAGGCCCCTAAAAGTTGGTGGCCGGCCATTAAGGTCACCTGACCCTTTTGACCCCTTTCTTCCGGGCTAATGTTGAACCCTTTGGACCTTTTTTCTTGAACTTTCAACCACATATCTGTGATGTACACACCTGAGAGGCCCCTAAAAGTTGGTGACCGGCCAGTAATTCAACTTGACCCTTTTGACCCCCTCTTTCCGAGCCAATGTTGAACCCCTTGGACCCACTTTCTTGGAATTTTAACCACATGGTTGTGTTGTACACACATAGGGGTACCTCTCCAGTAGCTGGCCGGCCAGAAAATCACCTTGACCCTTTTGACCCCTAGCCGGCCGGCTAGGGGGTGTGGCCGGCCGGCCACCTCCAACAAAAGTGAGAGGCCGGCCGTGCTCCTTGCACTGTACACTTTACAGCTGTGGGGCAATATCCCCCAGATATTATCTATATCCGGGGGATATTTCGTGGGGGAGTTTTACTCTCCTTCTCCCCCACCTTTACACCCCCTTTTGAACCCTTATAACCAGTTGGTGGTCTTCTTTGTTAGGGTTAGAAAAACTCTCCAAAAAGCTTCCATAGCCAACTCCATCTTCTTCCTTCTCAATTCTTCAAAAAACCCTAAGCCCCTAACCATCATTCCTTCTACACCACCAAGCTCTACCACCACCATCTCATTTCCAGCAACAAGGAAGGATTCTTGAAGGCTAAAGAAGCTGCAAATCCATCCAAGAAGCAACAAAAGTTTGATTCTTCAAGGGTAAGTAATACTTTTACCCTTTTGAACCCTTTTCTTGATCTATTTCTAAGCCCCACTTCTTTTTGGTTTCAAGCTCCGGCCCTAACTGAAAAGGGCCATATTTTGAGCTCATCTTCACTTCTCATTAAGGGCTCAACCCTGTTTGAGCCCTCCATAATACACTTGCTTCAATGATCCTCTTGTATGTCATATTTTTGCATGCTATTTTTGGCCCATGAGCAATCTGTTTTCGAGCATGTTGTAAACTGATATAAGGCTTATTTTGAGCCCCTCTTCAACATTGGAGAAGGGCTCAATATTGTTTGGTGCCTCCATGTGTCACTTGTAGTTATATCCCTTATTTGGCCCCATTTTTGCATAAATTGGTAGCCCTCTTTGCTTCTGTTTTTGGACCTTGGTCCGAACTGAAAGTGGCCTTATTTTGGCCTATACTTCATGTTTCATTAACATTTTTTTTCTGTTTGGTGATTATTTTGTATACTTCATGTTATAGCACTTTTTGAGCCTTGTTTTGCATCACATTTTTAGCATATTTGTATACTGATTTTGAGGCTTCCATATACTGTAAATGTTCATATTTTTGGTCCCTATTCAGTGTTGTAGAAGGAAATTTTTCAGTTTGGGTTTTGCTTGTATCACTTGCTTCATTACCCTTCTTTTGGCCCCTATTCTTGCATGGTATTTTTCCCCTACCTATGCTTGCTGTTTGGCCTTGTTTATAACTGTGAAGGTGCATCTTTTGGGACTGTCTAGCTTCTGTCTTTGAATTGCATGTCCATATTGTGCATGTTTAGCATAGCTATAGGCCATTTCGGGTGCCTAATGTTGCATTTCGGGACATTTCCTTGCATTTCATGTCATTTCGCTTCATTTCGAGACTGTTTTCCCCCATGTTTCAATGCTGAAATTCCATTGGCATGCTTGCATATCATTTTTGCCATGTTTCATCACATTTTTGCACTGCCTCGGTTTGCGTGCCCGTGTGCACGCATTTCGAGGCACTCCATTTTTCTGCCATCGGCATCTTATGTGAGTGTGGCTGAGGCTCACTCATGTTGGTATAAGCCCATTCGTCATTTCCATGTCATTTCATCATATTTTGCCATTGCCTCGGTTTGCGTGCCCGTGTGCACGCATTTCGAGGCACCTTCTTTTTATCCGCCGGCATCCTATGTGAGTGTGGCTGAGGCTCACTCATGTTGGTATAAGCCCATATCATGTTTCCATGTCATTTGCATTGCGTATGCCATCGCCTCGGTTTGCGTGCCCGTGTGCACGCTTTTCGAGGCACTTCATTTTCATCAACCAGCTTCTTATGTGAGTGTGGCCGAGGCTCTCTCATGTTAGTATAAGTCCATGTTACATTTTCCATGCCATTTTAGCTATATTGCATTGCGTATACTATTGCCTCGGTTTGCGTGCCCGTGTGCACGCAATTCGAGGCATCTCATTTTCATTGCATTCTATCATCACCTCGGTTTGCGTGCCCGCGTGCACGCATTTCGAGACACATATCATCGTCTCGGTTTGCGTGCCCGCGTGCACGCATTTCGAGACACGTATCATCGCCTCGGTTTGCGTGCCCGCGTGCACGCATTTCGAGACACATATCATTTTCTCGGTTTACGCGCCCGTGTGCACGCGCTTCGAGGCATTTCATTTTCATTGTATTCTACCATTTTCTCGATTTGCGTGCCCGCGTGCACGTATTTCGAGACATCTCATTTTCATAGCATTCTGTGTATGTTAGGATTATATCTTAGTTGCATTTCATGCATATCATGCATATTGCATCGTGTCCGGAATAGGAGTTAGTCCGGGCACGGGAAACGAGGTACATTTCGTACTCCGAGTGACGGAATGTGTCTCAATTCCCCAGTCACCGACACTCCGTATTATCCATGATGGAGTTAGGTTTTAGCTGTAGTTTCATGTGCATTCATCCTATATTGAGTTGTGCATTTCGACTCCTCGGTCATCATGCCTCGGTATGCGTGATTGGTGGCACGAGGATCGAGACATGCATACATCTGTGCAAATACATTGCTATGCCCCTTTCCTGCTCTCTGTTGCAGCAAAACGCAGAATCAGCAACTTTTTGAGGCTTGGCACGCATTTTAAGAAACAGGTGTAAATAGAGGCTAATTGGGGCATTCCGGTGGATTTCCGCGCAAGACAATCCGGACATGCATCATCCATCAGAAGCAAGGCAGTCCCTGGCTTGCACGCCAGTTTTATTTGCTTTCTTAGTTAATTCATTAATTAATTAGGATCTTATAATATTTCGGACTGTAATATTCTTTTATTCGGGACTGTAATATTTGGACTGTATTATTTATTCGGACCCTCTGTGCGAGGGCACAACTGTAATAAGTGTGGGTGAGTGTGATGTATGTCTTCCAACCCCACGTCTTTCTTCCCTTTTATTTACCAGCTTATGATGGTTAGATTAGGGCATATTTCAATTAGCATACAGTATGACAGCATGTCTGCATCATTCATCTGTATCGCATGCACCGGGCTCGGCGCATCATACTAACTGCATTGTACTTTCAATTCCAAATTGAATATATGATAGTTGTAGCATTTCATATGCCATGTTTAGAATAGTCGAGCCTGCTGTAGTTGCATTTTTTTCATGTGTTGCATTAGGCATTTCTGTATACTTAGGGTCATGCATGATTTCTAATACAGTTTTTTTGTTTTGGCTTGGAGTACTCGGTAAGTTCTATGCTTTAGCATCCTTGCATGCGTGTGAGTGAATGCCATGATAGCATGCTTACCATGAGGCTATGTGCTTATGTGATATAACTGCCTGAATGCCTGTGGGTGAAGGTTGGGTTATCCGAATTGGAATAAATCATCAAATGTTTTAAAGCCTACCTGCGGGTAGCAAACCATTTTCAAAAACAAGCATGAAATGTTTCGTTCCAATCTGGGCGACCCGATCTATACTTATATGCTGTATGCATCACATAGTAACCTAGGCTAATAACCGGAATAAGAACACACAAAGTTTTCAAAAATAGATATCACGGTTAGTAGAGGCCGATCTTTGATCGGGCGAGCGGGGGTGCTCACGAAGTGACCTTCCCCAATCGTACCCAAGTTCCCGAGCCGAGGCAACTTTGGTGATGACGGACACGTGGCCTTTTGGCACCGAGTCAGGGTTTCCTAAATTTCCCAAAATAAAATATTTAGGTGGCGACTCTGTATCTGGCAAAGCAGTCCATGTTTGGCACTACTTTTTCAAAAATCAGTTTCTCAAAATGATTTGCCGGATTTGGACTCTTTGGTTCAGATTAGGAACCGTGACATTTTGAGAGTCCGAGCTGTAGTAACCCCAAATGAACAGAACGGGAGCCAACCCTCCCGGGGCGTTCGGGGGACGTCTACACTAGCACTAAGCCAATGCAACTCTTACCCTTTTTCAAACCTTGGACCACTTCAATTAGTTGAATGCTGGATCTGCCAAAACTGGGGGCAAAAAGGAAATGAGCTAACATGCACAAATAAAGCGCATGTTGTCGAAAACCCTGCCAAAGAAGGCCGCCTCGGTCACCGACTTCACAAAATCAATGAATTAGACTGGGGATGGCTAGCTCTCCGTTGTGAACCAAGGATCTGGCCTCGTGTAGAGTAAGCCCGCACATCCATCCCAAAGCTTGGATGTGACAAAAACAGGGTTGAGGCAAGATTTCCTCATCGTGCCGGGATTCCATTAGCACTTGAAATTCTTTGATTGTCGGACATATCTCTTGTTCCCCGAAACTAAAGGCACGTGTAATTGGGTTCCAACATCTAGCTGCGGCATGAAGGAATGGAAAACAAAGTCGAGAACGACTCAGTGAGAAAAGTGCATTTATGCCAAAATCCCAAAAATTCACCTTTTCCGAGCCATCTAAAGTCGCAATCCAATCCGAGAGGTTTTGGGCAAGAAATGGCTCCATTTGTAGCAAAACAACAGCCAAAATGAGCTCTAGAGAAGAAATGACGAAGGTGAAGATTTTGTAGAAGATAAGGCAGTGAATGGAAGCCAACTGTCAACAATCTGTAGGTTTTGCACATTGGTGGTCGGCCGGCCACTACTGATGGCCGGCACCTTCCATCCATGGCCGACATGCGGTCAGCAAGCTCTTTAAGTGGCTGGCAGCTGTTTTGTCTATCCTACTGTCCACCTGTGTGCTGAGAATGCTGAAAACATGTGTTTTGTTCTATTCTTTATGCTTTTTAAGGTCTTGTTTTGAGTCCAATAGTTTTAGCAAGTTTGTTGAGTTGTATTCGAGTTGTTTTGTTTTGTTTATCAAGTTGTTGTGTTGTTTATCGAGTTGTTTTGTTTTTCTTATCGAGTTATTGCTATTTCGATTATCGATTTGTATGTTGTGTTTAGAATTTCAATTGTCGGTTGGTTCGTTACCTAATTAAGATTGTTGTTACAATACAAGTATTCGGTTTTCATTATCAAATTCAATCTCCGTTCCATGCTAAGTGGTGCTCATGATGCAAAATATAACACTTTTTCAAAGAAAAATTGGTTTTCATTTCTGATCATGGTTGTTTTTTTAACAAAAGTGCAGTACAAGTTTTTAAAGCAAATTAAACCTATTTGAAGCTGTACAGTGTGCTAATGCTACTGACAAAAAAAAAAAAAAAAGCTAAGCAAAAATACAAGAAAATCAGCGCCAGCCATCTCAAGCTCGAGAGGCCCTCTTCGTCCTCTTCCTGGGTGGGGACTCAGAGCTATCTCCATCAGCACCATTATTTGACTCAGATGCCATGCCAGAACTGGAATTATCGCCGCTCTTTGCCTTAGAGCACGACTCAGTATCACCTCCACCCTCAGATCTAGCGTCGTTATCTCCATTATCAGAGGACTTAGACTGTAGGCTCACTTCCTTTTCGAAGCCACTGGTCTCGGCATCGTTATCACTCAAAACTGGCTCTGAAGGGCTCTTTCGGCCTCGACCACGACGTCCCTCCTGGCTATATGCTGGGGCCTGTCCCTCCCTTTCCTCTGTTGCTGAGGAGGTGGTGATGGTGTAGGTGCAGCCGTTACCGCTGGTGCTCTCGGTATGGCTAGAACCTGGAAAATACAGTAATGACGCATCAGATACGAAGTATGGTTGCAGATGCAATACGACGAAAGTGGAAGAATGCAATGAGACAGATACAGTGCAAATGCAGTACAGTATGTCGGTGCAGCATATCAGTGTGATGTGACAAGGGCCATAATGTATATCGTGGTATGAATATCGACGCTTCAATAAGAATGGTGTGTATAACAGTATGAAAAATACTAAATTGAGGGAAGAGAATAAGGAAAATACCTGAATGCCATGAAGACTGAGTAGCGCCTCCCTCCTTAGTATCATGCTCTTGAATGATGCTACTAGCTCGAGCAATCCCTCAGTGTACTTCGGGGGTGCCTGCAAATGTATTGGGAATTATCAGTATCCGGAAGGAAAGAATATCATAAAGAGAATGAGAAACTGGAAAAGGTGTGGTACATACCAGAGGTGCGTCAAGAGCTTTGACGTATCTATGTCCGGCCGTCCCTGGCTTGATCAGAATCTGATAGGACGTAGCGGCCGGCCTGCAGCATGTTAGTGTGGTCGGGATCTCTGGCCAACTGGTAGCCTATCCCGCTGGAGGAACCCCTCCAATCCTGGCCCTCGTCACTTGAGTCATATTCACCAAAGGGGCGTCTGCTGCTCTATCTACACGAGCACCTGTCAGGGGAGGTATAAGGTGTGTCTGGATGAATATCACATAATCTCCTTCTCCAAGGAAGTAGTCAGCGTCCAAGCCCCTGGTAAACTGAATCATCTCTTGGGAGGAGAGGCTCTCCGTGGCCCTCATAAATGGTGGCGGCGATATGAGAACTACCGACTGAGGCAAACCTAAGGTCTTGTGCACGAATCACTCGCCTAGAAACCAAGCTTGGCAAACCGGGCCCTCGAGTAAAAGCCAAAAATAGGAAGCCCCTCCAGCTCCGGCATACTGGTCCCAGACTCCATCCGGCATCGTCACCCAAGGCTGCCAAGCGATCTGCAAATAGAGAGTGCACAGATTGTTTAGTTACCATCAGATATTTGCAATATGAATCAGAGCTGAGGTAAAGTAAAAACAACTGTGAGTTTTGAGTTACCTCCGCGGCAGTCACTATATCAAAATACCGATGGAAGAATGTGAAAGTATGGCACAACGAGGGGTATCTCCACCTCTGACTCTGGGGCAAGGGTTGGGAAATATGCATATACCTAATGCTGCAAAGAAAAAATAACAGTGAGTATATAGCATATAAACATAGAGAATGTAGAATGCAGAATGCAGAAAGCAGAATATGTGTACAGCATACAGAGAATGCAGAATGTAGAAAACAACAGTGAGTATACAGCATATAAACACAAAGAATGCAGATTGCGAAAAACAGAATATGTGTACAGCGTACAGAGAATGTAGAATACAGAATGCAGAAAGTAGAATGTGTAGTACAATGTACAGAAAGTGCAAGTACAGATACAAAAGATGTAGAATGTGCAATGTAGAGAGTGCAATATATAGGTGTAAACAATGCAGTATGCAGTGTACAGAAAGTGAAAAGCAGAAAGCATAGAAATGGCATGCAGAAAATGTAAAACAAAAATGTAAAGTGTACTGCCTAGGCTCACCAGTAGCCTCCGACTCTGTCTCTCTTCTTGCGGGATATCGAGCTCATATAGCCATACAATGTGGCTAGGCCAGCACCGCCCCAATCATAAAGTTGGACCTGAGATAAGTCCACCAGAGCGCTCAAAAGATATAACCCTACAGTGTTCTACCTATTCACAAACAAGGTGGTGCCGAGCAGGAACATCAAAAAGCCTCGGGCGTAATGCTCGGTCTCTTCTGGAGTCTCTGGCTCTCTTTCTCAGAAACGCTCGACGAACCAGCTATATCGTACCATTCCGGGTCGGAAGAGAGGTGGACGTGCTCCTAGCAGGTGTAGCCAGGTGGCCTACTACTCGTCCATGTCCATATCATAAGGGATCCGATAACCCCCTACTTCTACGCCTGTGAGCATGGCGAAGTCATAGGGAGTCATCGTCATCTCCCTAGTAGTAGAGAAGTGGAAGGAGTTGGTGGTATCCCACCACCGCTCCACTAATGCACCAAGAAGCGGGCGACTCACGATATGGCGCGACAGCCCCATGCAAAATAAGCCGAAGCCAGCCTCGACGATGATGTAGCGGACACTAGTAGGACGCTCTATGTACCAGTCCCTCGCGGACGTGGCTTCATAGCCCCTAATAGCACGAGAGTCCCCCTGTGATCAAAACAGCGAGATGTAGTGATATGAGAACAAGAAAATGAAAAGGCAGTGTAAGAAATACAGTGCAAGAGTGTGATTAGGGCAAGAAATGCGGTAAAAGGCAAGAAATACAGTGTAAACATTACAGTTGAAGCAAAGAACCCAGTTAAAGTAAGAAATGCAATGTACAGTAAAGAAAACATGAGAATACAGTGTATACCTCGGTGGCGCCATAAGACAAATGGGAGTCCAGCTCCCGTAGCAAAAGGTCCTCTGGTGCGTGTCACGTAAACGCTCTGAAGTGCCTGATCCCCCCTGGGGGGTAGCACATGCGCCTGAGGATGATATTTCGTCGGATCAAAGGATTGAGCCCCGAGTGGTAGTAGCACTGGCTCAGGCTTAGGCTCTGCCTCCATCTCTAGAGACAATTGAGGTGGGATCTTTGGGGGAGCTCCGTCATGAGGTATGTCGTCCGCCATCTAGAAAGAAGATGAGAAAGTTGTTGAAAATGGAGAAAAAAGGGCAAACTTAGAAAAAGTCAACCCTAAAAGAGAAAGAGTGGAGGAAAAAGTCAAAGCCCAGAAAAAGGTGCAAAACCCAAGAGAAACGCAAGGGGAATAAGCCTCAAACAGTGAAACTCCGAAAAAAAGCACCGAAATCAAATTTTAATCGGTTCAAAACGGAGTAAACAAAGAGGGTTTAGCCAATAAACTTCACGTGGGGCATTAGAAAACGCGTAGAAAGTGCGGATCTAGAGAGAAGGAGCACCTAGAGAGAGAGAGGGAAGAATTTCGGATATGGGGTTGTGTGGAAATGAAGTGCCATGCCCTATACTTATAGACCTGAGGCAAAATACAAAATTTGCCCCTAATCTGCCATGGGTGGCTGGCAGTGATCACTAGTAGCTGGCAGGTGGCCGGCGGCCCCCTTTGGTGGCTGGCAAGTGTTCTGTGGTTTCCCTTGGAGTCCTATTGCTTCTTTGTGTCTTTAGTCTTCAAGAATTGAAGGGATTGTTTATTGTTTGGTTCATAATGTCTCTGCGGAAGCTCGAAACTGTGTTTTCAGAGCACGATGTTCGTCACTTCTCAACGTGGACGAGGTGTATCCTTTAAATACGTTGCAATTCTTTCGAGAGGTAAATCAAAAGTTGCCTTTGAGTTTGTGTTGTCAAATCATGCTTTGTTATATTGCATAGAATATTCATTTCTTTTTTGTTGTTGCATGGAACGTGCACTTTACTTTGTAGCGTAGAATATGCATTTCACATTTGTAGTTGTAAAATGTGAATCTCACGGGAAGTGTATGTGCATCTTGCATTTTCTTTTCAACAATGCAGAGAACATGCTTATGCTTTTGTTTCTTGCATAGAACATGCATTCATGCTGTATCGTGTTTGTTAAGTCTCTTTCCTTCACATGCACGATATTGTATGTACAGTTCATTCAGAGAAGCTCTAAGAAAAATCATTCGTACCCTTCGGATCGCATTCTTTCCACCATTTCTCCTTTCGTGTGAGACGTGTTGGGTTTGTTTCGGTTAAAAACACTCGGGTGCGTCCTGGTGTTCACACCACCCTTCAGTTAAAAACATTCGGGTACGCCTGGTGCGTCCCAGTGTTCACACCAACCCTTCGGTTAAAAACACTCGGGTACACCCAGTGTTCACACTAACCCTTCGATTAAAAACACTCAGGTATGCCCGGTGTTCACACCACCGTTCGGTTAAAAAACACTCGGGTGCGTCCCGGTGTTCACACCACCCTTCGGTTAAAAACACTCGGGTATGCCCGGTGTTCACACCACCTTTCAGCTAAAAACACTCGGGTACGCCCGGGGTTCACACTATTCTTTGGTTAAAAACACTCGGGTGCATCCCGGTGTTCACACCATCCTTCGGTTAAAAACACTTGGGCACACCCAGTATTCACACCACCTTTCTGTTAAAAACACTCGGGTACACCCGATGTTCACACCACCCTTCAGTTAAAACACTCAGGTATGCCTGGGGTTCACACCACCCTTGGGTTAAAAACACTCGGGTACGCCCGGTGTTCACACCACCCTTTGGTTAAAAACACTCGGGTATGCCCGGTGTTCACACCACCCTTTGGTTAAAAACACTCAGGTGCGTCCCAGTGTTCACACCACCCTTCGGTTAAAAACAGTCGGGTACGCCCGGTGTTCACACCACCCTTCTATGAAAAACACTCGGGTACACCCAGTGTTCACACCACCCATCAGTTAAAACACTTGGGTATGCCCGGTGTTCATACCACCCTTTGGTTAAAAACACTTGGCTACGCCCGGTGTTCACACCACCCCTCGGTTAAAAACATTCGGGTGCATCCCAGTGTTCACACCCCTTTCGGTTAAAAATATTCGGATGCATCCCGATGTTCCCACCACCCTTTGGTTAAAAACATTCGGGTGTGTCCCGGTGTTCACACCAACCTTTCGGTTAAAAATATTCGGGTGCATCCCGATATTCACACCACCCCTTCCTCCTCTCGCGTGAGACTGTAGACCGCTCGAACTCTCTCCACGCGCCCCCTTTCGGAGAGGGCGTGAATTTGGGTTCTAGCTACTACAGTTCGGACTCTTGTCACGACTCTAAATCTAATCTCACAAAGTGCAATGTAAGACTGATAAATCACCAAAGAGTCCAAATTCAGAAAATCGTTTCGAAAAATCGATTTTAATCAAGAAGCGCCAAACATGGACTGCTTTGCCAGATTTCAAAGTCGCCACCTAAATATTTTATTTTGAAAAATTTAGGAAACCCTGACTCGTGCCTAAGGCCACGTGTCCGTCGTTACCAAAGTTGCCTCGGTTCGGGAACTTGGGTACGAGAGGGGAAGGTCCTGAAATGAGCACCCCCGCTCGCCCGATCAAAGGATCGGCCTCTACTAACATGATATGTTGTTTTTATAAACACATGTGTTCTTGTTTGATTATTAGCTAACTTACGATGTGATGCGCACAACACACAAGTATAGACTAAATCGCTCGATTTGGAGCAAAACATCTCATGTTTGTTTTTTGAAAATGGTTTGAAGGTGCTACTCGCAAGTAGGCTAAAACGCGGATTTGCCACCAAACAAGGTGGGCTTAAAACATGATGATTTGCCACTCCAAGTGGGCTTAAAACTCACATTTTGACGAATTGTTCCAATTCAAGTAATGAAGCCTTCATCCACAGGCATTCATGCAGTTTATATCATTTAAGCAAATAGCCTCATGGCAAGCATGCTGACATGGCAACATTCGCACTCATGCAAGGATTCTAAAACATAAACACTTACAGTGTACTCCAAGCCAAAACAAAAGCTAGTTAGAAATCAATGCATGATCCTAGCTATGTTAAAATGCCTAATGCAACACATGCAAAATGCAACTAAAATAGGCTCGGCTATCTAAGATGGCATATGAATGCAACACTTGATAACATGCTTTGAAACACGTATTCAAGTAAGTGTATTGAAATACAATGCAGTTTGAATGATGTGCCGAGCCCGGTGCATGCAAGACAAATGAATGATGTACGCATGTAAGCATAAGGTATGCTAATCGAAATATGCCCTAAACTAACCATCAAAACTGGTTAAGTAAAAAGGAGAAAGACGTGGGGTTAGAAGACATGCACACACACACGCACGCACCCTTATTACAACATTGTGCCCTCTCGACGGAGGGTCCGAATGAATTTAGCTAAGCTAGCTACGCTAAGCTAAACAACTAATCTAATTAAGCTAATTAGACTAATTATTACAAACTAATAAAGAAATAGCTAAACTAAGCTACTTAATTATTACAACACTTAATTAATTAACAAATTAATTACATACACAAATTGAGATGCTAACTAACAATTAAAGCTTTAAACTATGCTGCCCTAGCAAGTTGGAGAAGTTGAACATGCATGCTCGCATTTGGTTTCTCGCCCTGAAAAGCTCTCTGGTTTGCTCTCTTGAGGCTCTGTCTTCAGGGTGTCTCCAAGAACTAGCTGCTGAAACTTACCAAACCAAAGCTGGGGAGTGCACCAGTGGCCTGCCAGCCACGAAAGGTGGCTGCCGGCCACCTGCCAGCCACGAAAGGTGGCTGCCGGCCACCTGCTGGCCAAGAGTGGGCCTCTGCTGGCCAAGGATGGAAGGGTGTCGGCCATCAATGTGGCACTGCCGGCCACTGGTGTGTTATGACACCATTCTGCAACAGAGCACAAAAACAGAGGAAAGATGAGGGTCTCCTTAGGGCATGTGTGTACTGTGCCACTCCATATCATTTCAAAACATCAAGGGAGAGGCACTATTGGATCCAAAACCATCAATCAAGCATGCAATACATGATGGCCAAAGATCCAATCTTGCACAAATTCAATAAATGCAATGCAAACAAGACTTTAAGACCACGGCCTTATCATAAGTGATCAAAGGCAATGGAGACAAAGGGGATTGGCTCATTTTCATCACTTTGAGTATGAGGTGGGCCAATCCACCTTGTGTTCAACATAACGTCCGGTTGAACACGATGCAATGCAAACAACATGCTCATCTTGGCATGAAATGCAAGACCCTAACATGCAAACAACGCATGCACAACATGTTAAGAGACATAAGCATTAAAACTAGTGAAGGATACAACACTAGGACCATGCAATACAATGCTCAATGGACTAAACCAACCCCAAACAGACCTCATGCATGCCAAAATAGTGGCCAAGATGATCTGAAATGATAGCATGAAAGGCAAGAGAATGATGTTCATGCATTGGCTCACAAACAAGGCATAATGCTCAACTCTCAAACACAATTAAAGAGTGATAAACATGAGAGTATAACAAGGCTATATGCTCTGAAATCATGTGTTAAATGATACCATATCACATAAACATCACAAATAAGGCATGCTAGAAGACCTAACGCACAAGGCTAGTAAAGAGCACTACACAAGAAATATGCAATACATAGCCTAAACTACCAAACCAGCTCTAGACAGAGCTCAACCATGCCAAATCAAAGGCCAAAACATGCTGAAATGATAGCCCAAAAGCTTAGACAAGCATGCATACGTATTGGCTCACAAACAAGGCATGAGGCACATCTCTCAAAAGAATTGAAAGAGTGGAATATGTGAGAGTGTGACTACACCATACACACTGAAATCATGTGAGAAAAAAGGCTAAGGCATGCAATCATCACATACAAAGCATGCTAGGGACTTTGAAACTCAAAGCTAGTCAAAGGCCTTTACACTATAGCTATACAAAACAATGTATGCATGACCAAAACCACTTAAAACAGAGCCTAAGCATGGAAAAACATGAGTAAAAGCTTGCTGGAGTGTAGCAAAAAAAAGCTAGAATGGTGGGTTAAAGCATCAAGCATGTTAGGCCAAATAGCAAAATTACACCACAAGTGTAAAAAGCATGCAAGCAATAGCCAAACCAGCCTAAAACGGAGTTATGAAAGGTCTAAAAGGTCACAAAAAATGCTTGAACAAAGCCACAAAGAAGTAGAAACACATGCTCATTTGGTAGGCGAATAACACAAGCAAGCAAGGCAAGAGAAGAGAGGACCACCCCCTCCCATTTTGGACCTCAAAACCACCTTTCCACCACTGAAATTCTCCTGAGTTTCAATGGTAGAAGGGCCATGCAAAGGCTATTACAAAAGCTTCAAAGGATGGCTCAAAAGCTTAACAAATAAGGCATAAAAATGGGTGAAACACCCCCAACTCCCACAAGGCCTCAAACAATCATTTTTAACACTTAAAAATAAAGCTTTTTGTAGTTGAAAGCTAGGCCTAAAACAACATGCAAAGGTGGCTAATATGATATACAAACACAAGCTTAAAAGGGGAATATACTCACCCTTGAAGCATAGTAGCAAGAGGACAACTTCTGAGCCCAAAAACCAGCCTTTTGAACTCCAAACAAACCTTCAAGGACCTCAGCTCCAAGGTAGTGGTGTTTGACTAGGTGTTCCTTTGCAAAAATGTGAAGAAAACTCACTTTAAGGCACTATTGAGCACAATAGAAAGAGAGTGTGTGAGAATTCTAGAGAGAGAGGGATATTTTTGTCTCTTAACTTTCTGAACCCTCCACAAGGGGGAGGGACCTCCCCTTATATAAGCAAAGCAAGGAGAAACTTGCTTGACAAGCTTAAAGCTTGCCTTCCATCCCTCCATATACGTATATGGAGGACGGCTCAGTGAGCCACAGCTGGCTCAAAATATCTGAGAAAATATCTGTTGAAACATGGTGGCCGGCCGGCGGCCATTAGTGGTGGCTGACAGTGCCTCATGGATGGCCGACAGGCCTCATCAATGGCCGGTAGGGCAGATACCATGGCCGGCAGCCCTTGATCGTGGCCGGCAGTGCACTAAAATAAGCACTAGGGAGGGACCAAAGCATGGTCCAAAAATGGGGCAGAAATGAATCAGGGTTTGGAAAGCTCAAACCTGTGACATTCCGCTGCGAAGTTCGAGTGTTCGGAGAACAACCAAGCTTGTTGCTGGATGTACCTGTAAGCACAACCAAGTCTTGAGGATGGTTAAAAATGAGATGTCTACAAAGACGCGTTAGGATTGTTTCGATTAAAAACACTCAGGTGCATCCCAATGTTCACACCACCTTCTCCTCCGCTCCCGTGAGACGCGTTAGGATTGTTTGTATTAGTTAAAAACATTTGGGTGTGCCCAGTGTTCACACCATCCCTTTTCTTCTTCTGCGTGAGACTCGTTAGGATCTCGGTTGAGACCTCGGGTGTGCTCGACGGTTACATCGCTCTTCGCCTTTTCTGCGTATCGCGTAGTTAAGCTTTCATAATTTTCTTACGTCCTTTCTACATGAAATGTAGTTTGGCTTGTTTTTCTCGTGCGTAACGCGTGGTTTTTTTTTCATGTTTGAGATTGCTGTACTTTGTTTTGGTTTGTTTGAATGCGACGTTTTCATTGCATTGCATTTGCACTTAAATGTTTTATTACAGCCTCATTGTAAGATCATAAGTTATGTTCATGCATCATGCATATCACTTGAATCTGGTTTGATTCCTCGCAAAGGGATAGGTAGGTAGCCTGCAGGCGCAACCATTCGTTTTTGACTTGTTTATTCGTCCAAGTCTTCGGCTTTGTCAACAATGGGTCGTCTCTAGGCTTTGACATTAACTTACGTCATTTCATGACTTCCGAGTTCTGTCAAAGAGGGACAACTGTAGACACCCTATTTTTGACCGTCCTCAAGACTTAGATGTCATCGTTTGTACACACAATGATTGTGACTATTTGTGCTCATTTTGGTGCCCAAAGTTCTCGGCGAAATGCCCTATCTTTGAGACTTCAAACCCCCATCTATTCTGTGCCCTGTTTTGGACCAAATTCTTCAAGGCTACAACCCTTGGTGGTCCGCCAACATCACTAGTAGCCAGCCGGCCACATTAGTGGCCTGCCGGCCATTGATGCCTTTTTGCAGATATTTTCTTGACAGCTATTCTAGCTATTGGCACAATGGGTTTGATCACCACACACGTGTATGGACTGATATAACTTAGCCAAAAGCTTGTTTTTCTATAAATATAGGACCTTCTCCCCCATTGCAAAGGGTTAGAAAATTTTGAAGCAAAATTCTCTCTCTCTTGAAATTTTATGCTTGGTTGCTCGTTGTCTCTATACCTTTGCATACACTTCCTTGACCAAAGTTGCTTCTCTTTGGGCTGAGGTTACTTGAGACCCTCTTTGAGCTTTAGAATGTGGTTGTGGCTTTCTTTGTTGCCTAATTTGTGCCTTGGCTTCAAAAGGTATAACTCATGCTTTGTTAGCTTGTTTTACATACTTTCTTTGCCATCTTCTTCTATTGTTTTTGGGTTGTTTTGGGGCTGGTTTTGAACCATAAAAAACTCTATTTTTTTGGCCTAAAGGTAGTGGTTTGAGGCCATTTTCAATTAGGGGGTGGTTCACCCTTCTTACTTCTTTGTTTGTAAAGCTTTTGTACCTTTGTTCACCACTTTCAAACTAACTTTTTTGGGGCTTTTAACCACTGAATTTTAGAGGTTTTTGAGTGACAAAAAACTCATTTTGAAGTCCAAATTTGGAGGGGTTAGCCTCTCCTCTTTGTGTCTTGTTTGCATGCCTAGTTAGCTTCGTATGTTAGCATGTTTTTCTAACTTAACTTAGCTCAAGTCCAGCATGTTTTAGCCTCTGAAATAGCCTAATTTAGCTCTATTTTGGGCTGGTTAGTTCATTTGAGTCTTGTTTTGCATGGTTGTGGTGTAATAGTCCTCACAAGTTGGTGTTTTAGGGTCTTAGACACCTCTTGTTTGAGTTGATAGCATCTTTTTGTGTTGTTTTTCACTCCATTTCAGCACTATGAACTCTGCAACCTCCCTCTTTGCATCACTCTTTCATTTGCTTTTGAGGGTTGTTTCAAGCTTGGGATCCTCTAAGCTTGAGATTGAGGTCATGCTTAATTGTTTAATCCTTTTTGAGGGTTTATTATCAATGGCATGATCTCTCTCTTGCCTTACATTATCCCTTGGTTGACACTTCTTTCATCTTAGAGGACACTTACCAATGGATAAATTGATTAAAGAATGATTTGGTAACTAAAATGTGTAAACAAAATTGGCAAGTAAAAGTGGCAAGATAAGCATTTCTTTGTGTTGCATTGCATATGTTCAAATTGGACATTAATCTGAACACAAGGAAAATGAGGCATTTCATACTCACAAGTAATGAAATGTGCCACTTTCCTAGGTCTCCATTGCCATTGATCATGCATGATAGGGTGATGGCATTTGAGTCTTATTTTTCATTCATTGAACTTGTACAAATTGGTCCCTTAACAATCATGCATGGAAATTGCTTGATTGATGGTTTGAGGGACAAATGTATTACTCCTTTGAGCTTGTTTTGATGATAAAGAGAGGTACACAGTACATACAACCAGTGAGAATACCCTTTCTTTGCCCTGTTTGCTCTCTCTTGCAGCATGGGATTGTGCATCACCAGTGGTCGGCCGACCACTGTTGGACGACAATCCTTCAATGGTGGCCGGCCGGCCACCAGTGAATTTTGGGCAGTGTGCTTGTGAGGCATGGCAGAGTTGATTTGGAGAAGGAAATAGTGCAAAGGTTGTGCAAACAAAGGCTTTCAAGAGCAGACAATGGATGTTCTTCGGGTGAAAAAAGCCGAGCATTCATGCATCCCTGGTTTCCCGAAGCCATTTTGTTAATTTGCTTAGTTAATTAGTTGTAGCGAATTCCAGCAAATGTTGTAACTATTTAGGTAGATTAGTTAATTAATTCATCTTGTAATTAATTAGCTTTGTTGCTTTGTAATTAATTAGTTAAGGGTGTGTTTGGTAACGTTTACGTTTTCAGTTTATATTCATAAAAATTTTATAAATTGATTTTTGTTTATTTTTTGTTTATTTTTAGAAAAATATAAACTACAAACGTGTTTGGTAACTGACAAAATGTTTAAAAAAATTTAAAAATATAAAAAAGAGTGAGAAATGGCAAGTGGTAGCAAGTGGCGGCAGAAGACGGTGGTAGAAAGTGGTGACGGTGGGTGGTGGGTAGCTGGTGGTGGTGGATGGTGGCGGGTGGGTGGTGGCGGTGGGTGGTAGCAGCGGGTGGTAGCGGGTGGGTGGTGGTGGGTGGGTGGTGGGTAGGTGGGTGACGGTGGCGGGTTGTAGCGAGTGGGTGGTGGTGGTAGCGGGTGGTGAGTGGTGATGGCAGGTGGGTGGCGGATGGCTGGTGGTGGTGGGTGATGGCGGGTGGGTAGTGGCGGCAGGTAAGTGGCGGGTGGTGGTGGTGAGTGGGTGGGTGATGGTGGCGGGTGGTGGGTGGTGGCGAGTGGGTGGTGGTGGTGGTGGTGGCGGGTGGCAGGTGGTGGTGGCAGGTTGGTGGCGAATGGTGGGTGGTGGCGGGCGAGTGGTGATAGTGGGTGGGTGGGTGATGGTAGCGAGTGGTGGGTGGTAGTAAGTGGGGCGGGTGGTGGGCGGTAGCGAGTGGGTGGTGGTGGTGGCGGGTGGTGGATGGCGGGTGGTGGCGGGCGGGTGGTGATGGTGGGTGGGTGGGTGACGGTGGCGAGTGGTGGGTGGTAGTGAGTGAGTGGTGGTAGTGGTGGTGGCAGGTGGGTGGCGGATAGCGGGTGGTGGCGGTAGGTGGTGGGTGGTGGTGAGTGGATGTGTGCGTGACGATGGCGAGTGGTAGCGAGTGGGTGGTAGGTGATGGTGGCAGCAGGTGGGTGGCGGGTGGGGGTGGGTGATGGCGGTGGTAGTGGTGGTGGGTGGTGGTGGCGGGTGGATGGCAGGTGGCTGGTTATGGCCAGTAGGTGGCGGGTGGTAGTGGCAGGTGGTGGATGGTAGTGACGGGTGGTGGGTGGTGGTGGTGGTGGTGGTGGCGACAAGGGGTAGATAGTGGTGGCGAGTAGATGGCACGTGGGTGGTGGCTGGTGGTGGCTAGTGGTGACAGGTGGGTGGTGAGTGGTGGTGGTAGGTGGTGGCGAAGGGTGGGTGGTGGTGGAGGAAGACGGTGGTGGAAAATAGTGGCTTGTGGTGGCTAGTGTTGAGTGGTAAAAAAAAAAAAAACTCAAAACTCAAAACAGAAACACATTTTTTGGCCAAATTTATAAACTGAGACCACTGATTTATAAATCAAAAATTTTACCAAACAAGTTTTTATTTGAGTTTTTTAAATTTTTGTAAATATAAACAGAAAACTGAAAACGTAAGTGTTACCAAACGGCACCTAAGTATTTAGCTAATTAGTTTTCTTTGTAATATTTAATTAGCTTAGAATAGTTAATTCATTTCCAATGTTGTAATAATTAGTTAAGTAGCGTAGCTTAGCTAGTTTCATTTGGACCCTCCTTTGCGAGGGCGTAATGTTGTAATAAGTGTGCGTGCGTACGTGCGTGTATGTCTTCCAACCCCACGTCTTTCTCCCTTTTATTTAATCGCTTTTGATGGTTAGATTAGGGACATGTTTCAATTAGCATACCTTATGCTTGTATCCATTCATTCGTCTTGCATGCACCGAGGCTCGGTGCATCATTCAAACTGCATTGTTATTTCAATAATCTTTGAATACGTGTTTGACCGCATGTTATCAAATTGCTTCGTATGTCATATTAGTAGTTAAGCCTATTAATTGCATATTGCATGTGTTGCATTAGTCGTCGTGTATAGTTAGGAATCATGCATATTTTTCTAACTCATATCTTCTTAGCTGGAAGTACTAGGTGAGTTTTTACGCTTTAGCATACTTGCATGATTGTGAATGTTGCCATGTCTAGCATGTTTGCCATGAGGCTAAATGCTTACTTGATAAACTGCTTGCATGCCTGTGGATGAAGGCTTGTTGTTTGAATTGTAACGATTCAACGAATGTGCATTTTAAGCCCACTTTGTTAAAGTGGCAAATCAGTTTTTGTGGCAAATTCGCAAACTTTAAGCCTACTTGAGGTGCCAAATTCAAACCATTCACTACAACAAAAAGCACAAATGGCGACTAAAAAAAAAATTTCGTTGCTGAAAGTAGCACTTTCGGCGACTAAAATGGAATTAGTAGCCAAAAGTGAAGACTTTTGGCGACTAAAACAGTTTAGTAGCCAAATGTATAGTTATTGGCGACTAAAAATAGGTTTAGTAGTTGATTATATGGGTTTTAGCGACTAAAAAAATTTTAGTAACCAAAAGTCAAGGTTTTTGGAGTCTAAAAACATTTAGTAGCCAAAAGTATACGTTTTGGCGACTAAAAAATAGTTTGGTCGCCGATTATACGTGTTTTACCGACAAAAAAAAATTTCGTAGCCAAAAGTGAAGCTTTTTGGCTACTAAAAAATATTTAGTAGCTAAAAGTCAACAATTGGCGACTAAAATTCAGTTTAGTCGCCCAAAGTGGAGGGTTTTGGCGACTAAAATTCAGTTTAGTCGCCAAAAGTGGAGGTTTTAGGCGGGAATTAATTCTTTTAGTGACAAAAAAAGTAATTAGTAGCCAAAAAGTATAGAATTGGCGACTAAAAAACAGCTTTAGTCGCCAAAAGTGGTCTCCTATTTTTTTTAGTAAATAATTTATTTTTTACATAAATTATATTAAATAAAAATAATTATTTTTATATATATAGTTTTGTAGTAATACCGGTCAATATACTATATAAATAATATATGTTGCATTTATATTCATGTGATGTTGAAGTGGCATAGTGGGGAGAGTGTGTTTCTAAAGCTTAGAATATGAGAGGTTGGTGGTTCAAAACTTGGGAAAAGCAGAGGGTAATTTTTTTTTTTTCTGAAATATGCTTTTGGCGACTAAAATGTGTGGTCGCCAAAAACTTGACTATTGGCGACGAAAAAAATAATCGACAAATGTATAAATAATAAAAATAATAATTCACTATTGGCGACTAAAAGATTAGTCTCTAAATGTATAATTTTCAAAAATATAATTGACTATTGGCGACAAAAGCTTTGGTCACTAAAGACCTGTTTTTTGCCGACTAAAACTTTTTTAGTCGCCAATGCCTCCGGCGACCATGAATTCACAACAAAACCGGCGACTAAAATATTTAATCGGGGAAAGTGAAAAGTCGACTTTTGGCGACTAAAAATTTAGTCACCAAAGGTGCTTTTTCTTGTAGTGATTTTTGCAAACAAACATGAGTTGAATTGTTTCAAATTGAGCAAACTAGTCTATACTTGTGCGCATCACATAGTAATGCTAGTTTAATAATCAACAAAAGCACATAATATTGATAAAAAATCATATCATGATTAGTAGAGGCCGATCTTTGATCAGGCGAGCAGGAGTGCTCAATTAATGACCTTCCCCTCTCATACTTAAGTTCTCGAGCCGAGACAACTTTGGTGATGACGGACACGTGGCCTTTGGCACGAGTCATGGGTTTCCTGAATTTTTCCAAAAATAAAATATTTAGGTGGCAACTTTGTATTTGGCAAAGCAATCCAATTTTGGCACTTTTGATTCAAAATCGATTTTCCAAAAAGGTTTGTTGGATTTGGACTCTTTGGTGATTATCAATTTCACATTGCACTTGTGAGATTAGATTCAGAACCATGGAAGTCCGAACTGTAGGGCTTCTTTCAAACCTTCCAAAAGGGGGTGCGAAAAGGCGAGCTACATGGGGTCTACCGGGTTACACTGATTCTCATCCTAGGCATTAGCAGTAATTCTAGGTGCTGGGATACCCGCAGGAGGTGCATAAGATGCAGAAGCCACTGTCGGCTGTTTTTGTTGTTGTTGCGGCCTATTGATGACCTCAACCTGACATGCAGTGACCTCGGCCTGACGAACAGTGTCTTGCTGCATGGTTTCAATTGTTTGCGGAAGGTGCTAAATTAGGTCCTCCATGCTAACCGGGAGATGTTGTGCCTTGGAATGGGCGAGTGATCTCGTGCTGGACTGGATGTAGAAGACTGATCCTAACTAAACGCAGGTGAACTAAAGGGTGTCTACTGAACTTGTGAATTGTGCCTAACTCTCCTCCGTCTGGTAACCGGTGGGAGCGAAGCAAACACATGTTGTCCCCTAACAAGATCTTCGGATCTGTAAAGCCTCCTGATGCGAGTCCAAAACGCTTGGAGGATATCCGAACTGTCCGAAGCAATTGTGATAAGCTACCTAGCAAAATGAAATAAAGCAAAAATCAAGCAAAAATCAAAAACTGCATAGCACCTTAGCTCAGATGTAAACAATACACATATGTAATCAAAGTTGCAGGACTGCACTCAACACTAAATTCTACCCCGAAAACTGATACCTAACTTGCAACTAATACGCACATTCCTGTATAGTTTCACTGTAAAGCACATACTAGGTAAGTGAGATCCAAAACACTCCTATGAGGGGATAGGGTTGCCCTGTCCTAGTTTTTTCAGGAACTAGGGTTCACTATTCAAACAATGCGGTTTCACGTAATCCTGCATTCGGGTAAGCATCATGTCCTAGTTTGGAACAGTCTCTATGGCTTTTGATATGCAACTAGGCCAAATGGTCAAAAAGGGTACCTCGACAAGACTACCTAATATACCTCTCACACCTAACACTAAGAAATGAGAGGAGGATCAAACGGTACAGCGGTAGCCCAGATCTAATTGTTATGTTCCCATCGTGGCAGAGCCTATGAGCGGTCAGCCTTTTGGCAAGCTTTTTCAAGCAAGCCTCTACTAAACCATCCAGGAATAATAGATAGCAAACACAGTGACTTAAATGCACCAATGCAAATGTAGTGCAAAGAAACATATAAATGTAGAGAAAACTTCATATCAAGAGTTCGAGTCAAGTTCTCTAATTCACCAACGGAGTCGCCAGAAACTATAGCTCGGCTTTTTTGTGCCCCCTTTCGGAAACGGTTCTGAATCTAATCTCACAAGTGCAATGTGAAATTGATAAACACTAAAGAGTCCAAATCCGACAAATCTTTTTGGAAAATCGATTTTGAATCAAATTTTCAAAAATAGACTGCTTTGCTAGATACAAAGTTGCCACCTAAATTTTTTTGGAAAAATTTTGGAAACCCATGACTCGTGCCAAAGGTCACGTGTCCGCCATCACCAAGATTGTCTCGGTTCGGGAACTTAGGTACAAGAGGGGAAGGTCATGAATAGATTTGTGTACCTCTACTCGCCCGATCAAAGATCAACCTCTACTAATCATGATATGATTTTTATTAACATTATATGCTCTCATTTCAGTTTATTAGGCTAGCATTACTATATGATGCGTGCACACAAGATATAGACTAGTTTGCCCGAATTGGAACAATTCAATTTCACGTTTGTTTTTCGAAAAGGGTTTGAATTTGCCACTTGACAAAGTGGGCTTAAACGTACATTCATTGAATCATTCCAATTCAAGCAACAAGCCTTCATCCACAGGCATTCAAACAGTTTAACAAGTAAGTACTTAGCCTCATAGTAAGCATACTAGTCATGGCAATCACTTACACTTATGCAAGTATGCTAAAGTAGTAAAAACTCACCAAGTACTCCAAACTAAGATAAAACAAAAAAGTTAGAAAAATATGCATGATTTCTAACTATGCAAGATGGCTAATGCAACTAAAATAGGCTCGGCTACTTAACGTGTTATTTATAACAATTTCATAGCATGCGTTTAAACGCGTATTCAACGAGGTATTGAAATGACAATGCAGTTAGAATGATGAACCGAGCCTCGTCGCATGTAAGACAAATGGACGCAAACATGAGTATGCTAATTGAAATATGATGCTCCTAATCTAACCATCAAAAGCGGATAAATAAAAAGGAAAGAGACGTGGGGTTGGAAGACATACACATTATTACATCATTTCGCTCTCACAAAGGAGAGTCCGAACGAACAAACTAAGGTAATTAGCAACTAATTAAGCTAAAGCTAATTAAGCTAACTATTACAAAACGAAATAAATAACTAGCTAAACTACTTAACTAATTATTACAACACTTTGAATTAACTAACTAGTTAACTAACTAATTAAGTAATTACAACACAAGTGTAATTAATAGTAAGTATTTAAACTAAGTAACTAACTACTCCGCCTCGGGAAACGGAGGATGTGTATGCGCATACCCAGATTCCACCCAAAAAGACCACCATTTTGCTCTTGAATGCCTCTGTTTGCACAGTTGAGCATTTTCAGAATAACTTTGCTCCATCTTACCAACACTCTACTGAGTTTTGCATCAGTGGCCAGCCGACCAAAGATGAAGGTTACCGGCCACCTACCGGCCATGAAAAATGGCCTGTCGGCCATTGATGCCTAGGTTCATCTTGCTGTAACAGAGGATAAACAGATCATATACAGGGTATTTTCAAGGATTGTTTGCATAATTCATCCCTCATTTCATGAACAAATCCAAGGAGTGGTGAACCTGAGCCACAAACCACTAATTCAAACAATTTCATTGCATGATGGTCTGTGAACCCAAGAGTACAAGTTCAATAAATGCAAAATAAGACACAAACTTCCTCCCTTTCATGAATGATCAAGGGAAGAAGTTGATCTTGGAGACTTAAATCATTTCATCACTAACAAGTATGAAATGGTTCAAGCTTCCATGTGTTCAATTAACTTCTGATTGAACACAACAAGACACAATCAAATTCTTATCTTTGCACAATTTTAGTCCCAAGTTTACTCATTTTAATTACCCTTTCATTTTTTAACTTGGTGAGTTAAAGTCCTCTAAAAGAGAAGGAAGTGTCAAACAAGGGGTAGTTTAAGGCAAGAGAGAGGTGTCATGTCGTTAATAATGAACCCCCAAAAGAGGATTAAACCATTAAGCATAGACCTCAATCGCAAGCTTAAACAGTCCCAAGGTTAAAACAACCCTCAAAGCAAACAAAGAATGAAGAAATGAGGGAGATTGCAGAGATTATACTTGCTGAAATTAAGTAAGAAAGACACTAGAACAAGGCAATCAACTCAAACAAGTGGTGTCTAAAGGCCTAAAATACCAAACTTGTGAGGACACTTACACTAGAAGCATGCAAAACAAGACTTGAATGACTTCACTAACCCAAAAAAGAGTTAAAATAGTCCAAATCAGAGGTTAAAACATGCTGGAATTAAGCTATAAATGGCTGAAAAATTAAGGTAACACATAGCATAAACTAGGCTAGCAAACAAGACACAAAGAGGGCAGGCTAACCCCTCCAAATTTGGACTTTAAAATATGATTTTAGCCACTAAAAAAGCTCTGAAAATCAGTGTTTAAAAGCTTGGAAAAAAGATAGCAAAAGGGTTGGAAACAAAAGGGAAAAGGCCTTCAAAATAAGGTGTAAAGAAGGGCTATCAACCCCTCAACCTTTAATGGCCTTAAACCCAAGCTTCAACCCAAAAAACACAAATTTTTGATAGCCCAAAACAATGGAAAAATAGTAGGAATAAAAGCAAAGCAAGCAAGCAAATAAGTGAATCCTTATACCTCTTGAAGAGAAGAAGCAATTCCAAGCAACAACACAAGCAAAAAAACATCTTTTAGAGCTCAAACCAAGCTCAAAAGTACCTCAGCTCCAAGATAAAGAGATTTGGTTAAGGGTGTATAAGCAAAGGTTGAAGAATTGTAGGCTAAAGTGTAGAGATTTGGTAGAGAGAGAGGAAAATTTTTAAGCTCAAAATTTTCTAACCTTTAAAACAATATAAGAGGTCTTCTATATATAGAGAACCAAGCAATTCCCTCAAAAACATCCAGCCCTACACGTGGGTGAAGATGCATGCATCTATGCAAACAAGTGGCATAACTGGCATAAAATATCTACAAAACACATTGATGGCCGGCAAGCCACATCAGTGGCCGGCAGCCTCTAGGGATGGTCGGCAGGCCACCAAAGGTTACAGGCTAGAAAGACCAAGGCCTGGTCCAAAAATGAGACAAAAGGGTGTAGGGTTTGAAAGGCTCAAAGTTGTGGCATTCTGCTGAGGACTTCGAGCACTGGACAAACATTTAAACTCATTATCAGATGTGCATGCGATGACGTTCAAGTCGTAAGGGCCATAAAAAATGGGGTGTCAATAACATGCACAACAGACGAATACACAAATCGATTTTTCTTTTTAACAAATTTTTTTTTTTTTTGATTTTTTTTTATTTTTGCAAATTTATATACATACCATCTATACATATCACATACAAACAATATACAAAATACATACCACATATATACACATACACATACAAAATATATACATACAAACTATATACATATACGAAGACATACATACATACATATATATATATACACATACAGATATACAGATACATATTTATACACAAATACATATACATATGGACACATACACACATATAGATACATATGCAATATATATACATATTATATATATATTATACATATCACTCTCTCTTCCTTGTTTTGTCTCTCTCTCTCTCTCTCCCCCTTGTTCGTCTTCGTCGAGTGCCGTATCTGGCATGCGATTTCAACAATCACGGCACCTGACCGACAGCAGTTGAACCGGCCTCGTTTGTCAAAGATTGCCTCTGCAATCCTTCTTCTCTTAGCCTTTTCTTCGTCTCCATTCTCTTCTTAAACTGCGGCATGTGAGAGAGCAGAGTAGAAAAGTTGCAAACTCTCTCTGCCATTACTCTACCAATTTTCTCTTCGGAGGCATTACTCTATTCTGACATGGCCTCTTCTCGCCGTCCTCTCACTCTCTTCTCCGACCTTAAAGATTCCCCAACCGAGAATGCTAAGGCTAACAACTTTGAGCCTCGACAGAGTGCCCCTGCCACTGCCCTTGTTCTCAATTTTCCTGCTCTGTCAGTCGATCAATTGATGGAAATGCAATATGATATCGATGCCAACCACTTCACATTGAAGTCGTATGTGAAGATGGTGACTGCAGTCTCCAATTTGTCCCACAGGCTGTAGAACAAGACAAGTGAGGTACATAGATTAAATGCATAACTCTCTCTGCTTCAGCATATGTACAAAGATACTCAAGAAGAGATTAGCGCAATGAAGAAACAAAATAAAGAGTTGAAACGACAAGCCACCTCCGTGGCCCAATTTGAAGTTCCTTTGTATTCCTCATTTGACGACCGACGGGGAGTAATATCTTTCGGCAGCTCTACCAACGTCAAGGCAAAGTCTTCAAAGCCTCTCGAGAGTGAAGATGTAACGAGGCAGCTAATGCTAGACTTGAACAAAAAAGTTGTTTGCCAATGAAGTCGGTTATCTTTGCCGCCGGGCTGCTACTAGAATTTGAGAAAAAGTCCCTCTGTTTTTTGTATTTTCAAATTTTTTTTTTTTTCATTTTTTGTTTTTGCTTAGGAAGGAGCACCAATGCTTCAGATGTTTTTTTTTTTTTTTTTTTGAATTTTTTTTGCTCTTTCTTTTTGTAATGTTGATGGAGGCTTCACCATAAATTTTAATAAAATAAGTTCTGTTGTTTGCACATCATGGCATGAATGGCACAACACTTGACCATGAAAACATTTTGTTTAAACTTGAATTTGGGAATGATTGAAATGAGTTCTGAATTGGACATTGAGCCCTCAACTGACTAAAAATAATATTAAAAAAATGACTCAATAAAACAACAAAGCAAAAGCAATCTAAACGCACCTATTTACACTTGCTAGAATGTAAATGACATAAAACTTCATCGCGAGCGTAATGATAAACACCGCGTGCTTGGTTTAGAATATTGTGGGCGCAACATTCGCAGGCATGGTTTACAATATCAGGGACACGATGTCGAAAAAAAAGACAATCAGCTAACTAAAGGGTTCTGTTACAACGATTACGCACTTTCTGGTGAGTGATTAACAATGTAAATGGAGACTTTTGAGAATACGGGGAAGGACATAAAACCTGACCCCTGTGCCCCTAGTTCATCACTTTGACTATTTTTTTTAGTTTTCTTGTAAAAGGTTTTGATCGACATGAGAGTTAGATTAGTATTGTTCCACTCTCTATTTTGAAATCATGTAAGCCAAACTATGAGCACAAAAAAAATTTCCTTTTTAGTCCAAAGAATGAATAGTTTTGCAAAAATAAAATAATTTTTAAGAAAATCAGTCGACTTCATTAAAAATCATCAAAACCTATTTTCGCAAATGGTCACTACCCGACTAACATGAAATCAACCCTTGAGATGTACAACCTCAAAATCAAATAACTCAAGCATGATGCACCACTTGATGTATCTTGCAATCGAGCATTCCATGAAAAAGAGATAGGACAATCGAATTGAATGAAGATAACCCAATTGAACATTGATAGGGTAATCGAGTTGGATAAGGATAAACTAATCAAACATGGATGAGACAAGCAAGTTGAAAACGGTTGGGGCCGAACTTCAGGATGAAGCTACCTACATATCCCAAATATAGGAATTAAGCCTTACGTAGCTCCTAGTAAGACTCACTCAAGTATTAATACTCTCCTTTTGTGCTCTAACTTTTGCTAAAGCTACCCTTCTGGGTTTTCGACCTTGTGAGATGTTCTTCAATTTTTCATTTGTTCATTTAGTTTTTCTTTTTCTATTTTTTTATTTTTCATTTTTTATTTTATTTTATTTCTTTTATTCACGCTATAACTTTTGCCTGGGTTGCCCTTTCGAGTTTTCGGGCCAACTAGCCTCTCAAGGGTAGTACTTTTGTAGCTTGTCCATGTTGATTGGTTGTAGATCTCTAGGCCATCTAAATCCAAGAGAATGACTGCTCCTTCTGATTAGATAGACTTGATGATATAAGAACCCGTCTAGTTGGGTGTGAATTTTCTCCTAGGGTCGTGGACAAGAACTTGATTGTCCTTCATCATTAAATCTTCTTCTCTCAGATTCTAGAATTTGACTTTCTTTCTGGTCTCCGTTAGCTTAAGAAACGATCCAATTTGAATCTCTGATCACATCCAACCTTATTACCTATAGTTCTAAGGTTGTTTCCAATTCGGTTATGCAAGCCTTATACTCTGGTTGATTATTGGACACTTAGAATCAAAGTTTGAAAGCTAGGGGGTCGGGCCTCAAGTCAAGAGGAATCCTATGTTGTACAATCTCATGATCAATTCTAGCCATGACTTCGTAGGACCATGCAAAAACTTTTTTTGAAACCTTTTAATAAAGTAACTAATCGCTTGCATTTTTCTGAAGACAACATGGAGCCAATTTAGACCAAGCGAGGATCCTTCTCAATACCTACATGAACTGAAATAATCTCATCCATCAAGGGCTTAGCACTTCTTTCTCCCAGTCGATCAAATTTTGCAAAGCCCGAGGAATTTCTTCCTTTTCATTTTTATCAAAGTTTTGGAAAAAGTTTTCAAAATTTTTGGTCAATGCAATAAACTAAAGGCACAAAGAAATAGGTAGAATCTATGGCACTTTTATTCAAAAGAAACTCTGACTCAGTGATGACAATAGACTCAAAAGAAAATGACAAAGAAGACCTAGACAGGACAGAGATGTCTAGGTTAGCACTCCCAAAATCAACATATTCCAGCTGACTAGACTAACTTGAGTCTGACTTGGACTCCACAAATTCGATGGAATCAGACTCGGACTCAACATCTGATTCAAAACTTGAAATGAAACCTCAAATTGCTAGTTTAAGTGCGTGCAATCAACAAATGGTCATTCCCCTATCACAGAAATGGTCTGATATCCCATACGTTCTAGGGATTCACACTGGTAGACTTTGTGGGATATCATACTTTTCTAAAACTATGGTGTTACAACTACTTTGCAAACAAAAAAGAAAACAGAAAAGAAAACAAAAACAAGACCCCAAATCAGAATTCCGACAGCACTTCGGCTCAATTTGCACAACTGATCACTGTGTGCCCTACTGAAAAACTGAACTACTCATTTGAATTTGAGAATCCCTATATAGATCTCATACATTCCACATAGCACATAGCAAGAAAGAAAACAAACACCTCTATCGGGGGTAAGGTTACCTTGTCTTAGTTTTGAAATGATCTAGGGTTTCACTATTCAACGAAGCGGTACCATACATCCTAGGAATGGGAGAGCATTCTGTCCTAAGTTGGGAAGGTGCTATAGCTCACTATAAGTACAAGGTTAGCTCTATTTTTAGGGGTTGAAGTCAAGGTGACGTAACCAAAGCGTCCTTTAGTTAATATCCCAGGAAGTCAAAAGAGTCAATATAGCCTCTCTTTGAAGTCCGATAACCTTAGATAGCGGAGTTATCTTCTTGACAAATCTTAAAAAGTATTAACACAACGTCTTAAAAGTAATGTGGAGATAGATATAGTGTTACAAAAAGCTTGCATGTGCTCCCACCAGTATCTGGGCAATACAGGGACTTTAAGTGCACCAATGCAATAAACATATAATTAAAAAAACAATTTCAGATCATGGAGTTCGAGTCAAGATTTCTTAATATCCCCAACAGAGTCACCAAAAACTGTCACCTCGCCCTGAGGGTACCGGTGCACGCTAAACAGTTCGGACCCTTAATTTCTTTGATCTAGTCTCACTAGTACAATGTGAAACATAGATGAGAGTCCAAATTTGACAAATTTTTATAGAAAATCCATTTTACTGCAAAACCTAACCAGAAATAGACTGCATCACCAGATCTTAGAGTTGCTACCTAATATTTTGGAAAAATTAGAAAACCAGTGACTTGTGCTAAGGCCACTATTCGTCGTAACCAAGGATGTTTGGCTCAAAACCTTAGGTATGAGAGAGGAAGGTCATTGATTGAGCACCCCTGCTCACCCGATCAAAAGATTGACCTCTGCTAAACCATAATATGAGTTTTATTTACTTTATATGTTCATATTCCGATTATTTAATAAATCCTAAAATTTACTACGTGAAGCAAACAAGTATAGGCTATGCCATTCATTTTGGAATAATCTGATTTTACGTATTTTGAAAGAGTTTTGAAGATGTACAACTTAAAGAAATTAAGTTTACAAACATGAAAACCAACATCATTCCAAATTAAGTGACATAATCTCCATCCACCATTCATACAGTTATATCAAATAAGCAAGTAGCCACATGGTAGGATGCTTAAACATAGTAAAAAACACACACACAAGTGGGACGCTAAAACATAAAAACTCACATATTTACTGATGTCCCATGAATAGTTACATAACAAAGTTAGTAAAACATGCATGATCTTATATACAAAATTCTAATGCAATTTAGTCATGAGATGCAACTAAAGATTTAACTTCTAATATATGACATGTGAATCATCTCAAAAACATGAGGGAGCGCACATAATCACATCCGAATTGATTAAATTCATAGATGCAAACTTAGCCGAATCAAGATACATGACATGGCTGACACGTGACACTGACTGGACTTGCCCAAAAAATGAATTCAATGATGCTGGGGAGCGTTTTGAACCCTAATTGAGGGCTTACTATGAACCTTATCCATTCTAGCAAAGTCTCAGCTTGTGTTGTATTTTTTCTCAAATAATATTTAAGCACTTTAAACCAATAAGAAGCAACAAAGACACAAACACCTCACACAACATTTATATTGCTTTTTTATTTTTCTTTTTCTTTTTTTTTCTATTTCATGATAAATATAATATAATTAATAAATAACATATATATACATTAGAGATGTGCATGGTGGTTTCATCAACCACCGCACGAAAAATATATATTATTATTATTATAGTATAATAATATAATAATTATAATAATATAATAATATACAACATAGTATAATTAATATATTATTTGCATTATTATTAAAATAAAATAAAAACTACATATTTAAAACAGTAGAAAAAAATGCAAGAAAATAAAGAAATTAATAATCAACTAACCGTTTCTACCATGTTGTTATCATATATTTAAAGAAAAGAGAAATAAAAAGGAAAATAAATGAGAAATGTGCGAAAACTCATCTTTGGAGGAAAAGATAAATTTTCTGATTACCAAACTTTCTTTCTAACACCCTTACGGCTATGGAGTATACTTTGAGATCTCAGTAAGAAATTGCAAGTTTGAGTTTTAATAGAATTTTTGGGTAGTATATATTAATAGATAGAAAGATTTAAGATTTGTTGAAAAAAAAATTATTTTCCCTAAATTTTCTCTTCTCAAGACTTTGTGAAACAAGATTTTTTCAAAATTTTCTCTATTTTTTTTCCCTCTTTTTTGAAACAAAATCTTCTTTCTCAAAATTTTCTCTCTCTTTTTTTTCCTCCTTTTTTTGAAACAAATTCCCCCCCTTCCCCTCCCCCTCCCCCTCCCCCTCCCCCTCAAAATCTTCTCTTTTTTCTTCCTTTTTTGAAACAAAATTTTTTTCTCAAAATTTTCTCCCTTTTTTGAAACAATTTTTTTTTTTCCAAAATTTTCTCTCTTTTTTTTTTTTTTTAAACAACAAAATGAGGGATATTTATAGGCTTCCAAAACACCCAAAACACATGCCTTTCCATGCGGTATCTCTAAACCATGTGGCTTGCTATGTGGTATGAGAGTCGGTTTTCCAAAACTGCTAAATTTTTCAAAAAAAGAAAAACTTTAGAATTTTTTTTTTTTTTTGGAATAGATAGAAAATAATTTGGCCAAAATGGGTGTAAGGTTGGAATTAAAGCGTAAATCTGATTTTTCTACTGAGAAATTCGTAAAATAGCACATTTTAATTTTCATTATCGGGTGCTCGGAAAAAATCGCCCAAGTCTTAAGGCTAGTCAAAATGGGGTGTCTGCAAAGACACAGTCGCAGCCGTGGACAAGAATACCGCGAGCAAGAATGCCCAAGTCGCAGCCTAACCTTGCAGGCCATGCACTTTTCGCGCATACAAGAACCTGAAGGGTACATTTGATCGGGGGCGCAACACCAAAAACCACAGGCGCAAACAAGAAGTTTGCGAGCGCGACACCCCTTTCATAGGCATAGAGAGGGTGGCTTGCAAAAGTACTGGGAGGTGTTTTATATTGCGGCCTAGTTGCATCCCCTTGCGAGCGCGACCTAACAACACCGCGGCTACAAACAAGGAGGTCGCGAGCGTGACCTAAGGACATAGGGAAAGATTCAGCCAACCTATTAAGGCCTCGTTTGGGAACAGGCTTTTTTAGTAACTTTTTGACTTTTTGGCTAAAATGTGATGTAAAAAAAACTAATATGTTTTGGATAATTTTTTTACTTATTACGAAAAGATGTACAAAAAGTAGAGAGAAAATAGAATTTGACTTTTTGGTATGAGTTATTGACTTTTTGATATTTTTAATAACTTTTTAATTTTTTAACTAAAAGGGACACTTGTCAAACAAGGCCTAAGTATAAAATAAGGTTCTCAGAGACAACTAAAACTAAGGATGAGTCAAACCAAACTCCAAAGTAATCACAACACCCCCAACAAGAGTACAAAATTAACGGGTCTAGATACGGGCAGCTATAGCACCCAACCTAGATTTGGAATAATGATATTTTTGATTTTTTTTGTGCTTTTGGCTTATTATTCAAATTCATTGTATAGGTAGTTGCAGGGATAGTTATCACATGTACCCTTTATGATCATAATAGAATTACAACAACCATAAACATAACTCTAATTTTGGAGGAACACATAAATTTTATATTATTGTATGTTCGTGTGTAATTTATAATTTTTATACATTTCCTCTTCTCTGTTTTTTTGTGAATAAATATTAGAGATCCTGATTCGTAAATTCTACCCAAATAATATGGAAAGAGTTTGGTATTAGGTGGTTGACATGAAATAATTTATGTCATTGTGGATAAATTTAAAAGTTATATTTCAAAATTTTTAAGTTAAAAATTATAAAATACAGTATAAGTTCAAATTTAATATGATGTTTGTGAGTTTTATTTCTCATATATTAATTGAAGCTTTGGCAACTTATCACAATTAAAAAAAGTATACAATTTTTAAATTTTTGACATTTTTTTGAAGTTAACACACACACACACACACAAAAAAAAAATTCTTAAACTAACGCTAGTATGAGTAGATTGTGGGCCTCTCTCAATGGCCACTGGACTGAATTCACATGCATGCAGATGCAGTTACTGTTAGTTTGCACTTTCCCCTTGCCATTGTTACATATTATATCTATTAAAGTTTGGTTTTCTAATACACTTAGTCATATATGGGTTTATTATAATTTTTTATTCCTAAATTATCGTTAAATTATTTATTATAATTTTTTATACTTAAATTATCATTAGATTATTTATTTAATTTTTTAAATTATCGATTGAATTTATATTATTTCTAAATATATAAATCACAGTCAGCTTAGTTGCTCACTATCGATTAAATCTATTAAAATTTTAAAATATTTAATTCATATTTATTTAGTCTTTAAAAAGGTTATAAAAATAAAATATATGTCTGTAAGTATTAAAGGACACTTTGCTCATAAATCGTTTTCACTCTCTTCATCAGTTTTTTCTATCTCTCTCCATCTTCTCTACTTCCACATTTAATGGGACTTAAGATTTAGTTTGGTTTGATCTCTCTCTCTCCCCCTTCTCTACTTCCCCATACAATTGCCGCCGTCCTCAACGCGAAAATTTCTCAGAAAATACCTAATAACCTCTTCTCGGCCGTTCTCAACCTGACATGTCCTCATTTGCGACGACGACGTGAGATCTGTTTATGGTTTTTTAGGGTTTGTGGAGATTGGATCGAGATATATTGATTTGATCACTATGACAGCCGAGTTCATCGAAATACATATGACTTTGTTGATGTAAAGATCTGAGCCATGGTTTATTGATGTTGTTTATTACTTTTACCGTATCATCAATATAAATATATATTTTAATACCATTATTTAAAAGAATAAAGATTGGGATCCCCTTTCTTCCACCCCTTTTGATCCCCTTTCTTTTTTGATTGATCACTTTTTCTTTTTCTTTTTCTTTTTTTTCTCCTCCTCCAATCACACTACAACAAAAAGCACCAACGACGACTAAAAAATTGAATTTCGTCGCTGAAAGTTGCACAAATGGCGACTAAATCCATTTTAGTCGCCAAAAATGAAGACTTTTGGCGACTAAAACCATTTAGTAGCCAAATGTATATGTATTGGCGACTAAAAATCAGTTTGGTCGCCTATTATATGGGTTTCAGCGACTAACACAATTTTTGTCGCCAAAAGTGATGGTTTTTGCCGACTAAAACAATTTAGTAGCCAAAGGTGCTGGTTTTGGCGACTAAAAAGCAGATTGGTCGCCGATTGTAGCTGTTTTGGCGACTAAAACCAGATTAGTCGCTGAAAGTGAAGCTTTTTGGCTACAAAAAAAAATTAGTAGCTAAAAACTGAGTATTGGCGACTAAAATTCAGTTTAGTAGCCAAAAGGGGACGTTTTTGGCGACTAAAAACAGGTTTAGTCGCCAAAAGGTGTGTTTTTACACGCAACATTTTTTTTTTAGTGACTGCAAAATTAATTAGTAGCCTAAAATTGTAGAATTGGCGACTAAATAATGGATGTAGTCGCCAAAACTGAGATAAATTTTTTTTTTAATACAATGGATAATTTATTTTTACATAAATTATATTTGAATATATATAATTATATTTATATATATTATGTTGAAAGTAATATATAAATAATATAAGTTGCAATTATATTCATGTGATGGTTGAGTGGTATAGTGGGGTGGCGTGTCTCCTTAAGGTTTGGAGCTTGGAGGTTGCAGGTTCGAAGCGTGGGAGATGCTGAGGCACAGTGGGAAAAATTTTTTTTTTTTTGAAAAATGCTTTTGGCGACAAAATACTGTGGTCGCCAAAAAGAGTGACAATTGCCGACGAAAAAAGTAGTCGCCAATTGTATAAATAATTTTAAAAAAAAAACGCTATTGGCGACTAAAACTTTAGTCGCTAAATGTATAATTTCACAAATGGAATCGACTATTGGCGACTAAAACTTTAGTCGCTGAAGACCTGTATATTGCCGACTAACTAATCTTTAGTCGCCAAAGGTATTGCCGACCGTGTATTGGCGACCACAGCAGCGACTAAAATATTTAGTCGGGAAAAGTGAAAATTTTACATTTGGCGACTAAAAATTTAGTCGCCAAAAGTGTTTTTTCTTGTAGTGTCACCACCCGCCACGTGTGTGTGGGGGTGGTGGGGGTTGAAGTTTGAGGGGGTCTAAATCACTGCTGTATTTAAAATTATGCAGTCCTATGTGATTGATCTCATACCACAAATTGGACAGTTAATATCACATGCTAGTGCCTGCCCAGGTGTAACCCTCATGGTGCATGTCCTATATGACCAATACATATCATACATAGAGGATTGTGCTTATATAATCTCGACCTTCGTTGGGTAATGACTTTTTTAATTGATTTTTTAAAAAAAAATTTAGTTCGTGACTTTTTTATTCGGTTGGTGTTCTTAATTGACTTTTTTGACTTTTTAGTTTTGAAATGATGGATTATTTTTTTATTTTTGTGATTTTTGACTTTTTATGATTTTTTGATTTTTTTTTTTTTATCCTTTTGTAATTTTTTAGCCCAACACAAAAACCAAACAATCTCTTAATCTCAATGTAGCAATTAACATATAAATACATGTCACACATAATAAATAATTTAAAAAATTATCGTTAGATTATTTATTGAGACTCCCTTTTTTAGAGACCCCACAATCCCCTTTGGATCTTCACTATTAATGGTATGTGTCACACCCCAAATCCGGGCATGACCGGCCGTGGCCCACAAAGACTTAGCCCAAGGCACACGTAAGCCTAAACATGAATCCAAAACCATAAAGAATAAATGTGTTGATAGCTCAGAAATAAATAAATCAACACTCAATCCAGTGATATACCACAAGTGAAAAACAAGTCATAACCAACTTCCTAAAAATATATATATACTAAATGGGACACAAACTGCCCACAAAATAAAATAATTCTAAATAAAACCCAACCACAATGTATACACAAAACTCGACAAAGCAACCTAAAACAAATTAAATAAATGCCCTAGAGGTCCATGCAATTGAATCCCCGCTACGCCATGAGTCCACTCTAAGTCCTTCTAACACCTGAAAATGGTAAACAACTAAATCAGCTGATAGCTCAGTGAGTAGCAACATGGATAGGGTTTAATTTCAAAATAAGATATATATCACAGAAACTAGATTGGCATACAGTTTGGTAAATACAATCTGTTTCAAAAAGAAGGTTCCACAATTCAACACTTAAAATATTCATGTCTCACAAGAACATGATAAACGACATTTTTAACTTAAAACAGATTATAACATGAACACCAATAATTTTCTGGGTACCAAGATGAACAAATAATATGCCACACAGTTCTCAAGGCTATAAGCCCCGTTGGATCCAATACCGATCTAAGAGTCATCCTCAGGGGGGCACCTGGGCCTTTTCTCAAAGACGATCCGATTGAAGGTCACTTAGTTGTTTTTAAAAGTTTTTTCCTTACAATCGTTGAGCACTAGAGTCATCACGGCCCAACTCGGATCTGTTCCCTAGTGGCCAGAGTCACCACACACAATGGAATAATTTTCCTGGACTAAATACACACATGGTCCCAATAATCAATACACATCAGTTTCGCAAAACATGGTGGTTCATCATTATAAACATGAGACCAAAACAAATAGTTTACAGTATGCCAAGTTCACACATGTTTCAGAAATAATTTGATTCAATTGATAATATAATAATTTATCAAAACAGTTTAGTCTTGAAACAACAATTTAATTTTCCAACAGTTCAGGGTACGGGAACATTTGTAAAAATACGTAGCATGAAACTACTCACCTGAAAACGAAATAATATAATCCTCGAATAGAGTGTAAAAGTCCAACTAGTGCCCTGAACCAAGTATAAAAACCACACGTCACAACTAATTTAAAAATACTAAAAAAATAGGAACTAAGTAACCTCAACTAAAGCGCACTAACTCGGCTCAACCCAACTCACCGTTACTCTTAAATATTACCTAAGTTCATGTTCTTCAAGGTTTAAAATCACCCAAGACATGGGTTCCGGTCAAAACTTAATTAATTGTGACTTTAAGATAAAACAGAATTTCAAACAAGCCTTCCCAACCTATTCGCTAACTTTGAAAATTACAAAACTCACTCCACGCTATTTGAAAATTTTCAATATCCTCCAGATATGATCTAATATATCCTAAGTTTCAAACCCAATTGGTTTCACTTGATTTGCTTATCAAAATAATTATCTACAATTTATTATATCCAAACAGGTTGTTTTCTGCAGCACTTTAAAGAAATTGACGGTTCTCTTAATATACACAAGCAATCAATGCAAGGCCAAAAACGTACAAAACTAGACTCGTAACCGGTTCTAATGACACTAATTTGATAATTTTTGGATTTATACCCAAAGAGAACAACACTCCCGAATTTACTGTTTCGGACTAGTTTCCTGGACAGATTTGAATACCTCAATTTATATAGATTTTGACTCCCAAAAATTATGAAAAAATTCAGATATGCAATTCAATATGTAACTGATCTACTATAAAAATTTCATTTCAAAATTCATCCGTTTGATATGATTTCTTGATTTTTAAAGTTCGTGATTATGCACAGAATTTTTTTTAACTAAGAATAATACACATTCTTTGTACATCAATTTAACTCCTCAAATTTCTTAACAATATATATATATATATATACAAAATATATAAGCCTACAACCTCCATGAATGAATAAAATAATAATGGAATAAGGATAAAAACAAAACCAAAAGGAAGAAGAAAGATAAAGACCCACCACACCCAAAAATTCCCCCTTGTTTGCAACCTTTCTTTTCTCTTCTTCTTTTCTCTCAACCTTTCTCTCTCTCCCGTGGTGGCTCTTGCTGCTGTTATGAATAGTATGAGGCAACCTAGGGTTACATATGTATCTACACAAAAAGGCCCTAAAATATTATCTTTATATTACTTTATTTTCTAACACATTAATTAAATAAAATATAACTATTATTATAACAATATATACTTACTATCTTGCCCTCAATATTTAAGAAAAATAAAAAATAAATCTTGCCTCTAAATTAAATGCTTTCACCACAAATTTATTTTAAGTTTAAAATTAATTAAAAGATCCTCCAATAATATTTAATTTGCATCTTAGAATTCACTACCAAAATATTTGAGATTGTAATATTATTATTTAATTATTTACTTAATTTTTATATTCGGGTTCTCACAGTATGAGTCCCACACATACATCAATGATGGAGATCTAAAGAAAATTGTGGAAATTTTCAAAAAATGAGATCTCAAACATTTTTCTTTAGCATATATATATGCCTACTCACTCAAATGTGTGAACATAGTTGACATATATGTCTAGTCATGTAGTAAAATATGAAAGAAGAAAAAAAAAATCAAAAAAATTCAAAATATTGTTAAAAAATAAAGTGTGAACTTAAAGTATGATATAATTATAATTAAATGAAATTTATATACTTCATTTTTTTATGGGTAAATTATTCTCATTGTCTTTCTAACTGGATCATTACAATTTTAATTATATCAATTTTGTCTACAATTATTTACACTGTATTAAATATTAATTTATCCAATTAATTATATACAAATCACATACAAAATAGTCTATTTAAAAGAGATTTTAAGCATTTCGAATAAGATATAAACCTCTCAATCACTTTGAAGAGAGCAAATAGACTATTTTATCCATTGTTTGAGTCGGATTTTTAAAGAGTCTTCATCAGTTGGACATAATATGAAATTTTTAATGATAAAATTGAAGCAATTAGAATTGCAATAACTAGATTGATATAAAAGATAAATTAAAAGCATTACGGATATTATTGTTATTATTATTATTATTACAACATTATTTTATATGAATGGGAGGGATGGTTAGGACTTACCAGTGGAAGAAGGATGGGGATGCCTTCTTGTTGTTGGTGGTGGTGGTTGTTGTAAGGGTAGAAGAGGAGGGGATGGATAGGGAGAGAAGGGCCCCTCCATCTGTGTAGGATAGTGGAGGCGAGATGGTCCTTGGATACGTTGCGCCTGGGGTGCAGGAAATGTTGCCCATGAAGCTTGCATGGAATATCCATAAAAATATGGAGAGCCCATGGTTGATGATGACCCTCCGTAAACTTGATGGTAATATTGTGCATGTTGAAGTTGTGGGTTATACAAACTCTGCCCAATTACATAACATATGATGTGAATTTAGAAAAGTTATATTGTAAAAATATATATATATATATATATATTGAAAAATATGGTTAAATTAAAGTTTTGAAGCCATATAAACCTACGGATGGGGTTGGCTCGGCCCAACCGCACGCAAAATATTAGGCTCAGCTTTCTCCAATGTACTGGTGGGTCAAGCCAATATGCAGGCCAAGCCTCTCACGGGTGAAGTAAAATTGTAAGGGCATCACGGGTCAACTAGACTTGCAGGCCAACCAAAGGGTTTAGCCGAACACGTTTGGACTGTTTAGTTAAACTTATTTCAAACAATTTTTAATTTTAACAATTTATTTTAAGTAAAAAAAGTTGATTCTGAGAAGCTGCTCACCCCTTGCTTCTGATTATCAGGTTCTGCTGTGGACATGTTAATTCACAATTATACTCTTAAATTTTTTTATTTTTTATTTTTTTAAAAATAGAAAAAAACCCAAATTGACTATAAAATATTATTATTATTTTTATGAAAAATGTAGACAAATAGTGAATAATAAAAAATAAAAATTAATTGAAAAAACTACTTCACAGCTTATTTAACAAATACTACTCAGCAATTTAAATCTATAATCCAACAGCTATACCAAACAGATTAACAGCTTCTGATTAAAGTCATAATCTATAATTTGTTAAGCTATAATCTATAATATATTTTAACAGCTACACCAAACAGCACCGTTGTGATTTAAGGCCTATTTTTTAAGTTTATTTTATTTTATCTCTTATTTTCTCCTAATTTTTGACAGGCTAGCAGGTCGGACTTTAAACTGTAAGCTCAAGCTAAGCCTAAGGTCTCGTTTGGCAAGTTAACATTTTAGTAAAAAAGTAAAAAAAAAAATATTAAAAAAAGTCAAAAAACCTATAACGTATACCAAAAAGTCAAAGATTATTTTTTCTCTCTACTTTTTGTACATTTTTTTGTAAAAAGCCAAAAAAAATCCCAAATATATTAATTTTTTTTATCTCATATTTTAACTAAAAAATTAAAAAATTACTAAAATAGTATACTCCTAAACGAGGCCTAAGTCTCATTTGACACAGTTTAGTTGGGCACCTTTGGGCCAATTATGACATAAATTCACACTCAAAATAATTTGTTACATATATATAATTATGTGCTAGTGTCATATATATATAGAGCGAGGATTGACTTGGGGTATAATTAGGTGAGTAAGCTGCGTACCTACAAATGAGTTATCTTATATTATAGTATGATTTATTTATTTTTATTTTTATTTTCACTTGATACACCTACAATATAATCCTTATTCTTGATTGATTCTTCCAATAGTTTAAATGGTATTTAATGTTTTAAAATTAAAATTAAAATAAAAATAAAAATAAAAATGGAAGACTATTCACTTTGCTTGGTTTCAATTTTCTAAAAACACTTTTCAAAAAATTTTTACTTTCTTATTTTCTGTATTTTTTTGTTTTTACTGAATTTTTTTAATATTTTAAGCAATTTTTTAATTTTTAGACACACCTAATATAAATACACTTAAAAAGTATAATTTTTGTGAAAAAAATCTTTAAAAAATTCACTAAATACCAAAAATATATAAAAAAAATATAAATTCAGTACATTTTTCATATTTTTGTGTATTTATTAATTTTTAAAATATTTTTTCACAAATATTTTACTTTTTAGACATATCTAAGTAAGATGCATATAAAAAAGTTTTTAAAAAAATGCTTAAAGTTTTAAAAATATTCACTAAAAACAAAAAAGCACAAAAACAAAAAACTCAATTTTCAAAAACTTTATTTAAAAAATTCAAACCAAACACACTGATTTTTATTTCGAACTTTAGCTTGTTTGGTTCTAGTTTTCAGAAAACAGTTTTCAGAAAATTTTACTTTTTCATTTTCCGTATTTTAATGTTTTCAATGATTTTTTAAATATTTTAAGCAATTTTTTTAATGTTTAGACACACCTAACATAAATACATTTAAAAAGTATAATATTTGTGAATTTTTTTTTACAAAAATACACTCAATATCAAAAAATACAAAAAAAAAAATTACGAAAATTCAGTATATTTTTTTTTGTATTTTTGTGTATTTATTAACTTTTTAAAATATGTTTTCACAAATATTTTACTATTAGATACATCTAAGTAAGATGCACCGAAAAAAGTAAAAAAATTGCTTAAAATTAAAAAAATATTCACTAAAAACAAAAAAATATATATATAAAAAACAAAAAATTCAATTTTCGGAAAACTAAATTTAAAAAACTGAAATCAAACATACCGTGCTTTCCAACAATTGTGGTCTTACATTTGAAGCAATTGACACCAACCATATGATTACAAATGAGTTATCTTATATTATTGTTGACTTTTTTTGGCTTTATGTAATTTAAAGTGTGCCAGTAAGGATCAAAAAGTCCTTATAGAATTTTAATTGCCAACCAATTATCAAACGATTGTGTTAAAGTTCTTTCGGTCTCAATGAAGAAGACATTTACTGGTGGCTGTTTAGGGGAAACTTATAAATGATCAGAGATACAAAATAGTTTAAAAACTGAATTTGATTAAGTGAATAAGAACTTACAATGAAATGATCCAGCATTGAAAATGTTTATAGTAACGACTACTTGAAACTACTCCTGGGAAATGAAGTGCAGTACAGGAAGCAAAGAACTGGAAATGTAACTACTGGAAAGAAAAATATGAAGTAAATGACTAGCTTCTGAATCTGAGTCTGGGCCTGTAGCACTTTTGTTTCTGGGTTTGCTCGAGCGAGTAATGTCACGCTCAAGCAAATAGCACTTTTGTTTCTGGGTCTGCTTGAGCAGGAAATGTTACGCTCGAGTGGAAAATTTTAACTCCCAGTATCTGATGAGTTACAGACAGGATACTCGATCGTAGGAAGTTGCGCTCGAGCGGAGAATATTGGTTCCCTGTTGTTTCACTGTAGCTCTGCAAAACTTCTGGAACTTGTCATTTCACGCTCGAGTGAGGGATTAGTCGCTCGAGCGGGCTTTCAAGTTTGTGTCTTACGCTCGAGCGTGAAAAGCAGCGCTCGAGCGGACTGCGTGATATCAGCAACTTAAAAAGTACGATTCTAGATCCTTCTCTCCACTTTTCTTTTCCCTCTTCCTCCTTCTTGTTCCAAAACCGAAAAAAAAAAAAAAAAAAAAACCCCCTAAACTTCCACCTTAAAATACTTCTCAATCCCTTAAGATTTGAACTAAAGCTCTTGTAAAAGGGGAAGAACACTTGAAGATCATCACTTTTATCGATTAGAATTTCGTTTGGTAAAGGGCTCGACTAGAAGTTTGATTCTTGGGCTCATAATTTGAGATAGGGATACTTTTACTCTAGTATTTCTTTATTTTGAAGAGATCTCATGGTGTTGTTGTAATTGATAAGCTAAGTTGAGGTTATTGTTCAATTAAACCCAAGTTTTACATAAACAATCCATCTAACTTGACTTTTGCTTGAAATTTCTTAACTCTTGCCTCAAAACATGAATATTAATGTTATTGAAATCTGTATCTATGATGAAGGAGAAAAACCCCCCAATTTTGTAAAACCCTAAATTATCAATTTGAGCAAAAGATGCTAAATTGAATGGACTTTTCTTTGAATTATGAAATATTGTGAAAAATGAAGAAATGTAAGATGTGACTATTGATATGGTAAAGGAATTGTGGCTTTGAGTGTCATTGATCCTTGAATGTTGTGTTATATTCTATTCTTATGAAGTGTTGGATACTTGTTGATGGAATGAATTGTGGTTGAAGTATTAATTATGCATGAGTCAGAACAAGAGTCAGTCTTGGAAATGTGGTTTGATGTTGGTACCCGCGCGGGGAGTTTAACAAGGTGCCCAAATGGCCTGTCTAGGCTTATCGCTAGACGGATGTGGAGAAAATATATTTGGGTGTCCACACAGTCCTGCCGTATTAATAGCCGGCAAAAGTGGGAAAACGGTTGATTTTGGGTGCCCACGTCCTGCTGTATTAATAGCCTGCCAATGTGGAAAGATTTTCTTTTAAAATGACAGTGAATCGAAATTCCTTTGATTTGACACTCATGGCGTGTATTTCTTTCTGATGTAAGAATGTTTGGGTGTGAAAAACGAAAATTTTCATTTGTACATCAACTCATAAATGTAGTTAGCTAAGTCTCGGAATGTGTGTTAATGACTCACCTGGCCTATTACCAATGATACCTTGGGTTTGTTCAATAATTAAATACTTGATTAAATGTACCCCAACTGGGCATATAGCTCAACCCTATTTTGTTTTTCAAGAAATGATGAAGTACCACCACAGTGAAGTTTGGGATAGAACTTGTTGACCACTTGGATCAAGGCTTAGACATGTTTTGTTATTAAGACTTCATATTTTGTACTAAGATTTCATTTTATAATTTTCTTTTATTTTGGATGCCCTTGGAGCTTATTTTGACATAATACCATCTGGCTTCTTGAACTAGGTTCATTTTGAGAATGTATATTGAAACATTGTAAGGCGTTGAATGTCAATTCAATGAAAGAGATGGTTTTAGTCTGGCATTTGTTATTCTAGTAGTTGAATAGTATTTTGTATATTTTGTTGGGGTATTACAAATGGTATCAGAGCCATAGGTTAGAATTCTTTGGGCTCGTGGGAAGTGAGGTGTGTCACCATGGGGCCCTCGGGTTAGGATGGAATGCTTAGGATGCCTTGTGTGTTATGTGTCCTTATTTGATTTCTTGGGTATGGGGTTAGACTTCTATGATATGGCTTTCGTCTGTTGCATTCATCGAACTCTTTCTGGAAAGGCACCTGACCACTGTTCTTTCCACTTTGAGGTCTTTGATTGCCATGGAATTAGCCAATACCATAGGAAGACAACTTATGTGTGCTTTATGTGATTGAATGTGTGGTTGTGTGACTTATTTTATGTGGAAACTTGAACGTTAGTATGTTGTATAAGTATGAACGGAGCACTTAGGTGCAGAAAAGTGGGTTTTGTGCTTAATATCATTTCTGTTCTTATAGATGTCAAGACGTGCTAGAGCTCGCGGTAGACCTCTTCAGGGAGGCCGAAACATTCTAGCTCAACCTGAGATCCCTCCGTAAGAAGAAGGAGTGGGTCAAAACAATATACCCATTCCGTCAGCCCAAAGAGCTGTGGGGGCCTTGGCAAGGGAAATGGCTGGGGCTCTACGAGAGTCCATAGAGATGTTACGAGCTGAACAAGCAGCAAGAACTATTGACAGGGAAACAAGAGCTTCCTTTTTTAAAAAGGAGTTCTTTCATTCCAATCCTACCGAGTTTAATGGTGAGCCAGACCAATGAAAGTTGATGAGTGGTTGGAATAGACTGTCAAATCCTTTGAAATTCTAGACATCCGTGAGAATGAACTATGAGTAGCATTAACGGCCTACCAGTTGAAGGCAGAGGCTGGGCAATGGTGGAAGTACATGAAGCATAGGGTTGAACACGCATAAGAGGCATTTGTGCACGCCTTCCAAGAGAAGTTCCTCCCTCCCACGGCTAGGGAGTGGCTAAGGAAACAGTTTGAAGATCTATTACAACTTAATACGCCTGTGGCCGAGTTTGAAGCCACCTTCGCAAGTCTATCCCATTTTGCACCGGAGTTAGTTGCAACCGAGGAACAGCGGTGTTTAGAATTTGAAAAGAGATTGAGACTGTAGCACCCGACTTTTTTTGCGCATCCCCCTTTCGGAGAAGGCACAAATTGGTCTTACTACAGTTCAAACTCCCGTTACGGTTCTGAATCTAATCTCACAAAGTGCAATGTGAGACTGATAAATACCAAAGAGTCCAATCCGGCAAGTCATTTTGGAAAATCATATTTTAAAACAAAAATTGCCAAAAGCTTTCCCAGATTACAGAGTCGCCACCTAAGTATTTTATTTTTGGAAAATTTAGGAAACCCTGACTCGTGCCAAAGGCCACGTGTCTGTCATCACCAAAGTTGCCTCGGCTCGGGAACTTGGGTACGAGAGGGGAAGGTCCTAAAATAAACACCCTTGCTCGCCCGATCAAAGGATCGACCTCTACTAACATGATATGCTGTTTTATAAACACATGCGTTCTTATTCCAGTTATTTAGCTAACTTACTATGTGATGCGCACAGCATACAAGTATAGACTCAATTGCGAGAATTGGAACAAAACAACTCATGGCAATGAAGCCTTCACCCACAGGCATTCATGCAATTTATCAAGTAAGAAAATAGCCTCATGGCAAGCATGCGATCATGGCGACACTCACACTCATGCAAGGATGCTAAAGCATAAACACTTACAGTGTACTCCAAGCCAAAACAGAAAACTAGCTAGAAATCATGCATGATCCTAACTATGCTAAGATACCTAATGTAACACATGCAAAAATGCAACTAAATAGGCTCGACTATCTAAGATGGCATATGAATGCAACACTTGATAACACACTTTGAAACACGTATTCAAGTAGGTATTGAAATGCGATGCAGTTTGAATGATGCGCTGAACCCGGTGCATGCAAGATAAATGGATGATACAAACATGCAAGCATAAGGTATGCTAATCGAAACATGCCCTAATCTAACCACTGAAAGCGGATAAATAAAAGGGAGAAAGAAATGGGGTTGGAAAACATGCACACACACACGCACCCTTATTACAATATTGCGCCCTCTCAACGGAGGGTCCGAATGAATAAGCGAAGCTATTCTAAGCTAAGCTAAGCAAACTCATCTAATTAAACTAATTAGACTAATTATTACAAAACAATAAAGAAATAGCTAAACTAAGCTACTTAATTATTACAACATTTAATCAATTAGCAAACTAACTAATTAAATTTCAAAACCAATGCTAACTAATGAGTAAAGCATTAAATTACACTACTTCAGCTCTGCTTCAGAAAGTTGAACATGCATGCATTCGGCTTCTCGCCCCGAAAAGCCTTCCGGTTTGTCGCCCCGAAAAGCCTTCCGGTTTGCTCTTTAGAGGCTCTGTTTGTACGGTGTCTCCAAGAACTTCTATTGAACCTTACCAAAACACTGCTGGAGAGTGCACCAGTGGCCTACCGGCCATGATTGGTTGTTGCCGGCCATCTGCCGACCAAGAGTGGGCTCTGCCGGCCAAAGATGAAGCATTGCCTGCCACTGGTGTGGCACTGCTAGCCACTGGTGTGCTGCAACACCAAACTGCAATAAAGCACAAAATAGAGGAAAATTGAGGGTCTCCCAAGGGTATGTTTGTACTATGACACTCCTTATCATCTCAAAACATCAAAGGAGTTGCACTTCTTGGATCCAAAACCACCAATCAAGCATCTCAGTGCGTGATGCCCAAAGATCCAAGTTGTACACATTTAATAAGTGCACAAACACAAGACTCTAGGACCATTACCTTATCATGGATAATCAAAGGCAATGGAGACAAAGGAGATTGGCTCATTTTCATCACTTGAAGTATGAAATGGACCAATCTACCTTGTGTTCAACATAACGTCTGATTGAACACAATGCAGTTCACACAAAACATGTTTATCTTTGCACGTTTTACTTGATTCAATTCTTGTTTACACATTTTACATTACCGAGCCATTCATTAACCAGTTAAGTCCAATGTGAAAGTCCTCTAATGGGAAAGATGGCCTCAGCCACAAGCACTTTGAGCATGAAAGAAGCCTCATGCTTTTGGTTAGTAGAACCCTCAAGAGAAGGCTAAAACCATTAGGCATGAGAATCTCAATTCCATTCTCAAGCTAACAAGAGGCTTAAGACTACTTTCAGAGTAAATGAAAAAGTAAATCATGGAGGAAGATTACAGAAATTTAGTGCTAATATGGCATGAGAAATAGTGCTACAACATGTAAGCAACACATGCACAACATGTTAAGGGCCAAAAGCATTAAAGCTAGTGAAGGACACAACACTAGTGACATGCAATACAATGCTCAAATGACCAAACTAGCTTAAAACAGAGCTACATCATGCCAAAACAGTGGCCTAACCATGCTGAAACTTAGGCACAAAAGGCAAGAAAAACATGTTCGCATGTTGGCTCACAAACAAGACACAAAGCACAACTCTCAAAACTAATGAAAGAGTGGAATATGTGAGAGTGTGACAGTGGTTTATGCACTAAAATTACATACTAAATGATGTCATGGCATGCAAACATCTTAAGTAAAGCATATTAGGGGCCTTAAAACACAAAGCTAGTAAAGGCTATTTACACTATAGCTATACCAAGCAAAGCATATATGATTAAGACCATCCAAAACAGAGCTAAAGCATGCTAAATCAGTAGCAAAAGCATGCTGGATTCAAGCTAACACATGCTAGAATGATGGTCTAACTCATTAGGCATGCTAGGCTAGTAAGCAAGATTACACTACAAGTGCAAGAATCAAGCAACGAGTGGCCAAACTAGCCAAAAATAGAGTTAAAACATGTTAAATTAGAGCCTAAAACATGCTTGAACTAAGCTACAAAACGGTAGAAATATATGCTCACAAGTTAGGCCATCTACACTTGCAAAGAACACACAAGGAGGGGAGGCCACCCCCTCCTATTTTGGCCCTCAAAACCAAATTTTTACCACTGAAAATCCCCCGGATTTCAATGGTTAAAAGGCCAAAAAAAGTTGTTTTAGAAAGCTTTGAAAGTTGGCACAAAAGCTTAACAAGCAAAGAGACAAGAAGGGTGGACCACCCCCAAACTCAAAAAGGGCTTAAACCACCATTTTTAGGACTGAAAAATAGAGTTTTCTTCAGTTCAAAACCAAGCCAAAAACAGTTTGCAAAGGTGGTAAAAACAAGTATGAAAACAAGCTTAAAGGGTGAGTCTTATACCTCTTAAAGGGAACACAACACTTAAGCAACAAAACCAAGCCAAATGACCTTCAAGAGCTCCAAGGACGCTTCAAGAGAGCTTCAAGAAACCTCAGCCCAAAGATGAACCACTTTCATCAAGGATCAATAAGCTAAAGTTTGATGTATGTAAGCCTTCAAGCACAAATGCTCAAGAGAGAGAGAAATCCAAAAAGAGAGGTTTTAGAGAGAGAGGCTCCCAAACCTTTTTCTAAATTGTTCTAACCCTTCAATATGAGATATATGGCTTCAATATATGGCAATATAAGAGCCTTAGGTCGAAAATATCTCAAAAGAGACAGCTGGAACAGCTGGAGCAAAAATATCTGCCAAAAACTACTTTTTGCCATCAATGGCCGGCACTTCTTCACTGATGGCCGGCACTTGATTATTTTTGGCTGGCATGGGACACTCTTGGATGGTAGGGGGCTGAAATTGGCCATTCAAGGCCGGCACATGGCCAAAAATTCCCATTCATGGTCAGAAACTTCCATCTCTGGTTGGACAAAAAAATTTACGTTTTGGGCCAAACTTCAAATGGACATAACTCCTTCATCTGGACTGATTTGCGGGTCATTCTTGAGCCTAAATTGAAGCCCTGGAAGTATTATTTCCAATGGTAGAAGCCTTACTTCAAAATTATAAGTGTGCAAAAAGTTATGCCTCTTTGAGTGAAGACTGCTCAGTTTCGATCCTACCCGAATTCATGCCCAACTGCTCCTCAGCTTGGTTTCTTCTCTCCTCTCCCATTTTCTTCAAATCCAAACCCCTAAACAAGGTGTTTTGAAAGATTTTTTTTAAAGGGTTTTCACCTCTCTTTCATTCATCTCCACTTCGTCCTTGCTCGGTTTACCGAAAAGCGCGACATTTAACAAAATGCGAGCGTCGGAACATCGTAGGAACTTTTTCAAAAGCTATTTTGAAAGAGAGGTTTTTAAAATCTAAAAATCATTTGGTCAAAATCGTTTTGGTCCAAAAATGAGGTGTGAGGTTGGGATTTGAAGCTCTTCTTGCCGAAGAAATCGACTATTTTCATTGCACATCTGACATCACCAAGTAAACCATTAGTAGCGCCTAAGTCTTAAGGGTGGTCAAAAATAGGGTGTCTACAGAGACCGAAAATTCTAATGAAGATAGTGGGAAATATGATTCATGATTACGATTACCTAGTAGAGGCCGCAACCCATGTAGAGATCATAGTAGAGGCAGATGAGGTAAGGCAGAAACTAAAAAAGACGGGACATTCTGAAATTAGGGGTGACTCAGGTTCTTCAAAAAGGTCAAGGGGTTTATCGTCAACATTTCAGTCACCCCCACAGGAGACCAAATCTTTCGATCTTGTGATGGGTGGAAATTCAGGGAGGATGGGTCGAAGTCTTGGTGCTTGTTATAAATGTGGCCAGCTGGGTCACAAAGTGGTAGAGTGTGGACCAAAGGGTGGAACACAGTCTCAACCTGCATGCCCACAGGGTCAATCTTAGAGTAGGGGTCAATCACGAATTTGTTATCAGTATGGTCAACTAGGGCACTTGAAGAAGTTTTGTCCATAGAGAGTGGGAACTACAAGTGTGATAGGATCTTGGCAGTCGAGAGGTTTTCAGATGGGTCAGGGACAAAGACAGTCTTATCAGCCAGTTTCATCGAGTCAAACATCTCAACCAGTCTAGGGAGCTACATCCGCACAATCTGCACAATAACTTTATGCTCAAAGAGGTGATGTAGGAGAGCAGAGATCACAGGGAAGGGTGTATGTTGTCACTGCTTCCGAACAGACTCCGGGGCCATCGGTTGTGCGAAGTACATTTCTCATCTTCAATACCTGGACTGGTGTATTAATTGACACCGAGGTATCTCATTCATTTATAGCCACTTCATTCGCATCATTATTGGGGTTAGAAAATAAACAATTAAAATCTCCACTTGCAGTTGAGTCAACAGTTACAGATAAGGTCGTTTTGACCCAAGAGTGTCAGGGATGTATAATTGAGGTGGTAGGTCGACAACTTCCATTTAATTTTATTTTGATGGAAAGTCAGGTTTTGATATGATCCTCAATATGGACAGGTTGTCCACTTACCAGGCAATTATCGATTACTGTCAAGAGAGAGTTACTGTGTGCGTTCTAGACAGCGATTATTTTACATTTGTGGGGGATAGGCATGATAGATCATTACTCTCCTCTTATTATCCACGTGGTCGCGGTGAATTCACTTCTCTCATAGCGGCTATTTTGGATGATGGGGTGGCTTAGTCCGGGACGGGTTTCCAAAGGTAGTGTGTGAATACCTTGAAGTTTTTCCCAAGGATCTCACTGACTTACCTCCTCATTATGAAGTTGAGTTCACAATAGATCTAATTCCAGGCATGACACCTATCTCCCTATCACCATATAGATTCACCCCAGTGGAATTGGTTGTTCTGAAGGAACAATTACAAGAATTGTTAAGTAAGGGCTTTATACGCCCTAGCACCTCAACCTGGAGAGCCTCAACTCTGTTTACGAAGAAGAATGATGGTTCATTAAGGTTGTGTATAGATTATCGTAAGTTGAATCAAGTCATTATTAAGAACAAATATCCCTTATGGAGGATAGATGATCTTTTTGATCAATTTAAAGGTTCTCGTTGTTTCTCCAAAATAGATCTATGGTTGGGCTACCACCAAATCCGAGTTAGGGAGGAGGATATCCCAAAGGCCGCTTTTCGCACTCGATATGGTCACTATGAGTACTTGGTTATGTCGTTTGGTTTGACTAATGCTCCAGCTACCTTTATGGATCTAATGAATAGAGTCTTTCGAGAGTTTCTTGACAAGTTCGTGGTCATCTTTGTAGACAATATTCTTATGTATTCACCTTCGGAAGAGGAACATGAAGGTCATCTTCATACCATCTTACAACTACTTAAAGAGCATCGTATGTATGCAAAATATGAGAAGTATGAGTTTTGGCTTTCAGAAGTGAAGTTTTTAGGCCATGTAGTCTCCGAAGATGGAGTTATGGTGGATTCTTCAAAGATAGAAGTTGTACAGGATTGGGAGCAACCTAAAAACGCTTCTGAAATTCATAGTTTCCTGGGCTTAGCTGGTTACTATTGCCAGTTTGTAAAGAATTTCATTGACTAGATTTAATTGTAAGGGAATGAAGTTTGTTTGGAGTGAAGCTTGCGAGGATTCTTTCCGAGAACTAAAGTTTAGATTGACTACCGCTCCCATTCTTATCATTCTAGAACATGGATTGGGATATACCGTCTATTGTGATGCCTCTAGATAGGGGTTAGGGTGTGTTTTGATGCAAGAGGATAAGGTGGTGGCTTATGGTTCATGCCAATTAAAAACCTATGAGAAGAACTACCCAGCACATGATTTAGAGCTCGCTGCCATTGTTTTTGCTTTGAAACTATGGAGACATTACTTGTATGGTGAGAAGTTCGAAGTCTTCTCAGATCATAAGAGTCTTAAGTACCTATTCTCCTCGAAAGATTTGAATCTACGTCAACGAAGATGGATGGAATTTTAAAAAGATTATGACTTTGAAATACACTACCACCCTGGCAAGGCTAATGTTATAGCGGATGCTCTAAGCAGGAAATCCGTGAGTACTATGGCTAACTTGGCGATGTGGGAATGGAAGATGATGAGAGATGCCAGTGAATTTGACTTGCAACTTCGTGAGTCCTCGAAACAAGTTGTCCTATGTAGCACAATCGCACAACCCATCCTGGTCACATATGTATTGGAAGCATAATTAGGAGATCCAAAAATGGACCTGATTAGAGAAAGAATTTCCCAAGGGAAAGAGGAGAGGGGGCTGAATATTTACACGGACACTAGTATTCGTTACCTCGACCAGTTTTTTATGCCCACATCTATGAGGGATGAATTGTTGTGGGATTTCCATCATTCACACTTTGTTGTGCACCCTAGAGGCACCAAAATGTATCGTGACCTCACTCGACAATTTTGGTGGAGGAATATGAAAAAGAATGTCGCCTTGTTTTTGTCCAAGTGCTTAACCTGCCAACAGGTTAAGGCCGAACACCAAAGACTTGCAGGGTTGCTCCAACCTTTTCCAGTTGCTAAATGGAAATAGGAACATGTAAACATGGATTTTGTTACAGGCCTTCCTAGAACACAACGAAACAACAACACCATATGGGTAATCGTCGACAGGCTCACCAAATCAGTCCATTTTCTCACCATGAGTATAAGAGACTCTATAGAGTTTCTAGCTGAACTTTATATTCGGGAGATTGTTCGTCTTCATGGGGTTCTAGTAAGTATAGTGTCTGATAGAGACCCATGCTTTACTGCTAAACTATGGCAGAGTCTTCAGAATGCCTTGGGTACCCAATTGAATTTCAGTACGACTTACCACCTGCAAACCGACGGGCAATCTGAACATACTATTCAAATTCTGGAATACATGTTGAGGGCATGTGTGCTAGATTTTAAAGGATCTTGGGAGAAGCATTTACCCTTAGTTGAATTTGTTTATAACAACAGCTATCAAGCTAGTATTGAGATGGCGTCTTTTAAGGCTTTATGTGGGTGCCCATATAGATTATTGGTATGTTAGACAGAAGTGGGAGAATCACCTTTGCTAGGCCCGAACCTAGTTCGTGAAACCATGGAGAAAATAGCTTTCATTCAAAAAAGGTTAATCACTGCTCAAAGTCAACAAAAGAGCTACGCAGACCAAAGAAGACGGCCCTTGTCTTTTGAAGTCGATGACCATGTATTCTTGAAGATATCTCCTCAAAAAGGGTTAATGAGGTTTGGCCGAAGTAGAAAACTATCACCTAGATTCATCGGCCCATTTGATATCATTGAATAGATTGGGGAAGTTGCTTATCATCTTGCATTGCCGCCATAACTCTCCAGGGTCCATGACATGTTCCACGTGTCTATGCTTCACAAATATGAACCTGATCCCTTGCATGTGTTAAATTGGGTAGAGACCGAGATAAATGAAGACATGTCATACAAAGAAAAACCACTCCAAATCTTAAACACTTGAGAGAAAGTTTTGAGGGGTAAAACAATTCCCTTAGTTAAAGTGCTATGGTGCCATTATGCTGTGAGGGAAGCTACCTAGGAGCATGAAGTCGAGATCTGTGAGAAATACCCAAATTTATTTTCACAGTTGTGATACACTTGTTTTGTTACTCCTTTCTTGTACTAGATAAATTGGGATGAAATAAAACCTTTTATTGTTCTCTTATCTTTGATTTTTTTTGGGGAATCAACTTTATCTATATTGTTTGAAGGCGGAATTGTTGTAGATTGGTCGATATATTGTTATTGCCTACTTTACTATCTTATTGGGAGTGTTGAAGGTTGATGAATGTATTCATGTTATCAAATTTTATTAGGTTAAGATTAGACGTTAATTTCGGGGGCGAAATTCCATAAGGGGGAGAGTTTGTAGCACTTTTGTTTTTGGGTCCGCTCGAGCGGGGAATGTTACACTCAAGCAGAAAATTTTAACTCCCAATATCTGATAAGTTGCAGGCAGGATGCTCCAGTGTAGGAAGTTGCGCTCGAGTGGAGAACATTGGTTCCCAGTAGTTTCATTGTAGCTCTGCAAAACTTCTGGGACTTTTCATTTCACACTCGAGTGAGGGAGTAGTCGCTCGAACGGGCCTTCAAGTTTGTGTCTCATGCTCGAGCGTAAAAAGCGGCGCTCGAGCGGACTGCACGATATCAGCAACTTAAAAAGTACGATTCTAGATCCTTCTCTCCACTTTTCTTTTCCCTCTTCCTTCTTCTTGTTCCAAAATCGGAAAAAAACCCCCTAAACTTCCACCTTAAAATACTCCTCAATCCCTTAAGATTTGAACTAAAGCTCTTGTAAAGGGGGAAAAACACTTGAAGATCAACACTTTTACCGATTGGAATTTTGTTTGGTAAAGGGCTCGACTAGAAGTTTGATTCATGTGCTCATAATTTGAGGTAGGGATACTTTTACTCTAGTATTTCTTTATTTTGAAGAGATCTCATGGTGTTGTTGTAATTGATAAGCTAAGTTGAGGTTATTGTTCAATTAAACCCAAGTTTTACATAAACAATCCATCTAACTTGGCTTTTGCTTGAAATTTCTTAGCTCTTGCCTCAAAACATGAATATTAATGTTGTTGAAATATGTATCTATGAGAAAGGAGAAAAACCCCCAAATTTTGTAAAACCCTAAATTATTAATTTGATTAAAAGATGCTAAATTGAATGGACTTTTCTTTGAATTATGGAATATTGTGAAAAATGAAGAAATTGAAGATGTGAATATTGATATGGTAAAGGAATTGTGGCTTGAGTGCCATTGATCCTTGAATGTTGTGTTATATTATATTCTTATGAAGTCTTGGATACTTGTTGATGGAATGAACTGTGGTTGAAGTATTAATTGTGCATGAGTCCGGACAGGAGTCGGTCTTGGAAATGTGGTTTGATGTTGGTACCTGCGCGGGGAGTTTAACAAGGTGCCCAAATGGCTTGTCTAGGCTCATCGCTAGACGAATATGGGAAAAATATTTTTGGGTGTTTACACAGTCCTACCGTATTAATAGCCGGCAAAAGTGAAAAAACGGATGATTTTGGGTGCCTACGTCCTACTATATTAATAGCCTGCCAATGTGGAAAGATTTTCTTTTAAAATGACCGTGAATCGAAATTCCTTTGATTTGACAATCATGGTGTATATTTCTTTTTGATGTAAGAATGTTTGGGTGTGACGAAATGAAATTTTTCATTTGTGCATTAACTCATAAATATAGTTAGCTAAGTCTCGGAATATGTGTTAATGACTTACCTGGCCTATTACCAATGATACCTTGGGTTTGTTCAATAATTAAATACTTGATTAAATGTACCCCTACTGGGCATATAGCTCAACCCTATTTTGTTTTTTAGGAAATGATGAAGTACCACCACAGTAAAGTTTGGGATAAAACTTGTTAACCACTTGGATCAAGGCTTAGAGATGTTTTGTTATTAAGACTTCATATTTTGTACTAAGATTTCATTTTATTATTTTCTTTTATTCTGTACACCCTTAGGGCTTATTTTGACATAATACCATCTGGCTTCTTGAACTAGGTTCATTTTGGGAATGTATATTGAAACATTGTAAGGTGCTGAATGTCAGTTCAATGAGAGAGATGGTTTCAGTCTAGCATTTGTTATTCCGGTTGCTGAATAGTATTTTGTATATTTTGTTAGGGTGTTACAGGGTCCATCTTCTATTGGCCTTCTCTTCTATTTGTACTCTTCAATGGTAATTGTCGTAGTGGACTTCTAACTGTCAAAATGCCCTTTCGCAATCTTTGGTTATGGCCTTGAACAATCTACTCCCACGACGACTTCTTTGCAGTTGGGCTTCTTTCTTGAATTTGAATTTGAATTATGAATAAACGTTGGGCCACGTCACCTCGCGCCTTCTAACTACTTCCATGCAATGCAGACCCACCATTACCAATATGTACTGCCATGTGTCCGTCGTTGATTAGAGACTTGTATTAACCTCGAAAATTACCCTTTACGTGCCACGTGTTAAGTAGCGATTGGCCGATACAAAATATATAGCCAACATTACCCCCCGCATTAATATACCCAATATTTGGTGATATTAGTGGATCAATGCACTTTGTTCATGTGCATGGACTTGGTTTATCTTAGAAGTATAACCGACTTCTTAGAAATGAAGCACTGAACTTCGTTAAATTCTTCCTTACACTTTAAACATTTCCTCCACTATCTGTGAACACGAAGGGACTGATACATCTTTAATGGTCAATCAAGTCTTCTCTTACATTGATCGAGCATACAAGGAGGTATTTGGCAATGATGACCGAGCTCGAAAGAACCTCATGCATTTATTGACCACACCTATCCGCTCCCATTAATACAAGTTATGGAAGCTTTTGCATTATACGAAGCTCTGGACCAAGCATTTGCACAAATGGATCTTAGAAGCTCTTCCTCTGCTCCAGAACTTTCTGCATGGGATGAAGCTACTTCACCCTCATCTGGAAATACTGGTTGGGATGTTTGGTCAATACCGGTTAAACCTCAAATAAGGGAGCAAATTCATCACAGAATTGTTGAATTCGATGATCACTTTTTGGTGCCTCCTTCTTCCCGTAGCTCAATAGTATACCCCTACATACCTTTTGATCACCATCGTTGTTTAGAAGATAACTTGCTTTCAGCATGGTATACCTCGTCCCTGCCAATGAGGATAGTGCAGAAGACTCCTAATCCAATCAAAGCATTACAATTCAATCCCTCATGCTTGGCTAAAAAGGCAAAATATCGTTCTTCTGACTAGCTGGAGTGCATGAATGACCCCCCAATTCCCTTCTTCTTTTGGGATGGACCCTTCTGCACTCCCTCTCCTTTAGAATCCTAACTAGATGGAGGAATTGAAACTTACCCTCTTTGAGGGTTAGTATTTCTCTTCCTATATATCTCCAGTTCCTTCAACTGTATTTCAGTAATATAAAGCTCAACTCCTTCTTGCCGCATTCTCTTATTTGCCTTTCGAAGTACTTGGAGATGAGGTTCCTCGCAAGAACTTCCTATGGGCCTGTGACATTGTGTCTCAAGGTCACGTTCTCAACCCCATAGCCTAAATAGAGCTCCATACCTTCTTAGACCAACTCCCTCTCCTACTCAACTGGCATAAAAATTCCCTAGCCACCTGTGATTCATTGAATGAAATCACTACTATTCAAATTCAAACTCAGTATAAAGCAAATAACATTCTTGAAAAATATGATGCTTTCAAGAACAAGGACTCAATGTATTGGGATGATGTAGACATGGACGAGATGGAGCAACATCTAAAGGCAACAGAATTTGAGGTGAAGGCTGAGCAACTTTTCTATCAAATAAGAGCACATCAGATGCAAAAATCCAATTTAGATAGAATTGAAGACATGATAAAGAAAGAACACAAGTTCATAGAACATTGTTGGGTTAAATTCAATGAACTTGTTACTTTTGCTATTCCTTACTATTATGAAATTGAATTTGTAGCCAAATAGGCCCTCCTAATGTAAATATTTTTACATTAATGAAATTGGGTTTTTGACATTCCAATTTGCATAATTTGGTTCCAATTGTGTGGTCCATTTAATATGTCCTTACTCCTTGCTTTGTTTATGTAATCTATGAATAACAGCTTCGAAGCAAACAAGTTTTGCTTTGACGCCTGGTTTTAAAGGTTTCGAAGCATGGAGTTTCTTTTTTAGACAACATTTGTCTTGGGTTTTCAGATTCCAATTACATGGTCAATCCAATATGTGCAAACAATAGTTTTGACTTAACCAATCTTGCTTCGAAGTCTGGTTTAAGTGTTTCGAAGCATGTAATTTCTCTTGAGAATGATAACATTTGCCTTCGAATGGTCTTATCTTAGCAAAAAAGTGCAAGAAAGTGCTTTTATGCATAGATAAGTCCTTTGGTCTTTGAACTTTCCACATTGCTTAACCAAGTACTAGCTTCATAGTGCTTACTTATGCCAAAAGATCAGGCAAGAACCATATTCTATTCACAAATATTATAAAGACTCCATCGAAGGAAATTTCCTTTTGTGGAAAGCCTAAAAGAATACCTTCAAGACTTTCGAAGTAAACAAATCCCATCTATGCTTAAGTTTAAGGTATAAGACTGGCTTCGAAGCTAACTACATGCTTTCAAAGTCAAGCTGAGTATTTGAAAACTGGCTACAAAGCCAACTCCTTGTTTTCGAAGTCAAGCTAAGCATTTTTTAAATATGTTTCCCTCCTTCATGATGTATCCACATCTCGTTTTAAAAGTACTTCTCTTTCTTGTTTTTTTAGGAATTTTAAAATAAAAACCTTAATCAGACAAATGGGTAAAATTCGGGTTTATTTGACCTATTATGCTAAAGGGTTTTGGACAAAAAGGTTTAAAACCCCCTATTAATTGCAACTTTTTACCCTTCCCATACTTACTCTCTTCATTTTGAGTATTTTTGAAATGTGTTTCCCTCCTTCATGATGTATCCACATCTTGTTTTAAAAGTACCTCTATTTCTTGTGTTTTCAGGAATTTTAAAATAAAAACCTTAATCGCACACATGGGTCAAATTCGGGTTTATTTGACCCATTATGCTAAAGGGTTTCGAATAGAAAGGTTTAAAACCCCCTTTTGATTGTAACTTTTTACCCTTCTCATACTTACTCTCTTCATTCTCCTTTCATCCTTTCACTGATGGCTTCCTCTTCTTCAAAAGTATCGATTGTCGAGCGTGTAAGCCTATCTGTGGCTTTGAGGAGGTGTATTAATGAAGAGTGTGATAAATACAAAGCTGGTGAATGAATTGCCACTGATGGATGCATCTTCATTCCTCGTCACCATGCTCAAGGGGAGTTCGTCCTTGGACCTATCTTTAGGGAAACCTCTTCTTTGCTACCTACTCTGTACCCTCATTTAGAGGATCACTGCCTCCTTTAAGAAAGGTGCTTTGACTCGGGAAGCTAAAGGATGAACCGACCTCATCACTGCTGGCCTGCATTGAGTCCAGAATGGGAAGAATGCTATGGCAAAGTTGTTCCTGCCAAAACCTGGGACCTCCAAGAACTTTGTCTCCTAGATGCCCTTCAACTGTCTAGGTTCGCTATTCCTAAAGACCCTCTTTTCATATCTGCCACTCTTTGTTTTTGAAATTCTTCTTTTAACTCAGTGTGGTATGATGGCCCCCACTGTTCTTGTCATTTGTCATCTTCTAGGGTTATCACTATTGGCACCCCTTTTTGTCCAGACTACCCTGACCTTAAGGTTCCTTTTTCTATTCCCCCTCTGAATTCTTCCTTTAGTGATTTTGTTAAGTCTGAGAATAAAAAGGAAGGTCCTATGACTGATCGAGAATTCTTTTCTTTCTTTTTGCATTGGTTTTGTAAATTCCTTTTTTATACTTCTTCTCAGAGGATTATGCTTAAATCTGCCCCACTTGTCAAGGCTCTTGCTTCAAAGAAGATAATAGCCTTGGCTCCATATATTTTGGGTCATGCCTACAGAGCCTGCTTGCAATTCTGCAAAAAGTCTATGGATGCTAATCAAAAAGGCCCATTATGAATACTTCAACTCTGGGTTTTTACATACTTCACAGGTTTACACTCCAAGTGTCTAAAATTCTTGGTGGAAAACCCCACCACTTATGGAGTGAAGTATGCTAGAGTTTCTTTCTATCCTTCCAGTTTCGCCTTCTACTTTTCATTTTTCTACCAACTGCCAGTTTTCCTTTTTTCCACCTTTTTCTGTCCCTTTGCAGTTAACGCAGGGCCAACTTGGCTGAAAACATTTCTAGTTGACAGGACCTGTTCCAGTCCCCAACACAAAGATATGTGGGCCTCCATTCTAATTCCAAGGGAGCTTTTTGTTGGCACCTTGAATCCTCAAGCCTACAAATGCATATCTGAAGCTTACTGCCCTGCTCAATTTGCTAGGCAATTTGATCTTACTCAGGGGATTCATATCCCTCTTTGTAGCCAAACTAACCCAAATCTTGCAACTAGAGAGCTGAAAGTGCCAAAAACCAAACTGGATAAGGCAACCTCCAAGTTGATGCAAGATTTGATTGAATTTAAATTCACTCCCTTCATCCTACAAGGCGGTACATTGAAAAGGTACCAAAATTGGTGGACATCCAATATGGAGGTGCACTTGGCCATCTCTCTCTAGGATCTGCTGGTAGGGCTAGATATGCCCTCCTAAGCCAAGTCCAAGGAGGCTGGGATCACCATCAGCTCCTCTACTGCTCTTACTGCTTCAATTTCTGCTCTTGCTGCCACAATGCTTGCTCCTGCTACCTTACCCCGTCCTGCTAGAGTCACCAAGGCTACTTCAAAGAAAGGTTTACACTTCTGCTTTCATTTTCTCTTTCCTTTTATGAGGCCTTGCTTATTTACTTATAGCTTCTAATTGGTGCAGGAGCTCCATAGGAAGACTCTCCTCAGAAAGCTCAAGCATTGAACATTTTCAAGGGCAAGTAGCAACAACAAAGAAAGAGAAAACTTTTGCTTGACCGTAAAGAGGATGTACCTGAGGCTTATCCAGAGGAGGAGGAAGAAGCACCAGAGGAAACACCACTAAAAAAGCAGAAAAAGAAGACATTCTCTCCTTTTGAGCTCACTAAGGCCTCCACTCATGAGGCAGTTGCCAAAGCAGTAGAAAATGAACAGTCCAAGGAGATCATTGTTTTCCAGAGGTCAGAGAAGAGGAGGTAGCAACAAATACAAAGAGAAGAAGTTGTTGCTGCTAAAATAATATAAAAGGAGACTAAAAGGAAGAAACAAACTGCTGAGCATTATACCTTTCGCAGCTCTTCAATCATTACCTCTGCAACCACTACAGCTGGTAATTACTATTAATAATTTTGAGAATTGCATTTTTCAAGATTTAGCATGTATTTAACATCTTTTTATTTTTGGAATGTAGCAGCGACCAGCTTACACCTTCCTACTTCAACACTGCCTTCTTCTACTTCATTTGGGGGTGGGGGGCCTTATTTGACTTCTACAGAACTGAGGGCAACTTTAAACGGAAAGAGGAAGGTTAACCCTGAAGTGTCACTAAGTGTAGAACCTTTCCAGTTGATATTCCCACTTTCTAGTTCTACGTTCTCCATGCCTTCTTCCCTTCTTTCCTTAAGGCCAAGCATCCCAGCTTCCCTTTCTCTTGGCCTTTCCAATTCTTCAAGCTTGCCTCTGGCTTCCATTGCCTTACCTCTATAGACCCCTCCCAAAGTCTTGGCTACCCCACTGTCACCTGAGAGAACCCCAGTTGTCACTTCTCCAATGGCAGCTGGTACTTCCAAGGATGACACTGCAATTCACCCATTTCTTCCCTACCATCTAGCTCTAGTCCCTCATCTCTTGACTTATTGGTAGCTAGGACAATAGATTCCACTGAGGAAGCTTCCTCTCTTCCAGTTATGCCAATACTTCCAACTCTTCCCCTAACTGATGATTCCCCTGCCGTTCTGCTTTCTGAGGAAGAGATGGATATCTTCGAAGCTCGACTATCTAGTCTATTTGACATCTCTGCACCAGCTTCCTCTATCAACAGTGAAGTCGAGCCACTGAGCCTAGCTGATTCTTTGTTAGAGATTGTTGAGAGCTCTGTCACTGATGCTGAACTTATTCTGCCTCAAGTGGATTTGGGCATTTGCCTGGATATACTGAAATCCTTCTTAAGGATCCCATTTGAAGCTCTGCAAAAACCCTTCATCAAGAATGGCTTCTTGAATTGTTGTAAGGTGATTGGGCAGTCCAATATGGCCTTCAGAGACCACTTATCTCAGGCAGTAGCCATAATTGACTTTTACATTAACATCTGCCAGATAGCCAAAGATACAAAAGGAGAACTTTTGAAAGATAAAGACTTTGTCTCCCAGATTCATTCTGAGGTTTTTAACTTAAAGGGACAACACTTTTATGCTTCCCAACTTGAAACTCAACTCCTGCAAAGGAAAGCAGAATTGGAAGATGAATTGGCAACAGTAAATCTAGCCCTGGAACAAAATGCTAAAGAGCTGCAACCTACTAACCAGAGATTATCCAATAGCAGACAAGAAATGACCTCAGCCATTCAATTGTTCCCAACTCTAAAAAGTAGAGAACTGATTGTAACAAAACAATTGAAGCACTGTACAGATTTTTGGGCCAAACTGTAGCACGATGTACTAAAATTTCTATGAAATGAAAAAACTGTTTATTATCTGTCTGAGTGTTTCATGCTCTTTTATCATTTTAACTTAGCATTTCTTACACTCCTTGTGTTTCCCACACAGTTGGCTAATAAGGCTTCAAATATCTACCATTGATCTTCTTAGGATGCACATAACCACTTAAGTTTCTCAAATGATAGGCTCCTTCAGGCAGGACTCTATGAATTTGGCATGGTCCCTCTCAATTACATGACCATTTGCCAAATTTATGGCTTTTAATTCCTATTGACAATATTGTCTTCCATACCAAATCTCCTTCATCAAAGCTAATGTGCTTGACCTTCTTGTTATAGCTTCTGGTTGCCCTTTTCTTTTGGAAAAGAATATTATTTAATGCCAAAACTTTAGTTTCATCTACATTCTCTAACTCCAAGAACATGCTCTGATGATACTGCTCAGTAGTTAACTGGTCTTGGCATTTTACTCTCAAGGATTTGATATTAATTTCTACAGGCAACACTGCATCATGTCCATATACTATGGCATAAGGAGTGATTCCTGTACTTGACCTTAGAGAAGTCCTATAAGCCCATAACACATCAAACAACAAGTTATGTCAATCCCTAGGATTGTTTTCCACAACTCTTTGTATTCCTTTTTTTCAAGGATTTGTTAGATGATTTAATTTGACCATTTGCTTGTGCACAATAAGGGATGGAATTAATAAGACTAATTCCAAATTCTGCTACGAAAGATCTTACTATCTTCCTATCAAACATAATCCCATTATCCACAGTTATGGTCTATGGGATACCAAACCTATGGATTAACTCTTTGATAAATCCAATAACTTAAGTCTGATCCACAACCTTATAAGGCTTAGCTTCGACCCATTTAGTGAAGTAATCTGTGGCCACTAGAATGAAACAATGATAAGTCGAAGAGGGTGGATATATTTTTCTCATCATATCCATTGCCCATCCTCTAAATGGCCATGGCTTTACAACTACATGCAAATCAGTTATTGGCACATGTCTTATCATGCCATGCTTTTGGCATGCCTGACATCCCTTTGCATACTCTATGCAATCCTTGAGGATGGTTGGCTAATAATAGGAATACCTTCAAAACAACCATCTCATCTTTTCACCAGGTTGATTGGCACCACAAATGCCTTCATGTACCTCAGTCATAGCAATCGATGCCTCTTTTGGCCCTAGACATTCCAATAGTAGCCCATCTGCCCCACTTTTGTAAAGAGCATTCCCATATACTATAAATTGCATTGACTGTAATTTAATCTTTATGCTGGCCTTTGAAGAAGGACCAGTCAAATATTGGATGATTAGATGTCTCCAATCATGCTCTTCTAAGTTATTCTGGTTAACTTCTACCATGATACCCCTTTTAGCCAAAAATGGTATTAATTTTTGATATGTTGCTTGACGTATGTCTACTTGGGTGTCATCTCTTCTTCTGAAATTCGAAGCACTCTGAGCTACATCATTGGCTTTGTGATTGATGAATCTTGGGATATAAGTCACATTGGCTATCTGAAACTAAGAAAGAAAATACAATGCAACAACATAATATGTATTTAATAGAGCTAATATCCATCTGCCATTTCTTCCTCTTAGCATAGGTCTAGATAATATGTATTTAACCAGGTCTGTGGTTGCAATTACCACGACAATAGTAGGCAAAAGATAATATCTTAATTTCATTTCTGCAAAGTACAATGCTAGGCACAGCTTTTCTACAGCTGAGTATTTACATTCACAAGAATTTAAAAACCTACTAAGATAATAAATTGCTTGTTCCTTGCCTTCTTCATTGTCCTGAGCTAGAAAAACTCCTAATGAATCTTCTGTTGCAGCAATATATAGCTTCAAAGGTTTATCTCTTCTTGGTGGCATCAACACTGGAGGCTTGGCCAAGTAGACTTTGATTCCTTTGAAAGCAGCATGATGCTCAAATGTCCATACAAATTTTTCTTCACTTTTTAGCTTTAACAAAGAAGAAAATACTTTAGTTTTTCCTGCAGTGTTAGAAATAAACATTCGAAGGAAATTAACCTGACCAAGGAATTTTTGTAATTCTTTCTTACTTGATGGAGGTTTGGCCTCAATGATGGCTTTGGCTTTATTCTGATCAATCTATATTCCCTTCTTATGCACTACATACCCCAAGAAGTTTCCAGTTGATACACCAAAAACACATTTGAGAGGGTTAAGTTTCAACTTGAACTCTCTCATTTTGTTGAAGGCTGTTACCAAATGAACTAGGTGCTCCTCCATCGACTGGGATTTCACAACAATATCATCAATGTAACACTCTAAATATCCTCCAATGAGATCATGGAAGATAGTTTTTATTGCCCTCTGATATGTTACTCCAGGATTCTCCCATCCAAATGGCATCTTGACCCATTCGAAGGTGCCAATGTTTCTAGGACACTTAAAAGCTATCTTGTGGGCATCCTCCTCTGCTATGTAGATCAGATTATAACCAGAGTGCCCATCCATCATAGACAAAATCTTGTGTCTTGCTAAGCTATCCACTAACAAATCAACTATAGGCATGGGATACTCATCTTTTGGAGTTGCCAAATTTAGGTTTCTAAAATCGATGCGTACCCTCATTTTGCCATTCTTTTTTACCACAGGCACAGTATTAGACAACCATTCAACATACTTGGTTGTTCTAATGAATCCTACTTTAAGAAGCCTAACAATCTTCTCTTTCACTTTTTGAACCACTTCAAGGCTCATCCGTCTTTGTTTCTGCTTATGTGGCCTGAAATTAGGCTTTATTGGGAGCCTATGTTCCACTAATGATCTGTCCAACCCAAACAGTTCATTATAAGACCAAGCAAAGCAATCCTTGTATTATTTAAGGACAACCAATAACTAGTTCCTGTCATTAGGATCTAGCCAGGCACTGATATAAGCAGGTTATTGTGTTGAACCTTCACCTAGGTTGAATTCTTCCAAGAGATCTTGTACTTGGGTACTCATTGATGTTTCCGTTTTTGACTTCTTCTATTTTCGAAGCAACCCTTTCATCTGGCTTTGCCTTGACCCTTTCTGGTTTAACATCCCTACTCTCTTCTTCATAGAGAAAATCTGTCCACAAAACCTCTTCTTCCTGTATCTCCTGGACTTTCATTTCAATGTCCAATGCACACAGTACCTTCCAAGAGCCAAAAGTTTAGCCTTTTGTTGCTCCTGATAACAACCAATCATCATGGCTTCTCTCTCTTTTTCTTGCACTTTTTAGACTATTGACTCTACGTCCAATGCTAAAAATTTTATTAAAGCCAATGGTTTGGCTTCTTGGTCTTGATCTTTTTGCCTACAACCAGGCATCATTGCCATCTTTGGTGATAAACTCTTCATCAACACTCTCCTATACTAGATGCTTCAGGTGTGCTACTTCCTTATCAACTGTCACTTCAGCTGTTCCATCAGACTTCCTCAGCACACTGAGTGGGACCACTCTTTTAGTGTATAGCTTCGCCTCTGCAAAATCAGCACAAGCATTAAAGGGCTGTGGATCTGCATTGATCTCCTCTGTCTCCCCATTGCACAATGCTATCATCATTTTCTGATCTAGAGAAGAAGGCACACATTTGTTGGTTTGGATCCAATCCCTGCCAACCAAAGCATTATACTTGGCATTGCTATCTATAACAAAGAATGCCGTCATGCAATCTCTAGTTGCCACACTCAGGTTGATAGGCAGAATGTCCTGAGCCATCTGCTTATCCCCAGCAAAACCAGCAGTGGTTGTGCTTGTTGGGATCAACCTAGGGGTTTTTTTTCCTAACTTCTTCAAAGAGGACCTCCTCAGCAGGTTCACTGCTACCCCATTGTCCATTAACACTCTATTCATTTGTATCTCATCGAAGTAAGCCTTGATGTATAAGGGCTTAACATGCTGGGTCATGGATATTGTAGCGTATTCAAAGCGGTATGAGAGATTAATGCTCACCTCCTCACTTTCTTCATCAGTTTCCATAGGCTTGACCACCTCAGATTCATCTTGAACCATGCTGGCTTGTGAATCTTCACTAGAAACTAGAATGGGGTCATCTTCTTGACCTTCTTGGTTTCCCTCCTCAGCTTGGAATTCTTGTGGCAGCATATAAACCATATTTATTGGCACTGGAGGGAATAAGCCAAATTGTACCACTGGCTGCGATTGCTCTCATTCCATATTGGTCTGCTCTAAAGCTTGGGAGACATCCTCTATACTGCACTCTGGTACCTCAGTGCTAGTGGGTTCCTTCGAAGCAATTTGTTTATGATCTGCTCCTATTGGCTTTTCAACTAAGAAGGTCTGTTCAGCCATGAAAGCTTTGAACGTTTCATCTTCAACCAATTCCTTCTCTTGGCCTAGTTCAACCTCTCTCTCTATCTCATCATTGCTCTCCATCAAGGCCTTTTCAAGACCTGCTAAGCTAGATCTTTATTTGGCTTTCAGTTCCGCATGAACTTTGGCCAACTATTCTCTATTGGCACTCTCTTTGATCTTAGGACCAAGCTTTGAACCTTGTCCTTCTTGTGCCAATGAAGTATTTTCTCTATTTTCATTCAGGTCCCTCTGATACTGGGTGTACCTTCGCTGGATCTTCCTCCTTTGGGACCTAGAGATTACAGGAATCATGTCTAGTTCCCTAGTCTTTGGGTTTTTTAGCAGAACCTAATTGTTTAGAGTCACCAAAAGAGGTTTGATCATCCTTCCCTTGTCTCCAAAAGTCTTACTTTGTGCAGGTATTACTTTAGGTTTGCACTACATGACAAACCAATTTGGAACCCTAGGGGCCCATGAACCCATTGCTCTGGTTGCTAGGCCTGCTATTCTTGTCTTCGAAACTGGCTTCAAAGCAGTTCTTGGAGGCCAACCACAAGGTCTAGTTCCTTGTCTTAAGCCAAATTCAAGCTTTCATTCAGGCTGATTGCCTACCTTGTAATAGTTAGGTGGCTTGGGTTTATGTAGGGATCTCTTTCCCTTTGATTGCATCCTGGTGTCTAGTGGGCCAACCAAAGATGAATGTTGTCTAGGAGCAGTGGGATATGACGTTCTGCTATAGGTGCTAGCTAGTTTTCGGTCTTTCTGCATATCCTTGTAATACCGTTTCCTATCAATTGGGAGCCCCTTCAGCCATTTGTAACTCATCATGTACCTGGGACATATCCTCTGCACTATAGCTGCTTCAAGGGAGTTGTCATCTAATGTTTCCTCACTAGAGCCACCTCCTTTGGCATGCAGAGCTTTGCCCACCAGCTGGTGAGCTTCTTGTGTCCTTCTTGAAGGCAACCTAGCTAGCCACATACATCTGCACTGTGACTTCCTCCAATTCCTTCAAGGAAAGATTTTGGAAATCTGGGATACCAACATTGGCTACTGCCTCTCTAATTTCTAGAAATGGATTGGTATCAATCCTTATGTCTTTCGCAGTCTTGGTTGGAAACTTTAACCTTCCTTTCTGAATTTGCTCTTAGATTCTGTCTCAAAATATAATACAGTTTTTAGTTGAGTGGGACCAAGAATTATGTCATTTGCAGTATAATTTCCCTTTAAGTTCTTCAAGAATGGGTATTGTAACCCCTTTTGGTAACTTCAAGAAATGTGCTGCAAGCAAATGATCAAACATGTCATTTGCTTTTGTTATGTCAAAAGAATACTTCCTATGAATGTCTTTCTTTTTAAATTGCTGGTCTATTGTAGTGTCTTTCTGAATCAATGTTTTACAGGTCATAGGTTCTTTTCTTATAATCTCTACTGTATCAGTTTCATAATTAGGGTCCTTATAATAGGTCTTATAGGATGCATTGTTTCAATCTTGTTCTTCTTCAAGCAAGGTTTCATATCTAGAAACTTTATATGTTAATTCTACTAAGTCTCGAAACTCAATTGCATCAAGCTTTTTTCGAAGCCTAAATTCCAACCCATGCTGAGCCAATCTTACAAATTCAGGCTCAGGTAGTATGATCCTACATTGGTTTCGTGCCCTTTGAAATCTGACAATAAATTGAGCAGCCTTCTCATCAGGCCTTTGGCTCAATCTTGCTAAGTCTGCCATAGAAACTTCAGGTTCTGTTTGGAAAAATTAGGCATGAAATACCTCCTCCATTTGTTGCCAAGTTTGGATAGAGCCAGATATAAGGTTTATATACCATACAAAGGCTGCCCCAGTCAGAGAGTTTGGAAAAAGTCTCAATTTCATGTAATCATTATTAGCTAACTCACCACACGGGTTCGTAAACCTAGTAATGTGCTCTACTGTTGACTGGTTTTCATTCCCATAAAAAAAAAAGGCAAAATCTAGTATTCTAAACCCCCTGGATATTTATGTACCCTATCCACCCATTCTGGGTAAGGCTTTCTGTACACCGAAGTCTGGACGACCCCCCAAGCCATAGGTCTACACATCTCTCTAACAATATCAACAATTTGGACCTTGGGAACCATATTTTGTGCTGGTTGGACCACTACTGGAGGAACAAACATAGGGTTTGGAGAAACTCCATGTGCCTGAGGACCTCTTGGTCCATATATAAGTACATTTAGGACTGGTTGTTCTTGTTGTACTAGTTGCTGTTAAAGGTATGATTGACCTCTTGGAATCTGTCCTGGGAAAGACCCTACGAAAGGTGCTACAAGAGGAGAAACAGGTGTTGTTTCTCTTCCAACCACAGGAAATCCTTCCAACCCCTCAGGTGCAAATTCAAACACAGGATTAGTGAAATCCCGTGTGCTAGGTATGGCTTCAAATATAGGATTTGAAAACATCCTCATGTCATTCCCTTCTGCTAGCCCAGATTCACCAATTTGTATGGTTTCGTTGGTGGGCAATGGTACATTTTGATTTGCTAGTAGTCTCAAAGGAGCTTCATACCATGACTGAGACACAGGTGATGGCCTCTCATGATTTTGATTACTAGTCTGACCATTAATTTATCCAATATTTTGCATAGGCTGTTCATCTCGAACCAATCTATGCTGAAGGGAATTCACGTTTTCTTCAGCCTATCTTACGATTGTTGGTTGATGAGAGTTCATTCGATCCAAAAGGATGTTGCCCATCTTTCCATTGTATACATTAGTTGCTGCCCTATAGTATCTACTAAAGCTCTCCATGGATTCATTGGTTGGGTAGAAGGGACAGTTGAAGGTCCAGCATGTTGGACATGTGTTGCATATTCTGAAGTGCTGGTCTGTTCGACCATTTGTGGAGGATCTAATGGGATAGGTACATCCATAGGATATGATATTACATTATCTTCTGGGTTAGGTATTTCTATCTCTCCTTTCACATCTTCTTCTAGACGTTCATTTTCTTCTCTTGCTCTATGTCTAGCCATTTTTAATAGTCCCACCAGGCGTGCCAAAATATATGTTGGTTTTTTTAGCTTTCGAAGGTTAATTATATAATTTAAAGTGTGCCAGCAAGGATCAATAAGTTATTAGAGAATTTTAATTGCCAACCAATTATCAGACGATTGTGTTAAAGTTCTTTCAGCCTTAATGAAGATGATTTTTACTGATAGCTTTTTAGAAGAAACTTATAAATGATCACAGATACAAAATAGTTCAAAAATTGAATTTCATTGAGTAAAGAAGAACTTACAATGAAATGACCAGCCTTGAAAAGGTTTTATAACAACGACTACTTGAAACTACTCCTAGGAAATGATGTGCAGTACATAAAGTAAAGAACTGGAAATGCAAAGAAATGGAAATGTAATGACTGGAAAGAAAAATATAAATGACAGGTTTTTAGATTTGAGTCTGGGTCAATCTTCGGTTGGCCTTCTCTTCTATTCATACTCTCTAACGGTAACCGTCGAAGTGGACTTCTAACCGTCGAAATGCCCTTCCACGATCATTGGTTATGGCCCTGAACAATCTGCTCCCACGACGCCTTCTTTGTAGTTGGGCTTGCCTCTTGAATTTGAATTTGAATTTGAATTTGAATTGTGGGATATCGTTGGGCCATGTCACCTCGTGCCTTCTAACTGCTTCCATGGGACGCAGACCCACCATTACTAATATGAACTGTCACGTGTCTGTCACTGATTGAAGACTTGTGTTAACTTTCCAAATTACTCTTTATATGCTACGTGTTAAGCAGCGATTGGTCCATACAAAATATATAACCAATAATTATAATATGATTTTTTTTTTTTTTTATCCCAGTTGATACACCTATTATATAATCCTTATCCTTGATTGATTCTTCCACTACTTTAAAGGGGATTTAATGTTTTAAAATTAAAAAATTAAATAAAAATGGAAGACTATTTTTATTCCGAACAATTTGCTTTCCAACAATTGCGGTCCTATATCTGAAGCAACTGACACCAACGTTACCTAGTTTATGGTAGGTACGCCCGACTTAAATGTACTTAAATAAATTATTATAATATATTAATTACATATGATGTATGCATCGTGTACAGTTATTTTCAAGCAAAAAAATTGAGAAGATTGAAAGTGGTGGTGTAAAAGAATTAATGAAGAAATGCTAGTATTAAAAGCATAATGAATAAAAAAATTGAATATTGACTAACTCGTAACATACTTGAAAAAAAAAATAATAAAAGTGTTGTGGTATTTTATTACATGATATAACATTCTTTGTGGGTAAGCAAACAACATATCATATTAAAAAAATTGGGTTGTATAAGAGAGCTAGCGTTTTTTTTTTATTAGAGAGATAGTTTGGAGAGAAGAAGAAGACAAGTTTTAATTTTTTTTCCTTTAAAAATCGGTGAGAGATATTAGAATGGAGAGATTATGAAATATTTTTATTATCTTTCTATTTGAAATCCATAAATTAAGAGATAATTATTATTTCAAAAATAATTAAATAAATCAATTAGCCAATAATTTTTTTTAAATCTATTTTATAAATTAAAAAATCAATAATTTAAGAATGACAGTTTGAAACTCTTAGATGACTTTTTATTAGAGACTCTCTTTTTCTTAATATATATATATAATATAAACATTACACTTAACTTACTTGAACAACCAATGTGTATTTCTGTCATAAAGGCCATAATATAATTTAAATATTAAAGTTTAAAATGATAATTATCAAATGTTTTTCTATTTAACCAATCACTTTTTTTAGGCTAAAATTTAGGATAATTTTTTTAGACATGAATATTCTTTAGGAAAATTTATTCATAAATCTCACATGGAGGAATATTGATCCATTTAATCCTAAGATTTTTCTTATTAACTAATTAGTCCTTTTTGTTTTGTAAAGTTATATTTATTTAATTTGGTGCCATTTGAGTTTAAATGAATGTCCTTTTGTGAATCATTTTTATAAATTTCTGATTCGTTTTTGGAATGAGAATGAAAATGTGAGGTGTTGAAGATTCTTTTTGAGAGAATTGGTGACTGAAGTGTTAATAGTCGAGCGTGAAAATCTACATTTCTGTTAATATGATTTTCTGGTGTTACATTAGAGTGTTACGTTTGGAAAAAATATACTAAGGAGTTTTTATGTGTTATAGAATGTTACGTTTGGAAAAAATATACTAACAAGTTTTTTTAAAAATGTTACGCTTTACGTTTGAGAAAAGTATACTGAATAGTTTTTTTAGTGTGTTACATTGGAGTGTTCCATTTGACAAAAGTATACTAAAAAGTTTTTATGTGTTATATTGATTGGAGTGTTACGTTTGAGAAAAGTATACTAACGACGTTTGAAAAAAGTACACTAAGAAGTTTTTGTGTTACATTGATTGGAGAGTTACGTTTTAAAAAAAAATACATTGAGTTTTTTTAGAATGGTACGTTGTTACATTTGAGAAAAATACACTAAAAAGTTTTTTAATGTGTAACAATGGAATGTTTTGTTTGGAAAAACAATACACTAGAGAGTTTTTTGTATTACATTAATTAGAATGTTACATTTGGAAAAAATACACTAATTAAGGAATATTTTTTGAATGTTACATTGTTACGTTTGAGAAAAATATATTAAGGAGTTTTTTAGTGTGTTACAATAGAGTGTTACGTTTTTATATGTTACATTGGAGTATTATATTTGAAAAAAGTATGCTAATGGGATTTTTTTTGAAGTGTTACATTTAGTAATTTCAATATTATTAGAAAACTCACATTTATCCCTTAACACAAAACACGTGCGTATTTATACTTGGTCTTTTATGTAATTCATACTAGAATGAGACCTGTGGGTCTATAAGAGAAAAGGAGAAGAAAAAATTGCTTATAAGATTACTATTTATAATTTATTGGTATTTTACTCTATTCTTTAATAATTTTTTTTCCTAAATGTTCCTAACTAAATCATTATAGTATATTAAATATGATGCATGTATGTGTATACAATTATTTTCAAGTAAAAATAAAAATAAAAATAGGGAAGATTGAAGTGATGTGTGAAAGAATGGAGAAATGTTATTATTAAAAAATAAAAACGTAACGAATAAAAAATTTGAATATTGACTACCCTTTAACATTCTTGAAAAAAATAAGAAAAGTATTGTGGTATTTTGTTGCATGATATAATCTCTTTAAAAGTAAGCAACTACATATCACATTAAAAAAATTGGGATTGTGTGAGGGAGCTAAGGTTTTTATGATTAGAGAGATAGTTTGGGGAGATAGAAGTAAGGCAAGTTTTAATTTTTTTTTTTTTTCTTTTGAAAATCGGTAGGAGAAATTAGGATGGTGAGGTTATAGAATATTTTTGTTATCTTTCCATTTGAAATTCATAAATTAAGAGATAACTATTATTTTTAAAATAATTAAATAAATAAATCAACCAATATTTTTTTAATCTATTTTGTGAATTGAAAAATCATTAATTTATAATGAGAATTTGGAGCTCTTAAAAGGCTTTTGATTGAAAACTTCATTTTCCTTAATATATATATACTAGTAGTTGACCCGTGCGATGCATGGGATAATTTCTTTTTAATGATATTTTATATTACGAAATGTGTAATAAAATAATCATATTAATTTTAATTATTTATTTTAAAAAATTTAACCGTATAGTTTTATAAAAGAGTTATTTGAATACTTAAATATAATAAATTCAGTTAAATTATTGATTTAGTTTTATAATTTTAGTTTATCGTGCCATAAAAGTATAATTATCATATATTAAAAATAATAGTTAAAATAGGAATATAAAATTAAAGGTAATTACAATTATTTAATTTGCTCTTATAGTCATTTGGAAAATAAGAATATGTAGAAATAGGAACCATATAAAATTTAGGATAAACTACTAATAGGTTCTAATAATTGGACTTAATTCTCGTTAAGTCCTAGTAAAATTTTAGTTAAAAATAATTTATTGTGACGATTTTTTACATGTCACTAAAAATTTACAATTAATAGCTTTTTTATCACGGTATTTTTAAATTATTGCTAAAATTTACAATTACTGACTTTTTGTGACAAATTCACATATAACGATTTTTTAATAGTATTTGATGAAAATGTCATTAATTATTATAAGATTTATTGGATAATAAGTCCATCTATTAGGACCTACAAGTAAGTCTTCCTAAAATTTATTTAAAAAATTAAATATAAATATGGTGTAATCATATAATGATTTTATATGATATATATTTAATTATAAGATAGTAAAATAAACACTCATTTTGAGATTAAAAATAACAGTTAAATTAAAAATAGAATTAGTAATATAAAATTAAAAGTGATTCCAGTTATTTAATTTAATTTTTATATTTATTTAGAATATAATAATATGTAGAAATAGAACTACACAAAATTTATTTAAAAGATTAAATATAAATATGTTGTGATTGGATTAAGAAGAAAAAATTCATAGATTGATTATGTAGATTTTCGATTTTTTATTTGTTATTCTTTTTGAATTATTCATACCTATTGTATATAGATATATAAAATTTAAATTAAATATAAATATTTTGTAATAAATAATTTCATATTAAATAAAAATTAAATATAAATTAATATTAAAACATCAATAAGATAGGCAAAAAATATAAAATGCACATAATCAAAGATATTCTGTCTTATTTATTTATTTGTATATCGGGAGAGAAAAAAAATCGAATATCATAATAATTAAATAAAATATCAACTATATAAAATAAAACTGACAACAAAACTGAATACTAGATGGAAAGTATATGGAAAACAAATATTTCTCAAATAAAGTCCATATAAAATTGATTAGTATAATTAAAATTGAATTTGTATAGAACTTTATATGTAAATGGAAAATGCATGCTGATGTGAATTTTTTAAAAATAAAAAATAAAAATAAATAAACCTTTAGAATATGCAACCTAAGTAAGAGAAAAACACGATTTGTGTATATATATATATAAACAAAACTAAATACACAATGAAAAATATATAGAAAATAAATATTTCTCAAATAGAATTCATATAAAATTGGTTATTACAATTGAAATTGAGTTTGTGTAAAACTTTATATGTAAATGTAAAATGCAAGCTGATGTGGCTTTGTTTAAAAAACAATTAAGCTAGAATGTGCCACCTAATGTGGGAAAAACACTATATATATGATGACACACTAGCATATTATCTGTGTTATGTACGGGTATAATAAATAATCAAAAATTAGTTTTTAAATTTAAATAATAATATAAAATTTATCTAAAATATGTAGCAAAAATTATTTATAATCAATTAAATTTGATTCATCATTACACATAAGAGAAAATTTTTATTCTGATTTCATTAATGGTGTGTTCTAAGTTCTTAAAAAAATAAATGTCATAATTTAATTGGTCAAATTAAGAAATAAATTGAAAAAAGTTATATTTATGATAAAATATAAATACATTTCAGTTTATAAGTTTCATAATGTTAATTTACCATATGATAGTAGTATATTATATTTGTTAATATACTAATTTTCTAATTTTGTAAAGTCAAAAAATTTGTCTACTCAAAATTATAAATTGTCATATGTCATAATTCTTACATGAGAATGGATTAGAATTGATTTGTGGTGTTAGACTTATATTAAACATTAGAAGTAATCCAGAAGTTAGGCGATTTAATATTTATGCCAACACTACAACAAAAAACACTATTGGCGACTAAAATGGGAATTTTCGTCGCTGAAAGTCGTAGAATTGGCGACTAAAATGGAATTGGTCGCCAAAATTGGTCACTTTTGCCGACTAAAAGAGTTTAGTCGGCGAATGCAATGGTTTTAGCGACTAAAAGGCAGTTTAGTCACCAAATATAGGGGTTTTAGCGACAAAAAAAGTTTTAGTAGCCAAAGGTTGGGGGTTTTGGCGACTAAAACCATTTAGTAGCCAAACGTTAAGGTTTTGGTGACTAAAAACCACTTTGGTCGCTGATTGTACCTGTTTTGGCGACTAAAACAGTTTGGTCGCTGAAGGTCAAGCTTTTTGGCTACTAAAAAAAAATTAGTAGCTAAAAACAGGTTTATGGCGAGTAAAATTCACTTTAGTAGCCAAAGGGGGAGGTTTTTGGCGACTATAAACAGGTTTAGGCGCCAAAAGGGTAGGTTTTTAGGCGGAATAGTTTTCTTTAGCGACGGAAAATTAATTAGTAGCCCAAAAATAATAGAATTGGCGACTAAATAATTTTTTTACTCGCCAAAAGTGATCTAAATTTTTTTTAATAAATAATTTATTTTTTACATAAATTATATTGAATATATATAATTACATTTATATATATAGTTTTGTATTAATACTGGTGAAAGTAATATATAAATAATATAAGTTGCAACTATAGTCATGAGATGGTTCAGCGGCATAGTGGGGTCGAGTGTGTGGTTAAGGTTTGGAACCACCTGGAGGTCTCAAGTTCGAAGCGTAGGAGGTCTGAGGCACAAAGGGAAATTTTTTTTTTTTTGTCAAAAATGCTTTTGGCGACTAAACACTGTAGTCGCCAAAAGATTGAGCATTGCCGACGAAAAAAATAGTCGCCAAATGTATAAATAATAAAAAAATTAATTCACTATTGGCGACTAATAGTTTAGTCGCCAAAGGTATAATTTCCAAAAATGGAATTGACTATTGGCGACTAAAATCTTAGTCGCTGAAGACCTGTGTATTGCCGACTAAAAGTTTTTTAGTCGCCAAAGGTATTGGCGACCGTCTCTTCGCGACAAACCTGGCGACTAAAAGATTTTGTCGGGGAAAGTGGAAATTTGACATTTGGCGACTAAAAAGGGACTTTTGGCGACTAATAATTTAGTCGCCAAAGGTGTATTTTCTTGTAGTGCAATGTGACATTCATCTAATTATTAAAAATTGTCTTGATTTATATCGAACTTATGAATCATTTGACCTATTAATTCATTAAATTGGTAAATTAATATTTGTAAGTATTTTTTTTAATAAAAGTATGAACACATGAACATATTTTATGGATATTTGTTAAAAAAAATGAACTTACGTCAAAAATTATATATTTATGTTAACAATATGAAATAAATAGTTATGTATATTTATGTATAACAAAATTATCTAAGATAGAACCACCTTAAATTATAAATCATGTTCTAGTCCTAACCTTACACTTTTGGGAAGTAGGTTAAAACTTAACTTTTTTATTTTGATTTTTTTTTTTTAAACGTGCAAAAAAATAGAGATGATATGACTCAAAAAAGTCGAAATGCAAAAAAGCCAAAGTTGCCAAAAGGGAAATGCCTAATAATAATAAATTTAAACATTGTATATAAAATTATATCATAGTTTATCAATTCTTAACCGATATGAGCTAATTTGGGGTTCCAATTTTAGATTAAATATTACAAATGAGTTTAGAAAATTTAGTTCAAGTCATTATTTTTTTTCCTAACAATTCTTGATTTAATCCTCTAATACATCATATTTTAATAACTCAATATCATAAAAAATTAATCTTAATGTTTACGTGCTTTTTTTCAATCAATAAAAAAAATATTATGAGTATTAAGAGAATTACATTTGAACAAATTCTAACATAAAATTTTAAGACCCATACATTTTCTTTGACTCTATCACTAATCTTTGAGATAGTAATTAAAACAAATTTCAATCATTATTAAATATAGCTAAACAAATTAAATATAGCTTAGACATAGATATATATCTTATTTGCTTTTTTAAATAGAAATACCATTAGTAAATATTGCCTTAATAACCATCTTTTCCTAAAAATATCATCGATAATGGGTACTTTATGTGAACCTAATGAATAATTTCGAAGAGTAATCATTTTTGTGACCTCATCATCTTTGTGGAGGGTTAGCCCAAATCCAAACACAGCCTAGCCGAGTGGCCCAAGGGAAACGGAAAAGTCCAGGTAACTGAGAGGCCTACCAAAAAGGCAGCTAAAGAAACAATGGCACGTGAACAAGCATGAGTAAGATCTCCTTTTAGAAGGAGATCAACAGAACATGGGAAGGCCCTTAGCTTCTTTTTCATTCAACGGTGGAGACAACAAGCAGCAGAGACAGGGACATTGGCTAGGCCAACCAAACGATACAACCGTCTGATCAGTTTAATAGGACGGACGAAGCATTCAGCAAGTTGGCCACTAACGCCTGACGCGATCTAGGTCACCTGCAAAAAGATGATCCAACGGCAAAGGATAAAGATAACCTGGTCACTTGCCTGACCAAGACTTAGGGGTAAGCAGAATCCTCGGATTAGATGTTAATCCAACAGATGAAACTCAAGACAATAACACTATAAAAGGAAGGAGCAGGTAAAGCAAATGAGGAGACAGAAGGTAACTAAGAAACTTTCTTTGAAATACATAATGTATATGGCCGATCAACGTTCTGACTTGATCGTCGGAGGGTCCTCTCGACCATCCTTGGTCGGAGATGATCACTGACGATTTGGTTTCTCTTTGCAAAATAAAAGAATGGACACTTCATCACGCTTTCCCTGTAGAGAATGTTTCTACCTTCCACAATCTTCATTCCAGCTCTAACGAAGGAGATATGTGATGATGTAGATATGGTAGTGTGTTAAAACACCCAATAATTTTTTTTCCTCACTACACTACAAAAAATTAAAATTTTAGAGACCAAAATTTATGGACAAAATTATTTTTTAGGGACCAAATATTTTTGTTACGAAAAGTGACATCATTATATTTTTAGTAATGAAAATTGGATATTAGTGATGAGTTATTATCATTTTGGGACCAAATTTTTTTCTCAAAAAATAAACTATTTTGAAGCCAAATTATTTTGTCCCTAAAAGTCTATTTATTAGTGACATTTTCAAAATTTTGTCGCTAAAAGTCTTGTTATTGACTTTTCAGGACGACTTTTTAGCGATTATCTTCACGACGATTGAAATTGATCCCTAAATGTCTTTTACAACAAAATTTTCACTTTTAGAGATCAAAAAATTTAGTCTCTAAAATTCTTATATGTTGTACTACTATGTCATCAAAGCGGAGTGCAAAAAAATACATTCAGTTAAAAAATAAAATCACATTTCTTTTTTCACACCGTTTGATCACCTAATAATGTTTTTTCTCACTATGTGATCAAAACAGAGTGTAAAAAAACACATTTAGGGTTGGTTTGGGATATTTTAAAAAAGTGCACTTTTTGACTTATTGGCTTATATGGGTTGGGTTTGGATTGGGTTTGATGTGATGTGATGTGTTAGAGAGGTGATGTGATTTAAATAAGATGATGTAACTTAAATAGGATAGTGACTTTTTGACTTTTTGTATTATTTAGTAGATGTCAAACTTGGCCTTAGTTAAAAAATACAATTACATTTATTTACACCGTTTGATTAAAACGGAGTGTATGGAATGTAAAAAAATACAATTAATTAAAAAATACAATCACATATTCATTCATTACTCATAATAAGAAAATAAATGAAAACAAAAGCAATGGTGTCAAGTGAATAAAGAAATAAATGAAAAGAAAAGCAATGAAGTCAATGGAAGATTACTTACAGAAAAATAATAGCAGGTTGTTCAAGCAATGAACTCGGGCGGCTATTGAAGCAATGAAGTCAATTGAATAAAGATATAGATGAGAAGCAAAGCAAGCATTAAAATATAAATGAAAAGAAAAGCAATGAGAGCAAGCATTGAAAAAATAAGCCAAAAAGAAAAGTGATGAAGTCAATGAAAGATTACTCACAAGAAAAGTGGTGATGACAAATAAGATTCGGCTGTGGAGGCGTAAAGGAAAAAGTAGGATAAGTAAAAGATAGGGTTTAGGGTTATTTAAAAACGGTGGATGAGAGTTTTTTTTTTTTTTTAAATCAAAAAATTATGATTGAGATATTGAAATTTTTGGAGGTCTTGTGGGTTAGAAATCACCTTTTACTTATATAATATATAGATTATATAATATAAGTAAAAATGTTATGAAGTCTTTATTGTTGAAAACCTCAATCTATTTTTCTCAATTTTTTAAATTTTTATAATGTAAAAATATGTGTCAATACATTATTGGTTCTCATCAATTTTCTTTTTAATTTTTTTTTAATTTTAATGATCAATATGGCAATAATTTCAAATTTTGTCAATTAATTAGAGAATCTTTGAAATTTTCATCAATATGAAACTTTCTATTTCTTATATTGATGATGAAAATGTCAGCATTTTTCTCAAATTTATGAGATTTTCATCATTCATTTGTTAATTATTTTTCTATTACAAAATAATATATATGCATCTAAAAAGGTTGTCAAAAAATAAAATCTACATTACATGAATTTAAATTTACATCACACTTTATTTTTTTGAAAAATTTTCTGACTACTTTTTTGAGCTCCCTAATTTTTTTGTAATTTTCTTATTAACCATCGTTGATATTGTTAGTTAATCCTTATATATCAATTTTTTTAAAAAAAAAATAACATTTAAAAAATATATCTAAAAAGTTTTCAAAAAATAAAATTTGTGGCTCAGATGTATTCTGATTGTAACCATACATCATACGAATTTTGAATCTATTTTAAACACTTTATATATATATATATAGATTACCTACTCAAATAACCAATGTGTATTTCTATCAAAAAGACTATAATATAATTTAAATATAAAGTTTAAAATGATACATACCGAATGTTTTTCTATTTGACCGATCACTTTTTTTAGGCTAAAGTTGCACTCCATTTAGGATAATTTTTTTAGACACAAATATTTTTTAATAATTTCTTCCCTCTTAAATGTTCCTAACTAAATCATTATAGTATATTAAATATGATGCATGTATACGTGTACAATTATTTTCAAGTTAAAAAAAAAAAAAATAGAGAAGATTGAAAGTGATGTGGTGTTAAAAAATGGAGAAATGTTATTGTTAAAAAATAAAAATGTAATGAATAAAAAAATTGGATATTGACTAACCTTTAGCATTCTTGAAAAAAATAATAATAAAAGTGCTGTGTGTTTTATTGCGTGATAGAACCTCTTCAGGAGTAAGCAAACTGCACATCACATTAAATAATAACAATAAAAAAAAATGGGTTTGTATAAGGGAGCTAGAATTTTTTTTGATTAGATAGATAGTTCGGGAAAAAAAAAGAAAGAAAATAAATTTTAATTTTTTCTTTTAAAAATCGATATAGATAAGATAGAGAGATTATAGAATATTTTTGTTATCTTTCCATTTGAAATCATAAATTAAGGGATAATTATTATTTCTAAAATAATAAAATAAATAAATCAGTCAATAGTTTTTTTATTTAATTTATAAATTGAAAATCAATAATTTTATAATGAGAATTTGTAACTCTTAAAAGACTTTTTTATTAAAACCCTTTTTTCTTTAATATATAGTATATAAATATAAATATTATTTTGACACATCATTTTGTATAAATTTTAAAATTAATTATATTTTTTGTCCTCAAAGTATGAATTTTACATTATTTTAGTCCCTGATATATGAAAGTGTTTCAATTTTATCCCTAATATTTAAATTTTGCCAATCTTATCTCCAATATAATTGTCTCTATCGCTATCCATGGGTAAAGAACTTGGGAAATCCAGAATAAATGTAGTGGGACTCGTAAATAAATCCTTTAGCACAAAGTTGTAAATATAATTTTAGTTCACCTAGGACCACCGTCGTATCTATGTACAAATGAAATTACACTTTGCCCCCTTAAGTTTTATAATTTTTTTACTTTGATCCTTAAAATATTTTTTTCCCACTTTAACCCCAAACATTTGTAATTTTTTCAATTTACTCTCACAACCAACTTCTGTCCAATTTACAATAACACGTTGCCAGCCACATGGCATAAATAGACAAATTACACTTTGCCATCTTAAATTTCACTATTCTCTCACTGTAACCCTTAAAGCCTCTAAAGCACCTTTAATCTTGGACTAGCCCCAATAGAAAAGCCAAGATACATCAAGGGATAAAGTCCTTCACCAGATTCTTCTCAACACCCACCCCAAAAACAACACTTTTATAGAAGTTGATTTTCAATCCTTATATAACTTCAAAAAAATAAAAGACTTAGAATTCTCCTAAATTTATAATTTCAAACTAATTAGTTTCGCAAAAAATAACTGCATCATCAAGAAGTTGCAAATGTGTCAAACTCATCCGTTTTTGACCTCCCTACTACTCAAAAAAGGCCCAATTGCTTAGCTTAAGAAAAAGAGTAAAGATTCCAAGGACACTCCTCTTTCTTCCCGCTAATCCATTTATCCCTAAAACCAAATCTTTTTATCACGCAAAACAAAGTTCCAGTTAAGAAAATCATGACCCTTTTCAAAATCAAACTTTAGCACTATATGCTCTTTCAAAGGGTAAATTACACTTCGTACCTCTACATTTTTTTATCAATTTTCACTTCGGTTTTTACATATGAAATTATAACAGTCAACCTTCTACACTTCTGATCAAATAACACTTTGATCCCTGCACATGAAATTGTGACAGTCAACTCCATCTACTTTTGGTAAAATCTCATTTTGGTTTCTACATAAGTGTCAATGTCCCTTTTCTGTTACTCAATTGTTTAAATTTTTAACAAAATCTAATCATGTGATAATGAGGGTAAGAAAAGAAATCATCTACATTTTCCACTAATACACACTTCATTCCAAAATTTATATCAAAATATGATTGTATTACACTGAAACAAAACGCAGATTGTGAACACTTAAGAAGATGAACTAGGGTTTTGTATAAATTGGAATCACGAAACTCTATTTTTCATGGTAACACAATCTTCTGTCTATTAATCTTTCTTTCTCTTTGATTTCTTTGTCACATTTTTTTATTATTTCAAAAGCTCTCTTTTCTTGCATTTTCGTCCCAATTTTTACCATACGATTATATATATAACTCTCATGTGATTATCACGTAAGACAAAGTGTATTGGTGGAAAACATGAATGATTTTCCTCTATTATCCTCATTTCGTAGTCACATTTTTGTTACATGACTAGATTTTATTAAAGATTTAAAAATGAAATAACATAAGAGGAACATTGATACTTGTGTAGGGATCAAAGTGGGATTTGAGTAAAAGTACATGGGGTTAACTGTCATGATTTCATGTGTAGGGACCAAAGTGAGATTTGACTAAAAGTGTAAGAGGTTGACTATCATGATTTCATCTGTAAGGGCCAAAGTGAGATTTGGTACAAAATGTAAGAGTACAAAGTATAATTTACCCCTGTTTCAAATTAGCCCTCTAGCAATTCACTACCTTATTCGAACACCATCCTAAATATTTTTCCCCACCAACAAACAAAGGCTAATTGAACTTCACCAATGATTCACGCTTTGTTTGATTAGAGGATTTGAAAAAAAAAATGGAAATGAATAATGAAATGTAAACTCACTTTTTGTGTGGTTGTAATGGAAAACACATGGAAAAGAAAGTGAGAAAAAAATGCAATCTCACTTTTTGCCTTTTGGGTTCATTTAGTCTTCTTTTTTTTTTTTTACTCGGTTTTCCAACTCAACCAAATATAGTTTAGAATTTGAATCCTATCAATTTTTTTCTCATTTTTTTTTTCCATTTTTCTTTTGTCTTTTCATTTATTTCATTAAATTCTCCAACTAACCACAACAGGAAGATATCAACTTGAGAATGTTAGTCCAAGGTGATTAATTGGTGGGGATTGTTTTGGGTGGCCCCAAGCATTGCAGGCGATTCTTTCGCCATTTCTTGGTCAATATGGGGGTGTACTATAAATAATTATATTTTTAACGAAGGACAGCCTAACTAGGAGGAATTTGCTGATTTAATCAAGAGTAGGATTTGATCCAATAAAAATAAATAAATAAATAATCAAGAATAGGATTGTGTCTTGGGCAAATGAATCCGGATATGGTGGATGATGTTGCCAAAACTAGTAGGTTACATTTACCTATATATTAAAAAAGTGGGCCCATTAAATCAACTTGATGTTGCCAAAGCTAGGAGGTTACATTTACGTGAAAATGTTTGGGATCCATAAAAGGAGACGAACATGACCTCCATTGATATATTGATCATTGATGTAGTTAATTTTTTTTTAAGAATTATTCTGACACTCATGACATGAATAGTTCAGATCATTTTAACAATTGTGAAATTGTGTTTTGTAGAGTCTTTATTCACTACAACAAAAATCACCTTTGACGACTAAATTTTTAGTCGCCAAAGATCCATTTTTAGTCGCCAAAAGTCACTTTTATACTTTTCCCGACTGATTTTTTTTGTCGCCAGTGTTGTCGCGAATAAATGGTCGCCCAAGGTTTTGGCGACTAAAAACATTTTAGTCGGCAAAAAGTCAGGTCTTCAGCGACAAAACTTTTGGTCGCCAATACTCAATTCCACTTTTTTAAATTATCCATTTAGCGACAACTATTTTAGTCGCCAATAGGTCATGAATCGCCGACTAAACTCATTAGTCGCCCAAAACAACACATTTGGCGACGAAACAGTTTAGTCGCTGAAAGCATTTTTCTGAAAAAAAAAAATTCAGCCTTTGCTACTCTTAGGTTTCGAACCACTAACGTCCCAACCTCTGTAAACCTTTACCAACACTCTCCCCGCTACGCCACAAGAACATCACATGAATATAAATGCAACATATATTATTTATATAATATATTGACCGATATTAATAGAAAACAATATATATATATAAATAATTATTTTTATTTAATATATTTTACGAAAAAAATAAAGTATTTACTAAAAAAAAAATAGAGGAGCACTTTTGGCGACTAAATATGAATTTTAGTCGCCAATTCTATGCTTTTTGGCTACTAAATGCTGTTTTGTCGCTAAATACATTAATTTCCGCCCAAAAAAAACAACTTTCGGCGACTAAACTGATTTTTAGTCGCCAAAAGCTCCACTTTTGCCGACTAAACTCAGTTTTAGTCGCCATTTGTCCACTTTTAGCTACTAAATTTTTTTTAGTAGCCAAAAACCTTTACTTTTGGCTACAAAAAATTTGTTTGTCGGTAAAACACCTATATTCGGCGACCAAAGTATTCTTTTGTCGCCAAAACCTATAGTTTTGGCTACTAAATGCTTTTAGTCGCCAAAAACCGTGCCTTTTAGCTACTAAAATTTTTTCAGTCGCTAAAACTCCTATATTCAGCGACTAAACTGACTTTTAGTCGCTAAAAGCCCTATATTCGGCGACTAAAGTGCTTTAGTCGGCAAAAGTGCTCAAGTTTGGCGACTAAACTGATTTTAATCGCCATTTGTACTACTTTCAGCGACGAAAATACTTATTTTAGTCGCCAAATCTGCATTTTCTTGTAGTGATTATTACTGTTACCTATATATTAAAAAACTGGGCCTATTAAATCAACTTCATGTTGCCAAAGCTAGTAGGTTACATTTACCTTTATATTAAAAAAATTGGGCCTATTAAGACCAAGTTTGGCAAGTCAAATATAATTTAAAAAGCTAAAAAGTTATACAAAAAGCAAAAAAAGTATTACTATTCACAAATAAAAAATATTAAAAATATATTTTATATATTTTTATAATATAAATACACTGATAACGTCACAGCCGTTAAGCAAGCCATCATACACTTCTCTTAGGGCCAAAAAAAAAAAATTGCCTCCTTCGGGGCAAATAACTTTCGGACAGTGATGGTCGATCTGTAGGGGCTACCATGGGTCCCATTTTAATAATTTGAACCAGGCAATATGTAGAACTCGTCGAGTAACATATACCTGTAAAAAATCACGTTGATCGGATATTGTTAACTATATGATCAAATCAATTTTGTAAAAACAAAACAGATGGTGTAATAGTTAACTATTGAACAAAACTAATCCGATCATATAGCTATCGATATCCAAGCAATGTGATTTTTTACAAGCATATAATACTCAACGAGTTGTACATATTAAACGGTTCAGATTATTAAAATGAGACCCATGATGGCCCCCATGGACCGACCATCACTGTCCAAAAGTAATTTGTCCCGAATGAGGCAATTATTTTTGTGGAGACATGCTGCGCAGCCGCAGAAGAGTCGTACAATCAATTAATTTTCTTCCACTATACACTTTATTTATACAATTTTTTATTACACATTTTTTCGTAAAAAGACAAAAACTTAACCCAAACATTCATATTTTTTTCCTCAACTTTTTAGTTCAAAAAGACAAAAAGTACACTTATTTAGGACACCCCAAACAACCCCTAAGTCAACTTATTAGTTAACAAACAAATCAAGTCTAAAATAAATTATATAGTTGAGTATATAATATAGGAAAATTTACCGATAAATTCCATTTGAAGGAATTGTGATCTGTTTAGTCTTACTAGATTTTTTATGATTGGATTAGTCTCATCTATTTTGGTAAAGTATAATTTCTTTTTTTTTTATTCAAAAAAATGAATATGCAGATAGGCTACTCCAACATATCCGCTAGGGAGTATTGTCCCTTAACACCTACAACATATCTGCAAGGAACCCCACCGCACCTACGTCGGGGCCGAAGCTTAAGGTCCCCGCGTGGTAAGGTATAATTTCATAGATTGTATGGGGGTGTGTTTTAAGGTTGATAGCATTGGCCCATGTTGATTTCATTTTGGATTTCTAGTCGATGAAGGAAATTTGGAAACAAGAAGAAAGATTTCCTGAGATTTTGGTGGGGGATTCACAGATTTGATTGGTGTGGGATTCCTATCTTCCAGTTAGCAAGATAGGTTGAATATCCACACCACCATTACGACCCCAACATCATTATCCAGAACTCCCATTAGAGAACAATATCAAAAAAATTACACACAAAACCACATCAATATTGGGTGTAAAAATCACATCGATATGACAAACCTAAAATGCTACTACATACATACGTGTGAAGTGTTACGTTTGGAAAATTTACACTAAAGAATTTATTATTATTATTATTTTATTTTATTTTTTTGTGTTACATTAGAGTTCATTGATTGGAGTGTTATGTTTGAGAAAAATACACTAACGAGTTTTTTAGTGTGTAACATTGATTAGAGTGTTATGTTTGGAAAAAGTATAATAAAGAGTTTTTTAGTGTGCTATATTGATTGGAGTGTTATATTCGGAAAAAGTATAATAAGAATTTTTTTGTATTTTTTTGAGTGTTACATTTGGAAAAGTACACTAAGGAGTTTTTTGTATTTTTTGTGTGTTACATTGGAGTATTTCATTTGGAAAAAGTAAACTAAGAAATATTTTAGTGCATTATATTGATTGGAGTATTACGTTTGGAAAAAATACACTAAGTAATTTTTTTTGTGTGTTACATTTATTGGATTGGAGTGTTACATTGTTACGTTTGAGAAAAGTACACTAAGGAATTGTTTAGTGTGTTATAGTAGAGTATTACATTGAAGTGTTACATTCTTATTCGTAATATGAGATTTGTTCCAGAAGAAGGGAAAACCCAAAACCTCTATAGTGTGAATTGTCCAAATGTGTATTTCACATTTGAAGAAACCTACTTTTATCCCTAAAAAATTAAACCCAAACGTGTAAATGACTACCCTTTTATGTAATTTCTAGTTTAATGGGACCTTTGGGTTCATATATAAAAAATAAAAATAAAACAGGTCACGAGATCATATTTTGGAATTTATTACTACTCCACTCTATAATATATCTATGACTTTTCTACTTTCATTATAGTTAAAATAAGAATATTTATATAGAGACCCCTTAAACTATTGTCAAATATTACTTTGACCTCTTAAAAAAAATGGTACAAATTAGCCCCTTAATTATTGATTACATAAAACCCTTAACGGCATTAACAAAACACATTTAATTACCAAAATGTCCCACAATCTCTGTATCATTTTACCACTTTCTGTCTCTATATTCTTATGATTTTTTGTATGTGTTGTCGGTGTATTGCATCGGTGACGAAAAGATGAGAAGTCACCAGCTTCAACTTCTGAAAGGGACGATGACTTCACTTTGTGATGGGGATTGGCTCCGTTAACACAAAGGTGCATTACTTCAACAATAAGGGCAAGAAGACACAACGGCAGTTACTAGTGATGGTGATCTCATGGTCGTTTGTAAAGATGATTGTGTCAATTTTGTGGGCCAAGAGAGCAATTGGGTGATTGATTTCAGTGTTTCTTTTCATGTGACTTCTCAAGTTGATTTCTTTACTACCTACACCAAAGGAGATTATGGGTGTATTCGAATGGATAATGAAGCTTTGTCTAAAATTGTTGGCATGGGTGATGTTTGTTTGGAAACAAATTTGGGCTGCAAGTTGTTGCTTAAAGATGTGAGGCATGTTCCAAACATTCGCCTCAATTTGATCTCTACCGGAAAGCTAGATGATGAAGGCTATAACAACAAATTTGGTGATGGAAAATGGAAGCTCAAAAAGCGATCTTTAGTGGTGGCCAAGTACAAGAAGACTCACACACATTACTCGATGTAAGGAAAAATTTGTAAAGGTGTTATCAATGCACTTAAGGATGATACTTTTACTGAATTGTGGCACAAGCGGCTTGGGCACATGAGTGAAAAGGGGCTGCAAGTTTTGTTCAAAAAAAAGCTTCTACCTGGTTCGAAAGGTACGCATATTAAAACTTGCGTTCATTGTTTGGCGGGAACACAACATAGCGTTTCTTTTCATAAAAATGTTGCTTCTAGAAAAGAAAATGTTTTGGAGTTGATTCATTCGGATGTTTGTGGTCCTTTGAAAGTTAGAACACATAGTGGTGTACTTTATTTTGTTACTTTTTTTGATGATTATTCAAGGAAAGTTTGGACTTTTGCACTAAAAACTAAAGATCAAGTTCTAGATGTGTTTAAGCATTTTTAGGCCATCGTTGAACCCATACCCATATATTCATACAAAGACACAAATCACACAAGGCATCCTAAGCATTATGTCTTAGCCTAAGGACCCTATTGTGACACGCGTCACTCCCACAAGCCCAACGTATTCTAGCCTAGGCTCTGATACCATTTGTAACGCCCTGAAATTCTCTCACAAGAATATGTCAAGACAAAAACATGAATATACCCAAAAATTATCTTTTTCATTGAATTAAGAGGTGAGGGATTACAATTCACCAGGTACAATCCTACAATATTCAAAATTCATACACCAATTCAATGAACTAGATTGCCTTACAAAATATAAGCCTCTAGGGTGTACAATAACAATGAAATAAATTAATAGTCTTGCTACAAAAAGTACGCATGAATCAACTATTTCCAAAAGGAGCTACTACTTGATCCCATCCATCAACGAGCTGGTGCTTCGTCAATTCCTGAAAAATAAAAATAGGGTTGAGTTATATGCCCAGTAGGAACACATTTACCAAAGTAGTTAATCCTTTGAATAAGATTATGGTATCCTTACAACAAGATTTTACAAAGAAACTTATCCCCATATGCGATCTTTAACAGTCATATAAATTCATAACAACCAAACAATGACAATTACTGATCACGTCATGAATTACAACAATTAAGCATTCACAACCATAAAAAGCAAGCCATGAGTCCATCTGTAAGAGTCTAATTTAAAACATCCTTTTTCTTTGTTCTAAAGACCGCCTCTACATTTTTCGGCTATTATACGGCAGGGAGTGGACAGCCAAAGAAAATCATCTGTTTTTCCATTTCTACCGGCTATTATATGATTGGACTGTATGGACACCCAAAAACCATTTTTTCCACATTTGTCTAGCGATAAGCCTAGACATGGCATTTGGGCACCTTTTTAAACTCCCCATGCGGGTACCAACACAACACCACATTTTCCAAAACCGACTCTTACCCAGACTCATGCACAATCAACAATTCAATCACATTTGTTCCATCCACAAGCATCCAACATCGCCAAAGAATGGAATGCCACACAACATTCACGGAAAATAACATCCACATCTTTCATTCCTTCATTATTTATAACATTTCATGAAGTAAAGTAAATTCCATTCAATTTGGTGTTTTCTACTTAACTTGAGAATTTAGGGTTTCACCAAATTTGGGGGTTTGTCTCTTTTATCATAGATATGGGTTTCAACAACATTTATATACATGTTTTGAGAAGAGAGTGTAAAGAAATTTCAAGCAAGAGTCAAGTAAAATAGTTGATTTATGTCACTACAAGAAAAAACACCTTTAGTGACCACCTATTTTTAGTTGGTCACAAAAAGTATGGTAATCTGCCATCAAAATTTATTTTGGTCACAGATGATGGTGTTTTAGTGACCAACATTTTTTTGGTGGCTAATAGTTAAGTATTTGTGACCAAATACAAAATGTGGTCGCCAAAAGTGATGGCGGGAGCGCGAAATAAAAAGGGCGGGACATCAATCTTTTGGCTACCAGTAGATTTTGGTCACAAAAACAAAAAATGATACGCACTACGTCGTTTTGAAATTCTTAAATAAAAAATATGTTTCTGAGCCTTGATCTTCCCTCATTGTTGCCCTCTTCCTTCCCTCATTGTTGCCCTCTTCCTTAATAAAAAAAAGTTTCCTGTTTCCTTGAGCTTCCGATCGGTTCATCAAACCCTACCCACCATCTCCTCACTTCGTCCCCTGGGTTTGCCGCTCTTCATCTTCGCCTCCACCTTGTACTTACCAGGTTAGTGTCTCTCTCTCTCTCAATCTCTCTCTCTGTTCATGTATATATATATATATAATCGATCGATTGACCATCCTTTTTCATCGTTGCAACTCTTCACTTCCGATCTGTTCATGCCTATATCTATGTCTATGTCTATATCTATATCTCTATTATTTGAGTTTCATATATACTTTCTGATTTTTTTTTTAATCTCTATCATTTGATTTTCATACATAGAATTTCAGATTGATTTGTAATCGATCTGTGCTTCTCTCTCATTTTTCTTTGATTTTCATACTTTCTTTTTTTCTGAAAATTTTCTCCTTTGTTTGTTATTTTTTTCTTTTTTCTTTTTGAAACAATTTTAATTTTTGAGTTAATTACACTTTTCACCTTCTAGTTTGATCTAAATTTTACTTTAGTTCCTATAATTTCAATTTGAACAATTTGGTCTTTATATTTTAAATTTAGCTTCAATTTGGTCCTTTTGTCTTAATTGGAGGTTTTAACAATTTTAGAATACTTGTCAACTTTTTAATGTTTCAATTTGGTTGTTCCATCTAAATTAGATGTTAAAATTAACAAATTTGAGACCCTTGCTAATTTTTTATTTTTTCAATTTGACTCTTCTCTTCCATCTAAATTGAAAGTTAAAATTAATAATTTTGGGACACTTGTTAATTTTCTAAGGTGTATACGTAGACAAAATTAACAAAAATTTAGATAGGAGAACTGAACTAGACTTAAATTATAGAGAACAAATTATTCAAATTAAAACAATAGAGGAGACTAAAGTAAAATTTGGGTAAAACTGCAGCGTAAAAAGTGTAATTAACCCTTAATTTTTTAGAAAGGATAAAGAATTTATTTGACGAATTATTTTTAAAAAACACCTATGATATTCATTTTTTAAGAAGCACAAAAAAGTTAGGAAAGCAAATTTTGTACAAAAATAAAAATGATAAGAAAATAATGGACTTTTTTGAAATTATTTTTGTTATTTTTTTTATTCCAAAAATATGAAAAACAAAAACAAAATAAACGAAAACACTGCCAAACAAACTCGAATTATTGGTGGGAATTTTCCCTTACTCTATATGTCTTAACACCTACTACCAGATGGGGCAGTGGTCGATTATACCTAAAAGTGGTTATAATCAATAACTTAGATAATTAGTTTAAATCCAACTGTTGAAAATAGAGAGGTGTGAACCATTTGATCATAAGTCTGTAATCAATATTTTTATAGAAAACACCCAAATAAATAGTATTTAATTTTGATTTGACAATTTACTATAAACTCGTTCTAAACTCGACTTGTTACCTATTCTTTCTTTCCAGCTAATTGAGAACTTTGCATTCTATAAGATGTGACTTACATTTCAAAAACAAGTGATAAGGATTGCCTCCACAATCAATTGTAGGTTGTGTGGATCATGAATTTTTTATAGAAATTTAAAAATATAGAGAAAAAATTTCGCTTATATTTTATTTATATTTTCTCACGTTTTTTTTTTCCTCTCCCAAATTTTTACTCAAATTTATAATTCAAACACAATTATTATTATTATTATTTTAATCTTGATCTTGGAACTGTAGGAAGCTAGCTGTGTGCATGGGAATTCTAGGTAAGGATATGGAGTATGGACAATGACATTTCGTTGTAAACATATGGGAATTTTAGGTGAGTATAATTGACAATTAAGAGTATGGAGGGATAGATAAGTCATTTTATAAGTGCTCAAAATGCAGTGTTGCATTCATATTAAAGGAAGTCTCAAACAATTATTTCACTATATACATATAGGGATTTTAGGCGAGGATGTGAACAATGACATTTTATTATAACCGATGATCAAGAGTTACTCTAGGGACATATTAGTCTTATTTATAGAAGTCCACTGAATACAGTGTTGCATTCATACTGGAGTAGTGATCAATCTTTGAAAAAAAGTACTACCCAAGTAGTGCTTGTGACAAATTCCAAAGATTTTCCCTGAACCCAAACATGTGCAAGTGAATTTAAAAAAAGAAAAAAGAAAAGAAAAAAAAGTAGATGAATAGAGAAGGAGAAGATTACAGTGTCTATCAAGAACCTAAGTATAGTGTTTGTGAGAAATTCCAAATATTTTCCTTGAACCCAAACACATGCAGGTGTTCTCAGGAAAATATTAAAGATATATGTGATGAGATATCTTCACCTGTATAAGATTTTATTTTATTTTATTTTGTTTTGGGTGGGAAGTTTAGAAAAACCATCATCTCTAGTTGAACAAACAAACACTAGGAGAAACTGAAAGAAATATAATACCCCATGGTAGTTAGGCCAATGAATCTATAGTAGGAAATCAAAGTCAAAAACTTGAAAAAGCTTATCTCACTTACCTAATTGTTGTTATTAATTTGATTTCCACCAAACATCATATATCATCATTTAATCCGCTCATCAAAATGCAACATTAATCTTTTAACAATTTAATAATTAGATGTTTTTAATTTATTTAACTTATTCTTACCTCCTATGTTGTAAAAAAAAATTATCACTTCGATAACTTCTTTAAAAAAAAAAGAAGCAAATAATCCTATAAGTTGTACACAACAAATAATTTATTTGACAAGTCTATAAGATGAAGATATGGTTCATTCAATATATATGTACACTTTATTAAAAAGCATTCCCACCATTCCTTTCTTATGTATATATTGGATATTCTCTTTTCTCTCTCCCTATTGGATATCCATAGTGTTGGTCCTAGGTGATCCTTTTTGCACTATAAAAATGTTTTAAGATGTCTCTGTTTTAAAATGTTTTAAACAAATATTTTAGTTTGGTATTTGATTTATTAGACTGATTAATTTAAAGAATCAAGTTCATGGATCCCATTTGTGTGGATCTCTTTTGTATTGGCAACTATTTCCCATTGGGCAGTGGCGAAATCTTCAATAACTAGATTGTGGGTGTTGGTTAACTTGATTGATGATTGCTTATCAACCACCAATTTAATATTAAAAATAAAAAATGAGATAGAAACCGATCTTGTCTTCCATTCTGTTTGTTTTCTTGCAATATATATATATATATATATATTGGGAAATAACAATTCAGGATATATTTTGAACGTTAATTACAAATCTGTCAAATATATGATGCAGATGAGCATTCATTATGACTTTAATTGTATTAGGTGGTGATGCAGATGATAGAATGATGATGCCCTTAAAATTTTAATCTGTAAAATATTTTTTCTTTTTTTAAAGTAGAAAATATTATTTTTTCAGTTAATATAATTTGGTTCTTTGTGCTGTAGCAGCAGCTTCATGCTGCAGCAGCAACTTATTGTTGGTTCTTAATATTTTTTTTTTCTTCTTTTCTTGGCAGCAGTAGTAGTGTTCAATATTATGCTTATTGAATACTAAAACAACCATAATGGAATCAATAACTATTATAGTTGAATAATATAGGAAGGAATGTGAGATTTGATGCTTGCCTAAAGCGTATAAATAACTTTTTCACCTTATAACAAAATTAACCTCCAAAATAGGAATAAAATTCATTTTTAGTTAATTGGTTTTTGCTTTATTCACCTAACATAATCTTCACTTTGTAGGTCACCAAATATGGACAAGAGTTGGATGTCAATTAGGAATAGATTGAGTTCGGAGTATAGAGAAGGGGTTAAGTCATTTCTCCAATTTGCAATGACAAATGTTGGCGTAGATAATAGAATTCGTTGTCCGTGTATGGATTGCCTAAATTTTGAACATCATACCTTTAAGGATGTGGAATATCATTTGATCCGAAAAGGGATATCACTTTCATACAAGACTTGGGTGCACCATGGGGAAACTGTTTCTGTCAATCAACCTCGTGTGTGGAATAATGACAATGACATTGAAGGTGTTGGTGATGAAGGGACAACCAATGAATGCCTTCACGTTGAAGATGAATTGTATGATATGTTAGATGACTGTCACATGGCGCATATTTTTGATGATGATGAAGAGGGTAAGCAGAATGATAATGAGCAAAGAGAAGATGGACGAAACTTTGATAAATTGTTAGAGGATGCTCGTCGTCCATTATACCTTGGCTGTCAGAAGTTTACTTTGTTATCATTTGTCGTTAAGATGCTTCACATAAAAGTTTTAAACAAGTGGAGCAATAAGTCTTTTGACATGTTGTTAGGCGTATTGAAAGACCTTTTACCAGAAAGTGATCAAAAGGTTCCATGGACCCTTTATGAAGCGAAGAAATTTTTACGTGATTTGGGTTTAGGATATGTGCCTATTCATGCATGTAAGTATGATTGTGCTCTTTTTTGGAAGGAAAATGCAAATTTAGAAAATTGTTCGATTTGTAAGGAGCCTAGATACAAAATGAATGATGGCAAAGGTAAGAAGATACCTCATAAAATTTTGAGATATTTTCCGTTGACACCAAGGTTGCAAAGATTATACATGTCGAGAAAAACAGCTGGAGATATGCGATGGCATAAAGAAAAACGTGTTGATGATGGCATCTTAAGGCATCCAGCCGATGGTGAGGCGTGGAAGGATTTTGATAGGCAACATGCTGTGTTTGCCCAAGAACCACGTAATGTGAGGGTTAGGGTTGGCCACCGATGGTTTCAACCCTTTTGGAAATTTGAGCAACTCATATAGTATGTGGCCTGTGGTAGTTATGCCTTATAACCTACCACCGTGGAAGTGTATGAAGCAACCATTTTCCATGATGTCATTGCTTATTCCTGGACCGCAAGCACCCGGGAGAGATATTGATGTTTACTTGAGGCCATTAATTGACGAGTTGAAGGAGTTATGGGAAGATGATGTAGTTACTTATGATGCCTCAACTGGGGCAAGTTTCCGAATGCATGCAACTGTTATGTGGACTATTAATGACTTCCCTGCATATGGTAACTTGTCAGGGTGGAGTACAAAAGGATATTTGGCTTGTCCCAATTGTAATGAGAATGCATCATCACAACGGTTAAGAAGTAAGATAGGATACACTGGTGCTCGCCGATACTTACCTGAAGACCATCCTTGGCGAAGAAGTAAGCTCTTTAATGGTAAGGCAGATGATCGAGCAAGACCTTCAGAGTTGTCAGGGGAACAAATTTTAAATCAATTGGATTCAGGAACATTTAAACCATTTGGGAAGCATCCAAGCAACCAAAAAGAAAAAGGGATGAAAATACCGTCTTGAATTGGACAAAGAAAAGCATATTTTTCAAATTGCCTTACTGGAAGACACTCAAGTTACGACATAACCTCGATGTCATGCACATAGAGAAGAACATATGTGATAATTTAATTGGGACTTTGTTGAGCATTGATGGAAAGAACAAGGATACGGAAAAAGCACGCATGGATTTAGAGGATATGAAAATTAGGAAGGATTTGCACTTAAAGAGGCGCGCGGATGGGTCCTTTGAAAAGCCCATTGCATTGTTCACATTGTCCCTAAAGGAAAGACAAGGTTTTTGTGAGTTCTTAAAATCGATTAGGTATCCTGATGGGTATGCAGCAAACATCTCTATGTGTGTGAGCACAAAGGGCGGCAAGTTATCCGATTTGAAAAGCCATGATTGCCATGTCCTTATACAACGACTTCTTCCTATTGGAATGTGTGGGTATCTTAACAAGGACATTTCTATTGCATTGTTTGAGTTGGGAAATTACTTTCAACAGTTATGTTCAAAAACAGTGAGGGTGAATGATTTCAAAAAATTACAAGAGAGCATAGTACTCATACTTTGCAAGCTAGAAAAAAATTTTCCACCTGCATTCTTTGATGTGATGGTTCACTTAGCTATTCACTTGCCTCGCGAAGCCATTCTTGGAGGGCCAATGCAATATCGATGGATGTACCCTATCGAAAGGTATTTTTATGCTCTTTGATGTGAAATTATATTTTTTTTAATATTATAGTATACCCATATATATGGTTTATATAATAATTTCCTATTATTTGTTGAAGATTACTCAGGATTTTGAAAGGGTATGTAGCAAATCGAGCTCACCCAGAAGGTTCAATTGCAGAAGCTTACATTGTCAAAGAATGCCTAACTTTTTGCTCTATGTATCTTGGTGGGATTGAAACCGTATTTAACAGAGAGGAAAGAAATGAAGATGGTGGTGATGTTGGCTCAGGGCATTCAGTTTTTTCACAAAAAGTCCGTACTTTTGGGCTCACTCAAAGGGCAGTTGACGTGTCTGAGAATGAAAGAAAAGTGGCTCATTGGTTTATCTTGTATAATAGTCCTGAAATTGATGAATATCTAGAGTATGTTCTCATTTAGTTAAGTCTATGCAAAATGCTTTTCATTATGATCACACTCAAGTACTAATTATTCACATTTGATTTTTCAAGTAGAGAACACAAGAATCAGTTACAAAATGCAAATGTACATGACATTACAAGACAACAACAAGAAGAATTTCCTAGGTGGTTCAAAGAGCGGGTAATATATAAGATACATAGATAATATGTAACCTCTCATCATAAACATAATTCACTGTTCGTAGATTGATATTAACATCATGCATCCTTGTCACATGTTCATGTAGATAAATCAATTACGAGCTGAAGGATCATCGGAAGCAACTGATGAGTTGTGGTCATTAGCTAATGGTCCTAGTCCAATAGTGAATATTTATTCAGGTTGTATTTGTAATGGCATTCGATTCCACACGAAAGAGCGAGACAACCGTCGTAAAAGTCAAAATAGTGGGTTGGTTGTTCAAGGGGATCATCATGGTATGTCAATTGATTTCTATGGTCAGTTGACTAAAGTTTGGGAAATGACATACATGTTCGGGCATCGAGTTGTGTTGTTTCAATGCGAATGGTTTAACACTGGTAGCAACAGAACATTTCGCACTGAAACACATTTGAAAACCATTGATGTAAGAAGCCGTTGGTATCAAAATGACCCATTTGTCTTGCCAAGCCAGGTGCAACAAGTTTTTTATGTCAATGATACCAAATTAGGTGAACATTGGAAAGTCGTAGAGCGATTTCAACGTCGAGGAATACGGAATGTGCCGGAGCTTGAGGATGTAGATCCTGATGATAATGAATTGCCTATTCCGAATGATGTGTTCCAGCAGGACGAGACCACTGAAATTGTCCAAATCAACATTGCAAATTCCATTAGCAACACTTTACGTAGGACTGATATTACACCTGATATTATTCCAAGTCAAGTGGTTCTGCAATCTAGTACAAGTGTACATGTAGAGGGTCCAAACAGAGATGATTTTATCTGTGATGATAATGATCAACATTCAAATGATCCTAGTGATGATGAAGATGAATTTCATAGTCATAGTAACTCGGATACAGATGATGATATAGAGCCTTGATTGTAATATCCTTTGTTTTTTGCATTATCAAGTCATTTTCATTGTAATGCTCTTGATTGTAATGGCATGCACTTGTTAATGAAGACATGTTTAGTTACAACAAGTCTGGAATGTTGTACCTATTGCTTCATTATGGTCCATTTGGAAACATCGGAATCTGTCTGAATCTGTTTGAAGCTGTGTTTGTTCTACTGTCTCCTCTGTGTGCTGCTGCTGAAGTGCTCTATGTTTTTTTTTCTCTTCTGTTTGGTGATGCTGCTGAATCTATCTGAATCTGTTTATTAATCTGAATCTGCTGAATCTGTTTTGAATCTGCTGGTGTAATGCTGAAATGCGGCTGCTGCTTGAATCTGTTTTTTATGCTTCCTGCTGGTTTCTCCTCTGTTTTCCTGTTGGTTTTCTTCTTGTTGGTTTCTCACCAACGGCTATATTACTAGCGGATGTTTGGGCTAGCTCATTGGCGCCAAGTTTGTTTGGTTTTAATAGCTATGCTCCTGATGTATTTGTGTTCATTATATATAATCTTATTTTGTTTGTTGATAAAAAAAATGAAGACATGTTTAGTGATGATTCAAATTGTAATGAATTTTTTTGTTGACAATTTCTTGACTTGTAATGTGGTTCTAATAACACTATTAGGTTATCTTATAATTTCATAAATTGTCGTGCATTTTAAATTTTTACTTTTGGTTGCTTACAATTCATTTGTTAGATACAAAGACTACACAGATGCCACCTAGGCAAGCCACTAAGAGGAGGTCGACGACCTCAATGTCAGAGGCAAACCTGGTTGAGCTCCCAGCTGCATCTCCTGTGGATGCATTTGCAAGTCTATCTCCTGTGGATGCACCTCCATCTTCGCAAACAGTTGATATTGGTAAGTGTTTCATCCTTTGTATAGAACAATTTTTTTTTTGCTCCTGAAACTGTAATCAATGTTGAGTAGTTACTACATGCTTACTCTTTTTTGAGTGATTATGATTAAAAATTTGTTAGTATTGAAGTATGACTCTGTGAGAGACAATCTGTGAGAGACAATCTGTGAGAGACAATGAAAAAAGAGATCTTTGAAGTCACAAACGGCACCTAAAAGATAAAGTGAGAGACAATTAGTCAATAAAGAGTGCAAGGCATTTATTGTTTAGTAATCCAGACAGTGTATCTTCAACTGCTTGTCAGCTGGTGCTGTCCTTTTTGTAGATTAACGAAACTCATTTCAACTGTGTGATTGTTACAGATCTGCTGCTTCCGAGTTTGGAAATTTTGGAAATCTTTCTCAGCAATTGTATCTTGAGATACAAACCAAACCAGCCCAATATGTTTGCAGCCTTTCTTATCTGTAAAATTAAGAAAGAAATGTTGTAATGGTAAACATAGTTTTTTTCCCCTTTACTATTTTCCTTTCTTGTGGTCTGTGTTTGCACTTTGTAGTTGGAAGTTTTGAGCATAAGCATGCCTTTACCACACGAACCTACAAGCTTTACTTGCACCAGATTACATGATGTATTCTCTACTGTTTCAGATGTAGTGAAAAGGAGACTTCATATGCTTCATTCACATATGTCTTTTCTGGATTCACAGATCTTTGTATGATTCACATATCGCACATCAATTTGGAGTAAATTGTTTCTCTTGCATGTCATCATATAAATATGAGCTTGATCTAGCAATTAATGTCAATTCATTAGGCCTTGTTGATTGTTGGCCCTGTTGGAACGTGAATAGAAAGTTTCAAAACTTCCACTTAGTTGTGTATTTTTAGTATATGTGCTTGTCCCGCATTGTAGCATGGCTACAATTTTTAAATTGTTTTTGTTTTTATTTTTTTATTTATTATTTGTTTTCTTAACCGTTATTGGGTATCAGTTCTTTGGCCAAGAGTTTTATCTAATGAGAAACATACCTTAACCAAGAGGTGTGTTTTTTCACGAATAGATATTTGATTGTCTATATAAGGCAATGAGATCTCTCTCACGTTTTCCACACCAGGAAACGCATAGATCTTTTCCTCTCTCGTCTTTAATTTTCCTACATAATTTCATGTATTGTTTTGGGTAACTTCTATCATAAAGGGTTTTACATACCTTCTATCTAGTGTGTGCGAATGTTACAAGGCCGGGCAATGATTTGAGTTGAATCTTGGAACTGTTGATTGACTGTCAATACCTTCGCTTGGGGAGGCAATAACAACTTTAGGCCATCGAAATTGCGCTTCTCTAATCACATGCCAGTTTTCTTATTTTTTTATTCTATATATGTATTTATATAAAGTAATTTATTATAATGTCTTTGTATGTCAAATTTTTTTGTAGGCCCAACACTCAGCTCAATTATGAGTGACATGTTAACCCATGGTTTAAAACCAAAGAATAAAACCGAGCTTGATATTTCATACCATACATCTCCCTGCATGGATGCCTTGCTGCCCATACCATACTCTGTGGCAAAGAATCATAACAAATCATGTTAATTGCCCAAAGATTTTAGGCTTCAAAAACTAGGAATGATCTTGATATTTCATCTCCAACATGAAAGATGAATTTATTAGCATCCCCAATAAATATATGGGTTGGAGAAAGATGCACTTAGTTACCTGGAGCAACATTGCCAACATTTCCTTTTATCCCAATTGAACTGATTTTATTTTGAGAACTAGTGGGTAGGCTATGATGGGTAGGCTATGATCAGATAATAGATGTGCTACTCCAAAATCACCCATGCGTGCAGTCATGTCATGATCCATCAGAATATTACTCGGCTTCAGATCACCATGAATAAGTGCTGCTTGGCAGTGATGGTGAAGATACTGTAGTGTAGATGCTACCTCCATCGCTGTTCTTAGTCTCTGAGTAAGACTTAAACTTCTTTGGTGGTCTTGCTCATCTTCACTTTGGTGTAGCCACTCCTCGAGGCTTCCATTGGGCATGAACTCGAAAACTATCGCCTTGAAATCATCGCCTTTGGAATCGATGCTCGAGCAAGTAGTGATTATCTTGATGAGGTTCCGATGTCGGATACCTCTCAAAGCATTGCATTCTTCCACAAAACTCTTGGCAGCTCCTTTCTCTGTAAGGTTGAGCACCTTCACAGCCACAGTCAATCCATCGCTGCCCAAAACCCCTTTATAGACAGAACCATAATGTTCCTCGCCAATCAATTAGGTGGACGAGAATTTATTAGTTGCTTGGAGAAGCTCTGCATAAGAGAACTTTCTGAACTTTTCATCCACAGGTATCGTGGTTGGAGAGCTTCTTCCAAGTCTTTAGTCGACAATTTCCCAAACTAGGAGGAATGTTGCCACTCAATTATTTGTGTGCAAATACAATTGACCCAACTGTGTTGTGTTTCCAAGATCGGCTGGAATTTCCCCTGAAATTCTATTATCAAACTGGCGAAGATCCTCCAATCTTTCGAGTTTGCCAATACCCACTGGAATTTCTCCTGTGATTGAGTTCATGGAGATTACCAACCATGTCAGGCCAATTAAATTCTTTATTCCTTCAGGGATGGTTCTTGATATCTGGTTTGCTCCTGCAATCAGCTGTTGAAGAGTAGTTGAAAAATTAGCAATCAAAGTTGGTAATTCACCTTTGAACCTGTTAAGGCCTATGTCCAGTTCCTGGAGGTTGCTGCAGTTAGTTAAAGAAGTTAAGAAGCTAAATCTTTCTGCTTCCTTGGGAGGGGAAAAAAATTCACATAGTGAACTACAATTTAGTCAGAGTAGGGTTTTAGCATGACAAAATTTATAAGAATATATTTTTACATGATTCGACAATAAGACTATTTCATTAGATAATTGTTAAAAGAAAATTTCTCTAATATATTTCATCTGATGTACAGCAACATCAACCTATTTAGCAGCAGCCTATAATAGTGTTTCATTTTGTGTTTATAATATAGGTCCATCTGTAAAGCGAGTACGAGGTCCAACTAGGGGTAAGAACAGTAGTAGACTCATCAGCCAACATGGTGGGAAGAAGCTTTTTGTTGGAGTTTCTATTGAGAGGAGGACATTTGTGGGGCTTAATGCCACCAAGGCCGCTAACGAATTGGGGGCACAAATTCGATTGCAAGCCCCATTGCAAGGAACAAAAAATTGGGAGGACGTTCCACCAATCATTCGAGCAGCTATTGTACAATCCTTGCGGGTAATTTAATTTTTATAGTTGTTGAGATTGAAGTAATTAATATATAAGATGTTTAATTTTCATTTTATGTTTAATTGGGACAGGATAAGTTTGAGATTGAAGGATATGATGAGAGTCCACTTCCACAAGAAATAATTGACACAAAGGCCACACATTTGTTCAAAGACTGGCGATATCATATGCATGAACATTACAAAGAGTTGGTGAAAGAAGGTACAGATCCTTATAGTAAACCATTTGTTGGGGTGAGCGAAGAAGATTGGAGATACATGATTGATGAAGTGTTTCTTGGTGACACACACAAGGTAATTAACTTAACAGTCATGGATGTTTCTTTTAATTGCACTGCAATGAATAACTCAAAGGTCCCAAGTTTCTTTGAAATTCAAATAATATACAATTATATATGAGACAGAGTAAGGAAATTGCAGAGATGGAGGGAAAGATATAGGAACCATGCTTGGATATTGATTTTTAAGTCAATATTTCTATTGCATTGTAGAAACGGTCAACAAGAAATATAGCCAACAGGAAAAAGTTACCCTATAATCACACCATGGGTTCAAGGTCATTTTCAGCAGCAATCTCAATTGAGGTAACCTATTTTTTGTTTTAAAACTTATAGTTAATGCTGCAATTTTTTTATTAACAATATTACTAAGCTTGCATTTTATATGTTTCATGTAGGGAATTGAAACTGGAATGGAGCCTCACATTGTAGATTTTTTCAAGACCTCACATTGGAGTAAAAAAAAAAAAAGATTGGATTGAACCAGTTTGTGCGGAGTTATATGTAAGTATACCTTCATTATATTTGTTATTCATAGTCCTATATAATGCTTAACTAGTTAGTGTACTTGTAAAATAGGATAACTGTTGATCTTTTTTTCTTTTTTTTTTCTTTTCTTTTTTTAACACAAACAGGAAAAGATGGACCAACTTCGTGAGGAATCTTCACAGCCTGGAGCAACCCCGCTAACACAGGAGGAAATTACTGTTCAAGTCCTTGGGAAGCGTTCAGGGTATTTGAGAGGTTTCGGGGTTGGTCCAAAGCCGTCTTCTGCATTCAATTCTACAACTAGGTCACAAGCACGTGATGAAGAGGTTAAGGGCCTTAAAGAAGAGGTAGCATCACTGAAAGGGATAATTCAATCATATGAAGGACGCTTTGAGTAGTTTGAACACTTTATGAGACAAATGCAGGGCAATGGTAGTGGATACGACTCTTTTGATGAGTAAGTACTATTGCTTTTGATGGTTTGTGAATACTTCTGGGATTTGCTTCAATTTATCAGCTCATAGATCTGATTTGACAGTTGATCTATGACTGTCGTGTTGGCATCCATTCATATGATGGTCTAATATTGATTTGATTGGTTTCATAGGTTAATTTCATTCGGATTTAGGTACATAGTTGGATGGTTGGGGGACATAGGTTGAGGTGCCTTATTTTCAGTACATGACTTGGTATTAAATTATTGGATTTAGGTACATAGTTACATTTCTATGACTGTTTTGTTAGCTTGTTTGGTTCAAGAGGCTTTATCTTGTTAAAGGCTACTTTATGTAAAGGTAAAGTTAAGAGGTGCTATGTGTATAAAGGAGTAGGTGGTGTTTGCAGATGATGTTGTGTTTTTCTAATATTAGTTAATTGGTTTGTGTTGCTTTGGATTGCTGGTTGTTTGTTTTTTTTTTTCTCTGTTGGTTTCTCACCAACTATTGAAGCTTGTGTTGGGGAAAGACATGGCTGAGAATCCTGAATGTCCACACACAAATAAATAAATACATTGTATCTCTCCTGAAAATTTGAGAAATTATAATTTACTCAATGTTTGGCAAAATTACACTATGTTTTCATAATATTTTGATTCACGTTACAGTTGTCCCTACAATGTTGACTTAACAGAATATTCTACTTACAATCTATACATGGATAATAATTCTATTTACATAGTTAGGGATTGAACTAGTGATGGAGGAGATAATACACGAACTGTAAGGATGGTAATAATGTGGTGGTGTTGTGGTTTTTTTTTTATTTTTTATTTAGAAATGTAAACAAATATATTATTATTAACAATGCTTTCTTCAATTTTTTTTTTTTTTTTTTTATTGCAGGTAGCTAGCTAGCTAGAGGCGTAGTCATGCATGTTTATGGATCTGAGTTTGCCGATGCATTAATTCTAAGTTGTGCATATATATATGTGGAGTTTTTGAGATACTTCGCATCGGACAAATATGACATGCATTTGAAATCTTTGATGTTTTGTTAAATATTTTTTGATGTCATGAATTTATTGTAAGGATGGATGGTTATTTTGGGCGTGTAATGTGTTGATATTGACAGGTGGTTGTAAATATATTAATTACTAAGGATGGATGGTTATTTTGGGCATGTAATGTGTTGATATTGACATGTGGTTGTAAATATATTAATTATTATTTTGACTTTATAATTGATGTTTTTTTTTTTTTAGATTGGATTGGTATATTAAAATTGATTGGATGGACATGAATTATGTATTAATTGCAAATGTATTATAGGTATTACAAAAAATTTAGCATTATATTTAAAAGAATCAATTTTGAAATTAAAAGTTTTTTTGCGACCAATATGTTTTTAGTCGCAATAAGGTTCTAGGAATTGCCCTTTCTGTGACCAACAACATTCTGGTCGCCAAAACTTTTCGCGACTAACATCTTCGTCGCCAATATTCACTTTCTGCGACTAGAATTATTCTAGTCGCCAAAAATCAACTTTTCGCGACCAAAATCTTCGTCGCCAATGCTCAATTTTTTGCGACTAGAATTATTCTGGTCGCCAAAAGTCCACTTTTCGCGACCAAGAACTTCATCGCAAATGCTCACTTTCTGCGACTAGAATTATTCTGGTAGCCAAAAGTCCACTTTCTGCGACTAATATTTTCGTCGCAAATGGTTATCTTTCAGCGACCAAATTCAAGCCCCTTCCGCGACCAAAGAATGTTGTCGCAAATGATGATTTTCCGCGACCAACTTCACTTTTGATCTCCAAAAACCTTCTGTGACGGACTTTTGGCGACCAAATTGCGACCAACTTTTTTTGGTCGCTAAAAACTATTAGCGACCAGATTTGACCTTTCTGCGACCAGAAATGTTGGTCACGAAAAGTGTTTTTTCCTGTAGTGTGTAAAACATGGAAATAATCCAACAATATTCTCAAATGGGCTCATAAGTCACAACCACACCATGAAACCTCTTCAAAACAAAGAAATACTAGGTTAAAAGTATCCCTACCTAAATAAGTAGAAGAAAAATGAAGCCCCTTGAAGAATCCTTCGCAAAACCAAATCTTAGTGGAATAGAAGGTATTTTAGAGTGAGAAACTAGGGTTTTTTGGAAATGAGGAGAGAAGAGGGAAGATAGAAATGAAAAGTGTAAGGAATGATCTAGAATCACGTTTTTAAAGTTGCTAAATTCGTGCAATTTGCTCGAGTGCCACCTTTCACGCTCGAGTGTAAGACACAAACTTAGAGGCCCTCTCGAGCGACGAATCTCTTGCTCGAGCGTAAAATGACAAGTCCCAGAAGTTTTGCAGAGCTATAGGGAAACAACTGGGAACCAACATTCTTCGCTCAAGCGCCACTTCCTGCGCTCGAGCGCCTTGCCTACAAACTCAAAAGATACTGGGAGTTAAAATTTCCTACTCAAGTGCAACTTTCTACGCTTGAGCGGACCCAGAAACAAAAGTGTCACACCCACCACTATTGGTCACTACATCCATCCACCTTCTATCTCCGACCACCAAATCTGGCAACTCATCAAATATATTTCACTATTTTTTTTTTATTTGCTTTTAAAATATTTTTGCATACCAAATAAGTTTTATGTTTTTATTTTTTACAAAAATAAATGAAAACCTATTTCTTGTTTTTTGTAAACTGAAAACGTTAACAAATAAGGCCATATAGTTTAGAGGGTAGAGTGAGGCTTAATGATAGTTTAGGGGGTAAAGTAACATTTTATTATAGTCTAGGAGGTCTTGGTGTAATTAACTATGTGCTAAGTACTTTGGTCATAAATAACCAAAATCTTGGCTCATGACCCTCAATCTCACGATTTTTTCGCAATAGAAGGACGAAGGGGGTGTATGGAATACATTTTGATAATTAAAGATATTTAATTGTACACTTTTTTAGTTCAAGGAATCAAACTGATATTTGGCAATAAATCAAGGGGTCTCCATGTAAATGCCCTAAGAAAAAGACAAAAGGAAGGAAAGCAACATCTTATTCTCTTCGCAAGAAATTCTAGATCAAAGAAGTATTCGAAACGAGCTCTATGTTCAACTTTGTTTTGTAGTACCCTACCTCCAAGGAAAGTTGAATCCTCACTATGTCCTTAAAATACATCAAGGATCCTCTAGAGTATTTTTTTCTTAAAATTTTTTAAAATGATATATTGTGTGGTTGAGATTTAATACTGAAAAATTGATGTGACTTGTCATTAAATCTCAACTACACAATGCACTACTCTAAGAAATTTTAGGAATAAAAAACTCTAGAAAATCCTTAAAATAAGTTTAGTAGTTCATCTAATGGATGATGAGGCCAATCAAATGTGGCCTCGTGGCGCCAAAAAAAAAAAAAACCGATTACATTGTCCTTCTGTCTTTAACTTTTCTTTCCCTATTCGACTTTTCTGAATCCTTTCTCTCTCAAAAACTCTGCTTTACTAAATTGCTTCTAAGTCAGTAACTTAGTAGCTCAGTAGTACTCAAGGAGTGCCTGACGGGATGTTGGGTTGATGGTATTTCCATAACTATTGCCAATCTTTTGGCCACAACTGGAACGAACTCATTTGGAAACAATTATTTCCAGGACTCGATTGACCTACCTTGTTTGCCCTTTAGACTGTGAACCATCAAAAGGACACATAAACATTGTATTTTCTCTTTTTTGTACTAATTTTTTTTTTTTTTTTAATCGGTAAAAAAGAACTTTATTGATGGAATAAAACCAATACATAGTACAAAGCGAATTACATCAATAAAGAAAAAAGAGAGGTGCAAAGGCATCATAATGAGTTAAATCATCCCAACAAGATTAGCACCATCTAACTCATCCTATCATTTGCTAATTGTATACATGTGTGTACCTAACAACGTAAAAGAGTTCTTAAAGATTCATGTACCTTTGTTTTTACAATTCTTTTGATTGTATTTACTTTATGTGGTAATGCCTAAATGATTACTTTCAATATTTTGCTATTGGGCAAAAAATGATAGCCATGGAAAATCAAATAGTAATATTTTGACAAAACACTACAATTTATTGCTGAAAGATACCGATAATATTATGTAACAATTTTTTGGGTAAGTAATATTATTTAACAATTATTAATTTATTTAAAAATAAATCACCCAAGACCCAACAACCTGCCTCGTTATTGTAGGCTACTTAGAGAACATGTTATAGAAATTCTAACTTTACTTGTGAGATCCTAAATAATAATGTTAAAAATATAGAAATCAGACATAGAATCAAATACAAAATATATATGAATAAATAAAATTTTACAAAATTTATTATGAAATTCAATCCTAAAAAATTTAATTTATTAATATATTTTTGTGCTTAACGCTATATTTAATTTTCATAGTAACAGACTCGTTCAATCCTAAAAATGTATTGCATCAATGCATGTCAGCTCCTCTATCTTAGGTCTCGTTTGGGAATAGGTTAATTTAGTAATTTTTGGCTATTTGGCTAAAATATGAACTAAAAAAAATTAGTATGTTTGGGATGACTTTTTGGCTGTTTACGAAAAGAAGTGCAAAAAGTAGAGAGAAAAGAGAATCTTTAACTTTTTTGTATGTGTTGTTAACTTTTTGACTAATTTAATAACTTTTTGACTTTTTGACTAAAAGGAGGATTCCCAAACGAGGTCTTATTCACTACCATTAGACTCAACATTTTATTATTACATATCAAGTCAATTCATAGTCCGGTTTACAAAAATCAGTATCAATCTTATTCACCGTTCTCTAAAAATTGAAACTAAATCTAACCACTAAAATTATGTAATCAATTCGAATTAAATTATTTAAATACAGTTTAGTTCGATTTGAAACTATGATTTCACATAATTTGTTTACAAAAAAAAATTATATAATATTTTAAAAAAAAAAATTCAACTTATCATAAATTTTATAAATAATAACATATCCATCAAACAAACTACTCTCATAATATTCACTTGTTAAGCAAAAATATATAATATTAAACAAACATTGTTCAACATTAATCTGTCATGATTTTTCGAAACATAAACTTTTAAAACATAAATATATGTATCGTTCTACCATTAACTTAAACAAAGGTATCTAGCCAATGAAGATATATTGTTTAAATTATCTACCAGATTAGACTAGATGGATTTGATTTGCTTCGTCCTAAATTATAATACACACTAAGTAAATCAGATTTTGTCTCTCCACTATCTAAGAAAGATGAATCCACCTATCTTTGTCATTAGAAAATTCCGTACTTCATTAATATGAAACACTAAATAAAAATATCACATAATACTCTCAAACTATTTAATAATTAGTCGTGATAAGATGGTACAGAAAGGGACAGAGACTTTCTTAAATCTTCAAACATGGAAGGCTAAGAAGACTAGCTTGAGAGAGAGTTGAACCTCTTTGCTGGCCTATAAAACTACTTCCATATTCTCTTTGCCATAAGCATTAATCCCACCATAGAGCGAGAGAGAGAGAGAGAGAGAGAGAGAGAGAGAGACAGAGACAGAGAGGGAGAGAGAGAGAATGGCTTCCAGATCCATGTTAGAGAAGCCTCATGCAGTTTGTATACCATTCCCAGCTCAAGGCCACATCAACCCCATGCTAAAACTAGCCAAACTCCTCCATTACAAAGGCTTCCATATAACCTTTGTGAACACAGAGTTCAACCACAAACGCCTCCTCAAATCCCGAGGCCCTGACTCACTCGACGGCCTCCCCTCCTTCCGCTTTGAGACCATACCCGACGGCCTCCCGGAATCCGATTCCGAAGCCACCCAAGACATCCCCTCCCTCTGTGAGTCCACCTCCAAACACTGCTTAGCTCCCTTTAAAGGCCTCATCTCCAAACTCAATGACAATGTTGCATCGAACGTCCCACCAGTCACTTGCATAGTCTCTGACTCCACCATGTTCTTCACAATCACCGCTGCTGAAGAACTAGGCATCCCCCATGTTTCTTTGTGGACAGCCAGTGCTTCTAGTTTCATGGCTTACATTCAGTACCACTTTCTTATCGAAGAGGGTATCATACCACTCAAAGGTAGTAATTATAAGCTACTTACGTTACATACATAAACAAGTGCACACACATGTATATTTTCATGTTTACACAAGTACATTTATATATGCAAGCAGTGACAAATAGAGAATTTTAACACGGTCAAGTCGCACTTTATCCCATTGTGAATGACCCCCCGTCATTTTAGAAATAAGAAAACCAAAGTGCACCATTAGCTTCTGCTAGCAGCACCTGTAAATACATTCACACGCAAAGCACCATCGCGCTCTACATAGTTATAGTTACAACTTCAATTAACACCACCCAGCCAAGCTTTCACCAAGGGAATTTTTTTTTTATTTTTTTTCCTAACATACAAACATGATAGGAACATTGGGGCAGGGGGGATGAATATCAGAACAACGAACCCATCACCACAAAGCTGATCACAAGGAGACGGTTGGTTTGACATTGATGGGTGGGCACTACACAGTTATGTTTCTTTGGCCAAATTCGATTAAGCACGCAACCTAAAGGATTATTCGTTGTCTATTATATTATAAATGTAGATACCATATATAGCAGACCAAAAATTTATCCCTAATTCAAACTTTAACCAATGTCCCACTGACCCAACCACTCAATCGATCAAAAATCAAGCAAAATAATTGAGAAAAGACATTTATATATATGTGGCATCAAAAAGTTCCAGATTTGGACAATCAATCTATGAGCTATACATATGCTAGTGTAGCACTATGAGTATTGGTTTTATTGTTGGCCATTAAAGTTCAAGAAGCTTGAGTTGATTTTGTAGGGCCGTGGTGGTGGGAAAGGGAGGTTGGGCTGTCGCGAGAGGCGGGAGGGAGTGCAAATGATTGTGTGGGATGAGGGAGGGATTGGAGAGGATGTAGGCGAGAGACAGAGAGAGGGAGTAGAAGAAACAGAACAATAGAGACCAGGAGAGAAGAAATAATATATATTTTTTCCTATAAATTTGAAGGTGTATAAAGGATACGTCTTAAAAATTAGCAGTACTCTTTATTATTCAAACCACATAAGCTTGTATGTTTATTTTCAAATAAATATGGGGTCATCCGCACAAGGACTTAAACATGGAGGCAAAGTGAAATTTGTAACTTCATGGATGAATGTATAAGTTATTTAAATATATATATATATATATATGTATAGGGTAAATTATGCAAATAGTCCCTATAGTTTACACGATGTATCAATTTGGTCCCTATAGCTTCAATTTGCTCGATTTTACCCCTTAATTTAACGGATTGTGTCATTTTAGTCTAATAAATAACAGTTGTTAAGTTAATTTAACAGAATGTTAAACAATGTGTCAATTTGGTCCCTATACTTTACACGATGTGTCAATTTGGTCCCTATTGTTATAATTTTCTCGATTTTGATAGGGACCAAATTAAAACATTATTTGACTTTCCGTTAAATTAATTTAACAACCGTTATTTTTGGACTAAAATGACATAATACGTTAAATTAAGGGGCAAAATCGAGTAAATTGAAACTACATGGACCAAATTGACACATCGTGTAAACTATAGGGATTATTTGTATAATTTATCCATATATATACAAGCGTATATGCAATTAAAATAGTTTATAAACTAAGTTCCACAATATTATTAATATTATTTTGCCAATTAGAAAATATTCTAAACTATACCACTACAATAGGAGAGGTTTTGAAACTTGTGGTGTTCCCCCAGCCACAATAGGGGTGGGCAAATGATGTGAAAAACCAGTGAATCAAACCAACTTGGCTTTCATAGGATGGGTTGGTTTGGTTCATGAAAGGCATTGCACCATTCTGGATCTTAAAGTGACCAGTATGACCAAAACGAGTTGCTTCACTGGTGGGCCTCGGGATAACTTAAACGGACTCGAAAACCAACCATATAAATAAATTTTGAAAAGTGTTTGAGTGTGTAAGGCGTATACTATATGCACTTATGTAAATTCTCATACATATACATAAGTTACCTCACAAAATTGCGTAAAATCTCATAAATATACGTAAGTTGTAATTTCTCAAATTTTTATGAATTAACTTACATATGTTTGTGAAAACGTACGTAATTTTGTGAAGTAACTTGCATATATTTGTAAGAACTTACACAAGTGTATGATATACACTTACACACTTAAGAATTGCCACAAATTTTATACCTTTTTTGTAAATAGTACTTCCTCCGTACCATAATATTAGTCCCTTATTCCATTTTTCATTGTCCCAAAATATTAGTCCCTCTTCAAAAATCAAGTACAAAAATAATATAAATTTTCTATTTTGCCCTTCTTTTAAATTCATAAATAATATAAAAAGTACAATTATGACATTAATATTCCCCAAAAAATGTACTATCAAGGGTAATTTTGGAAAATCAACTTTTTTAAAGTACAATAATTGTACTACCAAAAAAAGTTAGATTCCCCAAAAGAGACCATTATTTTGGGACGGAAGGAGTATACACATATTTATGTAATTGGTTCTGATAATTTATTACCATAAACATTGTTGCATTCAATCATCTAATATTAAATTTTTCTATAAACTGTTTTCTACAATATGAACGATCCTAAATTCGTTTGCATTAGATTTTCTCAGTTTTAAGAGATCATTGATTCGATTCTAGGGCCAAAAATTTAGAATTGATCAAGGTCGATTCATTTCTAGGTTTGGCTCTAAGTCATACCAACCATGGTTATCAGAATCCCGATCCGGATTGTGTAAAAAACTCCTTATAGGTAGGATCTTCCGATCCTGGTAATGGGATCTTATAGGATCGTAGAATCTCGATCCGAATCTGATCCTATCCGATCCAATTTACAAGCCTTGTTTTGTATTGTATGACATATTTTATTATAAATTTTATATTTGTTGTCTAAATACCAATTTATGTGGTCAAAATAAATAATAAAAATTAAGTATTATTGAATCAAATAGACTAAAAAAAAAAAACTAGGAAACAAACATTCAAATATTGTGGTAATTTAAGAAAATTAAATAGTCGGAAAAACAAACTTAGCTTTTGCGGAGTCTAAGGAGGGTAAAATGATTGCAACTTTATCCCAATTTTTGGAGAGATTATTTTTGTGACTCGAATCCGCTCCACCAAGGATGCTAACGACAAACCTTATCATTCGACTAAGCTACTCTTTTGAGTTCTTAATCTATTTTCATATCCAACTTTGTTAAATATTTTTTCTTTACTTTTTATGCATTATTGTAGATTGTAAAGTATTTTATTATAGAATTATTCTTCTTCGGCACCTTCTTTTTTGATGAAATACAAAACTTTTACCATCGAGTTTTCTATTGTATAATATTATATGTACATTTTACATGAAGTATTGTATTTTTCACAATATCTTCACTTCTTTTTAATAGAATATAGGCTCATTCTGTGTATACTTTATAAGAAATATTTATTTAAATTAAATTATTATGTAATTTATTTTTTTCGGTAGGATCTTACGATCCTCGATCCGATTCTACGATCCGATCCTATAAACATCGCTAACGATCCAACGTAGGATCCCGATTTTAACAACCTTGATACCAACATGACTCATACTCACCCATTAGGTACATCCCTGCATAAGCTAGTATGATGAGCATATATTTATACCAAGATATTATTTGTATATCAACATATAAATTCAGTAGTCGTTCAAAAAAAAAAACATATAAATTCAGTATGGTGTTGCACTTTTTTTTTAGACATGGGTGTTCAACTGTTGAAATTACCATTTTTGTGATGTGCAGACCCGAGTTATCTCACAAATGGGTATTTGGATATGGTTATAGATTGGATACCCGGTATGCAAGGTATACGTCTGAAGGATTTCCCAACCTTTATTCGATCCATTGACCCTGATGATATTATGATTAAATTTGTGTTGGACGGAAGCAAGGTCTCTCACAAAACTTCTGCAATTATTTATAATACATTTGAGAAATTGGAGCACGAAGTTTTGGACGCACTTTCATCCGTGTCTATTCCAATTTACACCATTGGACCTTTACACTTACTTGCGAATCAGATCAATGATGATAGTTTGAAGTCCATGGGATCAAATCTGTGGAAAGAAGCACCTGAGTGCTTAGAATGGCTCAACTCTAAAGAACCTAACTCTGTTGTTTATGTGAACTATGGAAGCATAACTATAATGACACCAAATCAACTGGTTGAATTTGCTTGGGGACTTGCTAATAGCAATCACACCTTTCTGTGGATAATAAGGTCTGATCTTGTTACCGGTGACTCAGCAGTTCTTCCACCGGAGTTTGTGACAGAGACCAAAGAAAGAGGCCTACTTGCAAGTTGGTGCCCACAAGAGGAAGTTATCACCCACCCATCTATCGGAGGGTTTTTAACTCACTGTGGGTGGAACTCCACTCTGGAAAGCATTTCCGGTGGAGTGCCAATGATCTGTTGGCCATTTTTTGCAGATCAACAAACCAACTGTTGGTCCTGCTGCACTAAGTGGGGAATTGGAGTAGAGATAGACAATGATGTTAAGAGAGATGAAGTTGAGAAGCTTGTGAGAGAGTTGGTGGCTGGAAACAAGGGCAAGGAGATGAAGAAAAGGGCCATGGAATGGAGGAAAATGGCCGAAGAGGCCACTACGAGTTCATCTGCTTCATCTTTTTTGAATCTGGAGAAAATGATTAAGCAAGAGCTTCTCTCTCCAAAACATTAGAGTAATTGGAATGAACATAGTTTACAACTATGTTTTGTCTATTCCATTTCCATATATTGTATTGTTTTGGGATGGGTTGTTTAAGACTTATTGTTTGTTATTGGCATTGAATTTAAAAATAAAAAATAAAATGCTATATGCCACTATTCAACTCTTCAAGATCATATCAGACAAACAATGTGGGATTATCAATTCTCAAACTTTTTAACTTCAAATCTTTTTGTCGTGGTATAATTTTAATCATACAATCATGTATCACTTAAAAGATGGAGGCAAACATGATTGTCTTTAGAGGGTTTTTTTTTTTTTTTTTTTTTTTTTTTTTTTTTTTCAATCAGTAGGGGATTATTTATAAATATTTAGAGAACTACATTAAACTAGACAATCAACTATATAAAAAAGTCAAACGACACATAGCTACAAGCCCAACACTAACAATCATTACAAGAAAGAGCTGATAGGAAAGGAAAAATGATTAGTACACAACTTTCTCCCCCCTCTCGAATTGACCAAATGAGCTAGCGCTTTCTCTCTCCAAAAAGACTCGCGTACATAGCTAAAGGAAAACCAGATCTATAGAAGATATTATTCAATCAATCACAATTACTGAGTTTGTACTTTATTTCTATAAAAGGATGCCAATTAGTTAACTATGGTTATAACTAACCAAACCAATCCAACTCTAGTTATAACTGCCTAACTAATTCTGTTGAGATGACTGGGCTCTCTTCTTGACTTTGGCTCAGCTCCTTATCATGCCCCCTCAAGCTTAGGGGAGTTTGAAAGACCATAAGCTTGTGCTACAAATACTAAAATCAAGAAGAATAAAGTGGTTTGGTGAATATATCAGCAAGTTGATCCATAGAAAAGATGTGACAAATATGAAGCTTCTTTGCTGCAACTATTTCTCTAGCATAATGGTAGTCCACCTCAATATGTTTGAACCATGCATGAAAAACAGGATTATTGGACAAAGAGATGGCAGACATATTATCACCCCAAAGAGTAGGGACTGGAACTGAGATATGAAGATCAGATAAAAGAATACCAAACCAGCTAAGTTTAGCAGCGATGTAAGCAAGAGCCCCATATTCGGGCTCAGTGGAAGACTTGGATATTGTAGATTGCTTCTTAGCAGACCATGAAATCAAGTTGGGACCTAAGAAGACACAATAACCAGTTGTAGATCTTCAATCAATAGAGTTGGCTGCCCAATCAGAATCAGGGAACACATTTAAAGTGAGAGGTCCTGGTGTAAAATGTAGACTATAATGAAGAGTGCCTTTGAGATATCTAACTAATCTTTTGACCAAAGCAAAATGACTAGTAAGAGGAGTTTGATGGAACTGACAGGCATATTGACAGCGAAAGCCAAATCAAGTTGTGTAATAGTAAGATGTTGTAGGGCACCAACAAGACTTCGATAAAGAAAAGGCTGAGAAAAAGATAAATCCTCAGTAGAAGCAGTAGACTTGAGAGTCATAGGAGATGAGGTAGATTTACAATTGGTCATACTAGCTTTGGCAAAAATCTCAGTAGCATACTTCGTCTGAGACAAGAAATAGCCTGAGGCAAATGAGGTAACAGATATACCCAAAAAATAGTTAAGAAGGCCCAATTCCTTCATGGAAAAAATCGAGTGCATCTTAGTGATTAGGGTGGAAATATAAGAATGACCACTGCCTGTGAGAAGAATATCATCAATATGTATTAAGAGAATAGTGATGGAGGTACAAGTCTTCTTAACAAATAAAGATGAATCACAATGACTAGCTTGGAAGCCTAGTTTGAGAAGAAATGTAGAAAAGGTAGAGAACCAAGCTCTGGGAGCTTGCTTGAGCCCATAAAGAGCCTTGTGCAATTTGCAAACCATGAATGGATGTTCTTTATCAACAAAACCAAGAGGTTGATGCATATAAACCTCTTCATCTAAGACATCATGAAGAAAAACATTGGAGATATCAAGTTGTTTGATGGCCCAGTTACAATAAAGAGCCAAACATAAGAGAAGTTTGATAGTAGGTTGCTTTGCCACTGGATTAAAGGTCTCAAAATAATAAATACCTTAAGTTTGGAGAAATCTTTTGGCAACCAATCTGGCTTTATGCTGAGCAATTATACCATCTGAATTTTTCTTGAGACGAAAAACCCATTTGCAACCAATAGCCTTTTTGGTAGAAGGACGAGGGACCAAAGACCAAGTTCCTTGTTTTGTTAAAGCTATGTATTTATCAACCATGGCAGCAGCCTAGGCGGCTAATTGAGTAGTTTCTTGACAAGATTGCGGCTTAACCAGATAAGTAAAAGTGAGATCAATAGAAGTAAGGAAACAAATAGGAGGATGAGATTTAGATGGAGTGGCCATGAGGTGAGTATTAGTATAAGGCATAGAGTGAGTGGCAGATGGGAGAGTAGGAAAATGAATAGAAATAAAAGAAATAGGGATATGAGAAAATGGAGAAGAAAAAATATAAGGAGAAGAAGGGATAATAGAAACTGGTAAAGCTATTGTTGTGAAGTAGAGTGAACTAGAGACAGAGCAGCAACCAAAGCTGTAGACTGATGAGCAGGCTAAGCTGGAAGAGGCTGTGCTGCAGATGAAGTAGGAATTTGAGAAGGAAACTGTACTTGAGATGGGAAACAAGTTGAGAAGTAGGTTGAGTTAGATGGTGAGTAATAGGCTGAGCTGCTGGAAAAATAGATGTTGCAAATGGGATAGCATGCTGAGAAATAAGCTGAGCTGGAATGGGAGATGCAGCTAGAGGAGACTAGGTTGCAAATGGGACAGATGAGACAGATGTAAGAGAAGGTCAAGAAGAAAACTGAAAAGACTAGAAAAAAATGTTTAATTGAGTCAATGTAGATAGAGAATATGGAGAAAAAGAAAAATCTAACAAAGCAAAGGAAAACATATGTTTATTAAAGACCACATGTTGAGAGACATAAACCCTGCTAGTACAAGAATCAAGACACCTATAGCCTTTAGTGGATGGAATATATCCAAGAAAAACACAGGGTATAGATCTAGGTTGAAGCTTACAAATAGAATAAGGTCTAAGCCAAGGATAACAATTATAACCAAAAGTTCTAAGAAATGTATAATCAGAAGGATTATGATATAAATCTTCAAAAGGAGTAAGAAAACCAAGTTTAGCATTAGGAAGTCGATTAATGAGAAGAATAGATGTAGCAAGAGCATCAAACCAGTAAGCAAGAGGCAGAGATGAGTGATGCATGAGAGCAATAGTAATTTCTATGAGATGACTATGCTTCCTCTTAGCCACACCATTTTGAGCAGGTGTATGAGGACAACTCAACTGATGTTCAATCCATTGACTCTTTAGAAATTCTTGAAACTTAGTGCTGAGATATTCACCTCCATTATCACTTCTTAAAATTTTTAATTGTGTACAAAATTGGTTCTCAACAAAGGCTTTGAACCCCAAAACTTGGTAAAAACTTCACTTTTGTAATGAAGAGGAAACAACATGTAAATTTGCTAAAATCATCTATAAACAAAACATAATATTTGTAAGATGAAACCAGTGAAGTAAATGGATCTCAAACATCAGTGTGAATAAGAGCCAATCGTTTATTAACAGTGGAATTTGACAAGTTAAATGGTAGTTTGTGATTTTTAGAAACACAACAACATTGGCACAGGTGAAAAAGATGTAGCTAGGAAGATGATAAAGACCATGGGAGTGATAGCCTCTATATAGGACCTTCTGGGTCCTTTTGTCCTATATAACAAACACATCTTTATCAAAAGTAATAGTACAATGATTATCAGAAATTAACTGTTGGACAGAAATCAAGTTGGAAGAAATAGAAGGTACACGAAGAACTTTGGAGAGATGAAAAGAAAAAAGGGAGTAGGAATGAGTCATTTACTAGTTTGGTGAACACGAAAAGTATTACCATCACCAATAGTAACCTGATCTGAGCCATGATATTGTTGATAATAAGATAGATTGTTCAAGTCATTTGTGATATGACTTGTAGCAGCAAAATCTAGAAACCAATTTGTGTGAGAACTAGAACCAGATAGGTCACCACCAGAATGAGATGACTGAGATGATGTGGAAGCAACATAAGCTTTATTAACTGGAGACCTTGTAGATTGGAAGGAAGTGTCCATCCTGTACCAACAATCTAAGGCTGAATGATTTGTTTTACCACAGATTTGGCAAACAAGTTAAGAAGATGAATTAATTGTTGAAGTAGTAAAATTTCCTTGATAATAGCCTTGATTGCTTTGCAGATTGCTTGGATTACCTTGATAAGGACCTTGAGTATTAGAATTGTGATACAATCGACCTTCTCTATTACGATTACCAGAACCTCCTCTAAAATATCTATCTCCATCTCATCCTCGACCTCTATGAGAACTACCTCTATAGCCTCCTCGAGTAGAAGTTCCTAAAACATGATAAACAAAGGGAATATATGAAACAGAAGTCTGTTTAGTGGATGTTTAAACATGAATAGACTCTGAGTTCAACAAAGAATATAATTCCTTAATTGAAATGGAGCCAGATCGAGTATTGATAGAGGTTTTAAAGGCATTATACTCATCAGGCAAACCATTTAGAATTAATAAGACCAAATCCTCATCATCAACAGGTGATGCAGCTAAGGCTAATTAATCAACAAGCAATTTGATATGCGTCAGGTAATCCTCTATTGTATTTCCTTTCTTAACAATGTAATTAAGCTTATTCTTCAGTTGATCTATATGTGATCTTGACAAAGACGTGAAGCGTTTGGAAAGAACGCTGGTAGAACAATGAAATACAAAGGTGAATATAGATGGAAACAGAGTAGCAGTTAAACAGCTGAGTAGATGAGAATCGATATCATCCATTGAGTGTAATATGGATTCAAGATATCATTGTTATGCTCATTACTGATGGTAGATGATAGACATACCTTGGTGCCATCAACAAAACATAGAAGTTATGTTACTCTAAGAATATTCTGAACTTGATTTTTCCAAATATTGTAATTAGTTGAATCAACTTTGACATTCACCAAAGAATTCAAATTTGAGATAAGAAGAACAAGATTTGGAGGTATGGAAGGTGTAGCAGGTGAGGCAGTAGTAGAGGAAGATAAAGTCATGGATGCCGTTAATGAACCTTTGAGACTTGTGCTCATAAGAGCTGTCTAAGCTCTAATACCATAAAGGAAAACCAAATCTATAGAAGATATTATTCAATCAATCACAATTACAGAGTTTGTATTTTATTTATATAAAAGGATGCCTACTAGTTAACTATAATTACAACTAACCAAACCAATCTAACTATAGTTATAATTGCCTAACTAATTTTGTTCAGATAACTGGGCACTCTTCTTGACTTTGGCTCAGCTCCTTTCCATGTCTATGTATCACAATTCTAATACTCCTTTCCTTGTAGCAATAGAATCCAGAAACCAATTTGTGGTTCACATTTGTCATCCAATTAACAACCAAACCCAAATACCCCAAACCCAACCGTTGAACCCATACACACCACTCCACACATCGAAGATATCAAAATGCATCAATCATCACAATGTCAACTACATACATTCAATCAGAACATTGACCAAAATGTGCCTATCAATGAATGTAACATATTGTCAATGTCCTATTAAAGATGAACAATCCACACTTCAACAAACAGAAACACACTTCAACAAAAAAATAATAAATAAATAAATAAAATAAAATACCTCTTTCCCTTAATTGATTGGAGTCAAAATCTATCAGAGGAATCAACACATAACCCTCAAACTTCATCATATCATCGACCATATCCGCATCCATTTAAGTAGCATTTTGAAAATACACTGGAATCCCGCGATCAAGGCAAAAACAACTTGCACGGTTGTTGCCTATAGACTTGTCTTTCCTAAAAGCCTTCTCAAACGTGATATGATGAATGAGAAGATAAGGTACACTATGGAAACAAATTAGAGGTATAATAATATCATTTATTTACAACTCATAGGACCTTATGGAACACATTCCAATTTAAATAGGACTTCAAACTGTAAAAGAATATTCATAGAACTTCACATTACATAAGTCTTCTAAATAGGACTTATAAATAATTTTTTACAGTTTTTTTTTTTTTTTTATCAGCAAAAAACGAAAATCTTTATTGATATAAACTAACAAACAATGAGGGAATACATAAAAAAAGATTAGGGGAGGTGAGTGTAAAAAGCATCATAGCTACACAAGACAATCCTAACTATGTTGGCACCAATAAGCAAACACAATCATATGCTAGCACACCACCAAGTTGGAGAGGATCCAACTAAACAAGAAAACAGAGAAGAAAGCCAACACCAGCTGAAAAATGTATAGGAAGCACAAGCACCACCCAAAAATAACTTAGCAGCCCAAGCCACTCATCAAATATCCTTGGATGATGTTCTAATTTGTTGGATATTAGAGACTAGATCCTGAACTAAGTAACACAGCCCCCTTACATTGCTTTTAAACCATAAAGCCACTCTAACTTTAATCAGTTCCTGCAACTCCCCAAAGTTTGGTAGAGCATTCATGAATTTGCATTCATTTTTGTGTTTCCACACAAACCACACCAATGCTAACAACAGGGCTTTCCACAATCTTACTTCCATCTTTCTATACTTAAAACCAACCTACCATTCCAACAGTCCTACCCAAAAGCCTAGTATAGCCCAGTAAAATACCCACAAATTCATCAAATGAGACCAAACCTTCCAAATTGAATAACAGCCCATTAGACATGATCAGTTGTTTCCTTATTAGTGTTATAGAAAATACACGAGTTACTCATGTTGGCACCAAGTACACCAATTCTCTATAAATAACTAGAAGTTTTAGTCCTACCCTTCTACACTAACTATCCGAAGAATTGAACTTTTGGGGGAGAGATGTTTTTCCAAAGAAAATCATGAATATAAGGATCCATACCACTACTGGTACACTTTTCTGGTATAATGAAGACACCAAGGATTGGCTTAATGGGGGAGCCTTCCATTTGAGCATGCCATCATGGTTACTCAACACAGGTATGGTTACATTTAACAAAGAATATAATCTTGTAACCTCCTCCTCTTCTCATGCGAATAATGGTCTTCTAAATCTCATATTCCAATCCTCAGACATACTTTTTTGTTGAATACAATCCCTCAAAAAGATTAGTTTGTCAACTAACAGCATAAATAATCTAGAAAAGTCTTCTGAAATTGTTTTGTTCCTAACCCACACATCATCCCAGAACATAACTCTAGCCCCATTACCTATAATTATCTTTGTATTATTGGAAAAAAAATCATTGAGACTTTGATTACTGTCAGCCACAAGCAAGATGTCCAACCATGTCCTGGAGTACTTGATCTCAAGTTCCTTGATAGAAAACTATCCACTACTTGAGATTCCATATTTGTAGCAAATAATTCTTCTCCAAAGGGCCTTAGTTTCAGTTGCAAACCTCCACCACCACTTTGCTAGCAGGCAATCATTAAAGTCTCTGATCATTCTTACCCCCAGACCCCCTTGTTTTTTACTCTTGGTTACCTCTTTCCATTTAACCAAATGTACCTTTCTTTTCAAATCAGAACTCCCTCAAAGAAAAGAAGCTTGGATTTTATCAAGAGTCCTTGCAACACCTTTAGGTAGTTTAAACAGAGACATATAATAGACTAGCAAACTGGATAATATTGATTTGATGGGTGTAAGTCTACCACCAAAAGAGAGAAATCTCCTTTTCCAAGACGAAGCCACTTTTTACACTTATCAATTATAAGTACCCATGTACTTTTTCTTCTGGGATTTATACCCAATGGAAGGCCTAAATAAGTGAAAGGTCAATTCTTCCTAGAATTCAGTTTAGATGCAATATCAATCACCACCTCATCTAGAACACTTATTCTACAGATATTACTCTTATGGTAATTGATCTTGAGTCTTGACATGATCTCAAAACATCTCAGAATCCTTTTCACATTCATGACCTCCCACCATTTAGCATTACAAAAAACTGTTGTATCATCTGTGTACGGGGAGCAAATATTCAGGCAAGCCCGTATTCCTTTTTTCAAGGCTCCTATTTGTCTGATCAACCTGCGAGCACAACGGCGGTGAGCTACCTGGCGGTGTGTCAGAATACCCCTCCGACGAACAAGTTAGACACACACAGGGATAGAAAGAGAGAGAGAGGATTGAGTGTTTTGTGTAAATCTCACCAAATGTTCATCTGTCTAAGCATGAGGGGCGCAAACTTGCTTATATACCTTCTGCGCCCCAAATCTACTCCCATTAGTCTCTCAACACGTGTCGCTGCTATCTCATCTGTCAGCACAAATCTTGCTGAACACCACCTAACCAAACTGCCAGCCTACTCTACTGGGAGCTCGGCAACCGAGCTGCGGCTTCTCGGCTATCAACGGCCATATCGTGCAGCTAGCCAGAGCGCTCTTATAACCGAGCTCCGTAAAAGTCGAGCTCGGGTGCATTCCGGCAAAACCGAGCTTGAAGTAGGGCATGCCGGTTAACCAAAGGCCTTCATGCCGAGCCACGGGTGCGCGCCTTCCAACCGAGCAACGCACGAACCGTGGAACCCTACGAGGCTGCGGACATCTCAACTGAACCCTCACTTGACCAGCTTCCGTACCAACAAGTCTGAGTAGCTCGGTTCCACACGTCCTTTGCTATTACCGAGCAAAAATCCCTTCTGGGTAGGCCCAGACTACCACGGCCCAAATGTGTTCGGCCCACAATTTGTCCGGCATCACCACGGCCCAATCCAGATCATAAATCTCCCTCTCAATTGCCCCTTATTTTTGTCCGCGCAAACGTGACCGGGATTACCTGTTCTGACCAAGGTAACACTTCATCAGTTCTTAGTTACAAGACGGTGACCGGGTTAGTTGACATACCTGTTTTCAAAACTTGCCCGGTCGACGCCTCGATTTACCATCATGTCTCTTCAGTACTAACGCCGCCGTCAATAGGGACACATGTCGTGCGTTGATTGGCCTCGAGGAACCAACCCTGACGTCCCCTCGTATTCAAAATTTTTGGCGGTTCCTTAGGCCTATGTACATGCCCAGTCTGTCTTCATTTCGTTCTTACTGACTCTCTTTCATTCTAAGCATCTTGAAGCTACAGTGCCCCCGCCAAGCCTCCATTCTCGCCCTTCCTCTGTGTTTGTGCTTGAATAAACTGCATCTGCCTCTACTCTAGTAAGTCCTTCGAGCTCTTTGTTGCTATTTCATTTTTTATTCCATGCTTTAGGGCACATAATCCATAGATTTTAGGGTGTAGGCCCCCAAAACCCTCTCATGCCCCTTATACTCGTTACTGTTCTTCATCCTCCCTGATGAACACCTGAAGATCTGGGGTGAACCGGGCTCCAGGTCTTCTTTTGATCCCAAAAAACATTAAGACCGAGCAACTTACAAGTTTGCCCAAAACCTTAGTAGAAACCAGGGTAGGCAAAGAACTTGGTCGCTTGACCGGGCTAACATCTGGTCCGCTTGAGCGACCGAGCTCCCTGCGACCGGGGTGGTCTGGCACTCTTCATGACCGAGCTAAAGTCAAGCTCGTTTGCGCGACCGCGCTTCCACTTACAATTACCCTTCTTTTCCTGCAGAGTCCAAGGGGACCACAGACCAGTACTGAGGCTCTCAAAGACCGAGCAGTCATTAAACACCAGTCTTTGCCAAACCACCTCAGCCAAACTAAATCAGCTGGCTACAAATAGAGCGTTTCCGCTTCCTTGTCGATACTCTGGCTGCCCTGGTCGTATTCCGGGAAGAGTATGGTATCCCGGCCAACGTCCACCTAGAGCTCAGCGAGATTGAGGCAACCCCTTGGGGAAGATTAGACCAGTGCCCCTTCACCATGCTATCCATCATTGAAGGAGGCCTCCGCTTCTCGGTCAACCCACTGATGATCGAATTCTTGCGTCGCACCAGGCTGGCACCTACTCAAGTATCAACAAACACTTACCGAATAATCAACGGGGTCCACGAATTGAACAACCGGCAAGGAACCAACTTAGGTTTAGCCGAGATACTTCGTCAATACACCCTTGGGCACACGGGCGATGGCTTCGCCTATTACTTAAAAATTTGACCGGGCAAAGAAAAAATAGTGACCAGCACCCCAGACAAGGACTTACATGATGATGATTTCTTCTGGGTGTCTGGTAACTATGAAACAGCCGACGTACCGGGCTGGTTCATTAGCAAGAACTTCGGCGAGACATGTAAGCCGTGCTAACTACTCGGTCAATTTATCTTTCTTCACCATTTTGTACTTGACACTTTTCATTTCTTTGCAGCGATCTAAACCTTGCAAGCCAATTACCACTACCCCAACGAAGCAGCCATAAGGACCGTGCTCCGTTACCGCAACCGAGATTGTAACGAGCTCCTCGGCTACACTCCAACATACCGGTACTCAGCTCTACACCGGAGTAAGGTCACAGACTTTCTCCGTGCTCCATCACCTCCTCCAAATCCTATACTGCCAGACGTCCCCTTCATTCGTTTAACCAAGGCAGAAGAAATGGAGAAGAAAAGCCATATCAAGAACCTACTCACCGCAACATCCATCGAGATACCGAGCATACCAGTCCGCTCTCCTACTGCCGGTCAATCCAACGGGGCCGTGGTGGCATTGGCATCTACCGTCACCGGGCAAGCAAGCCAAGACGTCCGCCGCACTGGGAAAAGGCCTCGTGCAGACCCATCTACCGAGCTGGTTGTGGAGCTCAATACCGAGCAACCTGCCATCACGGTCGACCCAACGCCCGTGTGGAAACCGCAGCTCAAGCACCGGGGGAAGGAGATCCCGGCAACAGCTTCTGTCAAGGGCGACAAAGAGCATTTGCTCGCCTTTGACCTCACCAATGCACTCCTGCTACCAAGCGACGTGGTTGGCAGTGATCATGTGATAGACACCCGGTTGGTGAAGTCGTCGGTCAAATCCATGACCAGGGTACGAATCTCAAACTTCCCTCAAAATTTCTCAAGTGTTTGTTCGGTTTCCTCTCTAACCAAACTTTCTTCTCGTAGGCCATCCAGAAGCAGCACTTGGTCATGGAGCGCATTCATCGACTCCGGCAGAAGGCCAATGATTCTGCCAGCCAAGTTGCAAGCCTCCAAACCGAGCTCGAGCGGGCCAAGTCTTCTCTGCAAATCGCAAATATGGACAACGAAAAATTACTCGACCAGCTTGGTGCCGCCGAGCAGGAAAAAGATGCAATAAAGGCCGAGCTGGAGGCCTTGAAACAGTCAAGGAAGAAGGATCTGGAGGACGCCAATAATGCTGGCTTCAAGGAGACCGAGGAGAGCTACACAAAGCAGGTTCAAGCCACCCAAGATATCTACTTCAAGGCGAGTTGGAAGACTGCTTGTGAGCAGCTCGGCCAGGGACATGGGACCGACATATTTGCCTCTCCTCCAGCTGTCTTCTTGCGGACTTACCTTGTGCCATACGCCAACAATGTCTTCGCTGCATTGCAGGCTGAGGCCGAGGAAGAAAGAGAAAAAGAAGCCGAAGGTAATGCTCAACAAGAAAACCGTCCAGAGCAGCCCGGCGCCCAATATCAAACAGCAACAATCAACCTGGAGGCAACCGAGGACGAATTCCCTGACCTTTCCCCCCTAGCTTAGGTTTCTTTCTGTCTTTTTTTTTTTTTTTTTTTTGCTTGCACATGTAACCGGGCTATCCGCCTCTCCTCTTGTAATTACTTTTCACATCAATGAAAAAACCCAATTTCCTTCAAGTGTTTGTACGATCTACAAGCAAAATAGGTTCAACCGAGCTAAATATCTCGACAAGACTAACCAGCTTCAGTAACCGGAATAAAACATCGTGGTTAAAGTCTTATGAAGTTGAATAAATCATCAACTCCTTCGACTGGAATAAAACATCTCGGTTTTAAACTAAAAATTGAGCAAATCATCAACGCATTCGACCGAAGTACACATCTCGGTTGAGAGTCTCGGAGTTGAGCAAAACATCAACTCATTCAACCGGAGTAAACATCTCGGTTGAAAGTTTAACTCATTCAATCAGAGTAAACATCTCGGTTGAGAGTCTCAGAGTTGAGCAAAATATCAACTCATTCAACCGGAGTAAACATCTCAGTTGAGAGTCTCAAAGTTGAACAAAACATCAACTCATTCAACCGGAGTTAACATCTCGGTTGAGCATCTCAGAGTTGAGCAAAACATCAACTCATTCAACCGGAGTAAATATCTCGGTTGAGAGTCTCAGAGTTAAGCAAAACATTAACTCATTCAACCGAAGTAAACATCTCGGCTGAGAGTCTCAGAGTTAAGCAAAACATCAACTCATTCAACCGGAGTAAACATCTCGGTTGAGAGTCTTGGAGTTGAGCAAGACATCAACTCATTCAACCGGAGTTAACATCTCGGTTGAGCATCTAAAAGTTGAGCAAAACATCAACTCATTCAACCGGAGTAAGACATCGTGGTTGAGAATCTAAAAGTTGAGCAAAACATTAACTCATTCAACCAGAGTAAGACATCACGGTTGAGAATCTCAGTTAATGAGATCATCGACTCAATGAACCGGAGTAAATCATCTCAGTTTTAATCTCAAAATCAACCGGAGTAAAACATCATGGTTAAGAATCTTAAAATTGAAAAGCAACAATCAGAATGCTAAGGCAAAGATGAGACACTTCTATATATTGACAAAAATAATATTACATTCTGAAGTGTAAGGCAGAAAATTTCTTTGCACAAAAAGAAAACAAAAGCTAAAAATAGTACAGTTTGAGGTTAGCCGCATTCCATGGCCGGGGTATTCCTCTGCCTTCCAGGTCCTCCAAGTGGTATGCCCCATTGCCCGCCAGACCGATTATCTTGTAGGGTCCTTCCCAATTTGCCCCTAGTTTGCCTTCTCCTAGCACCAGGGTATTGCCCATGACCTTCCTCAAGACCCAGTCACCTACTTTGAATGGTCTGGGGTGCACCGTTTTGTTGTATTTCCTTGAGAGCTGTTGTTGGTAGGCAGCCACATGGATGAGAGCCTTTTCCCGGCATTCTTCCACGAGGTCCAATTCCAGGGCAATGGCTTCGGCGTTCAGCCCTGGCTCAAAACTTTCACTTCTGAGGGTGGGCATTGCAACTTCCAAAGGTATGACCGCTTCCATGCCGTATGCCAAAGCAAAAGGTGTTTCCCCGGTAGATCGTCGCGGGGTTGTTTAGTATGCCCAAAGGACGTTGGGGAGTTCCTCGGCCCATTTTCCCTTAGCTTTCTCAAGCCTCTTCTTCAACCCATCAAGGATAGTCTTGTTTGATGCTTCGGCTTGACCATTAGACTGTGGGTAAGCCAGGATAGAGTTGTAGAAGTCAATCTTTAAATCTTCACAAAATCCTCTGAATAGGCGACCGTTAAATTGCATGCCGTTATCAGAGATCAGAATTTTGGGGAGGCCAAACTGAGTTACCACGTTCTGCCAGATAAACCGCTTGACGTCTTTCTCCTTGATTATTGCCAAAGGCTGTGCTTCAACCCATTTGGTGAAGTGGTCTGTGGCCGCTATGAAGAACTTCCGGTTGCTTGGTGCAGTTGGGAGTGGTCCCACTATATCGAGCCCCCACATCGCAAAGGGCCAAGGGCTGATGAGGGGAAGAAGTTCTCTGGCCGGTTAGTGAATTTGGTGGGCAAACTTCTGGCACTTCTCACACTTGCGAACATACTTCTGCGCGTCGGCTTGCATGCACGGCCACCAGTATCCTTGCGAAATAGCTCGGTAGGCCAAAGATCTGCCCCCTATATGACTGCCACAGATGCCTTCGTGAATTTCGTACAAGAAGGCGTCCACGCTGCTTGGGTGCTGTAGACACCCCATTTTTGACCGACCTTAAGACTCAGACGTCACCAATTGAGCGCTCGGTGATGTTGCATATTGTGCTCGTTCTGAGGTTGCGGAGTCTCGGCTGCGAGCCTTGCCTCCGGACTTCGGGGCTCTTTTGTGCTTTGTCTCGATTTGCAAATCGAGTCCTGTTTTCTCTGTTTTCTCTTCCCAAAGGGAGGGAGAGGTCTCGTAGACCATCTCTCAGTGGCCGTAGGCTACGCTTCGTGGTCATAGGCCATTTTTCCTGTTTGGAGCCCAGTTTTCGATTTTCGGAGCCGTCGGCCGTATGCCTCGGTTCGGGACCGCTTAACTACTTCCGTTTGCTCCGATTTTTGGCACATCCCTTATTTCCTCCCTTTAGAGGGACACTGTGGCCTGGGAGACCACCTTCGTGGTCATACGCCACTTCCGGTGCCTAACAGCCTGTTTTCGGGGCCCCAGACTGCGCGTTTTGGCCCCCGAACCTTCGTTTTGCATCCGTCTTGGTCCATTTTTGGTAGGGACCCTATTTTCCTTGAAAACCAATTTTCTCTTTTTCTCTCTCCTAAGGTCGGTTTTTCTGATAGAAAACTAGTTTTTCTCACTTTTGAGCCACAATTTCTAGCTTTTCATACCACCATTGTGTTGTGCTCATCTGGGAGGCCACCAATATGGGTAGGCCGACCAATAATTCTTCTTGACCCTTTTGAACCTTGCTAAAAAGCTGGTTTTCCTCTCTCCTGGGTCACTTTTTTTGGTTTTCCACCATACAGCTGTGTTGCACTCATTTGGGAGGCCACCAATCTGGGGTGGCCAACCAGCATTTCACCTTGAACCTTTTGACCCCTGGTTGGCCGACCAGGGAGAGTGGTCGGCCGGCCACCTTAGCTGGTCAGCCAGCTTTCTGCTTTTTGCTCTTCTCAAGTGTAACACAGCTGTGCCAGCTGTGAAGCATTTGACCCACTGTCCGAGACTTTGACCATCTTTTTTATCCTTTTTAGTTGGTTTTGACCCCCTTGCTTAGCTTCTTGGAGAAGCTTTACTCTTTTTTCAAGCTTCTTGAGGAAGCTTGACCCTTTTGGTCTAGCTTCCTCAAGAAGCTTGACCCTTTTGGTTAAGCTTCTTTGAGAAGATTTGAACCCCTCTTAAGGCTTCTCCAAGAAGCCTTGGCTTTTCTCCTCTATAAAACCAACACTCCCCCACCATTTGCAAGGGTTAGAAAGTTTAGCCAAGGCATATACACTCCACCCTCCATTGCCTTCTTCTTCAAAACTCCAAACCCTAATATTCTTGCACCATTTGCACTACACCTCATAGCCTACCACCTCCACCATCCATTCAAGCATCTTGGAGGTCATTTTCAGAGCTTGAGGAGTCACATTCTTGGTCCAAAAGTTGTTGAGGGTCGGCTCTATAAGGGTAAGCCTCTATTTCTCCCATTTTCGCATTATTTTGATCCATAGTTTAGCCTTATTTGCAAGCCTTTTTGGACTTCAACATAAACTGAAAAAAGTCTTGTTTTGACCTCCTCTTTAAGTTTGATTAGGTCACTTTTCTGTTTGGAGTCATCTTCTTCCTTGCATGCTTCATTTCCTCATGCTTTGAGCCATGCATTTGAGCATTTGCATTAGCCTTGTTTTGGCCTCTTAGCCACTGAAATCCAGCCGATTTTCAGTGGTTTTGATGTGTTTTTGAGCTCCAAAATCATAGAGGGGTGACCCTCTCACCCCTCATTCTCTTTACTAGCATTGTTGGCCTTCCAAAGGAGCTCCATTTTGCATGTTGTGAAGTCATATTCCAGGACTTGTTTTGTGAGTTTTATGGTCTGCATTAGCTCTGTCCAGAGCCCGTTTTGCCATATTTTATGTCTATGATGCATGTGTAGAGCAATCCTATTCAAGGCCTTTCAAAGGGGCCTTTCATTGCATGCTTCCTAGACCAATTCCAGGGCCTATTTGGTGAGTTTTAAGGTTTTCATAACTCATTTCCAGAGGTGGTTTTGACCTTTTATGTGTCCATCATATAGGTGTAGAGTAACCCCTTGCATGGCCTTCCAAAGGAGCTCATCATTTTTGCATGCATTGACTGAGTTTCAGTGGTTATTTAGGCATATTTTGGCATGGCATACATCTTTTTTTGGCTGGTTTAATGAGTTTTCATATGCTTCATATAGTTGTAGAACAACTCATGGTTCACTAGCTTTCTTTGCATGCTTTGTGGGCCCTTGATTTTAGCACTTTTTGGTCATGTCTTAAACTAATAATGTGCTTATTTTGGACTTCCCTAGCTCTGTTTTTGGGTCTCATGATTGAATGATGTTTGTTTTGCATGCTTGTAGTTCAATATCCATGCTTAACTTTGAGATTTGAGGTCCATTGCATGCATGTGCTGAGGTGCGTTCATGTTTTGAGGCCATTTTACATCACATTTCAGAGCCTATATGAATGCTATATTGCCATGTTTTCATCTCTTTAAGTATGCTTGAGAGTCGGGCTTGAATGCCTTGTTTACCGACCATTGAATGAGTTTCATTTTCATGCTTGTTGAGTCATCATTTTAGGCCAATTTTCCACTGTTTCAGACCTGCCTAGGGTTTGTTTGGGGTTGGTTTTGCCTTTGATGCATTGCTTTGGGTACCTCTAGTGTAACACATTTCACTAGTTTCAGTACCCGGGCCCCCTTGCTTGCATTGTGTGCCATGTTTGCATGATTCGGGACAATTGAGCATCATATTTCAGAGCTGCAAATTGCATGTTTGTATGCCATCTTTCATCCCTTGCCATGCTTTGGTAGAGTGGTATTTCATGCCTTAGGTTCGGTCCTTGGCATTCATGCATGTGTGCATGCATTTCGATTCTCTCATTTTCATCACATGGCCACTGATGTGAGTGTGGCTGAGGTCCACTCACATTGGTATAAGTCCATCTTGCATCGAGCATGCCATGTAGTTCATGTTGTTACATGTTTAGCCTTTGCATTGCGTATGCTAGGTTGTTAGGAGCATTGTGCATGCCATGATATGTCATTCCTCGCATTGTGTATGTAGGCTGATAGTCGCATTGAGTATGCCTTAGTTCACGAGCATTGCGCATGCCATGTAGTGTTAGCATTGTATATGCTAGGTGCATGTTTGCATTTTATCCCTTGCATGCTTGCATCACTTGGTTACATTACACTTAGGATTGCATGCTAGTCGCATTTGCACGTGCCATGCATTGCTTGTTGCATTGTGCTTGGAGTAGGGTTTAGTCCAAGCATGGGAAACGAGGGACGTTTCGTACTCCAAGTGACGAAACATGCCTTAATTCCCGGTCGCCAACATTCCGGATTTCCCATGATGGAGTTTAGGCCTTAAGTGTGTATTTGTGCATTCATGTCACATTAAAACGTGCAATTCGACTCCTCGGCCATCATGCATTGAGATGCGTGGTTGATGGCCCGAGGACCAAGGGCCACACTCCCTAGAGCTTGTGCGAGGACGGGGAGGAGTGGTCGCGCACACATATGTTGAAAATACCTTGCTTTCTCTCCTTCTTGCCTTTGTTGCAGAAAAACCAGAGTCCAGGGGCAGAAAGTGGTCGGCCGACCAGGTTTCCTGGTAGGCCGACCACCTTTTTTGGTTTCCACCATAAGAGGTGGTCGGCAAGGGTTTTCCAAGCCAATACCTGGTCGGTGGCTTTCCCAAGGTGGAGTTTCAACCTTCTGGAGCTTTGTGTAAGTTTCCGAAATCAGCTGCAAACAAAGGCGAGACGAGTCATCGTGATGGAATTTACCGACAAAGCGTATCGAGCATGCATGCATCCATCATCATCCAAAACAGAGCCGAGGCAGCCACATTCATTTCATTTATTTGCTTACTTAGCTAATTTGTTAATTAGTTAGTGGTTGTGTAATAATTAATTGTAATTCGTTATTCATTCGGACTGTATTATTTATTCGGACCCTCCGAGCGAGGGCAATGTTGTAATAAGTGTGTGTGTGTGTGTGATGTATGTCTTCGAACCCCACGTCTTTCTCCCTTTTATTTACCAGCTTATAATGGTTAGATTAGGGCATGTTTCAATTAGCGTACTTATGCTCGCATGTTTGCATTCATTCATCTGTATTGCATGCACTGAGCTCGGCGCATCATACTAACTGCATTTGTATTTCAATTTCAAATTGAATATGTGTTAGCTGTAGCATCATCATATACCATGTTTAGAATAGCCAAGCCTATTGTAGTTGCATTTTTGCATGTGTTGCATTAGGCATTTCTGTATAGTTAGGATCATGCATGGATTTCTAACATAGCTTCTATTTTGGCTTGGAGTACTCGGTAAATGTTTATGCTTTAGCATCCTTGCATGTGTGTGAGTGACTGCCATGATAGCATGCTTACCATGAGGCTAATTGCTTATGTGGTATACCTGCCTGAATGCCTGCGGGTGAAGGTTGGGTTATTTGGATTGGAACAATTCATCAATTGTGAGTTTTAAGCCCACTTGAGAGTGGCAATTCATCTTGTTTTCTAAGCCCACCCGAGGGTGGCAAAATCTGCATTTTAAGCCTACTTGTGAGTAGCGCACATTTTCAAAACAAACATGAGATGTGTTGTTCCAATTCAGGCGATCCGGTCTATATTTGTATGCTGTGCGCATCACATAGTAAATCTAGGCTAATAACCGGAATAAGAGCACATAACGTTTTCAAAACTAGATATCATGGTTAGTACAGGCCGATCTTTGATCGGGCGAGTAGGGGTGCTCACGAAGTGACCTTCCCCAATCGTACCCAAGTTCCCAAGCCGAGGCAACTTTGGTGATGACGAACACGTGGCCTTAGGCAACGAGTCAGGGTTTCCTAAATTTTCCAAAATAAAATATTTAGGTGGCAACTCTGTATCTGGCAAAGTAGTCCATGTTTGGCACTTCTTTCAAAAAAAAATCTGTTTTTAAAAATGATTTGCCGGATTTGGACTCTTTGATGATTCATCAGTCTTGCATTGCACTCTGCGAGATTAGATACAGGACCGTGACATTGAGTCTTGAACTGTAGTGAGCCCAATGAACAAAACGGGGGGGATTCCCCTCCCGGGACGTTCGGGAATGTCTACAGGTGCACACACTTTAGATAAGGACCGGTAAAGGACTTCTTGTATAGAGTGCCTGACGGAGAGAGCCAAAATCGCTCTAACTTCACCCAGACTTTATGTGCTTCCTTCTTCTCGGCTAGGAGGGTCCGATCTTTGAGAAAGAGGATAATAGGGTCCATGACGGACCTAGCTCGGCGCAGAGTACTTCTGTCTACCCGGTTTCCTCAATGCTGGGCTGCGGAAGGAATTCAATCAGGAGAGGGTTGGGAGATGTGCTATCGACCATGGAAGCAAGGCCGGCCAATTCATCTGCCCGACCGTTTTCTTCTCGGCCAATCTGTTGGACCCTTATTGCCTGGAATCGCTTGACGTGATCTCTGACCAGAGCCTGGTACTTCATCATTTTGTCATCATTTGCTTCGTAAACCCCTGAAACTTGGTTAACCACAAGCTGGGAATCACTGTAAACCATTAGCTTGGATGCGTGCATCTGAAGCGCACTCTTGAGTCCGGCCAAAAGCGCTTCGTACTCGGCCTCGTTGTTTGAGGCAGGGAATCCGAGGGTGATAGAATGTTCTATAGTTAGCCCATCTGGCGAAATCAGAACTACACCTAGCCCGACACCGTGACGGTTCGAGGCTTCATCAACAAAAAGTTTTCACATTTCGCCTACAAAGAGTTTCTAACAGTCTGAGGGGTCCTGAGAGGCTTGAAGGTTGATGGGATCACGGTTGTTCGGCTGTTCGGCTTCAAGTTCTGTGCTGGGCAGTTCCACTTCAGCCCCCCTCGGCGATTCGGCGCCGGACTCAGCAAATTGAACCATAATGCCTAAGTCCGTAGGCGAATCGCCGGGTTGCAGTATTATGCCAGCTGCAGGCTATATGCTGTATGGTTCCATTTCTTCTCCCCTTGGTGATGCGACATCGGTCGGAGCAGGTTGGTCGGTGATACCCGATTCCGTCATCGCATCGCCGGGCTGTGGTACTGTACTAACCAAAGGTTCTTCGGTAGGGCACGCAATCTCCGCGTCGCCATCATCTCCTAGCTGTGTTATTATAGTCCGGCCTGCATTCACCTCCTCATCTGCCGCGGAAATATCCACCGGGCATACCAGATGAGTTCCAGGTGAGAATTCAGCCACGAAGTCTGCCAATGCCTGGGCTTTTATGGCAGTGCGTGGCTGGAACTTGACGTCAAACTGTCCCAGTTCGACCGCCCACTTGAGAATTCGACCGGAGAAATCCGTTCGTTCGAACAAAGCTTTGAGGGGGAACTCGGTCAAAACGATGATGGTATGAGCATGGAAATAGTGCGCCAACTTCCTAGAGGCCATCATCAATGCCAGTGCAAGTTTTTTCAGCGGCAAGTATCTCGACTCCGCCGGTAGCAAGGTTTTGCTGACGTAGAAGGTGGGGAGGTGCTTGATTCCTTCTGGTCAGACAAGCACCGCATTGACCGCATACTGGGAAACGGCCAAATAAAGGTAGAGTTCTTCGCTAGGTTTCGGTGTGACCAACAGGGACGCTGAAGACAAATACTCCTTGAGCTCGGCCAAAGTTCGGTCACATTCTTCATCCCATGAGAACTTTGATTTCAGAGCTTGAAAGAAAGGGCGGCAGCGATCTGATGACCAGCTTATAAATCGATTAAGCGCGGCGGCCATTCCGGCCAGATGCTGCACGTCCTTAGCCGAGCTAGGCTGCTTTAATTCTTGTACGGCTCTGATTTGTGTGGGGTCTACCTCGATGCCTCGATTCGTGACTAGGAAGCCTAAGAATTTTCTAGATTCCACGCCAAAGGCACACTTGAACGCATTCAGGCGTAGCTTGTGTTGTTTGAGAATGGCGAACATCTCGGCCAAGTCGGACAAGTGGTCTGCTTGATGCCAGCTCTTAACCACCATATCATCAATATAAGCCTCCATTGTCCGACCTAGCAGAGGAGCGAACATCTTGGTCACCATCCTTTGAAAAGTTGCCCCGGCGTTCTTCAAACCAAAAGGCATGACTCGGTAGCAAAAGAGTCCCCTCGGTGTAGTGAATGAGGTGATCTCGTGGTCGGGGCCATGCATGGAAATCTGATGATAACCGCGGTAGGCATCCAAGAAACTGAGCCTGCTATGTCCAGCCGTTAAGTCCACGAGCTGGTCTATTCTCGGTAGTGGAAAGCTGTCTTTAGGGCACTTCCCATTCTTCTTTGGTACAACAACCGTGTTGGAAATCCACCGAGGGTAGTGCACTTCCTGAATAGCTCGTGCCTCAAGCAAGTTCTTCACTCCCTCTGCAACTACCTCGGTGTGATGCAGCGTCGATCTCCTTGTTCGCTGAATGATCGACTTGGCTCAAGGGAAGACATTTAGGTGATGGCAAATAAAACTCGGATCGAGGCCGGGCATGTCATAAGGCGACCATGCAAAAACTTCGATATTGGCCATCAAAAACTCAACCATCTCGATCCTTTCCTGTGCGGTAAGGCTTGAGCCAAGCAAGAAGAACCTGTTCGGACTCTCTGTATCAATTCGCACTTCGACCAATTCTTCGACGGTTTTGTCCTCGGCCCTTATGCCCACATTGTCAAGGACTCCTCGGTCTTCCGGTCCCTCTATCATTTGGACGAAGCCCTTGGCAGCTCGGCTCCCAATGACTGCTACGAAGCATTGCTTCGACATGACTTGATTGCCCCAAATCTCCTCGATTGCCCCCGTAGCCGAGGGGAATCTCATCACCTGATGGAAGGTCGACGCTACAGCTTGCATAGTGTGAAGCCATCCCCTTCCAAGAATCAGGTTATAAGTGGATGGCACCTGCAATACCCAGAACTCCACTTGCTTGACCACGGATCCCGCTTTGACCGGCAGGATAATTTTTCCCAAAGGCCACTCAGATTGTGAGTTGAAACCAACCAGTGGCGAAGTTGCAAGAGCCAAGTCTGTATCCCGGAGCTTGAGCTGTTTGAATGCGTCGTAGTACATGATCTCGACCGAGCTTCCCTGATCGATCAAGATGCGTTTGACATCGAATTCTTTGACGCGGAGTGTGACCACTAAGGCATCGTTGTGTGGCATCTGAATGCGCTCTAGGTCCCTTGTAGAGAAACTGATCAGGTCTTTTTCTTCGGTCTTGCCCCTATTGATCGCGGCTGGACCGACAAAACTTCCCTCATGTGCTCCGCCTTCTTGATCATACCTCGGAGTTCACATACGCGCGCCGGTTCCACAATGCCATGGATTACATTAACAATGCCCTGAGAGGGTGCCTCCAAGTCATCCAGTCCACGAGGATCAACCGGGGCTTGATTTGCCTTCACGCCCCCGTCAATGTAAAGGTCCAGGTGTCCGGCTACGACTAGCTCTTCCAAGTGTTGCCTCAAAGGCAAATAGTCCTCTGTCCGGTGGCCACACTCCTGGTGAAATGTGCAACAGTACCGCGGATTGAAACCCTTCTGTCCGTCGCCCAACTTAGCAGGAAACCGGACATAATTCTCGTCACGGATTTCACTAAGTATGCGATAAATCAGAATCTTAAAGACTGTGGTGATGTCTGTCCTAGCTTTCAACCTTCTATTCGCATCAGCTACGTCGTTGCGGGGGTATTCATCGCGGTCATTCCATCGACCCCTACCCCTATTTCTACGATTTGAACCTCGGTCAGATTCCTCAGCCCGATCATTTGAACGGTTGGTCTCTTGTCCAACCGCGTGCACTTTGCCAGCCGACCTCTTGTCCGTTGCTACCGGAGTCGCCTTCGTAGTAGATGTTGCCGTATCATCTTCTACTCGGATGTGCTCGTTGATGCGCTGCATTAATTGGCCCATGGACGTCGGCTGGTGCATAGTAAGCGAGTCCCGCAGTCTATGTTCGACCGGGAGACCACGCTTATACTGCGTGATTGCAAGGTTGACCGGGCAATCCAAGATCTCGTTGAAGGTTTCCCAGTACCTGGAGTTGTATGCCTTGAGCGTGTCGCTCGGCTCCATCTTGACATTGAGAAGGTGGTCAACTTCCTTCGGCGTCGTAGTGTTGGTTTTAAAGCGCGTCACAAAGGCTTCCGCCAACTGCTGCCACCCCTCAATGCTTCCCTCCGGTAACCTTTCGAACCATTTCAAGCCCAGCTCGCCCAAGCTTGATGGGAAGATAGGGCACATAAGGGCGTCATTTCCCCTATGTCCGGCCATGACCTGTCGGAAGTGGCTTACATGCATATAAGGATCGGTTTTTCCGTCGTAGAAGATTAATTTTGGCTGGTGAAACCCTGCCGGAAGTGGTGTTGTTTCTATCTCCAGGGAGAAAGGAGTGGCGCTCAGCCTCGCCAAGTCTGTGTCTAAAAGGAGAGGTGCAGCCAGGCGGGGTGGAAGCTTTCCGACCTCTTCACTGGCGTGAACCCCATAAGATGGCCGCTGGAATGCCGACACCCTCTGAGCCTCCTGCCGGCGAGCCTGTTCCTTCAAGACTGCCCGGAAATCCTCTGAAGGAGCGGAATAAGAATACCTCGACGTCGTCGCCGGACGTGAGGATTGATAAGTGCTGTCTTGCGCGCTGGACTTCTCTACGTGCGCGTCAGAATCTCCAACATTGTAACTTCTGGTGATTGAGATGGACGGAGTACGCCGCTGGCTCTGACTGCCTGAACGGCAGGGTTGGGTGCGCTCACTGTGGTCTCCCACTCCAGCTACACCTTTCCCTTTGACATGCCGCTTAAGATCCTCCATCTCCGCCGCCATTCGCCGGATGACAGCGTCTTGGTCCCTTAGCTTGTTTTACAGTCGTCTAGCATGTGATTCTCTCTGCCGGCGGTGACCGTCTGGACCCCGTGAATGACCAAAGCTTCTTCCGCGCTTATCCCGCGCGTCTCTTGAATGTCCTCCTGGAGAAGTCTCCAGGTCCGCCATCGGAGGAATGATGGTGAGATGCCCATCTCTCCGTCTGTCTGACTCCGGGGTAACTCCGTCGAATGGCAGACAACAGAATCTCGTCGTTGTTCGCCATGGACGGCGATCAGATGAGCCAGGAAGACAAGGTTTTGTCTATCAAGTTCCCACAGACGGCGCCAATTGTACGGGGAGCAAATATTCAGGCAAGCCCATATTCCTTTCTTCAAGGCTCTTGTCTGTCCGATCGACCTGCGAGCACAACGGCGGTGAGCTACCCGGCAGTGTGTGGCCGAAATACCCCTCCGACAATCAAGGTAGACACACACAGGGATAGAGAGAGAGAGAGGATTGAGTGTTTTGTGTAAATCTCACCAAATGTTCATCTGTCTAAGCATGGGGGGGCGCAAACTCGCTTATATACTTTCTGCGCCCCAAATCTACTCCCATTAGTCTCTCAACACGTGTCGCTGCTATCCCATCTGTCAGCACAAATCTTGCTGAACACCACGTAACCAAACTACCAGCCTACTCTACTGGGAGCTCGGCAGCCGAGCTGCGGCTTCTCGGCTATCAACGGCCATATCGTGCAGCTAGCCAGGGCGCTCTTATAACCGAGCTCTGTAAAAGTCGAGCGCGGGTGCATTCCGGCAAAGCCAAGCTTGAAGTAGGGCATGCCGATTAACCAAAGGCCATCATGCTGAGCCACGGGTGCGCGCCTTCCAACCGAGCAACGCATGAACCGTGGAACCCTGCGAGGCTGCGAACATCTCAGCCGAACCCTCACTTGACCGGCTTCCGTACCAACAAGTCTGAGTAGCTCGGTTCCACACGCCCTTTGCCATTACCGAGCAAAAATCCCTTCTGGGTAGACCCAGGCTACCACGGCCCAAATGTGTTCGGCCCACAATTTGTCCGGCATCACCACGGCTCAATCCAGATCATAAATCTCCCTCTCAATCTGCAAATTGTAGGTGAGATTTGTTTTCATCACCATTGTCCACTGTCACTCCCTTTAGCAACCCTAATTATTTTGCACTAGTTAGCAAAATATTTAAGCCCTCAAACACAATAATGAATAAGAAATGTGACAAAGGGTCACCCTGCCTGAGACTTCTTTCAAGGTTGAATTCATTAGTTGGGAAGCCATTTACTAGAATTGAGATTCTTGCAGTAGTCACACAAGCTTTCATCCATGTAATCCATCTAGTTTTGAATCCAAAATTAGCCAACATAGAGAATAAAAAAAATCCCAGAATCATAAGCTTTCTTGAAATTCAATTTTAAAATCATCCCTTTCTTCTTCTCCTTCTTCCAATCATTCACCACTTCATTGGCAATAACCACCCCATCTTGTATATTCCTACCTCCCACAAAAGCAAATTGCACATCCCCTATGATCTTTGGCAGCACCAACTTCAGCCTTGCAGCAAGCACCTTAGCTAAGATTTTATAATTTGACACAATTAAACTAATTGGCCTGCAGTCAACTACACTAATATGATTATCTTTCTTAAGAATAAGGGCCACAAAGGAGCTATTAAGCCCTTTAAGCAACCGCCCTTGCTCATGGAATTCCTTGAAAAAGCACATGATGTCATTCTTGAGCACTAGCCAGCATTTCTGACAAAAAGTCAAGTTGAAACTGGCCGGACCAAATGCTTTATTACCATCACACCCTTTAATAGCAACCCAGACCTCTAATGCAGAGAAATCAGCTTCTAGAACTCTGGTTTTCTGTTCATTATCCATGCACTGGAAAGGTCCATCCAACTTAGGCCCCAAGGTTCAACTCCCACTAAGAGCTATCAACTTCTTAAGATCACTTCTACAAGTTCTGTCTGAGATTTATCCGATACACGTGAAGAGGGCACTTTGCATGAATTCTAAGATTAGTTGTGTGCGTAAACTGACTCGAACACCAGGTCATCAAAAAAAAAAAAAAACAATTTGACCACTTAGCTCATCATTTAAAGTCCACTAAAATGATAAAATCTCATTTTAATATTTAGGTTGAGATCTTAAAAAATAAAAGCAAAAAAATAAAATAAAAATAATAATAATCTGCCACTGTTTCACAACAAAATTTGTTATTGTTTCCCCAAATACGCAAGGCTCTCTGAAACCTTAAGTCAGAGATTGCATGAAAAAATTTGTTATTGATTATTCAAATCATTCATTTTGTCAGATATTCGTATATTTCATTCATAAAAAAATTAAGTCGATTCGATAATTACAACTTGTTTAATTTATTACTTTTGTTATGAAAAAAATGTATCATTCATTTTTTAAAAACATAATTGTCATCTATTTTTTAGTGAAAAATGTGGTAAATTAGGCAAAATACAATTATCAGATCGATCTAATTTTTTTATGAATGAAATATGCGAATTGCCTGACAAAATGAACGGTTTCGATCACAAAACGGGACTCGTAGTAAGCTCCACAGTCCAAACAGTCCCCTCTAGTCCAGATTTTGGACCCGAGAGAATCCTCCTTCTTGTTCTTTTACTACATTAAAATTTCCAAACTAATTGTATATATTAGCGATTTTCTATATTTAGGATTTTAGATAAGAGATTTTTAAATAAGAAAACAAAATGTGTATAGTTTTGTCCTCACTAAACAAAAATCCAGATCCAAACTTCCATCTTCCCAAAAAATAAAATAAGTAAAACGTATCCATCATAGAAAGTTCACCATCTTTAACATATTTGATTAATATAATCTCCCATTCCATAATTGAATGATATTAAATTATTAATCCCACGTGTTGATATCATTGTTACTAGCTAGAGCATCCATGTACCCTTTCTATAATTAATCCCCCAAAAGTAGCATGCTAAAACATTAATGCTGTGTTTGGTTGGGGTTTTTGGGGTGGGATTTGGAAAAGGAATGAGAAATGTAATCCTATTTATGTTTGGTTATAATAAAAAATATATGGGAAAAGAAAGGAGGTGAGAAATAAATAAAGAAATAGGAGACTTTTTAAAACATCAATTCTATTTTATAACCAACACAACCAAACATAGTTGGGATTTGGAATTCTATTAATTCTTTCTCCTTTTCCTTTCATTTCCATTTCCCTTTCCATTTCCCTTCCCAAATCCCCCAACCAAACACAGCGTAATCAACTTGCCATCCAAAAAAAACAAAAGAATTGATCAACTTAAACACAGTCCAAATTTGACATAGAAGTTCATGTCATTTATATTAAACTTCTTTTCCCACAAAAAATAGGGAAAAATTAATTAGAAACCTACAATATTTTTAGAAAAATTTCTTCATTGCAGGGGCTGCAATTCCCTTCTGTCCATACATTCATAATTTAGTAACCCAAATTAAAATTTAAAAAAAAAATGGAAAGAAAAAAAAAAATTGTTGGTCTGGAGCAATAAATAAATAAATAAATAATCTGCATAAGATGATTGCTTAGTCCATCTTTGTCTCCCATAGCTGTTGAGATTGCAAGTGGCCTTCACCAATAGCTATAGCTTTGGACCAAACAAAAAAATTTATGACCAGTTGAGTAATTAGAGAGAGATTTAGAGAGAAAGATGAGGACAGTAACTTGTTGAGATTGTATAATGAAAACTTTTCATCAAACCATATATATTTGGATGAGTTTCTCCCTTAGGTATTTGGACTTTCTGAAGTAATGGCAACAACTTCTGTTTCTATTGTTGAGGTATACTGTGGAGTCTGTAAATCTGACACCAACCATAACAATTTATAAGTTAAAATTAGGATAAAAATAGGGTACATACATTGTAAATAACCTTTGTCACAAGCTTAAATCAATTTCTTGTAAGATTTTTCCTATCATTAGATACAAAATAATGAATAATATGTATATTTAATTATTAATGTAAACCTCACTACATTTGTGTCATGTAGTTAAAAAAAGAAAACAGATAAAAGAATCAAATTTATATTTATAAAGCATTACACTTCACAGGATACTTTAAACTAACATACATAATTTATATTGAGAGAAAATAAAATAAAAACTTGAAAACTGTCCTTTCGAAGCCTTGAACTCATTCACTCAATTGCATAGAATGGAAGAAAACCTGAACTTTCATACCTCTCAATTAGTTAACTTAGCTAGAGGAAAGACGAAATAAAAGGAGGAATCTATCAACTCCTAACGCTGTGTTTGGTTAGAGAATTTGAGGAGGGATTTGGAAAGGGAAAGAAAAAAGTTAGGTGAAATGTGAATAAAATATATTTACATTTCACCTAATTTCACACACTTTTTTCCTTGTTTTAGCTTTTGTGCTCTTTTGAGAACGCAGCAAAAAGTTGCGTTCAGCGGCTCGAAAAACGCAGCCCACAACAGCAAAAAATGCCAGATTATCATTTGGGAAGACCATAAAATGCATGCTGTGGAATTACAAGACTACCCTCCATGTTTACAACTTGAGGGTAAATTTCTTAATTTGGGTGGGGATATTTTAATCATTTTATTATGATCTGATATCATAAACAAATATTAATCCAAAAAGTTATATATGATATAAAATTAAATATCAACAAATTTATAATTGAGTTGACGCAAAAATTATTATTAAGTCAATACCAAATTCATGTCTTGTTGGGTGCATTTTCCTTCTTGAATGCATTTATTTTACTTTTAAAAACAAAACTAAATAAATTATATAATGTACCATACACACTAATACGTATAACACATAGAATTTATATAATGATAATCAAGTCAGGTTAGGCTCCAAGCCATATTTCTAAATTTGGCTCATTTAACAAATATGTCAAAAAATTCATCCCAATTTTATTCATTTACTGTACACATAGAAAGAATTATATAAATTCTATATGGACTAGAGTATAAATCTCAAGCTCTGAAAGTAGAGATTGGGATGGGCGGGTTGGATGGGTTACCAAGCTAGTGACCCGCTATTGCCGTAGTCTGAATCTTAATAAGTATTATTAGGCACTAATTACCTAAATTATGGATTCTCTTTGGAGGTTTGGGTGGTTGACACCCAACCAGAATTTGGAATAAAGATATTTTTGTACTTGTGATTTGTTATCCTAATTCATTATACATATAGTTACGGGGACAATTATCACTTGTACCTTTTATCATAAAATAAAATTACAGCAACTGTAAACGTAACTCTAATTTTGGGGAAATCACATCAACTTTTTATTATTTTATGTTCGTGTAATTTATAATTTTTATATCTTTCTTCTTCTCTGTTTTTTCGTGAATGTAAATGTTAGAGATCTTGATCCCTCAATTCTACCCTAATAACATGGAAAGAGTTGGGTATTACGTGGTTGACATGAAATAATTTATGTCATTGTTGATAAATTTAAGAGTCATGTTTCAAGAATTTTAAGTTAAAATTATAAAATATGATATAAATTTAAATTTTATATGATATTTGAGCAACATCTAAATGAATCACTATACACATGAAAAATGATTCATTTCCTTAATTTTGTCTCTCAATGATGTGAAATTAGAGAGGATTAAAGATGAGATAAAAGAGCATGAGACCGTTTTACGTGGGCCTTAACAGGTCATTGGGGTGAAATTGGAGGCCTCAATTAGGAGATGTGACAAGACTGTAAATTTTGCTGTGATTTGACATAAGCTTTTTTAGTTGACTTTTTGCAATTGAGATTTTTTAAGCTTAGGACTAAAAAATTCATTTGGCAAAAACTTTTTAATTTTTTTGATTTTTGTAATAGAAGAAATAAAATGACTATTATTTGAATGTGATGTTTTATTTTATTGACTTATTTAAATTATTTTTATCTTTTATGCTTTTTCAACCCTAACCGAGATAGCCAAACGAAACTTATTTTAAATGAAAAATAATTCATCCCCTAATTGAGTGTCCCCAATTTCACACCTAATAACGTGTCTAGGACTGATGTGAAAATACATCCACACTCTTCTCTCTCTGTTAAACTTAATTTTTTTCATTCACGATATTGGGTGTGGGATTGGGGGCTCAACTAGAAGAATGCAGTGAACTGACTTTAAGGCTAGGTTTGACATCTCTTAAAAAAATTAAAAGGTTAAAAAGTCACTATTTTATTAAAGTCATATTACCTCTATCACATCACTTCAAAATCAATGTATATTTCATAAAAAATTAAAAAGCACACTTATTTTAAACATCTCAAACAATCCTTAAATTTTTGACAATTTTTTTTTAAGGTTATTAAAAAACCATTTTTGTTAAACTAATTATCAAACATTGGATTCAATGGCTACTGGACTGAATTCAGGTGCATGCAGATGCGGTCACCGTTAGTTTACACTTTTTCCCTCTGCCATGATATTTTCGTTTGACCGGATTTTAAATATCATTTAATTAAAAAATTATTATAAATTATTAATATTATTATTTTTTATATATTTTTAATAAAAAGAATCATTTTCTAAATGCATATTCGTTATTTAAAATTATAAATTTACTTCTGTGATTCGTCTCTCACCACAAATTGGACAGTTAATGTCACATGCTAGTGCCTGCCCATGTGTACCCCCACCCATGGTGCATGTCATATGATCAGTACATGTCATACATAGAGGACTGTGCTAATATGATCTCAATCTCAATGTAGTAATTAATATGCTAATATCATCTGAGTTCACACTACTCACTCAAATTTGTGAATGTAGTTGACACATATGTCTAGCCATGTAATATACGAAAGAAAAAGAAAAAATCAAAATAAAAAATAATTCAAAATATTGTTAAAAAAATGAGGTGTGGACTTAAAACTATGATATTATTATATTTGAACGGATCTAATATATACGCTTCATTTTTTATGGGTAAATTATATTTGTTGTTTTTATAATTTGATTATTATAATTTTAATTATATCAATTTTGTTTATAATTATTTATACTGTATCAATTTAATCTAATTAATCTATTAAAAAATTATATACAAATCACATATAAAATAGTCTATTTAAAAGAGGTTTGAACCATTTCAAATAAGATGTAAAACTCTCAATCACTTTGAATAGAGAAAATAGATTATTTTATCTCTTATTTGAGTCTGATTTCTAAAGAGTCTTTATCAATTAGACATAATATGATTGCAATAACTAGATTGATACAAAAGATAAATTACAAGAATTATGAATATTATTATTATTATAACATTACTTTATATGAATGGGAGGGATGGTTAGGACTTACCAGTGGAAGAAGGATGGGGATGCCTTATTGTTGTTGGTGGTGGTTGTGGTTGCAAGGGTAGAAGAGGAGGGGGGGATGGATAGGGAGAGAAGGACCCCTCCATCTGCGTAGGATAGTGAAGGTAAGATGGTCCTTGGATACGTTGTGCCTGGGGCGTAGGAAATGGTCCCCTTGAAGCTTGCATGGAATATCCATAGAAGTATGGAGAGCCCATAGTTGATGATGACCCTCCATAAAGTTGATGGTAATATTGTGCTTGCTGAAGTTGTGGGTTATACAAACTCTGCCCAGTTACATAAACATATGAATTTAAAAAGGTTGTATTGGACAAAATATTTATATTTTTTGAAAAATATGGTTAAATTAAAGGGCAAATTATGTAATGGTTACTGTAATTTACACATGTCAATTTAGTCTCTGTTATTTTAATTTGCTTGATTTTGTTCCTTAATTTAACGTATTGTGTCATATTGATTCAATAAATAACAGCCATTACGTTTAGTGAACAGAAATTCGAACGATGTGTTAATTTGGTCCCTGTGATTTGCACAATTTGTTAATTTGGTCTTTGTCAAAATCGAGCAAATTAAAATAATAAAGACCAAATTGACACATCGTGTAAACTATAAAGACCAAATTGACACATCGTTTGAGCACATGACAACTTTCCATCCACCAAACTTAATAGTCATTCTTTGTTGGACCAATATGATACAATCCGTTAAATTAAGAGACAAAATCAAATAAATTAAAATAATAAGAATCAAATTAATATATCATGTAAATTAATTCATCCTAAATTAAAATTTTGAAGTCATGTAAACCTAGGGTGGGGTTGGCTCTGCTCAACCATATGTCAAAATCTTAAGCCCAACTTCTACCTAACGGAGTAGTGGGTCGTGCCAATATACGGGTCAAGTCTCTCACATATCAATTGGACTTGCAGGTCATCACGGGTCAACTGAACTTGCAACCCAACCAGAGGGTTTAGCCAAACAGATGTGATTCAAAGCCTATTTTTTGAATTTTAGAATTTTCTCTTATTTTCTCATAATTTTTGATGGATCAACATATCGAGACTTCAAACCTTAGGCTCAGGCTGAGCTCAAGTCTCATTCGAGTTGGGCACATTTGGATCACACGATGACATGAATCACACTCAAAATATATTTATTAATGTTGTATTTGGTTGAAAATTTTGAAGAAAGATTTAAAAAAGAAAAATGAAAAGATGTGTGAAATTAGATGAATATCTCACTTACTCTTTTCGTTTTCCTATCCAAATCCATTCTTAAATCTCTCAACTAAATATAACATAAATATTTATATATTTATGCACTAGTGTTATATATATATATATATATATATATAGAGAGAGAGAGAGAGAGGGGGGGAGGACACTTACTTGAGGGTACCTATAATCTGGTGAGTAAGCTGCGTACCTGCAAATGTAGGACCGATTAAAATTGTTTAGCAAAACAAGTTATAATTAGAGTGAAGATGAACTATTAGTATCTAAATTAATCTGCCCTTGAAAAGAAATTAGTCTACCATGTTTGTCAAAAAAATTTTTTTTTTTTTATCACCTACATTATAATCCTTTTTCTTTTACTGGATATTACTTTAAATGGGATTTAATGTTTTGAAATATAATAATAATAAATAAAAATAGAGAATTATGTTTGCGCCGAACAAACAACAATTGGGGTCCTACATCTGATGCAACTAACACCAACCATACGGTTAGTTATGGTGGGTACTCGACTTGAATATTTATGAATAAATAATAAATAAACATCAAAGCAAATAATTCCAGGAATTTGGGGTCGGTGTAGTCCGTGAGCTTTATTCGGATCATATTTGATGATTTAAGTTGTTCATATTATAAAATTTATTGAGTATATTATTTATATAAAAAATTAATTTAATCTGATAAGTATATTGTCACATCCCGTAAGATTTATTCAAATCATATTTTGATGATTTAAGCTGTTTATATTACAAGATTCGTTGAATATATCATTCGTATAAAAAATTAATTTAATCAAATAAGTATAACCACAAGATCAAGTTGAATAATAACCCTAAAAAATTATTAAAATCATGCTAACTATTTATTTTTTCTAAACATAAATGTGGTTTTGTTGTGTGTTACATATGTCTAATTAATTTAAATTTTTTCATGAATAATTTGCTTAATAAATCTTACATTATGAACGATTTAAATTATTAAAATAAATTTAAAATAAACCTCAAAAAATTTACAACACAATATTGTGCCTATAAAAAAATACAGCTACTAGGTAGTTCGAAATTTTAAGGCTCACTCTAATGCCAACTCATCTATTGTGCCTACTCGAGCATCCAGTATTTTGAGCTCCTAACACCAACCCGATGTTGAAATTGAACATGCATAGACCTGAGTGGAAGATCATGTGCCAAGTTTAGGCTGTTGCTTGGACTGGTCATTTAATTCACTCGCTTTTTCCAAGCTATTATGCTTGGTATGGGTACACATTTTATTGAAGGAATAAGCGATTGGCAAATAAAATTTTTGTATAAAAAAATATATAAATTTTAAAATTAATTATAAATCTTGTATTATTTTAGTCTCTAATGTATAAAAATATTTTAATTTTATCCCTAACATTTAAATTGTGTCAATTTTTTTTTCTAATAAAATTAGGTAAATTACAAATACACCTACTGAGATTTACTTAAATTATAAATTACCCCTGTGATTTTAGAAATTACATTATGCTCCCTAAGATTTCTAATTTCATTACAAATAGGTCTTTTTATTAATAAATCATTAAGTTAATTAATAGTTTTTAATAATGTTAAAATTTTATTTCAATTAATAATTCAGATAATTTTATTATTGTATAGGTAAACAGTTAGAAATTTCATTTCTTTAATTAATTCTGTTAAATAAAAAAATTTGACAGAAAAATATTTGTAATTTTTTAAATTACAAGAGACAATTCGTAATTTAAATAAATCTCAAAAAAATATATTATTCATAGAATTATATCTCTCTGTCATGTACAAATGAACTGTACATTTACAGTCATTAGTACCGGGACCCCATTCTTTGAGACCAATGTACCTAGTTTGACTATGTACATAAAGTAACAGTTGTTGGTACAACTTTCATTTAAATTTGAGAGAGAAAGATTGATTGGGAAAATAGGTAATAGATTGTGACTAAAGAAATCAGGCCATGAATCTATTTTTCGATTAGGGGAAATCATATCATAGTTTGTATCGTGTCATTTTGAGTGAAAATTATAATTTTTTTTTAAATATTATCTCAACTCATTTATCTTTATTATCATGTTATATTATTTTAAATTTGCAATGTTCTAATAGAAATTTCAAACTCAACTTTTTGTCAGTAAAATATCAATAATTTTGTACCAATCTCTGAGAATTCATTGTGATCAAGCATGCCTGCTGATAAACAAAGCCTTGCGCATATCTCTCTCATGGCCAACTCATCTATTGTACATTAATTGACCCGCCAAGCCAAACCAACTGCCCTCAACAAAACATTTAATTATGAGAAATAATGCAGTATCTAAGCTGTCTTCTGTCAATTCTATGCTTGCCCAATGCCTAGCACTGAATTCTACTATTGCTAGATTTAATCGACCCCTACATATACATCATATTTATTGAGTGAATATATGTTTTTTAAATGAAATTTATATTTGTTTATTTCGGTTACTAACACTAGCACATGAAAAACAAAACAAAACAAAAAACAGCAACTTACCCATAAGGTGGATACATGACAGGAGGAGGAGGTGGTGGAGGCAATGGTGCCGGTGGTGGTGCGCGGTAGGATGATGATGGTGATGTACCCTGTGCCACTGCACCTCCGTGATAAGGATTACTACCACCTTGATTTCTACCTACATTAACAAAAAAAAAAACCCCAAAAAAAATTAATGTTCCTCATTAGTATACAAATAATGCAAATCATATAACTACCAAACTATATGATAGGCAAAAAATCAAGGAAAAAAAAATGAGCATAGATATAATAATGCATTCAACTATATATGTCTACCTCGCGGCGGTGATGGTCGAGGGCGCCCTAGTGAAGCGATGTTACAGTTTGCTCTTCTCCCATCAATGACAGGGTTTGGATCAGCACAAGCCCTCCTTGCCGATTCCGCATCACCGAAAGTCACCTGTTCATTGACAAATTTAGGCCTCCAAAAACTTGGTTGTGTTTTGTTGGGATTGTACTGTGTGTTCTGATTAATCCTAAATCTTATGCATGTTGGATACCAAAGTGAATTTCTCATTTGACAATCTTGTATATCTCAATGCACGGGATACAAAATGCAGATTAAGAGGGTTCGATTAAGGGTTAAAAGATTAAAACATTCTCAAATTATAATCATCACACTATATAGTTCATCTCTACTAGTAATTTTAAATAAACATAATTCTACTAATCTCCTCTTATTCTGAGATATTCCGAACATAATATATAGGGTTTGTTTGAAATTGACTTTTTTAATAATTTTTTAGTTAAAATGTGACTTGAAAAATATTAAAATTTGGAAATAACTCTTTCACTTTTTAAAACAAAAAATACAAAAAGATATAAAGAATGAGAAAGAATTTTTAACTTTTTTTTACAACTTTTTTATATTTTTGAGCCTTTTTTGTTTTTTTTTTTTGCCTTTTTAGGGATTTTTATTTTTTATTGTTTTAACCTGTTTTCATACGACCTCCCAGTCTGAGAACTTGGTGGTGTTTGGGAAGCAAGTTCCCAAATTTTTTTCTCATTTTTTCCACTAAAAGACAAAAGTTTTGCAAAACCAAAAAAAACACATCCAAACAAAATATCACATCCAACCCCATAATCATTTCACTTTTTCTCTCACAAACATCACATCCAACCACATAAAAACCTAACTATCTTCCCAAACACCAAAAATTTTTTATCTCATAAAAACCTACATCTACTAAAATCTACATAAAAACTCACTTCCCAAACACCATCATAGGTCTTGAGTTCCACATGAGCAGTGTAGCCAGCCAATAGAAACAATACATACACATGAAGTAATTTTACAAATAACTATCACATTTTTTAAAACTTCATTAGGTGGGCATCCACAAAATATGGGTAATTCGAAAAACTCTCGTAGCCTTATTGAATATTTACCGAGATATGATATTTTGTATGATGTTTCTGCATACGTATCAGATACACGAAACATATATCTAAAAAAAAATTTCTTATTTTTTGGCATATCAGATGTAATTAGTATATATCCAAATCGTACCGTGTCTTAGTTGAAATAATATTTTTTCTATTACAAAAATAAAACTCTTTTCACTAGATTTTTTTTTATTTTTTGTTTTAGACTTAGCATGATTTTAAAATTAAACTATTATTTATAAGTTATTTAATTTATTGACATTTAATTTTGATTTATACTTTTACTTTTAACATTAAATATTAATTATTGGTTAGACCTTAACAAATTAAACCATTTAATTAATATTTATATTATTCTAAATTAAAAATAAATATTTTTTTATAATCGTATCAAGGCATACCTGTACCTTTTTTTTAAAAAAAAAATTTATCATATCGACATATACATATCGTACCAATACGGATACGATTATCCGTATAATTGGGTATAATTGGGCACACTATATGACTATGATGGTGTGGTGTACTTGAGACCTATCATACAATTTCTCCCATAATCCCAATACTTATTGTTCACTCCAATTGGTAAATCCAACTCAAGGGGCTATCTTTGTGAATTTTTTTATCTTCTAGGGTACTCCAATCAAATCAACTAAATAAATAATTATAGGAATCACATTTACTATGTTTGATTTCTATTTTCAGAATTCATTTTTTAGAAAATTGTACTTTCTCATATTCCGTATTTTTTGTTTTCACTAATTTTTTTTAATATTTTAAACAATTTTTTTAATTTTTAGACACATATAACATAAATATACTTAAAAAGTATAATATTTGTGAAAAAAAATTAAATAATTCACTAAATACCAAAAATATAACCAAAAAAATATAAAAATTCAGTATATTTTTCGTATTTTTATGAATTTATTAATTTTTAAAATATTTTTTCATAAATAGTTTACTATTTAAATACATCTATAAGTAAGGTTTATCTAAAAAAATATTTAAAAAATTTAAAATTCTAAAAATATTCACTAAATATAAAATTTAAAAAAAAAACACAAAAAATAAAAAACTTAATTTTTAAAAAATTATATTCAAAAAATTAAAATCAAACATACTAATTTATATTCAAATAAATAGACAGTATATTTTTTAAGATAAATATAATACTATTAAAGTGTCTATTGTTGTTCGGCTAATTTTTTACATAAATAATATGTTTAAAAAATTTACAAAATAAACTATTTAAATCAGATCAGATATGTGGTGGGCTCACAAATGGGCCAACATAACCGCATCGAATTGGAAACAACCCCAGCACTAATCCCAAAACTAACGGTCCATCCAACAAACAAACATAGGAAACACAATTAATTGAATGATACTATATACATTAATTAGCACATCAATTAATATATTAATAAATAATATAACATAATTAAATTTTTATAATTTATATAATAAATAGAGTCTTAATTTTAAAATAATAACATTATAATTACGTTAATATAAATTAATATACCACTGAGTACATATATTACTATAGTAATTAATTAGACAGGATAGAAAAATCAAATTATTAAGGTTTTAACTTACGAATCCGTATCCTTTAGACTTTCCGGTGTTCTTATCGGCGATGATGACAGCTTCAAGAATTTCTCCTCCGAACTGCTCAAAATAACTGCGCATTACGTCTGTCGGCGTTTCCCAAGCCAGTCCTCCGACGAACACTTTGGTGAAAGTCGTGTCGCCGAACGGCGATCGATAATGCTGATATGCCATGGCATCTAAATCATCAAACCAACAATTGGGATCTTCTTCTTGTGCATCAACTCTTGATGTACATCAAATACATGGTTGATAATAGAAGTTTTGGTTCTTTCTCTCAATACTACACAAAATATAACTAGTTACACAGAGAGAGAGAGAGAGAGAGAGAGAGAGAGATGTTTTTGTTGTTTGTTGTGTTGTTAATGTTTCATGGGTTGTTTGGAGTAGGGGTTTGTGTTTGACTAGAAGAGGAAGGGAAAAACTAAGAGCTGGTGGGAGGAGAGAGAGAGAGAGAAGAGGAGGGGAGAAGAGAGAGAGAGATCCGACAGCTGCAAACTCTTTTTTTTGCTGTAATAGGAGTTGTGTGTCTCAAAAGAGTAATTATTCAGTAGTACGATCATTATTTATAGTATTTTTTTTAGTATATACTATGGCATAGTTTGGGAAGTTGGTTTTGATGGATTAGGGACTAAAATAGTCACAAAAAATAAAATAGACTATTTTAGTTACAAAAAATAAAACATCAAATTCAACCCATAATCATTACACTCCTCTCTCACAAAAAAAATCAAAAAAATCAAAAAGTAAAAAAATTCTTCCCAAACCAGACTTTTTAACCCCAGACTAAAATAATTAAAAAATCAAAAAGTCAAAAAATCAACCCACTTCCCAAACGGAGGCTATCTATTATAGTAAATTGATTTGTGAGAGTTTCAAAATTTTAATTAGATTTTTGAATTAGAAATTAATTTTAAAATAATATTATTGACTAATACATTAATGTAATAATTATAAAAATACTAATTATTCCATAATTTATGTTTTTCCAAAACCAAAGTTAAAAGAAAATTTTTTCTTATTGGTCCAAACCTATCTCTTACTAAAAGTTCAAAACAAGAGATTAAAATATAAATACACAACCACGAGCATTTTTTTTCACGCGTATAAATACTTGTTTATCGCTTAAAATATTAATTTATGCAATAGATTACCGTAACACTTTTAAACTATGTTACTGGAAAAATTAAAGTTTAGTTAAAATTTAACATTATTTTCTAATTTATTTTCTTAATTTGGAAAAGGAAACTTTGTACCTACAAAAGTCAATTTGAAAATAACATTAATTTTAAATTAAGTTAATTCATTAATAATGACTTTACAAATTTTCTTTAATTATATTGCCTCCAAAGACTAATATGAAAAGATTTTCAAAATTGTATTTTAAATTTTGGAAAGATTTAGGGGTAGGGTTTTATTTTCCAAATTAAGAATTATTTGAAAATAATGCAAAAATAGTAATTATTCTCAAATAATATTACATTACAATTGTGGTAACATGATTTAAGAAAAACGATATGGAAAGACTAATATAGAAAGATTTTAAAAATTGTATTTTAAATTCTTACATAGAAGGAAACATATGGAACAAAAATTATTAATAATTATTTATTTATTTTTATTAAAAATATGCTTATCAGATTTGTTTTGTTTAATTTCTTTTAATTGTTTTTGGGTTTTTGTTTTTTTTTTTTTATCTTCAATAAAATCATTTTATTTTTAATATTTCAATCAAATACATCTACAAATTAAGATATTTATGAAAGAAAATTTTCAAAAAATTACTAAAGAAAAAACACTACCAAAAATGTGCATTTTTTTGTTTTATTTTTTACCTTTTCATTTTTAGTGATTTTTTTTATAATCTTTTTCACAAATTTTACTTTTTAAGTGCATTTAAATTAAGTGTATATAAAAAAAAAGAGAGAAAAAAAAATCAGTGAAACATGAAAAAAAAAAATTACTAAAGATAAAAAAAATGAAAAATAAAAAACTCAAAAAATGTCTTTGAGCTTCAAAATATTATGACTTTGCCAATTTTTCTTTCTTTCTTTCTTTCTTTCTTTCTTTTCTATAGCCAAATTAAATTATACTTATTCATTAACTTAGTTATACTTTATAAAATAAATAAATCACGTATATGAATTTAGCAGATACAGAATTACTGATTATCTTAACATTAGTTCTTTTAATTGTTACAAACTTATTATTTTGGTTCATTTTAGTTTTCTTTAATCAAATTTTTATTTTTCTAAATTTTGTGGTTTTGAACTAAACAATATTTTTTGAAATAATTTATTTTTAACATTTTCCCTATTTACATTTTTCTCAAAACATTTGTAAAAAAAAAAAATGAACAATAACATATATATGTGTGTGTGTTTTTAAGAGCTTAAAGGCAAACATTTGTTAAAAGGGCAAAAATTATTTTCAATTGAATTTTGCTAATGGTCCAAATTGAAATTATTATTAAAAATGGCAAATTCATTTAAAAGCACCCCAAGACACCCCCAAAACAAGAAGAAGAAGAACAACAACAACAACAACAATAATAATAATAATTAGGGTTGTGCAAAATGCGGCATAATCTGCTTAAAACCTTACCGATTCGCATTAGTCCGCACTGCCATATCCACTAACCACGGTTTAAATTTTAAAATTTATAATCCGCCTTCGAAATTATTCCGTTTCGCTATAGTTAATACATATATTTTTTAACTTATAATGAGATATTAAAGTAAAAATGTGTGTGAAAGAGATTTAATATTTGAGTACAAATCAGTAGTTATATATATGAAAAATATTATGTAAAATTAGCTTGTGTTATATATATGAAAAATATTATAAAAATTAGTGTTAGATATTATGTAAAAGTTTGATAATTGATTAGAATATTTTTTAATCTACCAATCTGTCCAAAACCATTCAAATTGCAATCCGTCAATCCGTTATTCGATAATCTGTCCAAAACCACTTAAACCGTCCGAACCGCACCGTACACACCCCTAATAATAATAATAGTCTATGTATAATAGATTAGATGAGCGGAGTGGAAATTTTTTTTAGGAGTAAAAAAAATTAGGGTCAGGTTTAGGATAGCTACGCTAATCAAATGTGTAGGGGTTGGGTTGACACATAATCAATATTGACCAAATATACTTAGTAGATAATTCACATAATCAATATAGAATATAATAGTCCTTAATAAAATTTGGCAATCTTTTTACAATTTAATTTTAATAGTTAGTTTAAAATTATTGAATTATTTTTGTTTTATTAGAAATTACTTTTTAGAGTTCAAATATATATGATAAATTATTTTGATTTTATAATATTTTACATTTAAAAAAATTCAAAAATTTTACTTTGTGCATAGCACGGGTCTGTTGCTAGTTAATAATGAATTAAAAAGTTTTATAAGAGGGGCAATATTGATTAGTAAAATAATTTAGGATTGTGATGATACTTATTTTTATTAGGTACTTGTGAAATATAAAATTGCTCCCCTTACGTGATTTATAATTTTCAATTTGTTTCTGAAACTATCCGTTAGCTTGAAATTAAATATTATTAAACTTGGTCTTGATCAATTGTAGGTAATAATGACTTGCGCCTCATTTCACGAGTGATTTTTTAGTTAAAAAGTTAAAAATTTTAAAAATTATTAAAAAAATTAAAAAATCAACCATTCAAACCAAAAAGTCAAAGATTTCATTTTCTCTCTATTTTTTATACATCTTTTCGTAAATAGGTCAAAAAGTCATCCCAAACATATTAATTTTTTTTACATCACATTTTAGCCAAAAATCTACAAAGTTACTACAAAAACATATTCCCAAACGAGGCATTATTTGATACAATTTTAAGCTCCGTTTGGGAAGAGAGGTTTGGAGCTTTTTTGGTTAAAATAGTCACAAAAAACAAAATAGACTTTTTAGCCCAATAAGATAAAATATTACATCCAATCCATAATCATTACATTCATTCTCTAAAAAAAATTCAAAAAAATCAAAAAAGTTAAAAAACTAACCTACTTCCCAAACGAAGCCTTAAGGGCCGTCTACAACTTCTCTTTTCTTTCTTTTTTTTTTTAAAAAAAAAAAATTCGTACTAAATATTTTGTCATAACTTCTACTTAAGCCTCGTTTAGCAACAGACCGGTTTAGCTAAAAAGTCAAAAAATTACTAAAAAGTCAAAAGCCAACAACTCATACCAAAAAGTCAAAGGTTCTTTTTTCTCTCTACTTTTTGTACAACTTTTCGTAAAAAGTCAAAAAATCATCCCAAACATACTAGTTTTTTTAACTCATATTTTAGCCAAATAGCCAAAAAGTTACTAAATTAGTCTGTTCTCAAACGAGGCCTCAGGAGTGTTTTGAAAAATTGATAAAAAAATTGACTTTTTAATTTTTTTTAATCTATTTTGTCTTTTTATGAGTAAAAAAATATAAAAGGTGATGTGATCCAAAATGAATAAAAAGCTCAAAGTTAATTTTTAACCTTCTTTCCAAAACACTCCTTAAAAGTTATGGGTTAAATAATAATATACAAACTAAGATAATAAAATATTAAAACATTTAGAAAAAAATATTTAAAATTTTACTTTTTAATTAGTCATTTTAAACTAAGAAACTGCACGAAATAGACAGGTAACTAATATCTCACGTTTTTAACTTTTGTGAGAAAATAGGCTCCAACAAGGCTAATTTAACTAAGAGTAATGATTCATTCCTCCTTTTTCCTCCACCCCTTGACCCCCTCTCTCTCTCATTGGTTACCTTTTCTTTTTCTTTTTCTTTTTTTTCCTGCTCCACCAATCACCCCCTGCCACGTGGCAAGGGGGTGAGGGGGTGACCCCCAAAAGGGGGTCCCAAGCATTATTCTTTAACTAATCATAATTGATCAAAATTAAAATTAAGGTGATAAAAAAATATTTTTTTTGTATCAATTTATTTGTCTATTATAGAAAATCCAACCTAATCCGGAGACATACAATTATTATATTTTAATTCAAATTTTAAATTTTTTTTATTGCCATTCTATTTAAATTTTGAATAATGTTTATAATGATATATAAAGAGTAGTTTTGAAAAGCTGAATTAAGCCTCTATTTGGAAAGTGAGTTGATTTTTTTACTTTTTGATTTTTTTAGCTATTTTAACTTGGGTTGAAAAGTTTGGTTTGTAAAGGACTTTTTAACTTTTTGATTTTTTTGACTTTTTTTGTGAGAGAATGATATAATGATTATGGGTTGGATGTAATATTTTGTTTATTGTGACTAAAATAATCTATTTTATCTTTTGTGACTAAAATAACCAAAAAAAATTCTTGCCAAACGGAGCCTTAGGTCTAGCTGGATTTAAAATTAAAAGGTAAACCAATAAAATGGACGGAGGAAGTATTAAAAACAAAAAGAGGTCTAGCTGGATTTGTATAATCTAATGACAGCTGCGTGACAAGGTGCACTTGAGTTGGTCCTCCCTGTCTTTGCTTTAATAAATCCTTTCCGGGGCACCCAAAAAAAACATAAAATAAACCCTACTCCCACCCACCCTCCAATCAAAATTGGTCCTTTTCTTTCCATCATCCATCTCTCTCTTCTCTACTCTAGTTGTCCTTTTTGTGTTCTCTTCCCTCCCCCATGTTCTCTTTTCTTTTCTGTTTGGACTATTTTTTTTTTTTTTTTTTTTTTTTTTTGGGTATGTGTCTCTGTTTGGACCCTGGCTTTTTTTTATTCCACTTTTTAATTATAAAACCAACACCTCTGTTTTTCTTTATATTTTCCACATTAGGTCTGTTTGGATATCATTAAATTTTCACATACATACACCCATTGTGGGGTCTTCCTAACCATCAATGTGGACCCTCTGATCATCATCATAGCTTTCCACATGAGTATCACCAAATTGGAATATATTCCACACACAAGCATGGATCAGTTGGCCCAGGGTGGTCTCACTCCAACCCTGATCTTAACGGTTGATTTTATAGATTTTGTTGAGACGACTATTTAGATTACAAAAAAATGAAGTTAATTGAATATCAATAATTATATTATTGAATTATATTCTTTTTAGAAAAATTGACGGGCAATTTTCAAAAAAATATGTCATTCTTTTTTGTATAAATAATCTTCTCCGTAATTTATGTCATCTAATCGTGTGATTTGATTTTGTTCACGAATGATCTTTTTGACCAAATCCACAAAATAAATGTTTATATGAGCTTGGAGTGGCCAACTGAATTCGTTTTGTTCACATAGTACGAGAAACTCATCACTGATTTAATACTAGTAAGAGCATCTCTAATGGTATTTGTTAAATTAGTATTGTCATTGTTATAATTTGATAATAAATAGTATTATTTTGTTAAATTATAATAATGGTGTTTCAATGGTGCAAAGTTATTTTAGCAAATCTTAACTTACTTTTCCTCCAATTTTGTAGGTAATGTTTGGATATAGGATTTTGAATTTTTTTTTATTGTTTATTTTTTATCTTTTATGATTTTTTTTAAATCAAAAAAAAATTAAATATTTACATTTTACCTGATTTTTTTTAAAAAAAATTAAAAAATATATATACATATAAACATAATTCAAATTTGTCTAAGATTGCTTCAAATTTGATTGAAATTGCTTGATTGTTGTTGTTGTTGACTGATTTTGTTTAGAAAAAAAGTTGGTGAATTTTGAAACAAAAAAAAAATTAGCAATTGTGAAATCGTTTAAAAATTTTGGTGATTTCTATTTTTTTTTTTAAAAAAAAAAATTAATAAATTTTGCTTAAAAAAATTTTATCTATTTTTGGGAAGTTTTTCTGGGAAAGGATGAGAAAGGGAAGGAGGGAGGAAGGGAATGAAGGGAAAGTCGTTTGGTTTTAAGTGAGCTAACAGATTTGGCAGTTGCCAAAACTGTTGCCAAATTTGACACATGGTTTGGCAAATCTCAAATTTGGCAACTGCTATCCATGCTATTGGAGAGCCCATTTTTGCCTGCTAGAGACCCCAAATAATCTACCAAATGTTTTACCAAACGTCTCACATGGGTGTGGGACCCACACAAACCCACATGTGTGTGGGTCCACACCCATGTGAGAGATTTGGTAAAACAGGTAGATTATTTGGGACCTCTAGCATTACTGTTATGGCTTTGACCATCCTTTTAAAAAATCATTGGAGATGCTCTAATGAGTATTAGTGACCACAATCAATGCTTTGGTCTGTTTAATTATGACAAATTTAAATGTATTTGCCAGTTTTTTCCCTTAATACTGTCCTGTTATTGTTGCTTTTAAGAATTGTTGTGATCATTAGAACAGCCAACTTCAAATCACTTGCTCCATGTGTTTTTTATTTTATTTTTTCCTACTTCGTTGGTATGTCTGTTTATGGTAAATTGATACACATAATTCAATATGAATAATTCTAAACATACCGACACTTTTATCAAAAAAAATTAGTTAAATTACAAGAGGTTAAATATAATTGATTACCAAAAAAAATAATAATATTTAAATATCTAATGATATTTGAACATATATATTTTTAATAATATTATTAATAAATTTTTAAGTAGATATAGTATTACTCCTTCAATATTTGCCAACTATATAATAAATTTTTTAGGTGTTTATTCAAACATTCTCACATGACTCCCACGTTCCTAACCCTTACAAAAGCCAACTTTAAAACTGCCAAAACGAAATCAAATTAATATATAGAAAAGTTAGGAATTGTTAATCCAATCTACGATATGAGGTGGGATCCCGACCCCGGATATCCCTGTCGCAATGCACCTTTTTTTGGTTAGAATTTTCTGTTAAATTTGTTCCAATGCATTCTTTAGTCATAATTTTCAAAACAAGTAAATTTCAATAGTTGATTCCACTATTTTGTGTCACGATCCAAATTTGTCCCTATGGGTTTAGCACTGTAACCAGTCAGTAATCCGATATTACCGAAGGCCTGCTTAATAGTAAAACAGTAATACAGAGTACAGGGGCTGGCGGAAGCCAAAACAATAATTAAAAGATGTCCAATGAGTTGTGACAGTCTGCATGTAAAAAGACTTTTTTTTTTTAAAACATATTCACATTCAGAATAAAACAGTACTATACATATTTATACAAACATTCGAGTTAGGGACCAAATCCCTACCATAACAGTACAGTAACAATTTATACAGTCTATACAAAACAGAGACAGAAAATGGGGAATCTAAAACACCCCGAAGCAGCCTTAGCTTGGCAGCGCTTGGAACCTCGCAGTGAGGCACGTTGGTTGGCTTAACAAAAAGAGAGTTTAAACCCCACACCCCTAGCTCTGATCTGGTGTCTGGACACCTACATATATATATATATATATATAAACAGTAAGCTAAAGCCCAGTGAATAACATATGCGTAAAGAGGTTAAGAATGAATGTCCTTTCAGTATTGAAAACGGTCATTTATTAGTATATCTGTCATTCAGTTTGTGGCTCATAATTCATGCCACAACAGTCATTCAGAAACTATAATAGTCATATGTGGTACATCCAATAGCAAAACAGTACAGCATGTCTTAAAAGACCGAGCAGTTAATGATGGCCATCATATCAGTAAACAGTAGTGGTTCCAAACATGGGAACCGACAGAGATCTCTGTAACAGTAGCAGTAACAATTCAGTAATAGTAAATTGCTATGGATGCCACGAATACTGTTCACAAATAGGACAAATATTCATTCAGTAAACAGTGTCATTTCATAAAGCAGTACAGTCATTTATTCAGAAAATAATCTCAATTGAACATATCTTTACAACATAGTTACTCACTGAGCACTGGGCTATAAGCAGCTATAGCGTCCTGGGATGCCAACGCTACAGTTACAGAATGAACACACACTAAGCTACACAGTTAGGAAATAATAACTTAATCCCTAATTTGCCTCAATGTGGTTCTATATCGATATCCTCATTAAGATGCCTTAAACTAGGCCTAAGAATGCCTATGATGGAATGAGGATGCAAAGATGCACTTTAAAACACTTTTTCAGAATTTTTAGAAAACAGGGGTCTCGCTCGAGCGTGGATTTCTACGCTCGAGCGGACATGCAGACAAAGGAGCTCCGCTTGAGCGTGACTTCCGTTGCTCGAGCGGACTGTAAGCTACAGTAAAAATACTGGATGCGCAAAAATCACGCTCGACAGGCGCTCGATCCACGCTCGAGCGTGAGACACAAGTCCTCGCTCGAGCGTAAACTCTCTCGCTCGAGTGGACTGTAAACACATGCAAAGTACTGGATACACGCATTTCACGCTCGAGCGTCACTTTCTACGCTCGAGCGGACTGCATGTATTCAGGGTGTACGCTCGAGCGTGAAGTTCCTCACTCGAGCGTGGGTCCAAAATCTAGAATTTCTAGATTTGAACCTCAAGCTCAAAACCAACTTTTAATGCATCAAATTCGATCCTTTTGGGCTAATTTTCTGAAAAACACTTGTAAATTCATAGTATAACATGATTCAAAGCTCAATTTGTAAAATCAAGGCCCAAAGGTGAGTCAATTAAACCCATTTTCAAACAAAACTTCAAGAACATGAAGTGTATGCAACATGCAAGAATTTAAACAACTTTAAAGCTTTAAATACTTGTTCAAAAGAGTCAATTTCCTCAAGAACATGATGAATTCATGAACTATACTGAAGATATGAACATGCATGTAACAATCTCTCTTGAAAATAACTTCAAAATGCTAGAGCATATACATGCATGCATGGATTAAGCTTCAATTCAACATTTTTAGACCAAAACTTGACTTAGATCACTAAACTCCCATGAACCATGCAAGACAATACATAAATACATCAATGAGAGGTTGAATTCCCTACCTTAAACCTTGTATTTCAAGTGTAGAAGCTTAACTATGCAATTTGCCTTCAAAGCTCTTAATCTCCAAGCCAAAACAAGATGAAATCACTCTATCTCCTATCTCTTTCTCTCTAGTCGGCTAGCTCTAGATGGAAAAGGGTGAGATGGTGTTTGTAATGCAACAATTGAGTCCAAGTCAAAGTTGTAGGAAATGGCCACTTAATGGCAAAAGGGTAAATAAGCCAACTAATGTAATTTATCAACAATTAATCTAATTTACTCATACCAAATCACATTTCAATTAAACATGCCATAAAATCACATAAATTCTAATTAGCACATATCACCAATCAATTTCAGATTCGGCCGCCGATAAGGCCTTCAATTGCAGTTTAAAACATAATACATGAACAGATCATTTAATAGTCAAACAGATAGACATGCATTTAAACTAATACACTCAATCAATCAGTCAAAATTTCAGTCAATCAGTCACTTAACATGCTTAATCATAGATTAGTCGTAAGGGTTGTCACATTTTGCCACATAGAATAGAAAATTTAGATATAGAAGATCTCGTATAACATAATTAAGTTATCATGACAAAGTAAATGAGTTGAACTTTACATAATTAAGTCTGTGACAAATCAAAAAATTGACATAAAATCTATTATGTCATTATGAATAACTTAGGAGAAGCATTTTAGGAGTCTCTTTTTTATTTTTTTTTCTAGAAAATTCTCGCCCTAATTTATACATTTTAATGAACAATGCTATATATCAAGAAAAAAGTACACAAAAAATGTTTAAAAAATAAAATATGGGAATTAGATTTATTTTAGTCACCACAATATATTTGAATCTAAATCAAATATTTTATTTTAACACAATTTTTATAGGTTTCAGAATTTCAAATAACGTGAATTTTGATATTTGATTCGATGGTTAGAGCATCTCCAATGGATTGCTAAAACAGCTACCAAAGTCATAATATAGCAGCTTGGGCAAAAATGGCTTCTCCAATGGCATGCTATAGCTAGCAGCTGCCAAATTTGGCAACTGCCAAATCATGTGCCAAATTTGGTAGCTACTTTAGAAGCTGCCAAATTTGTCAAGTCACCCAAAAACCAACTGTTTTCTTCCTTTCGTCCTTCTCTCTTTCATTTTCAGTTGGGATTTTCCAAAATGTTTGAAGTTTTTTTTATAAAAAAAATTAAATTCACCATTTTGTTTAAAACAGAATTCACAAAAAATTTCAGCAAATATCGAATTAAACATCTTCAATACTAAATTTCAGCAATACCAAATTAATCATCTTCAAAAATTTCAGCAATATCAATAGGAATATCAACAGATTTCAGAAATACCAATAGGAATAATCTCAAATTAACAAATTTCAAAATTTCAGCAGGAATTTCAACAGAAATATCAACAGGAATATCAACAGATTTCAAAAATTTCAGCAATATCACTTTAAGACCACTTTAGATATCAACAGGAATATCAACAGATTTCAAAAATTTCAGTAATATCAACAGGAATACCAACAGAAACCATCTCAAATTAATTTCTCAAATAATCCATTATGAGTTTTAGAAGAAAAATACCTGGATTTGAAAGCTAAATTTATACTAATTTCTTCAATATTCATCTTCTGCAGAAAGCCAAATTGAAGAAATGTGACCATTGAGGTTAGAGAAGAGGGTTAAAGATAGGGGCTAGGGCTTCAAAGGATAGGTGGATAGGGGGGTTAGGGCTTTGAGGGATAGGGATAGGTAGATGATCTGGTGGTGATTTTGGAGAATGAGAGAGAAAGACGACTTCAGATGACAAAAGATGGGGGGTGGATGAGAGAAAGTTGATCGGAAGATAAAGATGAGAGAAAGTTTTATCGATCCGAAGATAAAGATTAGAGAAAGTCTCATCAATCCGAAGCTCATTGATTCGAAGATGAAGTTGATCCGAAGCTCAACGATTTGAAAACGAAGATGAAGTTGATCCGAAGCTCTCTGTCTCTCTCTGGTCTACATTGATCTGAATAGAATGATGAGGTGATCTCAAGCTCTCTCTCTCTCTCTGATCTTCACTTATTTGAAAAGAGTGATGAAGTTGATCCGAGAAACAAGGGAATAGAAAAGATGAGAACCAGAGAGAGAGAGAGAGTGAGAGTGAGGGAGATAGAGGCAATAGTTATGGAAGAGAGTGATGAAGAGAGATGAGAGGATAGAGACATAGAGACACAAAGACAGAGTAAAGTGTGCTATCTTATTCAATGGTCAGAGACACAAAGATGAAAGGATATAGACACAGAGACAAAGCATTCTTCGAATCAATGGGCAGAGCATTTTAGATGATTGATCTCAGCCGTTGATTAATAACAATCCAACGGCTAAGATCCAAGTGTGCTATTTTATTCATTAAAAAAAATAAAAATTAAATAAAAACACAAGTGAAACATATCCACAGCGGCTATAAACGGTCATATTTTTATGTTACAAAGGCTATAAAAAAAAGACTCTTTTTCTCTTCTATAAATACAAACCTTGAATCTCAATTTCATTTTACAGCAAGTCTTTTTCTTTTTCTCCTCTCTTTTTACTCAATTTCATTTCACAACAAACTTTCTAAATTATATTTTTATTTATAGTTTTTTCACACAATCGCTATAGAAGGTTCATCAAAAATAAAGAAAGAAAAATCATTCACCATTGCTGAAGATATGGCACTTTGTAAAGCTTAGTGTCACATTTCTGAATACCCAATTGTTGTAAAGCTTTGCGTCACATTTCTAAATACCCAATTGTTGGCAATTCACAATCTTATGCTCACTTTTGGGAGAGGATTTATGAAAGTTATTTCTTCCTTCAGAATGATCAGTCAAGAACACAAGTTTCTATCAAATCTCAATGGGGTATAATCATGAAATGTTCCAACAAATTTCATGGATGATTAGCATAAGTCGGCAATCTATACCCAAGTGGGATGTCTCAAGATGATCTAGTAAGATTTTATTTTCATTTATTACGCTAGTTTTTTTATTCTTTTTATTTCGTCTCATATAAAAATTAAATAATTACTTAATTTAATATTTTATTTATACAGATGATTCAAGCAAAATTTTTATACCATCAAAATGAAAAGAAACATTTTGCTTTTGAACATTGTTGGCCAATCTTGCAAAACAATATCAGGTGGCACGATGTAGCTCTTACGAACACGGTGATGTCAAGGATACATACACCATTTTCCCCTGATTCAACCCCCGATTTCCCTATGGATAATTGCATTTCTCTTGAAGATAAAACCAGTCTAAGTGTTGGTAACAATCCAACTGTTAGTGAGGGCAGTGTCTTTGCAAGGGGTAAAAAGCCTATAGGTAGGAAAGCTTCAAAAGAATTATTTTAGAGAAATCAAGTCGTTAAAGCTGAAGTCCAAAAAATGAGCATACAATTGGAGACATTTAACCAACACCTTGCTGAGAAGGAAAAGAAAAAAGATGAAAGAAAAAAATAAAGGATTCAAGCACTGCAGGAAATGAAAGAACTTGAGATTAAAAAATAAGAACATGAGATAATGACTACGGACATTTCTCTTTTGGACTTTCAGACGAAAGCGTATTACACAATACAAAAAAATGAGATTTTTCGCCAAGTGGTCCTCAAATGTCAACAGCCCAAATTATTATTTCCCTATGTTTCCTGATGAGTAATTACGGAATAATGTATTTTTTTGCAATGTCATTTATTTTTTAATGTAATTGTTAGTTTTTATTTACAATATCATTTTTTTTTTATTTTGTAACGAAATTTCTTTTCTTTTTTTTTTTTTTTATTTTTGAGTATTTTCAACAATAGAATGGTAATATTATTTTTGCAATATATAATGTTGACTATTTTTTAAATGAATGCAATAAAAAGATAAAAAAAACATTTTTTTTCATTAAATATATAGTTTCCCCAATTTTTCATTTTTTATATTTGTCTAGTTAGAAATAATATAAATATATTTTTTTTACAAACAGTTAAAAAATTGTCACAAAAGACAAAAAAATAAAATAAAATAAAATAAAATCACAGGAAAACCGATATCCAAATAACACTTACAAACTTAGAGGGAAAGTTGGCTAGCATTTGCCAAAATAACAAATGACCATTGGAGCACCATTGCTATAATTTGACAAAATAGCATTATTCATTACCAAATTATAATAAGAGCAATGACAATATAGTAACAACCATTGGGGATGCTCTTAGTAGTGCATTGAGATCAGTGGCGGAGCCACAAAGGGATGAGGGGGTCACGTGCCCCCCTGGATTTTAAATTTTTTTTTTTTGAAAAACATAAAGAAAATATTTTAAATAAAAAAATTATAAAATATTATTTAGAGTGAAATATCAATGACATTTTTAAAATTATTAGAATAATAATGGCTGTTTTTTTATTGCAAATAAAAATAATACGATAAGTCATATTATTGTTTATGAAAATTTCAATACAATAGTGATATCTATTATTATTATTGACATGCAATTATAATTAATCTCATTGAAGATATAGAATTTATTAAATTATTAGTTACATTTGACATGTAAAGTTCATCCTCTATTTGTTTCTTTACTATTGGTTAGTAAAATCATATGTCAATAATGATGTGATGTTACTATTATATTGAATTTTTACTAAAATTTTATATAAAAAATTACTTTATAATTATATAATTTATTTTAAAACTTATATTCATTATTATTTTTTTATATTATCCATGATATACTAGTTATAAATAATATATATATATATATATATTTGTTGAAGTCAATAATAAAAATTTATGTAAAATATTTTTATAAAATTTTTTAATATTATAATTAATAAATAACCCTTCTTATTTAATTTCTTGGCCCACTGAGATACTAGACATCGGATAAAAAATTCTGGGCCACTTCTACGCTATATAGTGAGTCTGATTGTGTGGTGGAGAGTCCTTTGGACAAGTACTAGGAGATTGAGGCAGAGGATCCTTGCCATATTTTGCCCAACAACTCTATGATAAATCAAAATTAAAATATGTGAATCAAAATTAATTGAGTAAATTATAAAATATATTTTGAGAGATTTGTTTACAATATGAATTGTCTTTTGTAGTTCTAGAAATTACATGTTACCCTTTGAAATTTCTAATATTATTACAAATAGTCTATTTTTTTTAATAAATCATTAAGTCAATTAATAATTTTTAATAATTTTATAAATTTATTTTAATTAATAATTCAGGTACGTTTATTATTGTATAGGAGAGTAATTAAAATTTTCAATTTTTCAGCTTATTCTGTTAAATAAATTTTTTTGATAAGGACATATTTATAATTTTTCAAACTATAGAGGACAATTCGTATTTAAACAAATCTCAAAAGGTGTTTTTGTAATTTACCCAAATTAATTTAATGTAGCATACACCATAACATATTTGAATCTAAATAATATACTATAGTTTTTTGAATAATTTTTTTAAAATAATTTTTTGAGTTGTGTTGTTTTCATATTTTAAAAGGTTTACACTAACATCTATTGAGTTTAAAGAAAATATAGTATACTTTATAACTTTAACATAATTGTATTTATCTCCCTTTTAATAAAATTAAATAAATCAAAATTAGTATAAATAGTATAAAAATACAATGACAAACAAAAAAATATACACATTTTAATATAAAGTAAATAATAATATCATTTTTCTCATGTATACAACTAATAAATTATTAAATAAAAAGAAATAATTATTTTATAAATTAAAAATATAATATAATTATACCAAAATTATAAAATTTATTATATTTTTTCAACTCTCATAAAAAATAAATATAAGTTACCATATTTTAAAGGACAAAAATCAAAACAGATAGACAAACATGCAATGGGACATACAGTATTGGTGGTCAGGCTGCGTTAAAATCGAAATCTAAAACTAAAAAATAAAAAAAGGTTGGTCAATCACACATGTAAAAAGGTTGTAATGTCAGGCTAATTTCGTATTATTATAAGTTACTGGAAGACCATTATATTGTCATCGCGCTCGCAACATTAGACCTTTCAGTTTATCCCAAAAAAAAAAGTCTTTTTGACTCTTGGAGGTTATGACGTTGAAGGATTCTCCACTAGTTATTGCTTTGGAAATGCATGTTTGTCGTTTCATTGTAGCAAAACTACCATCCTTCAATATTTTTCCTATATTGGAGTGTCTTGTTAGGTCTTCACATACCTAGAACTCACATTGATAACTTAAATTTTTTAATTGTGGAGACATAATTTTTAATGACAACACATGATTAAAGTGACACCGAAGTGTCAGTCGAGATGCCACGTGTCCTAGTCATAGTGCCGAGGTAATCTCGGCTAGGCCGAGGTTATCTGCGAAAATACTGAAATCTGGAATAAGCGGATAAGGGACAAGAGTCTTGGATTGGGAGATGACTTCAGTTTGGATAAAGATAAGACTCTTAGAGAGTTTATCCCAATCTAACTGGGAGTCCAGAATCAACATTGAGACAGAATCTATTGGAGCTAGGCTTCTATTGGGATTAGGTCAGTGTTGGCTATAAAAGAGAGGCACCCTCATGGGTCTAAGGTACGCTTTTTGTATCCTGAATAGTGAGTTAAAGCATTTTTGCTATCTTTGAGAGATAACTGATTTGATCGTCGGAGTGCCTCCAGGTGGACGAACCACCGCCGAAATCTCTTTTTTCTGTGACAAGTTGTTCGAGCTTAATCTATTCTGCCAGTGTTCTCTAGCTGAGTATCTGTTTAGCAGTATGGTCAGAAATCGACTCACACAATTTGGCGCCGTCTGTGGAAAGAAAGAAGAATAGATGACCAATAACGGACAGAAAGAGAAGGTTGGAGACGACACTCCTACTGGGAGTGGAAAACATGATGACCCTAACGCAGAAGAGGATAATTGCAACGAAGAAACTCGGGATCAGAATCCCGGAGAGAAAGACGTCGGCCAGGAGGGCGACGTACCAAAGAAATCAGACCGAAATGGATATTATAACGAGGACGACCTTTAGGTATGGAAAGATAGATGCCTACGGAGGGACGACGAGATGAAGGGAATGGCGAACAAATTGGCAGACCTACAAATAGTCGTCAATTTCATGATGCAGAACAATGTCATCCAGCTACCGTTCCCGTTACAAGATACGTCGATCCTAGTGGCCAAGAAAGATGCCTGAAAATGGGGGCAGAAAACAGTTCCTGCAACCCCTCAGCACGATAGGACCAAGGGACATTCTCACCGGCCTTCACGGGGAGGTCGGGCATGGGGAATCAATGAGAAGAGAATCCCAGAAAACACGTCGAACCAAAGAAACATGCACCAAAGAACATCGGGATGTTCAGGGGAAGGAACTCTGTTTTGACACAATCAATGGAGGGAGGTCCAAGAGGACTCATAATGATACTGGGAGTAGTGCACCAAAAAGGCTGAAATCCGTTGATAGCTAAGCTTCTGGATGGACCAAGGACGATCTGAGGGATTACCTCTAGAGGAAGCAATAAGATGCCGAGGCAACCTTTCCGGTCAAATCGAGAATGCCGTTCTTGGTGGAGTTGGACAAATTTGAGGCCCCGAAAAGGTTCCATATGCCGAGGTTCTAGATATACGACGGTAAGTTGGACCCTAACTTTCATGTCGACTTGTACCTGAACTCAATGGCATTATACACCGGGAACGAACCGTTGCTCTGCAAGGTGTTCCCCTTATCTTTCGGGGAGATCGCATCAGACTGGTTTCACAAGTTACCGAAAGAAATTGTGAAAAGTTGGGAAGGCCTGGCCAAGATGTTTGTGGCCAGGTTCGTGACAAACAAACTACAGCCATTGAGGGTAGACGCCCTGATGGCTTTGAGAATTGGCGAGGACAAAAGCCGTAAGGCCTATGCCAAAAGGTATTATGAGGTATTCAACCGAATACCAAGATGCAACCAAGAGGTGGCGGTTGTGTCGTTTAAAAACGGCCTGAAAGATGATTGTCTGTTTCGAAAATCACTGGCAAAGACATTGCAAAAAAGCATGGAGGAACTTATGGCCAGGATAGAAAAGTATGCCAGGGCCGAGGAGGACACGCCGGGGACAAAGGCGCCGAAACAAGAGAAGAAAAGCGGCTCGCCGAAGCGAGGCCGAGGTAATGGTGGATACAATAAGCAAGAGATAGGATTAAGAGCTGCACAAGCAGTCACAATCGTATTCCGAATCCCGATTTACAAAGTCTTGGAGAAAATCTGAAATCAGCCCTATTACAAAGCCTCAGCAAGGGTACTAGGCGAATTTATGGAAAGAAGCCTTGGCAAGCATTGTGCTTACCACAATGAGGCTGGACATCTAACTCAGGGGTGCAGAGCCCTGAAGGCACATCTGGAAGACCTGGTAAGACAGGGCTATTTAAGGGACCTAGTAGACGAGGCCAGGACAAGGAAAGAGTAGGCAAGACTACCCCACGCACCAACAGCATTACCACCCCCAGCACCGTAACCGCAGGCAGGCGAACCTCGAGTGATCAATGTGATTCATTCGAAGGTCAATGAGAACGAAATATGTGGGGAAACTCATAAGGTAAAGCACTTACAACATGTGTACCAAGTCCGTCAGAAAAGACCTAGGGCAGACGAATGCCAGGGACCAGTGGTGTCCTTTACTGAAGGCGACCAAGAGATGGTGCAGCATCCACACAAGGGCAGCTCTTGTGACATCATGTATGTCAGGTGTTACAAGGAGCTTGGCCTTTACTAAGATGATCTGGAGCAGTCCAATGGCCCAATGGTTAGGTTCAACAGCACGCCAACGTAGCCCTTGGGAGTGGTAAGTTTGGAGATGCAGGCTGGCACCAAGAAGATAAAAATAGAGTTCACCATAATCGACACCCCCTCCCCTTACAATGCTATCTTGGGAAGGCCATGACTGCATGCAATGGGGGCTGTTCCCTCAACATTGCATTAGCTATTGTACTTCCCAACAAAGCATGGAATAGAGGAGGTCAGGGGGGATTAGGTGCAAGCAAATAATTGCTCTATGGCAGTAATGAAATCTACTTGCAACATACAAGAAGCAGAAATAGCAGAGATCGAGGACGAGGATGTGGAAGTCCTGAAAGACGTTGGCAAAGAGCCAGCCGAGAAGAGTGAAGAAGCCCTGAAGAAAATCCTTGTCCAGCAAGGAGATGAAGAACGCTTCTTCCTTCTCGGCTTGGGCTTGGCCGAGGAAGAGGAAAAAGAGCTAGAGACATTCCTGAGAGCAAACATTGAGGTATTTGCATGGACACCATACGAAATGCCTGGCATTGACCCCGTGGTCACTTGTCATAGACTAAATGTGGACAAGTCGGCCAAACTTGTAATCTAGCGAGCAAGGAGGCCGACGTTGATGCATGTTGAGGCAGTAAAAAAGGAAGTGGGCAAACTTCTAGAGGCCAGAGCCATTTGAGAGGTAAACTACCCAACATGGCTATCAAACACGGTCGTCGTGAAGAAAAAGAATGGAAAGTGGAGGGTCTGTGTGGACTTCACCAGCCTAAACAAGGCTTGTCCCAAAGACAGTTTCCCACTACCTAAAATTGACCAATTGGTAGATGCCACTTCAGGACATAGAAGGATGAGCTTCCTGGATGCTTACCAAGGGTACCATCAAATAGCCATGTACCCCCCAGATGAGAAGAAGACTGTATTTATCATCCAAAAAGGGCTGTATTGCTACAGAGTGATGCCTTTCGAGTTGAAAAATACAGGAGCAACTTACCAGAGATTGGTAACCAAGATGTTCAGACATCTAATTAGCCGAACAGTAGAGGTATACATAGATGGCATGGTCGTGAAAACCAAGGAACCTTAGGATCATTTGAAAGACTTAAAGGTAGTTTTTGACATCCTTAGAACATATCGGCTCCGACTCAATTCCTTGAAGTGAGCATTTAGAGTTAGGTCTGGTAAGTTCTTGGGATACCTAGTAACTAGAAGAGGCATTAAGGCAAGCTCGGATCAAATCAAAGCCATCTTAGAACTGAAGAGCCCAACATCGGCAAAACAAGTGTAGATGTTTACTGGAAGGACTATAACCCTGAATAGATTCATAAGCAGAAGCTCTGATAAGTATAAACCTTTCTTCAGCTTAGTGAAGAAAGCCACAGACTTCTTATGCACAGAAGAGTCCGAAGTCGCCTTGGCCGACTTGAAGAAGTATTTGACCACAGCTCCAGTTCTCTCAAATCCAGTACCTGGAGAGGAGATGTTCTCATACTTAGTAATTTCAGAGCATGCAGTGAGTGCAGTAGTAGTCAAAGAAGAAAATAAAGAGCAAATGGCAGTTTATTACGTGAGTAAAACCCTAACAGATGCTGAGACCAGATACCTTCCCTTGGAGAAGCTGACACTGGCTTTAGTAATGGCTTCCAAGAAGCTAAATCATTACTTCCAGGCCCACAAAATTGTGGTGTTAACTGAACATCCTTTGAGGTCCCTTTTGCAGCAGGGGCATTTGACAGGCAGAATAGCCAGATGGGCAATGGTCTTGGGCGAATTTGACCAGGAATTCAGACCCAGAACAGTAATCAAAAGCCAAGTCTTGGCCGACTTCGTGGCCGAGTTCACACCAGACATCGTCATACATCAGGCTCCGTTGAGCCGAGGTATACGATGTCCAAGTGAACCGGGAGAAACCCAGCTGGGGATAACAGAGCAAAGGAAAAAAGAGAAACTCAGGCCCTATAGCATTTACATCGGTGACTCCTTTCGATTGTTTGTGGATGAGAGTTCAAACCGACAAGGAGTGAGGGCAGGAGTAGTACTAGTATCGCCAGATGGACAGATACTGGAATAATCCATTCGTTTGGGGTTTAAGGCCTCAAACAATGAGGCAGAATATGAAGCATTGATCGCAGGATTAAAGCTGGCAGTACCAATGAAAGTTGACGAGGTAATAGTCTTCTGTGACTCCCAACTTATAGTCAACCAGGCAACAGGCGAATATGCAGCCCGAGATGAAAAAATGTCGGCCTATGTAACGGAGGTGGACAGACTGGTAGCCTTATTTCAAAATTGCCGACTACAACAAGTTAGCCGAGATGACAACAGCCATGCTGATGCTCTGGCCAACCTGGCTAGTGCAATGAAGCCTGGAGAGGTAAGGATGATAATGGTTTACTACTTGTCAGGTCTAAGCATAGCACCACTAAACACAGAGCGTGAAGCAATGTGTGTGGAGATGTGACCAAATTGGATGGATGCAATAATAGTATTCCTTATAAATGAAAAACTGTCAGAGGATCATAAAGAGGCGTACAAGATCAGATTGAAGTCGGCAAGGTTCAGTTTGATAGCAGAAGGATATCTCTATAGAAGATCTTTTACTGGAACCCTTCTAAGGTGTGTGCATCCTTCACAAATTGAAGACTTTCTGTATGAGATACATGAAGGAGTATGTGGAAGCCACGCTGGGGGCAGGTCACTTGCTCATAGGGCCATTACTCAGGGGTACTGGTGGCCCTACATGCAGAAAGACGCTGAAGCTTATGTCAAGAAGTATGAGAAGTGCCAGAGGTTTGCACCTTTGATACATCAACCAACAGCGGACTTGAACCCAGTGTCCAGTCCTTGGCCATTTGCCCAATGGGGCATGGATCTTGTTGGACAACTGCCTCAAGCAACTGGACAAAGGAAGTACCTACTGGTGGTAACAAATTACTTCACCAAGTGGGTAGAAGTTGAAGCCCTTGCAAAAATTCGGGACATTGATGTGAAGAACGTCATATGGAAGAACATCATCACCAGGTTTAGGATCCCAAGGGAAATAATAACAGACAATGGTACACAGTTTGACAGTAAGCTAATCAAGAGTTTTTGTGCAAAGTACAAGATCAATAATTATTACTCTACCCCAAGTTTTTCTCAGAGTAATGGTCAAGCGGAAGCCTCCAATATGGTTATCTTGGATAGGATCAAGAAAAAGCTGGAAGCAGCAAAGGGAAAGTGGGTAGAAGAGTTACCCAATGTACTCTGGGCATATCAGACTACACCGAAAAGATCAACTGGGGAATCCCCATTTGCCATGGCTTATGGCACAGAGGCAGTAATTCCACTGCAGGTCGGCATCCTAGGGATCAGAACCCGGGGAGTGGAGAATGGGACTAATGATGCATTTTTAGCTCAAGATCTGGATCTGCTAGAAGAAAGAATGGAGAAAGCAGCAATTTAGCTGGGGGCATACCAGCAACAGCTTGCCAGGGCTTATAATAAGAAGGTCAACCCACGAGAGTTCCAAGTTGGTGACCTCGTCCTGAGAAAGGTCATCGGCAACAAGAAAGATCCCAGAGAGGGCAAGCTTGGCCCAAATTGGGAAGGACCCTATAGAATCATCTCAGTCCTAGGCAATGGGGCATATTGGCTTGAAGACAGTGAAGGCAAAGAGTTGCCAATACTTGCAATTTGAAGTTTTTCTATCATTAGATTTTCTTATTTTTTAAGTTTTTTTGTTATTAGCCGAAATAATAATAAAGTTTTAGCTTGATTTTTTAAACTTGTGTAATCTGACTAACCAATCACTTGACGATGTTTCTGATTGAAACATGACAAATAACTTAGACTTATTATATGGCAGAGTTTCTACTTGCATATAATAGAGTTGAACTAAGTTGACGATGTTTCCGATTGAAACATGACGAATAACTTAGACTTATTATATGGCAGAGTTTCTACTTGTATATAATAGAATTGAACTAAGTTGGCGATGTTTCTGATTGAAACATGACGAATAACTTAGACCTATTATATGGCAGAGTTTCTACTTGCATATAATAGAGTTGAACTAAGTTGACGATGCTTCTGATTAAAATATAACGAATAACTTAAACTTATTATATGGCATATTTTCTACTTGCATATAATGAAGTTGAACTAAGTTGGCGATATTTCTGATTGAAACATGACGAATACTTATTATATGGCAGAGTTTCTACTTGTATATAATAGAGTTAAACTAAGTTGGCGATGTTTCTGAGCGAAACATGACGAATAACTTAGACTTATTATATGGCAGAGTTGAATTATACTTGCATATAATATATTTGAACTAATTGGCGATGTTTCTGATCGAAACATGACAAATAACTTAGACTTGTTATATTGCAGAGTTAAAATATACTTGCATATAATAGAGTTGAACTAAGTTGAATCAACTTGAACTTGTTATATCGGCAGAGTCAGGCACAGATTGGAACTAAGTGCATGTCAGTCAGATTAACAAAGAGACCAAGGTTGGTAACCTCGGCCAGTCTTTGTTTGAATCTGACCTCGATGACAAGATCAAAGCCACGTACTTAATGTGAACCCAAGTGGAACTTAAGTTCGCATTAGGGGGCAGAGGGCTAAAGAATGATACTTGGGAGTTGGAATTTACAAGCTAAGGTTGGTTTAACACTTGTTGAAATTTTAAGAAAAATTTACAAGTTGAAATTAAGCTGAGGTTATGTTAAAGGAAGTTGGTTTAACACTCGTTGAAATTTTGAAAAAAATTTACAAGTTAAAGTTAACCTGAGGTTATGTTAAAATAATAGAAGACAGAGGTCCTAATAGGTATAGAGTGAAGTGGCAAGTTGGCAAAAACACTTGTGAAAATATTATAAATATTTTCAAGTGTTAAGTCAAAGTTGAGATAAAATGTTAGTGGGTTTAACAAAAATATTCCACACCGAGAAGATTACACAGTTGAGGTGTACGTTGAAGACATGCAAATTATTCAAAGAATAGAATCATACAAGAGTAAAAAGAAGACAAACATGCAATCATATTGAAAGAAGAAACTTGAGAGTGCATTCAGATAAGGAAAGAAGGCACTTCGGCTGACATTGAAGGATAGTTGTTCAGATTACAAAATTGGCACGTCGGCCAAATTAAAGCTTACATTGTTTTAAAAATAAGAAAAAAAGTACAAGGTACAAGAAATAAAGAAAAACATCAAACTAGACTATTTGACGTCATTGGCTGATTGGGTCTGGGGTTTAGAGGACATCTGGGAACTCTTCTCGGCGGCCTTCTCAGCCGCGAGCTCGGCATCGATCTCTTCAAGAGTCTGGTCGAGGCTCTTCTCGGCGATAATCGCCTCGGATGATGTCTTCTCGGTAGAGGCACCCTTTGAGACCTCGTCTCTCTCATCTTGAGTCAAGTCCAAGACTTGCTCATTCAGAGTTGGAGACTTGGCCCCAGTAGCCTCTTCGTTCTTTTCGGCCTTAGTATGATCCTCGGACTCAGCTTCGTCCTCGAACTGGCTTAGAGAAGGAGGGAATGGCAAGACGAGGCTGCTAACATCCTTCAGAGGAGAGTCCTCAAGGACAGCCAACGCCTTCAGAGCAGCCATCCAACTAATGGTGAAACCCTTGTTGCATGCTTGCTTCACTTGTTTCTTGTAATCTTCCTTGACGTCGGCTGCCTCCTCGGTGTACGCCTTCTCATCAGCCGCTTTGATCTCGGCTTCTTTTGTGCCCAAGGCAGTCCGGAGCTCAGCTTGGGGTTCATCATTTTTTATTTCAACCTCATTCTTTTCAACTTCAAGGACCTTGGCAATGGCCTCGACAGCGTCTGCCCTCTCATCGGCCTCGTCCTAAGCTTTCTTGGCTTCCTTGGCCTGGTCTGTTAAAGTCTTCATCTTGGCCTTGGCCTTAGCCTTGTTAATGGCCCTCTACAAGCCAGCAGCCTCTTTGGTCTTATTTGCCAACTCCTTCTTAATGTTGAAGGCTTGCATCGCGAAGGAGTGGCCATACTGGATCTTCTAGAAGAAATGAAAAAAGTAAATGTTAGTAAAACTCTCTAAGTATGGAAAAATAGAAAGTGGAGAGTACCAAGTGTTGGGGGGGCTTACCTGTACGGAGTGGTGCAACATCAAAGCAAAATTTTCATACTCGCTCATCTCGGCGTTACGATCGAGATCTTTGGGAAGGAGCAAGGCAATAGAAAGGGCAACGCCAACTTCAATGTCGTCGGCGCTGTCGCCAGCTCTGACTGGCTTGTCCTCAATTGTAATTTGGGGAGCCCATGGGGCATCAGACTTTAGAGAGCCCGAGGTTGCGCTGATTGATTGGCAAGTTCAACAGCTTCTTGAAGTCCTTGTTGGGAAAAAAGGACTTGGGAAAATCCTTTGGTGGTTGAGGGATAGCTGTAAGAAAAAAATAGACGTTTGCACATATATAAAAGGAACAAAATGTTAAAGACTTGAGAGCAAGAAAGGTGACTCTTGGCTTTTACCATCACCCTCTTTAAAAACTGATCGGCTCAAGGGATAGAGATGGAGGTTCTCATCTGGTGAGAATTCTCAGTTGCCCGAGACGATGAAATAATCGTCCCCGGTGCCCTTGTTGGAATCAGGGAGGTCGGGAATGAGTTTGTATTGCGTTGACCTCGGCTTAAGGTAGTAAATGTAGCCTTTTTCTGACTTAAGGCCACACATGGTGTAGCAGTACTGGATATTAGCAAGAGTAACCCTAACGTTCTCTTTTTGGCTAAGGCAATTATACCATTGATAACTCGGTAAGAGTTAATGGCAAGTTGCATTGGGTTCAATTTATAATAGTGGAGGACTTCTCGGAAAAGAATGTCAAGTGGAAACCTGAGTCCACATTCTGTAAAGGCTACAACAGGGAAAGGCATGAAGTTCCTGTTAGGCATGATGGAGTCTTCCTCCCCTGCCAACCTCAGGTGAACATCGGTAGGAATGGAAAACTCCTGCCTAAAATATTCTAAATTGGTTGGGGTATCTACCCTATATCTCCACATATCCATGATGTCGGCTTGAGGGGAAGGTGTTGGATTTTAGAAGGAAGTGTTTTGTGAAGGTTTGAGGGACCTCGGCTAAAAACCTAGATGAAAATTGGGGCAAGAGTTTTTGAGGATCTAGGTGAAGTTTGTTTCAGTTTTTCCTAAAGTACGTGAGTTCTACAAAAAACCCCAAGCCTAAGACTATGGAAACAAGAATTTAAGGCAAGAATCTGGAAAAGACACAGAAAACAGAAACAAGAACAATGATTCAAAATCAAGAATAGTGATGAACTATCAAGAACGCTGTGACAGAGTGTGTGCAAGGGTGCGAGACCAAAAACAGTGGCAAGAAACCAAGTGTATGAACAGATTGTATATACGTGTGTATTTCCATAAACAAATTGCAAACAAGGGAAAATTTGCAGCATAAATAAAGATTCAAGAACATGAATGAAGCCATAGTAGCAGTATACGAACGCAACAGTATGAAGTAAAAACAAGAAACTGAAACGAAGGGAAGCAGTGGCTTACCAGAGGGGTGAAGCCGGTGTTAAGTACGTCAGAGTTAGATGATGGCAGCAATCGGAAAAGATCAGCAAAAGCTTCATCGGAGGGGAAGAATGGAAGTGGTTGCAGAGCTTGAGAGATTGAAACAATGGCGGGTTTGGGAGAGTAGAGAGAGAGAGTTTGCACGAAAATGATGGTGAAAAAGTGAAAAGACGGAGAGAGAGAGGTGATTTTGATCAAACATGAAGAATGGCGACAAAATGGCAATTAGTGTGACTAGGACGACGTGCTTGTCAGACGGCGCACACAGACGTGATGCGACTTAATGGCGCGTGTCAGGTACGGTTCAATGGGGAAGAGACGCGTGGCAAAAACGGTTGAAATACTATGCATGACAGCTCATACGCATGTTGAAACTCTTGGAGTTCGTGAGTTAATGAAGCAGGACCTCGTCTAGGAGGGTGATCTCGGCTGAGAAACTTAGAACGAATAACCAAGTGTGGTTCTAAAGTAGTGATGAAAACGAACTATAAGTCTTGGTCATATTGAGCCGACGAATGATGACCTCGATAATGAAGGGTAAAGTGAGCTTAGCCAATGTGCTAAATGGAAGAAGTGATATAAGTTCCATCACTTCAGGATGCTGAGGTAATAAAACCTAAGGGGCAGTTGTGGGGACATAATTTTTAATGACAACACGTGGCCGAGGTGGTACCGAAGTGTCAGCCGAGGTGCCACGTGTCCTGGTCATGGTGCCGAGATAATCTCGGCTAGGTCGAGGTTATCTGCGAAAATACCGGAATCTGAGATAAGCGGATAAGGGACAAGAGTCCTGGATTGGGAGAGGACTTCGGTTTACATACAGATAAGACTCTTAGAGAGTTTATCCGAATCTAATTAGGAGTCCAGGATCAAAATTGAGACAGAATCCATTGGAGCTAGGCTTCTATTGGGATTAGGTCAGTATTGGCTATAAAAGAGAGGCACCCTCATGGGTCTAAGGTATGCTTTTTGTATCCTGAATAGTGAGTTAAGCACTTTTACTATCTTTGAGAGATAACTGACTTGATCGTCGGAGTGCCCCCGGGTGGACGAACCACCGCCGAAATCTTTTTTTTTCTGTGACAGGTTGTTCGAGCTTAATCTATTTTAGCAGTATTCTCCAGCTGAGTATCTGTTTAGCAGTGTGGTTAGAAATCGACTTACACACTAATATATAAGGTTCATTGAATAATATCTTTCTACACAAATCACGGTTATTAGATATCATTTAATCAGATTATATTTGTGTCAACAGTAAATATAATTTTAAAAATAAATTTTTGACACAAATCTAATTTGATTAAGTGATTATTGATATCCAATCAATATATTTTTTGGCAAGAATTAATTACTTGACAAGTCTTACACATTGATCGGTTCACATCATCGACGTGAGTTATGTGACAAGCCCACGAAGATCCAACAATACCCTCCAATTAGCTTTCCTAACTAGAGAGAAGCTCATAATTATTTATATTTTATTTTAATTTAAGAGTGTGTGTTAGATTATTTTATACAATTTTTAATTATTAAGTAGAAATAATTTAAATAAGTTGTTTATTTAAAAATTGAAAGAAGAGGTATTTTCAATTTTTATTTTTTTATTATCAATTTTCATCTTATAATTAGATACACCAAACACACCTATTTTACTTCCTTTTCAAAAGGCCAAGTTGATCTCTCTAGTTGAGGATGCATTCCATATGAGTCCTGCTGGTGTTTTAAAATTCTTCCAAACTAATTATATTTAGAGAGTTTTGAGAGTCTTTTTGGCCTTATTTAGAAAATTAGCTATTTTAGCCTTCGTTTGGGAAGTGGGTTAGTTTTTTGACTTTTTAGTTTTTTTGGCTATATGAGCCTGGGGCTTAAAAGCTTGGTTTGGGAAGGACTTTTTGGCTTTTTTGACTTTTTGGCTTTTTGGTGAGGTGTCATCCTGTTAAATCACCAAACTGCCCTTTTTGGCTTTTTTATTTTTTATTTTTGGTTTGGATTTCCCATATTTTGCTTAATTTATTTATTTATTTCTTTATTTTAATTTTGGGTTTGGATGTGGCGTTTTTTGCTTAATTGTTTTTTTTAATTTTTTTATTTTGGGTTTCGATTTGTCGTATTTTGTTTTTTTTTTTTTTTTTGGGTTTGGATTTGATATATTTTTCGAACATTTTTTTTTTTTTAATTTTGGAAGTGGATTTGGCGTTTTTTGCTTTCATTGTTTTTTTTTTTGTTTTAATTTTTTTATTTTGGGTTTGGATTTGGCGTATTTTGCTATTTTTTTTTTGTTTTTTAAAATTTATGTTTTTGTCTTTGTTTTTTTCTTTTTACACGAATTAGTTCTTTTTCTTTATTTTTATTGGTATAGAAGCACTTGTTTTTGTTATTTATGTGTTTCATTTATTAGTAAATTACGTGGCAAATGATGATTTATGTTTTCATGTTTTTTTTTAAAAAATGTTTTTGAATGAGGCATATTTTTTCGTTTTTTTTTTTTAAATTTAAGATTTTGTCATTTTCTTATTCACTCAAATTAAATTTTTATTTTACATTTTAAAAAAATGGATTAAGCATTTCCGATCTTGTGAATTTTGGTTTTTCAGAGTGCGGCACGTCACCAACTGGAAGGGGGTATATCCCCGTGTAAACACATACATATTGTACATGATAATATATTTCAATACAGTCTGTTCCACGTGTGTCATTAGTAATGTTACAACCCTACGGAAATTAGGTCGACTATTATATATTTCCTAACATTCCGTTATTACGCATGTAACATAATTTGTCGCATATGTGAAGGCGCACCAATGCCATATGTGGGTCCTTATCTCCAACCATTAAACCATCCTCGTCATGTTCAACTTTTGGTATGGCATTTACTATTGTCATAGCCTCTTCCTCGTCACAGATTGGGTGAATAGTTGTTGGGTTACCTGTGTTGCGCCGTATATAATTATGTAATGCCATTGACCCACCTACTAACTGAACTTGCACATTTGTAAAGTCATACCGAGGCATGTCTCGAATAAACCCCCATCGATTTTTCCAAGCACCGATGGTGCGTTCCACCACACTGCATAAAGATGAGTGCACTTTGTTAAATAATTTCCTTGGTGTGTTTTCCGTCTTGTTCCGTGCAATACGTCGAAATTCTTGTTGGTGGTAACGGTGGCCTTTGAATGGTGCTAAGTACCCTATCCGGTTTGGATAACCAGAATTGATAAGATAATATTTGCCTGCAGACATGACAACAATGTATGACACCTAAAATTTGTACAGAGAACCCCCTAAATCCACAAACATCGGCATGTGTTACCTTCGTCAAGATGTGGGAATGGGACATTGTCATTAGTTAGTATCTCATTGAATATGCGACTATCATGCATACTTCCTTCCCATCCGCACGAAATGAATATGAAACACATGTCAAAATCGACTGCGGCCATGATATTTTGCGTGTGACAATATTTCCTACCAAAATATGTTGCTGCATCTGGCCTCGTAACCCATGCACTTACATGTGTTCCGTCTATTGTGCCAATGCAATCCTGCAAATAACCCAATTCTTTTGTTGCTTAAAAAAATATACGATGTTTTGTTTTTTCCATATGTCACGTCCAGTTAGTAATAAAAACAAAATAACAGACACTCTTTATGTATATGTGAATAATGTATTTCGGTAGTACCTTGAACGGTCGGTATTTCCATCTAGACCGCACGTATGAATGTATACGATGCTGATTGTATGTGGGCCGGCAATGAACAACAGTGAACTGCTTCATGGAGGTTAATACGTTATGCACGTGCCGAGACACAGTCTCCCCCGAATGTTGGAACCGTTCTTGGATTTCCCGATTTTGCTTCCCTTTCAACACATGGATAAACATTGCAACGCTTTCTTCAACAGCTAAACCATGTGGACGTTGCGAGACTTGTAACCCAAAATCATTTACTAATGTTTCATATAGGGCAAGAAAAACTTCCTTCGGCATGGACACGTTTTCCTCAAATCGGCCCATATGGCCAGCATATAGTTCGGATATCCATGCATTCCCGGTCAGTATAGAAGTGCAACACGACGTTTTAGCCATGTGTTTTTGGTACCACTCTGTCGCATACTGGCATGCTTGTAGAAATATGCAGTTGTGTTCTTGTTGCACCTGGACTGCCATTTGATTAAGCATTTCCGTTATTCCGTCGTTGTAGCTTCCATCCCAGGGATTCATTACGTCTTCGTTGATGCGAAACCTACAAGAGTGGCACTGTTTCAATCAGTTTGCTTCCCCTTCATCGAGTTAATTAATTTCAAAATTTGCAATTACAAAATTCGAAATGTTGACAACCCAATTTAAGGACTGCCGTCACCAATGTATTTTTTAACGCATAATGATATGCAAAATGGGAAAAACTTGAACTTGCTAAACTTTTGTCATACAGGGGGACCATTGTGGTGACAACCACAAAAGTTGACGTCTAATATGAAACTAACATCTCACTTTAGAAAATATAAACATACACAAAGCTAGCAAGCAAATCCGTTGTACCCAATTCTACAAAATATGCATACATTTAATTTGAACAGAAGCATCCCATTCATGTCTCAGAAACTGTGCACAACAATGCTTCCATTGTGTCAACCCATGCACTGAACTAAAAGTTTTGGAAACCATAGGTAGCAAAAAAACACAAAAATGAAGGGGAAAAAAAACATGCACAAACAACCATCCTGTTTTAATACAGTGCCAACAAAAAACATAAGTAAAAGTTTTTAGAATGCAAGAGAAGGAAAGGCATATTCAACACTCGTAACACTGCTACATCACATCTGGCCAGCCCCGAATAGATTTGCAAAAGGCGCCGACGCAGTACACTGGAGCTGCTTCTGGGTAAGCCACCCTATGATCGAGTCGTCATCAGGCTGGCACATCATCACCTTCCGCAAATCGGCGTTATCCATAAGTGATGTGGCGAAGTGGAATAACGGCGTACCAACTAGCGATGTAATACCTGTCAGGCGATGCATGCACTCTGAAATAGTAAACAGCGATTCGTTGCCTGTGAGGTACCGTAACCTGCTGATTCTTCGTACGCACCACATCTGTCAGAGTGTTCATGCTTTCCACAATAACTGACGCTCCACTTGTTGCCTTCTTGGACTTTGAAACATTGCTTGATGGCGTCTTTCTCTTTTTCCCCTTTTCAATCGGAACATGCTCCAGTGAAGAATCTGAATCCACGTTCTGTACTCCTGCGGGTATCGGATCAGCAAATGGCTGGGCCCCCAAACTGTGCACTGAATCAGATGAGTCATCAGCAGTTTTAGGAAGTTCCTCGCCCGGGATCCAATGGTGCTTCCCAGTAGCTGATGCCCCCATGAAGACGGTCTCCATCAACTCATGATGTTCCAAGGTTTTTTTTTCTAAACTTGGCACACACCTTGTTTATCTGTTCAAATAGAGATATATGAAAGAGAATCATGTTACATTCCATATAATTAATTAAAATTTAACTACAAAAGTTAAAAATATACTGGTAAATGACACTTATGAAATATAAGAGTACATGCACTTACCGATTCCATTTTGTCCCACCACTCCTCAGGTGCCTGAAACATACCGGTGTCACAGTCAAACCCTATCCCTGACACTCCTTTGCTTGAATCCATCAACTTTGTGCACGCTTGCCACTCTTTTTTCAGACGCATGTACTTATTCTTCAACTATTTGAGTCCATGTTTTCTTCCTGTTTTTCTCTCAAATTTTCTTGCCAAGGACTTGTACCCTACTTGGCTGAGGACTAGAAATGGGCGATTGCCTTTAGTTATCTCATTCGTAATCAACTGCAGGAAAACTCAGATTGAGACACTGTCCTATGTGGCCTTGTGGCTTAAATGATTGTGTGTATCTTCAAGACTGCTTGACTTGTCAGTGACAACGCCTTTACTTTTGGATTGGGTACGCGGAGAAGTACGTATGGAAGCCATTACTAATGTTCGGTTACAAAAGATTACCATCACACAAACGGTTGTTATATACAAACTCATAAACCGTTACACATTAATAACAAAGAAACAGAGAGATAAGATGTTAAATTACCCAGTATGTAACCATTACACATTAATTTTATACTACCATAGGTTCCATAGAAGTTAGTATTGCACATAGTCATGATAGTCATTAATACGTCTACCGTTTCGAAACTACCAACATAGTAACGTATTTGTACATACTGAAACATCGTTACGTTGCTTACATACGGAACAACAAAACGACAACGACAACGGATAGCACATACACGATGGTCTTAAGGACACGCAAGGATTGTTGAATGTCTATGACATCAGCCCGCAATTGCATGACAAATTCATCCCTAGGTGACGCATAGTCTTGGTTATCTCGCCTGGGTTCATCGCACCAACCAATCCAACTGACATAGAGCTGATGAGTGCAAATTATGGAACAATTAGTTTCATGGGTTGTTAAAGAAGGACAGTTATGACCTAAAAGAATGGGTCACTCACCAAAGGGCGGGGACATGCAAAGTAGGGACGACTTGGATTTTTGGTGGATCTGGAAATCTTAACAACATAGGGGCCATGTCCACAGGCACACATTTGTGGCCATGTACTGGAAGTTGCAGTAGAGGTAAACGAAGCCATGCTACGCTTTACAAACAATAGGCATTTTTTTTTAAATGTACATGAATGAACAACAAAACGTACATAGAGAAACAAAATAAAAGTTTTTGATTCCGATCATGGACACTTAAGTATGATAAGGGTATTGTACATCTTCAATCAGTAGTACATTGGTAGGAGTAGTTACCGACCCATGTGCACTTGCACAGAGTTATGTTGTAACCACATACATATTTTATTGTAATTATGCACATTATTATTACTAGACTAGTAAAATATGTAAAATTATTTTCACTTGTTTGACTCAAGTGTTTGACAATACTAAAAAAATATATATAACATGCAAGATTGTACTTATTTTTAACATTGGAGATGAAAGTATAACACAATTGACATGCACATGAAAAATGGACATACTTGTTTGGTAAAAATATTTCGTAACCTGAACTCGTGATTTCATTACAAGTCAATAGGTATTTCACAGAATCAGACATGCATTCGCAGTGGTCATTCACAATACCAATAGCAACTGGGTAGAGACTAGCTGCTGAATTTATGTATACATTAATTTGATAACTCAGAATTCATTCAGGTACTGAATTCGTAACATTCAAAATGCATTGACAAGAATCATAGTGTTTCATCACAGTGTTTTACCATAATCAGAAATGCATTGACAAGAATCAGAGTGTTTCATCATAGTGTTTTACCATAATCAGAAATGCATTGACAATACCGTAAATGCATTCACAGTGCTCATTCAGAATTAATAATAAAATGAGAAACATATTCACTTGGGGAGTAAACTTGAATAACTGAAGTACTAATTTTATTGTGTAATTTTGTTTGAACATTGTTGGTAAACATTATCTTCGTATAAAAATTTATGAATGAGTATATTTAATATTTTTAAAAAATATTAACAAATTTATTACTGCATCTGAATATAATTAAAGAAATGTAAATTACAATGTGAATATTTATACATTAAGAACAGAATCTAAAAAAAAAAAATATTTACTTATAGAAAAATGTTAATTAATAAAGAACAAATATTTATTTACACGAAGATAATATGTAACAAAAAAATGTAAATTTTTTTGTTAATATTTATTCATTAAATTTCTTTGTTAATTTACAGAAAAATGTATATTAATTTTAATTTTTTTTTGTTCGTTAATTAATTTTTGTACTTATCAGAAAAGTATTAAATTGTAAGTATTTATTTACTTGGTGAAAATGTAAACATAATTTTATAATATTTATAAATGAAGAACAGATTTTGGGGGAGGAAAAAAATGGAAGAATCAACCATGTTTGAGGAATATTATATATATGGGTTTGTTTTGCCCAAATTTGGAGTCTCATAACAACTGAAACAACAAATTTCGAACTGTGGCTTAAAAATTAACAAGAAAAAAAATGTAAATATAGCCAGATCGGACTTTCTACAACGAAATATCATCAATACAGCCCAAAATATAGTGCGATCTGAAGTGGCGGAAGGAAAAAAGTAGAAAAATAAAATCATTCCATTCACAAAGCATTGGACATTAAGATCTACGAAATCAGAATGGGTTTGGAAGAGTTACCACTTAATCGGTGGTGTATCGGATAGGGTTCGGTCTTGTTCTCTGCCGCCAGAAGCCTACTCTGGTGTCGATCGCCTCTGCGAAGCCGTATTTTAATGTCGTCGCCGCTGGTTGGGAGAGATCGCCTCATTCGCTTCTTCCGTGCCCTAGGACCGTTGGGTTGTGTTGTGTGTGTGTGGTGAGGCGTTGGACGAAATGAACAAAGGAAAGGAGATGTGAGGGTAATTTGGTCAATTTACCTGTAGAAGGGTTCTTCTCCAACCCTAGCAAGTGTTTTTGGCCTCATGTGGCTCATATAGCCTGATGAGCCCTTCCCAGACACACGCTTAGTTAGTTTTTTTAAATTATTTTAATAGTTGCTTTGATAGTTGTAAGAACAAAATTGAAATGAGTATAGGTCAAACGTCACATTTTATCTTATTAATTATTTTAGTCTACTTTATCTTTTAATAAATTATTTTAACCCATCTCTCTTTTCAAACATGTCCTTTAAAAGTTTGTATCAATAAATAGATAAAATATAGAGTAACATTACAACATATAAATGAGAAAAAAAAAATTAAAAAAAAATTGATTAGCTAATATAAATATCATATTTTTATAATATTTTAATCAGTAAAAAATAAATAGCAAATTTGAAATTTTGCTAAGAATATCTTAATAGCTTTTTTATTTTAAAATGAATTTTTATTTATATATCATTATACTTGCTGTAAAACTTAAAAAGCGCATACGAACAGGATACAATTAACCCCATATAAAATTGATAATTATTTTGTAGTTCATGAACAGCATAGGCGTATTCACTCTTGTGAAAAAGTTTAGGATAATTATAAGTATACTTTCTGAAATTTGTTTAAAGTGTACATTATTTTCTATAGTTTAGAAAATTATAAATACATTATTGTTAGTATTTTTTATTTAACAGAATTAATTAAAAAAATAAAATTCATAATTTCTCTCATATACAATAATAAAATTACCTAAATTATTAATTGAAATATATTTCTAACATCATTAAAAGCTGTTAATTGACTTGATGATTACTTAATAAAATGAGCGATTTGCTATGAAATTAGAAATCTTAGGGGTGGAATGTAATTCCTAAAATCACAATGGACGATTCGTATTTTAATCAAATCTCAAATGATGTATTTATAATTTACCCATAAATTTATTAGGAAAACATATTCATATTGTTTCGTTTAATTTTTAAAAATTTGTATCAATTTTGTTTTTAAAAGTTCAAATTTAAATTGGGAAAATAAATAAAAATTAAAAAAATTATCATTTTTATATAATTTTATTTTATAGGAGGCCAGATATAATTTTTAAAAATTTAAAGTTATATTTTTAATATTTATTTTTATCAACCCATTTTTCATTTTTAAAAAAAAATATTCACCTTGTTTATTTCCACTTTTCAAAAAACACTGTTCAGAAAATTCTACTTTCTTATTTTCGTGTTTTTTTGTTTTTATTGAATTTTTTTAATATTTTATGCAATTTTTTTACTTTTTAGATACACCTAACATAAATACACCTAAAAAGTAAAAAAAATGTAAAAAAAGTCTTTTAAAAATTCACTAAATACCAAAAATACAAAAAAAAACAAAAATTTAGTACATTTTTTTGTATTTTTATGTATTTATTAATTTTTTAAAATATTTTTTCACAAATTTTTTACTTTTTAGATACATCTAAGTAAGGTGTATCTAAAAAAATCAAAAACAGGTTTAAAATTTCAAAAATATTCACTAAAAATAAAAAAATACGAAAACCAAAAAAATCAATTTCAAAAAATTTAATCCAAAGAACTCAAACCAAATACTCTGTCATTGATGTATTTTTATTAATTAATTAATTGAGAGATAAATTATAACTTAATTAATGTGTGTTGCAATTTTTTAAAAGTAGCACATAAATAATGTTAGTATATAATATTTTAATATTTTTTTTATAATTTCATCAATTATAAATTAAATTTTGATCATATATTTTGTGGAGAGTGTAGAAAAAAAAGCAACAATGATAGAGATTATTAATTTTTGAGTTTTAAAAAGATCACTAATGACATAGTACTTAATAAAAAAAGAAAAAAATATAACACCAATGTCAAAATATCAAGTCATTCATGGTGAGACCCACTGTCACATCATTAGTGGTAGCACTAATTAGTGCTCTCTCATTTTCTTAAAAAAAAAAAAAAAAAAAAAAAAAAAAAAAGGGATTGGGGACATGGTGGTCATTATCTTAGGTTGTAGACAGCGTTACGGACGAGGAGACAGCTGTACGGAGCTATGGTTTTATGAATACTTCTCTCTCTGTCTGTGCACAGCCCCGTGAACTGGCAGCCTCTCCACGTGGGTTTGCGCTTTCTTTGACAACAATGAGCTGGATTTCATCTACTTTCTTTTTCACCCTTGCCTCCTAGTTCTCTATCTCTTGAGAAGTTATTGGCTGGTTTTAGCTACCCCAAAAAGTGCAGGGTCTCTCAATCAGTGTGTTTGATTTGAGTTTTCTGAATTAAGTTTTTTGAAAATTAAATTTTTTGATTTTCGTATTTTTTTGTCTTTATTGAATATTTTTAAAATTTTAAACATTTTTTTTACTTTTTTAAATGCACCTTACTTAGATGTATCTAAAAAGTAAAAAAATTGTGAAATTTTTTTTAAAAAATTAAAAAATACATAAAAATATAAAAAATGTACTGAATTATTGTATTTTTTTTTGTATTTAGTGAATTTTTAAAAGATTTTTTTTACAATTTTTTTACTTTTTAGGTGTATTTATCTTAGGTGTGTCTACAAAGTAAAATATTTGCATAAAATATTAAAAAAATTCAATAAAAACAAAAAAATACGAAAAAAAAGAAAGTAGAATTTTTTGAAAACTGTTTTTAGAAAATGGGAACTAAGCAATAATGTTATAATTACTGACAGGGATGCAATTTATAATTTGTGTAATCCTTGGTATTTGGAATTTATTTTGTCTTGAATGGTTTGAATTTTTGTTCATCGATTGTCTAACCGGTCATTCAGCCGGTCGTTCGGCAAAAAAATTGATAGTCGCAGTTGTCACCTTATTGGCCGCGGTTGTCAACCTTTTTGCCAAACGATTGGTGAATAGAAATTCAAATCATTCGAGCTAAGATCAAATTCGAAGTACGTAACATTACTTTTATAATTTTACGTTAAGTATCTGAAAAAGAAAAAGAAAAAGAAATGATATATTATAATTGATGAAAAATATCATCACATAACATTCTAAGAGAACCAAATAATTTTTCCTATCTCTCCATGAGGGTGAGTTCTGTTATTATGGATTTTAGGTGAAAGCAAATTACCATTCTTATAAATAAATTTTTGTAATAGAAATTACAATTTTTATCATGAAAATTATTCATAGTAAAATCATGGTGTGCACTCATAAAAATGTAACTTTAATCATGCATACGTAAAAAAAAGTTATATTTTTTTGGTATGCATACCATATATAAAGATGCACATGGTAATCTTTCCCTTTTAGGGTTAATTACTTTTTTTATTTGTCAAAATATGTAATTTGTATCATTTTTAACTAGTAATATATCCGTACTAGGTATGGGAATTTCTTTTATATAAAAAAAAGAAAAAAGAAAAAAAAAAGAGTAGACATAATTTTTAGCTTAAAATATGTTTATCTTAATTTTTTTAAGGGAAAATTAGTCTAGGGTCCCTCTCCCACTTTTCGTAATAGAAGAGATCCACAAAATTATTTTTTGATGTCTAAAGTCCCTAAACATGTATCAGACAAATTTGACACTTCCTCTCAAACCTGTGCCACCTCTCCCCCTCAATCTCCTTCTCTTCCTTCCTCTCTTCTCCGATCCTCAACACCTTGTTCTCCTCCACCTCGATTTTGATATCTTCCTTTGTTAGCCCCGGAAGAGAAATATTATGTTTTCTATCTCTCTTCTCTTTTGCTTCCAATGGCTTCTCTATTCCTTCTCACTTTCTCTACCCATTTCAATCGAATCAATTTCTTCGTCTTCTTAATGCTTTGCTTAGAAAAGCATTGACTTCCTTGTTCAAAAATGGCGTCTTCTCAGGTCGAAATCGCCTCATCCACGCCTTTTGGTTATGTTATGAGGAATCGATGGAACAGAGAAACCAAAACCCAATCCCCTCATTTTCAGCAAAACCTCAAAGATTTGGTTTCCTGTATTTCGAGTTCATCCCCTGTTGAGAATTCTAGCAATGTAAATGTCTGGGTTCGCAAGGAAGACCAGAGAGAGAGTTCTTCGACTCAATCTGATGGTGGGTCTGTGGAGATTCCCAATTTGGGTGGAGTTTCCTCGCTTGTTCGAAAATGGAGAGTCATTTCGGAGTTGAGAACGAGTCAATCAGCTGCTATTAACATACCCAATTCATCTTCTTTACCTGAGCGTGATCACATGGGATGTGGGGGTTTCTTTCCAATCGCAGCGAACGAGAGCTAGGGGTTCGATTGATTTGGGGGAGGAGAGAGGGGTTTGTTCAAGGATGCGAAATGGGTCATCTGGTGGGAGTATTAGGTCCCAGAGGGAGGTTCGTGTGTAGGGCATGAGAGCTGTGGTGGTTTGGATTGCCATTGTTGTTGCCAGGAAGAGGCAGATTATGAGCTTCCTTGGAATACCCATATTTGCTGTGGCATTGAAGACGAAGATAGTTGATGTGGTTTCTGTAATATATATATATATATATATATAGGTTTCTATTGTTGCTTATTCACTCAATGAAATGATCTTCTCTCTCTGCTTTGAACTGAAATTTCTCTGGATTGGTGAAGAGAAATTTTCTTGTTTGAACTGAAATTTCTCTGGGTTGGTCCAGAGAAATTCTCGGGTTTCAACTAAATTTTCTCTGGATTGGTCCAGAGAAATTCTATGGTTTGAATTGAAATTTCTCTGGGTTGATCTAGATAAATTCTCTGGTTTGGATTAAACATGTATGAGGTTTACTAATTCATTCACACAAAGGGCACAAGTAGTGTACAATTTTGGTACTAATGCCAATATAAACCGAAAATCATTAAATTAAAGAAAAAAAATATATATATCGAACACAAGTGTTTATGATTCTAAATGTACATAATCGTTTTGTTCCTTGTTTGACCTTTTGTATTTGCTTGCAGAGAGCACACTGCTAAAAAAGCACAACTCATAAACATATCCATCTACCGAGGTTGGAAAAGGAACAAAAAGTGAAGCGAGTCTCTCCAAGACACAACAGAAGGAGCCTTTGCTAATTGAAACGATGCTTCTGGTAGTATTTGAGAAGCTCTTCTCTTTCCTTCTTAACTTGCCTGGTGTAAATAAGTGAGTATTTCTGTTTATGACCCAACTATATTTATGTTTTGATTAGTTATCTATTTCAGAAATTTGGCAACCTCTTCTTTTCCAACTTTCTCTGGATTTCCAGCAAGAGCAAAGGTTGCTTGAAGAAAGGGTTGCTACATTGTCTGGAGAAATTCTGGACCAATTTTCTCTGTGACGTGAATTTTCTCTGGAGTAATTTTCTCTGGACCAATTTTCTCTAGATCAACTTGAGGGACCTTAGACATTATGAAAATATAAGATGTCCTTTATGCTATAAAATCTTAATACGAGGGACCTTAAAAAAAAACACGTTTTTTTAAATGATATTTATATGTCATTTTAAATCACTTATTTTTGTTTTACAAGTGTAAATATTATTGTCCTTCTATAAAAAGTTGTTTTTTATTTTTTTATTTTTTTTAATGCTAATGCATTAGCTGATTAAATAAATCATCAACATGATACTTTCAATTTTTTTTTCTTTTTTTTTTCTTTTAAGGTTCAAGTTGTTTGAATTTTGAAATATCAAACTTTACTTTTTAAATTATAAAAATTAAATTAAAATAGCATTTAAGCATGTTATCTAGTAAGATCAAAAGTTATAAATTTCATTATTACAGTTTAAATATGTTTACTCCACATATTCAATAATTAAAATTTTCATTGTTACTATTTAGACTTAATGTTAAATTTTTGTAGTATTTAAGAATTCAAGATATTCTTAGTTTCAGGTTTGTAGGAGCCGAGTAAAAATAAACCTAAAACGGCTAACAGAGTACAACCAAACCCATCTTGGATAGGCCAAACAAGGCCAAAGCCCACTAGACTTAAAGTCATTGCCAAATAGACACAGAAACAGGATGAAGAGCACGTCAAGTAAAGGGTACCTGGGCCATACGACTGAGCCAAGTATATTGGATAAGTCGGTCAGACCATGTCAGGTGAATCCAAGCTGTCCATCTCTAAAGAGTACAGTAGAGAGATAGGCCCTGTCAAAGTGATGATGAGGACCTAAGCTACAAAGGAAGAAAATATCTATAAAAGGGAGGAGGGATGAGAAAAAAAGGTATGTGCAAAAAAACTTGTATCATAAAAAACCCAAAAAACTACTCTTTCAATAGAAGCTAACTTGCTCGTTGGAGTGCTAATTTTAGCATCGCCGATTGGAGTTTTATTTCTGTTTCAGGTGACAGTTGGGAGAATCTTTCAAGGGCTTGTTTGGATTGAAGGAGTATTCCAAAACCACTTCCTTACAATTGCCGTCGTCTGTGGGAATACTTGAACTCGTCCATGGCAAACCCAAATCAAGATCTACCAGTCATCGGAGTTGATAATGTCATAATAGGAGTAACTTTCAGTCCAGAAGAAACCTCCGCTAGGAGGTCTCTGAATTTTGACTCGGTAACCCCATTTCAACCTTTAACATCCACAGAGGATGCTATGCAAACATTGATGAGTCAAATGCAACATAATAAATAGCGTCTCGAAGACATGGCAATGGAGAACGAGTGCCTGCGTCAGGAGTTGGCAAAGTCCCAACAACTGGCACCTCTCCATGAACGCGGTTGATCGCTAGATGGGCAGAACAGGTAACAACGTCAGCCTTAGAGGCACGATAGCAACACTTCAAATTCATCTCAGTCAAAACCCAAGAAATGAACTTGAAGTGATGATTTCAGTTTGACTGATGGAGAAGATTCTTCGTAGGCTCAAGGCACACAAAAAAGGAAGACTCAGATTCAGACGGTAGGCATAACCCCTTTATTTGTTGAATTGCAAAGGTTGTCTGGCCTAAAAAGTTTAAGGATCATCATTCACTTTATACAATGGAAAGTTGGACCCTATGGATCACGTTCGTCACATTCGTAAAAACCCTTCTACGACGTGCAACGTGCATCATATTATGACCAGTCATGGAAAGTCATTCACTTTCAACGACATGCTTCGTACGCTGTTAAAAACTATTTAACGGCAGATTTTGTGCGTCGTTGTTACTTTTTCTACGACATGCTATAACACGTCGTTAAAAACTATTTAACGACAGATTTTATGCGTCATTGTTACTTTTTCTACGACTACTTTTGCACGCTGTTAATTGGTGAGACAAATAACGACGCTGATTGTGCGCTGTAAAATATGTAATATGACTTATTATGTCTGCTGTAGAATATGCAATTTTTTTTTTTTATAAATTCAGTAGGTTCTATTTGACCAATTGTGTACAATCTAACAAATATTACAAACAAATATCACAAAACATCAATCAACCAACAAAATATTGTTTGAAACATCAAAAAGAAACTATATCCATAAATTATGAACATTCAACAATTGTCTATACATTCCAAACATTCAAAAACTATATCCTTAAGTTATAAACTGTACAAAAAGTTTAAACCATCCAAAACTATGCATATCTAACTTTCTAAACATATCGACAACTATTAAGAGATTATCTAAAACTACCGCCAATAGTTCCTATAGCAGTTGTAGTTGTAGCTGCAGCTGTAGCAAATCCACTTGCTCCTATCATAGGGACGAGGCTGCCCAATGTATATATTAAGGCACCTAAACCCGCGGCAATAGCTGGAGCAACTAACCCTGTTGCATTTCTTGTCTGCATGACAAAGGAAATCCCTATGGTGAAGCTTATGCAGTGAGAAATCCCTATGGTGTGTGCCCCTGTCAACAAAAAGAAACACTTCAAGCTAAATCTTGATGTTTTAACATAAATTTTATACAGAATTTACAACCTCAATAATGTTTCTTTGGAAATTTTAAAAATTCAATAGTCTTTTTTTGTAATGATAAGCTGAATAGTTGCCACCTTATTACAGGTGTATTGATTTTCTATATAGTTTTTATTTGTATGACGGTACTTTTTTTCCATCAAATGTCAAGTAAATTTATATACAAAATTGATCATTCTAGCATTACTCAGTAAAATTTTTTGTATGAAAATTAATACACAATGATATGATAGATCTTTTGATCGTATCACTTCAAAACAAAAATTCCATCAACGTGGTTTAAAATTTTCCAAAAAATACACTATTGTATTATTTTGGTCTTCATTTGTGTATAAACATTATGTAAGAATAGGGTTTTTCTCAAATATTTTCAATGTCAATTTTGAAAATTTAATTCTACCTAAAAGAACAACAAGGTCTTTAACACTCAGTCCCTGGGATGCAAAATTGTTTTGAGGAGAGCGATGTTGCCAAAGTTCTATGATGAACTTGTGTTGTAATGTATGACCACATTATTGGAATATATATTCTAACTAACAACATCAAATTTCCAAGAGCCTTTCAAAATATGCTCTGCCAGTGCACATAAACATGAAATTTTAGAACTAATGGAATCAAGCCATATTTTACTTCAAAATATAACATTCAAAATAAGATAATTTTCATTTATGTACCTGTGAATCTCCATAGCATAAACAGTTACCCCATCATGAAATTATGTTTGAATTCATCATTATGCACAGAGGGGGAAAATATGGAACTCGGAACTTATGCACGAGTTCAGGCATTTTCTTGCTCTATATCCGACCAAACCAATTTTCAAGGTCCGCTTTTCGTTCCTAATTTGGGATTCAAAAAAGAAAAGAAAAAAAAAAGAGACACTTTTATCATTGAATAAGGTCAGATGCATTATGTTAAAAGCATCCAGATTTAGGGCTAAATTTTCAACCCAAAAAGTAAACCAATCAACTCAGACATTCATACATGAAAAACTATAGAAAAATCATCAGCTGAGGGAAAACCAATCCTTTCTTTATGGTCATGTCACATTTAAAAGTTTATTCAACACTTAAATAGCCCTATCGCACCATCAAATGAGCTAACAATCCAATGATATGATCCTTTTTAATTTAAAAAGAACGGAAATATGAAGGATTTTACCTCCAGATTCTTGCTGCAACACGCAAAGTCATAAACAGAAACAACCCTACCCAGATTCCAGCAAGACCAAATACCAGGGAAGCAACAAGTAAGAATACCGAAGAGACAATTCCAACCAGCACCTGCTTAACCCACATAATAAGCTGCGGAAGAAATAGATAAAGTGAAATAATGAAAGTATCTTATACATAGGCAGAATGATACTACATAGGCAGAAAGAAATATCATTGAGTACACTGTATATCTAAAGTCTGAAACCCCATAGTAGAGCCCATCAAGAACAAAAGAAAGAGCATTAATTGTCTAAGATCCAGCAACACACTGCCAACAATAACAATCCCATAGGGGCATGGGCGTTTGGATGTGTTTACCATTGATTTAAGAAAGGAATCTTACCTTTTATAAGAGAGAGAGAGAGAGAGAGAGAGAGAGAGAGAGAGAGAGGGAGATATGATGTGGGTGATAAAACAGAATGATTAAGATTAGATGCACCATGTGACTTATCACTTCCTAGGTTTCCCAAATTAACCTTAAGACCGAAACATAGACAGTGGCAGCAAATGGGTAAGACAACCAGTGTGGTTTCTTCACCTGGGCAGCAAGGACACAATGTTGCAGCAACCCAACCATGTATAAGAAAAAGCATAAGAAAGGAATAGTAGATGTTTCTCACCTCAATAGAAAGGAACATAATCTTCTAGCTCCCTCCAAATAGGGGCCTATGAGCTCACCTACAGCCTCAGCTGTGGCTGTAGTAGACTGAACCAGATTTTTTTTCAGCTTTTGATGGTTTAACCATTACTGGCTGACCAAGAAGAGGCTGGCCAGAGAGCATGATATTAGGTTTGAATAGAGCATCCAATAGGCATCACAAACTGTGTGAGTGATTTTCTGATCACACTGCCCGTTTAGTAATCAGCTAGAGAGCACCGGCAGAATAGATGGCTTTAGCTAACCTGTAATAGAAAGAAAAAGCTCTGGCGGTGGCTCTTCCACCTGGGGGCACTCCAACGATCAAGTCAGTATATCTCTCAAAGATAATCAAGTGCTAAACTCACTACTCAAAGCATAAAATTGCATACCTTAGACCCACGGGGGTTCCTCTCTTTTATAGTTCACTTAATCCTAGTCCCATTAGAAGCCTGACTTCTATGGACTCCAACTCAGTACTTACTTTGGAATCCTCAAGAGATAAAGATAAACTCCCTACGAGATTTATCCCCATCTTGACTAAGTCTCCTCTTCATTCTAGGACTCTTGTCCCTTATCCATTTATCTCGGATTCCGATATCTTCGGAGATAACCTTGGCCTTTCCGAGATAACCTTGGCGTCACAACCAGGACACGTGGCACCTCGGCTGACATGTCGGCGTTACCTTGCCACGTGTTGGTATTCAGAAAATACATCCCCACAACTGCCCCCTAGGTTCTATTACCTCGGCATTCTGAGGTGATGAAACCTATATCTGTATTTTCTTCCAGTAAATCGGCTTAAAATTTGATAGCCGATATCATTCATTTCAGGCCGACATGCTTTCCCTAAAAAATCAAGATTTTTAAGGACCTTCTCACGCGCATGAGCTGTCATGCACTTCAACCCAACCGTTTTAGCCACGCGTTTCCCTTTTACTGGTCCGTACACGTGACGCGTCTGTTAGCCGCCTCTTTCTTCATGTGCGCCGTCTGACGCCCTCGTTATTCTAGGCGTATTGATTGCTTTCGCCGCCGTTTCTGTTTAATCAAAAACTTTTTCCCTTTTTTCCGTCTCTTCACTTTTTCATTCGAATCTCCCGTTATCTCTCTCTAGCTTTCGAAACCCTCCATCGCTCAAGCTTCCAAAGCTCTGCAACCTTTTCCAATCACCCCTTTCGGCGAGATTTCCACTAGTCTTCTGCTCCTGCAACCGTCGTAGGACATCGGCAAATCCCTTTCCGGCTTCCCTTTTTCTGGTAATCTACTGTTCTTTTCGTTTTCAATTCCCTGATGTTTCTTTTTTTTTTTTTTTTTTTTGCTGTCGCCATTACTGTACTGTTTCAAGCTTTTTTAATTCATAAATCGTACATCTGAATGCATTCATCCATGATCTTGCCTTTGCCCACATTTTGAACACACGCACTGTTTCACCACTTCTTTGCACTTTTGCCACTGTTCATGGCCATATACTCTTGTATTCTTCATGTTCTTGATAGCTTATCTCAATTCTTGTTTTTGAAACTTCATTTTTATTTTCTGTTTTTTTCATCTTTTCCAGATTCTTGCTTTCAATCCGTGTTTCCATAGATTTAGGCCTGGGATTTGTCTATAGAACCCATAACTTAGGAAAAAACTGAAACCTGCACCTATTTTATTGTTTGCCGAGGTCCCAATAATCTTTCAAAAACATCTTCCGAGACCCACCTTCTAAGATTAAGCCGATATCATGGGTATGTGGAAACATAAGGTAAACACCCCCTCCAAACTAGAATACTTTAGACAGGAGTTTGAGATCCCAGCCGACGTCCATTTGGGGTTGGCTGGGGATGATGACTCCATCATGCCCACTGCCAACTCCATGCCTTTCTCCGTAGTCGCCTTTATCGAGTGTGGACTTCGGCTTCCACTAAACATTTTGTTTCGTGAGGTTCTCCATTACTATAAGTTGAACCCTATGCAACTGGCCATCAATTCTTACCGAGTGATCAATGGTATTATAGCCCTAGCTAAACAAGAAAACGCTAGGATCACTCTTGCCGACATCCAATATTGCTATACCATGTGTGGCCTTAACTTGAAAGAAAAAGGCTACATTTATTACCTTAAGCCGAGGTCTACAGAATTCAAAATCGTAGCCGACCTCCCAGACTCCAACAAGGGGGCTAGAGATGACTATTTCATTACCTCGGGAAAATGGGAGTTTGCTCCAGACGAGGACGTCCATCTCTACCCTCTTCCTCGTTCAGTTTTAGAGGGCAAGGGTAAGAGCCCAATATTCAGCTTTGCCTGTTTTCTTTTGAAGTCTTAAATACTTTATCTATTTCTGACGTTTGTTCTCCTTGCAGCTGTTCGTCAGCCACCAAAAAATTTTCGTCAATCCTTTGTTCCCAGCAAGGATTTAAATAAATTACTAGACCTACCAGTTCAGAAGCGAAAGGCACTCCTGCTTCTTAACTTCATCCCAACAAACAAATCAGCTCTCCCCGACGTCCCCAGGAAAAAGAAGAAGAGCTTATCTCCTCCCTTTGCTACAACTCTTCCAGTTACATCAACATCGCAAACAGACCAAGGGTCAACCTGTGATCCAGCAGAACAGCCGTCGATCTCGGTTCCATACCTTATTCTTCCATCCCAAAGAAAGCGTCGCTAACGTCTTGTTCTTATAGCCGAGATGGGTCGCGCAAAGCCAGTTGCTAAAGACCTCCTAACCAACATTCCATTATCCATTGATGAACAACCAACACAAACCCAACCTCCAGCAAAACCAAAAAGAATTAAGAAAGCTCAACCGAAGGCGAAAGTGACTCAGGTTGAGACTGAGGACACTTTGCCAGCCCCAAAACTGGCTCCAAGTCAGCAAACTGCCTTTGTCCCTTCGAAGAGGTCTGCTGAAGTACCTTCTTCCGAATACTCTAAATCAAAAAGGCTGAGGTCATCTACAACGACTTCGGGGTCAAAGAAACCAGATGCCCCCTGGGCCCCCGAAATCACCCTAGAGGATAAGCCCGTAATGGCAAGTGACAGCGCCGACGATATCAATGTTGGCGTTGCACTCAGTACCGCTCTACTTCTCCCAGGTGACCTGGAGAGGAATGCCGAATATAGCGAGTATGAGAACTATGCATTAATGTTGCAGCACTCTGTTTAGGTAAACGTCTTCTACTTGGTAAATTTTTGTTTCTCTTTATTTCACCCTTTGAACATTCTTTAATACCTCTGTTTTCTTTCAGGCCATCCAGTATGTCCACTCTTTCTCAATGCAGTCTTTTGAGAACAGGGAGAGGCTTGCCGAGATGAAGAGGGAGGTCTCCAGCCTTCAAAAGACCAATAAAGGCCTCCAGTCAAAATGAAGAAGCTAGAAGACCAAGCTGAGGAAGCCATCAAGGCTCAGACCGAAGCCGAAGAAAAAGTTGAGGCTGCTGAGGCCATTAAGAAGGTGGCCGAATCGCAAAGAAGAGAGGCCGAGGAAAAAATGGCCTAAGCTAAAAAAGAGCTTCAGGAGGCCCTGGCCACCAAAGGAGCTGAAATCAAAGACGCTGACGAAAAGGCGTACTCACAGGGTATGGCCGACGTTACTGAGGCCTACGAAAAACAAGTGAAGGAGGCATGCAACAAGGGTTTCACCCTTGGTTGGATGTCCCTTCTTAAAAAACTTAATGTTCCTGATGACTCTCCATTGCGGAAGGCCGACGCCATTCCCTTGCCATTTCCTCCAGCCCCAACTCCAAGTGAAGATGTCGGCGAATCTGAGTCTGAGGATGCCGATGAGGAAGAGGATGAGGCTTTGGTCAGAAAATCCAAAGATGCTGATGGGGCCAAGTCCCCTCCTCAGAATGAGCAAGTCCTAGACTTGACTCAAGATGAAGAAGGCGATGAGGTTGTCCAAGAAGCTGTTCCCGACATCGCACCAGCCGACATCCTTTCTGAGGTCAAGACTGTTGAAGAAACTCTCTAAGAAATTGACGTCGAGATAGCGGCAGAGAAGGAGGCCGAGGTGGTATCTGATCTTCAAATTCAACAATCTGGAGGAGAGGAGCCTTAGTTTATGTTCCTCTTTTGCTTACTTGTATTTTGTTGCTTCTTTATCTTTTGAAACAGTGTATGCTTTTTGTGTGGCCGATGTGCCTTTTGGTGAATGAATATAACTTTTCTTTTCTAAGTGTTTGCACTCCAGTTTTCTTTTTTATCTTTGCATGATTCTATACTTAGAATATTCTGCATATGTACACTCTTCCTCCTTTGTGTAACCTTCTCGGGGTGACATAACTCGGTTATGCCAACTGATGATCTACCTCGGCAAGTTCTTGTCTTTGGTTTAACATCAACTTGTAAATTGCTACAAATTTCAACAAGTGAAGATAAACAATTATCTCGGCTTAACTTCAACTTGTAAATTGCTACAAATTTCAACAAGCGTTAAGCATTACTTCAATTTAACTTCAACTTGTAAATTGCTACAAATTTTAACAAGTGAAGATAAACAATTATCTCGGCTTAAGTTCAACTTGTAAATTGCTACAAATTTCAACAAGTGAAGATAAACAATTATCTCTGCTTAACTTCAACTTGTAAATTGCTACAAATTTCAACAAGTGAAGATAAACAATTATCTCGGCTTAACTTCAACTTGTAAATTGCTACAAATTTCAACAAGCGTTAAGCATTACTTGAGTTTAACTTCAACTTGTAAATTGCTACAAATTTCAATAAGTGAAGATAAACAATTATTTCGGCTTAACTTCAACTTGTAAATTGCTACAAATTTCAACAAGTGAAGATAAACAATTATCTCGACTTAACTTCAACTTGTAAATTGCTACAACTTTCAACAAGTGAAGATAAACAATTATCTCGGCTTAACTTCAACTTGTAAATTGCTACAAATTTCAACAAGCATTAAGCATTATTTGAGTTTAACTTCAACTTGTAAATTGTTACAAATTTCAACAAGTGAAGATAAACAATTATCTCGGCTTAACTTCAACTTATAAATTGCTACAAATTTTAACAAGCGTTAAGCATTACTTGAGTTTAACTTCAACTTGTAAATTGCTACAAATTTCAACAAGTGAAGATAAATAATTATCTCGGCTTAACTTCAACTTGTAAATTGCTACAAATTTCAACAAGTGAAGATAAACAATTATCTCGACTTAACTTCAACTTGTAAATTGCTACAAATTTCAACAAGCGTTAAGCATTACTTCAATTTAACTTCAACTTGTAAATTGCTACAAATTTTAACAAGTGAAGATAAACAATTATCTCGGCTTAACTTCAACTTGTAAATTGCTACAAATTTCAACAAGTGAAGATAAACAATTATCTCTACTTAACTTCAACTTGTAAATTGCTACAAATTTCAACAAGTGAAGATAAACAATTATCTCGGCTTAACTTCAACTTGTAAATTGCTACAAATTTCAACAAGCGTTAAGCATTACTTGAGTTTAACTTCAACTTGTAAATTGCTACAAATTTCAATAAGTGAAGATAAACAATTATTTCGGCTTAACTTCAACTTGTAAATTGCTACAAATTTCAACAAGTGAAGATAAACAATTATCTCGACTTAACTTCAACTTGTAAATTGCTACAAATTTCAACAAGTGAAGATAAACAATTATCTCGGCTTAACTTTAACTTGTAAATTGCTACAAATTTCAACAAGCGTTAAGCATTACTTGAGTTTAACTTCAACTTGTAAATTGTTACAAATTTCAACAAGTGAAGATAAACAATTATCTCGGCTTAACTTCAACTTATAAATTGCTACAAATTTTAATAAGCGTTAAGCATTACTTGAGTTTAACTTCAACTTGTAAATTGCTACAAATTTCAACAAGTGAAGATAAATAATTATCTCGTTTAACTTCAACTTGTAAATTGCTACAAATTTCAACAAGTGAAGATAAACAATTATCTCGGCTTAACTTCAACTTGTAAATTGCTACAAATTTCAACAAGCGTTAAGCATTACTTCAATTTAACTTCAACTTGTAAATTGCTACAAATTTTAATAAGTGAAGATAAACAATTATCTCGGCTTAAGTTCAACTTGTAAATTGCTACAAATTTCAACAAGTGAAGATAAACAATTATCTCTGCTTAACTTCAACTTGTAAATTGCTACAAATTTCAACAAGTTAAGATAAACAATTATCTCGGCTTAACTTCAACTTGTAAATTGATACAAATTTCAACAAGCGTTAAGCATTACTTGAGTTTAACTTTAACTTGTAAATTGCTACAAATTTCAATAAGTGAAGATAAACAATTATTTCGGCTTAACTTCAACTTGTAAATTGCTACAAATTTCAACAAGCGAAGATAAACAATTATCTCGACTTAACTTCAACTTGTAAATTGCTACAAATTTCAACAAGTGAAGATAAACAATTATCTCGGCTTAACTTCAACTTGTAAATTGCTACAAATTTCAACAAGCGTTAAGCATTACTTGAGTTTAACTTCAACTTGTAAATTGTTACAAATTTCAACAAGTGAAGATAAACAATTATCTCGGCTTAACTTCAACTTATAAATTGCTACAAATTTTAACAAGCGTTAAGCATTACTTGAGTTTAACTTCAACTTGTAAATTGCTACAAATTTCAACAAGTGAAGATAAATAATTATCTCGGCTTAACTTCAACTTGTAAATTGCTACAAATTTCAACAAGTGAAGATAAACAATTATCTCGGCTTAACTTCAACTTGTAAATTGCTACAAATTTCAACAAGCGTTAAGCTTTACTGTCTTCTCTCTGCCCCCAATGTGAACCTGAGTTCCACTTGGGTTCTCATTATTCAGAAACAATCATTATGCATCTTTTATCAATTTACAAGTCTTTGGAGAACTCTGCTAAAATTTTATTGATGATGTCGGTAAAAAATAACAAGGAACATCTAATGATAGAAAATTTTCAAATTACAAGTGTTCCAGGGTCTTGGCAATGCTTTGCGCTATTGTCTTCAAGTCGGTATGCTCCATTGCCCAATACCGAAGTGATTCTGTAGGGTTCTTCCCAGTTTGGTCCAAGCTTGCCTTCTCTGGGGTCCTTCTTGTTGCCAACAACTTTTCTTAGGACTAGGTCGCTGACCTGAAATTTCCTTGGATTGACCTTCTTATTGTAAGCTCTAGCAAGCTGCTGCTGGTATGCTGCGAGCTGAATTGCAGCTTTCTCCCTTCTTTCTTCTAAGAGATCCAGATCTCGGGCTAGAAGTATGTCATTGGTTCCATTCTCTACTCCCTGGGTTCTGATCCTTGGGATGTCGATCTCCAGAGGGATGACTGCTTCTGTGCCATAGGCCATGGCAAAGGGGGTTTCCCCTGTTGATCTTCTCGGCGTAGTCTGATATGCCCAGAGTATATTGGGCAACTCGTCCACCCACTTTTCTTTTGCTGCCTGCAGTCTCTTTTTTATCCCATCCAAGATTACTTTGTTGGATGTCTCTGCTTACCTGTTGCTTTGGGAAAAACTTGGTGTTGAAAAGTAATTCTTTATTTTGAATTTCGCACAGAAGTTCTTGATGAGTTTGCTGTCAGACTGCGTTCCGTTGTCGGCAACTATTGCTCTTGGAATGCCAAATCTGGTGATGATGTTTCTCCATATGAAGTTCTTAACATCCACATCTCGGATTTTGGCAAGTGGTTATGCTTCTATCCACTTCGTGAAGTAATCTGTTGCTACCAGCAAGTACTTCCTTTGCCTAGTTGCTTGGGGCAACTGCCCAATGAGATCCATGCCCCATTGGGCAAATGGCCATGGACTGGATACAGGGTTCAGGTCAGCAGCTGGCTAGTGTATCAAAGGTGAGAACCTTTGGCATTGTTCACACTTCTTTACGTAGGCTTCTGCATTTTTTTGCATGTAGGGCCACCAATATCCCTGGGTAATGGCCCTGTGAGCTAGTGATCTGCCCTCAACGTGACTTCCGCAAATCCCTTCATGAATTTCGTATAGAAAATCTTCAACCTGCAAAGGGTGTACGCACCTTAAAAGGGGTCCAGTGAAGGACCTTCTGTAGAGATGTCCGTCTGCTGTCAGATTGAATCTTGCCGACTTCAATCTGACTTTGTGTGCCTCCTTATGGTCTTCTGGCAGCTTTCCCTCTTTTAGGAATGCAACAATTGCATCCATCCAGCTTGGTTCCAAGTCCACACATATCGCTTCTTTCTCTGCCATCGGCTGTTCTATGCTTGGGTTTGACAGATAGTCAATCATTATTGTTCTTGTTTTTTCAGTTTGCATTGAGCTTGCCAAGTTGGCCAACGCGTCTGCGTGGTTATTATCATCTCGGCTGACTTGAAGAAGTCGGCAGTTGTGAAACAAGGCTGCTAGCCTGATGACTTCCTTTGCGTATGCCGACATCCTCTCATCTCGGGTTGCAAACTCTCTTGTTGTTTGATTTACTATAAGTTGAGAATCACAAAAAATTATTACCTTATCTGCTTCTGCTACCACTACCAGCTTTAGTCCTGCAATCAATACTTCGTATTCTACCTCATTGTTTGAGGCCTTGAACCCTAATCGAATAGATTGTTCCAATATCTCCCCATTAGGGGATATCAACACTACTCCTGCCCCCGCTCCTTGCCGGTTTGAGCTCCCATCGACAAACAGGCGAAATGAGTCACCGATGAAAATGCTGCAGGGTCTGAGTTTTTCCTTTCCTTGTTCTTTTGCCTTTGGGTGGGCTTCTCCTTGTTTGCTTGGACATCGTTCATCTTGCCTCAACGGAGCCCGATGTTTGATGGATTCTGGCGTGAATTCTGCTACGAAGTCGGCCAAAACTTGGCCTTTAATTGCTGTTCTCGGTCTGAATTCCAGGTCATACTGGCCCAAGGCCACTGTCCATCTTGCTATTCTTCCAGTTAAGTCTCCTTGTTGTAACAAGGACTTCAGCGGGTGCTCTGTTAGCACTATAATCTTGTGTGCTTGAAAGTAATGGTTCAGCTTCTTTGAAGCCATTACTAAGGCCAGCATTAATTTCTCTAGTGGTAGGTACCTTGTTTCTGTATCAGCTAAGGTTTTGTTTACATAGTAAACAGCCTTTTGCTCCCCCTTTTCCTCTCGGATTAGCACTGCACTTACTGCGTGTTCTGAAACTGCCAAATACAAAAATAGTTTTTCTCCAGGTTCAGGTGTTGAGAGGACTGGAGCCGTGGTCAGATATTACTTTAGGTTGGCCAAGGCGGCCTCATATTCCTCAGTCTATAGGAAGTCCGTGGCCTTCTTTACCACGTTGAAGAAAGGTTTACATTTGTCTGAGCTTCGGCTTATGAACCTGTTTAGGGCTGCGGCCCTTCCAGTAAGCATCTGAACCTGTTTTGCTGACGTCGGGCTTTTCAGCTCTAGAATGGCCTTAATTTGATCTGGGCTGGCCTCAATGCCCTTTCTTGTTACCAGGTACCCTAAAAATTTACCTGATCCAACTCCAAACGCGCACTTTGATGCGTTAAGTCGGAGCCGGTATGTTTTGAGTATATCAAAGACCTCTTTTAGGTCGGTAAGATGCCCCTTAGGTTCCTCGGTCTTCACGACCATGTCGTCGATGTAGACTTCTACTGTTTGGCCAATCAGGTTTTTGAACATCTTGGTTACCAACCTTTGGTAAGTTGCTCCTGCGTTTTTTAACCAAAAGGCATTACCTTGTAACAATACAGCCCTTTCAGGGTGATAAACGCTGTCTTCTCCTCGTCTGGGGGGTACATGGCTATCTGGTGGTATCCTCTGTAAGCGTCCAGGAAGCTCATCCTTCCATGTGCAGATGTGGCGTCTACCAACTGGTCAATCTTGGATAGAGGAAAGCTGTCTTTGGGACAAGCTTTGTTCAGGCTTGTAAAATCTATGCAGACCCTTCATTTACCGTTCTTCTTCTTTACCACTACTGTGTTGGATAGCCATGTCGGGTAATGAACTTCTCGGATGGCCCTGGCCTCCAGAAGTCTGTCCATTTCTTCCTCTACTGCTTCGACGTGCATCAACGCCGGTCTTCTGGCTCGTTGAATCACAGGTTTTGCCGACCTGTCGACATTTAGTCTGTGGCAAGTGACCTCGGGGTCGATGCCAGGTATTTCGTAAGGTGTCCAGGCGAACACCTCAATGTTGGCTCTTAAAAAAGTCTCCAACTCTTTTTCCTCTTTTTCGGCTAAGCCGGAGCTGAGAAGAAAGAAGCGTTCTTCATCCCCCTCCTGGATGAGGATTTTCTTTAGCGCCTCTTCGCTCTTTTCGGCTGGTTCTTTGCCAACGTCTTCTAGGACTTCTACGTCCTCATCTTCAATTTTCGCCTTCTCTGGCTCTCGCACGCTGCAGGTAGATTTCATTACTGCCATGGAGCAACTCTTCGCCTGTAGCTAATCGCCTCTAACTTCCTCTATCCCATGCTCTGTTGGGAATCGCAGTAGTTGATGCAATGTTGAGGGAACTGCCCCCATTGCATGCAACCATGGCCTTCCTAAGATGATGTTGTATGGCGAAGGCGTGTCAATCACCATGAATTCTGTCTTGATCTTTTTAGTGCCAGCTTGTACTTCCAAGCTTGTTGCGCCCAGTGGCCACGTCGACGTTCCATTAAAGCCGACCATCGGGTTATTGGATTGCTCCAAGTCATCAGGATGAAGGCCCAACTCCTTGTAACATCTAACATACATGATGTCACAAGAGCTACCTTGATCAATCAGGATACGTTTTACTTGGCACTCCCCAACCTGGAGGGATACTACCAAGGCATCATTATGTGGATGCTGGACCATCTCTAGGTCGGCTTCAGTAAAATCTATCGTCGGTCCCTGGTATTCTTCAGGCTGAGGTCTTTTGTGTCCGACCTGGTTTATGTGCTGTAGGTGTTTTACCCTCAGAGTCTCCCCTCGTATGTCGTTTTCGTTCACCTTTGAGTGAATTACATTGACCACCCGTGGTCCTCCTAACTGTGGTTGCTGAGCTGGGGGAGGCGGAGCTGCTGGTGCTTAAGGCAATCTTGCCTGTTCTTCTCTAGTCCTAGCCTCATCAACAAGGTCCCTCAGATGTCCTTGCCTTACCAAGTCTTCTAAGTGTGCTTTTAGGGCTCTGCAGCCCTGAGTTGGGTGCCCTTCTTCATTGTGGTAAGCACAACGCCTACCGACGTTTCTTCCCATAAATTCCCCTGGTGTTCTTTTTGGTCCTCTAAAATAGGGTTGGTTTCATATTTGATCCAAGACTTTGTGGATCGGGACTCAGAATATAGTCGTTACTGCCTGTTTAGCCCTCAATTCCGTTTCTTGTTTGGTCGGTCCATTGTTGCCTCGGCTTCGCTTCGGTGAGCCGTTCCCTTTCTCCTGCTTTGTCTCTTTGTTTCCCGACGCATCCTCCTCGGCTCTAGCGTACTTCTCGATTCTCGCCATGAGTTCTTCCATGCTTTTTGGCAATGTCTTTGCCAAAGACATCCGTAGTGGGCAGTTATCTTTCAGGCCGTTCTTGAAAGACACGACTGCCACCTCTTGGTTGCATTCGGGTATTCGATTGAACACCTCGTAGTACCTTTTTGCGTAGGCCCTAAGGCCTTCATCCTTGGTGATTTTTAAAGCCATCAGTGCGTCGACTCTCAAGGGTTGTAGTTTATTTGTCACAAACCTGGCCACAAACATCTTGGCCAGGCCTTCCCAAGTCTTTACGCTTCCCTTCGGTAGTTTATGGAACCAATCTGATGCAATTTCCCCGAAGGACGAGGGGAATACTTTGCAGAGCAACGGCTTGTTCCCACTATATAATGCCATTGAATTCAGGTATAGCCCAACGTGGAAGTTAGGATCTAACTTACCATCATATATTTGGAACCTCGGCATACTGAATCTCTTTGGTGCTTCAAATTTGTCCAGTTCCACCGAGAATGGTGTCTTCGGCTTAACTGGGGAAGTGACCTTGACTTTAGCATTCTGTTACTTCCTCTTGAGGTAATCTCTCAAGTCTTCTTTACTCCTCCTTGGAGCTCGGCTATCTCTGGACTTCAATCTCTTCGGTACACTACTTTCGGCCTCGTGGTTTGCTTGTTTTGATCTCTCTCCATGTGTTGTGTCAGAGCAGAGCGCCTGCCCTTGAATATGCCGATGTTCTTTGGGCTCTGGATCCTTCGTGTGATATGTTCTTCGGGACTCCACTCGTCTCGGCTCCTCTTGTCCGCCTTCCCTGGAAGGTCGGTGAGAGTGCCTTCTGCTCCTGGTGTGCTGAGGGACTTCAGGAATTGTTCTTCTTCCTCCCTTCTGGGTATTAGTTGCTGGCATCGGCGTATCCTGCAGCGGGTATGGTGGCTGCATGACATTGTTTTGCATCATGAAGTTGACCACTGACTGTAGGTCTGCTAACTTTTTTGCCAAGTCTTTTACTTCCTCATCCCTCCGCAGGCACCTATCCCTCCATACCTGAAGGTTATCTTCGTTATAGTACTTGCTTTGGTCTGTCCTCTTCGAAGTGTCGCCCTCCTGGCCGACGTCTTTCTCTCCGTGGCCCTGGTCATGAGTCTCTGCATTGTGGTTGTCTCCTTCAACGTTAAGGTCAATTGGTCTGCCACTCCCAGCAGGAGTGTCACCCTCAATGTTTTCCTTTTGTCCGTTACTGGCCATCTATTCTTCTAAGTTTCCCACAAATGGCGCCAAATTGTGTGAGTGATTTTTTGATCACACTGCCGGTTTAGTAATCAGCTAGAGAGCACTGACAGAATAGATGGCTTTAGCTAACTTGTAACAGAAAGAAAAGGCTCCGGCGGTGGCTCTTCCACCCGGGGGCACTCCAACGACCAAGTCAGTATATCTCTCAAAGATAATCAAGTTCTAAACTCACTACTCAAAGCATAAAATTGCGTACCTTAGACCCACGGGAGTGCCTCTCTTTTATAGTTCACTTAATCCTAGTCCCATTAGAAGCATGACTTCTATGGACTCAAACTCAGTACTTACTTTGGACTCCTCAAGAGATAAAGATAAACTCCCTAAGAGATTTATCCTCATCTTGACTAAGTCTCCTCTTCATTCTAGGACTCTTGTCCCTTATCCGTTTATCTCGGATTCCGATATCTTCAGAGATAACCTCGGCCTTTCCGAGATAACCTCGGCGTCACAACTAGGACACGTGGCACCTCGGCTGACACGTCGGCGTCACCTTGCCACGTGTTGGTATTCAGAAAATACATCCCCACACAAACCATATTTTATGGAACAGGTAATAAAGTTAATAACCAGAGAAATCAAATAGATAAAGCATTAAAAAAAAGAAAAGAGATTTACCTCAACAATCCAGCCAACGTATTTCACATTATTAACATGCAGGTTAACATCTAAATCACACTGTTTAGGCTGATCAATTCAAAATGCACAAATCATATCAACAAACCAAAGTTTGAGCAGCACAAAGCAGTCATATGCTGCATAACAGAGATAAATAATCGCAACAATCAAATTCTTTGACTTACAGTTAAACCAATACGAATATAATCTGTTGTGCTTTCATTAAGCTTTGGTAATTTTCTACTGTCCTCGTCTAGAACAGGAGGTGAATCCACAAAATAAGGACCTATTTCCGCTCTAACTTCATCTAGTATCTTAGATAACCTCCGTGTCTCTTTATTCATCATCACCCAGACACTGCAACCAACCAAAGTCACCATAATAATAAATAATAATAAAAAGCTTGGTCAGTCAATAAGTAATTTAATCTGAGTTTCAGAATATGTTATTCTTGACACACTAAAAATCCATGGCTTATCATGCTCTAGGGGATATCTACCTAATCCAAACCAGTCTTATGGATATTATCAGGAGGGATGTGAAGGTCAGATATTGTTCACTTTAAACTAGTTTACATATATTCAACAATATCTTGTAATTTTATTTGTTCAAATATAACAGAATAATATATGCACCCTTTTCCAAGGCAATAAACATGCTAATATAGTGTTCATGAGAGGATATTGTGGCTATACGGAAATCTCACATAACTTATGACATCCATATAAAAGTCATGAGATTTGTTTAAATAAGCTCCTACCTGGAAGCTCTTGTTAGAATGTCCCCTGTTTTGCAGTCATGGACAATCCAATCACGCCGTATACCATTCTTCCTAGACGCAGCTACCCAACTGTTGACTTGTACAACATCGCCCCTGAAAGAAATAACAAAGTTTAGACTATTAGGTTCTATTTGTATTTAAGGATTTGGAATGCATGGATTTGGCATTAATCATTTATAGAAGATAACTCGAATTTAGGTTTGATAATTCATCTAGTAATTTTAAATTTGAATTGAACAGTTCTATAATGATGGATTTGAAATAACTATTTTAGGGTAGTTATTTGAAATCGTGGAAGGAAAAAGAAAAAAGAATAAAAAAACATTTTGTTTTCTATTGTACCAAATGCTAGAAAATGCAAAAAGCATTTTATGCCCAAACAATCAAAGTGTAAATATGAAAACAAAAAACCTACATAGAGACAAAGAGAAATATGTGAATGTGATTGTCATCATGTGGTAAAAAAGTACAAAAAAACTGCTTTTTGAAAATTTAAGATGGCAAGGAATTAGTTGAGAGCCCAGGTCCTCAAGCAGCCTTAGGTGACAGAGAGGAGAGTGGTGGAGCGGTCTTGTTTTTTGCCAAAGATGGAGAATATAATTAAGGATCACCCTCCGTCTCTACCACTTCTTCCTTTTACTCTTTATACCCTCTGCTAAAGAAAAAAAAAAATCTGAAGTATTATCCCAACTTGATCCATAAATAACAATAAATCTGCTTCAGTTAAAGAAGGGTAAGTCAAAAGAGTGGAACAAACTAACGAACCATAACTAAAGAAAATACATTTGGTCCTTGAAATAGTTAAAGTACTTAAGTAGCAAAATTCCTTGAGTTACTATGCAAAAGAGGAAAGAAAGAAGAAAAAAAAAAGGAAGAACAGAAAAGAACAATCCAAAAAGGGTAGCAAATTTTCTCCAGTATGTGTATAATGAAAGGCTGAACCCATCTAACATAACCCTGTAGGGAAGTGCACCAAGTTAAAATGGTGGGACCAATGTGTGCAGTTGTGAAACCATAAGCATCTTCTATTAAATTTACTGAGAACCAACCTGGAAACAATTAAAAGAAATTGGAACATTGGGACCAAGTAGTAAACTATGTAATCTAACTTCAGGCAATGAATTAATTACAAATTTGTCCCCTTCTACAAACAACCTAATCTTCAATGGGAAGAACATCATGGGGCCATACAAATGGCACTGTTAAAGGAGATATTATTAGTTGAAAGCACACCAATGTGGAACTTGTTAAAATTTTGGATTCAATGAAAATAAACACACTCTTAGCAAGCAATTAGAAGGCCAAAAATTGAACGTAGACATTGTTAGGTTTTTATTTTGGCAACCCCGTTTGACAAAACTCCTTTAAGTTGTATTTGTTTTCGCACTTTTAATTTCAGTGAGGCTATGAGTGTTTAGATGCGAATCCAACCCGAATTGTGCCTTGTAGAGAAGCTTTGTGATGTTAATTCTTTCAAGATTCCCACTTCGCTGATTATGACGAGGATCGAGCTGCCCGGTCAGCTCGCGAGGATCCAGGGGGCAGCGTCCCTTGGCGCGTCCAAGGCAACGCCCCCGAAGCAAAATACAAAAATACATTCAAAGTTGCCTCCCCGCTCGAGCGTCCATTCCCCCGCTCGAACGGAGAATGCTGAGTTCCAGAAGTTTGGTGAGTCTGCAAAAATACTGGAGCGTCCATTTTCCCGCTCGAGCGTCAATTCCCACGCTCGAGCGGACCTTGCGATTTCAGATTCTATAAATTCGCAAGTTGCTCCAAATCTAGGATTACTTCTCTAGATCTTCTTTTTGGATATTAAGGTTTATCTCTGGGGATATTTTGCTAGTTTTCTTTGATGTTTTGATTAAGTATTCAACTCATGGTTTAAAGAGTATACATTAAAGGATTATTTGTTTGTTCTACACAAAAGAGAGTTTTTCTTCGGTGGATTCTGGAGTGGCTCATCGTCAAGACAATTTCGAGGTGAAGACGGGGTTGGAAGAGGCACATAGAGGTTGGTTCAATTCGGGCGTGGATTCGCTAGGTAATTGAGAGTATACCTATGTAATTCCTTTATATCTTCTTAGTGGATTGTTTTGTGGCTGTTGCCCGTGATTTTTTATCACAATTAGTGGTACTCTAATTGTGATTTTTCCATGTTAAAATCGTTGTGTCGATTTGTCTTGATTGTTTGATTTCGATTGTTTTATTGCTTTAAATTGATACATAATCACAAATCAATATCTAGCGGATTTCTAAATTTTTTAGACATAAAAACCAAAAATCCAAACATCACTTGATGTGTTTGACTTCTCATCAACCACCACATAGTGATGTAAAATATCACAATATGAGCAGCTCAACTAAAGGCATCCACCATATTTCCCTTGGATAAATTATTGGAGTTAATAAACAAAAAATCAAAATAAAAATTACACAAAATTAAGCCATAAAGTGAAATTCTTTGTCATATAAAACGTAGCTATTATAGTATCAAGACAATACAATTAATGAAATTAAGTTCAGAATATCATAAGGAAAATGACCATTGACATTTATGGACACAATGAAACACAAGATACAATTCTAATCTAATGTTTTATAAACATAAAGAAAAACTTGATGCTTGAAAACAAAATGGAAGCACACCTTCCGCGGGCGCCGGAGGGGGAGGGGGAATAAGTTTCTTTAAAGTAGTAACCTGACAATTGTAAACCAACTAAAAGCGTGCCTTCCACGAATACTAAAAGTCTCTAATTAAGTTTCTTTGGAGCAACAACACAACAATCTAGGATTTAAGAAACCACATGTCCTTCTTCCCGAAATAGTCACAGCTAAACATACATAGATGATAGAACAGAAGCTGCTACCCATTATAAACCCACACTTTTTTCTTAAATGATAGCGATGCTAAGGATCTCTACTAATAAATATGTATGTCAATCCATATCAAGGAAGTCAAATATATACTCAATGCAAGTTATTCTTCATATGTAATTCATACATTTCAAGCATATAAACCTATAATTGAATAAATATACATATAAATATATATATATAGAGAGAGAGAGAGGAGCTGACCCAACGTTGTCGCAGTAGAGACGATTGATGAGGACATCGCCTTGGAGATTCAAGAAGTATATGGCGGAAGCAGCCACTGGCATGGTCTTTGATCCAATGGATCCAATATTCAGAACGCCGAGGCCGATCGAAAATAGATCAACTCAGATCTAGGGTTTTGCCTTGCAGATTCAACGGCCAATGGAGACCTGTCTTCGTTCGATTTTGTGGTCTCACGATTCAGAGCTTTGCAAAAAATACGAAGAAAATACTACTTACTCTGTTTCTTTGTGAAATTGGGGGGGAGAGAAAGAGAGAGAGAGAGAGAGAGAGAGAGAGAGAACTTTCAAGTCAATTTTTTTTTATCTGCTTCATGGTTTTGAATTAGATTTGAAACAATGGAACTCATATTCGAAATCCCTTATTACAAATTTAGGAAATATATGAAAAAATCAAAATTAAATAATTTTCATGTAAAATAAAGTAGGGAGAGGAAGAAGCAATCTATGAATCTACACAAATATGAGGGGGAAAAAAAACCAAAACCAAAGATGAAAATGACCAACTTACCAGTCAGTGAAATACACTCTCAATCGTTGTTTTCAAGGACTCCTTATAGGAAGAACACCATGAAGAAGAGATGGATAACTCTGATTTCAGATACACAAGAGAGATCGATTCTGTCTTACAGAGATTGAAACCCTTCCCCGTCTATGTTTCCTTTCTAAATTAGAACCAATTAGAAGCCAAAGAGTTATTCTGGGAGGAAAAAAACTAAGGCGTATAAGAGAATTCATTTTGCCGCTTTTTTTGGGGGAGAAAATTTATATTTTCGCGCTTATTTTTTTTATCTTATTATTAACGACTTAGATTATGCGTCGTAAAAAGTTTAATATTTTTAACGGCTGACTTTTTGTGCGCCATGAAAAGTGTAATATTTTTTACGGCTGGCGTATGTGCGTCGTATGTAATTGATGTATTAACAGCATGCCATATGCACGTCGTAGAAACTTTTATTATTTACGGCGTGCATTGTAAGCTGTAAAAAAATCATCGTTATTACCATTCACAGCCTACACAATAGACACGCTGTGGTTGGAAAAGTATTTACGACGTGCAAAAAAAGCAAGTCGTAAAAGTGAGAAATTACGGCGCGCATTTATTGTATGTCGTTGATGTGGTGCCGTAAAAAGTCAGTTTTGTTGTAGTGACACTACATGCAAACGATGAGGTACTTATGTGCTAAACATTTCCCAGTAGTTTGGGACCGCTTGCCATCAGATGGCATTACAAGCTTCAACCGGCTTCGATTGAAAGTTTTTATCAACTTCAAAAATCCTTCAGGGCTAGATTCATCACTAATGAGACTCAGCTGAAACAAGCAGACTCTTTGTAGGCAATGAAAATCAAGTTAAATGAGACTTTGCGCGAGTACTCAACGCACTATTCGGAGTGCTTTAATTTGTCGGAGTGCTTTAATTTGGTGGATGACAATTGCAATAGCTCCATAACAATCACTGCCTTTAAGATGGGATTGTATCCCGATAGGCCGCTTAGGAGTTCATTGACTCGAAGGCCCCTTCAAGACAGTCTAGGCCACGATGAAGAAGATTGAAGAATATAGCAAAGTGGAAGATGATGTAATTCGAGTTAAAGCCGGACTGTAAGTTGCAAAACCGGTAGCACCTATCCTAGTACAGCCGCTGACTACTGTACCACCAAATAGAACCCCACTAAGGAGGAACCCAGAGCCAAAAGGCCGATCAAGAAGGAAGAACCGCCAAGATTTGTGCTAACAAAGCAAAAAATATTAGATGGAAAACAGGCATTCTAGGCGGTCAAATAAAAAATACACAGAACTATCTAAGCTGATTAGTAAGATTCTACCAAAAATCCAACATCTGGCTTTCTGCAAATGGCCGTCTAAGATGTCCGAGCCCCCTGACATGAGACAAAGAGACTAGAGATGCGAGTATCACAAAAACCATGAACATGTGATCGATAAATGTTACGTTCTGAAACATCATTTGGAAGACTTGGTCTAGAGTGACCAACTAACTGAATACCTCCCAAAAAGGGTGGACCCACCAGGTGTACTCACCATACGCCTCGATTCACCTCCACTCGGCGTAATTCACATAATATATAGAGTACCCCCACCAAACAGAGTGAATACAATCCAATTACAACAATCCTCCCAATCCAATTTTCAGTCTAGTATATCAACCAAATGACAGCGGTTATCGAAGAAAATTAGCTTTTTTGATGCCGATCTCAAAGGGGTCACCGTGCCTCACGATGACGCTTTCGTGATCGACTTACGAGTAAATAAGTTCGTCGTTGGGGTATCCTGATCGACCAAGGGAGCACCTTTAAGATAATGTACTATAAAACGTTTCTCAAGTTCGGCTTTAAGGATGCGGATCTCATGTCGACTGACTACTGTTTTTTGGCTTTAATGACAATCCAGAATACCCCCTGGGTAAGATCGTATTACCAGTGCGTGCAGGCACCAAGACGCTAGAGGTTGAATTCCTAGTCGTCAAGTTTCCATCACCTTACAATTTGATCATGAGCCGAACGTGGTTCCATGCAATGCAGGCTATACTGAGTATTTACCATCAGCTTCTTCATTATCCGACTCAATACGACATCGAGCAAATCAGTGGTTGTCAAAAGTCAGCGAATGGTGTTATCTCACAACTTTGGTGAAAAAGCCAAAGGAACTGGAGGTAAATTCAATTGAAGTTTCAGATCATTAGAGTCTTTAGGATATTGGGAAGACCCTAGCTGAAAAAGTAACAGAAGATCTAGACCGAGTGATAATTAATGATGATCTGGAGAAATTCTTTTTGATCGGCATAGGTCTTAGTGTCGCTAAGTGACAAGAGCTGGTTTCTTTCTTCCTCAACATCATCGATGTTTTTGCACAGTCACCTTAGAACATGACAGGGGTAGACCCCACCATAGCTATGCATAGCCTGAATGTTGATCCCAACGCTAAGCCAGTCGTTCAGAAAAGTCGTCATTTAGCTGCCGAACATACCGCGACCGTAGTTGACAAAATTGACAGACTATTGGAAGCTGGGACAATTCGGGAAGTTACCTATCCCATGTGGTTATCCAATACTGTCATGGTAAAGAAGAAGATAGGGCCATGGTGTGTCTGCATAGATTTTACAAATTTAAACAAAGCATGCCCCAAGAATTATTTTCCTTTACCTCGAATTGATCAACTTGTGGATGTAACCACCCAACATCAGTGCATGAGCTTCCTAGATGCTTATAAGGGGTATCACCAAATTGCTATGGATTCGGTGGACCAAGATAAAAAGGAATTTCTCACTTTAAAGGGAACCTATTATTACAAGGTCATGCCCTTTGGATTGAAAAATGCCAGAGCAATATATCAAAGATTGGTCACTACCATGTTCAAAGATCAAATCGGTAGAACCATAGAAATTTACATTAATGATATGGTAGGGATGTCTAAAGAAAAGGGTGCACACTTAGCCGATCTTGCCACAACCTTTGATATTCTTCAAAAATACAAAATGAAGCTTAACACCTTAAAATGTGCATTCGACATTGGATCAGGCAAATTCCTCAGCTATATTGTAAATCATCATGGAATCGAAACTAATCCAAAACAAATCAAGGCCATCATGGAACTCGGCTTACCAAGGTCAGTCAAAGAAGTTCAGAAGTTAATGGGTACAACTGCAACACTCAATAAATTTATCAACCAGTCCTCTAATCGGTGTAGGCCATTCTTTCAAACACTTCGGTAGGGAAAACTATTTAAATGGACTCCAGAATGCTAAACCAATCTAGAAGGGTTGAAAACCTATCTCAGTTTTATCCCACTTTTGGTTACCCCCTCGCCGGACAACATGCTTATCTTACATTTGGTAGTATCTGATCGAGCAGTAAGCGCCATCTTGCTTAAGGAGAAACTCGGTGAGCAGAAGTCGATCTTCTATGTTAGCAAGGTAATAGTGGACGCTGAAACCCGGTATTTACTCTTGGAGAAGTTAGTTCTAGCTCTTGTAATGGCCGCCAGAAAATTAATGCATTACTTTCAAGCTTATACCATTAAAGTATTGACGGATCACCCATTCTATTTGGTCCTTGACAAAGCAGAATCATCGGGTCGAGTTTCCAAGTGGGCATTAGAACTTGGACATATGACCTCCATTTTTCACCAAGGACGCTATCAAGGGGCAACTCTTAGCCGATTTTGTTGTCGAGTTTACTATGCCTACTTCAAATGTCGAGTTGAACCTTCAGAATCAGTTAGCTCCCCAATCACGGCCGGAATGGAGAATGTATATCAGTGATATTTGGTAGTTGTATTGTGACGGGTCATCCAATCAGGGCGGTAGTGGGGCGGGAGTAGTTATTATGATCCCCGAAGGATTTTGTAGTAGTAGAACAATCGATTAAATTTAGCTTTGGCATTTCAAACAACGAGGCCGAATACGAAGCCCTTCTGGTCAGCCTCAGAAACTCGTTTCCAATGGGAGCTAGACGGCTACAAATCTTTTGTAATTTGAAATTGGTTATAAACTAGTCAAAGGAGGAATATGCAGCTAAAAATGATCACATGGCGGCTTACATAAGGATGGCCAACTCCTTGCTCGGGAAATTCGATAGCTATGAACAAAATTAGATTACTCGTGATCAAAACACATATGTCGATACTCTGGCTTGTTTAGCTTCAGCTGTAAACTCAGAAGTTAAACGAACCATCGAAATAGGTTTCGTTTTGAAGTCAAGTATTAACAATCCCTGAATATCCCATTGTGCACACCATCCAAAAGACACTAAGTTGGATGGATCTCATTGCTACATTCCTTGCTTTAGAACAATTGCCAGAGGATAATAAGGAAGCTCGTAAGCTGTGGAATAAGGCCTTAAGATATTATTTGGATCTTTAAGGATAACTTTATAAAAAATTTCTCTTTGGGCCTCACTTGGAATATGTTTATCCTGACAAGATTAAGGATTTTTGGGCTGAAATACATAAAGGCAGTTGTGGCTCTCACTCAGGAGGTAGATCATTGGCTCACCGAGCCTTTATTCAAGGGTATTGACTATGCGTACCAACGCTAAAGATTATGTTAAGAAATGCGAACAGTGCTAGAAATTTTCTCCACTAACATATTTGCCCCCCGAAGAACTGAACTCCGTGACCAACCCTTGGCCTTTTGCTCAATGAGGTTTGGACATAATTGGGCCACTAGCTCTAGGTAATAAGCGGTTCCTAATTATTACTACTGACTATTTCATGAAGTAGGTTGAAGCAGAACCATTGGTATATATACATGATATAGATATCAAGCACTTTGTTTGGAAGAATATCATTACTCGATTCGGCATACCCAGGGCACTTATTTCAAATAACAGCACTGAGTTTGATTGTGTCTATCGAGAATTGTGTGATGTGTATGGCATTCGTCTTTATTTTTCCTCGCCAACTTTTTTGCAGAGTAATGGACAAGCAAAGGCTTCCAACAAAGTAATCCTAGATGGCATCAAGAAGTGTTTGGAAAAAACCAAGGGCAAGCGGGTTAATGAATTATTGAGTGTACTGAGGGCCCATTGCACTACGTTGAGACGATCTACGGGGGAGACACCATTTGCCTTGTGTTTTGGTAATGAAAATATCATTCCTCTAGAGATCAGTTTACCAACCCTTCAATCGTGAGCTTTTGATGTAGGCCGAAATGACATGATACTGTCCTTGGATATGAATTTACTTGAAGAGCACTGAGATAGGGCCCTTGTGACTATGGCACAATACCAGCAGAACTTTGCTAAATCATACAATCAGCGAGTGCATCTGCGTCGATATACTCTTAGAGAGTTGAACCTCAAAGAAGTACTACCTGCTATTAAGAATCCTACGGACGATAAACTCGGCCCAAATTGGGATGAACTATACCAGATTGATTCCATCACAGGGGCAAGGGCATATCGACTCTTCGACATGTACAACAAGAAATTACCCCGGCCTATGAATTCAACTCATCTCCGCAAATTTTCTCATTTGTATTGATGGTTATGTTAATTCCTTCGTCAATTTTATCATATTAATGTTTGCCAACTTTTGTGTACATTACCACCTTGTATACATATAGTCAATCAAGGTTCAAGGCGTCATGTTACTTCCTTGTTTATTTAACTCTGATTGCCTTAATTTTATTCAGGCTCCAAATTCAAAAGAAGATCTTTTCATGCTTGGCACAAAGCACCATGAATAAGCTGCCGAATTCAGAGCGCTTTTTGTGCTCCGTACGAAGCGCCATCAATAAGCCTCCAAATTCGGAGAGCTTTTCGTGCTCGGCACAAAGCACCATTAATAAGCCTCCGAATTTGAAGCCCTCTTAGTCTTATTATTTTAAACAAGCATAACTGCGTTTTTATCGAGAAGATTATTTCAAACAAACATAATTGTATTTTTATTTAGAAAATATCATGATAAATTCAAATTACATTACGAACATTCATCTTAAGGCTGGCCAGCATCCTAGTTACAAAAGTTGGAAATCAAAGACGACGTTTATGATGCTGATTAACTTTTCTTAGGGTTTGCAGCCTATCGTCTGATTTCTCGACATCATCGGCCTCGGACGACATTATATAGCCCTAGTATAATGGCGAAGCAGAATCTACACTCGCCGCTTAAAGTGCTTTGGTCCATTCGTGCTTGAAACCACGGTTTTCACATCAGCAAATGTCATCAGTTAGCTTCTCCATCGTCTTGTCAATGGCAATCTTTATTCCTTCAAAGAAGTTCATGTTATAAGCTTAGGTCTCTATGGCCTCTCTTGCAAAAATGCTAACAACATCACGATTAACTATCGCATGATCCATAAGGCATTGTGTAATTGTGTCATTTGATGTTGACGAACTCATTGCCCCCGCCGCCTTGAACTCAGCCACTCTGGATTTTTTAGCCTCATTCTCCGCTCTCTCGTGGGCTTCCTCAAGTCAGCACTCCAAGTTTCGAATCTATCCATTTTTGTGTTTAATTGTTTTTTAGCAGCACGAAGGTGCATGTCAACTTCATACGAACTATAAAGTCCTTTGATAGCCCCATGGACCCTTTCCTGAAGACTTTATAGTCTTACCGATAGGTCATTGATTGGTGCACTTCAAGGGGAAAGATTTGCCGCGTGAATTCAACTACCACATTTAGGTCATGGACAATCGAATTGGCTTTGGTCATGGGCTTATTTCCAATAAAAACCGAGAAGCTCAATGGATGCAGTGGGCTACTCGGCTCGTTCTGAAATGGGGCATGGCCACTGGTAGCTCTATTATTTTCTTTTTTCTAGATTCCACTTCTGGGCTATCTGCTTCGCTTGTCCCTTTTAACCGTCCCATGTTGCCTAAGCGATCAACGTCTATTTTGCTCCTCTGGTCTTACGGTCCTTTTGCGAACAGAATTTCTGGGCACTTATTGACTCATCTCCGCGTCCAGCTCTTCCAAACTCTTCCCCTCTCCTTTGCTATTGAAGAACAACTTTCCTAACGTACACGATTCTACGAGCTCCAACGAAGGAAACGATTTCTTCTGTGTTAGGTGTTGCTCCAGTGACAGAATGTAAGGTACAGTGGACCCTTCACGACAATTGAACCTCTGCGTCGAATGTAATGAATCTATTTAAAGCAACCAAACTAGTTATAGGTCGGCTGAGTATATAGCTTTATATTAGTTACAGAGACACTACTCTTGATAACACCTAAATGACTCCACATATGCTCTATCCCATTAATCATTAGTGCTCGCCGCCAATGCGTATCATGCGTGGTCGGCCCATTTTTGGCATACCATTCCTTCGTTCTTAGCCGAGACAGGGGCAAATATATGAATCTACTCGGACTCAGGCATCACCCGCTCGTAGCTCGACGGTATGCATTTGACCATGTACAATGCACATGTTCTTAACTGGTGCAAGGGCATAGATATGAATTTATTTAGCAGATAAGTCATGTGAAATCACAGAAAGGTGCTGAATTAACACAATGTACCTTGTTTGAGAAACGACAACTTGATCGCTCGGCTTTTGCTTTGCCTTAGGGTTTAGGCCCATATTTTTACCCTTCGTCTTTTAATCACTATAAGGGCAGATATACAGATCTATTCGGCAATGAAATCTACCTCATTTGCCAAATCACAAAACAGTGCCGAATTAACATTGTTCAAATTGCGTTAATAATTACATTATGTCGATTGTACAAGCATCAATTCAGAAATGATAAGTATAGTTCAATTACACCAATTCAACAAAATAATTTTGATGCACAAAGAATGTTTTCATATATAAACTGACTTGATACATGAATTGGTCACTTTACATATGAAAATAGCCCTAGCACATTGATTATAAAAATAAAAATAAAAATAAAAAAAATAACAAAATACACTACATTACAACTGAAGCACTTAGTCTAACTATTCGGCCTCAGAACTACTCTAGGTCCGACTCCAACGGCTCCATATCTTCCTGCTCAAATGGAATCGGCATGTCTAGCATCACTTTTGTGGCTGCCAATGCCTGCAGCTAGCCGTGTTTGAAGCCACGATTTTCAAACTTTAGGGCCTCATCGGGATACTTTTCCATAACCGACATCTCTCTCTCTTCAAAGGCCTTAGACACCGCCGACTGTGCCTCTTCCCTCGCCTTCTTCGCTTTCAGCAGCTCGGCCCTGAGCTTCTTTAGGTCTTCCTTTGCCATTTTCAAAGTGATATCAGAAAGATTTTCCATTTTTTCAGTAGCACGACGAAGCAAGTTAACATGTTTTGTTTTTTCTTCTTCGGCGGCAGCCTTTGTATGTTCCTCATCGGCCCTCCTCACTTCAGTTTTAGCTCTCTACGTCGTTATGGCCAATTCGGTAGTTGCTGACTTTGCCCTACCTTGTTCGGCCGCCACTTCTACTTTGAACTGATTGATCAACTTGATATCATTACGATGATGACGACCAATCTCAGCAAAATGCTCTACTATCTGCAAAATAAAAAACGTATATATATATATATATATATATTAAAAAAACAATAAGGTTTTACCAATTATACATTTGTTGAAATTAATTCACCAGAATAGCTGATTATGCGACCACATCGATTGAAACAATGTTCAGATTGGTACGGAACACTGCCTTATCCAAAGGAAGAGTGATGACAGTAGCCATACTCAATGCAACACCATGCTCTTTCACTGTCGAAGCGCTCATTGTGACGAGAGATCCCTTTATCTTTGGCTAAATAGCAAACGACGCCGCCAGGTCCAAGGCAGGTGAAACTTTTGGTCTTTTATCAATTGGTTGCTTGACCATCTGAGTGGACTCGGTGGGGTGCTTTTCACCCCTTTGCTCAATTACTGTTTCTTCAGTCGTAGGTTTGAGAATTGGTTGTGGTAATTTCGTAGGGACAAAGTGAGCAGTGATCTCTTTCGAATGGGTCACTGCTGGCGAAGAAACCTTTTGGTTACCTCCTGTGGCGCCTGTTCTCCTTTTCACCGCTATCCTCTTGGCGTTTCGCCTCTTGGCGAATTGGGTGAGTGAAAGGGACTCACCTGCTATGTTTTTGGCTTCACATCTAGGTGAATAATCAAAGTTAAGAAATATATCGGCCTCTTCCTAAGCACTTTCCAAATTAACTCGAGCGAGAGATGACATTAATCTTAGATCCCGTTAGTTGGATTCTTCACTTTCGGTAATCTTGATAGCCAAATTGATGCCCTGCTATGCTTGCTCGGCGTCTTCATTATCAGCGCCTTGATCTACTTGTTCAACACCCTGATTAGCTTCTTCGATGCTCTCTTCGCTACTCTCACTATTTGCTACTTCAGCAATTCCTATGTCCCTCAAGTTAACATAACTTTAAAAAACCAAAGTGGTAAGTTGTCATTCTCCTTCGGGAATGGGGGGATATAATCGACAGCAACAAAAGTGGAGTAAAATAGATCGTAAAGAATATGGCAGCACAACCTTGCCCTTCGAGATTCTCTAGGCCAGTGTACTCAAGAGTAGTTTTGACTTGGGCCAAAACGGCTTCATCCTCTAAGGTGACCGCCTTCTTAAGATTGTTGCCTACAAGGAAGAAAGTTGTTAATACATTGAGCACTGAATAGAATAAAATATGACTTATGAATTACTCGGCCACCTAGTTCCTCTTTTTACCTAGGAATTGGGTTCCAACGGTCTTCCTCCGTGTCAAATTTCCAATTTCCACTAACTAGGACCATGACATCATCCACCCTCTTTCCTGAGTTGGCAAGCATGGTCACCAGTTGGTGATTCGCGTCCTTGGCCTTAAGAAAGAATCGTCGTAGCTAACTAGATGATTTGGCAAGGGCGTATGTAGTAACCCTAATTTTTCTTAAGCCACTATTTATTATTATTATTATTATTATTATTATTATTATTATTATTATTATTATTATTACTACTACTACTACTACTCTCTTTTTTTTTTTGACTTTATTAATTGCGTGGATACATGAGAATTTAATGTGATATTTAATCATATATAATGCATCCAAATATTTATATATATATATATATATATATTAAATATAAAAAGTGTTATTTAAAATATTGATCCAATAGAGCATATTTATATGTGTTGTATTTATATAATATAATATAATAGTAAATTAGGTTAAGGGTGCTGTCATTAGGAAGAGAAGAAAAAAAAAACAAACAAACAAAAAGAAAGAGGGCTTTGTGTGCGGGGGAGTTCTGAGAAAGAGAGACGGGGGCAGAGAGAGGAGAGGAGAGGTAGAGAGAAAAACAAAAGGGTTAGGGTTTTATTTTGGTGGTTTCATTAATATTTCAAATATTTCTTTGATCTTCGAAAAAATAATTGTGAGTGCAAAACCCACTTTCCTTAATTTATTTTTATTTTGTTGTTTTTATTTATTTATTTATATTTATTTGATATTGGTTTGATATTGTACTTGCATGTAGATGATGGATTGATTTCAATTATTTTGGTTAGTTGTATATGCAAGGTTTAGGGTTTTTATATATATATATTTATTTTCAAATTTGTGGACATATGAAATTAAAATAAACTGGGAGCCTATAGATAAATTCTGTATACTCCACCATGACTCCATGATTTGTTATTTTATTTGAGTGCTGGTGAGAAAAAGTGTAACCAAATAAAAAGTGAGGATTATGAGATTTATTTGAATGCCTTAGGCGTGGCGTTGTTATGTTTATTCTCATCAGTAGATGAGGGGTTGTGTATATATATATATTGTTGTCTCGTTCTCAGAAGTAGACGAATATTTTGATTTACGCACGTACGTATATGCTAACCGTTTGAGGAGTGTGGGTCAAACTCGGGACGATATCCCCGCGCAAGTTTGGCTTCGGTGGTGTTAGGTATACGGGAGGCACATGAGATATATGTGTAGGTCAGAAGTGAAGGACCGAAGTGGTGGAGTTAAGGCATAAAGAATTAAATATTAACTTATTAGTATAGTTTGAATTGTTTTGATTTGTACATCTCGAAAAATAGTAAACAACCTTGATAAATTATAAAATTTGGGCGGAGGCATTTAAACGTAATTCTATATAGCTTTTGTATTTTAACTTTTTACTAAAAAGATTAATTAGAACTTGTAATTGGATGATCTTGGTTACAATAGTTTTTATTCATTTTAGCAATGCAGACTTGAGATGTTGTGTTAACCCACGAAACGAACTCATTTTTATTGATTTTGCGTAAATTGAAGTAAAACATTATTCTGAACACTTTTTCATGTTTTGAACTTTTCCAAAAAAAATTGTCTTAGGAAAATTTCTTTTCGTTTTCAGCTTTAGGTTTTTCGGTCGATTTTTGTCTAGGCTCTTCTATCAAGTTTTTCTCTCAACCTATTTAGTTTCTACTAAATCCTTCCGCTATACCTTTTAGGAAATTTTATTTTGTATAACTTTTGCTCTTTGAGTTTTGGTCAATTCGAATGATTTAAGTATGAAGCGGTGCGTTTTTATACTTCTTCAGTAATTTACTTATAATTAAATTATACTAACTTTATTTTTTATAGAATGGTGGGTCTTACTAACTTTTTATGCAAGACTGACTCACCATATTTTTTTATTATTTTTTTATACTCAATTTATATTTAGTTGTGTACGAGTAAAAAACTAACTGTCACCGTGTCTCAGGAAACCACCCCTTCATCTTGGTACGGATAGAACTACTTGTCTTGTTCTGTAGCAAGTTAAATGTACTTTTGTTTGTGTTTGGTGGATACGTGGGTGTCAAATCTTGTACTTATACCAATATACTTGTATACTGACCCGTTTTGTCTCTTAGCATCTCGGGTGCGTTCTGTTTGAGCGCAGACGAGTTTCTTTTGCAAGATTAGTTGGGACTACAGTGGTGACGAAAATTAACTATGGTTGTAGGATATTTCTTTTGGACTTCTTTTGTTTTCTTGAGTTTAGGGTTGATATTAGTTTTTTTTTTGTTTTTATTTTTATTTTTTTATGACCTTAATATTTTGATAATTTGGTATTATGGGTTATTTTCTAGGGAAAATTATCCAAAAATCCCACAACAGGATGAATGGCACCATTTAGTCCCACCGATTTTCATGTGCACTAGCAGATCCTATTAGTGGTAACAGAGTAACCGATTGGTCCTATTTTGATTTGAATTTGACTTTTTGTTGATGGTTGTGCCTTTTACGTTACTAGGTCACACAATTTCAGTCATCACGTCCGCGAATCACGTCGACGTGTGATTGTGTTTGGAAGAGAATATCGTCGAAGATTTGATTACCATAGTCGGCACACAACGGGTTTGATATAGGGGTGTTTGTATTGTTGTTTCAAAATCGCAGACACAGTTTCCTGTATGGGGTGCAATCAGTTTTGCCATTGCCGGTGGTGCAATCAGTTTTGCCGTTGCTAGTTTTCGTCAGGTATACTGTAAATGGCAGTGCCGATGGTTTGTTTTCATTCATTTCCGTTTTACCATTTCGTGTATCATTATAGTGTTAGGTGGGGGGAGTTGGGGGTGTTTGACATGAAATTGTGTATGACGCACAAACGTTTGTATTACGGATTTATTGTTCCTGTCCAACATTGTACTTATGTGGGTATGTTCTGCTGTAGGGATGGACGCCATTGTCATGTTATTGTGTTATTACAGGACAACAAATGTCCCATACAACTTGTTAGCACCGTATACGTTCGGAGATCTTGTCAATTTCCTGTGCGACAAATTTGTTGGACTGACAATGGTCAATGTTTGTTTGTTCTTCAAGATCCCGGGGTACAACAATTTCTCATTGCAAAACGATGTAGACATGCATAATATGGTTCAGCTTGCACACTCGTTCCGTTTGTAACTAATTGATGTTGTAATTGAGATATGCAGTGTTGAAAATCCTGTAGCCAACGATGATAACGGGTGAGACAATCCACGTTCCCAAATCTGTGGCTTCAAACGGGGGGTTGGTATTACGCTTATTGAAGATGATTTGACTTGTTGCCCAACTACTGTCCACATGAGGAAAAGACTTTCTTATCAGCACCATGGGCTAACGGTATTACTCATGTGGGACAGAGTTTCGAAGGGGGTACGTACAATTTTTGGACAGCCCTTTGCAAATATGCAGTGGAGTGTGGGTTCAACTTTAAATATTTGAAGAACGACTCAGTCCGGATTACTGCTGTATGTTCATTGCGTCACTCAACAGGGTGTGATTGGTTTGTGCACGCGCGAGTCTTGGATGCTAATGGGTTTTTCTACATTCAGAAATGGAATAGTGAGCACAGTTGTGGGGTTGCTGTCTGCATAGGAAAGAATAGGCGTCTTGGGTCAGATCTTGTCTCTGACATTTTTTCACAACATATACACGACAAGCCTCTCGCTAGGTCGACTGGAGTTGCTTTCGATCTGAAAAAAAATTACAAGCTTGACATAAGTTACCGTGTTGCTTGGTTAGGTGTCGAAAAAGCTAGGGGCAAGTTTTTTGGTGCCTATTCCGTCTCGTTTGACCAATTACGTTGGTACAGCGAGGCTGTAATGGAACATAACCCGGGTACGTACATCAACATTAACTGTGATGAACATGACAACTGGTTTGAACAGTAGTTCATATCGTTCAAGGCATGCATTGATAGATTCAAACATTGTCGCCCATTACTTTTCCTAGATAGCACCTTTTTGAAGGGAAGGTTCAAAGGGAATTTACTTGTTGCCACTACTAAGGATGGAAACCGAGGTAATTAACACACAACTCCACTATTTATTTTGCACAATATATCAACATTTGGTCATTGTCACACATATGCACCAGTTATTACAGCAAATTAAGCAATACGTTTTCAACCAGGTTTGTTCCCAATTGTATTTGCGATCGTTGGCTCGGAGAACACAACAAACTAGTTATGGTTTTTGCAGCACGTCCGGAGCGCGTTGGATGAGGACAGGACATTGATGTTCATTTCAGACCGACACGTTGGACTCATTGAGTCAATGCCCATTATAATCCCTACTACTCACCATGCATTCTGTTTGCAACACTTGGAGCAGAACCTAAGGGACAAACTTAAATATATGAACAATTTGCACAGGATTGGGTTGGTTGCTAAGTTTAACAATTGTGCATATGCCTCAACAGTTACCGTATTTGAGGATATGGTTGGAAAATTCACCAAATCCAGGAAGGCAATCGCGACCCGTTTCCTTCAAGATCTCTCTCCCCAACATTGGACTAATGCTTATTTTAGGTGCGTAACAGCTTCGTATTCCACTTATATAATTTGGTTGTAACTTACCTTGTACGTCCATCACACACGTTACACCTGCATGAATTGTCCTCACATTGCTACTGTCAAGTAACGCAGGGGCAACCGTTGCGGCGAGATGTGTTCAAATGCCGCCGAATCTTTTAACAACTGGATATCTACTGCTCGCCACCTCCCAATAACCAGATTGGTTGACAGTATTCAAACACAAATCATGCGACAAATGTTAGCATGTCGGGATGCTTCACATAAATGGGCTGGTGTGATATGTCCAAAAATGGAAAAACGATTGGAAAATGCATACAATACCAGCAAGTCATGGAATGTAAGCCAATCAAACACCGACGTGTACAACGTCCACTCAAGCCCGTCCGTCCTGGTAGACATCACCCGACACACATGTTCATGTTTTCAGTGGCAGCTTAACGGGTTCCCGTGTGCCCATGCATAATTGAGTCACGCAGAAGTGGGAGAGATTTGTGCTCATTAATCGAGCCGTATTTCCATGTATTAGAATATCGGTTGTCGTACTCCCCTAGCATAACACCAATACCAACTATGGAACAACCTCAATTCATTGGCCAGGACTATATCATATTGCCACCCGCTGTGAACCGACCACCTGGTAGGCCGAAGAAAAAGAGGATACCATCACATGGGGAAAAAGTGCAATCGATTCGTTGCAGTAGGTGCGGCCGCATGGGAAACCACAACAGGAAGACTTGCAAAGAACCAATCTAGCATATTAAACCACCTCTTGCGGGGGTTCATTATTTATTAAGTTATGTTTCATTTTCAATTAATAAGTATTGGGGGTAGACATGCTTCCCCATGAACTCATTTCATTTTCAATTAATAAGTATTGGGGGTAGACATGCTTCCCCATGAACTCATTTCATTTTCAATTAATAAGTATTGGGGGTAGACATGCTTCTCCATGAACTCATTTCATTTTCCCAAGTAATTCTGTGGTTTTTACAATAACCCACATTGCTATCAATTTAATAATAACTTACTACCATGTTTTCTTATACTCTGCTTTTTCCCTGGTTTCCATGTGTCTTTGTGGAATGTACGCGACTTATTATGTGTGACAACATAATGGATGAAGGGGGGTGTCCACCACGGACATGAATCACCCCATTCCAAACCTGATGTCAGATAAATAATGGCCTCAGTACAACAAAACAGCCACATTTTAGCCCAGCTGGGTGTTACTATGTTCACATTGAAGACAAAAACTCCGTTATCCATTACGTAAAAACAATGAACTGTTTTAATTTGATCGTTCCTATCTATGTACAATTATTGCGGTGAACGCACCACACCATTGCTTTGTGACACAGCACTTTTAAAACAAACAAAAAAAAACACAATGTACACATTGCTTGCATCCAAACACACAACTTCATCTTGTCTACTTCCTACCATATGCTAACCCACCATGGCATCTAAAATTCAAATAATGTTTATCTACCACTGTCTAATTCGTTGTTCACATTGATCGATTGTTATAACATAATAAGCGATGGGACACCCATGACAAACGTAACAGCGTCACATATAATCTTCGCATGCAAACCAGTTTATAAAAAACCATAACCAAACTTACACATTGGTGAACTATTTTCCACAAAACATAACTCCTGTGCTGTTAGTCTGCTTCAGGCTCGCACTAATTACAATCCACCCCCGCCATGTCTAAAACACACATACCCTCCTCAAGTCAACACAAAGACATCCACATTCTTACTTTTCCAACCAAAAACACTCTACACCACTAACAACAATTGCATATCGAAAGTTTGTCCGCTATGCCAACATTTGCCATACACTGTAAACCCACATTCACAATATCAACATAACATGTCACACACATACACAACCACACATCATATGAAATACATATTCGGATGACGAACAGTTGCAATCGTTCATACCATACTCATTAACAAATGCACATGTCCACAATTTACCCAACACATTATTACAACCTAGTTAGACAAGTCACATTAACTTAAAGTTGAATTACCCCAAAATCAAAGTTAATCTACTACTCTGTGGCAAAAAACATAAACTAAAAACACAAAAACCACACAAATCAAACATCATGTCCACAACATTTGCAACGAGAAAACAAATGCAAATGACAAAAAACAAAAACACAAAACACTCAAAACCATCACACTGATCACACAATATCTTTCAACCCCTCTCACGGTCGTTGACAAAACTCTTCACCATGTTCGCTTGTAGTATGACACAGTTGTCTCTTTGCAACGACCAGGACACATCCACATAGTGGACGTACTGACACATTACAGCACACACCATTATGGCACAATCCTCCCTGCAAGGTGTGACACATTGAAATCAATAATTTTAGTCAAACCATAAAAGTTCAACACACACTACAATTACAATGATGTGTCCATCGACATTCCATATAAGTAATACGTACAAGTCCAGCTTCTGTTACGGGCAATTCATGACCGACTCCAACGTAGTATCAGCAACTTATGTCATGACATCCTCAACCAGTCCGGAAATGGAGTCTTTCTGGATTTCAACAACGGTGTCCCTCTGTTACACAACCACACACACACATTCAACAACCAACACAATATGCACCCTCCCCGAAAAAAACCAAACAACATACACATAACAAGTTAAAACTCACCAAAAACATCGCTTCAGTGAAGTGTGTCTTCAATCCCAGCTCGGGGCCTCATGGAGTTGTAATGCTTCCATCCGCCCATCTCGGTGTCATAAACCACTAACGTCCAGTGCGATCTAAAACAAATCGGGAAATGAATGTAACGACAGTCCTTACTTGAAGCCAGATTGTCCAAAACAAACCTATCCCTTGCATTGGTATTGTCGCTCCGCAACATATCCTGCAATGTCATCAACCCGACTTCAGAAATTTCTCAGAAGCCACAGCATCATATCAAAACTAACTAAATAATTAACAACTCACAAGGTATATACTGCTAACAATGTATGACTTATCTGGAAACTCCACCCCAACTGCCAGGGTTTCTTGTTCCTCCATTAACAACACCGCATATGCGTAGATAACTTGCAACATACCGACATGCAATTTAATCATTACATACAATTACCAAGTGTCCACAATATACTAATATCCTCATAAATCAATCACTCACATTGCCACGCATTGATGCTGGACAGATGAGTGATTTCAAGTCCGTGAAATAAATGCACAAGTCATGTTTACCACCACCCCACATCACCGCTCTGTCAACAACAAACCAACCGTGTCAACACAACTGCATGCACATATCATGTCACAACCAATACATTATAGTTTAACATAGCTGTCGCCATATTCCGTGTATGAATTCTTTATTTTCTCTTTTTCCGTCACAATCATTATTTTCCACACTCCTAGTCAGTTGTTTATGTCAAACCCGGACCGCTTTCGACCACGTGTCTCCACCTCGTCCACATCAATCACATTTTCAGCTCGCCCACATTTGACTTTAAACCCCGTTACTTCCACCACATCACCTTTGTCCATAACGTTCGAGTTCGAAATTACTTTTCTTACAGTCTAGTACTCAAAATCAAGGTGTGAGTGTCCCTTTCTCACTTTACTCTTAATTTTCCTCACAAAAGAATTATGTCCACCATCTAGCGGAGTATCTGGTTGCATACTCGCTCTTACAACGACCACGTCAGGGACATGCGTACTTCCTGTTATCGTCAGCCTAACCAATGCCATTGACGGGTATACATTAGCTTCCCCATCACCTTCCCCGTCCTTTCCAATTGTAGCACTGTCACGCACTTCTACATTACCATGCCCTGCCTGCACATCCGACGAACCCCCATCCAACCAACCACCCCCCTCGTCACCCCTAACATCCACTCCACAAAAAGCTTGTGTAACATTGTGCACAGCTTGTTCAGCCAACTGGTCCTCAAGTCTACTTATCATCTTCCGTAACTCATAGTTCTCCTCAACCAATTTCCTCATTTCGCCGTCTTTAACTTTGAAAACGCAAGTGAAACCACCTACTATATCAACAACTTGTTTTTCTTTCAACCTTTTCAACTTCTCAACCTCTTCTTGCAACTTAATTACCATTGAATTTTTTAGTTTCACTTGTGTCTTAAGGGTTTCAATTTCATGTAATGCTTCTCCAAGTTTTACGTTCTCACTAACCTCGTGCGTCATAAGACTTGAACGGCTTACCGTCACGCCAACCCCCTGTTTGCCACGATTACCAATAACCATATTAGCTCGACTGTGAGTTGCATCGTCACTGCCACATACACCTAGTTTGGCACCAACTCTAACAACAAACATGTCGTCACTATCATTATTACCCACGCTCATATCATCATCGGTCCTGCCGTCCCCAACTACTGCATCAGTCCCACCATTACTATCACGTCCACCAACTTCCCTATTTGTATCTATATTTGACTCTGATCCTTCTTCGATATCTTCCCCCGCTATGATAACTTTCTCGTACGATTCACTTACAAGCCATCTAGGCATTACCTGCAACACATAAACTAACATAACAAACCAAAATTACACATGGAAAACCCAAACAAAATAGTGTTTTTCGAAACCATAGTTGACAACAAACACCATTAATACACATACCTGGAACCGTGATGTGGCTGTCAAATCGAACCCACGCGTCCTGGCCAACACTGTGCCTATGTTCCATTTCAAAAACCTAGGAAACATGATGGGTTTAGCGGTCGCCACAATGTCGATGTGCTCACACAACCAATACTGCGTTAATTCAAAACCAACCAACAGTCGACATAATGCAACACCCCAATCACAACAACATACACCACGATATTAGAATTAAGTTTTGAAGAAATAGTAAGTTTACAAACTAAATAATTCGTTTGTGTCAGTACATACCAGGAGGGCAATGACGCACCTAGTAACTTTCTCTGGTGTCCGGTAAAATTCCCGCACTGATCCCATTAAAGTGTTCAGAATTACGGTTGTCCAATCATACGTTTGCAATGTGTCCAAATTATCAATGTAACGCACAAACACCCAACTAATCGTCTCACCGGACGTTGAGAAAAACAATTTCACATAGAAATACAGACATAATAATTTAGCAGTGTCTTCCTCATCACGTACCGTTTTACCTTTAACAACATCATCAAGTAAAATTTTAATCAAGCTTGCAGTTATGCGGCCTACGCCACTACACCGTCGCTGTATGAAGTCCGAAGCCGGCCTTGTGCCTGGAGTAAGGTCGACATGTTAATCACCACATTGCAACCCAAACACCAACCTGATGTCCGCCTTCCTTAGTTTCACTGGCCGACCCCCAATGTAGAATAGCCCTGTTTGGTAGAGCTGTGGGAAAGTGCTTATAGCTTATGCCTAAACAGCTTATAGCTTATAACTTTCAGCTTAAGCTGATTTCCAGCTTATTCTTAAAGCATCTCCTGCCCCACTCAAAGAATAAACTGTTTTCTGACTTCCACAAAGCTATAAGCTATAAGCTATAAGCTAAACCAAACACATCAAAATAACTTAAATTAAGCTAAAAGCTGAAATAAGCTGAAATTAAGCTGTACCAAACAGGGCCAATGCATCGTCCTTCTGATTGAATGCCTTCAGAATCTTAACCACAAGATCGTCACATTTTCTGTACTCGTTAAAGTCCGGTTTGTTAATAACGATGGCTTCAAACATAAGCCAGAATGGCGTCTTTCGCAATTGACAGAAATATCCCTCATGCAACACTAATTCAAACACCACCTTAATCACCCCTGCAATGTTCGATCGGAAATTTATACGGTGAGTAACCCTCTTAGGTGACACACTTCTCGGGACAACATTTTGCGACTGTTTGAACAACACATGCCCTTGCATTTTAACACCAAGTTTCGACGATGACGAGCCACCCACTGCCTCTAACCGTCTACATTTAGAAGACCTAGTCCACGGGCTCCTCATCTGTGCAACTTCTTCAAATACAAACACAACATTATTAACTACATGTTATGAACATTACAAGAACACGTGTCACAACTAACTTTCACATCACTAAAACAAACACATATTTTCGGCACCACGAATCAAACATTACATTACAGTTCACAAAATCAACTATCCAAACTCATGTAAAATAAACTTTTAAATTAGTCCAACATGCACTTCAAGTTGACAACAATTCAATTTCCAACCGTATAACTCAACCACTAATTACCAAAAATTCACTGTACATGTAACATATCTCAGAACCACCTAATCAATGTTATACATCTGGCACACCCGTGCCACCAAACTTCATGTCGTCTAAACAGTGTAGACACCCACCAACCATCACCCTCAACAAAATAAGTGACACATACATTTATTCGTCATGGCACACACACTATGTCCCAATAAATAACAAAACCACAATGTATACATCATGCCCCTAATAATATAAACAAAGTGCAAACAACAAAAACCCCACATCAATACATATAATTTGTTTGTACAACACTATGTGCCTCAAAAGGCAAACATCAAATTAAACCCATATTACATCTTAACATAGTGTGTGGGCCGTGGTGTGGACCCAACACATGTCTGTTACTACATTGTCTCAATGCGCACATCCAATGTTGTGTCCATCACAAAAGCCCCCAAAAAACATAAAAAACAAAATAGCAGTATGCATTCATCAGAACACAACCCAAATCCCATGTATATGCTCAAACAATGACTAATTTAACACATATATGTTTACAATCGAACAGTCCAACATGACATAGACACGCTACACACACACTCGAGTGCCACACACCTCTCGCACAAACATCATCCAAACTCTTACATGCGATATACGCATGTTGAAACCCCCAACGTTTAACCCTACAAAAATGAAGGTTCAATGAATATAGCTTATGCTTGTTTGTCATTTTCGCAAGTTGATCGATTCGTTAGGTCAACCCTCCGTAGAAAAAATCATCTATCCACCACCGTACAGTGTAAACCCTAAAAAACGTCTACAACCACCAAAACCCAAAATACCCATAACCACCTCACAATCAATTGTCAACAACGTCAGTCAATTTCAAAACGCCAAACCCCTAAGATTCACACAATCGTTCAAAACAAAATCACAAAAACGACAACTACAAAATCGAAGGGATTTGCCGACCTTCCGGTTCCGAAAATTGAGTGACCCAAATTGGGAATGCCATATTACACAACGGACACAAACGACAGGTCGAGTTGCAACTGGTCCGCTGTAACACCGTCACACATGTGCCAACCAATAAAAGCTACTATAGCCTTTTTCCTAACGTGACACCCAAACACCTCCCACAACAAACTACGTACCATCAGCATATAAAGAGGCATTTTAGTAAACACACATTCATTAGGACCAAACAGTCTAATAAATATCTTCCAGGACTACATGGATCACCTTTTGACATTTCAGGATTTATTCGTAACTTGCCCTATTTTCTAACTTTACATTATTAAGTTGTTTTGACTATTTGTTGCTACTTTAATGTTGGAGGAATTGGATAATTATGAATTTATAATGGATGGTTTAGTTGGCGTTTTGTTAAAAAAAAAATTTACCCCTTGTAATTTTTTTTAAGCATTGAAATTTACTTAAATCAAATTGAGACGAAGACATTTAGATTTTGTTTCACCATTAGGATTTGGATGATGAAATATTGATTAGGATTTAGTCCTAATTTAATATTTAATTTTCCAAATTTTGGGACGTGGCAACGTAGCAGTGCCAAATAGCAGGGATGCCCAGATTAATTCGTAATCGGCAGTTGAGTGCTATGATGCCCATAAATATTCGGTAGAAGTTTACATTCGGTTGTGAGAATCAAGCCCCAATAACGAAGAACAGTTCGAAGAAAAAGGTGAAAGGAAAATTGCACTCCACCTTTGGCAATAGCTAACAACAGAAACACTATGGTACTAGTGGCCGTTCTCTTTATGTCCACCACCATATGTGCGATGAGCTCTATTCGAATGTCATCAGGAATAGAATAATGGCGGTGAAAAACGGCTACCTTGCTCTGAGCAAGGCTTTCAGATAGTTTGCCGTGGAGATGTTGAAGAATGGACAAACTAGAGGCAAAAAGGTGGATCAAAGTTAAAAATTTAATAAAAGCATAAGTAAGATGAAAATTAAGGTTCAAAAGACTTACAAGATCAAAACAAGGAGTGTCTGAACAAATGAGGGCTACCACAGTTGCAATCAAGTGGTAGAACCTGAAGGGGTAGAGAAATGACGCCTTTTCAAAAATGAAAGGGAAGAGACGGTAGATTTTTAAAAGCGCAATAAATGTGGAGCCAAGAGAGAGTGAAGAGACGAGAAGCTTTACATATTCTCCATCGAGTCCCATCTATCAGGTCAGGTGTGATAGCGTGTCCATCACGCGTCCAAATTTCTAGGCGTAAGGCATGATTGGTTTCAAATATTCGTATGATGCCAGTCCGACAGGAGTTGACCACGCAGCCCACTCAGCATATGAGTTAACTAAGTGCTCGGAGGGAAATTGTGGGAGCCAAGTAATAACAAACCTAAAATGGCTAACAGAGTACAACCAAGCCCATCTTGGATGGGCCAAACGAGGCCAAAGCCCAATGGACTAAAAATCATAGCCGAATAGACACAGAAGCATGATGAGGAGCACGCCGAGTAAAAGGTACATAGGCTATACGACTGAGTTGAGTATATTGGATAAGTTGGCCAGACCATGTCAGGCGAATCCAGGCTATCCCTCTCTAAAGAGTACAGTAGAGATATAGGTTCTGACAAAGTGATGATGAGGGCCTAAGCTACAAAGGAGGAAAATCTCTACAAAAGGGAGAAGGGATGAGAAAAAAGGTATGTGCAAAAAAATTGTATCCTAAGAAACCCAAAAAACTACTCTTTCAATAGACGCTAACTTGCTCGTCTGAGTGCTAATTCTGGCACCAGCGACCAGAGTTTTATTTTTGTTTCAGGTGACAGCCAGAAAAATCTTTCAAGGGCTTGTTTGAATTGAAGAAGTATTCCAAACTATTTCACCACAAGGTTCTTACTTAAATTTAACATATAATTAAATGTGCAAAAAAATTACACGAAAATGTGTTTTGTGTCGGTACGTGTTGCCAATAATATTTTTTTCTAAGTATTATGTGATAAATACATGTATTATAATTCAATTAGTAAAATTAAAACAAATAAATTTGAATAAATTATAAAAATTACATTGTCTAGACCATAATTGTAACCCTATGAAGTTTTTTTTGGAGAGGGTCTTTGCCTTTTGCTTTCCCTTTCTTTCCTTCCCATCCTCTATTTCTACATTTTTTCACCCATATCTTATTGAAAAGACTTACATTTTTTAATGTGATTTTTTTGTTATGGTGATAAATTTTAGTATTTTGAAATAAATATTTTTAAAATTTCAAGGGTCTTTGCCTTTTGCTTTCCCTTTGTCTCCTTCCCATCCTCTATTTCTCCAATTTTTTCACCCATATCTTATTGAAAAGACTTACATTTTTTAATGTAATTTCTTTGTTATGGTGATAAATTTTAGTATTTTGAAATAAATATTTTTAAAATTTCAAATTATATAAAATTAAAATTACATTTGGAATTTTCCTTCAAAAAATTTTTAAGTTTCAAATTAGTTATGACTTAAATATAGCTAAATATCTTAATAATTATTTTTTTGGGACTTTCTATGCAAAGATTTTTAAAATTTTAAATTATTTATATGATAAGTTGGAGCAATATTTTCATGCCACTTGTATTTCTAACTTTTAAAATTTAAAAAAAAAAAAAAAGAGAAAAAAAATTAGATTAATACTATGAAATTCTTAAAGATTCTTTGACAAAATGTCTCTTTGATATAATATAGATAGCAGTAAAATGAATAATTTATATTTATTCGTGATATCGAATAAGAAAAATATCATATATTATATTGATATATTAATTGAATTTATATAAATTTATCTGTGCATAGTACAAATTTTTCTTGAATTTTTTTTTTTTAAAAATAAATAACCAAGAAAGGTGGGAAAAAAGATATGAAAAAAAGAAGAAGAAATAATTTGAAAAATTACTCATAAATCTCATTTGGAGAAAAATTGTTCTATTTAATCCTATAAGTTTTCTTTCAAACCAATTAGTCCTTTTTTTATTTTAGATATGTTGTATTTTGTTGATTTGGGGGTTTGAAAGTTTACTTGTTTGCCTTTGTGTGTGATTTTGTTTGGATTTTTTCCTAATGTTGGGTGTGTGCGTAGGTAAGGTAGGTTTTTACGTTTCTTTTTTTTTTTTTTTTGGTGGGGATTTAGTAGAGTGATTTATACGTGGATGACGTTACCCCGTTTGTGGTGTTATTAGTGCGGTGTTTGTCCCTATTGTAACATTGATATTATAATATTGACATTAATTAACATCTAAACGTAACACTAATGTAACATATAAAAAAAACTCATTATTGTACTTTTTCCAAACGTAACACTCCAATATAACATACAAAAAAAATTTCATAGTGTAACACTCTAAAATAACACACAAAAAATTTTCTTATCGTAACACTCTAATGTAACACACAAAAAAACTCCTTAGTGTATTTTTTCCAAACGTAACACTCTAATATAATACATAAAAAAAACTTCTTAATGTAACAATCTAATATAACACACAAAAACTCCTTAGTGTAACACTAACATATAAAAAAACTTCTTGATGTACTTTTTATAAATGTAACACTCTAATATAATACTTTAAAAAAATTCCTTAGTGTAACATTTTAATATAGCACACAAAAACTCCTTAGTGTAACATTCTAATGTAATACACAAAAAAACTTCTTAGTGTACTTTTTCTAAACATAACACTTCAATATCTCCAAAAAAAAATTCTTAGTGTAACACTTTAATGTAACACACAAAAAAACTGTTTGATGGACTTATCCCAAACGTAACGCTTCAATGTAACACATAAAAAAAAAAAAAAAAACTTCTTAGTGTACTTTTCCTAAATATAACACTCTAATGTAACATTAAAAAAAAAAAAAAAAGAAAGAAAAGAATGTGAGATTCTTCAAACCATTCCAAAAGGAGTACAAATATTCCTTAGTAAGTTTTGAACAAATGTATAATTTCAAACTGTAAATGTTACGTTTGAAAAACATACACTAAATAGTTTTTTTAGTTGTAACGCCCTCAAATAGAGTGAATAATCCATCCCACGAGATTCATGAATATAATATAAAATGTTATACTTTCATTCATCAGAGTTTATATTACAAGAGATATTACATGCATTACACTTTCATAAATGTTCATTCTGAAACTACAGCATGTAACACTAGTTGATTTCAACAAAATAAATGTCCTATGGGTTTACATCTTTTCAAGATATCACTTGGTTACAACAAAAAGAGTCCTAAGCTTTATACATGTAAAGCCCTTGAATAAACATTTAACACAGAAGTAATAAGACAAAGCGTCCAGCCCTTAAGTCCTCCCAAGTTACGTCCTTGGAGGATGCATGCCATATGTACTTGAAAATGGTTTTTCAAGTAGGGTGAGGCAAAACCCAGTAGAGATAAACTAACACAATATATGAGATTTAACTGAGATATAAATGTCAAATAAAAGTCTAATACTCAAGGCCAACTTACATTCTCCCCATTACCATTCAATATTGATAACCACATCTTAATCCATTTCCATTCATTCATTTCAAGTCAATTCATAAGTGTAGTTCCTTATCATTTAAACAATCCCAAATGAGACTACAACTCATTCGTTCACAATTCAATAACAATAATTATTCAAACATTTCAATCTTCTTACCATTTTACGGATCCTCGTCTGGGGGAATCAGCACCCAAATATACACATATAAGGTTTCGAGACTTTCACCCTAGACACTCCAGCCAACTTAATTTAAAATAGAGTTCGTCTATTATCTCCCCCCAAACAATGGAGTACATTCCCTATCTCCTCCCAAACAATAATACATAAACAATGACTATCCAAATCACATATTCAATGGTTTAATCAAACTGTCATATTCAATGACATAATTCAAATGACCAATTTCAATTCACTTAGTCCTCATACAGTTTCTACAACAATCATAGCTATCCTCCACCGATAGCCCAAAACAGATATTTCTAAACTGATGTACGATTTATCAAATAGATAATTTATCAAATTTTTCATAAGTGAGTGATTTATCAAATCCAACTACACCATTCATTCACACATCCTCCCAATTTCATATTTCCTATATCAATTTCATTATTTATACGAAATAATTATTTAACACAAATTAGGGCAATTTTTTCCCTTTTCGAAATATCAATCCCAAGTCCAAATTTCATTATTTTTACCCATATAAGCTCATATTCAATACCTTATATATATATATATATATATATTCGTGGAGCCCAATATAGAAATCCTTTTTTTAAATTTTGGACCCAAATCCTAACTTCATCCAAATCCTCCCAAATTCCACCACTTAGACAAAATGACAAATACCTAGGTTAAAAACCATATCAATGTGTAGAATGTCCTTACCTCAAGTGTAGAAGCTCAAAGGAGATGATGAAGAACTTTAAAAATGCACAAAACCAAACTTGGTTCGGATAGAAGGGAAGCCCATAAGATACTCCACATTTTTCTCAAAGGAAGTAGGGTAGTGGTGTTTGGATCAAAGAGTATTTGTAGAGAGAGAGAGAGAGAGAGAGAGAGAGAGAGAGAGAGTGCCGGATTAGGGTTTCTTGCAAAAAGGAAATCAAAAAGTAATATAAAACTCCTCTACTGTGAACTGATATATGCGACCTTCGCTCAAGCGAAGAAGTTGTTGCTCGAGCGACCAGACACGACAAGTGGCCTCGCTCGAGCGCAAGAATCGTCGCTCGAGTGCAGAATGCAAAGCTTCAAAAGTTTCACAGACGCATACGCTCGCTCGAGCACCAGAAGCCTCGCTCGATCGAAGAACTCCACCTTTCCAGAAATTCTGCGTCTGGAAAAAAAAAACCTGAGAACTCTCAAATCTCACTCGAGCGCAAGAAACCTCACTCGAGCGAAGAAGCAAATTTCACAAGGCTCACTCGAGCGCAATAAGTCTCGCTCGAGCGAAGAAGTCAAAAATCTGGGCATCAACAATCTAGATCAACTAACAACCAACCTGTTCCATACACGCTCAACATGTTTCAAAACTCAAATTCAAAGAGTTAAAGGAGGAAAACAAAATATGGATACAGTATTAAACTACGAAACCCGAGTCCGGAATATAACAAAGGTCGAGTCAAAACCGGGATCGCTATATTAGTATTTTTGTGTGTTACATTAGAGTATGTTACATTGGAGCGTTACGTTTGAGATTACACTGATTGAAGTGTTATGATTGGGAAAAGTACACCAAGGAATTTATTTATTTATTTATTTATTTTTACATTAGAGTGTTACATTTGGGAAAAATATACCAAAGAATTTTTTTGAGTGTTACGTTGTTATGTTTGGAAAAAGTATATCAATAAATTTTTTAGTGTGTTACATTGAATGTTACGTTATTGGAATGTTACATAAAGTTTAGATTTTTGTTTGTAATGTGTGATTTGTTCTAAAATGAGTAAAAATTCAAAACTTCTATAGTGCAAATTGCCTAAATGTGTAATTTTATATTTTTAGAAAATCACTTTTATCCCTAAAAAATTAAACTCAAGTATGTAAGTGACTATCTTTTTATATAATTTTCACTTTAATGGGACATTTGGGTTTATAAGAAAAAAAGAAGGACTAAATCGTTCATAAAATCACATTTTAAAATATATTGACGTTTCACCCAAGAATTTTATAGCTTTTAAAATGAAAAATTTTCCTTACAAAAAAACAAATAAATGGAGAAAATATATATAAAAATATTCTTTCATTTTTTTTTTCATCTGCCCTTGTTGTGTTTCTATATTTAAGCATTTAATATTATAATGGCCTCAATGGAAGTTTGACTTCTAAGTTATACTAACTTTTAAACTTTTATAAATGACTTAGCACAATATTTATTTCAAAATTTAAAAATATTAGGCTGGGCAAGTCACCAGAGCTATGGCCACGGGTAATGGAAGGAAATTAATGTTTCATATCATTTATCAATAATTGGTCTTGTACTATTTTTTAAAATATAACAGAAAAGTAATGAATCCTACTACCTGACCAGTAACAATTAAATTAAGACTTGTTTGGAAATATCACTTTTAATTTAAAAGTCGAAAAATTATTTAAAAAATCAAAAAAATCAATAATTTATATCAAAAAATTAAATATTTTATTTTCTCTATTTTTTGCATATATTTTTATAAAAGTTAAAAAGTCATCTGAAGCATGTTATTTTTGACATCATATTTTAACTAAAAAATTAAAAAATTACAAAAAATATATATTCCCAAACGAGGCCTAAAATATTAAAAAAATTTATTCTGAAAACTCTTAACAATTTCTTAAGTATAAGCGGGTGGAAGAGCACAAGAACCCATACCCAACATACGACCAATCATAAATTCCACATTAATAGTATTAATTTTTCCATAAACAATAAACATAGATTGTTGTTAAAATTAAAGTATTAGTTTGTTTAAACAACAATTAGGCAGTGTCATTCATTAGAAAATGTGAGGGAGTAATGAGTTCAAGTTTATATGTGCATAACACCAATAAAACCAATAACATAAATGAATTGACTAATTTGTTATCGTTATTGATAATAGAGGTTGTTATTTGTCGGCTGTCATGAGAAAGTATAAGCAGTAAGGTAAGAAATATAGGACAGTGTGATTGTCACTATTATATTGAGAGAAATCGTATAGGTATATGAGAGTGTGAGAGATATAAGATAGATTATTTTCTTAATTATACAGAAAAAGTGAAAATGTAAGAGAAATTACGTTTTTTATTTTAAGAAATGTAAAGTTTTAGGAGAGACGTGAGGTTTAATAGACTATTTATTTATTTTTAAAATTAATAAATAAATAAAAAACCGTACATATGAGTGTGAGAGATGCTAGACAAATTATTATTATTTTTTTATTATAGAGAAATAGAAGAATGTGAGAAAAATTACATTTTTAATTATAGAAAAAATGTAAGAGAAATTACTTTTTTTATTTTAAGAAAAGTAAAATTTTAGGAGAGACGTGTGGTTTAATAGATTATTTATTTATTTTTAAAATTGATAAATAAATATAATTAAAAAAAACGTACATATGAGTGTGAGAGATGCTAGACAAATTACTTTTTTATTTTTATTTTTTATTATAGAGAAATAGGAGAATGTGAAAAAAATTACATTTTTAATTTTATAGAAAAAGTGAAAATGTAAGAGAAATTACTTTTTTTATTTTAAGAAAGGTTAAATTTTAGGAGAGACATGTGGGTTAATATATTATTTGTTTGTTTTTAAAATTGATAAAAGAAACTGTACATATGAGTGTGAAAGATGCTAAACAAATTACTTTTTTTTCTTTTTTCTTTCTATCTTCTTTTTTTTTTTTATAGAGAAATAGGAGAATGTGAGAAAAATTACCATTTTTATTATAGGAAAGGCAAAATTGTAGGACAAATATGTGGGCTTATAAATTATTTATTTATTTTTAAAATTAAAAAATCAACATAATTAGGTTGAAGTTTTAGAGCCCTCATGGTTAGAAACTCTCTTTTACTTATATAATATATAAATATAGATAGATAGATATATAGATTTTAGAGTAAAGGGAAAATTAGGAACACTAACTAGTATATCAATTAACCCACATCACTCATGCTAAGTAGTTGGATCCACATGTATACCTTATGTCTTAATTAATGTGGTAATTAGTATACTAATTAGTTTTTTTTTTGGGTGGTATTATACATTTAATTTATAATATATAAATTGTATTAATTCATTTCTCAATCAATAAAAACTATTTGATTTGGTTCTCCAACCTAACCCCGTTTATAAATGTCATTACACTACAAAAAAATATATTTTTGGTGACTAAAAAAAATTTAGTCGCCAAAAGTTACGGAATTGGCTACCAAAAATAATATTAGTCGGCAAAAGTCAAATATTTAGCTACTAATTTTTTTTAGTCGGGGAATATTGATTATTGGCGACTAAAAAAAATTTAGTAGCTAAAAATATTACAATTGGCGACTAATAAAAATTTTAGTAGCTAAAAATATCATAATTGGCGAGTAAAATAAAATTTAATAGCCGTAGAGCTAGTTTTAGCTACTAAAATTGTTTAGTAGCCGAATGAAAAGAAAAAAAATTATTTTTCATCTTTGACGACCAAAAGTTTGGTCGCCAAAAGTATATTTTCAACGACAAAAAAATATTTTTGTCGCCGTATAGTTAGCTTTAGCTACTAAAATTGTTTAGTAGCCGAATGAAAAGAAAAAAAAATAGTTTTTATCTTTGGTCGCCAAAAATATATTTATAGCGACAAAATAATATTTTAGTCGCCAAAAACCTAAAACATGTGGAGGGAGATTTCAAATTTCAGACAGATTAAAAATAATTAGCGACTAAAATATTTAGTCACGAATGAATATTAATTATATTTGTATTTTGTTTTCAATTGAAACCGTGGGTAAATCAATTCCCCTTTCTCCTCTCTCTCTAGCGAGAAGAGAGACCCACCATCTTCTCACTTCTCTCATTGACCTCCAAATCGTGGGTGTTTTGACATGAATGATATTGTGTATAAAATACAATAAATGTTTTTTCTTTCTAATATTTGATTCATAAAATTTATTCTGGCCCAAAAGGGAGGGCTTTTCCCCATTCTATGAATGGGATGGCTATGAGAAATTGTCGAACAGCAAATAGACTGTTTATTAATTTTCGATAGATTGGGTAACAAATATTTTTTTTTTCTTTTTTGCAGTTTGCTGACATTAGTTCGAGGGCCTCAGAAAAAGGAATCGGCCCATATACTGGACAATGGGAACAAATTGATACCAATATGAGATGGCTGCCCAAAATTAATGCAATATTTGTAATCTCTCTCTCTCTCCACTACAGCTGCAACTACGACTTAGCTTTTTTCCACTAGTGGGGCCAATTTTATTGCTAATGGCTGTTTAGGTTGAGGACCCTTTTGAGCAACCAGATAACACGGCTAGGACTGTTAGCATTAGACATCTAATGAGGATATCGGAAGCATTTCAGGGAACCCATTATGCACTTATGTATGGAATTAAATTATGTTAAACATCTAACGAGGATATTGGGTATTAAATTTGGTTAATCCTCTATTATGTATGGAATTAAATTATTGAGATTGGATTATACGTGGTTCGTATGGAATTTGTATTACATTTAGAATTGGATGTTGAATATAAATTTTTTGGATGGTTGGAAGTAAAATGTGTGCACGTTGTTGAATGGTTGATAATATATTCAGTATTGATGGATTATATTGTTTACATAGGTACAGGTTACACTAATAATGAATACAAGTGGTTCAGAAATTTAAAAAAAAAAATTAATATAGTATTTGACGACTAAATATGTTGGTAGCAAAAAATGTAAGCAACTGTTTTTGCAACCAATAATTTAGTAGCAAAAAATAACTAAATGGGTTTTTGCGACCAAACCACATAGTAGCTAAAACAAATCAGAATGAGGGAAGTTTAATTGCCAACTAAATATTTTAGTCACTAAAAAACGACATCCTTTGGCGACTAAAGTGTTTGGTCGCTAAATGTATGTACTCTATTAGCGACTAAAAGTTTAGTCTCTAATAATTTAATTTAGTTTTATGTGAGACCTTTCGGCAACTAATATTTTAGTTGCCAAAAGATACTTTTGCCGACTAACCAAAGTTTAGTAGCCAAAAGTTCAATTTCGGCCATCAATAATTTAGTCACCAAAAGATCACCTTTCCCCGACTAACTATTGTTTAGTAGCCAAATGTTTAACTTTCGGCGATCAAAAATAGTTTAGTCGCCAATACTATCGCCGACAAGGTATAGGCGACGAACTTGGAGACAAAAAAATTTAGTCGCTAATTAGATTTGGCGACCAAAAATTTTGGTCCCCAAAACTGTCATTTCCTGTAGTGTTACAAGTATGGATAAATATGAGAATTCAATTCAATAAATTACGCATTTAGTCGCCAAAATATGCAATATGTATTATTTTCCTTTCATAATATTTAAATTATATCAATTTAATTTTTATAAAAGGTGTCTTGATTTGATTCCTCAATATAATTTCTTTTCTTTTTCTAGACAAAGCTTGAAAAATAAGTAAATACACATCATCAAAAATAATAAAAAAAAAAAAGTTAACATATCGTTGAGCAGAAATATTCTCACAAAATGTAATTTTTGCAATGCCAATGTTTTAGTCACTCAAAACTTACTTTCCATGATAAATGTGATCCTCATCTCTAATTTTTTTAATCGACAATTTTTTACTTGAGAAAAATGTTTTTCTTGCGTTATCCAATATGTTTTTATTTATAGTAACATATATACATTGAAATAATTAGAGGCTGAACTTTGAGTCTTGAGAGATGGTCTGAACTTGGCAATGAAGAGGAATATTGTTGATTTGAAAGTTGAAACCGATGCCCAAATTCTAAAACTTATCATTCTGGCAAAAACAAATGAGTTTCACCATTTGAACAATTTCATCTCTAATTGCAAGTACTTCTTGAATCACGTATGAGTGAACACAATTAACCGTGTTTATCGTGAATCCAACTTTTATGTGGACATTCTTGCTAACTGATGAGGTATCGGTTCCCGGGTGGATGGGTCGGACCGGCCCAGGCTCTTCAGGCTCCGGCTCAAGAAGGAGACTCCGTCAGATGACCTGTATGCAAGTTCGGGGGGGGAACGGGGTAGTCCCCCAGTGAACCCTCCGGTGCAAGAATTAGTAGAGCAGAGTATGAAAAACTGTATATCGAGAGATCAAGAGAGAGATAACTTCACCTTTTTCTTTCCTCTTATCCTTGCTTATATTCTTTTGTCATCATTTTTCCTGTCTCCTGTGACGTGCTTTTTTCGCCGAAAGCCTGTGCCATAGCTCATCTTGTTTAGGGTGATGGAGGCTCTGTTCCGGCGGGGAGTGCTGTTGTAATAAATGCTGTGATGGGTCGCATTAATGGTGATGTGTTGTGATAATAACTCTGCAGATCTTTGTCTGCTGATGTGGCCCGTGTCCCACCTGCCGTGTGCCTAAATGCCGTTGGCCCTTCATGTCTAGGTGGCCTCCAGCTGTTCTGGGCCTTGTCAACCGGGTTGTGCCATTGGCCCCAAGCGATGGGTTCGGGGTGGTTTGCCGTGGGCCGTATGCCTTGTGGGCCTATCCATGTCAGTAGTCCCCCATTTCCGAGTGCAGCTTTAGACCAACGAAGGGAATAGTAAGAAGGGAGAGAAGTGTGAAACGAGTGGAGAGGCCGACTGGAAGGTGTGCCGACTGCGAAGATAGCCGAGCGGGAGAGGTCGACCGTGAGGCGGGCCGACCACGAGGGTGGCCGAGCGGGCGGGGTCGACCGTGAGGCGGGGCGACCACGAGGGTGACCGAGCGGGAGAGGTCGACCGTGAGACGTGCCGACCACGAGGGTAGCCGAGCGGGAGGGGTCGGCCGTGAGGTGTGCCGACCAGGGCGGCGTGGAGTTCGAAAAGGTGCTGATGTGAAAATGGAAAAGACAGGGTAAGGGGAGGGGACAGTGCATCGTGGCCACACACGTGGCAGTGTCGTGGGGGAAGATGAAGCGTTGGGGCAGGAAATGAAGCGATAGGTCACGGGGGGTTTTGAAAAGGCGGTTTTGGCGGTTGATTTGAAAGGTTTTGAAACGGGCGAAAATTAATGTGGATCCGTGGAATACGGGCAAAATCGTAGGTTTTAGGTATAATGCGTTTGAAATATCCAACTCCTTCACGGCGTGCGACATATCTGTGTAGCATTCTCTCAACTTTCTTGTGTCTGCGTCAGAAGTGTTTTGTGAGCAAGCCCTAGAAATGGCACAAGAAGGAGTAGTTAACGTGAGGGTAGACCCGTTGGGGGACGATGATGGGGAGGAGTTAGCAGCGCAGTACAGGACAGAGGCATCGGCCGTTATATTGGCCCCAAAGCCATTAAACCAGGTGGAGTCGGGGCAGTGGCACACTAAGGCGAACAGATCCACACTCACGGTGGCGGATTTGGAGGCGATTAGGGAGCGATACCAGATTCCGGCGGAGGTAGATTTACGGTTGCCGACGCCAGAGGAAAGGCCGTCTATGGTGAAGCCAGGGGAGTTTTCCCTGTACGAGGAGGCGCTGAAAGGGGGGCTGAGGCTGCCATTGCCTCAAGTGGTGGTTGATGTGCTAAATCGCCTGGAGGTAGCGCCGGGGCAGTTGATGCCCAATGCGTGGAAGATTCTGATGGCTTGTGCGAGTGCGTGGCCTAAGGCGAATGGAGGAGAGGCCATGACGATCGACGAGTTCTTCTCATGTTACAAAGCGTCGGGGCAGCAGGAAACGTGGGTCACCCTACAGGCGGTGATGGGCAGGGGGTTGGTGGCAGGGCTGCCTACGTCGATCAAGGGGTGGCGGCCACGGTGGTTTTTCGTGTCAGTTAATGGGGGGATGGGTGTGCGCACCATCTGGAAGGTGCCAAATCGGTCGATGGAGTCTAGGCTGGGGGTGGTGGCGGAAGAGAGGGTGAAGAAAGTGAGGGAGTGGAGAGAGAGAGAGAAAGCCAGATGGGACGATCTTGTCCAGCCGTCTGCACTGTTTGAGGCGGGGTTGGGACCGCAGCCGAAAGGTGGAGACCTCGGCCGGGGGGAGTTGGAAGAGAGGAGAAGAGTACAGGAGATGGAGGATCGAGCCATTATGGCCAAGGCTGCGAAGTTAATAGAGGCGCAGAGGGACCGACCGGCTGAGCCGCTCTCGCGGGAGAGGATCCGACCACGCCCTAGGCCTTTGGGGGAGAAAGACTTGGGCAGCTTTGAGCCTCTTCCGCCGCCTGTAGACCCTGTAAAGGAAAAGGCCAGAGGGGGGGTGACGGTCATGAAGAAAAAGAAGGAGAAGAGGAAGAGGGGGGCCCCAGAGGAGGCTGCAGAGGAGTCTGGGGCCAAGAGAGCGAAGGTGGCCCCAACGGATGCAGAGGTCCCTGCGGCAAAGGACGCCCCAGAGGAAGTGGAGATCATCCCAACGGTGGAGGTTGTGGAGGTGGGTCCACCAGTACAAGTGGAGGCTGGGGTGGGGGAGGCGGCGCTGAGTGGGAGGGAACAGGTTCAAAGGAGGCCCGACCCCCAGGAAGGGGGGGTTCGTGTGGCCACGGCTATTTATCATGCGCGCGCGGTAGCTGGGAGGATGGAGGGAGAAGAAGGCCCAGCCAGGGCGGGAGCCGACCGCCTGGTGAAGATTGTGGACGAAGGAGCTCTGCGCGCGGCATCTGGGTATGGTGAGGCCGACCTGCTGAGGGGGTTATGCTCCGCCCAAATGGAGGTGACTACCTTGGCGGGGGCTCTTCTCAGGAAAGTTGGGGCCGCCAAGTTGAAGGCTGAGGAGGCCAGAGCCCAGCTGGCCAAGTTGAGGAAGGACAGTGCCTACTGGGAGACTGCCTATGCCGACCTGCCAGCAGTTAAGTTGGAACTGGAGGACACACGCCGTAAGGTTGTGTCGCTGGAGTTCCAACTGGCTGGTGAGCAGAAAAAGTTGGAAGAGTCCGAGAAGGCCTGCGCGGTGGCGGTCGAGAGGCACGAGGAGGCTATGACCAGCAATGAAGAGCTGGTCAGGCAGAAGGATGAAGCGGACTCCAGAATTGGAGACCTGCTGAAGGAGCTGGGGGAGGAGCGCACCAGAGCAGAGGAGGACAAGGGGAGGCTTCTGAGGGAATGGGAGAGGGAGAAGGCGAAGATGGCGGCGGAGCTAGAGAGTCTGAGGAAGGGGATGGAAGAGGAGAGGGCGACGGCAGCTGCTGGAAGGGTGGCTCTGCAAAGGGAGTTGGACGAGGAGAGGGCGAAGGCGGCGTCTGAAAAGGCGGCCTACCCTGATCTATGCGTCGCAGCAGTGGAGCAGTATAAAGGGTCCTCCGAATTTCAAATGGTGGTGGATGCTGCTGTCGCCAGGAGTCTGGCTGGTCAAGAGCCTGGGGAGGTGGGCCCGTCAAGGAAGACTGCTGGAGGTAGGACAGAATCAGAGGTGATTGAAAGCTTCAAGCAGTCCGACTTCTATAAGCATGAAATGGCCGAGTACTGGGACAGCGGTTGGAAAATGTTCAAGCGTAGAGCTGATGAGCTGTTTCCAGACTTGGACCTGAGTAGTGTGACAATAGGCGAGGATGATGTGGCCCAGACCCCCCTGGACGAAGGCGTTGAAGAAGAGGATCTAGCATCCAGCGAGGAAGAGTAGCCAAGGAGAAGAAGGGCTGGGCGTGCTTTGTGGGGTTTGGTTAAGTGTATACATTGTAATTTTTGTTCATTGTTTTTTTATTTATTTATTTATTTTTTTTACATTGTAATTCGATGAGTGAATGAATAAATAAATGAAGGGTTTGGTTAAGATGAATTTGTGTACGAATGTTATTTTGTGTCTGTTGGCAGCTGACTGTTTGTGCAGCAAAAATGAATAAAAACCTTGTGCAGTAAAAATGAGTAAGAAATTTTGTGCAGTAAAAGTCCACAAATGAGGATAAAGGGTAAGTTACAAGTAGTAGCTAGACAGTTAAGGGTAAATTTGAAAGTGAATGTGAAAAATGTAAGTGTTATGAGGAGGTTTGGAAACGGACGAGTGAGAGTGTAAACATGAAAGTGAGAGTAAGTAAGTGTTATGGGGAAGTTTGAAAATGTGACCAAGTGTGAAAAATGTAGCCTTGTTTGGTTTTGGAGTGCTCGGTCGAGTGTTCAGTCTAGCTGGGGCTTTGAAGTGCTTGGTCTGGCCGAGGCCTTGAAGTGCTCGGTCTGGCCGAGGCTTTTGAGTGCTCGGTCTGGTCGAGGCTTTGAAGTGCTTGGTCTGGCCGAGGCCTTGAAGTGCTCGGTCTGGCCGAGGCTTTTGAGTGCTCGGTCTGGTCGAGGCTTTGAAGTGCTTGGTCTGGCCGAGGCCTTGAAGTGCTCGGTCTGGCCGAGGCTTTTGAGTGCTCGGTCTGGTCGAGGCTTTGAAGTGCTCGGACTGGCCGAGGCTTTGAGTGCTCGGTCTGGCCGAGGCTTCGAGTGCTCGGTCTGGCCGAGGCTTTTGAGTGCTCGGTCTGGCCGAGGCTTTGAAGTGCTCGGACTGGTCGAGGCTTTGAAGTGCTCGGACTGGCCGAGGCTTTGAGTGCTCGGTCTGGCCGAGGCTTCGAGTGCTCGGTCTGGCCGAGGCTTTGAAGTGTTCGGACTGGTCGAGGCTTTTGAATTGCTGTCGGTGGCAATGTTATGGGATCGTCATACAAACATTTGAATTATGAAAGTGTAGATCTGCAATCGGAATTTGCGTTATATATAAAGAAAAGGGGAATACAACAATATTGGTAATACGAAAATATGAACTTATTGAAAGTAACGCTTCAAATGTTCTGCATTCCAGGGATGGGGCAGGTCTCGGCCTTCCATGTCTTGGAGTCGGTAAGTGCCTGGTCGTGGTCGGGCTTTGACGATGTAGGGGCCCTCCCATTTGGCTGCCAGTTTGCCCTCGGCTGGATTCTTTGTGGCGAGAGTCACTTCTCGTAAGACAAGATCCCCCACAGAGAACTCTCGAGGTCGGACTCGGCGGTTGTAGTGTGTTCTCATTTTCTGCTGGTAAGAAGCCAATCTGACAGCGGCGGTTTCTCTGAGCTCTTCGACTAGATCGAGGTGTGTTCGATGGAGCTCTTCGGCTGAGGCCAGATCCGGATGTAAAACCCTAGGAGTGGGGAGGCCGACCTCTACCGGGATAACCGCCTCAGTGCCATATGTTAAGCGAAAAGGGATTTCGCCGGTGGGGGTGCGAGCTGTGGTTCGGTAAGCCCAGAGTACATTGGGCAGTTCCTCGGCCCAAAGGCCTTTAGCAGCTTCGAGCTTGGTTTTGATGATTTTGAGAAGGGAACGGTTGGTGACTTCAACTTGGCCGTTTGCCTGGGGGTGACCGGGGGAGGAGAAGCACGGTTGGATCTGGAGATCTGCACAAAATTTTCTGTACCTCGCGTTATCGAATTGTTTGCCATTGTCAGAGATGATGGCTTGAGGGATGCCAAATCGGCAAATGATCGATTGCCAGATAAACCTGGTTGTGTTCCGCTCGGTGATTGTGGCAAGGGGTTCAGCTTCGACCCACTTGGTGAAGTAATCGATGGCAACGATTGCGAATTTGGTCTGACCTCGACCGGTGGGAAGGGGACCGACCAGGTCAATCCCCCATTTGGCAAACGGATAAGGACTGCAGAGTGTGATTAACTCTGTAGGAGGAGCATGAGGGATGTTGGCGAAGCGTTGGCATTTGTCGCATTTGAGCACGAAATCAGTCGTATCCTGACTGAGTGTTGGCCAAAAATACCCAGTACGGAGTACCTTCTGGGCAAGGGATCTGCCTCCTGAGTGATTGCCACAAATCCCCTCATGGATCTCCTGCATTACGTAAGTTGCTTGCGCTGGATTGAGGCAGCGTAGGTATGGCCGGGAGAAACCGCGTTTGTACAATATGTCGTCGATAATGACGTAATTGGACGCTTGGGATCGGACTTTGGAAGCCTGCTGCTGGTCCTCTGGGAGTGCTCCTGTGGTCAGGAATAGGAGGATGTCGGATGCCCATGGGATAGGTTCATTATGAATGTATTGTATAGCTTGTAGACTCGGTGAAACGGCTGGGTGGTGTAGGTATTCTATGCGGACATCATGGCTGAGAGTAGGATGGTCAGCTGAAGCCAACTGAGCCATCTCGTCTGCTTTGGAGTTGTCTGCCCGAGGAATATGTCTGATGTGGAAGGTATTGAAGAGGCGAGCAAGGGGGAGTGCCAGGTCTCTGTAGGCTCGCATCGTATCGTCCTTGGCGTCAAAGTCCCCCGTCATTTGACCGACGACGAGTTGGGAGTCGCTGAAAACTCGGAGGTGGCTGACCCCTATGTCCTTGGCGAGGCGGAGTCCTGCTATTAATGCCTCATACTCGGCTTCATTGTTGCTTGCTTCAAACAGGAAACGGAGGGCACATTTGAAGTGACCGCCCTCAGGAGAGGTGAGGATGATGCCGGCACCGCTTCCTTCTCTTCGGGACGACCCATCAACATTGAGAGTCCAGGAATGAGGATCTTCTGGCTCTGTTGGAGTTGGTAAGGGCGGGGGTGTGGTGGTCGGGGTCGGTTTAGTGAATTCCATGATGAAATCAGCTATAGCTTGCCCTTTGATTGCTGTCCGAGGGCGGTAAGAGATGTCAAACTGGCTGAGTTCTACTGACCACTGCATCAATCTGCCTGAGAGTTCCGGTTGCTGCATGACCTTCTTCAGGGGCTGGTCGGTGAGGACCACTATGGAGTGGGCTTGGAAGTATGGGCGGAGTCGTCTAGAGGCAATGACCAAGGCCAGGGATAGTTTTTCCAGCAAGGGGTAGTTCTGCTCCGCGCCCCTGAGGGCTCGGCTAATGTAATAGACCGGTCGTTGGACTGAGCCATCTTCTCGGAGGAGAGCCGCACTGACTGCGGTTTCTGATACTGCTAGGTAGAGAAAGAGAGGCTCACCCGTGATTGCTTGAGAGAGAAGGGGGGGGTTAGCCATGCATTGCTTTAACTGTTGGAAGGCCTCTTCGGACTCAGTTGTCCATTCAAAGGTCTGCCGAAGGACTTTGAAGAAGGGCAAGCACTTATCTGTCGCGCGGGAGATGAAGCGGTTAAGGGCCGCCACTCGGCCGGTGAGCCTCTGAACTTCTTTGACCGTCCGAGGTGACTGCATCTCGACCAAGGCTTTGATCTTCTCAGGGTTAGCTTCGATGCCGCGTTGGCTGACCATAAAACCCAAAAATTTGCCAGATCCTACGCCGAACGCGCACTTCTCTGGGTTGAGCTTCATCTGGTACTTGCGCAGGGTGGTGAAGGTTTCTCGTAAATCAGTGAGGTGGTCGGAGGAGTATTTGCTTTTGACTAGCATGTCGTCGACGTAGACTTCCATATTCCGGCCTATTTGGTGATGGAAAATGGTGTTAACCAGCCGCTGATAAGTGGCCCCAGCATTCTTCAATCCGAACGGCATTACCCGGTAATGGTAAGTACCTCGGTCGGTAATAAATGATGTGTCCTCCTGGTCGGATGTGTGCATTAGGATTTGGTTGTACCCAGAGAAGGCATCCATGAAGCTGAGCATTTGATGACCGGCGGTGGCGTCGACCAGCAGATCTATGCGAGGGAGGGGGTAACTGTCTTTAGGACATGCTCGGTTCAAGTCAGAGTAGTCGACACAGAGCCGCCATTTGCCATTGTGTTTTCGGACGAGGACCACATTGGACAACCACCTAGGATAGTCCACATTTCTGATGAATTGGGCTTCGAGGAGTTTGTTAACTTCGGCGGCTATAAGGGTGTTGCGCTCCGGATGGAAGATGCGCTGCTTCTGGCGGTGGGGTCGAAAATGGGGTTCGATGCTAAGGCGATGGGTTATGAAGGAGGGGTCGATGCCTGGCATGTCAGAATGAGTCCAGGCGAATACATCTCTGTGCTCGGTTAAGAGGGCAGTAAGGTCGGCCTTGGCTTGAGCGGGTAATTGGCTGCCGATCTTGGCGGTTCTGATTGGATTGGTGGGATCAATGTTGACTTCAACAAGTTCCTCTACAGGTTCACCTCTGACCAGCTCGTCCTCGTCTCGGACGTCAAGCCCTTCGATGATCATGGCCTCTTTTAGCTTGACTTCTTTGAGTGAGGCGACATAACACTCCCTGGCTGTGGTTTGTTCGCCTTTGACGGTTCCGACGCCGAGGTCGGTGGAAAATTTCATGGCCCGATGGTATGTGGAAGTGATGGCTTGGAAGGTATTTAGGGCTGTGCGGCCAAGGATGATGTTGTAAGCGGAGGGGCAGTCGACCACGAGGAAGGTGAGCAGCTTAGTGGTCTGCCGCGGGTGCTCACCGATGGTGATAGGCAGATCGATGGAGCCGATGGAGGTCACTCGGTCTCCGGTGAAGCCGACCAGAGGGGTTTGGAGAGGGGACAGGCTCTCTTCCCCAACCTTGAGTTGGCAGAAGCAATTGAGGAAGATGATGTCTGAAGAGCTGCCGTTGTCTATGAGGACTCGTCTGACTTTGTAGTTGGAGAGGATGGCGGAAATGACAAGGGGGTCATCATGTGGGTAACGGACTCCGGCACAGTCGGTATCGGTGAAGGTGATGGGTTCGATCCATTGTTTTGACTGTTTGGGAGGTCGGTCCACCGTCATTACTGCTTTGTCTGAGCCTTGTCTGATTTTTCTGAGTTCTGCCTTCTGGGCTGAGCGGGATGGCCCCCCGCAAGCAAGGCCTCCTGAAATGACTCTAATTTCGCCGACTGGTGGGGGGGGATTGCCCGGAGGCCGAGGCTGTGGTGGGGGGCGATCGTGGCCTTCGTTTGGTGGGGCTGGATTGCGGGGCGGTGTGCGTCGGCGATTGTTCCTGGGATGGTCAGTTCTTTGTCTCTGTGGGGGACGGGGGTCTGTGAATCGGCTGAGACGGCCCTGGCGGATGAAGGTCTCGATCTGGTCTTTGAGGTTAATGCACTCATCGGTGGTATGGCCATGGTCTTGGTGGAAACGGCAGTATTTGGACTGATCTTTCCGGGTGGAAGGGTTTCGGGACGGTAGGGGCCATTTGAGGGGGTAGTCCCGCTGGATCTGGTTGAGGACGTGATCCATAGGGGAGTTGAGAGGGGTGTACCGCTCGAACCGACCGGGCGGTCGGGTCGGAATCGATCGGTCAGTTCGGGGGGGGCGGTCATTATACTGGGCGGTTCTGGGCTCGGAGTCTTTCCTCTTCTCTCTGGGAGTCGGATTTTTAGGGGTCGGCTCTTGTCGAGCGGCCAGGGAATCTTCTGCATTCATGTATTTCTGAGCTTTGGACAGTAGGGCTGCCATGGTGGTTGGGGGGTTTTTGGAGAGGGAGAAGAGGAAGTCAGACGACCGCAGGCCGGCCATAAAGGCGGTGAGGATGACCTTGTCGTCATTTTCCGCTACTTGAAGGGCTTCGGTATTGAAACGGGTGACAAAGCTGCGGAGCGACTCCCCCTCGGTCTGACGAATGTTAAGGAGCTGGGTGGCCGGGCGCCTCTGACGCTGGGCTCCAATAAAATGGCTCAGGAAGGAGTCACTGAGGTGTTGAAAGGCGGAGACGGATTCCGCCGGTAGCTGGCTAAACCACAGCCGAGCTGATCCCTTTAGTGTCACTGGAAAAGCTCGGCACATGATCTCATCAGGGAAGGCATGGAGGACCATGAGGGTGCGGTAGGTTTCCAGATGGTCGACTGGGTCCGTCGTGCCATCGAAGGAGTCAATGGTAGGCATCTTGAACTTGGCAGGCAATGGTTTGTCGCGGATGGAGGCAACAAAAGGTGAGTTGGCGGTGGCCGAGGGCTTGTGCTGGATGTTCTGCATGACCCCTTGTAGTTGGAGTTTCATAGCTCGGATTTCAGCGTCCCAGAGGGGGGTGTTGTCGCCATGGTCGGCCAATGGAGGCTGGACGCTGCTAGCTTCCCCCTCAGGAGGCAGTACTGCAACCGGCGGGCGTGGAGGTGGTATGTTTTCATGTTGGGGAGGAAGGTGCTGCGAACCTTCTGGGTTAGGTGGAGGGGGCTGTGGAGCGAGATGGTCTGGGGCTGTTCCTTGGTTGGGTGGAACGTTTGGAGGTGGAACGGGGGGGTTTGTTTGGAGTAACGCATTGATCAGGGCCTGGTTTTGCTCGGCCATGCGGTTAATGCTGTTGGTGAGCTCGATGATGTATTGTGGTGGATTGATTGGGTGGGAGGGGTCTGTTTGGTGACCGGAGGCGTTGTGGTGAGAAGCCATGGACCTAGTCGTGACCATACACCTAGATGGGCAAAAAGGAGAGGTGATAGTGAGAAGGGAGGGCTCCGGCGGTAGTGAACACAACTACCGCGCGAATAAACCAGTACCTTCCCACAGACGGCGCCAGCTGATGAGGTATCGGTTCCCGGGTGGATGGGTCGGACCGGCCCAGGCTCTTCAGGCTCCGGCTCAAGAAGGAGACTCCGTCAGATGACCTGCATGCAAGTTCGGGGGGGGGGGGGAACGGGGTAGTCCCCCAGTGAACCCTCCGGTGCAAGAATTAGTAGAGCAGAGTATGAAAAACTGTATATCGAGAGATCAAGAGAGAGATAACTTCACCTTTTTCTTTCCTCTTATCCTTGCTTATATTCTTTTGTCATCATTTTTCCTGTCTCCTGTGACGTGCTTTTTTCGCCGAAAGCCTGTGCCATAGCTCATCTTGTTTAGGGTGATGGAGGCTCTGTTCCGGCGGGGAGTGCTGTTGTAATAAATGTTGTGATGGGTCGCATTAATGGTGATGTGTTGTGATAATAACTCTGCAGATCTTTGTCTGCTGATGTGGCCCGTGTCCCACCTGCCGTGTGCCTAAATGCCGTTGGCCCTTCATGTCTAGGTGGCCTCCAGCTGTTCTGGGCCTTGTCAACCGGGTTGTGCCATTGGCCCCAAGCGATGGGTTCGGGGCGGTTTGCCGTGGGCCGTATGCCTTGTGGGCCTATCCATGTCACTAACCAAGGAAGCAACATTACTAAAGGCTTTTTTGTTCAGAAAAATTAGGATCGCAGAAATTTGACATCCAAAATTATCCAGAAATAAGTATGTGCAGTGAAAATTAGATTAATGAAGTGTGGGATCTATATATAAAATGAATCTGAGTCATTGGAGTATAAAATTCTGAATAATTTTTGAATTTTTTTATTTAGATCTGTAACATTACTGCTCTTTGTTTACCCTTTTTTCTCCTTCATGTATCTCAACACACTCTTTAATGATGCTAGGGGTTGTTTACCCTAAACTCCTATTCTTGATATGAGTTATATATATATATATATATATATATCTTTATTTACCAAAATATATATACATATTGGATGATATTTTTTTTATGAAAAATCATTTTTTTAGCCTTTTTTTTTTTCTTCTTTAGTTCTTGCTTATGTGTATTTATATTTTATATACTTTAACCTTTGGTTCAGATGAAAACAGATGGCAGAGATTAAATTAGGCTAGAGTACCAAATTAAAATATATTTTATATTTTGGGACTAAATGTCACAATCTAAATATTGGGGATAAAAAATGATAAGTAAACAGATGGGATAGGTAGACCCGGGACAGTGGATATATAAGTAAATAGATGGGTATACAAATAGCCAGTTACGCATGAATAATATGATTTTTGTAAGTTATTAATATTGTCCTTTTGACAAAAGTGAATAGTGTTTGGGGAGAAGGAATTTACAATCCAATTCCATGAGATTGGAGGTAAAAAAACATTAATATCCTCATTTTACAAAAAGTAACAAAGTCATCTTTTATAATAAATTTTTTTACGTAATTTTATAAATTTAATCTCAACAATCTATTATTACAATATTAGAGCATAAACAACAATAATTTATTTTAAATCTCTAACATAATATCATTCAATCTTACCAAATATGGCCAACTAATAATCTCACATTTTCGCAAAATGTCATCTCTCTCGTTTAGGGAAGAAAAATAAAAAATAAAAAATTGGCATAGCCAAAAATAGCTGGAAGGTACATCATGGTGTGGTCATGGTTACTGTACCTTCTCTCTCTCATAATATGAGTGACCCACCCATGGTTCCATCAACAAACACACCCAACAATGAATGTCCTTTTTAAGGCTGCAAATTTTTGTGCAGGCAAAGAAAGTCCATGCTACTCCCCCTCTAGTGGCCTTGAGCAAATTAAGCAATTCCTCAAACTATTCCCCTTTATGGCATTAATGTTCCAACCCACCCACTTCATTCATATGAATAGTCAATACCATTTTTGAGAGTTTAGTGAGGTCTTTGTACTGGCAATCATTTGGTACTTACCTAAAAAATTAGTTTATTGATTTATGAATAAAGCTATAGGCATAAATTGATAATCAATTAATAAATTAACGGATAATGTAATATAATATTAGAGGTTTCGAGTCTTTATAGTTTGTATAATTTTGAAATGACAACATTATAACATGTGTTGATACACTAATTGATATATTAATTGGTGCATGTAGTACCACGGTTAAAATAAGTCAACAAAAATTAAATTTAATTCGTATATTTTTGACATTTTCTAAAAGCAAATTTTGCAAATTTAACAAGTCAGTTTAGGCATTGAAAGTGGTCGTTTACATCCAGTTCCCTGAGATTATATGCATGAGGTAGACTGATTGATTATACAAGATGAATTTCATTCATCTTTTCATCTTTTATACATATCCATACCAAAATTCCATTTAAGACTCATCATAATAAAAAAAAATAAAATAATGATCGAATGTAGGCATCTTGTGAATTCTGATTTGAAAAGAAATGGTAAATATTGCCAAAAAAAATAATCTATTTACTTTTAAAATGGAAAATTCTTAATAATATCCTTTGAAGTATCTAGATACTCTCGGATACCAAGAAACACTCTATTATATATGTTTTTACATTAAAAGGGACATTATTTATCACTCATCCTCTCTATATTGAAAACTCTCTAATAATGGAAGACTGACTTGGATGTCGAAGTACTTCTGGTTGACCAACAATAGTATTTTCTATCGGAGATCTTCGATATATGGTAGTTTTGATTATCTTCTCTGTTGAGTTCTCATCATCATTAACAAGTAAAGTATATATTTTCTCTTTTAAAAGATAATTGTAAAGAACCATTTGACATTGTTACGTGGTGCTGTTAACAAATGAGAAATTGCAAAACAAACTAGGTGGGAGATCGTCGATTGTCTTTCAATTATCTAAAAAAAGTGAGTCAATATCATTAACTACGAGTATTATATAATTAATGTCACATAATAATTTAAAACTAATGAAGAACCGCTTTGCTATCATAAGATTATTAGTTAATGTAGGTGTTTGGAAAGTTACTATTTTAGTAGGTTATTTTAGTTTTTGGCTATTTTAGTAGACTAAAATTTTTGTGTTTAGGAATATAATTGAATTTTTTTATACTTGGATGTGATATTTGTGAGAGAAAAAGTGAAATGATTATAGATTTGATATGACATTTTGTCTTATTGACTATTTTAATCTATTTTATCATTTTATAGATTTTAGCCCAAAAAGCTCAAAAAAAACCTTTGCCAAACACCCATTTCATCAATAATTTTTTCCCCCACCATCGGTCAATTAAAACCATTAATCAATCCCAACCAAGTAGGGTAGGGGAATTCTAAATGAGCTTCAAGCCCACGCATTAAAACCCACAACAACAACAAAAAAAAATTGTTCAATGTATAGGGCATAGTAGTCCTTAATGTGATATGCCTTCTCGACTAGAAAGCATTATTGCAGTGATGACACAGACATTTAAAAAAAGAAAAAGCAAAAAAAGAAAGTACTCATTGACATTAAAAGGAGCACAGCCCAGGGAGTCCTGTCCAGTCCCTATCTAGTGTGACTCCCTGTTTGTGGCACTCTAGGACAGTTTTCTTCCCTTTTGAAATAAGGTACACAAGTTTGAATCACAAATTTACCCCTTCTTTCCAAAGAAATGAGAACATGCTACCCTGAAGAAGAAGAAGAAGAAGAAGAAGAAGAAGAAGAAGAAGAAGAAGAAGAAGAAGAAGAAGAAGAAGAAGAAGAAGAAGAAGAAGAAGAAGAAGAAGAAGAAGAAGAAGAAGAAGAAGTAGTGTATGTTTGGAAGAAAAAAAATTAAATTAATAGTAAATTTTAAATATTTTAATTAGTAAAGTCATAAACTTTTCCATGAATATGTAATTATTTTGAGAAACCACAACTAATTTGTAATTTTCCTAAAAAAAAATAAAATTGATGTTCTTTTTTGGTACATCCGAATGGAAAGAAAGACACAAATAGAAAATAAAGAAAACTAAAGGCGACTATACTACGTCAAAATTGGGCTTTAGCGGCGGTTTTTTACCGCCGTTAAAGGCTGTAAAACCGTCGTTAAAGCCTTTAACGGCGGTATTAACGGCGGTTTCGTTACCGCCGTTTATGCGTGTGTCGGAAAAAGTGAAACCGTCGTAAAAAGGCAAATTACCGTCATTAAAAGTCGACCAAAAACGGCGGTAATATAGGACCAAAAACGGTGGTTTTTTACCGCCGTAAATAGGTTCAAATTTTTTAAAAAATAATTCTTTCTTCTTGCACTCCCCAAGTTTTGAACCCAAGACCTCTCATCCACCAACACCAACCACTCTGCCATAGCCACTCTTCATGAAATATATTTCCTAAATAAATATTTAAACATTACTTTTACTTTATTGTAGATGGTTTCGCCAGAGTTCGCCGGAGCACGCCGGAGTTTCGCCGGAGCTCCGCCGGCAAAGACCGCCGTCATTAACGGCGGTAATGATTGGGCATTAGCGGCGGTTTTGTTACCGCCGTTAAAAATGGGCATTAACGGCGGTTTCATTACCGCCGTTAAAAGTGTGTTTCATTACCGTCGTTAAAGACACTTTTAGTGGCGGTTTTTTAACGGCGGTAACAAAACCGCCGTTAATGATACATTAACGGCGGTTTTCGTTACCGCCGTTAATAGTACCTTTAATGGCGGTTTTCGTTACCGCCGTTAAAAAAACCGCCGTTAATGCCCTGTTTTGGCGTAGTGCTAGGACCCTATTTGAAGTGGCTTTGCCCAAACATATCAGCTATAACTTGTCTGCAAATTTCATTTGGAAGGTCATCCATGACAACCAACGATTCATTTTGTTCTGCGCCCAACTTGGCCAACCCGTCGGCTATAACGCCCTAAAATAAATAACAATAATCCATCTCATAACATTACGTACAATTGATTAATAACATTATAACTTCTATTCCATTCATAGCCTTGATCAATATAAAAGATGACATATGCGATATACATTCATAAACCTAGATCCTGAATTTATAGCCTATGATACAAATATATAAATTAAATAAAAAGTAAAACCAAAGAATTATATGCCCTAGTGGCTACAACTTTCCAAGTCGATACTTGGGTACAATAAAATAAGTTTAACTCAATACAGATAAAACCCGAGGCTTAAACAAAAACAATTACATCAATAAACGCGCACATACACACACACACACACACAAAAATGAAGCTGTTAACTCCAAGTCCTCTTAAGCTACGTCTTTGGTAGAAGCATATCATCAACACCTAAAAGTTATTTTCCATATAGGTAAGCTAAAGCCCAGTAGAGATACTCTAACACTATATATGAATCTTAGCAAAATTTTAAGGAGAATCCATATGCATGTCATTTGTCAAACGTTCCTCGTTTTCGATCTTAAACAATACAATGCCAGATTATGATTTAATTCATGAAAATAATTCTTTTATAGTGGAAAACAAAGAAGTGGATACAAAACACTAGGAATCTCTAGTTACGTGTCTGCCAGTAGGCTATACAAACACTACCAAAGCCATTTTACCGGTATTAACCGGAAGGATTGACACCTAACTGTACATGTTTCTGGACTTTCACCAAGGACACACAGGTCAACATCATAACCACAACCATACCCCTAACTAGATTCACCAATGTATTCACCTATTTTTTTCAAAATCAATACATTTTCAATGTTCAATATGAAATGATGTTTAATGCACAATTTATGATAAATTAGTTTCAATTTAACCTAATCCTCATATAATGTCTACAACAATCAAGACTATCCTCCACTGATAGCCTAAAACAAGTATTTCTATACATAAATAGTTTCCAATCAAAATATATAATTCTATCCTTTTATAACGAGAATGATACTACATATCCAACTCCACCATCATCATCAACATTATTTCAATCTTACAAACCCAACATCATTTTCATGTTCTTTCACAAATTGGAGCTGGAAGTAAGAGCTAGAGCGAGCGTATAAAGGTTTTAGGGTTTTGAAATGTTTAGAGAGAGAATGAGATGAAAAAGTGACTCAAAATGCCCTTTTTCAGATCGATATACGCGCAGACCGCTTGAGCGACCAAAACACTGCTTAAGTGACAGATACAATAAGTAATACCGCTTGAGCCTAAGAAGGACCGCTCAAGCAAAGTTGTCACGCTTTTAGTAATTTTGCAGACTGTAAAAGACTGCTCGAGTGCAAGAAAAATTGCTCGAGTGAACCGGTAAAAATCTGGGCAACAACTCATTGAAAAACTAACTTCCTAACATGTTTTAAACACAACCAAAACTTCTAATAGCCAAACTCAACAAGCAACAAGATAGAAACGAGATGAACAACAGTTAAGTACATGGATTCTTCGATTCAAAAGCAAGAAATAGGTCGAGTCTAAACTAGAATCGTTATAATCTTCCCCTCTTAAGGAATTTCATCCCCGAAATTTAAAATCACTAACATTCATTGAAAGTAAAACAAATTATATATCATTCAGACTTGTAACAAAGATACACTGCGTTTTTCAACACCAACTATTACAGTTCAATTCCCCAAAACATATACAATGTTTATATATATTATAACATATATAAGATTTTTAACACAAGTCTCAAGTATCAACAAATAGATCTGAATACTTCTTGTGAATTTTTGGCTTACGCTCCCAAGTTACCTCCTCAACCCCGTGGTGTCGTCACAACACCTTAACCAATGGAATAATCTTGTCTCGAAAGACTTGGTCCCGAGAGTCTAAAAATCGTACTGTTCTCTCCTCATACGTGGCATCCCCATCTACCTCTAACTCGGTCCAATCCAACATGCATGAAGGATCAGGCTCATATTTCTAGAGTATACAAATATGAAACATGTCATGAACTCCGGAAAGTTAGGGTGGCAAGGTCAAACGATAAGCTACCTCCCCAATCCGCTCTAGAATCTCAAAAGGCCCAATAAATGTAGGAGATAATTTTTCGCTCTTCCTGATTCTCATTAAACCCCGTCTTGGTGATATTTTTAGAAACACGTAATCTCCTACCTCAAAGGACAAAGGTCTCCTCCTACAATCGACATATCTCTTCTCGCGACTCTAAGTCGAAACCAACCTCGTACGAATAAGCGCAACCTTCTCCGTCATTTTTCGGACTAATTCAAGACCTAACATAGGTGTGTCACCCACCTCGGTCCAACATATTAGAGATGTACATGGTCAATCATACAAGGCCTCAAACAATGCCATACCAATCTGAAAGCTGTTGTTATAAGCAAACTCCACTAACGGTAAATGCCTTTCCCACGGCCCCTTAAAATCCAAAACACAACCTCGAAGCATGTCCTCTAAGATCAGAATGGTTCACTTAGATTACCCGTCAATTTGAGGATAATAAGCGGTGTTAAACGTCAATCTAATGCCTAAGGCATTCTGTAGGCTCTGCCTTAATTGAGCCGTGAAACGAGGATCTTTATTCGAAATGATAGTCACAAGGACCCCATAAAGTCGAACTATGTCCCTAACATAATGGTCGGCAATGTAATCTACCGAGTCACTCTTGTGCATAAGTACAAAGTGTGTTGATTTAGTTAATCGGTTGACTATCACCTACACAACATCATTACCCTATTGAGTCCTCAGAATACCCACAACAAATTCTATCGTGACATGCTCTCACTTCCACTCAACTATAAGTAAAGGTTTTAATAAACCCACTGGTTGCTGGTGCTCAGCCTTCACTTGTTGACAAGTAAGGCACCTCGAAAAAAATAAAGCTACGTCTCTCTTCATCCCTCTCCACCAAAACTGGCTGTTAAGATCGTGGTACATCTTTGTGCCTCTCGGGTGTACCGCAAGGCATAAATAGTGGAACTCTTAGAGTACCTTCTCCCTACAAGGTTCTAGCACTAAAAGACGATTCAAATACCTCACACTAGAGTTAGAACACACGTTCAAGACCTCCTCTATCTTTCCACTAGGTATCTTCCCTTGGATAGCCTCTACTTCGTGATCACCCCACTGTGCTTCTATAACTCGACTTACTAATGTACGTTGTGAAACTACAATGAACAAAATAGCCAACTCAATGGACTTGCTAAGATGCAAGTCGAACTAGCCAATAGCACCCAGCATCTCCCATTCCCGAATAGCAATACTAGTTACACTACTTACTAACTTCCTACTCAAAGTGTCGACCACTACATTGGCCTTTCTCGAATGATAGTACAATTCAAAATCATAATCTTGCATGAACTTTATCCACCTTCTCTGTCTCAAATTCAAATCTTTCTATAAAAACAAATACTTTAAACTCTTATGATCAGAAAACATTTCAAACTTTTCACCATATAAGTAATGCCTCCAGATTTTTAAGGCAAAAATCATCGCTGCTAGCTCTAAGTCATGAGTAAGATAATTTTTCTCATGTGTTTTCAACTTCCGTGAATTGTATACTACTACTTCCCCCTCTTACATCAATACACAATCCAACCCTTCTCAAGACACATCATAATAAACTGAATAGCCCAAACCTCTCTCTAGAATAATCAATACTAGAGTAGTGGAGAGTCTAACCTTAAGCTCTTGAAATGACTTTTCATAAGTCTTACTCCACACAAACTCCACCCTCTTCTTTATCAATCTAGTCAATGGTGAGGCCAATTTAGAGAAGTTTTTTACAAAACGACGATAATACCCGGCTAAACCCAAGAAACTCTAGATCTCAAAGGCATTCTTAGGTTATTCTCAATCTTACACGGTCTCTATCTTAAAAGAGACTATCGCCACCTCTTCCCCAGATAGTACATGGCCTAAGAATTTAACTTCTTTTAACCAGAACTCGCACTTCCCAAATTTAGCATATAAAGGGTGGGCTCTAAGCAACTTAAGTACAACTCACAAGTGTTTCTAGTGTTTCTCATCGGAGGGTGAGTAGATCAAGTTGTTGTCAACAAAGACAACTACAAAACGGTCTAAGAACTCACAAAAGATTCAATTCATCAAATTCGTGAACGAAGCCGGTGCATTGGTTAGCCCAAAAGGTGTGACTAAAAACTCATTGTGTCCATACCAAGTACGGAATGTCGTTTTCAAATATCCTCCTCCTTCACCCTCAACAGGTGATAACCTAATCTCAAGTCAATCTTAGAAAAGCAGCAAAACCCTTTTAACTGGTCAAACAAATCATCTATACGAGGTACTGGGTACTTGTTCTTAATAGTTACCCAATTTAATTTCCAGTAATTGATGCACAAATCCTTCTTCTTACCAAAGAGAGCCAGTGCTCCCCAAGGCGAATGAAGCCTTTATCTAACAACTCTTGGAATTGATTCAACAACTCTTGGAGTTGAATCTTTAATTCATACAACTCGGCCAGTGCAAATCTATATGGTGCCATGGAAATCGGTGTCGTGCCGGGCACTAAGTCAATGGAGAACTCAATCTCTTGGTGGGGTGGCAAACTAGTAAGATCTTCAGGAAAGATGTCCTGGTATTCATAAACTACCATCGGCAATTCAACTTAGATCACATCACTCTTACTATCCAAAAAAACTGCAAGAAGACAACTAAGCTCGCCTCGACCACGCGAGTCATATACTGGCCACAAAACTCTATTAGCTCGGTCCCTCAGAAAATAAAAATAGTCACCACTCGAGGTGCACACCATAACTTTCTGACGGTAACAATCTATAACAATACAATACGAAGACAACCAATCCATGCCTAAGATGGCATCGAAACCCAACATGTCTAACAATACAAAAGCAAAAGGAAGTCGGTGACCGGAAACCTCAATCTTACAACCACGACATCCTTGGTCCAAGTCAACCTTACCCCCAACTGGTGACTCTGCCCTGAGTGGAGATGCTAACTGAGCCACCTCTAATCCCAGAATTGATGCTAATGCAAACGAAAGGAAAGAATGAGATGCACCAATATTAATCAACACATTGGCAATAGAATTGAACAACAAAAAGTTACCTCCCATAACAGAGGGTGCTGGCAACTGATCTAGCATGGTAACAGCATACACACACCCTGTGGGTCTCTACTCTACATGCTCACCCCTCGGAGCATAAGACTAGTAAATTGATTGAGCCGAAGAGGCTCCCTTAGTGGCCTTCGAGGCCTGTGCTAACTGGGTAGGCTGATGACTTTGTGTCTACCTCGAACCAAACACACCAAATGTGCCGCCTGTCTAACTGCAAAACCTCCTCAAATGCCCCCAACTACCTACACTAATAACAAGTAGGCAGTTACCCTCTCCCCTGACTCTAACTCTGAGGATGAGCCGAAAACAGTGTAGACTATTGCCTTCCTCCTCACTGCGGGCAAACTGAAGACTTGTGGCCCAGCTAACCACACTTAAAGCAAGTGATCCCACCCTAATTACCTCTCCTTGAACTAGAACTTGGTATAGGAAGAGTGGATCTGAACTATGCTGTCTGGGACTGTTACGGGGTAGCCCTTTGCCCCTTGTTGTCCCGAGTCTCTCCCTGAGCCTCCTAACTTCTCTACCTAGAGCCCCTCATCCTCTCCTCTGCCGCCTAAATCATGGTCTCTAAATGAGACACTGCCTCCACAAGACGACCGTAATCCCTAATCAGAGACCAAGTCTTCCCAATTTACGTCCTTGGTGGAGGCATATCATCAATACTTGAAAGTTATTTTCCACATAGGGTGAGCCAAAACCCAGTAGAGATACTCTAACACTATATATGAATCTTAGCAAAATTATAAGGTGAATGCACATGCATGCCATTTGTCAAACATAACTCATTTTCTATCTTAAAACAATGCAATACCAGATTATGAATCAATTCATGAAAATAATCCTTTTATAGCAGAAAACAGGGCAGTGGATAGAAAACACTAGAAATCTCTAGGTACGTGTCTGTCAGTAGGCTATACAAGTAATACCAAACCTATTTTACCGGTACTAACCGGAAGTTTCGGCACCTAACCGCACAGTTTTCTAGACTTTCACCAAGGATACATTGGTCACCATCATAACCACAACTACATCCCTAACCAGATTCACCAAGGTATTCACCCATTTTTCTCAAAATGAATGTAACGCCCTAATAAATCACACCAAAATATACAATAATAACATGATCATGAAATCCCAAAAAGGTCATCTTTCTCATTGAACTAAGGGTTGAGTGATTACAATTCTATTAATACATTCCCACAATATCCGAAGTACAAGACTCAGTTCAATAAACTAGATGATTTAACAAGGCATAAGCCTAGTAAGCGTACAATATTACAAAATACTTCTGAAGGTTCAGTTACAAATCCAAAAATCAATACAAAACAACCCAAAAGCTCTTGACTTTAATTAATTCCTCCAAAAGAAAATGGAGCTATTGCTTGATCCAAACCTTCAATGAGGTTGACCTTCATCGACAACTGAAAAATAAATTAAGGTTGAGCTATATGCCCAGTAAGAATACATTTATCCAGGTATCTAATCCTTTGAACAAGATTATGGCATCTATGTGATAAAACATTATAATAAAGTTTGGTTTCACAAGAAACCGTCAACAATTCACAATGAAACACTATAATATAATGTGGCAAATGCAACTCATATCATCATGTACAATAATTTAGTATCTACAATCACGAAAATCAAACCACACTTTCCTCTACATGAGTCTAATTGAGAACAACCTTTACTTGTTAAAGACAACCCCCACATTTGCCGGCTACTATACGGTGGGAAGTGGGCACCCTAAGAAAATCATCAATTTTTCCACTTTCGCCAGCTATTATACGGCAGGACTGTGTGAACACCCAAAAATATTTTCCCACATTCGTCCAACGATAAGCCTTGACAGGGCATTTGGGCACCTTTTCAAACTCCCTGCGCAGGTACCAACACAACACCACCCTTACTCATCACCAACTCACACATGGACTCATGCATTCTCAACCATTTAATTACATTTCAATCCCACAATGAAACATCAAACATTATCATAGATAAACATCACATAAAACTTAAAGAGCAATAACATTCAAGTCACCATTTCTTTAACTACATCAATACCCATATTTCATCTCTCCATTATTCATCAATTTCCATGAATCAAAAGAAAATTTCATTATATCAAGTAATTTCTATCCAATTAGAAACTTAGGGTTTTATCAACTTTGGGGGTTTTCTCTCTTTTCTCACCAATCTAAGTTTTAACAACATTTACATTCATATTTAGAGAGGGAATTGAGAAATTTCAAACAAATCATAAAACAAGAGATTAGACATATGTAATAATTGTTTAATCCAATAAAATCCCCAAATTAGTTCACATATCACACACGTTGCCATGGAATCCCCTTCAACAATGAAGAAATACAAAGATAAAAGTATCTCTACCTCAAATATCAAGCCAAAATCCAAGCTCCTTCACAGTTCTATCGCAAGCCCACAATCCAATCGGTAGATAATTATAATCTTTAAGTGTATTTCGCCCCTAACAAGAGATTTCGGGTGGATTTCAATGGTAGGAGAGGTATTGAATGGTAGGAATTTAGGGTTTCATAGAGGGAGAGGGAAGTGATCAAGAATAGAAAAACTGGTGAGTGAGAATGATCTAGAATCGTTATGTTTAAAAAGCTGATATCGCGATCTTCGCTCGAGTGACCAGACACAATCAAGAGACCTTGCTCGAGCGACAATTTCTTCACTCAAGCGGAAAAAGAGAAGCTTCAGAAGTTTTGCAGCGCTACAGTGGAACTTCTGGAAACTTGCATTCCACGCTCGAGCGAGGCTTTCCACGCTCGAGCGAGGCTTTCCTCGCTCAAGTGAGCATGTCTGCAATTCAGCAAGATTCTGGGAGCAACAATTCTGCGCTCGAGCGACGGTTTCCTCGCTTAAGCGACCCTGAAAGCAAAATGTCACAATGAAAACATTTACAATGTTTAATATGAAATGATGTTCAATGTATAATGTATGATAAATTAGTTCCAATTTCACCTAATCCTCATACAATGTCTACAATAATCAATACTATCATCCACCGATATCCCAAAATAGATATTTCTATACATAGATAGTTTCCAATCAAAATATATAATTCCATCCTTTTGCAATGGGAGTGATATTACATATCCAACTCCACCATCATCATCAACATTGTTCCAATCTTACAATCCCAACATAATTTTCCATTTTCTTTCACAAATCCAAATATTCTAAGTTTTCAAACAAAAACCCTTTTTACTTAAAAAATCAATTTTAAGAAAGAATATCTACTATTTTAACATATCTCAACCATAAACATATCCCCACAACCATTTTAAGAACCCATTTGGAAAACCCCTCTTTTGATTTCAAAATCAGACCCTAAGTTTTTCTAAAAATCCCCAAATCACTAGCCTATTTCAAAGAGCAAATAACTAAGCTAAAAATTATATTAAGGGTAAAAGAAATCCATACCTCAAAGTAAAAGACCAGAGAAAGCACAAAGTAGAACTTGGCAGAGCTAAAAATAATAACTCCTCCGATTGAATCGAAGCCCTCAACGTGGTCTATCTTTTTCTCCAAAGGACTAGAATGAGGAAACCAATGGATTGAGAGTATTTGAAGCTAGAAGTAAGAGCTAGAGAGAGTGTGTGAAGGTTTTAGGGTTTTCAAATGTTTAGAGAGAGAATGAGATGAAAATGACTCAGAATACCCTTTTCCAAACTGATATATGCGCAAATTGCTCGAGCGACCAAAACCACCGCTCAAGCTCACAATGACCCCCTTCAAGAAGTTCAGACCTGAAAAAGACCGCTCAAGCGCAAGAAGGACCCCTCGAGCGAAGTTATTACACTTCCAGTAGTTCTGCAGACTGTAAAAGACTACTTGAGTAAACAGGCAAAAATCCAGGCAACAACTCGTTGAAAAACTAACTTTTCAACTTGTTTCAAACGCAACTAAAACTCCCAATAGCCAAACTCAACAAGCAACAAGATGAAAATGAGATAAACAACATTTAAGTACAGGGATTCTCGGATTCAAAAGCAAGAAATGGGTCGGGTCTAAACCGAAATCGTTATATTAGCACTCTTGTTGCCCTCTCTCATGACATGTTGAATTGTGTAGCCGCATCTACAACTAAGAAACTTGGAATCTTCCATAAGAATTCAGAGTGGGGAGATAACCTCAACTTTCTCCATCAGCACATCGATGGCTTCAGTGAAATATGTTTCAATGATCACATCCTTGTAGCCTTTCTCAAAAGTAATTGTCAAGCCTCTATAGATGGCCTATATTTCTGCCTCGAGATTGAAGTAACTAGTGAGTTTTCTGTAAAAGCCACAAAGCGATATGCCTTTCTAGTCGCGGATCAAACCTCCAAAGCTGCAATCGCCTGAGTCGTCTCTTGAGCTGCCATCCCTATTGATCTTTCACTTACCTGAAGAGGAAGGTCTCAAACCAACTAAAAATTAGTCAATGGATTAACAATATAGTATTTAGTTGCTTCTTTGATATCAGACGCATATCGGTGTATAATGTGAACATTGTGTTGCCAAAAAATAACTTTTTTTTCTCAAAAATTAATTGATTTCAATTTTTCTGGATTCGCCACAAAGTAGCAACAAAAAGAGTAGGATCAATAACAGGTAAAAATTTAGATTTCGAGATAGATTCCACCCAACAATTGAAAGACAAATTTCTACAATTGAATAACCAAGTAGCACAATTCAAATTAATCCAAATAATTCGAGCTTTAGGACATTTTCTGAAGATGTGGTCAACATCTTTTACCTGATCCCCACAGCTCACACATATCACCAAATCTGACAACCCCTTATTACTTTAAGACTGTTGGTTAGCAATTTGTGGTGCAAGGCTAACCAAACAAAGCCCTTGAGTTTTTGGGAGAGCTTCATTTTCCACAACCAAACCAATTTTCAGAATCATCACTTTGATCAGTCACCAAATCATAGGCTGACCACACCACTACTAAACCCCTTCCAATGTGCATATCAGGATATGTAACAAACCTAGGTACCTACACCTTCAAGATAAGGTCCAATGCTTCCCTAGGCATTTTTATTAAGATTAAATCAACATTTCATCTTCCGTCCTCACCCAAGAGGTTATCCACCTTCTCAAAGTTAATGAGGTGAGAATTTGTGAAAAGAGAAGCCAAACTACTGTCCCCACACCACCTATCAAACCAAATAGAGACTTTAGACCCATTGCCTATACTCCATTTATTGTCTTTCATAATAGTGTCATGAATTTTGATGTTGCCTCTCCAAGTGTGAGAAGCCCTTCTCTTGTTAGAATAGTTGAGGAGGGATTCCTTTTGGAGGTATTTAGTTTAAAGAATATTGGCTTAGAGGCAAGACTCTCCATTAAGGAGTTTCCAACCTAACTTAAAGAGTGAGGAAATATTATGATCTTTGGTTTTTCTAATACTAAGACCACCCAATTTTTTACTCTTACAAATCAAGTTCCAATTCACCAAGTGAACCTTTTTGGTAGTGCCCACATCACCCCATAAAAAGTTCCTATTCAATTTATTCAAATCCTTACACACCTTTATAGGTAAATCCATAGTTTGCATCATGTAAGCAAGGAGGGTTGAAGTGGCAGATTTGATAAGAGTAGTAGACCTCCCAGCAACTGACAGCATACTAGCTTTCCAACCCGTCAACCTATTTTCAAATTTCTCAAAAATGGATGAAAAATGGACCCTACTCACTTTGTTGTGAAGTAAGGAGATTTCGAGATATTTACCCAAATCCTGAGTGAGGGGAATACCACACTTGTTACTCAAGTTTCTTGCCTTAGAGATAGGCAAAATAGGTGAAACAAAAAGTTTAGATTTGGCAAGGTTAAATTTCAAGCCTGAGCATTCACTAAAGTGATTTAACACCACCATAATAGTATCATAGTTATTGTTATCAGCCTTATCAAAGAGGAGAAGGTTGTCTGCAAAAATAAGTATGAAATGGCAGGATCCCTGTAGACAATCCATTTTTGAACGACCTTAAGACTCAGACGTCACCAAATGAGCTCTCGGTGATGTTGCATATTGTGCTCATTCTGAGGTTGCAAAGTCTCAGCTGAGAGCCTTGCCTTCGGGCTTCGAAACTTTTTCGTGCCTTGCCTCGATTTGCGAACCAGGTACTGTTTTCTCTTCCTGGAGGGAGGGAGAGGTCTCATAGACCATCTCTCAGTGGCCGTAGGCTACGTTTCATGGTCGTAGTCCATTTTTCCCGTTTGGAGACCAGTTTCCAGTTTTCGAAGCCGTCGGCCGTGTGCCTCGGTTCGGGACCACTTAACTACCTCCGTTTGCTCCGATTTTTGGCACACACCTTGTTTCCTCTCCTTAGAGGGACACTGTGGCCCGGGAGACCACCTTCATGGTTGCACACCACTTCCGGTGTTTAACAGTCAGTTTTCGGGGACCCCGGCTATGCGTTTTGGCCCTCGAACCTTCGTTTTGCATCGGTGTGGGTTCATTTTTGGCATGGACCCTAGTTTCATTGTTAGTAAGGTGGTCCAAGGGTGGGAGACCACCTTTTCTTCTTGGAGACCACCTTTCCCCGGTCGGCCGGTTTTCTTGACAAGTAAGTGGTCTCCCTCACTTTTGGGCCACAATTTCTGGTCTCCCATACCACCACTGAGTTGCATTCACCTGGGAGACCACCAATCCTGGTAGGCCGACCACATTTTGAGCTTGACCCTTTTGAACCTAGTCGGCCGACCAGGGGGGGTGGTCGGCCGACTACTTGAACTAGTCGGCCAGCTCTCTGCAGTTTTGTCTCACTGAATGCAATCCAACTATGCTAGCTATGAGGCATTTGCTCCATCCTCCGAGGTTTGACCCTCTTGTTTTGGCTTCTTAAAGAAGCTTGGTCCTTTACTCTTAGCTTCTAAGAGAAGCTTGACCTTTTATTGAGCTTCTTGAGGAAGCGTGACCCCTTTGGTCTAGCTTCCTCAAGAAGCTTGACCTTTTTGGTTTAGCTTCCTTTAGAAGCTTGGCCCCTTTGCTCCAAGCTTCTAAGAGAAGCCTTGGACCTCTTCTTCTATAAGAGAGACCCTCCTCTCCACTTGCAAGGGTTGGGATTTTTGTATCTAAAGCTTATACACCTCTCTCCCTTTATCTCTCTATATTGCCTTCAAAAAGTCCCTTGTTCTTACACCATTGCCCTACACCTCCAAGCACAACACCTCCACCATCACTCTGAGCACCTTGGAGCTATTTTTTAGAGGTTGAAAGCTTGCTACATTGGTCCAGAAGCTGCTAGTTCTCTTCTCTACAAGGGTAACATTTCTTTCCATCTTTTTTGACATTATTTTGCTTCATAGCTTAGCTCTATTTGCAAGCATTTTTGGGCTTCGTCATAAACTGAAAAAAGTCTTGTTTTGATCTTCTAAACATGTTTGTTTAGACTATTTTCCTGTTAGGGGTCATCTACCCCTTTACATGCTTCATTTCATCATGTTTTGAGCTATGCATTAAGGCCTTTGTGTTGAGCTTTGTTGGCCCTTTTGACCACTGAAATCTAGCGAATTTTCAGTGGTTATTATGTATTTTTGAACATCAAAATCAGATAGGGGTGACCCTCTCACCCCTTGTCTTGTTTACTAGCTTTCTTGGCCTTACAAAGGAGCCCCTATTTGCATGTTTTCAAGTGATGTTTCAGGCCACTTTTTGTGAGTTTTGTGACGTGCATAAACTCTGTCCAGAGTTGTTTTTGCCATTTTGTATGTCCTTATTGCATGTGTAGAGTAATCATCTTCATGGCTTTTCAAAGGGGCTTTTATTTGCACACTTCTTGAGCATATTTCAGGCCCTTTTCAGTGAGTTTTAGGGCCCTCATAACCTCTGTCTAGAGGTGGTTGTGCCATTTTGTATGTCTATTACGCATGTGTAGAATAGCCCTCTTATTGGCCTTTCAAAGGGACACATCATTCTTGCATGCATTGACCATGTTTCCATCAGTTTTTGGGCATTATTTAGCATGGCATACTTCTGTTTTTGGCTGGTTTGGTGAGCCCTCATATGCTTCATATGGTTGTAGTGCAAATCATGGTTCACTAGCTCATATTGCATGATCTTTTGGCCCTTGATTCTAGCACCTTTTGGCCATGCCTTAAACCGATCTTGTGCATATTTTGGACTGCCTTAGCTCTGTTTTTGGGTCTCATGGTCGAATGATGCTTATTTTGAATGCTTGTAGTACAATATCCATGCCAAGCTTTTAGTATTGAGGTCTATTGCATGCACATACTGAGGTGTGTTCATGTTTTGGGGCCATTATGCATCATATTTCAAAGCTTACATGTATGCCATATTGTTATGTTTTCCACTCTTTAAATGCGTTTGAGAGTTGTGCATAAATGCCTCATTTTCGGACCATTGTATGAGCTTCGCTTCTTTGCATGTTGAGCCATCATTTTAGACCATCTTTCCACTGTTTAGGGCCTGCATAGGGACTGTTTAGGGCTGGTTGGGTCATTTGTGCATTGCTTTGGGTACCTCTAGTGTAACGCACTTCACTAGTTTCGGTATTTGGGCCATCTAGCATGTATTGGGTGACATATTTGCATGATTCGGGACCACTGCGCATCTTGTTTCAGAGCTGGAAAATGTGTGTTTGTATGCCATATTTCATCCCTTGCCATGCTTTGTTAGAGTTGCATTTTGTGCCTTAGGATCGGTTCTTTGCATCCGTGCATGTTTGCCTGTATTTCGTTTGTCTCATTTTCATCACATGGCCACTGATGTGAGTGCGGCTGAGGTCCACTCATGTTGGTGTAAGTCCATCTTACATTTGTATATGCTATTTAGTTCATGTGCGCATGATAGTCTTCATAAGTGAATTGTGTATGCCATGTTATGTCACGAGCATTGTGTATGCCATTTTAGCCCGTATCATTGTGCATGCTAGGTTGCATGTTAGTCGAATTGTGTATGCCATCTCATTGTTTTGTGTTTGGAGTAGGGTTTAGTCCGAACACGGGAAACGAGGGACGTTTCATACTCCAAGTGACGAAACATGCCTCGATTCTCGGTCGCCGACACTCTTGACCGTCCATGATAGAGTTGTTGGCTTTACTTGCTTATATGTGCATTCATTTCACATCGAGTCGTGCAATTCAACTTCTCGGCCATCATGCATTGAGATGCGTGATTGGTGGCACGAGGATCGAGGACTACACTCCCTAGAGCTTGTGCAATGATAGGGAGAGTGGTCGTGCACACATTTGTTGAAAATACATTGCCTTTTTCTCTCTCTTGCCTTTGTTGTAGAAAAAACCAGAAACCAGAGGTGGAAACTGGTCGGTCGACTAGATTTTCTGGCAGGCCGACCACTCTCTTTGGTGTCCACCACAAAGGGTGGTCGGCAGGTGGTCTACCATGCTAATAACTGGTCGGTGGCTGTAGACACCCTATTTTTGACCGTCCTCAAGACTTAGACGTCACCGCTTGAACACTCGGTGATCATCTATGTTTGTGTTCATCTTGAGTTCCCAAAGGCCTCGGCTACGCGCCTTGCCTCAGGATCTCTCGACTCGACCGTTTTGTGTCTGGTTTTGCACCAAACACTTGTGTTTTTGCTTTGGAGGGCAGGGAATGGCTTTTGGGACATCCCCACACTCCACCGGCCGTGGCTTGAGGCCACCGGCTGTGTTTTGTTGTAATCGGCCAAATGTGATGGCCGGCCGGCCAGTTTGACTGTCGGTCGACCACTTTATCATTCCAGGCCATACCCCAGCCCATGCCTGGACGTGGGAGTTCTGAGGGGCTGCAGATTGATATATCTATATCAATCAAGCTCTTTCAAAAGAGGATACAAGGAAGGAGATGAGAGATAAAACTTGAAAGAAGAAAAAAAACATTTTTCCTCTCTATCAAAAAAATTCTCAACTCTCTCCCTATCTCTCTTTTCAAAACCCTTCAAACCTTAAGGTTCTTGCCCCCCCCTTTACATTACCACTCATAACCTACAACCTCCATACTCCATTCCAGCAACTTGAGGCTGATTTCCAGAGACTAGAAGCTCATTTCCTTGGACCAAAAGCTGCTGTGTTGTTGTTCTACAAGGGTAAGCTCTTATGTTCCCCTTTTTTGCACTATTTTGCTCTATATTTTAGCTCCTTTTGCTTACATTTTTGGGCTCCAACCTAAACTGTAAAGAGTCATATTTTGATCTCCTCTTCATGTTTGATCAAGGACTTTTTGCTGTTTGAGGTCTTCTCCTCACCCTTTGTGCTTAATCCCTCCTTTAGGCCTATTTTTGCATGGTATTTTAGTCTTATTTGTGAGCTGTTTTGGACTTGGTCATAAACTGTAAAGTGCTTAATTTTGAGCCCCTCTTAAACTTTGTTGAAGGGATCTTCACTGTTTGAGGCCAGCTGCTGTCCCTTGTCTCTATTCTCTCTTTTAGGGCCATTTTTGCATGATAGATTAGCCCTATTTTTGATCATTTTTGAGACTTGTTATAAACTGGAAAAAGTCTCATTTTGACATCATCTTCATTTTTTTATTAAGGGCATTTTATTTTTTGAGGTCATATGCTTCCTTGTATGCTTGATTGTCCCTTATTTTGAGCCTTACACCTAAGCTCTTGTTGCATGCTTTGTTTGGCCTTCTAGCCACTGAAATCCAGTAGATTTTCAGTGGCTAGCACACTATTTTGAGCCTCCAAATTAGAGGGGGGTGACCCCTCTTTCACCTTGACTTGTTTGGTGGTCATTTTAGCCTTCCAAAGAGACCTTATCTTGCATGCTTTGGAGTCCCTTTTTAGGGCTAATTTGGTGAGTTTTGGGACCATCATATTTGATTTTTAGAGTTTATTTGGCTATGATAAGTGTCCATCTTGTATGTGCTTAAGAATCCCTTGCATAGCCCTCTAAAGGAGCTCATCATTTTTGCATGTGTTGGCTTCATTTCAGTGGTTATTTGGGCCTATTTTCACATGTTTTGTTCACTGATTTTTGCTGGTTAGGTGAGATTCCATATGCTTCACACACTTTCCATGTAAACCGTGTTTGCTAGTCAAAGTTGCATGCTACTTTTGTCCACCATGCTAGCATCTTTTGGCCATGCTTTGAACTGGAAATGTTCATGTTTTGGGACTGTCTCGGCTCTATCTTCATGCTTCATGATCAAATAATGCATGCTTTGTATAGCTATAAGTCATTCCATGTGCCTAGTTTCGAGTTGCGGGTTTCATCTCATGCATCGGGTGCCATTTTTCCATGTTTTGGGGCTGTTTAGCATCATACTTCAGTACTGGAATTTGCATGTTCATATGCCATGTTTCATCATTTTCCATGCTTAGTTAGAGTTGCATGTTGTATCTTAGGATCGGTCCATGCATTGGACATATTTGTGTGCATTTCGGTTGCCTCATTTCCACCTTATTGGCCACTGATGTGAGTGTGGCTGAGGCCCACTCACATTGGTATAAGTTCATCCTGCATTGTATATGCTATGTTTCAATGCGTTGTGCATGTTATGTTGTTAGCATTGTGTGTGCCATGTAGTTGCATTGCATGTTCGTATGTTTGTTTGCATGCTTAGGTCGCATATGCATCGTTGTGCATTCCCTTGACTCTTGATCAACCATGATACGGGTTGGGGCCCCTTTGATGTGTTTTGTGCTTGCATTCCATTTGATATCGAAGTTGCACACTTGGCTTTTGGGCCATCATGCATTGAAATGCGTGATTGATGGCCCGAGGGTCGAGGGCCATGCTCCTTTGAGTCCATTGCATGATAGGGAGAATGGCCATGCATACATTGCTTTGAATTTCCTTGCCATGCACTGTCTGTCCTCTGTTGCTATCAAAAACAGGTTCTACAGGAAGCTTTGGCCGGCCGGCCGCCTATACTGCCGACCGGCAGAACATGTTTGGCCGATAACTTATTCAGTGGCCGGTGATCATTCCCTCCGGCCGGTGGCGTTTCTACTTGGTCGGTGATCCCCCCCAGCATCCAAAGGGCATATCCCTGGACTTTGGCAGTCCTCAGAGGAGCAAGGTAGTGTAAACAGAGGCAACAGTGGCATGGTACGGATTTTTAGGCAAGACGAGTCAAGCATGCATCATCCATGCATTTCGAGACAGGGGCTGTGGCCACTTTAATTCTTTGTTTAATTTTTTAATTAATTAGAAATTCTGTAATAATTAACTTAGTGTTATTTATTCGGACTGTAATATTTATTCGAACCCTCCGAGTGAGGGTAATTGTGTAATAAGTGTGCGTGGGTGTGTATATGTCTTCCAACCCCACGTCTTTCTTCCCTTTTATTTACTCGCTTATAATGGTAGACTAAGGCATATTTAAATTAGCATACCTTATGCTATGCATGCGTGCATTCATACATTTGTCTTGTATGCACCAGGCTCGGCACATCATGCTAACTGCATTGTGTTTCAATTCCAAATTGAATACGTGTTAGTTGTAGCATTTCACATGCCATGTTTAGAACAGTCGAGCCCATTTCTAATTGCATTTCGCATGTGTTGCATTAGCTATCTTAAACTAGGATCATGCATATGATTACTAACTAGTTTCTGTTTTGGCTTGGAGTACTTGGTAAGCATTTATACTTTAGCATACCGCATGCGTGTGAGTGTTGCCATAACAGCATGATTACCATGAGGCTAGCTACTTATGTGATATAACTGCTTGAATGCCTGTGGATGGAGGTTGAATTACCTAAATTGGAATAATGCATTAAAACTGTGAGTTTTAAGCCCACTAGATAGTGGCAAAATCATCTTTTCTAAAAGCCCACTCGAGGGTGGCAAAACCTGCATTTTAGCCTACTTGCGAGTAGCAAACCATCTTCAAAACGAACATGCAATGTTTTGTTCCAATTTAGGCAATTTGGTCTATACTTGTTTGCTGTGCGCATAACATAGTAATTCTAGGCTAATAAATGGAATAAGAACACATAACGTTTTCAAAACTGGATATCATGGTTAGTAGAGGCCGATCTTAGGATCGGGCGAGAGGGGTGCTCATAGCTCACCTTCCCCAATCGTACCCAAGCTCCCGAGCAGAGGCAACTTTGGTGATGACGGACACATGGCCTTTGGCACCGAGTTAGGGTTTCCTAAATTTCCCAAAACAAAATATTTAGGTGGTGACTCTGTATCTGGCAAAGCAGTTCATGTTTGGCACTTCTTTTCAAAATCTATTTTCTCAAAACGATTTGCCGGATTTGGACTCTTTGGTTCAGATTTAGAACCGTGACAAATTGAGAGTCCTAAACTGTAGTAGACCCGCAAAACGAACAGAACGAGGGGACTCGTCCTCCCGGGGCGTTCGGGGACGTCTACAGTGGCCTTCCCAAGGTGGAGGTTCAGCCTTCTGGAGCTTTGTGCAAGTTTCTGAGATCAATTGCAAACAAGGGTGATGCGAGGCATCGCGATGGAATTTACCGACAAGGCGACTCGAGCATGCATGCATCTTTCATCAGTCAGAACAAAGCTGAGGCAGTCCATTACTTGTAGTATTGCATGTTAGTTTATTCGTTTTCCTAGTTAATTTGTTAATTAATTAGGATTTTTGTAATATTTAATTAGCTAGAGTAATTAATTATTCATTCGGACTGTATTATTTATTCAAACCCTCCGAGAGAGGGCCAACTATTGTAATAAGTGTGCGTGTGTGTGATGTATGTCTTCCAACCCCACGTCTTTCTCCCTTTTATTTACCAGCTTATGATGGTTAGTTTAGGGCATATTTCAATTAGCATACTTATGCTTGCATGTTTGCATCATTCATCTGTATTGCATGCACCGGGCTCGGCACATCATACTAACTACATTGTATTCCAATTCCAAGTTGAATACATGTTACCTGTAGCATCTCATATGTCATCTTAGAATAGCCGAGCCTATCTTAGTTGCATTCTCGCATGTGTTGCATTAGGCATCTCAGCATAGTTAGTATTCATGTATGTTTTGTAATTAGCTTCTTTCTTTGGCTCGGAGTACTCAGTAAGTGTTTATGCTTTAGCATCCTTGCATGTGTGTGAGTGACTGCCATGATAGCATGCTTACCATGAGGCTTTGTGCTTATGTAATATACTTGCCTGAATGCTTGTGGGTGAAGGTTGGATTATCTGAATTGGAATAATGCATTGACTGTGAGTTTTAAGCCCATTTGAGAGTGGCAAACCATAACGTTTTCTAAGCCCACCTGAGGGTGGCAAATCCACGTCTTAACCTACTTGCAGGTAACACCATCAAACCATTTTCAAAATAAACAAACATGAAATGTGTTGTTCCAATTCAGGCGATCCAGTCTATACTTGTATGCTGTGCGCATCACGTAGTAAATCTAGGCTAATAACTGGAATAAGAATGCATAATGTTTTCAAAACTCGATATCATGGTTAGTAGAGGCCGATCTTTGATCGGGCGAGCGGGGGTGCTCACGAAGTGACCTCCCCAATCGTACACAAGTTTCCAAGCCGAGGCAACTTTGGTGATGACGGACACGTGGCCTTCGGCACAAGTCAGGGTTTCCTAAATTCCCCCAAAATAAAATATTTATGTGGCGACTCTGTATCTGGCAAAGCAGTCCATGTTTGACACTTCTTTCTAAAAATTTGTTTTCCAAAACGATTTGCCAGATTTGGAATCTTTGGTGATTTATCAATCTCACATCGCACATTGTGAAATCAGATTAAGAACCGTGACAATTTGAGTCCGAACTGTAGTGAGCCCAAATGAACAAAACGGGATTCCCTCCCGAGACGTTCGGGGACGTCTACAATCCCTAAAAGAGGCTTTGATGCCCTTCCACTCACCGCAACTCACTTTAGAAGGGGCTTTGATGCCCTTCCATGCCAGTGTTACATGCTCCCGTGGTGCGGTTGTGACTAGTAAAAAGTGTGTGATCCGCGACTTTATATTAGGTTTGGGAAAATAGAGAAAACCAGATGGATTGTGATTGAGAATGACTCTTTTCAATACTACTATTCTTCATATCCTTCCCCATCATGGGCACCAAATAATAATTTGGACAAATTGTAAATAAATGGGACAATTTTATAATAATTGCACTAGTGGTAGAATATGTTTTTGTGCAAGTCTAATACATAGGAAAGACTTGCACCATACTTACAAGAGACTTGCACCACCATAAACATTATATTAATTTTCCAAATAATTTTCACTAATACAAACTTGAACAAATGATTTAAATGGCTCCAATTGGGCCGCAAACTCTATTTAATGCTTTTAATTTATCATGAAACTAGAGTTCTACCGATTTGTTTAATTATTTTTATACAAGTTAATGTGATTTTTGCTAATTTTTTTAGCATGTTTAAAGAAATTTGATTTTCGTAGAATGTTGGTTATGTGATACATCTTCTTTAGTGACAATATATAAAAATATAGAAAATACATAATGTGTATAATCTCAAACATACAATTAAAGGTGTAAAAATGGCCCACAGCCCGTGGATGGCCCGATGTGGACCCAGCTTGATTAGACCCAAACCCGAGCCCAGCTTAATACCCTCGGTTTGGGTTAAGGTTGTCATTTTGAAGTCAAGCCTATCCCAGCCCGGCCCAAAAAAATTTCGCCCTCCACGCGGCCCAACCCACTCGTCCCCTTCCCTCTCTGTCTGAGCAATGGCCAAAATTGAAAAAAAAAAAAAGCTTCTCCAACAATATTATCAATTATTTCTCTATTTCTTTTAAATCTTATTTTTAAATAAAAAAAAAATTATAATTGTGTAAATGAAATTGACTTTTTTAATCAACCGATAGAAATTAATTACAAGTATGCAAATAATTACATTACACTGAATAATTGTAATCCAACAATATATATCTGCAACCCTAACAACCAACACAAAAAACCACTTAGTCCAACCCAACAATCACTTGATACAAATCCTCATTGTGAGGAAAAAATAATCTAAGAAAATCAAACTACTCTATAAAAGATTTAAAGCTACGATCTCATGCCACTAATATATAATCATATTTTTTTTAAGTTAGGTAAGTAGCGGTGTAGTCAGGAATTTAGTGTTGGGTGGATACAAATTAATGATAATTTGGTTCTATTTTTTCTAAAAATACTTTTTAGAAAATTTTATTTTTTTGTTTTTCGTGTTTTTTGTTTTTACTAATTTTTTTTAATATTTTAAGTAATTTTTTTTTTAACTTTTTAGAAGTACCTACATAAATATACTTAAAAAGTAAAAAAATTGTGAAATTATTTTTTAAAAAATTCACTAAATACCAAAAATATATAAAAAAAAAACGAGAATTCAATACATTTTTTTTGTATTTTTATGTATTTATTAATTTTTTAAAATATTTTTTCACAATTTTTTACTTTTTAGATACATCTAAGTAAGGTGCTTCTAAAAAAATAAAAAAAATGTTTAAAAATTTAAAAAATTCACTAAAAACAAAAAAAAAATAAGAAAATCGAAAAACTCAATTTTCAAAAAATTTAATCCAAAAAACTCCAACCAAGCACACTGATTATTTTTTTTTTCATAATGAACAACAATGAGATATTACTAAACTTAAATGTTAGGAGTTCATTTGGATAAATGTGAATTTTAAATTAAAAGATTTGAGATTAAATTTTATACAAATTTTGGGGAGTAACTATTTTATAGGTGGATTGGAAAATTAAAAAAGAAGATACATTGAGACAGAAATGATATATTTTAGTAGAGAAATTCTATAAAACATACTGTAAAAAAAGTGTCTATCATATGTCGCAATTATGATCTTCGTGGTCTTTAGTTATAACATATTATAGTGTTACATATAATTTAGTTATAACTTATTGTTGTTGTTATTTTAGTTATATATCAAGTATTAGTTAGTTATGACTCATTCTGATATTAGTTATGACCTATTGTAATTTAAGATGTGTTGCTTGAAAAGATGAACTCTACATGTCAAATGTAACTAACAATCCAATAAATTCTATATCTTCTTTAAAATTTATTGTGTTTGCATGTCAATAATGATAGACATCACCATTATATTGAAATTTGTATAGATAATAATATGACTTAGTATAATCTCTTTATTTTCAATCAAAATAACTATTATTGTTCTCATAATTTTAAAAATGTTATTGACATTTCACTTTAAATAATATTTTTATAAATTTTTTATTCAATATATTTTTTTTATGTTAAAAAAAAAAAATTCCCAAAACTCAGGGGACACGTGACCCCCCAGCCCAACATGGCTCCGCCCCTGAATGTAAGTACATAGGCCCTGTTATCAGAATAAGGGTAAATTTGGCATAACACAAAAAAGTTAAAAAGTTAAAAAATCATTATCTTATTTAAATCACATCATCTTATTTAAATTACATCACCTCCCTATCACATCACTTTAAACCTAACCCATATTTCATAAAAAGTCAAAAAATACAATTATTTAGATCATCCTAAATAACCCTTAAAATTTTAGTGTAAAGGTGATGACACTGGTCCCACTCCAAGATATCCTTTCCCCTTAGTTCAGTAATTTGCTTATCATCTCTGAAGATGATTTTCTCATTCATAATTAGCCCCAATAACTTGTAAGAAAAATGAGTGAGATCATTAAAATGAGAAGCATTAATAATTTTAAAGTGGTCTGGGTCTCACATGATATGATATTTTGCTTCATTTTTTTTTTATAAATTTTTACCTCATTAATGATGAATTATTACTCTCAAATTAATGGAATTGTAGAACTTGCAATATGAGCTCGTTCATACATAATTGATAATCATACGGAAACAAACACAGTTCTCTCTGTCAATCAAATTTTCACCTTTTTTTTTATTTTTTATTTTTTATTTTTGGGTTTCTTAAGTGGGAAACAATGGGGGTGTTTGTTTCAGCTTTTCAGAGCCAACTTATGGCTTTTAGCTTTGAAAAAGTTATTTTGGACTGTTTGGTTAAACTTATTTCAAACAGTTTCTGATTCTAACAGCTTATTTTAACTCAAAAAAGCTGATTCTGAGAAGCTGCTCACCCCTTACTTCTGATTATCAGCTTTTACTGTGAACATGTTAATTTATGGTTATACTCTTAAATTTTTTTATTTTTTATTTTTTAAAAAATAGAAAAAGACTCAAATGGACTATAGATTATTATTATTATTATTTATGAGAAATGTAGACAAATAAAAAATAAAAATTAATTGAAAAAGCTATTTCACAGCTTATTTAACAAACCCTACTCAGCAACTTAAATCTATAATCCAACAGTTACACCAAACAGATTAACAACTTCTGATTAAAGTCATAATCTATAATCTGTTAAGTTATAATCTATAAGCTGTTTTAACAGTTACACCAAACGGGACCAATGTAGTACTAGGACATCGACATCCTGCAAAGTCAATGACCACAACAAAATTAAAAAAATCTTTCTCAAAACATCAACTCAAGGACCTAACATTTATTTTTTCCGTAAATGAGCTAAGTGATAAACTGTTTAAATTTGATTTTAAAATTTAACTGTTTTAAAATGTTTATAAAAATTGGCTTCTTTATGTTTCAAACTTATTTCAAAGGAGCTTTAATCGAGCTACTAGTAAAGCCCAAGTAGTTTGATTTTGTAAACTATATAACCGAGACAAACGAGTAATAACTTATTTAAACTTAATTTGAAAACTTAAAATGTGATCAAATTTAATTTATTTAGACAAAATTATTAATAGATCCTAATAGTTGAACTTAATTCCTATCACATCATATTAAAAATAAGTCATAGTAAAATCGTCGCTAAAAATAATTTTTTGTGACAATTTTTTATGTTTGTAGCTAAAAATTGACAATTAGTGACTTTTTTGTCACGGTTTTATAAATTGCCACTAAAACTTACAATCAGTGACGTTTTTTTGTGACGAATTTTTCAAAATGTTGCTGGAAATTGAAAATTAGTGGGCTTTTTTGTAACGATTTTTTTTAAACTATTACTAAAACTTATAATTAGTAAAAAAATTTGTGATAAAATTTTTGAATTGTCGCTAAAAATTAATAATTAGTGTTTTTTTTTTTATAGTGTTTGATGAAAAATCTAATTAATTATTATAGGACCTATTAGATAATAAGTCTACCTATTAAAATTTACACATAAGTTCTTAATAGATAATAAATCCACTTATTAGGATTTATATATAAGTCCCCAACTTATGTACATGATGTTAAATTTAAACCAGCTAAATCAAACTCAAATAGATTGGCTCATTTTACAAAATTAAAATAAAAAAGGTAGTGAATTACAAATACAATAATAATTTACATGCGAAATGTAAACAACGGGGTGGTGGCGCAGTTGGCTAGCGCGTAGGTCTCATAGCTTCTGAGTTATCCTGAGGTCGAGAGTTCGAGCCTCTCTCACCCCAAACGTACATTTTGTTTTGTTTTTTTCTTTTCTGGAAGTACTCGCTTGCTTTTCCATTCCCTCTTCCAAGCCCAACCCAATCAGAAGTTGGGAAGACAAAAAATGTTGTAAAATAATTGTCAACTGTTTGATTTGTCATGCATAACTCTTTTGTCACATTATCATGAATAAAATTATAAATTTATAACCTTTTTTACATCAAATAAGATCAAAGAATACAGCAAGCCAAGCCCACCCTATATATAGAATGCAACTGATTTTGAAATGAGAGAATCACTTCAATTTGAGGGTAGTTATTGTTATTATATTATCATTTTTACAAGGTAAAATGTAGTGAGACTGTAACAGTTAATAGGTAAGTAGAATTAGGTTGACATAATTTCATTGACTTAAACTTGATACCTCTTCTCAATGACAACTTGCGCTACCATTCTGGTCTTGAGGGGAGATTGTAAACCCAATTTAGAGATAGAACTACACTTAAACGTATATATAGAGTTTGGTTCGTTAAAATGAAATAGAATGGAATGGGATTGTCATTCCTTAACCTACTTATGGAATGACTATTTCTTTAATATGGTGAATAACAATTTCATTTATAATACATTTTTTTTTTTAATCTAACATGAGAATAAACATTGCCATAGAATAATCATTTCATTTTATTTCATTCCAACTAATCAAATATAATATTTGACCATATTTGGATCATATTTTAACAAGATTGTGTTTTATTCTTGGCCGTCAACATAACCAATAGCCACTGATAAATCCATGCAAAGGGCCATAATGACAAATCCATGTCAGGTCCATAGTTCAGCAACAAACCCAAAAGAACCCAATATAGCCTACAATGATATCGGGCTTTTACACAATACTCAGACCGCATCAGCGGCCCACCATCCTTAAGCCCATCAAATAAATGCTAAGCCCATCAAATAAAATGCTGGAGTTCGACGTGTTTTTTAAAAGAGCCCATGGAATCCTAACTAAGTTATAACTAATATTATAATAAATCATAATTAATACCATAATATGTTATAACTAAATACAACAAACATCATAATTGTGACATATAATACACACTTTTTTGTGATGTCTTTTATAAAAAAAATTTATTAAAATATATCATTTCTATCTCGATTTCTTTTTGTCTTTTCCTTTTTATAATTTTCTAATTTACTTATAATAGATACTCTCTAATATTTTTATAAAATTCAATATTAAAATCTTTAATTTGAAATTTATATTTATCCAAATCGACTTATAATATTTCATTATTGTTTATTATGAAAAAAATCAATACTGCCATTAATTTGTCCCCTTATGCTAAATTCTTAGCTCCGCCACTGCATGACCTGGTGCAATGGAACAACACCGGATTCTTAAGTTGTGTTTGGATCATTAATTTAGAATCTAGTGGCAATGAAGTAAAAATGGAAAAAAAAAAAAAAAAAAACTTCAAAATAATAATTTATTTTTTGGGAGCTTTTTTGATAAATCTACTTTCTAAGAGCTTTATTCTATCAAACCCATATTCTTTTTGACTATTCCATTAGGTCCTATTTGAAATAAGAAGACCAAAATACCATTTTCATCTACTTATGTTCAATTTAGTTCATATTATTTTCTTATGTTTCAATAAGTCCTATGGGTGACATAATTACCAAAATATCCCCAATGTGAATGTTCACACCGTCAATGTGAATGTTCATATCGTCAATGTGTAGGGGCCCAGCCCATGTCGATCCTCGTGGGTGTCCGAAAAAATTCGAGTCGGGCCGGTCCTGTCCACGGGCCAAAAAATTAGGCCCAGGCCCTACCCCTAGCCCTAGCACAGGGTTATTTGGACTTTGGGCGGGTCGGTGGGTCGAGCCTTGGGTCGGGCCGATGGGCCTGGGCCTAACCCTGGGCTTGGGCTTGGGCTTGGCCATTTTTTTAAAATTCTTTTTAATTTTTTCTAGCAAAATTTTATTATTTTTCACAAAAAAAGACACTGGGCCTCGGGCGGGTCGGGCCTCGGACCGAGCCTTGAATAGGCCTTAAGCGAACCGATGGACCAGGCCGGGCTTCAAATTGATGGCCCAGGCCCTAGCCCAGGGTCTCGGACTGGGCTCGTGCTTGGGCCCAAACGAGCCTGCCTTGGGCCGCAGGCGGGCTTCGGCCAGCCCACGTTCTTTTTTACTATTCCATTAGGTCCTATTTAAGGTAAGAAGACCAAAATACCCTTTTCATCTACTTATATTCTATGTAGTCCACATTATTTTCTTATGTTTCAATAAGTCCTATGGGTGACATAATTACCAAAATACCCCTAATGTGAATGTGCACACTGTCAATGCGAATGTTCATATCGTCAATGTGTAGGGGTCCGGCCCATGTCGAGTCTCGTAGGTCTCCAAAAAAATTCTGGTCGGGTCGAGCTGGCCCACGAGCCAAAAAATTAAGCCCAGGCCTTAGGCCTGGCACAGGGGTATTCGGACTTTGGGCGGGCCGGTGGGTTGAGCCTCAGGTCGGGCCGATGGGCCTGGGCCTAGCCTCAGGCTTGGGTCGGGCTTGGGCGGGCCTGGCCATTTTTTTTTAATTCTTTTTAATTTTTTCTACCAAAATTTTATTATTTTCCACAAAAAAAGACACTAGGCCTCAGCTCGGGCCGGGCCTCGAACCGAGCCTTGAATGGGCCTTAACCAGACCGATTGGCCGGGTCCGGCTTCAAAGTGATGGCCCAGGCCCTAGCCTAGGGTCTCGGACTAGGCTCGTGCCCGGGCCCAAACGAGCCTTTCCCGGGCCGCGGGCGGACTTCGGGCAGCCTACGTTCTTTTTGACTATTCCATTAAGTCCTATTTGAGGTAAGAAGACCAAAATACCATTTTCATCTACTTATATTCTTTTTAGTTCACATTATTTTCTTATGCTTCAATAAGTCCTATAGGAGATATAATTACCAAAATACCCATAATGTGAATGTTCACGTCGTCAATGTGAATGTTCATATCATCAATGCGTAGAGGCCCGGGCTGGCCCATATCGAGCCTTGTGGGTGTCCGAAAAAATCCGGGCCAGCACGGGCCAAAAAATTAGGCCCAGGCCCTAGCCTTAGCACAAGGGTATTCGGACTTTAGACGGGCCGATGGATCGAGTCTCGGGTCGGGCCGGTGGGCCTAGGGCTAGCCTCGAGCTTACGTCGGGCTTGGGTGGGCCTGGCCATTTTTTTTTTATTCTTTTTAATTTTTTTGACTAAAATTTTATTATTTTCCACAAAAAAAGACATTGCGCTTCGTGCGGGCTGGGCCTCAGACCGAGCCTTGAATGGGCCTTAAGCGGGCCGATGGGCCAGGCCGGACTTCAAAGTGATGGCCTAGGCCCTAATCTACGGTCTCGAACATGCTCGGGCCCAGACCGAAACGAGCCTGCCCCGGGCCGTGGGCGGGCTTCGGGCAGCCCACAGGCTGCGGGCCAATTCTACATTCCTATCAACGTGCATGTTAACATGTCAATGTGAATATTCACATTGTCAACGGGCCGGGCCTGACCGGGCCTACCTTGGGCCGCGGGCGAGCTTCAGGCAGCGGGCAAATTTTACACTTCTATCAATGTTAATGTTAACATGTCAATGTGAATATTCACATTGTCACGGGTCGGGCCAAGCCCGCTTCAGGCTGCGGTCGGGCTTCGGGTCGCTCATGGGTTGCGGGCTAATTTTATACTCTTATCAATGTGAATGTTAACATGTCAATGTGAATATTCACATTGTCAACGGGTCGGGTCGGGCCCGTCCTGGGCCGCTAGCCAATTTTATACTCTTATCAATGTGAATGTTAATATGTCAATGTGAATATTTACATTGTTAACAGGCCAGGCCGGGCCCGCTCCGGGGCCGCCCACGGGCCGTAGACGGGTTTCGGGCCAAGCCCGCCTCGGGCTGCGGTCGGGCTTCGGGCCGCTCAAGGCCTGCTGGCCAATTTTACACTCTTATCAATGTAAATGTTGACATGTCAATGTGAATATTCACATTGTCAACGAGCCAGGTCGGGCCCGCCCTAGGCTGCTAGCCAATTTTATACTCTTATCAATGTGAATGTTAACATGTCAATGTGAATATTCACATTGTCAACAGGGCAGGCTGGGTCGGCCCGCGGGACGCCAGCGGGCCGTGGGTGGGTTTCGGGCAACCACGGGGCTTGGGCTAATTTTACACTCCTATCAATGTGAATGTTAACATGTCAATGTGAATATTCACATTGTCAACGGGTTGGGCTGGGCCCGCCCTGGGCCGTGAGCGGGCTTTTGGCCGCGCATGGGCCGCAGACCAATTTTATACTCTTATCAATGTGAATGTTAACATGTTAATGTGAATATTCACATTGTCAACGGGCCGAACTAGGCCCGCACCGGGACGCCCATGGACCGCGGGCGGGTTGGGCGCCGCCACGGGACGCAGGCCAATTTTACACTCCTATTAATGTGAATGTTAACATGTCAATGTAAATATTCACATTGTCAATGGGCGGGGCCCGCCCCGGCTCGCGGGTGGGTTTCGGGCCACCCATGGGACAATTTTACATTCCTACCAATGTGAATTTTTAAATATGAATGTTCATATCATAAAATTGCTAGCCGTTCAAAAAATATTTAGAATAATGCTTGGGACCCCCTTTTGGGGGTCACCCCCTTTTGGGGGTCACCCCCTCACCCCCCCTTGCCACGTGGCGGGTGGTGATTGGATGAGCAGGAAAAAAAAGAAAAAGAAAAAGAAAATGTAGCCAATGAGAGAGATAGGGGGTCAAAGGGGGTGGGAGAAAAAGGGGGGACAAATCATTGTTGAAATATTTATAAGGGTATCCAAATTAAATATAAGGGCATAAGTGTGTGTCCAAGAAAATAGTCACTACAAGAAAACTGGGTATATGAGACGGAACTTTTTGCGACGGCACACTTGCCGTCTCAAAAAGTCACTTTTTGCGACGGCAGAAAATGCCGTCTCAAAAAAGCAGAGTATTTGCGACGGCACAATTTGCCGTCTCAAAAAAGCAGAGCATTTGCGACGGCACTAAATACCGTCGCAAATACTCTCATTTTTTGAGACGGCAAATAGTGCCGTCGCAAATGCTCTGCTTTTTTGAGACGGTAAATGGTGCCGTCGCAAATACTCTACTTTTTTGAGACGGCATTTTCTGCCGTCGCAAAAAGTGACTTTCGTGTTTTTTTTTAGTGAATATTTTTAAAATTTTAAATATTTTTTTTAGATATACCTTACTTAGATGTATCTACAAAATAAAAAAATTATGAAAAAATATTTTTAAAAATTAATAAATACAAAAAAATGTATTGAATTATTGTATTTTTGGTATTTAGTGAATTTTTAAAAGATTTTTTTTACAATTTTTTTAATTTTTAAGTGTATTTATGTTAGGTGTGTCTAAAAATTTTAAAAAATACTTAAAATATTTAAAAAATTCAGTAAAAACAATATAACACGGAAAACAATAAAGTTTAATTTTCTCAAAAGAGTTTTTGAAAAACTCTAACCTAGCATAGTGATTGTGGTTTTGAGATAGCTTCATATATATACAGTCACAAAATGGTTTGAATAAATTCAACGGTATTTTTCTGTCACAAAAAAAATAAAAAAAAACAATGTCGTCTTACTCTTTTGATATACCATTTCTCTTTTCATTCATTTTTTCATCTTCCCGTCTCTCTGTCTCTATCTCTCTCTCTCTCTTCTCTTTATCTCTTTCACTTATCACTCTTCTTTCTATGTCTGCCTGTTTCTCTCTCTCATTCTCTCTGTGTCTCTCGCCTATCTCTCTTCTCTCTATCTCTCATTTCTTTTTTTTTTTTTTCTCTCTCTCTCTCTCTCTCTCTCTTATCTTTCTCTCTCTCTCTATCTCTCTCGCTCATTTCTCTTCTCTTTCTGTCTCTCTCTTTTTCTGTGTCTCTCTCTCGTTCATCTCTTTTCGCTCTATTTCTCTTTCTTTTTGTCTATCTCTCGCTTATCTCTTGTTTCTCTCTCTTTTTCTATCTCTCCATCTCTCTCTCTCTCTATCTCTTTTTCTGTCTATCTCTCTCTCTCTCACTCATCACTCTTCTCTCACTCTCTCTCTGTCTACTTGTCTATTTGTCTATTTCTCCCTCACTATGTTCGCCTTGTTCACTCTCTTACTCTCATCTTCTCTATTTATCGAGCTCCTTCTCGATTTATCGATCCACTATAAGAAAATACACTTTTAGCAACCACTTTGTCTATCTCTCTCTCTCTCGCTCATCACTCTATCTCTGTCTCTGTCTCTCTCTCTATCTCTCTTCTTTATCTGTCTCTCACAAAATTAAAATATTTTTAAAATATTTAAAAAATTGATTTGAATTAAGTTTTGAAAAGAGTTTTGAATTATCTGTCTTCTTTATTTATTGAGCTCCCTTTCGATTTATCGATCCACTACAAGAAAATGTATTTTTAGCGACCACTTTGTCTCTTTCTCGCTCATCATTCTGTCTCTTTCTCTGTCTCTCTATCTCTTTTCTCTATTCGTCTCTCACTCATCTCTTTTTCTCACCACCCATCTTCTCTACCACATTTACCACTACTGCAAATGCCATTTAACTACCACCACTATTCTCTTTCTCTCTTTCACTCATCACTCTTCTTTCTTTGTCTGTTTGTCTATCTGTCTGTGTGTCTTTCGTTCATCTTTCTTCTTTCTATCTCTCTCATTTGTCTTCTCTCTATGTCTCTTTCGCTCATCTCTCTTCTCTCTATCTCTCTCATTTCTTTTCTCTCTGTCTCTCTCGCTCATCTCTTTTGTCTCTCTCTGTTTCTCTCGCTCATCTCTCTTCTCTCTATCTCTCTATTTTTCTATTCTCTCTCTCGTTCATCTCTTTTCGCTTTCTTTCTATATGTCTCTCTCATCTCTTGTTTCTCTCTATTTTTCTATATGTCTCTCTCTATCTCTTTCTCTCTTTGTCTCTCTGTCTCTCTATATCTCTTTCTCTCTTTATCTCTCTCTCACTTATCACTTTTCTCTCTTTCTTTCTCTCTCTCTCTGTGTCTGTTTGTTTGTCTCTCACTCTTTTGTTTCTCTCTCTTTCTCTCTATGTGTCTGTCTGTCTGTTTGTCTCTCTTCCCCATTGTGTTCACATTACTCACTCTCTCCCTCATCGCTTCTCTATTTACTGAGCTCTCCACTACAAGAAAATGCACTTTTAGCGACCACTTTGTCTCTCTCTCGCTCATCACTCTGTTTCTGTCTCTCTCTCTCGCTTTCTCTCCTCTATCTGTCTCTCACTCATCTCTCTCTCTCTCTCTCTCACTACTCATCTCTTTTACCAACTTCACCTCTACGACTACCATTACTACTACCATTGCCACCACTCCACTACCACCACTACCACTACTGCCACTACTACTACCATTACCTCTCTTTCACCCCTGCCACTCCATTTACACTACCACTACCACAACTTCACCACTAATTTCTTTCGCTATCACCACCACCACCACCATCTCTCTTTCACTTTTTTTTCATTAAAATATTTTTCATTAAAATATTGCCCCTACTTCTACCAAATAAAAAAAAATTATATTTTTTTTTCATTAAAATAAAAATGAAACAAATAAATTTTCAATCTTCGTAACTAAAATAATATTTTTAATTTATTTTTCATTAAAATAATATTTTTAATTTTACCAAATAAAAAAAAATTTATCAACTATAAAAATTATTTTAATAATTTTTTATTTTAATAAAAAATACATTAACTATAACATTTGTGGGTGTGTAGGGTTTTGTTTGATGTGTAGGGTTTTGTTTGAGAACACACACAAAACAAACACCACAGAGCCGTCTCCTCTCATCTCCTCCTGCTCGCTCTCTCTCTCTCTCTCTCTCTCTCTCTCTCTCTCTCTCTCTCTCTCTCTCTCCATCTAGGGTTTCGCCTTCCTCTCTCTCTTTCACACAACGACGGCGCCGATCATCCGTCACCGCCAACCCTCCCTCACTCCCGATCCTCCCTCACCGTCGCTCGTACCTCACTGTCGATCCTCCTCCCTTACCGCCGCTGCTGCCTCCCTCTCTCTCTCTCTCACAAACGACGTTGACGGTTGCTCGCCCCTCACCGCCACTCCTCCCTCACTGGCGATCTTCCCTCACCGCCGATTTCAAAGGGTATCTCTCTCTCTCTCTCTGTGTCGGGATTTCGGATATAGGGGGTTTTCATACACACACACACACACACATATATATATATATACATCTGTGAGTGTATATAGGGGGGTTTTTGATCTGTTACATATATATATATGATCTGTTTTTTTTTTTTTTTGATCTGTTTTTCCCATACATAGTACTGCTACTCATACCAGCCTCTTTTAGAAGCAATTGAAGAGTAATTCAATTTCTACTCATACCGGCTGGGGGTAAGTATAGGATTGCAGTATGTTCTTTGTATGGTGTAGGAGCATTCTGTCTTCCCTATATATTTCTTCAGTGGACCTTACAATGGTTTGGAATTTTGGCTCATTCATGTTGCCAAAATTTGCTAGAGTTTCTGGAATAACTTAGATGAAAATGATAAAGATAAATTTTATGTAGAATGAAATTGCTCTTCGTTCATCTCTGAGGGGATGGTTCTGTCAGTTGGTGGTTGAGAGTAATCACTGAGCTAGTCTTGTCAAAGATCTGTATGATACGTTGAATAGGAGCTTATGTGCTGGATGTGGCATTGACATTTGGAATTCCAGGTTGTCTTAGAGAACAGTAAGTCATATTATCCATGTTCAAGAGTTTGATTGGGCTTGACAGACTTGTCTGCAGCAATTCAATGAGCAAGGGGGCACCCACATACACTACAAGAAAAGTAAAACAAAACATCTAAAACTCCCATATATATCCGTTCACTCAGAAGTCTCTACATAGTCCCTGCAGCAATTCAATGAGCAAAAACTGTACACGAATTTCTGACTTCTGTTGTTTGTAAGAAATATTTTGTTAATTTTTTTTTTTCCTTTTTTGAATGTCATCCTTGGTTAGTGAGTGTATTTAGATTACAAGGGGATGTGGCAAAAATATTTTATGTTGACAGGTTCATGGGCCTGGGGCTGACATGGATACCTTGTGTGTCGGACCATCTTACGTAAATAGAGAGGTTGGTTATAGTTTGGGTCATTCTTTCTTGTTAGGTTTTGCAAATCTAGAAGCTTTATATTTAAAGGTTGATATGATGTTTGTCTGCAGGAAGATTTCTTTATTATATTGCATGATATGCTGGCTGAAATGGAAGAAATTACTGAGCTTCAACCAGTTCCAGATGCTTATGTCCCAGTAATGAAGTTCAAGTATCAGGGAAGACCTCTCTTTCTTGTTGCATGGTTGTTAACTATATTGTCTGCTATTTTCTCTCATTTTGAGGCCTTCCCTTCTCACTTATTATCTTCATTTTCCCTTTTCCAATCCCTGCTCTGAAATGATTTCTGGCAGTTCTATTGAATACACTTTTCTACTTTTGAATGTGTCATTAGATAGAATTTTTTTTCAATAAAATAAATTATTCTATTTTAATTTTGATAAATCATGCCTTGTATCCTGTAGAAAAAAGTGTTGCACGTTTGATGTTTACTCAATATTAACCCGCTTTAGTTTAGTCTGTTAGCATAGTCTGTTGGCATATGTCCAGTCTCGTTGTTGGTAGTATTAATCGTTAGTAATTCTCAACATAGTTTGTGTGAGATGAAAAAAAAAGAGTAAAAAATAAAAATAAAATCAAAGAAAATACTCAAATTATTTATGTAGGGGTGAAACTAACAGGCATATGTTTTTGTTTTTGATATTTTTATGTGGTCTAAAATCGGGTAGGTAGGGGTGCTATTTAACTCACCATAAAATCTAGCTTAATGGGTATGTTCTACAATTTCACGCAGGGTTCACTTGGGACTTGTATAAACTACCATAGACTATTCATCCATAAAAATGTCAAAACAGTTTGCTAATTGTTCTCCACAAAAGGCTTTAATTTTATTTATTTTTATTATTATTGAATTGGGTTGCTTTTCCATCGTATGGTCTATTTAGTCACCATCTTGTTACTGGGACATATAGACACAGTGTCTTTATAACACGTATACGTTAGGAGTGGTTTAAAGCTGGATTCATTTAAACTCCTATTTTATTCAACGTCCTTTGCATCATCAGTCTGTATCGCTTGATGTGGTTTTTAATAAGTTGGGAAGATTTTCTTTCATTCTTATCCTATATTCACTTTAAAAAACATGTCCACAACTTCGAATCCGATTTTGGAACATCATATTGTTTCAATTGTATAATTCATTTGGGATGTTTGGTGGTTTGTTTTGTTTTGTTTTTATGTTTTCAGAAACAAGAAGTAATGAAATTTTCAAAACTATCTTATGTTTCCATATCGTTTCTTTTTTCTTATAAATTTATCCTAAAGGCTCATGGTGTTTCTTAAAAAATGAGTTGTTTTTAAAGAAAAAAAAATCCCAATATCTTGACCTTGTATGTAGGTAAAGCTGGTTTACAATTTTTTATAAAACTAGTGAAAAAATCATTTGCGTATGGTCTCTACTAGATCCAAAGGTGTTCATATTAGTAAATAAATAAAAAAAGAAAAAAGAAAACTCTATTCATATATAAAAATTGTACAAGAAATTATGAGAAGAATGATATTCCTGTAAAAAAAAAAAAATCTTCATTTGCATTTTGTTTCAAAGTGAAAGGTAGTCGCATTATTTTGTACAAAAACTTTGTAAGAATTTGTGGAGGGATTTGGAAAAAGGAAAAGGAAAGGAAAAGGGAAAATATAGGTGAAATAACATAGTTTTGCACACATTTTCTCTTTTCATTTCTAAATCCCTCCCCAAAATCCATGACCTAAACACAGCGTAAGGGCTGAACATAGAAGCTTCATTATAGGATAATTTTTGAAAGTCTCATGTTAGATACATAGAAGCTTCATTATAGGATAATTTTTGAAAGTCTCATGTTAGATACATAGAAGCTTCATTATAGGATAATTTTGAAAGTCTCATGTTAGATTCTCAATGGGTGTGAAAAAATTCAAGCTCGTGTGATTTGCAGGTTATTATGCGTATTCAGAGTTTGAGTTTATTCACGAGGCTTTGTACCCGCTAGACACTCGCCCCACTCTGCATTTCCTTAGCTGCAAGAGTGGGAAAAGAATTATGTAAGAAAATGCAGCTGATATAGTATTTTCTATGGTATTATTAAATATGTTATGCAATGTAATCACAAAATCTAGTTTATGCCAGTGAAGGCAGGGTAGAAAACAAAATTTCTGAACTCCTCTTATTGGTGCAGAGCTTGCGTACACCATGGCCGTGACTGAGCAGTGGGATGTTTATAGCTTTGGGGTGGTGGTTCTAGAAACAATAATGGGAAGGTATCCAAGCGAACTACTCTGTTCAGTGTCATCATCATCTGCTCAAAATAGTCTGCTGAAGGACCTATTAGATCCCTGCTTCTTGTCTGCTGTCAATCAACTGATTGCTCAAAATTTGGTTCTCTTAGCAACAATGGCAATGGCATGCTTAAGTCCCAATCCGAGATCTCAGCCTACAATGCTGCAGGTGTCTTGAGTGTTTCTTGTTCACAGACCACTGTTACCAAAGCCTCTGCAGGCATTACAATGTGGGAGCTGATGAATCAGGGGATATATAATTCCATGGACGAAAATTAGGTGAGGTTGATATATAATCCCAGATAGTGTATGGTTTATTCTAGTTTTTTATTCAGTTTAGTGAATGTTTATTTTGTGTAGAATTAGCCTACACAATGGTTGCAATTGAGAAGTGTGATGTTTGTACACAAGAATTTGTTATTTGAATATCATTACACAATAAGTAATCGTATTTGGGTGAATTTTTATTTTATTATTTTTAGGATTTGGGTGAATTTTATAATTTAAATATGCTTTTATGAACATGTACAAGTTAATTATTCTTTGTAAAATATTGAATTTGATGGTTTGATCAATTTTTATTTTTATTTTCTGTTATGATGTTTTTGTGAATGGAATGTAAATAATCAGCTCTTTTCACCGTCGGAAAAAATAGAAATTTTTAATATTTTTATTAATTTTGTTATAGGTTTTACTTTTTGCGACGACATTATACTGTCGCAAAAAATAGAAATTTTATTATTTAAAATAAAAATTTTATTATTTTTTAATATTTTTTGCGACGGCATTACACTGTCGCAAAAAATAGAAAATTTTATATTTTTTATACTTTTTGCGACGGCACACACCGTCGCAAAAACAGTGTTTTTTTTTAAAGAAAAAGATTATTAGCGACGGTGTTTTTTGCCGTCTCAAATAACATTTTTAGCGACGGTAAAGTAGGGCCGTCGCAAAAAAGTCAAGAAATTTCAAACGTTATTAGCGACTGCACGGTGCCGTCGCAAAAAGGTAAAAAATGCCGTCGCAAAACATTAGCGACGGCACTTACCGTCGCAAAAACTCTTTTGCAACCCCTGCAGTTGCGACCCCCTCTTTGCCGTCGCAAAAAGTCATTTTGCCGTCGCAAAAAGTATTAGCGACGGCATTAGGAGTATTAGCGACGGTATTTTACCGTCGCAAAAAGTCAATTTTTTTGTAGTGAGTGTAAATAAAGAAAAATGACTTTATGGAATAAAATTATATATATACATGGGACTAAATGAGTTAAAAAATTCCTTTATGTACTTTTTGGATTAAAACACTTCTAAACGAGATTTATCAATAAAAACCCCTTATTTTTTTTACCAAACAATTTCATTAATCATACACTTTTCTCCTTAAAAAAAATCAATCTTTAGAACGGTATGTCATATCTTCATACAAATAGATTTATCACCAATAATAAACTCTTACAAATAATCATTTTTATTAATTTTTTGGCTGATTCATAGATATCTGATCTATAAATCATGTGATATCGGTGTTGATTTTGGAAAGAAATCCTGCCAAACTAAGGCACGTTTATAAGTTAGTTTTTATCATTATAATTTTTAATTTTCAATTTAAAATAAGTTAAAATTTTGTTTGGTATAATTTTTCATATTTTGTAAAAAATGTTTAACGTATTTGGTTAAATAATTGTTTTTTTTTTTTTTTTGCCATCCAAATATGCAATATATCCTAAAAGGTATAATAAAGGCAACAGAACTTCTTTGTCCATACATATTTTTACTTTTTACTCTTTTTTATTTTTATTTTTTGGATAAATAAGTTAAAAAATCAAATAAGTAATAATATAAAATTACAACCAAACAAAACTAGTCAATTTTTTTAATAATTAAATTGACTAATAAGTTAATTTATAAGTACTACCAAACGGAGACTAACATGGGTTGATATGGCATTAGAAAATGCTTGTATTCTTTAACGTTCATTTAGGTGAAAAATATTTGTACTTTAAATTATTTGCAAATTAAAATTCTATCAATGTCATCATACTATCACTCTTATTGTTATTATCACCATCACCTCCACCACCTGACCATCGCCACCAATGATACAACTACTAGTACATTAATTTAGAGAACATAACCAAACTTAAGAAAATGTTTTCCATAAAATATGCTTTCATTTGCTGCCAAAAACAAACAGAGCGTAACTATTTACATTGAGCTAGCTCGTTCTTAAACTACAAACTAGTTTTTTATCAATATGAAAACATTATATTGGACTTGGAAAATGATTGACGAAATAAGTGCTTTTGTATAACACCAGCCATGTATGATGGTCCCCACACACACACACACACACACACACACCATGATATATAGCAAGTTGTGATTGTGAACCAACCAATACCAAGGATAGAGAGATAGAAAAAGTTATATTAAAGAACACAAACGATCCAAATGTGTAGTTGAAAGGAACCATGCTTGAAAGTTGTCTCAGATCAGAATCCAATGAAAACTAAGTAGACTTGCATGGAATGGAAGGATGTTGTAAATTACTGTCCACTGATCTTGACTCATGCATGGAAATGATTAGGACTGATCAATATTTATTATTTGTCGCTGCATGGTCATTGGTTTCATTGCTAATATAAGCATCTCAATATTTTTTACAAAAAAAAAGTATGGGAGAATTATAATTCAATTTAGGGCTATGTTTTAGCTAAAAAGCAAAAAGAGTCACTATAAAAAATCAATTTATTTTCTTTACTTTTTTTGCATATTTTTCAAGAAAAAAAAATCACTAAAAAAAAAATCAATTTTCAAACGAATCCTAGAAGTAATTACTTTACAGAGGATGGCGGTGCAACTTTTCTTGTGGATTTCTATTACAAGGAGAGTTGTACCCCATATTTGTAACAGTGTAAATCTGGCCTACCCTAGCTTGGCCTGGTCCACTATCAAGCCTCACGGGCTCCAGTGCTGGGCTGAGTTGGCCCACGGCCTAGAAAGTTAAATCTAGGCCTAGGCCAACTCAAAATGGGGCTACAGACCTTTTTTTTTTATTTATATTTTGTGAAAAATAAATGATAGATATATTATATATATAGATTATTTATGAGGGATAAAAAATAAAAGAAAATTTGTATTAGAGTGTTTTACTTAAGATTAATGAGATATTTAGTTATGTTTCATGTGGTGGTATTTAATTATGTATGACTTATATTTTTTTGGTTATAATATAATTTTCTTTTTTTGTTATAACATTATTTTAATTATTATGATTCATGAGGGTTATGGCTCAGTGTTTAGTTATGCTCTTTTTTCTTCTTCTTCTTCTTCTTCTTCTTCTTCTTCTTCTTTTTTTTTTTTTTTTTTTTTTTTATATATTATGACTAACTATCAAATTATGTCATTTTCTACTTTAATTATGACTAATTTTCTTTTTAAGTTATGACATTATTTTAGTTATGGTTAATGAGATATTTAGTTATTATGTTATATTTTATACTTATAACTCAAAAAGTATGAAATTATGTTATTTTTTTATTTAATTATAAGCTGCATACATGGTCTTTTCTCGAGAAGAAAAAATGAAATGAATAATTTTATATATATATCAAAATGAAACGAAATATTACAATCATTAAATTAAATAGATATCATTTAATGAATAATTTTTATATCAAAATGAAATAAAATATTACAAAAATTTATATCATTACAGAAAATAGATATAGATTATTGATGATGATAGAGAAATTGCATCACTATAGGTCAAATACATCCCCACCTACTAGCCTACTGATCATTTTCATTATACTCCATTCCAATAATCTAATAGCAACATTACGAAATGAAATAATGAAAAAAAAAATTTGTTGAACAATTATCGAAGAAGGCAGACAATTCACTCACGTTGTCTGATGATATATCATCTAAATTGTTTTGAACTATCCACTTTTCACTATAATTTTTTCTTCTTGTAAGCACATGGACATGATCTCTTGAGATTATAAGTGCCTTAACCATTTGGGCAAAAAGTCTGCTGTGGTAATTGCTCAACACCCATCCATCTGCACTAAAAGTTGTTTCAGAAGCCACTGTAAAAATAGAAATGGTTAGTATATTATGGGACATCTGTGAAAACACATGCCACATAATTTCATTTTGTTTCCACCAATCCAAAATATCAAAATCATCATCATCATCCACTGGTCGGTTATCTAAATAACGTTGTAATTCATAACTACTTATACTTGTATTTTGAGATATTTTTCTATTTTTTTACAAAATTTTTATATAAGCCCATTTTGCATCAATTAAGTTCTGTTGGAGTCAGTACTTCTCCTATGGAAGTTGTTGTAAAAAATAAATCTATTACTTTTCTTTGTTTACATGCTCTTTTTAACATATTGTACATTGAATTCTACCCGTTGTTTATATCTAAAATTAGTTTTTTAAATGGTATACTTTCTCGTTGACAAATTTTCTTATGTTTTGAAATTCAATTAGCAGAAGACACAATGTAAGAACCACATTTTTTATAATATGAGCATAACAACGAACATGAAATAAATCAATATCAACAAGTAATTGTAAAGCAGATTTAAAATGAACTACAATCTAATTGTAATATGATGCATTATCTAAACTAATGGTAAATATTTTATTTTGCAATGCCCCCTCATATAATACATTTCTTATTTTCACCCCAAGTGAATAACCAGTATATAAAAGTTCAACTAATCTAAATGAAATGATTCTTTTATTTAATTTCTAATAATTATCAATAAAATGTACAGTGATACATTGATATTCTAATATATTATTTGTCCACGAATTAGATATTAAACAAACTCTTCTATTCAAATTTTTAAAAATGTCAAATAATTCACTTTTAATATTCTCAAATTTCTTTAAAATCATGTTTCTATTAGTATTTTTTGAAAAACCTTACTATTGCAGTGCAAAACTTTCGTGAATCATTTCTAAAAAAATCGGGACATTCATTAATAGTAAAAGTTGTTCTTTTTTAATAATATAATCAATTACAGAATTTTGTACACGTATATGATCATATAAAAATGTTTGCAAATTATTAATTGATGAACCCCCTAATTGCATTTGAGTTTTAATATTAGGTTGTTGACTTTATAAATGTTTATTAGAATGCATTTTTAGATGACTACTACCCTCTGCAGATTCAACACTTAGTAATTATACACAATATTTATATTTCGCTTTCCATACAGTTGTACCATCAGAATTAGTTACATATATTGCTTCAAAATGCTCCCAAACAGTACTAGTCGTGCCCCTAGATGATGATGCTCCTATTGGATTAGGGATATTAGGCCGAGTAGAAGGGATATCAACAGATTCATGTAGTGTATATTCATCAACATCGACATAAACATTAGGAATATTAGGATCCATAGTAATTTAAATAAAAATAATATATATTAACTAACAATTAATTAAAATAATGAATAAACAATAACAAGTAATATAATGTTAGGGTAAACTATCAATAGGTCCTAATAGCTGGATTTAATTTTCATCAAATTTCATCAAATTTTATTAAAAATAAGTCCTAATAAAATTGTCGCTAAAAAAAATTAAAAAAAAAATAATCTGGCGATTTTTTGTATGTCGCTAAAAATTGAAAATTAGTAAGTTTTTCTATTACAATTTTTGTAAATTGTCACTAAAACTTATAATCAGTGACATTTTCCTTGACGAATTTTTCAAATTGTCCCTGAAAGTTGAAAATTAATGATTTTTTTGATTATTTTTTTAAACTATTGCTAAAAGTTATAATTAATGACATTTTTTGCAACTGGATTTTCAAAATGTCGCTGAAAATTAATAATTGTGATGTTTTTTAATAGTTTTTGATGAAAAAAGTCATTAATTCTCACAGGACCTATTGAACAATAACTTCACATAGTAGGACCTACACGTAAGTCCCCCTATATGTTAAGAAATAATTAACGTAAAAAAATGAATAGCTAATAAATATTAATTCAAATAATTAATATTATCAACTGACGCATGCGATATAAAAATTAACTTTTCTGATAAAAATTTCTTCTTATACAATTTTAATTGGCGCTTAGAAATAAGACTTCAAAATTAATAGAGAAAGTTGGTTTGTGAGAAATAAAATGAGAGAGAGGTGCTATTTATAGGACTAGGGGGAGGGAGGGGTTAAATTATAAAAATAATAATAACAATAATAATAATTTGGCCATTGGGTGAATAATGGTCGTATGACGGTTTTGATTGTTGCTTGCACTCGGAAGGGAGTTGTTGGGGGCTAAGCTAGGCAGTTGGGAAAAAACAAATTTCAAGTCGGGCTCTTGAGTTAGGCTAAGCGGGCCGAGCTCGTGAGCCGAATTGGGTTCCAGAACCTACGGCCCAAGCCCAGGATATCAGGTTGGGCTCGAGCCAGGCTTCGAGTGGCTAGCCGCCTCGTAGGCTAAATTTACACCTCTACATAGTGCTACTTTAGCTCAAATGTTAGAGTTATTTTTCAAATCCAATAATGTGATAGTCTATTAGATATCTAAAGTAACTCTCTTGCTCTTATGTTCGCTCTAATCATCAGCAAATCATTTCTTTTACACATTATAGCGTCTAGAAAGTGAGCTTCTATATCATTTTCTATTTGTTTTTTTTTTATTTTAAATTAAGGGTTAATTACATTTTTAGTTTTGAAAATATAAGTCTTATGTCATTATGGTCTCTAATATTTAAATTGTGTCAATTTGGTTCCCAATATATAAAAATGGAGAGATTCTACTATACACACCTCTTTAAAGGGGTGTACCATATATACATCTAGTTATGCCATTTTCTTCTTTAATTATAACAATATTTTAGTTATAACTCATGACATCTTCGATTATGCCTCGTGTAGTGTTTGGTTATGTCTTTTTTCTTTTTTTTTAGTTATAACTCAAAAAGTATGGAATTATGCCATTTTCTTCTTTAATTATAAGGTGCATATGGTTACACACCCTTTGAGAAATGTGTACCATAGTCTTTCCTGTAAAATTGTTTCAATTTGCTTCCCAATATCTAAATTGTGTCAAATTGGTCACCAATGTATAGAAGCTGTTTCAATTTAGCTGCCCAATATTTAAATTGCATTTATTAACATAGTTTGATTGGGATATTTAATTGAAACACTTTCTATACATTGAAGACCAAATAAGCGACTAAATTGGAACACTTTCTATATATTGGGACCAGATTGACACAACTTAAACATTGTGGATCAAATTGAAAAGCTTTTATAACTAAGGACCAAATTGACGCAATTCAAATATTTGAGACCAAAACGATACAAGCCTCATATTTTGGCATCCAAAAATGTAATTAACTCGTAACATTATTCTTGAAATTTTTATTATGGGCTTGAAGGATGAATAACATTTGATTTTATATAGTTGCATAGTTTTAAATATCGATTAACATGTATCGAGTCTTCTTCTTTTGATATTGATACATCATTGTATATATCCATTTGAGAGGGAATAAAAATAACTGCAGGAATTATGTGGGTCCCAGCACTGCCACGTGGCGTAATTATAAATTATCATGTGTATGACAGTTATCAAATTTTTATCAAACACTGCATTAGTGTTTTATGTTGTGCAAAACTTATCAGGATATGAAATCTTATCGATATAGAAGTCCTCAACAATCAGAGATTGTTTGGAATAGAACTTCTGAAACATTCAAACTACTTGCTAATTAAGTCACTGGATATTATACATAGGCAACACCCTTATGGGTTGATGTATGCAATTTCTCTCTATGAATTACTTCATTAAATATTTTGATAATATTGGAGGACTGACTTGGGTGTCGGAGGGCCCCCGGCTACAACTGGGGGTATTTTGTTCTGCAGATAACGATCGCATGGTGGTGCTAATCATCTTCTTCGTTAGATTTCTTCATCATCAAATACGGTATTTTTTATGTCCGTACAATTGGCGCCGTCTGTGGGAACCGACAGAATTCAATGAAGAAGATTATGCGGTTAGGTTCTCCAATATTATGTTGATCATTGATTATGTTGATCAACGTAATAATTATACAATGACATGCTCGACATAGCTTACCATTCATTATGTCGATCAAATACATGATTGACGTTGGGGTAAAAAATTCTTGTATTATTATTATCTTAATACTAAGGCTCTGCTATAGCTTTCAGATTGATCCATTGCAATATGTATGGAGAAAAGAGGGTTTAACTATTGAGTCATAATTATCGAAAAAATATGCAATGAACTAATCTTGCACAAGATTACTCGAAGAAAATAGATAAATTCATTCCTTATAGGAAGTGGTGATGTGTAATTATTGTTATATGCGGAGTACGGAGTTTATGCACTATTATTCTGATCACGGAGATATGAAAGATCAATTATATCAGATTTTTATTATCTGCGGCGTATGGGTTTTATGTATTATCATGCTGGACATGGAGGTATTATTATCAATTATTATGCTACGGAGTATAGATTTTATACATTATGTCGAATTTTGATTATCTATGGAGCACGGAGTTTATGCATTATTATTCCAACCACGAATACATGGAAGATCAAATTATTATATCAAATTTTTTATTATCTGAAAAATATGAGTTTTTATACCAAACGTGGATGAAGACTATTATTTGGGTCAAATATGCTGAGATGGAGTTTGCACTTTATGGATCATGGTGGCAATATGAATTACATAACCCTTTGGTTACAAATTTTATCTCTTTGCCAAGTTGGTTTGGACAAGAGATAAGTTGGCAGGCTGGACCAACTTAAAAAATCTTTGTCGAGCGGGTTTTGCTTGGTGAAGTAGATTAGCAGGTTTGACTAATTCTAAAAATCTTTGTCGAGCAAAGTAGGTTGGCAGGTTTGACCAACTTGAAAAATCTTTGTCAAACGGGTTTTGCTTAGTGAAGTAGATTGGTAGGTTTGACCAATTTTGAAAACCTTTGTCGAGCAAAGTAGGTTGGGAGGTTTGACCAACTTGAAAAATCTTTGTCGAGCGAGTTTTGCTTGGTAAAGTAGGTTGGCAATTTTGACTAATTTTGAAAATCTTTGTAGAGTGGCTTTTGCTCAGCAAAGTAGGTTGGCAGATTTGAACAACTTGAAAAATCTTTGTTGAGCGAGTTTTGTTCAGCAAACTGGGTTGGCAGGTTTGACCAACTTTGAAAATCTTTTTAGAGCGGGTTTTGCTCAACAAAGTAGGTTGGCAAGTGTGACCAACTTGAAAAATCTTTGTCGAGCGGGTTTTGCTTGGCAAAGTGGGATGACAGGTTTAACCAACTTTGAAATTTTTTGCAGAGTAAGTTGGTGGTTTGTCCAACAGTGGAATTCCTTACCGAGCAGGATTTGCTTGCCAATAAGCAAGTTAGTGTTTTGGTAGTTCCTAACAAGATTAGGCATTCTTAGAATAAGCCCTAATAAGATTAGGTATTTTCGGAATAAGTCCTAACAAGGTTAAGCATTCTTGGAATAAATCTCAGCAAGGTTAGGCATTCTTAGAATAAATCCCAACAAGATTAGGCATTTTTGAAATATGTCCTAACAAGTTTAGGCATTCTTGGAATAAGTCCTAATAAGGCATTTTCGGAATAAGTCCTAACGAGGTTAGGCATTCTTGGAATAAGTCCTAATAAGGCATTTTCGGAATAAGTCCTAACGAGGTTAGGCATTCTTGGAATAAGTTTCAGCAAGGTTAGCCATTTTCGGAATAAGTCCTAACAAGGTTAGGCATTTTGGAATAAGCCCTAGCATCCATGTATGGTTCTAGCTAAGCAATATAACATGGCTATTTTTATCAAAACAACAGAAAGGTTCCACTCTTTCACTGGGTTCAAAGAAAATGAAAGCTTGGAGGCAATTAAGAGGGAATAAAAATAGCTGCAGGAATTATACGGGTCCCAACATTGCCACGTGGCGTAATTATAAATTATCATGTATATGACAGTTATCAAATTCTGATCAAACACTGCATTAGCATTTTATATTGTGCAAAACTTATCAGGATGTGAAATCTTATCGATATAGAAGTCCTCAACAATCAGAGATTGTTTGGGATAGGACTTCTGAAACATTCAAACTACTTGCTAAGTAAGTCACTTGATATTATAAATAGGCAACACCCTCATGGGTTGAGGTACGCAATTTCTCTCTGTGAATTAGTCCATTAAATATTTTGATAATATTAGAGGTTTGACTTAGGCGTCGGAGGACCCCCGGCTACAGCTGGGGGTGTTTTGTCTTGTAGATAGCGATCATGTGGTGGTATTAACCATCTTTTTCGTTGGATTTCTTTATCATCAAATACGGTATTTTTTTTTATGTCCGTACACCATTAAAATGAAAGTCACGTGTAATTTTAAATAATTGACAAGCACTATACACGATTCATAGTTGATTTACGAGTTGATTCACAACTAATATCGTTGACTCGATGCTACCCAAAAAAAAAAATTTGTAACTGATAATTTTAAATAATTGACAACCACTATACATGATTCTCAATACATATTGCTAGGGACGAAGTTAGGGGTGGTCAGGCCCTCCCTATACTTATCAAAATTAATTAATTAATCCTATATTTTATGAATTATTTATATTGTATTATTTAAAACTATGCATTGGACCCTATGATGGAAGCTTATCCCGCGTGGGGTAGGGGTGAAAAAATTTAAAAAATTAAAAATTAAATAAATAAATAAATAAATAAATGGAAGTTTTTGAAAGGTTTTTGAAAATTTTCAAAGGGGGTTGAGAGAAGAAATTTAATGAGGTGGTTGCAGCAGCAGCAGCAGCGGCAGCAGCGCCCAGGCAAGGCAAGGCAATGCTTGGTAGTGTGTCATAAGATACTACTCTGCTGCAGCAGATTGAACAGAGAAGGGAAGTTATTGATAATCTCCCAGAGCATGAGCATAAGCAAAAGCGAAGGGTGTGTTGTGCTGTTGAACCGAAAGTTGCAGAACAGTAGTAGTACTAGGTACCAAAAATTATGAACAAATCGTATTCACTACTTATATTAATGACCCCTACCCCAAATGGCATCGGCGCCCATGCCTTTTTCTAACGGTTCCTTTGTTTCAGCCCAAAAAAAAAAAAAAAAAAAAAAAAAAAAAAAGTTTATTGGAAAAATTATTTTACTAGAAAAAATATTGATTTAAAAAAAATTATAAAAAAAAAACACTAATGTTTGGGTGTGGAGCAATTATTTATTGCCATCAACGACAGTGAAGTTGCTATGCCAAAAAAACCATCTTAATCATTCATTATATAGGTTTCACACTGATCTTATAGAGATCAATAGTTAAGATGAGTCTAGTACATTGTAGTTGATAGCATAGAATAATTTTCGCCGGTTGTGATCATGAACTATGTGATAGTGGTTCTGTTAATGAGGGTGGTGGTGGTGATGGTAGCAATTATAATTGGGTAGGATAGGGTAATGGTGGTGCATGTGGTAGTGATAGTGGTTGTAATCGTCATTTGATGTTTGATACAATTAAGTAGTGGGCCAAGGAATTAGTACTTTAGAATCTATTTAGTTCATTGGAATGAGATGAAATAAAATTAAATGGTGATTCATTTAGATTTTTCTATGGAATGATTATTTTTTTAAAATTGTAAAATGACTTTGGTTATTTTGAGAAGATGGTTATAATCAGCTTTTTTGTTAAAAGCTGATTATAATAAACTTTTTGTGAGAGAGGAAAATGGGTTATAATCAACTTTTTGTAATGTATTTGTCATTATTTTTTTAGTCTAACTAAACATGAGAATGAATATTTTAATGAAATGATAATTCTATTTCATTTCATTCTAATGAATCAAACACTACCTTAAAGTCTTAGTAGAAGATCTCATTTATTATTACTTCATATTACAATGTGTATACACATAAAATAAATATTAATTAAAATAATCATTAAAAAAAGTTACCATAAATCTCTCTCAAAAAAAGATAATTGTCAAAAAAGGATATCACTTTATCCATCTCTTGATGAAATTAAAAAGAAAGTAAAATAACATCTCTCATTATATACAAAAGGGTCTCATAATTATGTGTCTACCTCTTTTATTTTCAGAGGTACCCAAAAAAAAATTGTTTGTCAAATGAACCATAAACGGCTCCGATGAAAATAATAAAAATTATAATAAATTATACTAATTTTTTTTGAGCTACTTACGTGTAAGTCCTAATAAGTAGATTTATTATCTAATAGGTCTTATGTAAAAAATTTGTCAAAAAAAATGTCACTAATTGTAAGTTTTAGTGACAATTTATAAAAATCATGACAAAAAAAAGTCACTAATTGTCAATTTTTAGCGACGTATGCAAAAAATTATCACAAAAAAATTATTTTTAACAACAATTTTATCAAGACTTATTTTCAGTAGGACTTTATGGGAATTAAATCTAACTATTATGACCTATTGGTAGTTTACTCATCTTTTTGTAGATTTAAAATATATATATATATATATATATATAAATCTTACAATTTTAACATAATTACACTAAATTTCTTTTTTAATAAGACTAAAGGGACCATAATTAATACATATAATATGAAAACATAAACATGAACAAGGTAAAATATAAAAATTAAGGGCAAATTACAAACACTCCTCTCGAGATTTGGTGAAAATACATATTCCCCCTGAGGTTTGAGAAATTACATCCCGCCCCCTGAGGTTTATATTTTCATAATAAATTGCCCTCTGAGATTTTTATTTTCATACAGATTCTCCCATAATTTTTCCTATTTTGTTATGAAAATTTGACCCTCAGAAGCAATTTGTAATTTCTCAAACCTCAGGGGGAATCTATATTTTTACTAAATCTCGAAGAGGTGTTTGTAATTTGCCCAAAAATTAATATTACTTTTTGAAAAAGGGGAAATTACCCATAGGTCCCATGGGAAACATGTGATCTCCATTTAATCCCATAACTTTTTCACTACACCCAAAAGTCCTTTCCTCTCTCTCTCTGCTTTTTGCTTCCCTTCCTCTCTCGTTTTTTTTTCTACATTTTTCTGTCACCGTGTTTGTCATGGAAGAGGACCACCGGTGATCATATCTTTCTCCATTGATCGGGGTTCATTGATAACCACCAAGCATTGAAATCAGTTCCGACGAAGAAGATGATATATTTTTCGACGAAGAAGATGAATGGATCTACTTAAATCTGATATAGATCTACTCAGATCTACATCAGATCTGAGTAGATCTACACAGATTTGGTCAGACATCCGTCTTTCCCCTTCGATCTCTTTTTTTTTTTCTCTCTCTGCTATACACTTCTGTTTTTCTGTTCTAATGGAGAAAAATTTCGAATTCTGAACAAGCAGTTTTCGAGTTTTAGTTACAGGCGGTGAAAACTGTAAAATTTTGCAGTTTCAAATTTTTTTTTTGGTGCTGGAATGAATCATGGTTTAAAACTGTAAAATTTTGCAGTTTTATAACATTCTTTAGAACTGTAAAATTTTACAGTTTCATAACATGTTTTTTAATTTTTTTTTTCCGGCAATATTCTAGACATTCCGGTGAGTCTCCGGCGACCGTTAAACGGAAGTCCGACGGTAGTAAGATGTGAACAGTGTCTATAAATTAAAAAAAAAAAAAAGATTTTTTGGTAACAATTAAAAATGTGTTGGACTAATTGGTGCAAGTATTTTGTTTTGGGATTAGTTGGGTTTTGAACTTGTTACATGGGACTTATCAGTAAGTTCCCCTTTGAAAAATGATATAAAATCCATTTTTAGACTGATTTTTAAAATTCACCGATGTGTAAAAGAGATTATTGATGAATGATGAGAGAGAGAGAGAGGGTTATATTCTAATGGACTATGTTTATTAGATATAGAAAGTGAATCTAACTTTTGAGTTTGGGGTTTCACTCATCAGAGTATACATAATGGGACAATTTATCTTTTTTTATTACAAACCAATTGAGAAAGATGAAAAGGAATGAGAAATTACCGATTAGGTAGAGAAAGAGAGAAGATGGAAACCAACGACGTCCTAACCATTTTTGTTAAAGAATCTGGCTTACCTCATCGGAGTAATAAAAAGGTCAAAAAGCAATGTAATGATGGATCTATGGAAGAAACCGATGAGAAAGAGCACGATGATACTAAAATGGAACGAGATAGGGATCTAGGTGTGGAGTCAAGAGCCTCTCCTTGCAAGTCCGTGCTTGCGTCCGTTCTTACAGACTTTCGGGTCTACTTTTAGGCCAAATTTTGATAATCCGAACCGTTTATATTTTATGATTTATTCAGTATATTATACCTGTAAAAAATCAAGTTGATCGGATATCAAAAAGTATGTGTTTGAAAAATTGAACTAAACACTATTTTTTAAAGAATTTAATAAACAGTTTTCCGAACACATGCTTTCTGATATCCGATCAACTTGATTTTTTACAGGTATGATATACTGAATAAATCATAAAATATGAATGGTTCAGATTATCAAAATTGGGCCTAAAAGTAGACCCGAAGGCCTGCAAGGACGGGCGCAAGGACGGGAGCTGCAAGGAGAGGATCCTCACTCCTAGGTGTGTCCCTTGGGTCTTTTTGAGAGGAGCTCATTGGAGACAACCCAACAACTTGGTATAATGGTGATAATGACGAAGATGACCTACTACTCTCAACTAACCAAATCTCAATGAAGCCATCTCCTACCATTGATTGGCCTACCTTATCGGTTCTGCCAGAGGAATTAACGAAGCTGAGGGCACCATGGAGGAAGGCACTTTGTTAAGGTTCTCGGTCGGTCAGTTGGCTACAATGTGCTAATCCAACGAATAAAGCAAATATTGTTGTCTAAATTGTGAAATTAAATATATAGATTTAAAAAAAAATCAAAATTATATGTCAAGAACATATGTTGATAATTACAATTAAATTACAACAGAAATATCCAATACAACAAAATGGTAAAGAAATCAAACTAAAGTCTGCACGGTAGTAGTTTTCTGAAAACAGATTTTGCCGTCTCACGGGTCAAGTGCTTGAAGAATTTCGACGTCTGTTTTCCCAGGATACGACGGTCAAAAACCAGCTATGGGAAAAGCACTCTCTGTCTAGCCTAGCGAACAAAAACTGTGGTAGCACTCTTTCACTGTAGGAACTTTCTGGCAAACTAACTTGTAAAATGAAAGAAAAAATTTCTATATTGAGAATTGACAGGAGGGTCTCAATTTATACATATATAAGAGAGAGAGGAAGAATCTCCAGCCTTTATGGCTGGTCATTAAAGCACCATTAACCAGCATCCATAACCCCTTTTCAGAAAGTTGAAAAGTTTGGATGCCAAAAGGGTTCACACCCTTTAGCCAAGAAAGATTTAAATACTCTTTAAAATCCCTTTCATGGAGCTAACTTTAAGAGGCAATATCTTATTCAATTCTCAATGATTTTTGGCCCACTTCAACACAATTAAAGTCACCAAAAAATCATGTTTTCCAACAATCTCCCACATGAATAAAAATTGGCCAAATGACTCAACAAACAGACACCATTCAACAATAAAGACTCGGAGAAAGAGTACAACGGACTAACCCCGACATTAGAGAAGGTAGCTTTTGGTTTTGAACCTCTCCTAGTGAAAACCTATCGAGTTTACTGGTTGATCAGTGAATATGACATCTTGAACTATTCTGTCGTTCATGTAAACTGAGACAATAGATCTCACACGGGAATTACTTCTACCGCCATTCTGTTCTCACTGGCATGCCCTGTATGACCCTGGGCACTAGCCTGGTTCAGCGAGTGGTTTCAAAGAATCTTGGCCTGCCCAATTCTTCTAGAAGCGGCCCATTTCACACTCACATAGGTGACTCTTCAAAGTATCCTGCTATACCCTGTTTGAATCCTCAACACATAAGAGTCATTAAAAACTTTGCTTAACCTTCACCCCTGCTGGTGTCACTGCTTAAAGGAATGGCTGGAGGGTTTTCCCTCCATAGTGACATACTATTGTTACACGCAATTAGATTGTCCCATTTAACCTAGATTTTGGGATCTCCAGTCAACTAGGTTGGGTTTCCATTCCGGTAACTTCCAAAGGCCTCAACCCCATTCCTTTTGACGACGTCTCGACTAACACTCGATTTAACCCTTTGGTTAGCAGATCCGCAATATTGTCCTTAGACTTTACATAGTCTGTGGAGACAACTCCATTCGAGAGTAGTTGTCATATGGAATTATGTCTACGACGGATATATCTAGACTTTCCATTATACATATTACTCTGTGCCCTACCAATTGCAGATTGACTATCACAATGAATACAAATAGCTGGAACAAGTTTAGACCAATGTGGGATATCTTCAATGAAATGGTGAAGCCATTCAGCTTCTTCTGCTGCTTTATCTAAAGCAATAAACTCTGATTCCATCGTTGATCTAGACATACACGTTTGCTTGGAAAATTTCTAAGACACGGCTGCCCCATCAAGAGTGAACACATATCCACTAGTGGACTTTGAGTCCTTTACATCTAATATCTAATTCGCGTCACTATAGCCTTCTAGCATCGCTGGATATCGAGTATAATGCAACCCGTAATCCCAAGTGTAGCATAAATACCTTAACACCCACACAATGCCCTTCCAATGAGTATCATCGAGATTACTTGTGTATCTACTAAGCCTGCTAACCGAGTAGGCTATATCTGACCCAGTACAACTTATCTGATACATTAAACTTCCAATTACCTGTAGACGTCCCCGAACGCCCCGGGAGGGACGAGCTCCCGTTCTGTTCATTTTGGGGTCACTACAGCTCAGGACTCTCAAATTTGTCACGGTTCTAAGTCTGAACCAAAGAGTCCAAATCCGGCAAATCATTTTGAGAAAATAGATTTTGAAAGAAGTGCCAAACATGGACTGCTTTGCCAGATACAGAGTCGCCACCTAAATGTTTTTAATGGGAAATTTAGGAAACCCTGACTCGGTGCCAAAGGCCACGTGTCCGTCATCACCAAAGTTGCCTCGGCTCGGGAACTTGGGTACGATTGGGGAAGGTCACTTCGTGAGCACCCCCGCTCGCCCGATCAAAGATCGGCCTCTACTAACCATGATATCTATTTTTGAAAACTTTGTGTGTCCTTATTCCGGTTATTAGCCTAGGTTACTATGTAATGCACACAGCATATAAGTATAGACTGGGTCGCCTAAATTGGAACAAAACATTTCATGCTTGTTTATTTGAAAGATGGTTTGCTACTCGCAAGTAGGCTTAAAATGCAGATTTTGCCACCCGCAGGTGGGCTTAGAAAAGATGGTTTTGCCACTATCTAGTGGGCTTAAAACAAACAGTTGATGATTTATTCCAATCCAAGTAACCCAACCTCCACCCACAGGCATTCAAGGCAGTTATATCACATAAGCACATAGCCTCATGGTAAGCATGCTATTCATGGCAGTCACTCACACGCATGCAAGGATGCTAAAGCATAAAACTTACCGAATACTCCAAGCCAAAAACAAAAACTACATTAGAAATCATGCATGATTCTAAGTATACAAAAATGCCTAATGCAACACATGCAAAATGCAACTATAGCAAGCTCGGCTATTCTAAACATGGCATATGAGATGCAACAGCTAACATATATTCAATTTGGAATTGAAAGTACAATGCAGTTAGTATGATGCGCCGAGCCCGGTGCATGCAAAACAGATGAATGATGCAAACATGCTGTCATACTGTATGCTAATTGAAATATGCCCTAATCTAACCATCATAAGCGGATAAATAAAAGGGAGAAGGACGTGGGGTTGGAAGACATACATCACACTCACGCACACTTATTACAGTTGCGCCCTCGCGCAGAGGGTCCGAATAAATATACAGTCCCGAATAAAAGAATATTATAGTCCAAATATTACAGTCCAAATAATATACAAATTCCTAATTAATTAACAAATTAACTAAGAAAACTGTAAAACTGGCGTGCAAGCCAGGGACTGCTTTGCTTCTGGTGAATGATGCATGTCTGGGCTGCCTTGCGCCGAAATCCACCGGGATGCCCCAATTAGCCTCTGTTTAGCAGTTATTCTTGGAAAGCGTGCCAAACTCCAAAAAGTTGCTGACTCTTTATTTTGCTGCAACAGAGAGCAGGAAAGGGGCATAGCAATGTATTTCACAAATATATGCATGCCTCGATCCTCGTGCCACCAATCACGCATATCGATGCATGATGGCCGAGGAGCCGAATTGCCCAATTCAATGTAGAATGAATGTACATGAAAATACAACAAAACCTAACTCCATCATGGATGATCCGGAGTGTCGGTGACTGGGAATTGAGACACGTTCTGTCACTCGGAGTACGAAACGCACCTCGTTTCCCGTGCCCGGGCTAACTCCTATCCCGAACACGATGCAATATGCATGATATGCATGAATGCAACTAAGATACAGCCTAGTATGCACGATGCTATGAAAATGAGATGTCTCGAAATGCGTGCACATGGGCACGCAAATCGAGAAAATGACATACGCAATGCAAATGACATGGAAATATGTTATGGGCTTACACTAACATGAGAGAACCTCAGCCACACTCACATAAGAGGCCGATGGATGAAAATGAAGTGTCTCGAAATGCGTGCACACGGGCACGCAAACCGAGGCAATGGCATACGCAATGCAATATGGTTAAAATGGCATATAGAATGCAGCATGGACTTATACTAACATGAGAGAGCCTCAGCCACACTCACATAAGAGGCTGATGGATGAAAATGAAGTGCCTCGAAATGCGTGCACACGGGCACGCAAACTGAGGCAATGGCATACGCAATGCAATATGGCTAAAATAGCATATAGAATGCAACATGGACTTACACTAACATGAGAGCGCCTCAGCCACACTCACATAAGAGGCCGATGGATGAAAATGAAGTGCCTCGAAACGCGTGTACACGGGCACGCAAATCGAGGCAATGGCATACGCAATGCAATATGGCTAAAATGGCATATAGAATGCAACATGGACTTACACTAACATGAGAGAGCCTCAGCCACACTCACATAAGAAGCCGATGGATGAAAATGAAGTGCCTCGAAATGCGTGCACACGGGCACGCAAACCGAGGCACTGGCATATGCAATGCAATAATGGGCTTCACCAACATGAGAGAGCCTCAGCCACACTCACATAGGAGGCCAATGGATGAAAATGAAGACAACTCGAAATACGTGCACGCGTGCACGCAAACCGAGGACCGACCCTCAAGCACCGAAATGCCACTCTAATGAGACATGGCAAAGACATGGAAAATGATATGCAAACATGCAATTCTCAGTAGCAAAATGAGGGGTAAAACAGCCCCGAAACGAGGCGAAAGTACACCCAATGCATGGAATTTCTCCCGAAATGCATGATTAAGTACGTGAAATGGCTTACAGCTATACAAAGCATGCATAATTGATACATGGAATGAAAAGACAGAAGCAAGGCAGCCTCAAAATAAGCATTTTTTTAGTTCATAGCATGGCCAATCAGCAAACACAAATAGGGCAAAACTAGTATGCAAAAATGGCCCTAAATATGAGATTATGAAGCAACTCACAGTTGCTGACTCCAAACAGGTTAGGGCCCTTCAAAAACATTGAAGAGGGGCCAAAAATAAGCCACTTTACAGAACTGTAAAAACTCTAAAAACAAACATAGATATGGCTAAGCTCTTATGGAAGAAAATGGGTCAAAAGGTGGCCAAAGAGGCAAGTGGCATATGCAAAGCCCAAACTGAAAAATGCCCTTCTACAACATTGAAGAGGGACCCAAAAATATGCACATTTACAATTTATGGCAGCCCCAAAATCAGTATACAAACATGCTAGAAATGCAATGCAAAACGAGGCTCAAAAGTGGCTATAACACAAAGTATACAAAATATTCATCAAATAGCCAAAGACCCTTAATTAAACATGAAGAATGGGCCAAAATAAGACTATTTTTAGTTCTGTAAAACGCCCAAAAATGGAAGCATAATGGGCTGCCAAGACATGCAAGAAAAGGGGACCAAAGAGGGATATAACATGAAGTAGCATATGGAGGTCCCAAACCATGAAAGGCCCTTAATAAAACATGAAGAATGGACCAAAATAAGACTATTTTTAGTGCTATAAAATGGCCAAAAACCGAAGCATAATAGGCTGCCAAAACATGCAAGAAAATAGCATTCAAGGAAGATATTGAAGCAAGTGCAATACGGGGGGCTCAAACAGGGTTGAGCCCTTAATGAAACAAGAAAATGAGCTCAAAAAAATAACCTTTTCAGTTTTGGTCGGAGCTCAAATCAGTAAGCACATATGGCTAAGAAAAGATACCAAAATAAGCTCAAAAAAGGAAAAATACTACTTACCCTTGAAGGCTTGACTTTGGTTGCCTCTTGGCTTGAGTTTGTGGCTCCTCAGGCCTTGGAGAACACCTTCAAACTTCTGGAATGGAGGATGAAAGGGTGGGGGTTGGTGATGTAGAAGAAATGGTGGTGTAGGACTTGGAGGTTTTTTTAAGGAAATGAGAGAGATGGAGGAGGATTTTGTATACCAAGTTTGAAGATCAATTTTTCTAACCTCCAATACCAATGCTTGCAGCTGGTTATAAGGACCAAAAGAAGGGGGAGCATGGAAGGAAAGGGTGGGGAAAAGGACCAAGGCTTTCCCCCACAAAATATCCCCCGGATACAGATGTTTCTGGGGAATAACAGCTATACAGCTGTAAAGTGCCAATTGAGAGGATCATGGCCGGCCATCTTTTGGACTTGCAGGTGGCCGGCCGGCCACCCCTCCTAGCCGGCCGGCTAGGGGTCAAAAAGGTCAAGTAGAGTTAGTGGCCGGCCACCACAAAAAGATGGCCTCCCAGGTCCCCTCATCACAACCCTATGGTTCGAATTTAGAAACTCTAAAACAGGAGAGAGAACAAGCCATTTTTAGGAGGGGTTCAAAAGGTTCAATTGGAGTTTCTGGCCGGCCATAAACTTTTAGGGTCCTCCTATGTGTGTATAACACAAATATGTGGTTTGGGGTTGAAGAAAGTGGCCCCAAGGTGTTCAACATTGGCTCGGAAGTGAGAAAAACGGGTGTCGGAGGGCGAAAATGAAATATAACTGGTTGCCAAGATAATTGCTGGCCTCCCACCCTCCAGTGACCTTCCTAGTGATGAAACAAAGGCACCTGCCAAAAATGAATGAAAACCGATGCAAAACGAATGCTCAGGGGCCAAAACACGCAGTTCGGGGTCCTGAAAATGGGCTGCTAAGCATCGAAAGTGGCGTTTGGCCACGAAGTGGGTTTTTCAGACCCCAGTGTCCCTCAAGAGGGAGTAAAAAGGAAGTTTGCCAAAAATCAGAACAAACGGAGATGGTTAGGCGGTCCCGAACCGAGGCACACGGCCAACGGTCCCGAAAAATCGAAAACCGGACTCTGAAATGGGCAAAATGGCCTGCGGCCACAAAATGTAGCCCACGGCCACTGAGAGATGGTCTACGGGACCTCTCCCTCCCCTCGGGAAAAGAAACAGAGAAAATCGAGTCTGGTTCGCAAACCGAGGCAAGGCACAGAAGAGGGTTCGGAAGTCCGGAGGCAGGGCTCACGGCCGCGACTCTGAAACTTCTGAACGAGCACATTATGCAACATCACCAAGCGCTCAATCGGTGACGTCTGAGTCTTAAGGTCGGTCAAAAATGGGGTGTCTACAGTTGCCCCTCTTTGACAGAACTCGGAAGTCATAAGTGACGGGAGTGAATGTCAAAGCCCAAAGACGACCCATTTTTGACAAGGCCGAAGACTTAGACAAACGTACAAGGTAAACAGAGATGTGCCCGCAGGCAAGGGGGCAAAATGCAAAGCGATAATGCAAGAAGCCGAAGGTAACTCAAAGATCGTGCAAATGCAGCAAGCTGTAATGAAACAAGTATTCGCAAATAGATGCAACAGTTTTAAGCAAGTGAATACAAATCTAACTACATTTCATGCAGAAGGATGTAAGAAAATCGTGCAATTCTCACTGCGTCTCACGCGGAGAAGGCTAAAATCGACTACCGAGAATACCCGGAGTCTTACACACAACATCTCTCTGCGTATCACACATAGGAGAGGAAGAAGGTAAACCTCCCAGCGTATCACACGCAAGAGAGGAAAGGTAAACTTCTCAACGTATCACACGCAAGAGAAAACCTCTCAGCATATCACATGCAAGAGAGAAAAGATAAATTTCTCAGCGTATCACACGCAAGAGAAAACCTCTCAGCATATCACATGCAAGAGAGAAAAGGGAAACTTCTCAGCGTATCACACGCAAGAGAAAACCTCTCAGCATATCACATGCAAGAGAGAAAAGGGGAATTTCTCAGCATATCACACGCAAGAGAAAATCTCTCAACATATCACATGCAAGAGAGAAAAGGGGAATTTCTCAGCGTATCACACGCAAGAGAAAACCTCTCAGCATATCACATGCAAGAGAGAAAAGGGAAACATCTCAGCGTATCACACGCAAGAGAAAACCTCTCAGCATATCACATGCAAGAGAGAAAAGGGAAACTTCTCAGTGTATCACACGCAAGAGAAAACCTCTCAGCATATCACATGCAAGAGAGAAAAGGGAATCATCTCAGCGTATCACACGCAAGAGAAAACCTCTCAGCATATCACATGCAAGAGAGAAAAGGGAAACTTCTCAGCATATCACACGCAAGAGAAAACCTCTCAGCATATCACATGCAAGAGAGAAAAGGAAAACTTCTCAGCGTATCACACGCAAGAGAAAACCTCTCAGCATATCACATGCAAGAGAGAGAAGATAAATTTCTCAGTGTATCACACGCAAGAGAAAATCTCTCAGCATATCACATGCAAGAGAGAAAAGGGGAACTTCTCAGCGTATCACACGCAAGAGAAAACCTCTCAGCATATCATATGCAAGAGAGAAAAGATAAATTTCTCAGCGTATCACACGCAAGAGAAAACCTCTCAGCATATCACATGCAGGGGAGGAAAGGGAAACTTCTCAGCGTATCACACGCAAGAGAAAACCTCTCAGTATATCACATGCAAGAGAGAAAAGATAAATTTCTCAGCGTGTCACACGCAAAAGAAAACCTCTCAGCATATCACATGCAGGGGAGGAAAGGGAAACTTCTCAGCGTATCACACGCAAGAGAAAACCTCTCAGCATATCACATGCAAGAGAGAAAAGGGATGGATAAATCACCGGAACTCATCCGAATGTTCGAAACCAAAGATGCCCTAACGCATCGCATGCGAGAGGAGAAAAGACGACAATTGTAAGTGAAAAGGTGCATAACGACGCAGGTGAAGTGTACATAACAATGCAAGTAATGAGCATAATAATGCCAGATACAATGCTAGATAGATGTGCATAACAATGCAAGGAATGAGCATAACAATGCTATATAGATGTGCATAACAATGCAAAGAATGAGCATAACAATGCTAGATAGATGTGCATAACAATGCAACGAATAAGCATAACAATGCTAGATAGATGTGCATAACAATGCAAGGAATAAGCATAACAATGCTAGATAGATGTGCATAACAATGCAACGAATGAGCATAACAATGCTAGATAGATGTGCATAACAATGCAACGAATGAGCATAACAATGCTAGATAGATGTGCATAACAATGCAACGAATGAGCATAACAATGCCAGTGGAACGCGCATGACAACACCCGTTTGAAACAAAAATACCGAATAAGGGAATACAAACCTTAAGTAGACCAAATTCCAAATGCAACCTCTGATTTACCTCTCGGAGGGGTCACGATATATTCCAAAAAGGATACACCTCGTGCATGCCGACTGACGATGAGCTACACATCGAAGACATGAGTTGAAAATTCCGCAGAAACATTTTGAGTTGAAAAGAGTGGGTTCTCCTTGCACTTTCTTGATTGTACTCCTAAACCGCAGTTACTACCTTTCCTTCCTGGCTATGTTCACAACTTTCCCTATTCTCCAACGGGGTGACAGACTAGGTTGATTCAGTATCCAGAATCGAGGCGCATTCATATGCTATCTCAATCTATGGGGCTGCCATACAGATTTCAAGCCGAGGATAGACCCCTGGGTATTTAAACCAGACTTTAGTCTCGGAAATTCCGAACCTTTGCGTTCTAGGCAATAGCCGTCCGAACTCTAGTTTCCACCGTCGCAGTTGGTCTCCTAGGAACTCATTGCAAACACAGCCAAGATGCATCTGGCAGGGGCTGGTTTTCTGAGGGAGCACTTCGATTGCCATTTTGGCTTGAAGCAGACTTGATCTTGAGCTTGAGGTAGAGGCACACTCATACTTCGGAGCTTTGGCAAGACTTGAAGAGGTACACACAGAATGTAGTCTCGGAACTTACTGAAGTTGAAACAAACTCAGACACCCGACATTTTCCTCTTTTGCTTTTGCTTTTGCTTTGCAGTCCGGAACCATATATAGCTTCAGATAGGTCCTAGTTCTACTGTTCTCACATGACCTGGGTTGAATCCTGCGATTTTATGAAAGAACAAATTTTGTTTTGTACAAATGTGGAGAATGGCATGGCACTCGGAGCACAAAACGATTTTATTTTGGAATTGATAAATGAGCTCTTGACCGGGTATCGAGCCTACGACTGAACACAGCAAGACAACTCAACACGGAAATAAAAGGTACACAACCTAGACACATCGAGTAACACTCGAAACGACTCAAAGCAAGAATCGAGACACAAAACAAAAGACACGACACACAGACGTGCACCGGGAGCCTGTTTCACCGGGTATTGTTCCCCACCCTCTCTCATTTGTGATCCTCACATCACTCGGCCCTCAAGCTCTATTTTTCTGAAAAAGCCCTTTTCTCACTTTTTCTCTCATCACACATCTCTCTATTCTTCAATCTCTCATTTTTCATCCCTCCCCCGGGTGGTTGATGGATGAACAGCAAATTGTGGGCTCGTGCCCCTAGCATTCTGCTAGATTCTCTTTCTTCCACTCATAGCTAGTGAATTCCTCCCACGGAAAGGTTGCGCTACAACTGGGTGTGTGACAAATCTGCAGCTAACATCAGTTGATGATGCTTTACTGGGGATTTTGGACGTGATAAGATCTGTCCAGATGATGGAGTGGAATATCTTGCCCCATTCTAGTTCGTGCTTCGCACTTTGCTTGATACCTCGTTGCTTGGAGGATGTGAGAGCTTTCTGCCCTTTGTTGTTAACTTCGGTGGTGCCCAATTCTGGCAGGTAGAGTGCCCTTCTTGGCAAGTATGTTGACAATGGGAAAGACAGGAAGCCTGACTCAACTGTGCCCCTAGTTCATCATTTTGACCATTTTTTGTTTTAGTTTTCTCCTAAAAATTTTGACCAAAATGAGAGTTAGATAAACATGCTTGTTCAATTTTTTGATTTAAAATCATGTAAGTTAGGCTGTGAGCACTGAAAATTTTCCTCTTTTGGGTCCAAGAAATGGTCCAGTTTTGAAAATGGGATACTTTTCGAGAAGATTTAGTCAACCCTAGTAAAAATTTTCAAAAACTATTTTTGCGAACGACCACTGTTCAACGATCACGGAACCTACTCTTGAGATGCACAATCTCGAATCCATAGCAATGGAAAATTGCCCCTTGTCTGAAAGACACTCCATGGCAACAGAAAGTTGCCCCTTGTTTGAAATGACACTGCGGCGTTCTGAATGGCAACGGAAAGTTGCTCCTTGTCTGGATAGCACCGCAGCGCATTGAATGGCAACGGAAAGTTGCCCCTTGTTTGAATGACACCGCGGTGCATTGAATGGCAACGGATAGTTGCCCCTTGTCTGGATAGCACCGCAGCGCATTGAATGGCAATGGAAAGTTGCCCCTTGTTTGAATGACACCGCGGTGCATTGAATGGCAACGGAAAGTTGCCCCTTGTCTGGATAGCACCGCAGCGCATTGAATGGCAACGGAAAGTTGCCCCTTGTTTGAATGACACCGCGGTGCAATGAATGGCAACGGAAAGTTGCCCCTTGTTTGGATGGCACCGCAGCGCATTGTAGGCAGTCCTCAGAGCGACAAACACAACCAAACTCTCGGATACAGAGAAAGCGAAGATGATCAGAACCATCGCATGGACACAATCGAATTGTTTTACGGCTGGACTTCAGAATGAAGTTGCCTACGTATCCCAAAGATGGGAATCAAGCCTCACGTAGTTCGGGGTTAAGGTACACTCGGGTATTAACCTCTCCTTTTTAGGCTCTAACTTTTGCCAAGGCGCCCGTTGCGGGTTTTTGACCTTGCGAGCTTTGTTCTTCTTTTCAATTCTTTTCATCATTTTTTTTCTTTTCTTTTGATTTTCTTTTTTGTTCTTTTCTTTGAATCTTTCTTTTTTATTCTCTTTTTTTCTTTTCTTTTGCATTTTTTGCTTCTTTTTTTTGTATTTTTCTCTTGCTCTAACTTTTGCCTGGGTCGCCCTTCCGGGTTTTCGGCCCAGCGAGCCTCTCAAGGGTAAAAGTGTAGCTTTGTCCATGTCAAATGGTTTTGAAATCCTGAAGTCATCTGAATCTAGGAGAATGGCTGCTGTTTTGCTTTGCAAGCTTCTTTTGATGACATCTGATCTTCTTGACCTGACTTTCCTAGCCTCTTGTTCGAGGGCTGCTTCAAATCCGGCCGCACAGGCCTCACATCATAGTTGACCGTTGAACCTTCTGAATTCAAGTTTCAAGGTTTGGAAGCAAAGGGGTTGAGTCTCGAGGCTGAGAGCGATCCTAGGCTGCACAATCTCAGGAGTGATTCCACACAGGTCTTCGCAAGGCTGCGCAAAACATTTTGTTTTTGAAAATTTTTAAGAAAGCGACAAATCGCTCGCGCTGAAGATAGTGTAGAACCAATCTGGATCAAGCCAGGGTCCTTCTCATTACTCACGCTAACAAGCATGATTTCATTCATTAAGGGCTTAGCACGCCTTTCTTTCTCTCAATTTGATCAAAGTTTTACAAATCCCGAGGAATTCCTTCTTCTTTGTTTTCACCGCAGTGTTCAAAATTTTTTTGAAAAACTTAGGTCAATGCAATAATTTCAAGGCACAAGAGAGAGCAGGTGGGATGCACCGCCGTTTCATTCAAATCCCGGCACAACTAGCACATGGCAGAAGCAAACACAAGGGTGCGAAAATCACTGCTGTTTTATTCAAATCTGTTGGCACAACTGGCTCCCTGGCAGAAATAGACTCAAAACAAAACGAAAAGACAAGCATAAAACAAAATGGTGACGCCCGAGGTAACACCCCCCGGAATCACCCGACTCCTATACAACAGGACTGACCCGATACAACAAGACAGACCCAAAACCAAAAAGAGACTGACTCAAAACAAAAGACGGACTCAAAACAAAACAACAAGACTGACCCAATACCCAAGTCAGAAAGCACAAAAGCTAGCATTCGCAAATGCTCAAAACAGTGCATGCCATCCACCATATCTGGAGTAAACTGAGCGCTGCCCGCAGGTGGTTCATCCGCCCAATCACATCACATTATCCCCCAAGTTCACTGATCAAGTGCCGATAGACTTTGCAGGACCTGGTGTGGGGATGACCCCGTTGTTGATCAGATCTTGTATTTCATGGTGGAGACAAAAGCACATGTCAGTGTCATGGCCAGCTCGCTGATGGAAGGCACAGTAGTCGGCTGGGTTGTGCGAGAGAGGGAGGTTCTTTGGTAATGGCTGCGGCTCCAGGGGCTTCAGATGCCCTTTCTTGATCAAAACCCCTAGAGCCTTTGACAAAGGCATATAAAGTGGGGTGAAAACCTTCTTGGCTTGGGGTGGATTTTTGGCTGCTTGCGAGCTACTCCCGAATGCACCGGTGAATGGGATGGTTGTTTTTGGTGCGGTGGCAGCCACCATGCCCACATCAGAAGATCTTGCAGCTGCATCACCACTGGTGGTCGCATTCGAACTGCGGAAAAACGCCCTCCTGGGCTGCTCCTTCTCCTGGTAAAAAAGGCCCTGCTTCATAGCATCCTCGATCTGCACTCCCATCTCATGCAAGTCTGGAAAGGTAGGGAAGGGGATCACGATCATTTTCTGCATTAGCTTGGGCTGGAGATTGCGCACAATCATTCAAATTTGATCTTTGTCAGTGGGTCTAAGGGTCATCATTGAAGCCTTGGCCCTCCAGCGGGCTACGAACTCTGAGAAGCTCTCCTTCAGCTCCTGCCTCATCGTCTCAAGATCACGGGTCGTAATCTCGATTTGGGTATTGTATGAATATTGTGCGACGAAGGCCTCGGCCATCTCCTCCCAGCTTTGTTTCACTGAATCCTCCAATTTGGCATACCAGGTGACTGCAATACCCGACAGGGTCCTGCCAAAAAGGGAGAGCTTCTGTAATCTTGTCAAGCCCATCGGGCGCAAAACATCTGAAAACAAGCTCAAGTGGACCATGGGATCTCCTGACCCATCAAAACGGTCGATGTGAGGCATCTTGAACCTGTCCGGCAGAGTTACAGCTGCGTCGGTGTACCCGTCCTCAATGTCCGGGATGGACTTTACCCCCTGGGATTTCTTGAACAGCTTTTCAAGCTTGCTCAACTTCAACACTGTGGGGTCGACCTCGAACTCAGAGGGAGAGTCTGGTAGATTGGTAGGTGTTTTGGATAGTTGAGGTAAAATTGGGGGCGGAGCCAGCCCGTCTGGAATGTCCGCATCATACTGGACATTTGGCGTCTCCCCAGGTGCTGGAGCTCCTACTGGGGGAGGAACTTGTTGTGAAGCGGACGCACCGCTTTGCTGTTGCAGCTTGATGATGAGCTCGGCCTGCTGGGCCATGATCGCAACCTGCTGTTTGGAAAATTCCTCCTGACGGGCAGCATCCTGCTGCATGAGTTTCATACTTTCTTGCATCTGGCGCATCATGGCCTCCATCCCTGACGTGTTCTACTGTTCCATCTGACTGATTGGTATCTATCCCTGCAGTAGAATTTGAGACCTCAGCCTGACTATTCACTGGTGGGGTGGATAAGGGCCACTGATCTGGTAACTGCTGAACCGGTGATTTGTGCCCGACTAGCCCTTTTTACCTTGCCTCTGGCAGAGGAACACTGATTGCCCTTGAACTGAATCTCTGACCTGACAAAGTCTATCAGCACAAGTTCGATGAACCTCGGGGGATATCGGAGCCTTCTGAAGCTATGGTTCCCAGACTACCCTAGCAAAAGAGAAAACAGACAGCATCTCAGCCTGATTCCATCTGAACAGATACGAGCATAGTTGAATGAGTGTGCCCTCTACTGAATTCTGTCTCAAAAATCTGCCCCAAATCCGAGTTTGATACCCACAGGTAAAGCTGACTCCCAAATATTGATAGTAATGCCCGCAGGCCTGATGCCCAGACTTGCAAACTGATACATGCATTCCTGTAGGGACACACCCTAAAAGCACATAGCAAGCAAGTGAGAGCTAAAACACCCCTATGGTGGGGTAGGGTTTCCCTGTCCTATTTTGTCAGGAGCTAGGGTTTCACTACGCACGCAGCGGTTTCAAACAACCTATAAACGAGTAAGCAACCTGTCCTAGTTTGGAATGGTCACTATGGATCCGAATATGCACTACGTCGAATGGTCAAAAAGGGTGCCCCGGTAAAACCGGGGTTTGTGTTCCCATACTGGCAGAGCCCACAACCGGTCAGCCTTATGGTCAGGCCTTGACAAGACAAGCCTCTAGCAAACCGTTCAGGAATAGCAGATGGCAAACACGGTGTCCTAGGCGCACCAATGCAAATGCAATGCAAAGAAACACACAAGTGTAGTCAAGAACAGATATCATGAGTTCGAGTCAAGTTCTCTAAATCCCCAGCAGAGTCGCCAGAAACTGTAGACGTCCCCGAACGCCCCGGGAGGGACGAGCTCCCGTTCTGTTCATTTTGGGGTCACTACAGCTCAGGACTCTCAAATTTGTCACGGTTCTAAGTCTGAACCAAAGAGTCCAAATCCGGCAAATCGTTTTGAGAAAATAGATTTTAAAAGAAGTGTCAAACATGGACTGCTTTGCCAGATACAGAGTCGCTACCTAAATGTTTTTAATGGGAAATTTAGGAAACCCTGACTCGGTGCCAAAGGCCACGTGTCCGTCATCACCAAAGTTGCCTCGGCTCGGGAACTTGGGTACGATTGGGGAAGGTCACTTCGTGAGCACCCCCGCTCGCCCGATCAAAGATCGGCCTCTACTAACCATGATATCTATTTTTGAAAACTTTGTGTGTCCTTATTCCGGTTATTAGCCTAGGTTACTATGTGATGCACACAGCATATAAGTATAGACTGGGTCGCCTAAATTGGAACAAAACATTTCATGCTTGTTTATTTGAAAGATGGTTTGCTACTCGCAAGTAGGCTTAAAATGCAGATTTTGCCACCCGCAGGTGGGCTTAGAAAAGATGGTTTTGCCACTATCTAGTGGGCTTAAAACAAACAGTTGATGATTTATTCCAATCCAAGTAACCCAACCTCCACCCACAGGCATTCAAGGCAGTTATATCACATAAGCACATAGCCTCATGGTAAGCATGCTATTCATGGCAGTCACTCACACGCATGCAAGGATGCTAAAGCATAAAACTTACCGAATACTCCAAGCCAAAAACAGAAACTACATTAGAAATCATGCATGATTCTAAGTATACAAAAATGCCTAATGCAACATATGCAAAATGCAACTATAGCAGGCTGGGCTATTCTAAACATGGCATATGAGATGCAACATCTAACATATATTCAATTTGGAATTGAAAGTACAATGCAGTTAGTATGATGCGCCGAGCCCGGTGCATGCAAAACAGATGAATGATGCAAACATGCTGTCATACTGTATGCTAATTGAAATATGCCCTAATCTAACCATCATAAGCGGATAAATAAAAGGGAGAAGGACGTGGGGTTGGAAGACATACATCACACTCACGCACACTTATTACAGTTGCGCCCTCGCGCAGAGGGTCCGAATAAATATACAGTCCCGAATAAAAGAATATTATAGTCCAATATTACAGTCCGAATAATATACAAATTCCTAATTAATTAACAAATTAACTAAGAAAACTGTAAAACTGGCGTGCAAGCCAGGGACTGCTTTACTTCTGGTGAATGATGCATGTCTGGGTTGCCTTGCGCCGAAATCCACCGGGATGCCCCAATTAGCCTCTGTTTAGCAGTTATTCTTGGAAAGCGTGCCAAACTCCAAAAAGTTGCTGATTCTTTATTTTGCTGCAACAGAGAGCAGGAAAGGGGCATAGCAATGTATTTCACAAATATATGCATGCCTCGATCCTCGTGCCACCAATCACGCATATCGATGCATGATGGCCGAGGAGTCGAATTGCGCAATTCAATGTAGAATGAATGTACATGAAAACACAACAAAACCTAACTCCATCATGGATGATCCGGAGTGTCGGTGACTGGGAATTGAGACACGTTCTGTCACTCGGAGTACGAAACGCACCTCGTTTCCCGTGCCCGGGCTAACTCCTATCCCGAACACGATGCAATATGCATGATATGCATGAATGCAACTAAGATACAGCCTAGTATGCACGATGCTATGAAAATGAGATATCTCGAAATGCGTGCACATGGGCACGCAAACCGAGAAAATGACATACGCAATGCAAATGACATGGAAATATGATATGGGCTTACACTAACATGAGAGAACCTCAGCCACACTCACATAAGAGGCCGATGGATGAAAATGAAGTGCCTCGAAATGCGTGTACACGGGCACGCAAACCGAGGCAATGGCATACGCAATGCAATATGGTTAAAATGGCATATAGAATGCAACATGGACTTATACTAACATGAGAGAGCCTCAGCCACACTTACATAAGAGGCTGATGGATGAAAATGAAGTGCCTCGAAATGCGTGCACACGGGCACGCAAACCGAGGCAATGGCATACGCAATGCAATATGGCTAAAATGGCATATAGAATGCAACATGGACTTACACTAACATGAGAGCGCCTCAGTCACACTCACATAAGAGGCCGATGGATGAAAATGAAGTGCCTCGAAACGCGTGCACACGGGCACGCAAATCGAGGCAATGGCATACGCAATGCAATATGGCTAAAATGGCATATAGAATGCAACATGGACTTACACTAACATGAGAGAGCCTCAGCCACACTCACATAAGAAGCCGATGGATGAAAATGAAGTGCCTCAAAATGCGTGCACACGGGCACGCAAACCGAGGCACTGGCATATGCAATGCAATAATGGGCTTACACCAACATGAGAGAGCCTCAGCCACACTCACATAGGAGGCCAATGGATGAAAATGAAGACAACTCGAAATGCGTGCACGCGTGCACGCAAACCGAGGACCGACCCTCAAGCACCGAAATGCCACTCTAATGAGACATGGCAAAGACATGGAAAATGATATGCAAACATGCAATTCTCAGTAGCAAAATGAGGGGTAAAACAGCCCTGAAACGAGGCGAAAGTACACCCAATGCATGGAATTTCTCCCGAAATGCATGATTAAGTACGTGAAATGGCTTACAGCTATACAAAGCATGCATAATTGATACATGGAATGAAAAGACAGAAGCAAGGCAGCCTCAAAATAAGCATTTTTTTAGTTCATAGCATGGCCAATCAGCAAACACAAATAGGGCAAAACTAGTATGCAAAAATGGCCCTAAATATGAGATTATGAAGCAACTCACAGCTGCTGACTCCAAACAGGTTAGGGCCCTTCAAAAACATTGAAGAGGGGCCAAAAATAAGCCACTTTACAGAACTGTAAAAACTCTAAAAACAAACATAGATATGGCTAAGCTCTTATGGAAGAAAATGGGTCAAAAGGTGGCCAAAGAGGCAAGTGGCATATGCAAAGCCCAAACTGAAAAATTCCCTTCTACAACATTGAAGAGGGACCCAAAAATATGCACATTTACAGTTTATGGCAGCCCCAAAATCAGTATACAAACATGCTAGAAATGCAATGCAAAACGAGGCTCAAAAGTGGCTATAACACAAAGTATACAAAATATTCATCAAATAGCCAAAGACCCTTAATTAAACATGAAGAATGGGCCAAAATAAGACTATTTTTAGTTCTGTAAAATGCCCAAAAATGGAAGCATAATGGGCTGCCAAGACATGCAAGAAAAGGGGACCAAAGTGGGATATAACATGAAGTAGCATATGGAGGTCCCAAACCATGAAAGGCCCTTAATAAAACATGAAGAATGGACCAAAATAAGACTATTTTTATTGCTATAAAATGGCCAAAAACCGAAGCATAATAGGCTGCCAAAACATGCAAGAAAATAGCATTCAAGGAAGATATTGAAGCAAGTGCAATACGGGGGGCTCAAACAGGGTTGAGCCCTTAATGAAACAAGAAAATGAGCTCAAAAAAATAACCTTTTCAGTTTTGGACGGAGCTCAAATCAGTAAGCACATATGGCTAAGAAAAGATACCAAAATAAGCTCAAAAAAGGAAAAATACTACTTACCCTTGAAGGCTTGACTTTGGTTGCCTCTTGGCTTGAGTTTGTGGCTCCTCAGGCCTTGGAGAACACCTTCAAACTTATGGAATGGAGGATGAAAGGGTGGGGGTTGGTGATGTAGAAGAAATGGTGGTGTAGGACTTTGAGGTTTTTTTAAGGAAATGAGAGAGATGGAGGAGGATTTTGTATACCAAGTTTGAAGATCAATTTTTCTAACCTCCAATACCAATGCTTGCAGCTGGTTATAAGGACCAAAAGAAGGGGGAGCATGGAAGGAAAGGGTGGGGGAAAAGGACCAAGGCTTTCCCCCACAAAATATCCCCCGGATACAGATGTTTCTGGGGAATAACAGCTATACAGCTGTAAAGTGCCAATTGAGAGGATCATGGCCGGCCATCTTTTGGACTTGCAGGTGGCCGGCCGGCCACCCCCCCTAGCCGGCCGGCTAGGGGTCAAAACGGTCAAGTAGAGTTAGTGGCCGGCCACCACAAAAAGATGGCTTCCCAGGTCCCCTCATCACAACCTTGTGGTTCGAATTTAGAAACTCTAAAATAGGAGAGAGAACAAGCCATTTTTAGGAGGGGTTCAAAAGGTTCAATTGGAGTTTCTGGCCAGCCATAAACTTTTAGGGTCCTCCTATGTGTGTACAACACAAATATGTGGTTTGGGTTGAAGAAAGTGGCCCCAAGGTGTTCAACATTGGCTCGGAAGTGAGAAAAACGGGTGTCGGAGGGCGAAAATGAAATATAACTGGTTGCCAAGATAATTGCTGGCCTCCCACCCTCCAGTGACCTTCCTAGTGATGAAACAGAGGCACCTGCCAAAAATGAACGAAAACCGATGCAAAACGAATGCTCAGGGGCCAAAACACGCAGTTCGGGGTCCCGAAAATGGGCTGCTAAGCATCGAAAGTGGCGTTCGGCCACGAAGTGGGTTTTTCAGACCCCAGTGTCCCTCAAAAGGGAGTAAAAAGGAAGTATGCCAAAAATCAGAACAAACGGAGATGGTTAGGCGGTCCCGAACCGAGGCACACGGCCAACGGTCCCGAAAAATCGAAAACCGGACTCTGAAATGGGCAAAATGGCCTGCGGCCACAAAATGTAGCCCACGGCCACTGAGAGATGGTCTACGGGACCTCTCCCTCCCCTCGGGAAAAGAAACAGAGAAAACCGAGTCTGGTTCGCAAACCGAGGCAAGGCACAGAAGAGGGTTCGGAAGTCCGGAGGCAGGGCTCACGGCCGCGACTCTGAAACTTCTGAACGAGCACATTATGCAACATCACCAAGCGCTCAATCGGTGACGTCTGAGTCTTAAGATCGGTCAAAAATGGGGTGTCTACATTACCCAAGAATATTCTAATTGAGAAACACTCTATTTATTATTTTTGACAAAATATAGACTTAAGTCTACAGGTGTCGATGAGACACTCGTATTTGATCCACTAAACTTCTCAAGTATCTTATCAATATAATGAGACTGAGAAAGTACAATTCCGCCAGATGTTCTAGTAATCTTAATTCCCAGAATAACATCTACAATGCCCATATCCTTCATGTCAAACTTAGAGTTTAACAACTTGTTGGTAGTTTTGATCATTTCATCATTACTACCTATAATGAGCATATCATCAATATATAGACACAAAATGACATAACTTCTGTCAGTGTCTTTGACATAAACACACTTGTCACATTTGTTGATTCTAAACCCACTTGACAACATTACGTTGTCAAACTTCTCATGCCATGGTTTAGGCGCTTGTTTCAAACCATACAATGATTTGACAAGTTTACAGACTTTCTTGCTTTGCCCTGGATCTAAAAACCCTTTAGGCTGCTCCATGTAGATTTCTTCATTCAAATCCCCATTTAAGAAAGTTGTCTTTACATCCATCTGATGTATCTCTAGATTGTGCAAAGATGCTATCGCAATCACTATGCGAATGGATGTTATCCTAGTTACAAGTGAGTATGTATCAAAATAATCTAGGCCTTCTCGTTGCCTATACCCTTTGATAACGAGCCTAGCCTTGTATTTATCAATTAACCCATCGGCCTTCATCTTTCTTTTAAAAATCTACTTGCAGCCTAAAGGCTTACTACCTGGAGGTAAATCCACCAACTCCCAGGTGTGGTTTTGTAAAATGGAGTCAATCTTACTTTTGATCGCTTCTTTCCATAAAGGACTCTTAGGAGAAGTCACAGCTTTGTGGAAAGTTTGAGGTTCGTTTTCAACCATATAAGTCAAGAAGTCTGGACCAAAAGACATGGACATTCTAGCCCTTTTACTCCTAGGCTCATTTAAAACCTCAATATGATCATCACCTTGATCATCAATATGATCATCATCACTAGCAAGTTCATCAAATTGCTGCAAAGACCTCGGAACCTCTTCTTGGGTTCGGTAAGGAAAAATGTCTTCAAAGAAACATGCATTCCTTAACTCCATGATAGTATTCCTGTGTATGTCTGAAATTTCAGACTTATGTACAAGGAACCGATATGCACTACTATTAAGTGCATAACCAATGAATATACAATCCTCGGATTTTGGGCCTATCCTAACCCGTTTGGGTGTAGGAGTCTCCATTTTTGCAAGACACCCCCACATTCGTCAGAATTTATACCAACGCTTAACGCCTTTCCATAACTCATACGTTGTCTTGTCCACCTTCTTCCATGGTACTTTATTCAGAATGTAATTTGCAGAGAGAATTGCTTCCCCCACATATTCTGTGACAATCCAAAACTTATCAACATTGCATTCATCATTTCCTTTAGCATCCTATTTTTTCGCTCAGCAATCCCATTTGATTGAGGAGAATAAAGCGCCATGATTTGGTGGATAATCCCGGATTGAGCACAAATCTCAATAAACGGAGATTCATACTCACTACCACAATCACTTCTTAAATCCTTAATCTTGCGGCCTACTTGATTCTTAACTTCATTCTTATAAAGAACAAACTTATCAATAGCCTCATCTTTACTTTTAAGCAAACAGACATAACAATACTTAGTGAAATCATCAACAAACGTGAGGAAGTACTTATTGCCACCACGTGATTTTATAAACTTTAAGTCACACACATCATTATGCACTAAGTCCAACGATTCTGAACTTCTTTCAATAGAATGAAATGAAGATCTTGTCAACTTTGCTTCAACACAAGTTTCACACTTCTGTTTCGGATTAATCTTAAAAGATGGCATGTGATCTACCATGATTAATCTACGTAAAGATTTAAAGTTCACATGTCCTAGTCTACCATGCCACAAATTGGAAGACTCAAGCATGTAAGCAGAAGAAGATGCATTTTTATTCATCTTTGGGATAATAGTTATTACATTGAGTTTAAACATACCCTCCGACATATAACCCTTACCCACATACACTCAGCTCTTGGTCAGAACGACCTTGTCGGACTTAAAAACCATGCGAAAACCATGTTTACTGAGAAGAGACCCTAAGACAAGATTCTTACGAATGTCTGAAACATACAGGACTTCATTCAAGGTTAGCTCCTTTCCTGAGGTTAACTTCAGGACCACCTTTCCTTTCCCCTCAATAATTGAGGTAGCAGAGTTTCCCATAAACAACTTATTGCCGTTTGTAACCGGTTAGAAAGTTGTAAACAGCTTCTTCTCGGAGCAGATGTGGCATGTAGCCCCAGTATCAATCCACCATTCTCTTAGGTTTGAACCTACCATATTCACCTCAGAGACAACAGCAGACAAGCACATGTCATCCTCATTATGAGAATGCTCTTGCATATCTGCCATGTGAGCACGAGGTTTAGTCTTGTATGGCTTCTTCTGCTTGCGGCAATCACTAGCCTGATGCCCCTCACTACTATAGTTGTAGCATTTTTCTAAGAACCGATAACCAAGTTCATGCGGCTTGTATGCTGACTTCCACCCGTTGGCCCCAGCTTTGAGCCCTTGTTCACAGGGGGCTTCTTCTTCACCCTAGAAGATTTGCCATGCTCAATGACATTAGCCTTTATTAAGAAGGTACTCCCTCATTTCTTTCTATTATCTTCCTCAATTTGGAGTCGGACAATCAGGTCTTCAACTGACATTACCATCATTAGTCTTTTCCTTAGGACAGTCTTTGACACGATGACCCATCTCACCACATTCAAAACAAGTTCCAGATGCCTAACGACAAACTCCAAAATGCGGCTTCCCACAACTTGAACATGTCGGCCTAGTACCATTTCCCTGATTTGAGTTGCTTGAATTGCCCACATTTGCCTTCTTCTTGGCATCAAACGATCTTCGGCGGTTGTCATAAGTCTGTCTCTTTCTCTGGCTCTCTCTTGAACTCTGATATCTGTTTAAGTTAGCTTCTGCCAAGATGGCTTTGTCCAAAACTCCATCGTAATTCGATATGTTGAGCATATTAACCCAATCTTGTATCGGTCCACGAAGCCCACTTTCAAACTTTATAGCTTTTCTATATTCATCATTGACCACGTGAGGCACATATCTAGCCAACTAAGTGAAAGCACGGTCATATTCAGCCACTGTCCTGTTGCCTTGTGTCAGAGTCTGGAACTCTGTGGTCTTGCGATCTCGGACACTAAGGGGAAAATGCTTGTCATAAAATAACTCTAAAAATTTGGCCCAAGTCAAACCCAGATTACCTTCTCGGATCATCATCCACCACCTACGAGCATTGTCGTCCAATGTGAATGTTGCCAATGACACCTTCTGAAAGTTGAGGGTGTGGATATGTTATGAAGAGTACCAACTCTATTTTGTTATGATTTAATTGTTAGCCAAGGGCTATTTGTGTATGGGTCTGAGAGGCCACTTTTGTGTAACTGGGCTTAAGCCTTGGAAATTGTAAGCCCATGAGGGCATTTCATTATTTTTGGGAATGTGACGCTCTACATGCTATAGATCCATGTATTCATTTATCCTTGAATGTATAATCCGTATGCGGAACTTTTGTACAAACTTGTTGATTAACGATGTAAAGATAGGAGAATCGTTGTTATTATTTCGTGGATGTTGGTTGGTGTAGTTAATTTATATTCGTTATTTTCGGGGCATCACAAGATGAACCTACCAAACCTACCAAAGTCACAAAGCATAATACAATAGTAAAGTGTTGTAATTGTGGGACATGGGGCCATAACTATAGGAGCTGTGAGAATCCACCAAATAGGGAGTACCAACAAAAAAATAAACCAAGATGGAAGAGCTTAGGCTATAAAAGGAAAAAGGTGACTGACTGCATACTTTGTTGTTAATGTTTTAAATTAATGCAACTAAATATATGTTTGATTGGACCAAATATTTTCCAAGGGCAGCTTCAGCAATTCCAAGGGCACCAAATCCATCTGCATCAAGGGAAAGTTCACAAACATAAAGGGAAACTTCAATAACAAAAGCAACTTCAACATCAAGGGCAACAATAACAACAGGAACAAGGACAACACCAACAGCAACAACAAAGGCAACATTGTCACAAACATTTGAAGCATCAAGAGGAGCAACATCAACACCAACAACAGCCTAATTTACATGGAGAGTGAGGAATTGTGAACTTGTCCTCACTTCAGAATGCATCTGCTCTGAGGAGAAGAACCCAAAGTAGGGGTGTTGTTTATTTTGATTATCAAACACTTTTGACAATGTGGCATGTTTTGTCTATGTAGTTATGGATACTACCAGCATGTTTGCATCATGAACATGTGGCCATTTTGACTTGGTGGATACCAATAATATATTTTACGAAATGAATTATGGCCATTTGAGTGTTCATGTGGATATTGGCTTCATTTGTGGCAATGTAGTTATGGATACTGCTAGCAAGTTTTCCTACATTCGCTGTCATTTAGTGATCACATGTTTTTCATGTTACTAACTTTTATTAAAGAGTCAAACAGTGAGAGTAGCAAAAGGGCCAATGAGACACTTGACCAAAAGCGCAGGGGGTTAAGTGTCACAATTTGATGTGTAAGATCAAAATGGGATTTTATGTTCTGTGGACATTTCTTTTTTCTTTTTTTCTTTTTTAGAACTTGCTTATACAATGGAAGTGAATGAGAGATTTCTAAGTAAAAGCTTTATGTCTTTTGCAGAATGAGAGATTTCTTTTTCCATTTTTATTTTGCAAAGCTTTATACCTTTTACTGCAAAAGGGATTTCTATATAAGTCAATCAACAAACACCAGATAATGTATGTGGATATATGCAGAATAATGGATATCAGGACCTGCTTAAGAATTTTACATGACTTGCAACAAAAATGGCAAAAATCTTTATACTTCATTTATAATGTATGTGGATATGTGATGCTGTTAGTACAAAAATGTTTTGGTATTTCCGCAATTTTATCTTATTCCTCTAATTTCTATGTAGGGTAAGACGGGCTGTCTTTGTATCATTTATTTTATTTTATTTTATTTTATTTTGTTTTTATCATTATGAAATAAGCAGCAGCCGTGGATGTAACTATTGTTTTGGGACAAACTATGTAAATCATTGTATTCCTATGTGCTTGTATCGTTTCTATTTTTTATTTTTTATTTTCTATTCGCGTTTCGTATCTCACCTATCCTAATTAGTTGTATCAATTCCGAACAAAATGTAGTATACATGAAATATGTAGGACTCAAATTCGAAATTCCTGAACAACATACTAGCAAAATCATACCAAAATCCATTGAATTTTGAAAAAATAAATACGAACTATTAATTTAATTTGTGACTAATCAAACATCACTAAATTCATTACAAAAAACAAATAGGGTGAATTACACTTTACACCCTTACACTTTGCACCAAATCTAACTTTGGTCCCTACACATGAAATCGTGATAGTCAACCCCCTACACTTTTGGTCAAATCCCACTTTGATCCTGTGATGACCGGGTACGTAAACCGTCCTACTTTCTTTTGTGTGTTGGGTTCAACACTTTTTGAAATCTATCTCTTGATTTTCGTCTCTTTTAGCTTCAATTCTGAGTCCCACTTGTTTCAAGAGGCTTGAAGTTGAATTCGGGAGGAGGGGGGGTTTACTTTTAAGCTGGAATTTTTCTGGACTGAGGGCTGAACTGCACGTGCAGAAATTTGGGTGAATTCTGGGCTGCACACTGCATTATATGCAGGTGCGAAGGCAAGTGCGGGGGAGGAGTGCCGCACGTGCGGGGATCAATGCCTCACGTGTGGGAGGCAGGCTCTGCACGTGCGGGGGCAAGTGCCGCACGTGCGGGACAGGCTGGATCTAAGAACTCTATTTTTTTTTCTCATTTTGGCTGAAGGTGTATCACTTTCTAACCCTCCATTCTCACTCTAAAAATAATTTTGCTCCCATTTCTCTCTAAAATCTCTCATCAAACACTAAAAGCCCTTGATTCATTGCAATCCATTGGGTCTAGATCCATTCTCTCTCACAAGTTTTGGAGATCAAAGTTAGAACTTCCCTTGGTGTGGTGGAGATCGAAAGTTTTCATCTTTGGCTCTGGGGTTTCATCTCATCTCTTCAACAAGAACTTGAGGTAGGGTTTCCTTCAAGTTATATATATATTTTTGCTAGATTGATGTTTAATTTGGAACTTCTTGGTGATAATATAAAATTTTTACATTTGGTGCAAGAATGTTATGGTTTTCAAGGGTGGGTTTACCCATGTTTCTTTAAATAGTCTCTTGAGGGTTTGAATAACCTTGGTTAAGGAATGATGTCCTCTTTTCAAGTTTCTTTGAAATGTTTGGGTGTGTGCGTGTATTGTGGTGGTGGAAGTCAAACCTAGAAATTGGGGGTTTTCAAAATAAATGGTGAGAACACATGGAATGTATTATTTTGTATATCAAATGAGTTAAAGAAAGGAAAGATTCTTACTTATAGTTACAAATGATGAATCTCATAAAATAGGGGAATTGTTGGTGTTGGAAAGAAATAAATTTTCAATTGTTGCTAAAGTCTTGAAATGACTATGTTGTTGGAATTGCTTGAGACATGGAAATGTGGTTGTTTGTCGATGAATTAAAATGGGAACATGGTTCCATTGTGAGATAGTATGGAACGGAAGGAATGCAAGCTTGTTTATTTTGAGATTATTGTTGAAATACTTAAGAATGGAGAGGAAATTATTATTGTAGCATTATCAATTGTCACTTTGCATACAATATTGTTTGGATGCCGCATATTTTGATTTGAATTTTAAATATCTTGCATTGAGAAAAGAATTGTTGAGAAAAGATAACTAAGGAAATGTTTTGGGGGTAAATACGTTGGTAAGTCTGAATAGGAGGTGTAGATGGAATTGATAAGTTGGCTTGAGTGTTCGGGGTGAAGGACCAAAAATACGAGCGGAGGAGGTACCATTTCCCTTCCGGTTAGCAACCGATAAAGTGGGGTTTTTGGTAGTGCTAGTTAGGCATGCTTACAGACACCAATCTAGGGATTGCCTGAGTCGTATTTACCGCCCGTTGAATAAAATTGTAAATTTTGAAATTGTTGAGGTTTCAAACTATGGTTGAACATGGTGACTTTTAAAAGGCATGTAAATGAAATCCTCTTTAAATTAGGCATTGCATGGTGCATTTAATATCGAAAATTTTGCATAAATGTATATACTTTGTTAAGGATTCTCTAATAGGTTGTATGCTCACCCCTATGGGATTTTGGTGTAGGAAAAGATGTGGTGATCCCGCCGAGTTGAGGGCGTGGACCTATTTTTGTGAAGAGTAAAGGACTCTATTTTTGTTGTGAATTATTTGCTAGCCAAGGGCTCTAAATGTATGGGTTCGTGAAACCATTTTTGTGTAACCGGGCTCAAGCCTTGGAATATGTAAGCCCTTAAAAGCATTTTATTTATTTTGGGATTTGATGTTCTACATGCTATAGATTCGTGTATTTTATACCTTTGAATGTATAATTCGCATGTGCGACTTTTGTACACACCGTATCGATTAATGATGTAAAGGTTGGAGTTTTGCTATTAATTCTTAATAGATGTTGGTTATTGTACCTAATTTGGGTTGCGTTATTTCGGGGCGTTACAAATCCCTACACATAAAATCATGGCGGTCAACCCCCTGCACTTCTGGTTAAATGTCAATTTGCCCCTTCTAGTACTCCATTATTAAAGTTTTTAATAGAATCCAATTATGTAATAAATATGTGACTATGAAATGAGGGCAAGAGAGAAAAATCATTCTCATTTCCCACCGATATATACTTTGTCCCACATGATAAGTATGTTAGAGTCATATAATACAATATGTGTGTGTGTGTGTGCGCGCGTTCATATGCTGAAAATTAGGACAAAGACATAAGAAAGTAGAGCTTTTGAATTTTTTTTTTTTTTAAAAAAGGTAGCAGAGAAATCAAAGACTCTGTTACTGTGGAAAAGTTTCAATATCTCAATTTTTGCAAAACCCAAGTTTATCACCTTTATCGTTCACAATTTACGTTTTGTTTTAGCAGAGTACAATCAAAATTTGATGTAAATTTAGGATGAAATGTGTATAGATGAGAAATTTGGGTGATTTTTCTCTTTTGCCATCATTTTCTAGTCATATACTTGTTACATTACTGACTTCTGTTAAAGACTTATTTGATAGAGTAACAAAAGGGAGATATCGACACTTGATCATAAGTGTAAGGAATTAATTGTCATGATTTCATAAGTATAGGGAGTTAACTGTCACTAGTTCGTATGTAAGGACCAAAGTGGGATTTGACCAGAAATATAGGGAGTTGACTATTACGATTTCATATGTAGGAACTAAAGTGAGATTTGGTGTAAAGTGTAGGGATGCACAGTGTAATTTTGGGTTGCACAAAATACCGTCCAATTCGCTAAAACCACATCAATTCACATCAATCTGCACCGCTCTATCCATTAACCACGGTTTAAAATTTTATAATCTGCCTTCGAAACCGCTCTGTTCTTCTATAGTTAATACATATTTTTAACCTATAATGAAATATCAAGTAAAAATGAGTGTGAAAGAGATTTAATATGTGAAATTTATTATAAATTAGTAGTTATATATATGAAAAATATTATGTAAAATTAGTAGTTATATATATGAAAAATATTATGCAAATTAATGTTATATATTGTGCAAATGCTTGATAATTGGTTAGAATATTCTTCAATCCGCCAATCCATTCAAAACCACTCAAACGGTAATTTGCCAATCTGCCAATCTATTAATCCACCATTTGGTTTATAATTTTACTCTTAAACCGCCCGATCCGCATTACACATGTAATTTACCTAAACAAATAATATGAATCATAAACAAATGTCTCTAAGTTGTAACTCAACAATACTAAGTTCATAACCTATTTTGGTTTTATAATTCCTATGAGTTGTTTTCGTAACCTATTTTGGTTTAACATTTAAGTAGTCCTGTAATCTATATCTATAAATTTTATAAGGAAAAATGAGATTTTTAGGGAAAAGCCTTCTAGGAGCTCCAAACCCTCCTTCTAAAATTATTAAATTTTCTTAATTTTAAATAATTAAGAAAATTCTCATTGGCTAACTTCTATTTAAATTTTATTTTACAATCCCATATCAAGAAAAGAAAGAAAAAGTAAATTGGTTCACTTACATAAAGTGAATCTTATAGTCCCATTTATATAAGCAAAAAAGATTTTTAGTGAGAAGTCTTATGATCAATATCTCATACTAATTTTGCTTTGATTTTCTTAATTTTAAACAATTAGGAAAATCCAATTGGCTAGCTTCCTTTTAACTTTTATTTTACAATCTCACACAGTGGTTTTGATTTTAAAAATAATTTTGTATGAGATTTTGAAACTCTCATAATATCTCTCCTTAAAAGTATTATTTTGTAAAATATATAGATATATTGATGATCTCAACGTCACTAACTTGAGTAGAAATAAATTTTTCGCCCAAACAATTGCTAATTTTATTTTACAATCCTATATCGAGAAAAAAAAAAAGTGAGTTGTTTCACTTATATAAAGTGAATTTTATAAAGATGGTTTTGAGGGAGAAGCTTTCTAGGAGTTCCGAACCCTCATTCTAAAATTATTAAATTTTCTTAATTTTAAACAATTAAGAAAATTCCTATTGGTTAGGTTTCATTTACCTTTTATTTTACAATCACACATAAATGGGGAAAAAGAAAAAAAGTGAATTGTTTCAGTTTACATAACGTGAATCTTATGCTCCCATTTATATAAATTATTGAATTTTCTTAATTTTAAACAATTAAGAAAATCCTTATTGGCTAGCTTCCATTTAACTTTTATTTTAGAATCCCACATAAATGTTTTGATTTTAAAAATAATTTTGTATGAGATTTTGAAACTCTTATAATATTTAACTTTAAAATAACTACAATCCCACATTGAGAAAAGAAAGAAAAAATGAGTTGTTTTACTTATATAAAGTGAATCTTATACTCCTATTTAATATTATAGTATTGTGCATGTTTTAATTCAAGATGGTTTAAATTTTTAAAATAAAATTTAAAATTTTTAATTAATTAATTTTGTTGTAAATTGGTTGGTGTTTTGACTTAGCCGATTAGGCTGAATCATTTTTTGTTTGATTGATTCACTGTTTTAACCGCAGTTTTAGCAGTTTATCAAAATATATTACTTAGATTTGTTTGATTTGAAATAAACTAAGATTGACCTTATGAAAAATTAAATGACTAAGATTGCTTGATTAAAAACGAACTTCCTGTCCAAACAACTATTGGCTTTTATTTTACAATCCCCCATCAAGAAAATGAGAAAAAAAAATGAGTTGTTTCACTATATAAACCTTATGCTCCCATTTAATATTATAATGTTGTGTATGTGTAGACACCCCATTTTTGACCGCCCTCAAGACTTGGACGTCACCGTTTGAACACTCGGTGATCATCCCTGTTTGTGTTCGTTTGGGGTTCCCGGAGGTCTCAGCTACGCGCCTTGCCTCAGGATCTCCGAACTCGACCGTTTAGTGTCTGGTTTTGCACCAAACACTTACATTTTGCCTTGGAGGGGCAGGGAATGCCTTGTGAGGCATCCCCACACACCATCGGCTATGGCCAGAGGCCACTGGCTGGTTTTTTCTGCCACCCGGTCGGCACTCCATTTTGCCAAAATGGCATCTTTGGCCGGCCGACTACTGTGCATCTACTTTTGCAGATATTTTATCACAGCTGTCTTGCATTTGGCTCCCCTCCATACACGTATGGAGGGATCTCCCTCTTTAGAAGCTTGTCTTGTAAGCTTTACAAGACAAGAAGCTCTATAAGAGGAGCCCTTGTCTCCTTTGTTGAGGGTTAAAGACTTTAGACATTTTTGGGAGAGAAACACAGAGAGAAGCTCTGGTTTTAGGGTTAGGGTTCATACATATCTCCTATCTCTCTTTTTCTCTCTTTGTGTTCTAGGTGTTTTAGTCCATACTATTGCACACAAACACCTAGTGTTTCACCTTCCTTTGGCTCCTGAGGTTCTAAGGGGCTGGTTTTGGTGTTTTGGAGTTGGATTCAAGCCAAGGAGGGCTGTTGGAGCACCATTGTTAAAGGGGTCTTCAAGGGTAAGAAACTTCCCTTTTATTCCCCATTTTTGCATTGCTTTTCTACCTATCTTAGAACTGTATTTGTGCTTAGTGTATAATACAAAAAAGTTCTTTTTTTTAGCCCTCTTGATTGTTTATTAAGAGTGTTTTGTGGTTTGAGGGTGTTTGACCCCTCTTAGGCCTTGAAAGGCCGCATTTTGAGTCATTTTGAGTGAGTTTCGAGACTTTGGTGTTTGGGCCTCTTTACCACTGAAATCTTGAGGGATTTCAGTGGCAGAGATGGTGCCTTGAAGTCTCCAAAAGGGGAGGGCCACCCCCTCCCTTGTTGTCCTTGAAAGGGACCCTTTTTGGCCTCTTGAAAGAGCATCATGTTAGAGTGAGTATTGATCATGTCTTGGCTGTTTTCCATGCTTATTATGCCATGATATAACCTTGTTGTGTGTTGGTTTTGGTACACCATGCATGCTTAGCATACCTACCATGTAATGCCTTGTTATCGCCTTAATATGCCTTAGGTTGTTAACCCTTATTCTAGCATGTTTTAGGCTTAGTCTTGTGAATGTTTTGTGCTCATTTTGCCATGCATTAGGTCTGTCCTAGGTTGTTTGGGTCGGATTTGGCATGTTTAATATAGCCCCTTTGCATTCCGGCTTGTTGGCCTTAAGTGTGTGAATGTATAGCATGACATTTTTGCATTGATTTGGTGATTTGGAACCATCCACCATGTCATTTTAGTCCCCTTTGCATGCCTATATGTTTGCCTTGGATGCCTCTTTAATGCTTTGAAAGCTTGTGTAGTATGCTCCATGTTTCGGCACTTGTGTATGCCTTTGAATTTGAGCCACTTAAATGCCATCTAAGAGTCCCTTTTGCATGGTCTAGGTCTGTCTTGAACCTATTTTAAGTCCTCTTAGCCTTGTGAGGCTTGGTTGGCTTAGCCATGGTTCAAGTCTCTTTGACTTGCTTCAAGTACTTGAGCCATTCATTGCATGCTTAGTCCATTTTGTTTACTTGGTTTGACACCATCCTAACGTGAGTTTCAATGCTTACCTTGCATGCCATATGTCCATGATTGCCTCATTCAAATGTGCTTAGAAGTAGCCCTTTGAGGCTTAAGCATTTGTGCCTAAGTGTTGGTCCAACTTACTTGCATGTGTGTATGTATGTTTGATTCCAATTCCTTGACTTTTGGCCACTGTTTTGGGCCTATTTAGAGTTGCCTAAATCATGTATAAGTCCATCTTTTCATCCATTTGCATTGCCACATGTTTGCTTGTATGCTTGCATAAGTGTCTTGCCATGCCATGTTGCATCCTTAGCTTGTATGTCTAGGTTGCATTGCATCTTGCATGCATGCCTTGTTCCTTGACTTGGTGATAGGAATTGGGCCTTGGTTCGTTTGCTTGATTTGCATTTCATTTGACATAAAAGTTTCACACTTGATTCTTTGGGCCATCATGCATGGAAATGCGTGATTGGTGGTCCGAGAATCGAGACACATGTCCTTTCGAGTCACAAACATGATAGGGGACATGATTGGTGCATATATGCCTTGAATTGTACTGCCATGCTCTGCCTTGCCCTCTGTTGCTGTCAATTGCAGATTTTGCAGGAACACTCTGCCGACCAGCAGTGCCAAGTGCCAACCGGCAATTCTTTCTCTGCCGATAGCTTCACCAATGGCCGGTGGCCACATGCCACTGCCGGTGGCAATCTCATTCAGCCGGTGGTGTCCCCCAATGTCCAAGGAAGCAATCCTGAGGTTTTGGCAGCCTCCAGAGGAGTAAAGGAAGGAAAACAGAGGCAGCCTATGCATGGCGGTGCATTTCTGAGCAGGACCGAGCATGCATTGCATCGAGCTCTCCTCCCGAGGCGGTTTACTGCTTTTCCTAGTTCAAAGTAGTTTGTTAACTGATTAGGCAATTTGTAATATTTAATTAGCTTGCGTAGTTAATTAATTTGTATTATTTATTTGGTCCCTCCGAATGAGGGCAAATCTGTAATAAGTGTGTGTGAGTGGTGTGTATGTCTTCCAATCCCCACTTCTTTCTTCCCTTTTATTTACCTGCTTTGATGGTAGACTAGGGCACGTTTAAATTAGCATACCTTATGCTATGTATGCGTGCATTTATGCATTTGGTATTGCATGCATTAGGCTCGGTACATCACGCTAACTGCATTTGTACTTCAATTCCAAATTGAATACGTGCATCAATTGATTGACTACATTTCACATGCCATGCTTAGGTTAGCCGAGCCTATTCTAAGTACATCTTGTATGTGTTGCACTAGCCATTTTTAACATGAACTAGGATCACGCATGTTTGCTAACTAGTTTACTGTTTTGGCACGGAGTACAAAGTAAGTATTTATGATTTAGCATCTTGCATGCGTGTGAGTGCTATCATGACAGTATGCTTAACATGTGGCTAGATGCTTATGTGTTATAAACTGTTGGAATGCCCATGGGTGAAGGTTGGATTGTTTGAGTTGGAATAGCTCATTGAAATCCGTGTTTTAGCCTACTTGCGAGTAGCAAATTCCAAAACATTTTCCAAGACAAATGGATATGCAGTGTTTATTTCCAAATTAGGCAATCTAGTCTATACTAGTGTGTCGTGCGCATAACATAGTAATTCTAGGCTAATAACTGGAATAAGAACACATAACGTTTTCATGAACGGATATCACGGTTAGTAGAGGCCGATCTTCGGATCGGGCGAGAGGGGGTGCTCATAGCTGACCTTCCCCAATCGTACCCTAGCTCCCGAGCCGAGACAGCTCCGGTGATGACGGACACGTGGCCTTCGGCACTGAGTCAGGGTTTCCTAAATTCCCCCATTTTAAAATATTTAGGTGGCGACTCTGTATCTGGCAAAGCAGTCCATGTTTGGCACTTCTTTCAAAAAAATCTGTTTTTCTCAAAACGATTTGCCGGATTTGGACTCTTTGGTTCAGATTAGGAGCCGTGACAATTCGAGAGTCCGAGCTGTAGTAAGCCCACGAATGAACAGAACGGGACTCACCCTCCCGGGGCGTTCGGGCACGTCTACAGTATGTTTCAGTTTAAACAGTTTAAATTTTAAAATTAAAATAAAATTTAAAAGTTTTAATTAATTAATTTTTGTATAAGTTGGTTGGTCTTTTGACCTAGCCGATAGGGTGAACCGTTTTCGGTTTGACTGATTTGCTGGTTTAACTGCGATTTTAGCAGTTTTATCAAAATATATTGGTTAAATTTGTTTGATTCGAAATAAATTAAAGATTGACCTAATTAAAGATTAAATGACTGAGATTGCTTGATTCGAAATAAACTTTCCATCCAAACAATTGTTAACTTTTATTTTACACAATCTCACATCGGGAAAAGAAGGAAAAATTGAGTTATTTCACTTATCTATCTATATATTATACAAGGAAAAAAGGGTTTCTAATCCACAAGCCTTGCGGGAGATCTAATATCCCAATCTTAATTTTCTAATTTTTTGAATTAAAAAAAAAACCCTCAACATTTATTGACTTCTCCTAACTCACAAGCTTTTTTGACATCTCCCATACTTACTACCACACCATTTTTATAACAACCCTCATCTTGTCTTAGTCATATTCATGAACATTTATATGATTTTGCCGTGTTAAGTTTGTACTTGCAGACTTAGACTTGTTTTGCCTAGATAAAGATCATTGTCTTGTCTTTATGCTATCATGTTTTGCCTAAGTATTATATGCATGCTTTGTTCCTTGCTTGGTGCTTCCTCAAGCCTAGGTCATCTATCCTTGTTGTCTCAAGCCTAGGTCACACCTTTGAACCTTTTACACCTAGGCTGTTGAGCGCCAACACCTAGGACCATCTTGGAGCCACCTTGGTTGACCTCCACCATCACCTAGACATATTGGCCAAGATGTCATCATCTAGGCCAAGGTGTGTATCACCTAGGTCGAGATGTTATCATCTAAGCGTCCTAGATCTTTGATCCATGCACCTAGTGATCTTGTTCCTAGACTGGTATGACCTAGGCTGAGGTGTGGCACATCTAGGCCAAGGTGTGGCACACCTAGGTCAAGTGTTATCCTTCGTAGCCGAGATCATTGAAACCTTCTTGTCCGAAGCCTATGTCTTGATCCGGGATCATTGCCTTGTCAGAGTGCCCAGGCCATCTTACTTGTTGTACACACTTTGTCATATCCTTGTTTTTTCACTCTGGCACCTTTTTGAAGAGAGCTAATCAAATGATGCCACGCGTCCCAGGAGTGGTTTAAGCCAGCTAGCAGTGAGGGAACCCATATCATTACCATATCTTTACCTTTGAAAAGAGAGAAGCTCTAGGAAGAGGAAGTAGGAGTTCTTAGAGTGAGAATAAATTTCCAAGCTTGATCCTTAGAGTTTGAACCTTTTGATTCGTGTTTTGAGGTTAGATTCTTGATCTACTCTTGTTGTTCTTTACGTTGATATGATCACATTGCATGATCTAGCATGATTCATGAGCCATGCATTGATTTAAAGTTTGGTTTTAGAAAGAGAAAATGATGTTTTTGTGTTCTTTAAAAAAAGTCTTGTTTTGATCTGCAAGTTTGTAACAAGGCCTATGTTTTTGTGTTTGTTTTCATGAAATCTTCAAGTATGGGTACCCAGGTACCTAGGTCCATGTTTTTGAACTCATAACATGAAATCTCAGATTTTGAATAAGAAGTTATGATTTTAGCATCCATGTTCTTCATGTTCTTCATGTTTATGTTCTTCATGTTCTTCAAGAGGAAGCCCAGATTTCTAAACTTCATTTGCCTAAGTGTGGTCACTGAGACCCACTCTTGCCTAGACTTCACACCTAGGCCAAGCATCGTATCTCACTGTAGATGTCCCCCGAACGCCCCGGGAGGGTGAGTCCCGTTCTGTTCATTTTGGGGTCACTACAGCTCAGGACTCTCAAATTGTCACGGTTCTTAACCTGAACCAAAGAGCCCAAATCCGGCAAATCGTTTTGAAAAACTGATTTTTGAAAGAAGTGCCAAACATGGACTGCTTTGCCAGATACAGAGTCGCCACCTAAATATTTTATTTTGGAAAATTTAGGAAACCCTGACTTGTTGCCTAAGGCCACGTGTCCGTCATCACCAAAGTTGCCTCGGCTCGGGAACTTGGGTACGATTGGGGAAGGTCACTTCGTGTGCACCCCCGCTCGCCCGATCAAAGATCGGCCTCTACTAACCATGATATGAAGTTTTGAAAACATTGTATGTTCTTATTCCGGTTATTAGCCTAGATTATTATGTGATGCGCACAGCATACAAGTATAGACTGGGTCGCCTGAATTGGAACGCAACATTTCATGTTTGTTTTTGAAAGATGGTTTGATGGTGCTACCCGCAAGTAGGCTTAAAATGCTGATTTTGCCACCCTCGGGTGGGCTTAGAAAAGATGGTTTTGCCACTATCTAGTGGGCTTAAAACAAACAATTGATGATTCATTCCAATCCAAATAACCCAACCTTCACCCACAGGCATTTAGGCAGTTATATCACATTAGCAATTAGCCTCATGGTAAGCATGCTATTCATGGCAGTCACTCACACACATGCAAGGATGCTAAAGCATAAAACTTACCGAGTACTCCAAGCCAAAATAGAAACTTCATTAGAAATCATGCATGATCCTAAGTATACAGAAGTGCCTAATGCAACACATGCAAAAATGCAACTATAGCAGGCTCGGCTATTCTAAACATGGCATATGGAATGCTACAGCTAGCATGTATTCAATTTGGAATTGAAAATACAATGCAGTTAGTATGATGCGCCGAGCCCGGTGCATGCAAAACAGATGAATGAATGCAAACATGCTATCATACTGTATGCTAATTGAAACATGCCCTAATCTAACCATCATAAGCAGGTAAATAAAAGGGAAGAAAGACGTCGGGTTGGAAGACATACATCACACTCACGCACACTTATCACAACATTGCCCTCGTGCAGAGGGTCCGAATAAATATACAGTCCCAAATAAATAATTACAGTCCCGAATAAAAGAATAGTACAGTCCAAATAGTACAGTCCAAATAATATACAAATTCCTAATTAATTTACAAATTAACTAAGAAAGCTGTAAAACTGGCGTGCAAGCCAGGGACTACCTCGCTTCTGATGAATGATGCATGTTTAGGCTGCCTTGCGCGGAAATCCATGACGATGCCCCAATTAGCCTCTGTTTGCACCTGTTCTTGAAATGCATGCCAAGCCTCGGAAGACCGCTGATTCTTGATTTGCTGCAACAGAGAGCAGGAAAGGGGCATAGCAATGTATTTTCACAGATATATGCATGCCTCGATCCTCGTGCCACCAATCACGCATATCGAGGCATGATGGCCGAGGAGTCGAATTGCACAATTTAATATGAAATGAATGCACATGAAAACACAACAAGACCTAACTCCATCATGGATGATCCGGAGTGTCGGTGACTGGGGAATTGAGGCACGTTCCGTCACTCGGAGTACGAAATGCACCTCGTTTCCCGTGCCCGGGCTAACTCTTATCCCGAACACGATGCAATATGCATGACATGCATGAAATGCAACTAAGATACAATCCTAACATACACAATGTCATGGAATGGCATACACGCTACACGAGGTAATATACAACCGGGCATACACAATGCTATGGATGAAATGGCATACGTAATGCAATAATGGGCTTACACCAACATGAGAGAGCCTCAACCACACTCACATAGGAGGCCATTAGATGAAAACAAGACAACTCGAAATGCATGCACGCGTGCACGCAAACCGAGGACTGACCCTCAGGCACCGAAATGCCACTCGAATGAGACATGGCAAAGACATGGAATATGATATGCAAATATGCAAAAATCAGTAGCAAAATGAGGGGGAAAACAGCCCCGAAACAAGGCGAAATGACACCCGATGCATGGAATTTCTCCCGAAATGTAAAACTAGGTACATGAAATGGCTTACAGCTATACAAAGCATGCATAATTGGTACATGGAATGAAAAGACAGAAGCAAGGAAGACCCAAAATAAGCATTTTTACAGTTCAAATCATGGCCAAACAGCAAACAGAAATAGGGCAAAACTAGCATGCAAAAATGGCCCTAAATGCGAGATAAAGAAGCAACTCACAGCTGTTGTCCTCAAAAAGATTAGGGCCCTTCAACAAAGTTGAAGAGGGGCCAAAAACATGATCTTTAACAGTTTATGGAAAGCCACAAAAACCAGCACAGGTATGGCTAAACTCTCATGCAAGAAATGGGCCAAAAGGTGGGTAAAGAAGCAAGTGAAGGTTGCTGGCCTTAAACACAAAAGGACCCTTCAACAACATTGAAGAGGGGCCAAAAATAATATACTTTACAGTTGATGGCCGGACCCAAAACAGTATGCATACTAGCCAAAAATATCATGCAAAATATGGCCAAAAAAGAGAGATATAACACAAAGTATGTAGAGGATGCCTCAAACAGTGAAATATCCTCAATGAAATATAAATAGGAGGCCAAAATAAGACTATTTTCAGTTCTGAAAAACGTCCAAAAAGAGAAGCACAATAGGCTAATAAATAATGCAAAAATGGGGACCAAAGAGAGGTATAATGACAAGTGGCACATGGAGGTCCCAAACAGTGATGAGCCCTTCTTCAATGTTGAAGAGGGGCTCAAAATAAGCCTATCTACAGTTTACATCATGCTCTAAAACAGATCATACATAGGCCAAAAATACTATGCAAGATTATGGAATACAAGAGGGATAATGAAGAAAGTGCAAGATGGGGACCTCAAACAGTGAGAGGCCCTTAAGAAAAAGTAAAAAAGAGCTCAAAAGAAGGCAACTTTCAGTTAGGGACGGAGCTCAAAACAGTGAGCATGTATGGCTAAGAAATGATACAAGAAATGGACCAAAAAGGGGGAAATGCTACTCACCCTTGAAGACAAGTCTTTGATTGCTTCTTGGCTTGAGAAGTGATGCCTCCTAGCTGCTGGAAAGCTCCCCAGGCTGCTGGAAATGGAGTAGTGGTGGTGATGCTAGGTGGTGATGAAGAAAAGGTGATAGAACTTGGAGGTTTTTGTTTGAAGGAGATAGATGGAGGGAGATTTGTATACCAAAGCTTGAAGGCAATTTTTTTCCAACCCTTGGACCAGAGCTGGAGGCCAGTTATATGGACCAAGAAGAGGGAGAAATGGAGGGGAAAAGGTGGGGGAAAAGGGACCAAGTTTCCCCCCAAACAGCTGTCCCCCGGATACAGATATTTTTGGGGGAAAAAAGTATACAGCTGTAATGTACTCACTACAAGGATCATGGCCGACCAAGTTTTGGAGCTGCAGGTGGCCGGACGGCCACCTCTTATGGCCGGCCGGCTAAGGGTCAAAAGGGTCAATGAGAATTAGTAGCCGACCATATGATATTGGTGGCCTCCCAAGTGTGTACAACACAACCATGTGGTCAAACACTGGAAAAAGTGACCCAGGAAAGAGAACAACCCACTTTTAGGAGGGGTTCAAAAGGGTCAAGCAACATTAGTGGCCGGCCATATGATATTGGTGGCCTCCCAGGTGTGTACATCACAAATATGTGGTTTTGGGTGCAAGAAAGTGGCCCTAGGGTGGTCAACATTGGCTCGGAAGTGAGAAAAACGGGCGTCGGAGGAATATAACTAGTTTCTGAAACAATTGCTGGCCTCCCACCCTTCTACGGCCTTCCTGGTGATAAAACAGAGGTACCTGCCAAAAATGAACGAAAACCGATGCAAAACGAATGTTCGGGGGCCAAAACGCGCAGTTCGGGGCCCCGAAAACTGCCTGTTAAACACCGAAAGTGGCATTCGGCCACGAAGTGGGTCTCTCAGACCTCAGTGTCCCTCAAAAGGGAGCAAATAAGATGTATGCCAAAATTCAGAGCAAACGGAGATGGTTAAGCGGTCCCGAACCGAGGCACACGGCCTGACGGTCCCGAAAACCGGAAACCGGGCTCCGAAATGGACGAAATGGCCTACAGCCACAAAATGTAGCCCACGGCCACTGAGAGATGGTCTACAAGACCTCTCCCTCCCTTCGCGAAGAGAAAATAGAGAAAATCGAGCCTGGTTCGCAAACCGAGGCAAAGCACAGAATAGGGTTCGGAAATCCGGAGGTAGGGCTCACGGCCGCGACTCTGAGACTTCTGAACGAGCACAATATGCAGTATCACCGAGCGCTCAATTGGTGACGTCTGAGTCTTAAGGTCGGTCAAAAATGGGGTGTCTACACTCACCTTGGCCTACCTTGCATGATCACTTGCACCTTAGCCTACCTTGCATGCACACCTAGGCCGACCACCACACACCTAGGCCGACCATGGTACACTCTTGCCGACACCTTGTAACATCTCAGCAGGTAGCCGCACACCTAGGCCTAGGAGATCACACCTCGGCCAAGAGGTGTGGGACCTCGGCCAAGACTCCCTGAGTTCATCCAGCTAGGCCATTTTGGCCTAGATCATCTCCGTGCATCCATTCTAAGACCAAGTTGGTACCCAGCATGTTTTTCCAAGAAGAAAAATAGTGTTTTGACTCTCAACATGTTTTTCCAAGAAGAAAAATAGTGTTTTGACTCCCATCATGTTTTCCCTAGAAGAAAAATGGTGTTTTGACTCCCAGCACATGTTTTGCTTTATCTTGACTTGGTTTTGGAAAGAAATGCCGGGATCATTTTCATTCATGTAAAGCTTGTTTTAAGAATGCATTACAAAACCATCTTTGAGCATTCCTTCTTGTCTTCTTGAAATGCATTCAGTAGACTTTGCTATATGATTGTAGGTCTTGGATTCCCTATATCCGAAGAACTATTGTGAGTGGTATTTTTAATAAAGCTATGTTGCAATGTTTTAATAAAAGCTTTGCTTTGTTTCGTTTTGGAAAAGTATTTGATCAAGCATGAATGATTATTCTTTAGTTTTTGTATCAAGTATTATCTTTGTTTTGATGACATTCTTGGAAAGTCCTTAGTGCTAGGGGACTATAATGCAACTAGTACTCTTGTTTGAGATATCTCCCTTGTCACCGACGGTCTTGTACGGGTGGGTTTGTCTAATCGATTCCGAGTCGATTATTCCCTTGTTGTGTCAGGAATGTCATCCCTTGTATTATATTGATGCTAGTAAGCATCCCTTGAAGCTTTGAAAGACTTTGATGGATGCAATCCTTTGATTTTTTACAAGCTATGATATGTATTGTTTTGATAAAGATCTCAGATATCATTCATTCAAACCTTTATTACTTATAACATTCACTGAGTATCCAAGCTCACCCTCCCCTTTATATATATATGTAGGTGATGAGCAAGAAGGTGATGTCGCCTAAGTTTTGTTTACAGCTTGTTTGGACTCTCGCTGATTCTCGCTTTGCTAGCATCTTGAAGATTATGCTTCTTAGTTGTAATTCATGTCTTTGTATATTTCAGCTTGAGAAGCATTTTGATCAAGATGTAACATGTACTTCTTTTTATTTGTATCCAAGTTGTAAACCATGTTAAGATGTATGACATTTCATTTGATCTATGCACAACTCTTATGGACTACTTAGATTTAAAATTTGCTTTCATGCATGTAAGCCCCATATGTATACTCTGATTGTGTGAATTTTCGTAAGTTGGCCTTTGGTAATCTCGGATTACTAGCCATCACGGCACCATTCTACTAGGGGTGGAATAGGGTCATGACAGATTGGTATCATAGCACAAGTTCCTTATAGTACTTTATTCACACACTTTTAGTCCCAAAGAGCATAAGATTTCCCTTAGAATGATGTTAGGATTGCATCATATTGTTTGCTATTTGACAAGGTATGTATCATCTCGGCATACTTATTTGTTACTTGCCTACATGTCTATTTGTTCATCTTGTTTAAGAGTCACATTTTGCATACCTCTAGCATCATGAGAAGAGGAAGGCCTCCAGTTAGATAAGATCATTCTGAGGACAGGTTGGACAGGTTAGTTGAAGGTTTGGCCTGTGAGTTGAGGCAAACAAGGCAACAGAACACTAGTACTACCTCTACTCAGGCCGAGCAGACAAACAGCCGAAATGCAGCCCCATCTCCTCCTCCACCTCCTCCAGTACCACAAGTGCCCCCACAGCCAGCTTTATATGGGGACGGCACGATAACTTTGATTAAAGAATTCAAGACAATGAATCCGCCAAGATTTCATGGGAGTATAGAGCCAATGAAGGCAGAAGCATGGGCTCTTGAGATAGAGAAGTTGTTTGAGATTTTTCCCAGCACCGACGCTCAGAAGATCTCTAGATTTACTCACCTAGAGTGATCTTTTCACCATGGTCCTTTGAGAAAGGTTGTAGATCTTGTCAAGGATTTCCTATTGATCCAAGTAGTTCGTGGTTTCGTCGCCGGTGATTTTTGGGTTGTTTTCCCTTCGTTTCAAGAGGCAGAGATTTCTTTGCTCCTTTCCAACACTTCGTCTATAGATAGATATGTGGTAGATTTTGTTGCATAAAAACCATATTCATTATGGATTTTCTTGAAAGCCATGAAAAGGGATCTAGGGTTTGATATTTGTGATTGGAGTTGTTAAGTTGTTTGTTGTTGAGTTATTTGGAAAATGATTTATTAAATTTGTGAAGAAATGGAGGAAAGGCCTAATTTAATATTATTGATTTAATGGATTTAAAAGGAAGTTGAATAATCTTTATATTTTGCTAATATGGGTTGTATAATTATGTTTATATCAAAAGAAAATAAAAAGAGAAGTAACCACGGTGTTGGTATTGTTTTAGACTAATCATGTGAAGTTGAGTTGAGTTATGGTTTTGATACCACTAGAATTGGTTTTGTAAAATAAAGAGAATGGATTTGGAATTCGTTTTGTAAAATGACGAGAATGAATTCTTAGAAAATAGTTGGAGTTGTGTGGATTGGAAAATAAAGAAAAGTGGTCTTTTTGAAAGAAAATGAAATCATCATCCTTCGTAAATTGATAATGAATTTGAGGTCGGATTTTAGAACCTTTACATAATATCATTGTTATTGGACTGAAAGTCTTGCGAGAATTGGATTGTTGTTTTACGAGTATTTAATAAATTTACTTAGAGGTTTTTTCCTTGGTCATCGGTAGAGGATGGCATTGTTGTGTTGCATAATATTGTGTATGTATTACACTTGTGTTATTATGCATTATAGTATGTTGAGATGGTTGGGAATGTGATTGTGCTTCGAATGAGAGGTACCATTTCTTTCCAGCTAGCGCCTGGAGAATTGGCCGCGCTTAGAATGAGAGGTACCAACACCTTCCAGCTAACGCCTAGAGAACTTGGCGGAGGTACCATTACCTTCCAACCGGTATCTGGTAAATTGGCATTTCATTATGAAAAGGTATATCCGTGGTTTGGCATTTTGTTATGGAAAGGTATATCCTTGACTTGGGATTTCGTTATGGAAAGGTGTATCCCTAGCTTGGCATTTTGTTATGGAAAGGTGTATCCCTGACTTGGCATTTCGTTATGGAAATGTGTATCCTTAGCTTACCTTGCTTAAGGCAGATAGAGCAAAACTTATTTATCATTATTGTCTCAGGGTATCTATGTATATTATAGGTTATGATGGTTATGGTTTTGGAAGGTCAAGCTGCCTCATTCGTTGAGTAGATAGTTGTTGGTTGCTTGTTGCTTTCCATTGTTACTGAATGTATATATGTATAGACATGAATGTGTTGAGAACGGACGTAAGTACTGTATTGAGATTGTGAATAATGTGAAGGACATCGGATACTTGTGAACATGTTTCAAGAAGATAAATCGAGTGTATGTCTGGAAAGTGGGAGGAAACGTAATGGGCTTTGCGAAATTGTTTTCAGGAACTTGTTATTGTCATATGAATTTTGGGGAAAAGGTAACAAGAAGAAAGAAAAGTGAATTGCTTATGTTGTTGAACGAAATGAATGGTTTTGAGAAAAGTTTCTATATAAGTATATTTCTGTATAAACCGTCACATTATGTATGTGATATGATTTAAAGCATTCATGATCATAGCTATCTGTATGTTGTTATTGTTTAGGATTATATTGGGATCCCTACTGGACTTTATGTTCATCCCACGTTGTTAATCCTTTTTCAGGTAAATGTCGAGAAGGGTTTCAAGATCGAGGATCTTCTTTATGTGTTGGCCACGGGGCCTTTTATTTGTAGGCGGAATGCCATTGATGTAAAAGGGTTAAACCATTCCTTTTAATTTAAAAGATGTAAGCCTACGGACAATTTATTTATTTTTATTTCATGTTGCATTCATTTCATATTCGAATGAGAGAACTTTTAATAATAGTACTCGTTAATGTACTAAATTTCTGCACATGATCTCTGAAATTGTGTTATAATGAAGGATTTGGTAATGGTATCCATTGATATAAAAAGTGGGGCGTGACAGACTGACTTGCTGGTTTAACTGCAATTTTAGCAGTTTTATCAAAATATATTGGTTAAATTTGTTTGATCCGAAATAAATTAAAGATTAAACGACTGAGATTGCTTGATTCGAAATAAACTTTCCACCCAAACAATTGTTAACTTTTATTTTACACAATCCCACATCGGGGAAAGAAGGGAAAACTGAGTTATTTCACTTATCTATCTATATATTATACAAGGAAAAAATGGGTTTCTAATCCACAAGCTTTGTGGAAGTTCCAATATCTCAATCTTAATTTTCTAATTTTTTGAATTTAAAAAAAAAAAAAAAAACCCTCATCATTTATTGACTTCTCCCAACCTACAAGCTTTTTTGACTTCTCCCATACTTACTACCACATTATTTTCACCTTCTCCCATACACTATGGTTAGTGATGGAATTATTAAATTATTTTTATAAAAAATCTAAAAAAATAATTTGTATATTAAAAAATATCTAAAACAAATATAAACTCTTATTAAAAAATATCAAGTTGCATTTGCAAAAAAAAAAAGGAGAAAAAAAAATTACACTGTGGATTTACGGAAAAAAATTACACTGTGCTCAAAAAATGTGCTAAGTATTTGTGTAAAGGCCTGACACGTGTCCACTCTCAAATTATCAAGTGAATATAGATGAAACTAAATAACTCAGTTTTAATGGCTAATAAATATTAGAAGCCCAACCATTGAAGCCTGATAACTATTAATTAATAAAATTCAACAATTAAAAGGTCTCAAACCACATCACTTTCTCTTCTCAAATGTTCCCTATTTTTGGTTCATGCATTCTTTCTAATATTGATAGAGAATTGGATGTGCGAAAAAGTGAAAGACATTAAAATTATATATTGAGTTATGTAATTGTTGTGATGAAAATAAAGGTTGTCTTCCCCTTCTATGGCGATTTATCTGGTTGTACCTTCACTTAAAACGTCAAGTGTGCTTCTACATCATCATTAAACATTGCTTTCATTTTTTTTAGATACTTTGTCTCACAATTGTTTGTGTTTTGTGTTATGAAATTTATTACATCTGTGTTTGCTAAAACTATTAGATAGACCTAATGCAAGAAATACATACTATTTCAATGTCATTCTTGGGATTAGAAGTACAAAAAATATACATAAAAAATTATATGAATAGACGAGATTTTACAAAATTTGTTTGTGAGTCTCACTTCTTGAAAATCCTATAATTCATTTATTATTTTGTATTATATTTTATGTTTGGTTTCTGTACTTTTTTTATATAATTTTCTTTGTTTTCTTTAAATGTTTATTTTTAAAAATTAATAAATAAATCATTTTCTATCTCAAACAATTTTATTTTTGTTTTTATTTTTTATTTTCTTAAAGTAGTTTTAGTTTTGGGCAATTACTTACTCTTTATATATATATATATATATATATTAATTTTGTGCATTTTAAGTGTAATATTTTCACTAATACACTCAGAGATGCACTATGAAAGAAGTACCATGCGCAAATGAAGCAATAAGAAAATAAATAAATAAAACAATACGATGAATGTGGGGCAAAGATCAAAGATCAAAACTCCCAAAGCAAGCAAGTAAACAAGCAAGCAAGAAAACACACAAGCAAGTAGAATAGAATATTTAACCATAGACAGTTGAAAATTTGTAACAAAATTTTATAACTTTCCTTTTTATTAAGAAAATTATATTTGGTACTAGTTAAATAAAATGCTTTTAAATAGTTTTTTTTAATAAAAAAATTAAAATTAAAATTAAAATTATAGTAAATTTATATAAGCATAATTGCTAACCACATTTTTTTACTTAATGCTAACCACATTTTCTAACTTAATGTATAATATTATATTGACTACCTTTTTCAAGTTTATTTTTTTAAGTATTTATATAGAAGTAAAAAAATGTCGTTACGAATAAATTTTTTCTTAATTTAGTTATAACTTTTGCCCGTACATTATTTTTGAATTTTGTTTGAATTTTGAATACAAGCAAACACAAAATAATTGATTGAAGATATTCTGCATTTGTTATATTCCTTTTTTTGTGTTAAAAAAAAAAGAAAAAGAAAAAGACATTTAAAAATCACAATTCACATATATACAAATAATTGTAAACACTATGTACGGGTGAAACACTTGTATTATATAAGGAAAATGGGATTTTTTAAGAGAAACTTTCTAAGAGCTCCAAATCTTTATTCTAAAATTATTGAATTTTCTAAATTTTAAACAATTAAGAAAATTCTCATTGGCTAGCTTCCATTTAACTTTTATTTTACAATCTCACATCGAGAAGAAAAGAAAAAAAAAAGGAAATTATTTCACTTACATAAAGTGAATCTTATACTCCCATTTATATAAGCAAAATGAGATTTTTAATGAGAAGTCTTATGATCGATATCCCATACTATTTTTTTTTTCTATTTTCTTAATTTTAAACATTTAAGAAAATCCCAATTGGCTCGCTTCTATTTAACTTTCATTTTACAATCTCACATAAATTATTTTGAAACTCTCATAATATCTCTCATTAAAAGTATTCTTTTATAAAATATATAGATATATTGATAATCTCAACGTCACTCTTACTGCTCCTTAATACAAAAATTATGACATAATTATGATAATTTTAAATTTGTATTTAAAACTTATAAATCATGGGATATATTATTATAATTTTAAATTTATATTGTGTCAATTTTAAATTTAAATTAATAGATTATTTTTCATATTTAGTGACAATTTAAATTTTAATAAAATAAAATTTAAATGTTTTAATTAATTAATTTTTGTATAAGCTGGTTGATCTTTTGACCTAACTTATTAAGCTAAACTATTTTTAGTTTGAATGATTTGCTCGTTTAACCGTGATTTTAGCGGTTTTACACGTGTACAATGATTCTTTTTTACTCATTAAGTTTTTAAAATTTCTTTAATTATTTCCCTTTCAAAAACCAATATGACAATTTTTTAAAATTCATATATTTTTATTCTAAAATAGTGAAATATTAGAACTATGTCATTTTTTTTATAACAAAGGATAATTTAATTATTAATTGTTAATATAACAATTTTAATCTATATATACTATATATTATAGTAAAGAAACATATGAAACAAAATAGAAGGTGACAGCAAGGGTCTAATTGATCAATTTGTGAAAAGTTCAGGTACTGAATTGAAATAAATCGAAGTATGGGGGTCAACGTGAAAAGTGTGTGATAGTTTGGGAGGCAAAATGATATTTCCTCTTTTCAAAACATAATTATCATCTATTTTTTTTTTTAAACCAATGAGATAAATTGAATATGTTATGATTATCAAATTAATCTAACTTTAAGTAGGTGTTTGGAATTTTCTTTTTTGATATTTTTTTGTTGACTTATTTTTTTATGATAAATTATAAATACATTTTTTTGAGATTTTTTAAAATATATATTGCCCTTTGTGATATTGAAAATTACAAATACTTCTAGTCAAAATTTGTCATTTAATAAAATTAAGAGCAAATTACACTAACAGTCCCTATAGTTTGGGACTCATGTCACTTTGGTCTCTGACTTTTCAATTTAGACACATTTAACCTTGAATTTTGAATCTTGTTCCAAATAAGGACAAATGAAGATACCATTGTCTAATTTCAAGGGCAAAATCGTCAATTTAATAAAATATAAACTAATTTGACAAAAATAAATGTCAAAATAATATTTTTAATTTTTTAAAAATTATTTTTATCCATTAATGATAAAATTATGTAAAATTGATAAAAATTAATAAAAATGACATGATTAATTTTTAAAAATTAATTTTACATGATCATTATCCAAATATATAATAAAAATTAATTTGGTAAAAAAAAATAAATAAATGTCTAAAAGATTTATCAATTTTACACAATTTTATTTTTAGTGGGTAGAAATAATTTTTAAAAATTCAAAAATATTTGTTTGACATTTATTTTTGTCAAATTAGTTTATATTTTACCAAATTGACGATTTTATCCTTGAAAAATCTAATGATATCTTCAATTATCTTTATTTGGAACAAGATTCAAAATTTAGGGTCAAATGCGTCACAATTGAAAAGTCAAGGACCAAAGTGACACAAACCCCAAACTATAGGGACTATTAATGTAATTCACCCTAAAATTAATATAAAAAGAGAAATTTTTAACTACCCCTTATATAACAATAAAATTACTAAAAAAATAATTAAAATATATTTATAACATCATTAAAAATTGTTTATGACTTAATGATTTATTAACAAAATGAGTCATTTATTATGCAATTAAAAATTAAAAAAATATATAGTTTGCGTTTGGTAGAGTTTTCTAACTTTGATTTGAGAATATGAGTTGTATTTTGAGTTTATGAGTTTTGGAATTATGATTTGAGTGTAGAAAATTTATTTGGTGAATGAGCTTTGAAAAGAGTTTTGAATTGAGTGGAGAATTTTTAATGTGACGTATGATATCTAATACAAAAATTTACAACTCATAACCAAATATACAACTTAAAAATCTATTAAAACTTCATAGAAAAATTTAAAAAATTCCAAAAATATTGTTTTATTAAAAATATAAAAAAACACACAAGTAATAATAATAATAATAATAATAATAATAATAATAATAATAATAATAATAATAATAATAATAATAATAATAATAATAATCACACTGTAGAGGTCAACCAGCCGGACATCCGATAGGCCAAATTTCAAAATTTATAAGCCCGCCCGGAACGAGTTTTCAAAACAAGAGATGAAATTAATTTTTCAAAACTCAAACCAAACATCATACTAGAGTATAAAGGTAGAACTATAATTCCAAAACACTTCCAAACACAAATAATTTTCAAAAGAGTAGTGTTACATTCCCTAATATATCACCTCTATTTTAACCTTTAATGAGGTTACAGAGAGAGAATAGAAAAAGATAGAGAGATGGAGGATGAGAAGTGAGAAATGGGGTCTATTTCACATTATTAGTGGGGCTAATTTCCTTACTGCCATTTTTAAAACTTTATTCCCACTCTAGGGTGAGTTTTTATCTTTATTCCAATTGTACAGTAAAACGACTTTAGCAATTCTGTTTTCCAGAAAATGACTTTTGAAAAGCCGTGTTTCACAATTAAAATAATAATAAAATTTGAACAAAAAAAAAACTCGCTTTGAAAAAGCCAGTTTTAATTAACTTTTAATTAATATTGAATTAATTTTAACACTAATTTTTTTTAATTTATATTTTTAACATAAATATTTTTTAATCAAAAATATTTTTAATATAAAAACGATTTTAGGAAAGACGTTTCATGAAAAACCGTTTTCACAATTATTTATTTATGTTTTTTTTCATGTGGGAAGGGTGGACTTGGGAACCAAAAGAAATGAGAGTGAGAGAGCGGCAATTCCAATGCATTCAAATATGGGTTTCATTAGAAAATCACAATACAGACAAAACATAATCCATATATTACTCCAACAAAACATAATCTCATCAAGATTTCACGTTCAATTAGTTATTATATAAAACATATATTATATATACACACATTCCTGGATCTTTAGAAAATCACATACAAGGCCGGCCTAGGCCTGCACCTTGGGGCCCCCAACTAGGGGCTGAAAATAGGGGCTCCAAATATAATTTTGTGTTTTAAATATTAAAAAAAAAAAGTTTAAATACTATAGACCCAATAGAACATGGGGCTTAAAAAAAATAACAAGACTAGATTTTTTTTTTTAAAAAATATTTGTAATGATTGCTTCCTATCTTAATATATGAAAATAAATTTTTATTTATAATTTTAATGATTATATGTGCAAGTTAATTTTTTTGTGGCTACAAACAAATAAAAAAATTATAACTTATCGTTTTATCTATGAATTTTTTTTTTCCTATATAAGAGGGCCCAATTTCTAAAGTTCGCCTTGGGCCTCCAAAATCTTAGGGCCGACCCTGATCACATATATTATATATACACATATTCCTACATCTATGATTTATGGTCCACCGAGAACAGAACAAGATGACAAGATTAGCCACCCAAAGTCAAGTCAAGTCTACCTATAATAATAAAAGTAATATTAAGGATTCAAATATAAAAATAAAAAATTATTCAAAATTTTATATTAATAGTTTCTATTTATTTTATATACAGATCTCACACTATATAAATTCAATCTTTACCACGTATTCCTCTATCTAGAAAAATCTGGATAGATATGTCACGGTTCATAACAATTTTGCAATAATAATAATAATAATAAAAGTAAATTACTAAAAATATGTAAGTTGATAAAATTATTACATATGCATGAAAAAATTTATAATTTTAATTATTAATATTAATAAAATTTATTATTAATTTATAATTGTTTTCAAAATTATATCCTGATATTATTCTTGTTAAAAAAAACAAAATGACAGGAATTGCCAAAAGTCAAGTCAAGTCTGCATCTAATATTATTGTTATTATTAAAAGTTGTAATTTGAAAATTATGTATCATTGTGTTGTTTAAATTATCAACAGAATGATTATGATAAATGATAAAGTTATGTTTTACTTCTTTTTTGTTCGTTAGCGTTTAGGATTCAAAGTTACACCTAAAAAATAAAAATAAAAGAGTTTAGGATTTAAAGTGACAAAAATTAAAATATTAGAGTCCAAAATAACATGAAATTCATATTTTAGAAACTATAGATTTTATTTCATTATCATTTTGTTGATTTAGATGATTTGTTTAAAATTGAATCAATTCAATTCGACTCAAAGTGAATATTTGAACGATAATATTAAAAATTTTTAAAATCAAAGTAGCACGAAAAAGTATATTTATAGAAATGTATTTTATCCTAATTTATAATAATATGGTGAGAGCTGGAAATGAAACTATTGGAGGATCAAACACGGGGCAAGGTCGTTCATCCAAATGATTGGATGCTTATGTTGTATAATTTGTTACAGAAGTGATGGTCCAAAGATATCTCTTTCATATGCATCGATCTGGCATGATCTTATTGGTCATCAATTTCCCAAAATTGAATACTTCCTAGTGGAGGGTCCAAACCAAAACTATCGAAAGAAATACCTCTCCAGGTTCGATAAAAAAAAATAATTTTCCAAGTTCTATTATCTATAAATACCTCTCCATGCTCTTGCTGCTCTTCATCCCTCCATCCTATTACTGTCTCTCATAGCTTTCTATTCTATTAATAACAAGCCTACAATGACATTCTTGCCCAATATACTTCCCAACAACTTTCTTTCTTTCCTAGCCCTTTTACTCTGCCACATCATCCTTGCATTGCCCACTTTTTTTGATTATGCTGCTTTTGCTTCTTCCTTAACTAGAAAACAAGCAACTGAAGCCACGACTCTCTTGACGTGGAAAGCTAGCCTTCACAACCAAACTCAAACTCTCATGTCCTCCTGGGTTGGAACCAACCATTGCACTTGGCTTGGAATTGGTTGCAACAAGGCTGGTAGAGTTGCCCATATAGACCTTCATGGTTATGATTTGAAAGGTACTCTTTCTAATCTTAATTTCTCATGCTTTCCTCATCTCCTCACCCTTCAACTCTTTAACAACTCACTTTATGGGACCTCCCCCCCCCCCCATATTGGTAGCCTTTGGAGACTCACCGTCCTTGTCTTGTCACTTAACAATCTCTCTGGAACAATTCCGACCGAAATAGGCCAACTAACTAATCTAAGAATCTTGTACCTCAATAGAAACCCAATCGGTGGCTCCATCCCTCAACAAATAGGATTGCTCAGCTCTCTTAATGAGCTCAGCTTGTCTACTAACAATCTCACCGGTTCAATCCCTTCTTCAATTGGAAACTTGGGCAACTTAACCATTTTGAACCTTTTTGACAACCAACTTTCCGGATCAATCCCTCAAGAAATTGGGATGCTAGTGTCTCTTCATGGTCTCAGTCTCTGTAGTAACCATCTCACCGGTTCAATTCCCGCATCTATAGGGAACTTGGGCAACTTAACCATTCTATACCTTTATGACAATCGACTTTCCGGATCAATCCCTCAAGAAGTTGGGATGCTGAGGTCTCTCGTTGATCTCGAACTCTCAAGGAACAACCTCATGGGTTCAATCCCTGTATCAATAGGGAACTTGGGCAACTTGATAACTCTGTACCTTTTTGACAACCAACTTTCCGGATCAATCCCTCAAGAAATTGGGATGCTGGTGTCTCTTCATGGTCTCAGTCTCTATAGTAACCATCTCACCGGTTCAATTCCCACATCTATAGGGAACTTGGGCAACTTAACCACTCTATACCTTTATGACAACCAACTTTCCGGATCAATCCCTCAAGAAATTGGGATGCTGAGGTCTCTTGTTTATCTCGAACTCGAAAGGAACAACCTCACTGATTCAATCCCTCAAGAAATTGGGATGCTCAGGTCTCTCGTTGATCTCGATTTCTCAGGGAACAAGCTCACGGGTTCAATCCCTGCATCTATAGGGAACTTGAGCAACTTAATCACATTGTTACTTTTCGAGAACAGACTTTTTGGATCTATTCCCCCAGTGTTCAACAATCTTACACATTTAACAGAGTTTAGCATAAGTGATAACATGCTCAATGGTCATATCCCAGAAGGCCTATGCTTTAATGGATTGCTGGTTAATTTTACAGCAAATGGTAATAATCTCATAGGTCCCATCCCAAAAAGCTTGAGAAATTGCTCTAGCTTATATAGAGTTAGGCTTGAAAGAAACCAACTTTCGGGAAATATATCAGAAGATTTTGGCATATACCCAAACTTGGATTACATTGATTTGAGTCATAACAATTTCTATGGTGAGGTATCCCAAAAATGGAAAAAGTGCCATAATTTAACTAGTCTCAAAATATCTAACAATAATATTTCTGGTGAGATACCACCTGAAATAATGGATTCAACTCAACTATGTCTCCTTGACCTCTCTTCAAATCACCTAGTTGGACAGATCCCAGTGAAATTAGGAAAGATGGTTTCACTGTTCAACCTTAGGTTGAATGATAACCATCTATCAGGGAATATTCCTCCAGAATTCAGCAAGTTGTCCAATCTGCAATATCTTAACTTGGCAAGAAATGATCTGAATGGTTCAATCCCTGGAGGACTAGCGGAGTGCAAGAAACTTTTGAACTTGAATTTGAGCAATAATAGATTTGGGGAAAGCATTCCTGCTGAAATAGGTCATCTACATAACCTTCAAAGTCTTGATGTTGGTCACAATTTGCTAATAGGTAAGATACCACAGCAGATTGGAGAATTGCAAATATTAGAAATACTAAATCTCTCCCATAATGTACTCTCTGGTTCCATTCCATCATCTTTCGATAATATGTTAAGTTTGACATCGGTAGATGTATCTTTCAATCAGTTTGTGGGTCCTATTCCTAAAATGAAAGCCTTCCGTGAGGCTCCATTTGAGGCACTCAAAGGTAATAAAGGTTTATGTGGTAATGCTACTGGTTTGAAAACTTGTCCAGCAAAAATGAACAATGAGGTAGCTAAGAAAAAGGGTAACAAAGTTGTGTTACTTATTGCTCTTCTTTTTGGATTTCTATTTCTTTCATTAATGGTTGTCGGAATAGTACTCTTGGTTTTTTGTAAAAAATATTGGAACACGAAAATTGAGCCAAGACAAGTAAATAAAGAAAATTTGTTTGAAATTTGGAGCTATGACGGAAAAATGGTGTATGAAAGCATCATTGAAGCGACTGAAAACTTTAGTACCAAACATTGTGTTGGGGAGGGAGGATGCGGTACTGTTTACCGAGCTAATCTCACAAGTGGTCAGGTAGTTGCTGTGAAGAAACTTGATGTATCAACCGATGGTGACTTGGCTAATCTGAAAGGCTTTTTGAGTGAGATCCGTGCATTAACAAAGATTCGCCATCGCAATATTGTAAAACTTTATGGCTATTGTTCACACCGAAGGCACTCATTTTTGGTTTATGAGTTCTTGGAAAGAGGATGCTTGGGAAAGATATTGAGCACGGAGGATCATGTATCATACTTTGATTGGATTAAGAGAGTGAATGTTGTCAAAGATGTGGCAAATGCTTTGTCTTATATGCACCACGATTGTTCTCCAACAATCATCCATCGAGACATATCAAGCAAGAATGTTTTGCTTAATTTAGAGTCCGTGGCTTACATATCCGATTTCGGCACAGCTAGATTTTTGAAGCCTGACTTATCCAATTGGACTTCATTTGCTGGAACCTTTGGTTATGCTGCTCCTGGTATATATTTACCCATGTAGGGTTTGTTCATTTTAACTTACTAATGATGACAAATTGCTAGATTTAAGCTTGTTATTCCATTTGTTTCTAATATGCATACCCTTAAATTCTCATGTATGATGAAAAGCCATTTTGGATGAAAAATATGCACTGAAGTATATAGAGTTGCAGATGTGTTAGCTAATTGGGGTTGTGATAATAATTCTTATTTTCTACTTTTTATGAGCCTTGTAGATTGGTTAAACATGTTGTGGTTTTAGACAGGTTCGGTACATTGTGTATATATATATATATATTCAAGTTTGTTAGTATTGATTCTTTTTTGGACCAAATTACATTGTATCCCTATACTTTACACCATTTATTACTTTGCCCCTTGACTTTTAAATTATTTCAGTCAGCCCCTAGACTTCAAGTCCAGTTTCAATTGGGCCTAAGCATATAACATTTTCTTAAAATGAGATTTTGGTAAAAATACAAGTGTTTTTAGGTAAGTAAAAATACAAATTGATAAGGAATAAAGTGAGATTTTGATAAAAGTGCAGGGGTGCTAATTGTAATTAATCTTATCACATGACTATTCTTTGTTAGTTTTTGAAACAAGGTTATACAAATGGGCCCAATTCCAATTTGACTCGAAATTTGGAGGGTTGACTAAAACAATTAAAAGATCAAAAGGTAAGGTGAGATTAGATGTAAAGTATAAGGATGTAAAGTGTAATTTACCCATTCTTTTGCATGAACATTTTTTTTCTTCTATTGCTTGAGAGATAAGGCTCATTACCCCTCTCGATTTTAGATTATTGATAAATTTCTCCTTATGTCGTCAAGGTTTACCAAAAAATAAAAAACAAAAACTCTTTTTTGCAAGACATGGAATATTTTCTCTTTGTTTAACGCTCATTTAAGAAAATGATTATTTCGGCAGGATTCTATGTGTTTCCTTTATTTTGGTATTTATGGTTATAGTTGAGACTTTGGCCCGCTCTAATGACCAACTACTTGTGCAGGGATGGATCGAGGGGCTTGGCAAGGCGACCGCCACCCCAAAATTTTGAAATAACTCCTTAAATATAGTGGTATTAGTTATCAATATTTATAAATTATATACGCTCACCCCTCCAAGATTTTATTGATTTTCTTTAACTCGATTTGTAGTGTTAAGTTTCAATCGTTACTCTTCTAACTATAGGTTTCCTTTCTTTCTCTGCCTCTTATTCTTCTTGTTTGTTTCGGTTCTTCTCTTCTTTTCTTGTTCTTCTTTTTCCTCAATTTTTTCCTATCTTTTTTGTTATTTAAATTCTGTCCAGAACTCAATTTCCATTTGACTTTTTCTTCCTCTTCTTCATCTCTATTTTAAAACAACTTATACTTTCAATTCTTCCTCCTTTACTTATTTCTGTATTTAAATTCTGTCTTTCTTTATTCTTCTTCTTCTTCTTCTTCTTCTTTTTTGACTTAATTACATTCGATAGAAGTCGTATTTGCCAACAAAGAGATCACATTACCATTGAGCATTTTCAAGTTGACATTTTACAATCACATGCAATACTCAATTACAAGAATTAAAAAAAAAAAATTGATTTTAAAAAAATGATTGATTTTTCAAAATTAAAGATATTTAAAATTAATTTTTTAACACAAGTAGTATTTTTTTCTCCTTGATTATAAGTTCGCCCCCTATGATTGAAATCATGCATCCATCCTTGCACTTGTGAACAGTCCTTCAAAAGACACTGTACATAGTTCATTGCTTCAAAAACTTATATTTCTACTATTAACATTTGGCAGTGAGCAAATTTTCATTAATTCTTTATTTCTCTCAAATTGTTTAGGTTGGTCATCAAATCAGAAAGACTAATAACACTTGAAAGACTTTAGTTAATATTGGTGACTAACAATCCTATTGATGTCTTGAAAATCATGTATGGAAAGGTAGGTAGTTGCTTCAATGAATTAACTATCCTATTTTAAGATATTCATAGTTGTCAAGTTTTCATATTTTGAAATTTCGGCATTGGCATTCATCAAGCATTTATAAAATTTCCTTCTTTTGGAACCCCAAACTATTCGCATCATTTATCAAAGAATTCCAAGCAATTTAATCAATGTTTGGAAATGGGCTAGGAGCACTTTTGTTTACTTTTCCACCCTTTCTTTATTTAATTATTTTCTATTGTTGGGCATTTTTAATTTTGGGCAGAACTTGCTTATACAATGGAAGTGAATGAGAAGTGTGATGTTTATAGTTTTGGGGTGTTAGCACTGGAAGTGATTATAGGGAAGCATCCGGGTGATCTAATCTCCTCTTTATCATCATCCTCGTCCTCATCATCAACATCAACTGCGCAAGGGATATTTTTGAAGGACATCTTAGACCAACGCCTCCTACCTCCAAGGAATCAAGTGGCAGAGCAAATAGTTATTGTTGCGAAACTAGCATTTGCATGTTTACACACCACTCCACTATCTCGGCCAACCATGCAACAAGTTGCTGCGATACTATCAAAGCAAAGGCCAACACTGCAAAATCAATTCTACACGATTACATTAGGACAACTCTTTGACATCAACTGCTCGAGCTCTTGAGTATTTATTTTCCCTTTTATTCTTGGATTGCATGATGTTCTTGCTTTCAATTGTCTTCTTATACCATTCAATTTCACCATGTTTCCAGTCTATTTTGCTACTATTTTCTACTAATTACCATTTTACAAACTTTTATATGCCTAATTTAAAAGTACCAATCCTCTATAATTTCCATCACAATTAGAGATACAATAATGTGTCTTGAATTCTACAGTAGCTCACTTGTTGTATTACATATATCTTGGCTCTCGATCAACAAGTAGGCTCTGTGGTTAGCGTGATCCAACCATGAATAATAGACACACTCAAGCTCTGGCCATCTTGCATGCTATCAACATGTAGGGCATTGTATAATATCCTTGTCTTCTTGATTTTTGTATTTCCAGGTAGCTGGTGAATAAGATTTTCCATGGGAACTTGGCTCCACTATTATTGGACATCTATGACTTTAGTCCTGAGTTCCAAAAGCCAAGAGAACCAAGCTTCTTTTTTTTTTCGAGAAATGCAAGGATTCAATTGAGTCTTCTTTGGTCATCTTAACCAAAGGGCAATCATCTTAGTTTTGGGTGGGTTTGTTTGTCCTGATTTGATTTTGCTTCTAGCAAGGTAGTGGTGTGGTGTGTTGCTTTCATTTTTTAGGATTTTGTCTCCTATACTAGACTTGGGTGGTGTTTTTCTTTCGATCTCTCTATTCCTATGGTTCACTTGTGATTGCTTTGTATATGAAATAAAGTTCATGAATCACACCTACAATATTTAACAAGCATTCAAGGTTAGAACCAATTTGCATAGGATGGATAATTCCTTGATCATTTCATAAACTCTTTCCTCCTTCCACTCATTCTCTCGAAAAAACAAAGAAATGCTAAATCTTTGTAAGTCCCTAAACCTCAAAAAGGGCTTTAAGTTTATAATCTAATCTTCAATTTGCAGCAGTGTAGGCATGGTGCTGGGCTTGAGCTTTTGCTCTGTTTCCTCTGTTTTGCTTCTTTTTTGTGTAGCCATATTGAAACCTCTCCAATTTTGATTTTCTGGTTTGTTGTGGGATTGCTCATGATTAATCATGCATAGGGTGCCAACATAGTTGGAATGCTATGTTTTTGATAATGATGTTGTGTTTGTTCCCACTTTTTGTAAGTTTCTTGATCTACTTTTGATTAAAAAAATCTTTGCTTTTGGCTGATAAAAAAGAAAAAAGAAAAAAGAAAAAAGGCTTTCAGTTGCAAAAAAATATCAATTCAAACACATTGTAAAACATCCTCACCATACAAAAACATTACTACAAAGTCAATTTCAAGCATCCAAATCATTCCCTCAACATTGATTCTACAAAAGCTTTAAGCCTTTTGCCTGGCCCAATCTCTGGACATCAGTCTTAGACATGTGCACATGTAGGTCTAACACACAAAGCAAACTAATACAAAGGAACTCATAACCATTCACATGACCACTTTTGTCAACAAAGAAGTGTTATTGAATTATTACCAGAAAAATGAGCAAAGTCAAGATATCTTGACTTGCTTAAGAAGTTTATTGTATTTAAGATGAACATTTTAGAAAATATACACAAGCAAATTCTAAATTCACAGACAACATATTAGTAGATCAAATAAAAATCGAAATGTTGTGTTTTGGAAGTTGGCTATTTTAATTGACTATTTGACTTTTTAGTTATTTTAACTTGGCTAAAATAGTTGTGTGTGGGAAGTTAGTTGGCTTTTATTTTTGTAGTTGATTTGATGGTTGTGAGAAAAAAAAAAGTGTAATAATTATGGGTTGGATGTGATATTTTGTCATATTAACTATTTTAATCTATTTTATCTTTTAATAAGTTATTTTAACCTAACTCTTTAGCCGAACATCTTGTATAAAATAAGAACACATGGATTGTTGCAGTCCACTAAAGTTGAGTTCCTGAGGTTGACTACGGGTTCAATTGTAATGATTTATTAAATTGTTTATCATATGGACTCTTAGGTGCATATATTTATTTAATTTTTACAATGATAGAATTTATGATTATTAAATTAATTCAAAAAAAATTCATTGATTATTTATACACAAAACTAACTAGATTAAAATTTAAATCAATCAAAATAGAATATATGCTATTGTGCAATCTGCTTGGTAGAACAAGCCACATGTATAAAACAAATATCTTCAGTTACCTGTCAGTTAAGTTGTGAATGCTATAAAGATCATCCGGCGAAATCAATGTGAAGTTGCTTAGAAAAAATAAAAATTTGCTCAAGATTTTGCAAGTCTTAAAAGTAAATATCAAAATACGATATTATCTAATCAAGTTTTTAAAAAGTTGAGGTTTTTGATCTTAAGAATTCTTTGAATTTTTTTCATAAGTCTTAAGCGATAGTTGAGTCACCTCTTATGAATACTCATCTAAATAGTATATAATGATTGGGGCATTTAGCAACTTTTGACCACTAGGTAGCCTTGATCAGGAATGCTATGTACGAAGAAAAAATAAGTTTATGCGTACAAAAAGTAATGTTCATCATTGCATAGATGTGAGATAAAATATTTGTATTTATAATTGCGATAGATGTAAATATTTTGTCTTACATCTATATCTATAGGATTGTCAAGTGAATTAAATTGATCGAGCTGAACTTGTATCCTATTGCCACAGTTACACAAAAAATTCATTTTTCTATACTTTTTTTTTTATTTTTTATTTTTTATAGATAAATTATATTTTGCACTCTTGCATTTTATATCGATATCTACTTTAGTTTTCCATCTTCATCTATCTCGCATGCGTATCGTGAGGGTAATTCTGTGGCTCATTGCCTATGTAGGTTAGTCTTTGATTTTGATTTTCCACACATTTGGATAGAAGCTAAAAGCTATGCCTTCATCCTTATTGTTGTTGGTTGCCTCTAAGGTCCCTTCTATTTTGTAATTGCTTTCCCTATCTAAAAAAATAAAAATGTAGTCCTTATGTTTAGTCTAGTGTTAAATTGATTAACAAAAATGACATGTGTCTCATACATGAAATATTTTTTATGACAAAAACAAGAATATTTTAGGACAACAAAATACAATTAAAAGAAAAAAATACATAAGAGAGAGTAACATATGTATTAAAGTTACACATATGCCCTTAAAAATGCCCAACCTATGGGTCACATGCCAAATTTTCTTTGCTAAATTTAACATTTAACAAAATAATCACATTACAACTTAATTAAAAATGTAAATAATTAATTATTATAATTGAAAATTTTGGGATTTAATATAAACAGTAAAGTTGCAAAGCATAATTTATAGGGATTTATAATTTCGGGATTTATAAATCCCTTTTAGTAGATTTATAATTCGATAAACCTACAAGGTTTTCTTGTGTTCCATCAAGTCCCATATATTTAGACTTATATCCCGGGAGGTCCTTTTTTTCAATTTATAATTTTTTTGGGACTATTATACCCTTTGTTCTATTTTGATAGTATGTATTATACACAATAGGATATATACGTTTTTCATATTTTGTTATTTCTATTTTGAAATTTTGGTGATTAGAGATCTTGGAGGAATCAATAGATACGTTTCCATTATATGTTTTTGTAGGAGTTTCATTTATACATTGGTGGTGAGAGAATATTCGAATATTTTATTCTTCCATTGTTGTGGTTCAAAACTCTCTCTCTCTATATATATATATATATTTATTTGTAACGCCCTCAAAATAATAACATTAAGCCCATCAATATAAACATACATTTATAAACAAAAGATCCATATTCTTCAATTCATCAGAGTACTTCATTACAAAAGTATTACATGTTAACAACAAAAGGAAACGCCCTACGGGCTTACAGCTTTCCAAGTTAACACTTGGTTACAAAAGAGAGTACTAACTCGATTACACATTAAGCCCTTGGCTTGAATTTACATGTAATACAACAAAAGGAAATAAGACAACAAAAGTCTGTCCGCCTCTAGCCTCCCAAGCTATGTCCTTGGAGGTGGCATGCTACCTGTACCTGAAAATGATGTTCCCATATAGGGTGAGCCACAGCCCAGCAGAAATATACTAAACCAACTATGAACAATGACTAAAAGATTAGCAATTGATAGATGGCCAACATTGATACATCCACATATATCACATCACAATTTCATAACATACAAGTCTATGTCACTTTTCATTCTCCACCTTTATTTAATAGATAAGCATATTAGCTATATCAACACATCAACAGATAAGCATATTACACATCAACAGATAAGCATCTTAGCTGTATCCACACTTCACTAGACAAGCATATGAGCTGTATCTACACTTCTCAAAGATAAGCCTATGAGCTGTATCTTCACTTCTCAAGACAAGCATATGAGTTGTATCTACGGAGTTCATCCCCCATCTCCTCCCAACACTATCCAGTTTAGAGGTTCATCCCCCATCTTCCCCTAAACCGCGGAGTACATCCCCCATCTCCTCCTCTATACACAATGCATATAAACACAAAGGTTCTATACACAATCAATCAATACATAAAATTAATGTATTCTATCCACCGTCATACTCTATGACTCATTCAATCGATTAGTTTTAGTTTGCCTAATCATTATGCATTGTCTACAACAATCAAGACTATCCTCCACCGATAGCCCAAGGCAGTTATTTCTAAACAGAAAATAAATGCACAAAATGGATATTAAATCAACATTTCAACTTGGTGAGCGATAAATGATCCAACTACACCCTCTAATCCCTTTCCTTTCCAATTTCCTTATTCTCAATTCAATCCCTCATTTCCAACAATTAATTATACAAATTAATCAATCAATGTAATTAGGGCATTTTCCATAACTTACATTTCAACCCCCACGGTTTCATTTTCATTAATGTTTTAACATTAATTTCACTTTTCCATGCCAAACATGCAACTAGGTTTTTATATAGTTAAAACCCCAACTTTTGTAAAATTACACAAAGGCCCAAACTCACTCAAAATTACCCAACAACCCCCAACATATCAAAATGCTAGAATTTAAAGACAAAGCTCATAAAGAGAAGTAGGATATCCCTACCTCGAAGTTAGAGCTCGGATGGAGAAGAGACCAAAACCAAAGTGCTCCAAAGGCCAAGATTTTCGGATCAAAATGATGCCCTCAACGATCAACACAACTTTTACAAAGGCCGAAGAGAAGGAGGACACTCTAACTAGATCAAACCCTAGAGAGAAGGGAGTTTCTAGAGAGAGTGGCTCTCAAAAATGGGTTTTAGAAAAAGTAGGAGAGAGAAAGAAAAGTAAAAAGTGATTTAAAATCACCTAACGGATAACTCATATGCGCATGACCCGCTCGAGCGTAGAATAGAGCGCTCGAGCGTAAAGCACAAACATCTGGTCCCGCTCGAGCTCATAGATAACCGCTCGAGTGCCAAGAAACAAAAGCAAAACACATCCGCTCGAGCGTGAAAACCAGTCCGCTCGAGTGCAAATTTTCATCTCCCAGAACTTTACAGGAAAAGGACTACCCGCTCGAGCGCCAACAATCCCGCTCGAGCGCGACCCGCTTGAGCGCAAGAAACCCGCTCGAGCGTAGAAAACACACATGCAGAAGTTTGGCAGGGCCACGAAATACTGGAAGTGTGTAAACCCCGCTCGAGCGCAATAAGACCTGCTCGAGCGGACCGCCTAACAACTGGGCAACAAGGAATTGAAACCAAGACCTAACCAACCTGTAACAACCCTGCCCAGAACATCTTAAAACTCAATCAAGCGGAATTAAAGGATGACAACAAGATAGATACAACTACCAACTTCACGGAACCGAGTCCGGAATACAACAGAACAGTAAAGGGACAACCGGGATTGCTTGTTGCAGTTTTGAAGTTCTATTTTCTGCCATTGTTGCGGTTTTCAAGTTCAGAATTGTTGGACGAAGGTTCGAGAATATTCAAATACATTGTTGCAGTTCAAAACTCTATTTTCTTTCATTGTTGCAGTTTTGAAGCTCTGTTTTCTTCCATTGTTGCAATTTTGAAGTTCAGAATTGTTTGATGAAGGTTAGCACCATTTTTGTTTTGCAACTGCATGTAGGTATGCATTTGATAGAGTTTCATTTTCAATAATTTATTAAAGTTGGATTCGACTTTTTGTTTCGAAATGAATTGATATGGTATTATGTATCAGTGTGTATATGTGCCACGACCCCATTCTACCCCTAGTAGAATGGTGCCATGATGGCCAGTAATCTAAGATTACCAAAGGCCAACTTACAAAGATTCACACAACAGAGTATACATATGGGGCCTACATGTGCGAAGCAATAAATTTAAATCTAATTAGTCCATAAGAGCTGTGCATAGATTAAATTAAATGACATACATTTTAACATGGTTTACAACTTGGATACAAATAAAATAAAGTACATGTTACATCTTGATCAAAAGGCTTCTCAAGCCGAAATATACAAAAGACATGAATTACAAACTAAGAAGCATAATCTTCAAGATGCTAGAGAAACATGAATCCGAAAATAACTTGCAAATAACATCTTAGGCGTCAGCGCCTTCTTGCTTGTCACCTACATATATATAAAGGGGAGGGTGAGCTTGGATATTCAGTGAATGATATAAGTAATAAAGGTTTGAATGAATGATATCCGAGATCTTTATCAAAACAATACATATCATAGCTTGTACAAAATCAATAGATAAACCAACTTCATCTATTAAAGTCTTTCAAAGCTTCAAGGGATGCTTACTAGCATCAACATAATACAAGGGATGACATTCCTAACAAAACAAGGAAATAATCGACTCGAAATCAATTAGACAAGCCCACCCGTACAAGACCGTCGATGGCAAGGGAGATATCTCAAACAAGGGTACTAGTTGCATTATAGTCCCCTAGCACTAAGGACTTTCCAAGAATATGATCAAAACAAACATAATACTTGATACAAAAACTAAGGGATAATCATTCATACTTGATCAAATACTTTTCCAAAACAAAACAAAGCAAAGCTTTTATCAAAACATTATAACATAACTTTATTAAAAATACCACTCACAATAATTCTTCGGATGTAGGGATTAAGGCAAGAATCCAAGGCCTACAAGTACATAATAAATCTCATTGAATGCACTTCAAGAAGACAAGAAGTAATTCTCAAAGACGGATATGAAACGCATTCTCAAAATAAGTTTTACATGAGTGCAAATGATCCCGGCATTTCTTTCCAAAACCAAGTCAAGACAAAGCAAAACATGTGCTCGGAGTTAAAACACTGTTTTTTCTTCTAGGGAAAACATGCTGGGTACCAACCAGGTCCTGGAATGGATACACAGAGATGATCTAGGCCAAAATGGCCTAGCTGGGTGAACTTAATAAGTCTTGGCCAAGGTCCCACACCTCTTGGCCGAGTTGTGGTCTCCTAGGCCTAGGTGTGCGGCTGCCTGTCGAGATGTTACAAGGTGCCGACAAGGGTGTACTATGGTCGGCCTAGGTTGTAATGGTCGGCCTAGGTGTGCATGCAAGATAGGCTAAGGTGCAAGTGATCATGCAAGGTAGTCCAAGGTGAGATACGATGCTTGGCCTAGGTGTGAGATCTAGGCAAGAGTGGGTCTCAGTGACCACACTTAGGCAAATGAAGTCTGGAAATCTGGATTTCCTCTTGAGGAATATGAAGAACATGAATGCTAAAATCATAACTTCTTATTCAAAATTTGAGATTTCATGTTATGAGTTCAAAAACATGGACCTAGGTACCCATATTTGAAGATTTCATAAAAACAAACACAAAAACATGGAACTTGTTACAAACTTTAGGATCAAAACAAGGCTTTTCTTGAAGAACACAAGAACATCATTTTCTCTTTCTAAAACGAAACTTTAAATCAATGCATGGCTCATGAATCATGCTACATCATGCAACGTGATCAAATAAACTTAAAGAACAACAAGGGTAGATCAAGAATCTAACCTCCAAACACGAATCTGACGGTTCAAGGTATGAAGATCAAACTTGGAATCTAGCTCTCACTCTAAGAACTTCTCTTCCTCTTCCTAGAGCTTCTCTCTCTTCAAAGGCAAAGATATGACAAATGATGTGCCTTTCTCAGCTACAATCTAACTTAACCTTCTACTAGGACACGTGGCATCGTCGGATTGGATCTCCTCAAAAAGGTGCCAGAATGAAAACACAAGAGTATGACAAAGTGTGTATGACAAGTAAGGTGGCATGGGCACTCTAACAAGGCAATGATCTTGGATTAGGACATTGGCTTCGGCAAGTAAGGGCTCACTGATCTTGGCCAGGAAGGATAACACTTGGCCTAGCTGTGCCACACCTCGACCTAGATGTGCCACACCTCGATCTAGGTCATACCAATCTAGGAACAAGATTACTAGGTGCAAGGACCAAAGATCTAGGATGCCTAGATGATAACATCTCGGCCTAGATGATAACATCTCGACCAATATGCCAGGGTGAAGGTGGAGGACAACCAAAGTGGTTCCAAGATGGTCCTAGGTGTTGGCGTGCAATGGCCTTAGTGTAAAAGCTCAAAGGTATGACCTAGGCTTGAGATGACTTAAGCTTGAAATGACCTAGGCTTGAGATGACCTAGGCTTGAAATGACTTAGGCTTGACATGACCTATGCTTGAGGCAGCAATGAAGGAATAGTGCATGCACATAATACTTAGGCAAAGCATGATAGCATCCATACAAAACAAGAACATTTACACAGGCAAGACGAATCAAAGTCTAAAGATGCAAGCTTAACAAGGTGAAATCATGTAAATTCTCATGAACATGACTAAGACAAGAATGAGGGTTGTTAGAGTCTACCCCCCTTCAAGAAGTTTGGTCCCAAACTTAAGTTACCTTGCCCAAAAATAATTTTGAATGTCGGATTTTCATTTCCTCTTCCATCTCCCATGTAGCATCCTTGCCATAATGCTCCTTCCATTCAATTTTCACCATTGGTATCGACTTATTCCTCAACTGCTTTACTTACCTATCAATAATTCTTATTGGTTTCTCCTCGTAGCCTAAATCTTCATTAACCACAATCCGAAAATAATCAATCACATGCAGTGGATCCCAAATATACTTCCTCAACATCGAAACATGAAACACATTGTGAACTTGACTTAATTCTAGTGGCAAAGCAAGTCCATAGGCAACGGGGTTAACTCTCTCAAGGATTTCAAATGGCCCGATGTAACGAGGTGCTAACTTACCTTTCTTCCCAAATCTTGAAACTCCTTTCATCGGTGAAACTTTCAGGAATACATGATCCCCAACTTCAAATTCTAAATCTTTCTTCTTTGGTCAGCATAACTCTTTTGTCGACTCTCAGCGGTTTTGATTCTTTGCTAAATGAGCTTAATCTTCTCAATTGTCACTTGGACTAGCTTGGGACCAATCAATGCTTTATCTCCTACTTCGGCCCAACATATCGGCGATCTGCACTTTCTTCCATACAAAGCTTCATACGGCGCCATGCCAATGCTAGCTTGAAAAATGTTGTTGTAAGCAAATTCCACTAATGGCAAATGCATTTCCCAACTTCCCTTGCAGTCCAATACACATAATCTAAGCATATCTTCAAGTGCCTGAATTGTTCTTTCTGTTTGCCCATCGGTCTGGGGATGAAAAGATGTGCTAAACCTCAACTCGGTTCCCAAAGCTCTTTGTAAACCCTGCCAAAATCTAGAAACAAATTTTGGATCTCGGTCTGACACAATAGACATCGGCACTCCATGAAGTCTAACAATCTCATTCATATACAACAAAGCAAGTCGATCAGCATTACATGTAGTCTTAACAGGCAAGAAATGTGCTGACTTAGTTAACCTATCAACTATAACCCAAATCGAATCCATACCTTTTTGTGTCCTCGGCAAACCAACCACAAAATCCATAAAGATGTGTTCCCATTTCCACTCAGGAATTGACAAAGGTTGAAGAAGTCCTGCTGGCCTTTGATGTTCTGCTTTCACTTGTTGACAATACAGACACTAGGATACAAACTTGGCTATTTCTCTTTTCATATTTGGCCACCAAAAAGTTTGCTTCACATCTTGGTACATCTTGGTATTTCTTGGATGAACGGCAAATCTGGAACTATGGGCTTCCTGCAAAATCATCCTTTTCAACTCTGGGACGTCGGCCACGCACAATCTTCCTTCAAACTTAAGTACTTGATTTTTAATGGCGTATCCTGGTCTCGGCTTAGTGATAATCTCATCAACTACCTTCTTGAAAAATTCATCCTCCATCTGTCTTGTCTTTACCTCCTCAATAATAGTCGACTCCACTGAAATCATTGCTAAACATGCCAAATTCCCAACTAACTTCTTGCTCAACGTGTCGACCACTGAGTTAGCTTTACCTGGGTGATACTGAATCTGCATGTCGTAGTCATTCAATAACTCAAGCCATCTTCTCTGTCTCATATTCAATTCTTTTTTAGTGAACAAGTACTTTAAACTCTTTTGATCTGTGAAAACTTGACAAGAGGCTCCATACAAGTAATGACGCCAAATTTTCAAAGAAAATACTATGGCTGCTAGTTCTAAATCATGGGTAGGATAATTCTTTTCATGGGGTTTCAACTATCGAGATGCATATGTATGACTTTACCCCTTTGCATTACAACACAACCTAAATCCTTATGCGAAGCATCACTATAAATCTGAAATTCCTCATTACCTGACGGTAGTACAAGAATCGATGCTGTGACTAGCCTCATTTTTAGCTCCTAGAAAGCTGATTCTCTGTCCTCGGTCCATTCATATGTCACTCCCTTCTGAGTCAATTATGTCAATGGTACTACAATCCTTGAGAAGTCCTTCACAGACTTTCTATAATAACCTGCCAAACCCAGAAAACTACGAACCTCGGACACATTAGTCGGCCTCGGCCAATTCACAATGGCTTCAATCTTACTAGGATCAACAGAAATACCCTCTTTATTAATCACATGACCCAAAAATGAAATGCTGGAAAGCCAAAACTCACACTTGCTAAGCTTGGCATACAACTTTCTGTCTCTCAAAATTTGTAAGGCAAGTCTCAGGTGATTCTCATGCTCAGCTTTACTCTTAGAATAGATCAATATATCGTCAATGAAGACAACTACAAACTCGTCTAAATATGGCTTAAAGACTCTGTTCATCAAATCCATAAATGCTACAGGAGCGTTAGTCACTTCAAAAGGCATCACCAAAAATTCATAGTGGCCAAACCTTGTTGGAAAAGCAGTCTTCTCAACATCGTCGGCTTTAACCTTGAGCTGATGGTAGCCCGACCTGAGATCAATTTTAGAAAAGACTCGCGCTCGCTGTAACTGATTAAACAGATCATCAATCCTCGGCAATGGATACTTATTCTTAATGGTTACCTTGTTCAGTTCTTGGTAATCAATACAAAGACAAAGTGCACCATCCTTTTTGTTAACAAATAAAATTGGCGCTCCCCAAGGTGAAGTGCTCGGCCTAATAAAACCCTTATCCAACAACTCTTGTAATTGCACTTTCAATTCTTTAAGCTCGGCTGGGGCCATCCTATAGGGTGTTTTGGAGATAGGTTGGGTTCCCGGTATAACGTCAACAGTAAATTCTATTTCCCTATCTACTAAGTGGCCAGGCAAATCATTTGGAAAGACGTTGGGGAATTCATTAACAACTGGGATATCGGCCAATTCAACGTTTCCATTCAGATTACTTAGTTCACTACACAAATAACCTTGACACCCTTTTTGGATCAACATAAAAGCCTTCATGGATGAGATCAAGCAAGGTGGGGATACTACTCATTTACCTTGAATTGTAACCTCGGCTTAGTTTGGGGGTTTCAATGTGACACTTTTGGAAACACAATTAATGGATGCACAATTAACTACTAACCAATCCATTCCCAATATAACATCAAAATGAGTCATGTTCAATGGCATCAAATCAACTAGTAATTCAACATTCTTAATCACAACAACACATGCTCTATAAATGGATGCAACAGTCATAGTTCTTCCAAATAGAGTAGACACAGATAACAAATAACCAAGGGGTTCTAGTTCCCTATTTAACTTCTCAGCAAACTTAGCAGATACAAAGGAATGTGTAGAACCCGAATCAATCGATATATATGCATCTTAAGAGCAAATTGGAAGTATACCTGACACTACTGCCTCGGCACTCTGAGTGTCTCCTGGCACTAATGCAAAAACTCTGCCCTGCCTCATCTATCCTTTTCCGACATTGCCTTTTTGTGCAGAACCCGAAGTACCCCCATTTCCTTACGCTTGTGCTTCAAGTAGTTCTTGAAATCCTTCCAACCATTGGGAAGTTTCTCAATGATCACAGCAACATGGAATGACTCGTTCAATGGAATTCCCTCTGCATCAATTTCATGCAAGATCACTTGGAACTCCTGGCCTTGGCTTACCACAGTTTTTGAATCTACTATTTTAAAATCTAGGAACTAGCAAACCACAAATTTCTTTGCCCCAACATCCTCAGTCCTGTACTTTTTGTCCAGAGATTCCCATAACTCTTTTGATGAGCTCTTGGTACAAAACACACTGTAGAGTGAGTCTGCCAAGCTGTTGAACACATAGTTCCGACAAAGATAATCTGTCTGTCAAGCGCCATGACTTTATGCCTATCTGGCTCATTCTCTGCCACGGCTGGAGGATCCTCGCTCAGAACCTATCCAAGGTTTAGCGTGGTCAAGTAAAACAGCATCTTTTGCTGTCATCTCTTGAAGTTTACCCCAGCAAATTTTTCTGAACGCTCATGGTGACTAAGCGGTCTTCCTAGAACAGCCGGAAAAACACCAGGGTTTACCACAAAGGTCACAGTTGGGGTTGTCAAGTCAGTTGCCCCTGGTTCAGAGCCCCACCAACATTAGCAGTAGCAGGATCATTGAAAAAGACAACTTACCCTTAGAAAATCCCGCAGTTGGAAATTTAATTCAAAACTAGGCTCACCACTTAACCTAAAATCGAACTTGGTCAATAATGTTTCTAAGAAGACTGGAAGGGTCATATCGGTCCCACTTAAGTTAACCTTTTGACAAAACTTTCAAGATCATGTTGACTCCTAGTCTATGAGAAACAATTTTTTAGAATTAAATTTTCCAGGGATGAATTAGGTTAAAACAAACCAATTCCAAACTTACAAACAATTAAAATAAAATTGCTAACAATTACAAGCATAAAAACTATAATATGTCAAGCAAACAACCTTACTTCAAAAATTGGCAAGTAACTACTACTAAACCTCAAGTAACAAATGCTTAAATTATATAGTCCATAAAAGTCGTTTGTGCAATCCAAATCTATTCAATTGGGTTTTTTTTTTTTTTTTCATAGGTTTTTTTGTAAAAAGGTTAGTAGAAAACCACAACAAAATACAAACAAATAATCTAAGCAAAAAGTAAATATAATAAATTAATTGAAACCATCTAGCCAACTATTAATTATATAATTAACCAATTAATATAAGTTACCAAAACAAAATACAATTTGTAACTTCAAAATTAAACTACAACTTTAAAATAAAATTTAATAGTCATGAGTTATTAATTCACAACAAACATGTAAACTTATAACTCCAAATAAATAAATTAAAACCAAAAATTAATGCACCCGATTAGATAATTCAGATTCATGCACCCAATTAAATTCAAAATATTCATGTACACAAATTCATACACATTACAAAACTCTATAACTCCAAAATACATTAAACTAAAATTAATAGGCAAGAGTTTTATATAATTGTTACAAACCAATAACCATTTAGCAATTAACATATGCAAATAATTCTAAAAATTAAATTATGTAATCTAGTCTAGAAAATAATAAGCATGTAACAAATTAAAATCTAGAATAGAATTAGCATGTCAAAAATTGTAACACCCATAAATTATATTATAACCTTAAAAATCATGCAAATCATGGTAGGGGAATGATGAACCATATGCATTAAATAAGATCATACTAATACAATTAAGTATGCAAATTATGCTAGAACATTCTAATTAAACTAAGCAATTAGAGAATAACATTGCATAATTTACAATCATTGAATTTCCAAAGGAAAAAAAATAGTGGATTTTCTATTTAGTACAGGTAGTCTACTTAAATAACAGAAGCAATAGCATGCAATATGTCTATGACACACATGGATCTATTCACTAGCGAACACAAATACATTAATTTACTCAGAAGGATGAATCAGTGCAAAAAGGCATGAAAATAGTTTTATGTGCATGCAAAGAAGCAAAATCATGAACCAACAATTAACCTACAGAAAACGGAACAATAGCCTATTCATATAAATTACTTGAATATCTAAACATGCAAATTTATAATTTGTGTCATTGAAACAGTGAGCAATTCTACAACAATTCCTAGTAACAATATACAAAGCTAACCTAATTGTCTATATAAATCTATTCAATCAATTTCATAGATAATATATATAATCTGTTTTAAGCTTGTTGTCTAAATTGTGAAATTAAATAAATAGATTTACGAAAAAAATCAAAATTATATACCAAGAACATATGTTGATAATTACACTTAATTACAACAGAAATACACAATACAATAAAATGGTAAAGAAACCAAACTGAAGCCTGCACGGTAACAGTTTCCTTAAAACAGATTTTGCCGCCTCACGAGTCAAGTGCTTGAGGAATTCCGACGTCTGTCTTCCAGGATACGACGGTCAAAAGCCAGCTACAGCAAAAGCACTCTTTGTCTAGCTTAGCGAACAAAAACTGTGGTAGCACTCTCTCACTGTAGGAACTTTCTGGCAAATTGACTTGTAAAATGGAAGCAAAAATTTCTATATTGAGACTTGACAGGAGGGTCTCAATTTATTATACATGTATAGGGGGAGAGAGGAAGAGCCTCCAGCCTTTATGGCTGGTCATTAAAGCACCATTAACTAGCATCCATAACCCCTTTTTAGAAAGTTGAAAAGTTTGGACGCCAATAAGGTTCACACCCTTTAGCCAAGAAAGATTTAAATATTCTTTAAAATACCTTTCATGAAGCTAACTTTATGAGGCAATATCTTATTCAATTCTCAATGATTTTTGGCCCACTTCAACAAAGGCACCAAAAAACCATTTTTTCCAACAATGGCATCTACACTAATATTTTGAGGCGTTGATGTGGGAGAATGATACTACCTGGTCAAATTCGCCACCAAATAAGACTACCTCCGTGTATTGCTTGATGGTCCATTATCTTACTATGAACAACTCTTGTGTGGATCCGATTCCCAGGCATACCGATCGAATACTTGGAGGAAAATTTATTGATGAGATTGGGGAACTTGGTTGGAAACGCAATTAAGACGGATAAACTCACTGCAGAGGCATCTCAAGGTCGTTTTGCACAAGTTTATGTTGAGCTTAATTTGCAAAAGACACTTGTCTCAAAAGTAGGCATTCACCAGGAAAGTTTCACAGTTGATATGGAAGATTACACTTAATTTGCTTTAAATGTGGGCGTTATGGGCACAAGCAAGATGAATGCCAAACTCTGAAAAGTTACAGGAACAAGATAACAACGGAGATAGGAAACCAGAATCAGAGCTAACTGGTTCATAAATTTGGTCCTTGAATGATTGCACAGAATCGTTCCAAGAGAGGGTACCGTTACCCATATGGCACTAAATCTAGTAAAGGTACTGTACCTCAATCAAGTAGTGTGTCGAAAAGAGCTAACGTGCATATACGAACAAAAATGGATAGGTGGTGGTTGACTCTAGAAGAATGGGTACATGTTTTGCAGCTTTGGTTGATGACATAGTAAGTATGGACAACCTAGTGGTTAGGCTAGACAAAAATGATAAGTTTCTAAATGAAACCTCCCATTCAATGGGCTTTAGCCCAAATTTTGAGCCCCATTTTACTGATGTTAGCCGTAGTACCCTTCACCCAAAGGCTACTAGTCGACCCAGTACCTCTAAACAGGACCTACCCTTGAAAAATTCGTTTAACCCATCCTCCTCCTATTCTAAAACCCAAACCACTTTGCTTAGACAGGGTTAACCATACCCTATCTCAAATCAAACCCCATCTCTCTCCACCCCTTTTTCTGTCTCTCTGAAAGATTTTCCCCATCTTTAATCCTTTCAAGCTGATGGCTCTAGACTACCTAACTACTATGGATCGACCTTGGCACTACAATCCTCCATTTTACCTTCTCCCATCGGACCAATTTTCTACCCTTACAGTGGATAGCTTATCTACACGATCAACTAATGAGGTTCATGGTCGACCATCAGATAGAACACCCCTACCTGATCATTTTGAGCAAGAACATAAACGTCATCCATCTCAAGATGAAGAAATCTGGAATCACAATGTGGATCTAAGAAAACAATTCGAGATGTCTGTATTACTACCTCCATTGTGGCATGGGCGATGCAACAGTTGTGTTAGCTAGACTAGATTGGAGCAGGTCAATCGCGATGGATATATGACCAAGCTTTTGGTCCACTTACTATTGTCGACCCAATGAAGATTCTTATATGGAATTATCAAGAGGCAGTGAGTGATGCAACCCTAAGAACCATTTGCGAATTGGTTCAATCACATGATCCAATTATGCTTATTTTATTAGAGACTGGAGTATAGAGCCTTCAAGCAGATTGAATTCTTCGTCGTACACGATTTTTAGCTAAGGCCACTATAGAGGCTTCTGAGTTTGCTGGTGGGATTTGAATGTTCTGGAGAGATGTTTAGTTGATGTTGAAGTTCTACCTCTACACACGCAAGTTTTAAGAGCTATCGTTTGCTGGAAAAATTAGGTTTATTGGTTATTTACGGCCTTTTATGCTAGTTCTAACCCTTCTTCCCTAGTTGATCTATGAGATTACTTAGCTGGAGTAGCTCGTGGTCTACCATTGCCTCAGTTGGTAGGAGAGGATTTAAATGATATCACTTCGAATGTCAAAAAGTAAGTCGGGGTCTCTTATTCTCAACATCGAATTGATGGGTTTGTGGAATGTTTGGACAAATATCAATTAATTGACTTGGGTTTCTTTGGACCCCAGTTTACTTAGATTAATGGTCAGCAAGGGAGAGCAAATATAAGGGAACATTTGGATCATGCCTTCTGTAATGATACTTGAAGGGCATGTTTGATTGGAAGGATTAAAACATAGGATTGGGATTATTAATCCGTGGGCCCAATCATCCTATGTTTGTTTTGACATTTTGGTTTAGGATTATTAATCCAATGGATAATTAATCCAACAAATTTGTAGGATTATTAGTAATGGGGTAGGGGTGGGATAACTAATACCACACTAATTTAATAGGATTATTAATACCTCACTATTAGTGTTGTGAATCAAACATGGCCGAAGGTCTTAATTTCCAGAAGTGTGGGTTCAGTATCTCCCCAGGACAACCTCAGATCATTGACCTCTTCTCATCTCGCTCTATGTATTTATTCCTCAACCCTCCAAATGGCCTTTTCGAATGGAGGTAGCATGGGCTATACATCCTTCTTTTGAATCTTTCGTGCAATCTTCATGGGACTTTACAGAAAAGGATTTATCCATCACTATTAAACACTTCATGGATGCAGAACAAAAATGGAATTGTGAAGTCTTTGGCAACATCTTTTAGAATAAGAAAAGGGTTTTGGCCAGACTTAGCACCATCCAGCGAGCCTTAGCAATCTTCCCCAATCATTTTCTAGAAAAATTGGAACCTCAATTAATTCTAGACTACAATGATTACCTTCTACAAAAGGAGATCCTATGGATTCAGAACTCGAGATCAAATTGGCTGCTTTTTGGTGATACAAACATCTGCCTCTTTCTTTCATTTACTGTAATTCGGTGTCGAAGGAACAGGATTATGGCTCTTCAAAATGAGCATCTCTCTTGTTGTAATGATCAGGCTGAACTTCAAGCTAGAGCTTTGTGTCATTTTCAGAATTTATTTAGCTCTAAACTAGTTTCCTCCAAACCCCTCATCTGCATTCCTTTTCGGTCAATGAGAGCATAATTTTGGATTACCTAATCAAAATGGAGGAAGTCAGACATACAGTGTTTTCGATGGGTCAATACAAAGTACCGCGCTAGATGGTATTCAATCTTTCTTCTATCAACAACATTGGGATATAGTGGGTACTTCTTTGACCAACGTCATCCAAAAGGCTTTCCTAACATGTAGTATCTCAGTCGAATTGAACCAAACACTCATCACTCTAACTCCTAAAGTGGATCACCTAGCAATGTATCACTTTAGCCCAATTTCTCTCAGCAATGTGGTTATGAGAATTTTGTCCAAGGTTTTGGTAGCTCGCATTTGACCTCTTCTCTCCAAACTCATTAGACCACTGCAAGGTAGTTTCTTTCTTGGAAGGCAAGCTGCAGATAACATTGTTTTAGTCCAAGAATTACTCCATAAAATACAAAGGTACCACAGGCTCTATGGCTATAAAAATCGACCAAGAAAAGGCGTACAACCATATTGAATGGTCCTTTTCACAAAATGTTCTGCTTAAGTTTGGCTTCTCCTACACTTGTTTATCTTTGATTATGCAGTGTGTTACTACTACTCAGCTGGCAATTCTCTGGAATTGTGGAGTTACCCTTTTTTTTTCAACCATCTCGGGGCCGCGCCAATGTGACCCATTATTGCCTTATTTATTTCTCATATGTATTGAAAAGTTCAATAAATCCATGGAATGAGCAGTTGCTACCAAGCTTTGGAAGCTTGTTAAAATTTCTAGAAATGGACCTGCCTTCTCTCATTTATTCTTTGCAAACGATATGTTGTTATTTGCGAAAGCATCCAATAAGCAATTAGTAATAATTAAGAATATCATGCGATCCTTCTATGAGGCTTCGAGTAGGAGAATTGATTTTCAAAAGTTGCGGTTATTTGTTGCTCCTAATGTTCCTCGTGGTAGAGCTCAAGGCGTTGGGATCCTCTAGAGTGATTTAGTATGAAAAGTCTCATTCCTATCACCTCCGACTTGGGTAAATATTTGGGTGTTCCTGTTCTTCATAAAAGGTTTTGAAGGATACCTATAATTGTCTTATTGATCAGGTTCGCGATCGTCTAGTATGATGGAAAGCTAGGCAGTTGTAACGACCCCATCACGTATAATGATTAGTACTTAATTAATCAAAGAGATTTGAATTTAATTGTCCATTACTCTGATTTAATCTGGGATTTATGAAAATTGTGGAGACTGATTCGTATATGATTCTATTGAGGATTTATTTTGAAATTAGAAATTGAAAACCTAATTGGCTCAAGAGAGTACAAATAGTGAATTAAATTATTTTAATTTGGAGTATCGGACCATATGGGAGTTTAATTAAATATTCGATTTAAATTTGTAAATTGAGATTCAATTAATTGGGTCTGAATTGGAGTTAATTAAGCTAAGAGGATTGAGAATTAAGATTATTATGAATTAAATTCATTTATGTGGTGCCTAATTTGAATATGTAATTTAATGACGAAATTTTGAGTCTGATCAGAAATTGAAGGCTTAAATGATTTAAGAAACAAAAATTAAGGATGGGAATAAATTTAATTTAATATTTGGAGCCTTTTGGGAGTTGATTAAAAATCTGATTCAGAATGATAAATTTAAATATAATCAATTGGGCCTTATGGAAGTCAAATTAGACTAATTAAATCATGTAGGAATTGTAATTAGATATGATTAATTAACTTATGTGCTAATTATGATTAATCAAGACTAAGTGATGTTTAATTAAACTAAAGTGTGATTAGTGTGCTAAACTAAAGGAAGTGTGATTAGTGTGCTAATCTAATGAAACATGGGTTCATATTATATGGGCAAGTGTCCCACTAATGAAAAAAAAAAAAAAAATGACAAATGAAATCAAAATGGTGCCCTTCAATCCGCTGAAAGCAGAATTAGAAAAGAGAAAGGAACAGAGAGCACTGCTGAGAGGGAGAGACCGGGAGGAAGGATAAAAAAGAGGGGGGGGGGGGGGGGGGGGGGGGGGGGGGGGCGGCTTGTGGGATACCAAGATTCAAGTTTAAAATTGTGGAAAATTCATCTTCAAGTAAGAAATTTCATCTTCTTTTTAGTATTGTTTAAATAATCTACACATAAATTTATTTAAGATGAATTTTGAGAGGATTAAAAATGAAGATTTGAGGATCAATTATGTAAATTGATAGAAATTGAGTTTTGTTTGTAAAATCAAGTTAGGTTGAAGATTATGAGTTATGAGTCTTTAAATTTGTTAAGTTTCAGTTTAATTTTGAGAATCATTCTTGAATTGTGTTATAAAAATTACATGCAACAATGATGTATTGAAGATTTGATCCATGCAATAGAATTAGGTTCAAATTTATGGAAATCAACTTAGAAATTAATTATTTTGGGTTTGATTTTGCATATTGTCTATGAATTTGAGTCTTATTTTTACATGCATGTAATTTGGAGAAATTAAAGAATTAATTCATGAACATGGTTAAGATTAATCAATATAGAAATAATTATAATTCTTCAATTGAGCTTGGATTTGGAAACCTTGATATATATGAGATGTAAATTTACATGCATCATAGATTTCTTGGGATTGATTTCATGTTTTGATTGTTCATTTTTTTTTTAATTAAAGGAGTTTGATGTAAATAATTTAAAAATTGATCATATTTTCTTGATTAATTGGGAGTTTGTGTGTTTTTAGACAAGTCATGTATAAACCTAAGTTTTGAGAATATATTTTGAAAGTTTAATTCATGTTTTAGAATTTGTGAGTTCAGAATTGGGCTTGATATGAAGATCATGAATTAAATTTAAACTTGGACAAATGTGGAAATAAATTATAAGTTATATTTGAGAATCAAGAATTAGTTTGATTTCGAATTAAAATTCATACATGCAAATATTTTTAGAAGAGGCCTTATAACTTCAAGTTATGTTTCATAAAAGAAAGAAAGATGATTTTGAAACATGGAGAATTTGGCAACAAATCACACATGCATACATAATTTTATTGAATCTCATGAATTTGAGTGTCATTTCCACCATTTGAGATGTAATTACAGTCTACATTTCACATGCATGCACAATCCGTGAAATTTAGAATTGATGTGCATGAATTATGAAGTTATGGAAATGAATTTGAAGTTTGTATGTACATGCATGTAAAGGATTGTCATGAGTTTGTATATTTGATTACAAACATGCATTTTATAATGAATTGAAGGTTATTTGGCACATGCAAGTATGATAATGTTGAATTTCATGAAGTTGATCATCCATTGTACTATTTAAGTTGAAAATGAAGCCTATATTTCACATGCATGTATATTTCAAAATAATATGGAAATTAATTTGCATGAGCTTTGAAGTTATGAAGTAAGTTTGATATGATTCGAGTTTATGAGATGGATTTATGTAAATTTGAGATTCAAATCTTGTAAAATTGGCCCTTATATTCATGTTAAAGGTTATGTGGTGGAAATGTGAGTCTTATAATATTAATTACATTAGTTGGAACCAAGTTTTGAAGCTCAAACATGATCTAGAAAAACCTAAGAATCGATATGTCCACTCGAGCGTGGAGCGTCTCGCTCGAGCGTATCCTGTTTTACTAGACTCCTCGCTCGAGCGTCAAAAGTCTCGCTCGAGCGTAATTTTCAAGCAACCAGTACTTTTGCAAACCAAAAGGGTCCGCTCGAGCGAAGGGCCTTCTTTTAGAAATTTTGAAAAGATGTTTTATGCTTCGTTTTCTGTTCTCTTTCATTTCAAAGCACTGTTAGGCATGCATAGAACATTGTAGATGAATTAAAGAACATGAAAGGAGCCTAAGAATGTTAAACAAGTTAAAGAATGGAATGAATTGTAATATGACCCAATGTATTATGAATTATGTAGGGTCAAACGCAGGGACGAATCAAGCACCAAAACATTGTGAGTAATAACTTAGTAAAGTTATGTTCAACTTTATTTATTTTCTGTATGATAAATTCATATATGTTTTCTGAAATGATATGTTCTGTACAATGAATGATTGTCCCATTTATGACATGTATTCGTGGCATCCTTAGCAACATGTGATATCTGTTAGCTATTACTCGGTATCGGAGGTTCCATTATGGAACTTGTTATGTTTGCCATCTGTTACCCGTACCGAAGGCTCCATCATGGAGCTCAGCATGTTTATTCTCTGTTACCCAGATCCGGAGGTTCCTTTATGGAATTGGTTATTCATAACCACCATATGTACAGTATCTGTTCTATATCTGTTCTCTTAGCGCTAATGGATGTACCACATATGATTAAGTATGAACTCTGATTTCTGTATTTGATTTGAATAAGAATATGTATATGAATCTGTATATGAATCTGTTTATGAATCTGAATCATGATTTCTGAATCTGGTATGGACATCGTTCATTAAAACCCTTTACTCTGTTATTATTCACTGGGCTCTAGTTCACTATATGATTTATGTATGTGGGTGCTCAGGTGTGTGACCAGGCTTAGAGATATCTACCTGGAATCTGTTTTTGTCAACCAACCTATGTGCCTCCCGTGGAGGTTCCGGATATGTCAAATGGTTGTGGCTATGAGATTTAAAGTTTAAGTTTCGCTTTCTTGTTTGGTTAAACAAGTTTTGTGTATATTGTAAACAGGGCTAGTCCCTTTTTGTCTAATCTGTATATATATAATGACATAAGGATGATGTGTATATATGTATATAAAAAGTTAAAAAATTTTCTGTCTCATATAAGTTAGCACAGCTCAATGGACATTGTTTATTTGTTATTTGCTTCCGCTAGCCCCTAATATTATGTTAATTTGTCTCAGAGACCTTTGGTAATCCTAGGATTACTAGCCGATTACAATACTAAACCTATAGGGGCAGGTTTGGGTCGTGACAGCAGCTCTCCTTAGCAGGAAAGGCTACTTTCATTAAGTTTATTACAACAACCATTCCAACATATACTATGCAATCTACTATGCTTCCTAGGTTAGTTTATTCGACCATTGATAAACAGCACAAACATTTTTGTGGGGGGAGGGGGGGAGATCAACAACATTGCAAAATGTCACTAATTGCTTGGGAAAATGTTTTCACACCAAAAGAGGAAGGGGGTCTAGGGCTACGACAGATGCAAGATATAAACCTTGGTATTTTATCTAAGTTGGGTTGGTGGTTGACACAAGAATCATTTCCTAGGGCTAGTGCACTCCAACAAAAATACCTTACAATAGGAAAACAAATGTGTGATCCATGTCCTATCACTTCTTCATATATATGGCGAAGCATTAGTAAAGGAGTTCAAATTATCAAAGATGGACTGAAATGGCGTGTTGGTAACGATCAATGTATCAAGTTTTGGACCGATTTATGGATAGGTGATCTACCTTTGATCCATATTGCCTTTCATTCCCCCCTCCTCCCGGATTGAAGAAATGATTAAATTGGTCTTCGAATATTGAAATGATGGCCTGGGATGGGACTTAGTTCAGTTTTCAATGTGGTTACCAAACTCTATATATGTTGGATATATTGAAGACCTTGGTGCTCACTCCTCAAGCAACCAACAAGGACCAAATCATCTGGCAACATTTCACCAAGGGTAACTTCACTATTAAATCTACTATGACTTGTTTGCATCATCTCCCCAATTCGACTAAAATTCAACCTGGATGAAAAAATCTATGGAAACACCATGTCCCAAATAGATAGAAACACATTATGTGGTTAGCCCCTATTAATAAATGCTATGAAACTTCGAAGACACCTCAGTCCTAATGCCACTTGCTCTTTGTGTAACCATCACCATATATGAAACAACCATCCATGCTTTAAGGGATTGCCAAAGATCAAGGAAAATATAAAAAGCAAGTATCCTTTCTTCTTACGGGGCTCTCTTCTTCTCCATGCCTCTAGTTAGGTGGGTCGACTTCAATTTGCATAAACTTCATTGGGCTACATCAATTTCTAAAGATTGGGTATTGCTATTTATTGCTACTCTTACTTCTATATGGTTCTAGCATAATGGGCAAATGGATGATGAAGATTTTAAAGAACCTTATGCTCTGGTTATGTACATTAAGGGAAGGGTTAGGGAGAATACATTTATTCGAGGTAATCTTGCCAATCTGAAGCCTCGAAACACAGTCATGAACTCTTGGATTCCTCCTCCAGTAGGCTAGGTTAAAATCCATGTAGATGGAGCGATAAATAAACATTCTAGCCAAGTTGGGGCTGGTGGTCTAGTGTGCTCAGATATAGGGGATTGAATCATTGGTTTCAAATACCAAGTAGGGCGAACCACACCCTCAATAGCAGAATTATGGGCTATCAAATATGGACTTCAATTGGCATGGGCTGAGGGATACCGTCATGTTCTCATCGAAATAGATTCCAAGGAGGCAATCCAAGCCATCAAGACCCCAAATAATATAGATCCCAACTTTAATTTATGCCAGGAGATTGGAGTGATGCTTGCAAGGAGTTGGCAATATAAGTTGCAGTTTGTATGGAGAGGAGTGAATCGATGTGCGGACTCGTTAGCCAAAGCTATTATTGGCTTGGATGCTAATGAAAATGGAGCTACATATTATATAAAATTTTAAGTGAGCTCAATATAATTAGGGCAAATTGTAAAAATGGTCTCTATAGTTTACTCATGGTTTCATTTTGGTCTCTGTACTTCTAATTGCATCAATTTTGTCCCTACAGTTTGATTTTTTGGCTCTATGTGGTCGAATAATTAACCATCGTTGACTTTTTAGACAGAAATCCACGCGTGCCTTGCACGCACTGAATGAAACCACTCAATTTGTAAATGAAACCACCAGGGAAAGGTCCTCTCTCTCTTTCTCTCTCTCTCTCTCTCTCACAGTTGTTTTGCTTGTTTGGACTGTACTTAAAAAAAATTTACATTTTTTTTATTTAATTTTATATTGATATTAAAATTATTAAAAAATTTAGCAATCATATAAAATAAACATATGTCTAATGATTTAAATAAGTGTATTTTTTAATTTTTTATAAAAAAAATATATAAAAAAATAAAAAAATAATGGGACTTAAATAAATGTATCTATTTAAAAGATAGAAACAAACTGAAGTGTGGGATTTGACCCACATGCCCATCACTTTCAATCCTTTTCTCCTTATCCCATAATTAAATACTGAATTACAAATTTTATAGGGGTGATATTTTCCTATATTCCTCAATTTCAATCCTACCTTTAGCCATGCAAACAAGCATGTCTCGTATCATATTATTGATAAAATATGATACAGGAAAATAGATAAATCTAACTAATATAAAAATAAATAATGTAAAAATACAAAAATAAATAATGTTAAGTATATATTTTTATGTAAAAAATATTACAATATCATTTTTTTATTTATATAATTAACAAATTAGTGATGAAAAATGAGTTAAGTGTTATATGAATTAAAATCTCAAATTAGTTCAATGTAATTATATCAAAATTACAAAATTTATTATATATTTTTTTTCTAAACTTCAAGAAAGGTCAATATAATTTATCCTAAAAAAATATCATTATAATATTACTCTTCAACAATAATCATGTTTAACATAAATCATTTAGGAAAAATTTCAATCCAGTGTGGGCTTTCGAAAAAAATTTACAAATATCAGATAAACTTTGTATATATTAATAATTAAAATTATAAATTTTACTATCATTTTGTAATAATTTTTTTTAATGATACAACTACTGACTTATTGATATTGTTTTCTTTCGAGAGACCAAGAAAACAGTGGTTTCAGAAAATGTTGTTAGGGGGCTTTGGGGAAGCAGAAACATGGAATTTATGTCTGTAGACCCTGATGAATCTGCGAGTGGGCTTTTATGCATTTGGGATCTAGCTGTTTTTCAACTATCTGGCTGCTGCTGTAATAGGAGATATATCTTACTATCTGGTTCTCTTTACAACTCCTTTGATTGTGTTTTGTTGAACATATATGCTCCCAATGATGTTAGTGCTAACTTATTGATATTGTTTTCTTTCAAGAGACCAAGAAAACAGTGGTTTCAGAAAATGCTGTTAGAGGGCTTTGGGAAAGCAGAAATATGGATAAATCTGCGGGTGGGCTTTTATGCATTTGGGATCCGGCTATTTTTCAACTATCTGGCTGCTGCTGTAATAGGAGGTACATCTTACTATCTAGTTCTCTTTACAACTCCTTTGATTGTGTTTTGTTAAACATATATGCCCCCAATGATGTTAGTGCTAGAGCCAGTTTTTGGGAAGATATATTTAAGCTCAAGGTCTTTTTTCCTGATCCTTGGTGCATGGGAGGTGACTTCAATGAGATTAGGCATATTGGGAAGAGAGTAGGCTGTTCCAGAAAAGACAGGGGGATGAAACAATTGAATGATTTTATTGGGAAATGTGAGCTCCATGATCTACCTTTGTATGGAAGGAAATTCACTTGGTGTAATGCCCAGGATTCTGAGAAGTGGAGCCGAATTGATAGAGTCTTGCTCAGTCCGGAATGGATGATCAAATTTAGAATGAAGCTTTGGGGCCTGCCTAGATTAATCTCAGATCATTGTCCCGTGTTGATGATGGAAGATGAAAGAGATTGGGGGCCTCGTCCTTTTCGATTTTTAAACGCTTGGACCTTACACCCAAGCTTCTTAGAACTCTTTATCAATTGCTGGAATAACAGTTCTTTCTCTGGGTGGGCAAGATTCAAGCTTTATTCAAAAATTCAAGCACCTAAAGATGGAATTGAAAAAATGGAATATTGAGGTGTTTGGTAATATCACATCCAAACTTAAGGCTTCAGAGGAGGAGTTGCATACATTGGATATTATGGCAGAGGATAGAGCAATGCTAGATTCAGAAAAGTTACGAAGAAGAATGGTCAGACAAGAAGTGTGGAAGCTTTACAGAATGGTGGAGTGGTTATGGCATCAAAAGTCTAGACTGAACTGGACTCTGAATGGGGATAGAAATACTAGGTTCTTTCATGTCTCTGCTAATCTCAGACAAAGTAGAAATCTACTTAACTCTATTACTGTCAATGGAGTGTCCCATGAGGAGCCTAGCAGGGTCAAGCATGAGGTTTTTCAACACTTCAAGACTCATTTTGCTGAAGATTGGACTAAAAGACCAGTGTTGGGAGGGGTGTTCAAGACTATAGAGGCAGATTCTGTTTCTCATTTCCTTGTTCCAGAGTTCACTGAAATTGAGGTATTAGCAGCAATTAAGGATTACAATAGCAACAAAGCCCCAGGCCCTGATGGGTTCAATATGTTGTGCTATCAAAAATTTTGGAAGATCTTGAAGCATGAGATTATGCAATTTTTTAAAGAATTTCATCATAATAGTAGACTCACATATGGTATTAACAGTACGTTTATTACTCTCATCCCTAAGTTGGAAAATCCCATCAATCTGTCTGATTATCGACCCATTAGCCTTGTGAGTTCTTTATACAAAATTTTGGCAAAAGTGCTAACTCATAGATTGAAGCCAGTGTTACCCACTACTATTGGTGAAACTCATACGACTTTTATAGGTGGGAGAAATATCATTGATGGGGTATTCATTGCCAATGAAGTGGTGGATGGATGGAAGAAAGCCAAGAAACAAGGTCTGATTTTAAAGTTGGATTTTGAGAAAGCCTTCGACTCTGTAAATTGGGAATTCTTATTCTCATTGTTATCTAGTTTTGGTTTTGGATCTCAATGGATTTCCTGGATGAAAGCGTGTGTCTCTACAGCTAGGATTTCGATTCTTGTGAATGGATCACCAACAAAGGAATTCTCACCTCAACGAGGTCTTAGGCAGGGTGATCCGCTTTCACCTTTCCTTTTCAATATAGTATCTGAAGGGCTCAATATACTTCTGGAAAGAGCACTTAATCTCGGCATTCTCAAAGGTGTGTTAGTTGGGGCTAATGATGTTCTCTTATCTCACTTACAGTTTGCCGATGAATCAATCCTTTTTTCTGAAGCTGATTGGGATCAAATGGTCTTGGTCAAAAGAATTCTCATATGCTTTGAAGTTCTCTCTGGTCTCAGAATTAATTTCCACAAAAGTGTGGTGTGTGGTGTTGGTGTCGATGATGCACTACTGCTCTCTTTTGCAAGGCTTTTCAACTGTAAAGTACACACCCTTCCTATCAAATTTTTTGGGCTTCCCCTTGGTGCTAACCCTAGTAGGAAAGCTACTTGGAAGCCTATGATTGACAATTTTAAAGCTAGACTTTCCGGGTGGAAAAGGAAAATGTTGTCATTTGCAGGAAGACTAACTTTGATCAAGTCTACTTTATCCAGTCTACTTGTGTACTTTCTCTTTTTATTTAAGATGCCTGAAGGTGTGGCTAGAGACATTGAAAAGATTGAGGCTAACTTTTTATAGGGTGGTAATGCCATTAAAAGGAAAGTTCACCTTGTAAAATGGGTGGAGGTCACAAGGAGCACAGATCAAGGAGGGCTGGGTATCCGAAGGATCAGAGATGTCAATGCTTGCTTACTACTCAAATGGTGGTGGAAATTTAGAACTCAAATCAATGCTCTTTGGAGGAGAGCTATCTGCAGTAAATATAAGATTGATGTGCTGTGTTGGTTTCCACCAATGAAGCCCTCTTACAAACATTCTAGTCTGTGGAAGGACATCATCTCCATTGGGTCTTATAGCAGTACTATTTACAACTTCTTCTTAGGCAACTGCCTTATTAAAGTGGGAAATGGAAATAGAATCAAATTTTGGCATGATAGGTGGTATGGTAATTCTTGTCTTAAGATTGATTTTCCACATCTCTTTAATCTTTCAACTGATAAAGAAGGTTCTCTTTACCAATTCTTTGCAAGAAAAATCAGCTCAAGTGATTGGTTTTTACCCCATAAAAGAGTGTTATATGCATGGGAGTTGGCTGAAGAAGTTAGATTGCTTGGTGTCCTTTCCTCAGTTTCTTCTCTGAGTCTTGATAGAGCTGACTGTTTGTCCTGGGCTTGTGCATCTACAGGTAACAGTTACTTCTTTGTGTCATCTCTTTACTCTCTCAGTAGCTCCAATTTCGGTCCCAATCTCAGAATCTGTAAATCCATTTGGAATAGATCCACTCCTCCCAAGGTTTCTTTTTTCTGTTGGTTGGCGTGGAAAAACAAAGTCAAATTTGCAGAATTTTTACAGAGAATTGGCATTCTGGACAACAGTGTTCCTATTCTTTGCCCCTTCTGCGGAGCTGAACCTGAATCTGCAGTTCATGTTCTGCTTCTTTGCCCCTTTTCTTGGAGGATCTGGTCTACTTTTATTCATGATTGGGGGTTTTACTGCTGCATTAATAACTCTATGGATGGCCTACTCCACTGGTGGTTGGGTGTTAGATTGAAGAGCTTTGTTAGGCTAATTTGGAGAGCCATTCCCCTTATTATTCTGTGGTCTCTTTGGAAGCACAGGAACGAATGTGTCTTCTCTGAGATTCAACCCAATCTATCAGGTCTGTGTGAATTAATCAAAATCAGGGCAACTTTTTGGTTGAAAGCATCTATCAAGAATTTCCCATTCTCAATTGATGATTTAGTTTTCAAATGGAATCAGTTTAATTTTCATTCATGAATCTACAGTTTGCTTCTGCTCTAATCAGCTAGTCTGCTCCTCTGATCTGTCTAAGTGATGTTGGCTGAAACCTGTTCTGTCTGAGTGAATTCATCATCAAAGATTCTCTGCTTCAAAGCTCTGTTTGCTGACTGGTTGCTGTTGGGTGTTTTTGGAGTGAATTTTGGGTGTTTTTGGAGCTCATCTGTTGAATCAGTTATCCTGCAATGTTTGGAGTCCATCTGTTGCTGATATTCTGCTGTGTTATAGTCTTCATGGGATCAGATGTTGCTAAATGATAGGTACACAAATGGTTAACTGGACTGCATATGCCTGCTTCTGCTCTGTGGCTGCTATGCTGTTCAGAATGGGAAGGCAGGTTTTCAGTTTTATCTGGTTTTTAGTTTTCATGTTGTCCAAATGATGTTCAGTTGTATGGGTTCTGTTTTGTGGCTACTATGAAGTTCAGAATGGGAAGGCAGGTTTTCAAGTTTATCTGATTTTTAGTTTTTATGATGTCCAAATGGTGTTCAGTTTTATCGGGTTCTGTTTTGTGAGACCACCTGAAATGCAAATGGCTTGAATTGTATGGGTGAAGGCAAATGGATTGAAGGAGGCTGAATGTTGCTACTCAGTTCTGGTAGGCAGGTCCACTGTGGGTGCTGCTGTGCCTCAATTCTTGGTGTTTTGCTTCTGCTGTTCTCTTTCCTCTTTCAGCTGTTCTCTTTCCTCTTTCCCTCTCTCTTTCTCTCTTTGTTGGTTTCTCACCAACCGGAGCTTGGTGCTTTTCTTAGCTCCAAGCTCCTCTTTATTGATGTAATCTTTCATACCTTGTATGCTTCATCAATAAAGATTTTCTTTGCCGATCAAAAAAAAAAAAAAAGTAATTTCTCAACTATTTACTATCCCATGCAGAGAAGTTATTGGTTGGTTCAAGCGTATCGTGGTGTTTCATATATATTGTGATTGATAAAATGGGTGAGATTTATAATTTTATATTAAGTGATTAAAAAAATATAAAAATGCATAAAATTTGTAATTAACCTAAAACATGACCATATGGTATCGTAGAACCAACTAATAATTTTTCATTCCATGTAATGTATATTTTTTTGGGTGAATATCATCTAATGTATGTTATGATTACCAAAACCTAAAATGCCACATCACTCATTACGCTTTGAATATATTTACAACACGTAAAGTGGTAAACACTTTATAATAAATATTGTTATTTAAAATAAAAAATTAGATTTAATTTTTAAATTTAATAATATAATAATCAATTAAGATATTAAAAATAATAGAATAATGCTGGAGACTAACAAATTTTACCAAAGTTTCTACCAAACGTCTCACATGGGTGTAGGTACCATACAATGTGGGTCTCATGTAGATCTCACACCCATGTGAAACATTTGATAAAACTTTTAGTAAAATTTTTGAGGTTCCTAACATTTTTAAAAATAATATTTTCTCATATCTTTTATAATCATTAATTAATTGTATAACTTACACATTGTAGGGGGTTCAAGGTTAGAGAGGTGATTAACGAGGCAAAACTATGTCAATGGTCCAATAGTGGTGGAGGTGGCTGAAGAATGAGTAGCAGCAACTATCTGGGAGTTGGAGAGTGTGTAGCTGGGTGAGGGTGAAACAAATGGCTTAAGAAGAAGACAATGACAGTGCCAAAATGGGCAGCATCTCCTCCAAATCTCCAAAAATTCCTCTCAATTAACCTTGGAAAATGGGTCCTATTAATAGGCTTTTCCTTGGTCCCAAGAGGACACTAAGTGGCCAAATAGAGAGAAGATATGTGTCCCAAAGGATGACATGAAATATTCTGCCTTGAGCCACTAGGCTAAAGGTGCCATGTGTCCCTCTGCATGTATTGTGTACTATCTGTTTGCCTCCGTAACTACCTCTTTGAGCCTCAGCAAGTGTAGTTGCGACGGGAGTGTTTGGCGCTGCAACTCCCTTTTGAGCCTCAGCAAATGCAGTTGAAGCGGGAGTGTTTGCCTCTACCCTTGCCTTTTCAGCTTGAACCTCAACAAGTGCACTTGCAGCGGTGAACCTTGCTGCTGCACTTGCCTTATCAGTTCTATTTGGCTAGTACATGCATTCTCAGGACTCCATTAGTCTGCTATCGACTACATTCGTGTTCACCTCAGCGAAGCCTCCATCCTTAGCCACCTAACCACAAACTCCCCAGCTTCCCAGGGTGAAGGCCACAGCCAAGCCTACTATCAACCATGTTGTGCCTTAGTACCAAGTCCAAGGGGGCTTCCTTAGTCCTGCTTGTGCGACTAAGGCAGGTCTATGACTTGGGTAATGGAAAGGAAGTCCATTATGTTCAGGCTACCCTACTCCCATTTTCCCGGGATCACCACGGTAAACTAGTATCTCTGGGCCTACTATCAGCTCCAACCAGTAAGTCTTAGGACCTACTATCGGCACCAAGTTATATAAACTTTGGGACAAAGAGGGGGGGCCTGTTATCAACCTTGGGCTAGTAATGCCTTGGGGCCTGCTATCAGCACCAAGCATTAGCCTCTAGTTGAAGAGGGAAGCCTCTCTCAAAGGCTGCTATCCCCTCTGCAACTTAGTTGCTGCGGTAGTCATTTCTCGCGACAAGTTCAAGCTGCAAGACTGAAGATATTAGAGATGGCGGCACTGACAAAATGCCTCCACAACTTGGGCACTGCAATTATCTCCTCTGCAACTTAGTTTCTTCGGTTTTCTTCTCTCCTCAATAACTCCAGATAGTTATGGTGCCGACATTACTTGGAATGGCGGCGGTAGCGAAGATATTTGGAATGGCAGTGCTGAGACAAAGTGCCTTAGCAACTTCCCGCTGCACATGTTCCCTTCGCAACTTCACCGCTACAGGTGTTGCTTCTGCAACTTGACTTGGGTATTTTTCTTCGTGGAGTCCATTTGGAGCCCTGATAGGTCGGACCTGCTTCGGCCCACTGTTGGCCCACTTCTCTTGGGCTTTAGCCTATGCTCCTTTTTTATTCATGGTCGCCTCTTTGGGGCAACCTCAGTGGTTAGGCCCATACTTAGTTTGGGGTTTAATTTCTGACCCTCTACATTTTGCCCCCTGCGCGTGGGGGACACGCTCTCTATTTCCCGCGTGTGCATGACGTCAGCAAGCAACCCAAGGGTTGCGTCGGTTAGGTCAGAAGTTGCGTCGGCTCTACCCTTTTGACTGCCAAGTCATAATGACCTAGGGAAGCGTATTACCGCCCTTTGTTGATTTTTCTTTATAAATAACGCCCTTGGGTCCACTGGTCCCCCACTTCTTCCCAACACATCTTTCTATCTCCTTTGTCTTCTTCTCTCCCTTGTCCCCGCTTTCCAAAGCCTTTCCTACATTTCTTTATTCCTTCTCATGGCCAGCATGAGGTTTCTTCTCGACAGGGCTACCCCACCCCCTACTGAGTGGAGGCGAGCCCCTTACTTCGGAGGGCTGGCTGACCCTTTCTGGAAGGCGGTTAACTCTTTCATTCTTGATGCCCTTCCACTGGAGGAGCCTCTACTCCTTTTTGAGGAGGCTGCTTCAGATGATGTTGACATGGTCAACCCAGCCTCCGTGCTGCGGTACCGCATGGAGCGTGGTGACTTTCCACATTCATATGTCTATTATCGTACTCACTCAGGTCCTCCAACAGATTGGTCCCTTTGGGTTGATGACATTATTACTGATGGTGGCTTTGAGTAGCGCTTGCAAGATGTCCGTCTTTTCAATACCATTCTAATTTCAAGGGAGTTATCAGTGCACAAGGTACAGACCAACACTGATATGGTTGTCTCCCGCTGGAGCCGCGACACTCACACTTTTACCTTGGCATGGGGAGAGATAACCCCAACCCTGGAAGATGTTCCTGTCCTTCTACACCTCAGCACCCATGGAGATCACCCCTTTGACCTAGCGTCCCTGACCCCTGCAGAACAAGTTGCTGTCATTGCTCTCCAAAGCGCCTTCCGGGAGGCGCAGAAGTTTAGTTCCTGGTATGATCTTAGAACCGAGAAACTACTCCAAGAGAGGCCTAAGTGGGATAAAACCACTACCTTGCTTGGTTGAAGCATTTTTTCAAGGACCTGCAAGCAGTTATAGGCGACATCACCGAGGAAACCCGCGACTCTGTAGTTGGGCTGGGCTACCGCGGTGACCTGTACTTGGCTACCTTTGTAAGCTATTTCATCTCCTTCTTTGTTCTACCTAGTAACCCTGCCGAAAGCATTAATCCCATTGGTGTTTCATTTGGCTATCAAGCTTTGCAGCGGTAGTCAAATTCCTCTAGCTCCCCTATTTCTAGGTAACTTATATTTCTGTCCTGACCTCATCCATTCAGACATGGAGCGATCCATTGGCCGTTATGATGTGTGGGTTTTCCTCCATACTCAGTTCCTGACTGCCTTTTTCTATGAGAGATTTTCTGCCATGGGCCCATCCCTAAGGAACATAAGCCCTTCTTCACTGATGAAGTCTTTGATGCAAAGGGCCACCCTATTCTAGATGTAGAGGGCTGGCCTATCATGAGGCAAGTGCATCAATCCCTCCTCGCATCTCTCGGTGGTCTAGTCTTGGCACTAACAAACCCTTTTTAGACTACATCAACCGCATGGAGGAGTGCGTGTTACGCCCCTTCACTCAACTTCTCCCAGGCATTTTTGTGGTACCATTGTAACGCCCCAACCCTTCACATATTATCGATATTGTCTGCTTTGGGCCACGCCCGCATGGATTTGTTCTTCCCAATGGGTCACCCATCCCAGAACTACTCCAGCCTAAGCACGCTTAACTGGGGAGTTCTAACAAGGATCTCACCACCCAGGAAAAGGCCTCGATGCTATATAATGGTCCAGGTTTTTACTTTTATAGCCCAAGAACTCCCCCTCCATTCCCGATATGGGATACCGGGGCCTTACAATCACCCCCCCCTTAGCGCTACACGTCCCCATGCAGTAGTCTGCCAGCTCACAAGCCCGCCCACATGCACCGAAAGACGCCAGGGGCCCACACTCGGTACTTCGAAGAGTCGACTCTAATACCATTTGTAACGCCCTGACCCTTCACACGTCATCGATATTGTCCGCTTTGGGCCACGCCTGCACGGATTTGTTCTTCTCGGTGGGTCACCCATTCTAGAACTACTCCAGCCTAAGCACGCTTAACTGGGGAGTTCTAATAGGGATCTCACCACCCGGGAAAAGGCCTCGATGCTATATAAGGGTCCAGGTTTTTACTTTTATAGCCCAGGAACTCTCTCTCCATTCCCGATGTGGGATACCGGGGCCTTATAATCATTTTATTTTCCAGAGGCCCGCCATGTTGATTTTTCTCTCGACAGTGTCCAGGCCAACTCCCTCCTCATTGCTGCTATGATACGCCCAGGATTCTTGCTCGTATGGAATGAAGAAGGCAAGTCTAGCGTCGTCTATCGACCGGACAGGGTCCTTAGGCAGTTCGGAATGGACTAGGGTATCCCACATGTCCTTCCGCCTCAAACCAATTTCCATCGGAGCTTTCAGCAGTTTGCCCGTGACTATACTACCCTACTTGTGGAGGGCTTAGGCTTCATGGAGCTTCCTCCACTTGGGAGAGAGGGCATCTTTACTCCCAGCCACAGATTGTTCTGGCATCGCAACCTTAATTATTTCTTCAATTTTTGTGATGGTGCTCTCATCGTTCCTGCGATGGAGCCCATCCCGCAGCTTGGCTCATCCCTTCGTCTACCCTCTGGCCAAGGGAAACAAACCAGCATATTCTGCCGCTTCGTCTGCCCTAACCCGTCTGGGGCAATGTCTGTTCGACCGTTGCAAATTGCTCTTTTCCAAGTCAGCGCAATAGTACACATGACCCGCTCCTGACTGAGGGCAGCCCAAGCAGTAGAGGCACCAGTTACCAAGGCACATGCCTCACCAAGCAAGAAGAGACTCCGACGGGTATCCATACTTTAGAAAATATTTTTGTATTACTTCCTTAGACTTCTTATATTTACTTTAATAACCGCATGATCTTCTTCTTCTTTTTAGGGCCCATCGATCAAACTACCCTCTAGTCCAAGAGGTTCTTCTGTTGCTATTGGCATTTCTTCAGACTCAGACGACGACGATAACCTTCTCATTGCTACTAGGGTCACACGATTCAGGACCCGAAGTGCAGTTCTTCCAGATGTTGAAGAGGAACCAAGTGTGAGAGTTGAACCGACTACTGAGGTCGAGCCAGTTGCCGAGGCTGAGCTAGTTGTCGAGGCTGCAGGCAATGTACAAGTTCCCCCTACTGTGGAAGTTGCAGCGGACGATATAGCTGTTGAGGGTTTAAAGCCTTCACACCCTTCCGACTCTGTGCACTCCAGCCATTCCTCTGCTGGCGGAGATGATTTCGTACCTGAGACCCCTAAGGAAGATCGCGTCATAAGAGAGTCGCTGGAAGTTACACCACCTCCCCTCGAAACTGCATCTGGTAGTTCCTCACAGTCTACTAAGTCCTCGTTAATTTAACAGACTCCACTTCTAGACGTTTAAGTGGCTAAAAGGAGTATAGGTGTAGCAGCTGCTGCCACTGTTCCTACTGTGGTCCCCCTAAATTTGGATTGACTTGCCGAGGTAGCTGTCACCTTAGCCGCCCACACTGTCACTGCTACCATTGGGACCTCTGACCCAGTTGCTTCGGCAACCTCTAAACAGTTGGCAGACTTGCACCCCACTCACTTTCCAAAATTGCCAGCTGACCTTGGGTTATCTCGGGATCTTTATACTGAAATGGATACCACTGCTGTTCCAGATCTGAATGTTAGAGATTATCAAATGGACGACCTCTTTTCAAAGTGACACAACGGTGCAGACAGTTTTGGCCTTTCTCGTGAGGCCAGTTCACCTGATCGCCAGCCAACATCTACTCACTCTAATGCTGCTGGCCAATCATCTTCAAGAGAAGTGCGCCGCCCTCAAACCCTTGGTCGCTCCATCAGTCTCCCTCAAATGATTAAAGCTGGCGGTGGTGTGAGAGAGTCCCCAAAGTCCTCAAAGAAAGTTTCCTTCCTAAGTTACTAGGTCTCTTCCGAAGTTGCTTCCACTTTTGCTTGTATCCAAGCACTGCATCCGGACATCTTTACTGCCTTTAATGTTCCTGGATCTATAGTATAGGCAGCGCTGCTGGAGTCACTTGCTGGCTTTATTCGTGACCTTGCTACAAAGCAGATCCTCATGACAACCAGTAAGTTCGTGGAGAGTACTGAGGCCAATTTGAGCGGCTTTGAGAGAAATAGTTTGAACCTATCATGGACAATGGATAGGCTTTAGGAAGTTGATGGTTTCCTTGAGCACACCGACAATGTGGCAATGACTGCGTCCTTGGAGGAAACTATCAGGGAGTGCGAAAGTGCCCTGGAACAGCGCCGGCAAAACTTGGCTTGGTTCAAAGAAAAGGACTTTGCATTGGTTGCCCAGTTGCCTCAAGATGTGACTCTGATGGTGTGATAACCCTGGTCCGTATAATGCTAATTTATCTTAATTATGAATGTGATTATGTGTTTGATATGATTTTGTGTGCCATTTATGTGAAAATATGTGGTTTTGAATTTCTATCTGTTCACCGTAAGAATATCTGTTTGATTATCTGCTTTGGAATTTAAATTGAAGGCCCTATCGGCCACAGAAATCGAAATTGACTGCGCCATTGTGATTGGCATAATTTTTACAGCCTACGGTGAAATTTAATTGAAAATTGATTCGAATCAAAATAATTAGATTCAGAACGATTAATTAAGTGCTCAATTATTTAATATTAAAATAATGTGATTAAGAGGGGCTATATAAGGGCCATTATATGTTCAATCCTTTTCTTTTGTTCAATTTGGCTGATGATAACTCCAAGAAAAGAGAGAGGGAACAATTGAAGTTTGATCATTGAAGCTTGAATAATTTGAAGGCCAACTCAAGATTTGACCATAAATTGAGGAGATTGAGCTTCTAGGTGAGTAATTGATTCTGAATTCATGAGTTTAATATTATAATTTTGTCAATTCAAAGTTGAATGGTGATCAAAACCAAGGATTGTGTTATATTTGATAAATTTGAAGTCAATAGATGCATGCATGAAAGAAATTGCTATGTATTTCCATGTTTGGGCATAATGTGTGTGAGCCTTGATAAATTTTTTATTAAAGTCCATGCATTTGATCATCTCTTCACCAACTAAATTGAGAATGTTGAGTATATCCCACATGCAAGAACAAATCATGGAGGTGTGAGTCTTGAATGTTTGAATTTAGTATGTTGGTGATGAGTTTGGGACAATTTGAGTCATGCATGTAATCGATTCATGAAATTGAGCTTCATAATGTAATGAATTTGGTGTTGGATCATGTTAGTGCATGTATATGTGAAGTTTGAGCCATAATATGCAAGATATGTTGATTTGAATGTTGAATTTGAGCTCAGGAACAATTCTGGATTTTTCAGAATTTGGGATGTCCGCTCGAGTAGGGAAGGGGTCGCTCAAGCGGGAAATACGAGCTCCCAGAACTTTTTGCAGACATGATGTCCGCTCGAGCGGGGGAAGTTCACGCTCGAACAGGAAGCCATGTAATGAGGCCTTCAGCTCGAGCGCCCGACTTCATGCTCGAGCGTAAAAGTGAGGCAACCAGTACTTTTGCAGACCTTATGGGTCCGCTCGAGTAGGGAAGTCCACGCTCGAGCGGGGGACCCCTGTTTCTGAAATTTTGAAAACGCATTATGTTCTTCGTTTTCCGTTCTCTTTCACTTCTAAGTACTCTTAGGCATGCATTAAGCATTGTAAATGAGTTAAAAGGATGAGAAAGAAGCCTAAAGAGGAATATGTGAATTAAGGAATGAATTGAATCATTTGTAACCCATGTGTGTTATGTAATATGTAGGGTCAAGCTCCAGGACAAATCATCCAGCCGATCACTGTGAGTAATATCTTCATAAAGATATCTAAAGTATGTTATTTGTCCAATTGCTTACTCCTATGTAAGTCTTATAAGTTCGTTAATTTGAATGGTGGACAAATGTTGCTACGTAAAATGAATGGGCCGAAGGCCAGTTTGACATGAAAGATAGAATGAATGGGCCGAAGGCTAGTTTGACATGAAAGATAGAATGATAGTTTGACATGAATGATAGAATGAATGGGCCAAAGGCCAGTTTGACATGAATGATAGAATGGATGGGCCAAAGGCCAGTTTGATCTGAATGAAAGAATGGTTGGGCCGAAGGCCGGTTTGACATGAATGAAAGATAAATGGGCCAAAGGCCAGTATGACACGAACAAATTGGGCCCGAGGCCGTATGATGTGTTTGGAACCACAGTCACTTGACCTAAATTTATATATATATATGCTAAATAGAAATACGAATTGGGCCCAAGGCCGTTTAAAGCATGTTGTCCTACATATCGTATGTATAACTTCTTTATTTGATATTATTCACTAAGCTTTCGCTCACGCTCATTCATGTGTCTGTAGGTGAGCCAAGGGAGGTCCAAACCCAGCCTCAGTGAAGTTTGTATGGAATAACCAAGGTTTTGAAAAGTCAGCCCTTACGTCTCACACACGAGACCCGTCTTCGCCCTTTTGCTATCTTATTTTATTTTGTCATGTCGGCGAGGATTTTGGTTATGTTTGTATATAGTTTTGATTGGCTGACTTAGACTTGAATGATCCTGTATATACAGAACTTTGTGTTAGTACGTATTTTGATGTAAGTTATTAAGATGTATTATGTATGGTTTGTTATGGTGTGCCATATAAGCATAGCTTTATGGACAAAATTTGAAATTGCTTCCGTTTGGCCCTTTACTCTGATGAGTCATGTCTTATTTGGTTTGAGGCCGTAGGTAATCTCGTGATTATTGGCCGGTTATGTCCTTAACCCATGGGGACGTGTTTGGGCCATGACAGAGTGGTATCAGAGCACGAGTTAATAACTCACACACTTGTCCAAAAGAGCAATAAGCATCTAGAAAAGATCTAGGATGCATTCATGTGATAAGTTTGAATTTGGAAGCATCGAGAATGTGCTTAAATGTTTTAATGTGAACAACTATGTGTTATAAGTCTGTGATTTGCTTGCACTGTAGATTATTTGAATGTGTATGCTCTCTAGTATATTCATACTTGTGAATCTTTTGTATGAAGCGTAATGCAAGTTTAATCAGATGGTGAGAACAAAAGGTGATGAGATAGAAGAGTCCTCTACTTCCATAATGGATAGGATGAAAAGATTGATTCAGGAAATGGCAGAAACATTGAGGCAACAACAAGAGTGGCAACAACAGTAGCAGCAACCACATCCTCCACCTCCGGCACCACCCGAGCCAGATAATCAGAATGATGATCGAATAATAGCTCTTACCAAAGAGTTTAAGAAAATGAAGTCACCACAGTTCCATGGGGGATTAGATCTGTTGAAAGCCAAAGCATGGGTCCTCAGCATCGAAAAGCTGTTTGAGGTATTCCCTTGTTCGGAGACACAGAAAGTATTTATAGCCACCTTTATGCTAGAAGATGAATTAAGAAGATGGTGGATGTTAATGCGTGAGAATCATAAGGATGTTGGCTGGACCAAATTTTTGGAAATTTTCTATGATAAGTACTTCCCGCAATGTGTTCAGGACAGGAAAGTATCAGAGTTCATGGAACTCAAACAAGACAGTATGACTATAGCTGAGTATGAAGCCAAATTCACTGAATTGGCTAGGTTTGCACCACATGTGATTGACACGGATTATAAGAAAGCGAGGCATTTTGAAGGTGGGCTTCAAAGCGACATTTTAGAAAGGATGAATGTCTTGAAGCTGGAAATCTACATTGGAGTGCTAGACAGGGCCATAATATCATAAGCTAACATAGCTAGACAGGCTAAGTCAACAACTGACTGGAAAGGCAACAAAAGGCAACGCTTCTTTTCAAAGAAGAAATTTTCAAAAAAGCAAAACTCGAGCTTCTCAAGTACTTCAAATTCTTCCTGAGATACATCTCCTATGTGCAATATTTGTAGTAAAAGGTATCGTGGGGTTTGCTACCGTGTGTCCGGAGCTTGTTTTAAATGTGGTAAACAAGGGCATATGGCCAGAGATTATAACCAGAACAATGGGAAGCTAGCTGCTAGCTCAACTGCATCAATCCCGAAGCCGGGAAATACTATGAGATCTACTACCACCGGAGATACCGTGAGACAAGGGAGAGTTTTTGCACTTGTTCCGGGCGATACACGGAATGCTAACGTAGTTGTCTCAGGTACTATTTCTATATGTAATCAGGATACTTTTGTGTTAATTGACTCCGGATCAATGCACTCTTTTGTGACATGTGCATTTGCATCTAGACTAAGTAGACCTCTAGAATTATTGCCATACCTGCTATGTGTATCTGCTCCATCCGGAGAATCTGTATTGTGTGAGTCTGTATATCGTTTTTGTGACATGCATGTCATGGATGCCATCCTATATGTGGATTTGTTGCCCTTGAACTTTAGGCACTTTGATATAATTTTGGGCATGGATTGGTTAACTAAATATTGTTCCACCATTGATTGTGTGACAAAATGGGTTGTGTTTAGACCACCAGAACAGGAAGAAATTGTGTTTGTGGGTAACGGGGTAGTACATCCACCTTATTTAATATCTGCAATGAAGGCATGTAAACTGATCAGGAAAGGGTGCCAGGGTTATTTGTGCTATGTGTTGTCTGAACAATCTGTAGATGTTGAATTGAATGGCATCCCTATTGTTAGAGAGTTTCCAGATGTGTTTCCAAACGAACTACCAGGGGAATTGGTGGACAGGGAGATAGAGTTTACAATTGAGATTATGCCAGGCACCCAGCCTATTTCTAAAACTCCCTACAGAATGGCTACTGCTGAAATGAAAGAACAGTTGCAAGACCTACTTGACAAAGGGTTTATCCGACCTAGTACTTCACCTTGGGGTGCACCGGTGTTATTTGTGAAAAAGAAAGATGGAACCTTACGCCTGTGCATTGATTATCGAGAACTGAATAAGGTGACAATAAAGAATAAATACCCTTTACCTCGTATTGATGATCTGTTTGACCAGTTGCAGGGATCACAAGTGTTTTCCAAGATTGATTTGAGATCCAGGTGTCACTAATTGAAAGTAAAGGCAGAAGATGTTGAGAAAACCGCATTCAGAACGAGGTATGGTCATTTTGAATTTCTTGTTATGCCATTTGGAGTGACTAAGGCTCCTGCAGCATTTATGGACCTAATGAACCGAATTTTTAAAACCTACCTTGACAAATTTTTTATGGTTTTTATTGATGACATTTTGATATACTCCAAGAATAGACTTGAACATGAACATCATTTGAGAACTGTCTTGCAAATACTTTGGCAAAGGAAATTATTTGCTAAACTAAAGAAATGTGAGTTTTGGTTTGATGAAGTTGTTTTCTAAGGGCATGTTATCAACAAAGAGGGGATTTCAGTGGACCCACAGAAAATAAAGGCAATTGTGAATTGGCCTACACCGACAAATGTAACAGAGGTCTGTAGTTTCATGGGCCTAGCCGGTTATTACAGGAGGTTTGTGAAAGACTTTTCAATGATAGCTATACCTCTTACTCAGTTGACACACAAGGGGCAATCATTTGAATGGAATGACGAAAGAGAATTTGCCTTTCATGAACTAAAGACGAGACTGAACACTGCACCAGTATTGACATTGCCCACAGGTACGAAAAACTTTGTAATTTTCAGTGATGCATCTTATAAAGGCTTGGGTTGTCCATCAATGCAGAACGGAAAGGTTATTGCTTACGCCTCTCGACAGTTGAGACCACACGAGAAGAACTACCCAACACATGATTTAGAATTGGCCGTAGTTGTTTTTGCTTTGAAAATCTGGCGGCATTATTTGTATGGGGCAAAGTGTGAAGTCTACACGGATCACAAAAGTTTGAAATACTTCTTTACGCAGAAGAAGTTGAACATGCGACAGAGAAGATGGCTCAAACTGAAAAAAGACTATGATCTTGAGATTCAGTATCACCCCGGGAAAGCTAATACAGTTGCTGATGCTTTGAGCAAAAAATCAGCGGGGAGTACGGCTTGTTTGCTTACTGAGCAAAAGGAGATCTTGCAAGATTTTGAGAAGTTTGAAATTGAAGTGGTATTGTGTGAACATGGTGGATTGATAGCCGCTATTTCAGCCGAACCGGCAATCATTGATGAAATTAAACAGAAACAGAAAAAGGATGAATTCCTTAAGAAAGTGATTGATGAATTTGAGACAAGTCCGAAAGCAGAGTTCAGCATTGAAGGCGAAGTGTTGAGATTTCAAAACCGAATGTGTATCACAGATATTCCGGAACTAAAGAAGAGGGTTTTAGATGAAGCCCATAAATCAGTGTTTGCTATTCATCCGGATAACAATAAAATGTATCGGGACTTGAAACAAAGCTATTGGTGGCCTAAAATGAAGAGAGAGATTACAGAATGCGTGTCCAAATGTCTTCAATGTCAGCAAGTTAAGGCTGAACATCAGAAACCAGGCGGTCCACTTCAACCTCTCCCTATTCCTGAATGGAAATGGGAGAATGTGACTATGGATTTTGTTGTTGGTCTACCTCGGACTCCTCGAGGTATGGATTCTATTTGGGTTGTAGTTGATAGACTGACTAAATCTGCACATTTTCTACCAGTTAGAACTACATTTAATGTTTATAGGCCGGCTACAATATATGTTGGTGAGATTGTCCGTTTACACGGAGTTCCGGTATCTATTGTATCGGATAGAGACCCGAAATATCTATCTAGATTGTGGAAGAGTTTGCAGGAAGCTATGGGGACAGAACTGAGATTTAGTACTGCATTCCATCCGTAGACAGATGGGCAATCAGAACGGACCATACAGACGTTAGAAGATATCCTAAGAATGTGTGCCTTGGATTTTCAGGGGAGTTGGGAAGACTATTTGCTACTTGCAGAATTTGCATACAATAACAGCTTCCACTCCAGCATCGATATGGCACCATACGAGGCTTTGTATGGCAAAAGGTGTAGATCACCGATTTGTTGAACAGAAGTCGGGGATAGAGCTTTACTTGGGCCTGAAATTGTGCAAAACACTTCTGAGAAGATCAAAACTATTCAGCAAATGCTCAAAACAGCTCAAGACCGACAAAAGAATTATGCAGACGTTCGAAGAAGACCTCTTGAGTATGAGGTTGGTAACCATGTGTTTATCCATGTGACTCCGATGAAAGGCCAAGTCAGATTTGGAAAGAAGGGTAAGTTGTCACCCCGTTACATTGGGCCGTTTCAAATTTTGGAAAGGCTCGGTCCGGTTGCTTATCGAGTCACTTTGCCACCGGGATTTGAACAAATCCATAATGTATTTCATGTGTCAATATTGAGGGGTTATCTCCGGGACCCACTTCATGTGATTGATTATCATCGGATAGCTCTTGATGAAAATAGGGAGTACGCCGAATAGCCGGAACGAATCATTGACCGGCAAGTGAAACAATTGAGAAGCAAGTCCATCCCAATGGTGAAAGTGGAATGGAAAGAACACTATGGGACGGATGCCACATAGGAAAAATTGGATGAAATGCGACTACGCTATCCACATTTGTTTCCCAACGAAGGTAAAATAAGTTTGGAGGACCAAACTTCCTAAAAGGGGGAAGACTGTGATAACCATGGTCCGTATTATGCTAATTTATCTTAATTATGAATATGATTATGTGTTTGATATGATTTTGTGTGCCATTTATGTGAAAATATGTGGCTTTGAATTTCTATTTGTTCACTGTAGGAATATTTGTTTGATTACCTACTTTGCAATTTAAATTGAAGGCCCTATCGGCCACAGAAACCAAAATTGACTGCGCCATTGTGATTGGCATAATTTTAACAGCCTACAGTGAAATTTAATTCAAAATTGATTCGAATCAAAATAATTAGATTCAGAACGATTAATTAAGTGCTCAATTATTTAATATTAAAATAATGTGATTAAGAAGGGCAATATAAGGGCCATTATATGTTCAATCCTTATCTTTTGTTCAATTTAGCTGATAATAACTCCAAGAAAAGAGAGAGGGTCAGCTAGAGAGAGAGAGAGAGAGGGAACAATTGAAGTTTGATCATTGAAGCTTGAATAATTTGAAGGCCAACTCAAGATTTGATCATAAATTGAGGAGATTGAGCTTCTAAGTGAGTAATTTATTCTGAATTCATGAGTTTAATATTATAATTTTGTCAATTCAAAGTTGAATGGTGATCAAAAACAAGGATTGTGTTATATTTGATAAATTTGAAGTCAATAGATGCATGCATGAAAGAAATTGCTATGGATTTCCATGTTTGGGCATAATGTGTGTGATCCTTGATAAATTTTTGATTAAACATAATGTGTGTGATCCTTGATAAATTTTTTATTAAAGTCCATGTATTTGATCATCTCTTCACCAACTAAATTGAGAATGTTGAGTATATCCCACATGCAAGAACAAATCATGGAGGTGTGAGTCTTGAATGTTTGGATTTAGTATGTTGGTGATGAGTTTGGGACAATTTGAGTCATGCATGTAATCGATTCATGAAATTGAGCTTCATAATGTAATGAATTTGGTGTTGGATCATGTTAGTACATGTATATATGAATTTTGAGCCATAATATGCAAGATATGTTGATTTGAATGTTGAATTTGAGCTCAAGAACAATTCTGGATTTTCCAAAATTTGGGATGTCCGCTCGAGCGGGGAAGGCGCCGCTTGAGCGGGAAATACGAGCTCCCAGAACTTTTTGCAGACATGATGTCCGCTTAAGTGGGAGAAGTTCACGCTCGAGTGGGGAGCATGTAGTGAGGCCTTCAGCTCGAGGGCCCGACTTCACGCTCGAGCGTAAAAGTGAGGCAACCAGTACTTTTGCAGATCTTATGGGTCCGCTCGAGCAGGGAAGTCCACACTCGAGCGGGGGACCCCTGTTTTTGAAATTTTAAAAATGCATTATGTGTTTCGTTTTCCGTTCTCTTTCACTTCTAAGTACTCCTAGGCATGCATTAAGTATTGTAAATGAGTTAAAAGGATGAGAAAGAAGCCTAAAGAGGAATATGTGAATTAAGGAACGAATTGAATCGTTTGTGACCCATGTGTGTTATGTAACATGTAGGGTCAAGCTCCAGGGCAAATCATCCAGCCGATCACTGTGAGTAATATCTTCATAAAGATATCTGAAGTATGTTATTTGTCCAATTACTTATTCCTATGTAAGTCTTATAAGTTCGTTAATTTGAATGGTGGACAAATGTTGCTACGCAAAATGAATGGGTCGAAGGCCAGTTTGACATGAAAGATAGAATGAATGGGCCAGAGGCCAGTTTGACATGAATGATAGAATGAATGGGCCAGAGGCCAGTTTGACATGAATGATAGAATGGATGGGCCAAAGGCTAGTTTGATCTGAATGAAAGAATGGTTGGGCCGAAGGCCGGTTTGACATGAATGAAAGATAAATGGGCCAAAGGCCAGTATGACACGAACAAATTGGGCCCGAGGCCGTATGATGTGTTTGGAACCACAGTCACTTGACCTAAATTTATATATATATATGCTAAATAGAAATACGAATTGGGCCCAAGGCCGTTTAAAGCATGTTGTCCTACATATCGTATGTATAACTTCTTTATTTGATATTATTCACTAAGCTTTCGCTCACGCTCATTCATGTGTCTGTAGGTGAGCCAAGGGAGGTCTAAACCCAGCCTCAGTGAAGTTTGTGTGGAACAACGAAGGTCTTGAAAAGCCAGCCCTTACGTCTCACACATGAGACCCGTCTTCACCCTTTTGCTATCTTGTTTTATTTTGTCATGTCGGCGAGGACTTTGGTTATGTTTGTATATAGTTTTGATTGGCTGACTTAGACTTGAATGATCCTGTATATACAGAACTTTGTGTTAGTACGTATTTTGATATAAGTTATTAACATGTATTATGTATGGTTTGTTATGGTGTGCCATATAAGCACAGCTCTATGGACAAAATTTGAAATTGCTTCCGTTTGACCCCTTTACTCTAATGAGTCATGTCTTATTTGGTTTGAGGCTGTAGGTAATCTCGTGATTACTGGCCGGTTATGTCCTTAACCCATGGGGGCGGGTTCGGGCCATGATAGATGGACTCCCTTTTGGAGGGTTTGATTTGATTTGATGTAACTCTGTGACTTTGTTATGATTTCTTCTATTTCCTCTTCTTTATTTTGTTGTTTCGTCGCACTTGGTGCGCCTTTTCTTTTCTTCTTCCCTGTCATAACTTCTTTTCAAACATTGTAATCATGTTTTGGAAGTTTGACTTTAATGAAAAGCATGGACGCTTAGTAGTACTTTTGGGTTTCATTTCATCGCTTTCTTTACATTGCTTTTACATAGCTTCTAAAGATAAGCAAAACTCTTGCAGTAAACAAAACTTCATCGTGACTAAGCTTTTACAAGTGTTAAATTTCACTAAGTATGGAAAACTTTCCTCAAACTAAGTGTATATGAGAGTAAAAGGTTTACTAAGTGTATGACACTTTCTTTACACTTTGCTTTGGAAGCATTAACAAAGAAACTTATAACTCTTTTTCCTAAACAAAAAGAAACTAAGGAAAATATTCTTTGACATACTTGGCGTTGACAGGGCTAGTTCTGAATCCATCATCTACTCTTGTCAACTTGTAGTACCCGCTGCTGCCTGCTTCAGCAACTTTATAGGGGCCTTCCCATCTGGTTGAGAATTTGGGAATTGGCTGCCCACGCATGATTGCATCCACTGTTTTCCATACCAAGCCCCCTTTTTGAACTTTATGTATTGAACAAATTGATTGTAGGCACGGGCTATGGATTGATGATACTTTTCCATTGCCCGCTAGGAGGATCTCTTCTTTCTTTAGCTGCCTCTGTGTCATTCTTCCTGTTATCTGGAACTAAGTGTGCTGACACAGCCATTCTTGCTAAGGGTACTGCCAACTCAACTGGTAACATAGCTTCGGACCCATATACTAGGGAAAATGGGGTTGCCTGAGTTGGCTTTCTCTTTGACGTTCCATACGCTCAGAGTGCTATAGGAAGTTGTTCAGACCATGTGCCCCATGTTTCATCCATCATTTTACTCAGTATTCGGATGAGGGTTTTATTAGTCGCCTCAGCTTGTCTGCTCCCTTGGAGGTAGTATGGACTAGACTTATGGTGCTTGATCTGGTAGGCATCCAACAATCTTCCAACGTGGCGATTTACAAAGGAAGTTCCATTATCAGACAACATTACTTTGGGTATGCCAAACCTACAGATTATGTTCTCTCTGATGAAGATGGCTACTCCTGCCCCGTCTACCTTCCTCATCAGTATAGCCTCTACCCACTTGGTGCTAACTTCAGTTGCTGCAAGTATCCATCTATTGCCTTTAGATTGCTGCGCCATAGGACCTACCAAGTCAAATGCCCAAGTATGGAACGGGTAAGAAGTCTTGATGTTATGCAGTTCAATTGCCAATGCATGTATCAAGTTTCCAAACTTCTGGCAGGATTGGCATCTCCTCACAAAATTTTTAACATCTTCTTCCATTGTCGGCCAATAGTAGCCGAGGTGAATGAGATGTCCATATAATCGTTGCCCACCTTCATGCTCTGTCTTGTGGGCTTCCCTTAGCACCTCATTTGCCTCATCTTTTGATAAGCACGCTGAAGGTTCCCCTTCGAAGCTTCTTCGGTACAGCTTGCCTTGGTCAAGGAAGAAGTGGAGGGCTTACCTCTTAACTCTGATTGCATCGGGTTTGTTCTCAGGCAGTGTGCCATTTCCAATATGGCTATCTCCATTCTTCACTGCTTAAGAAATGGGCTTCCCCTTCCTTAGGATAGGACTGACACTTTGCACATTGCCTCTGCAACTCAGTACTTTCTTTCTCCATCTCTGGCTAGTAATACCCTTGCCTCTGTATTTATCGGTATAGACTGATATCCCCATCTCCACAGGACTTAGCATGGATCTACTTAAGCTTGTAAGTTACTTTTTGTCTACCAACGCATCTTGTTAGCAAGTTGTTGGGACCGCGAAAATACAACTCTCCTCTGAGGAGCAGAAATAATGCAAGTTCTGCTGGTCTGATTGTTTCCTAGCCAGTTTTCAACTGTTGGATAATATCTGTTTTCCACCCCTCAGTATCTTGCTCTGTATGTTCTTTAGCTAGCACTGTTGGTGTTGTTCTTTTCTTGATGACGATAGCTATACTATCATCTAGTATCTCCACATTTGCTCCTAGTGTAGCCAAGGCATCAAGGAAACGATTGTGTGTTCGAGGAGTATGCTGGATTTGGACATCATCGAACTGAGTGAGCAACCTTTGAACTATGACGCGAAACGGGGCCAACAGAGGCTCTTTTAAGGCGAAATCACCCATCGTTTGCTTGACAACTAACTTGGAGTCGCCCCAGATTTTGAACTTGCAGAGGCCCTTCTTTTGGGCAGCTATCAGACCCAGTATCAACGCCTCATATTCAACCTCGTTGTTTGAGCACTCAAAGTCAAGCTTATATGATAAATGGAACTTCTCTCATTCTTAACTGGTTAGTGTTATGCCAGCTCCACCTTTTCCAGCACCGGAAGCTCCAACAAACTTTAAGTCCCAATAAATCTCAATTACAGCTGTTGAGACATGGACTTCACCTGGTAGAGGTACCTCTGCAGGTTTATGTTCACCATATAGGAACTGGGTTAGTAAGTCTGCAAGTGCTTGGCTCTTAATAGCCTTGGGAGTAACACAAGTGATATCATATTCTGCTAGAGCCAAAAGCCATCTTGCCATTCTCCCAGTCAGAGCGGGCTTGCTCAACAAGTAGCGAACTGGATCACTCCAAGTCACAACTTGGATCGTGTGTGCCAAAAAGTAGCGGCGCAACTTCTGCACTGTGAAGATTAAAGCTAAACAATGCCTCTCAATTGGGGTATATCGCGGCTCCGCACCATTGACTTTGCGACTGATGTAATAGACTGGCTTCTTAATGCCATCTATGTCTTGGACAAGTAGGGCTCCAATAGACCGAGGAGTAGAGGTCAGGTACAGTAGCAAAGGCTTTTCAGTCTGTGAGGCAATCATTGTAAGTGGAGAGGTAAGTGCTTTCTTCACTATATCAAACGTCTATTGGTGTTCTTGCAACCATTCAAACTTGTGATTCCCTTTCAGCAATGTCCCAAAGGAAAAGGTTATCTTAGCAAAGGCTAGAATAAACCTCCTGAGGTATAACACTTTGACTAGGAATTTCTTCTAGGCTTTTTGAGAGTGTGGCAATGGCATCTCCATGATTGACTTGACCTTATCCCTATCTACTTTAATCCCCTGCTGATGTACAAGGAAGCCAAGGAACTTGTCGGCAGTAACTCCAAATGCACTCTTAAGAGGGTTCACCTTGAGGCAGAATTTGCGACAACACTGAAAAACTTTTTCCAAGTCGCAAAGGTGGCAGTTTGCTTTAGCAGACTTGACCACCAGATCATCCACTTATACTTCAATTTCATGATGCAACATGTCATAGAACACTGCAGTCATAGCCCGTTGGTAGGTTGCCCCTGCGTTTTTCAAACGAAGGGCATCACCGTATAGAAAAAATTTTCCAAGGGCATTCTAAAAGCCATCTTTTCTATGTCTTCTGGTGCCATTTTGATCTGATTATAACCACTGAAACCATCCATAAAGGAGAACATCTGATGGCCTGCAATAGAATCAATAAGTGTGTCAACATGGGGCAATGGAAACTCATCTCGGGCAGGCCTTATTCAAGTTGCGAAAGTCCACGCCGACTCTAATTTAACCGTTCTTCTTCTGCACAAGCACAATATTTGCTAGCTAGGTTGGGTACTATATAGGCTCAATGAACTTGGCCCTCTGCAACTTTTCTCCCTCCGCCTTAATCTTTGCTCCAAGACCAAGGTGATACTTCCGAGCATGCTAGTTGGGAAAAGTGTCGAGATGATGAGTGACAAGGGATGGGTTACAACCAGGCATCTCGCCATATGTCTAAGCAAAGACATCACTATATTGCTTTAGTAGTGTTATTAATTCTGCCTTAGCTACTAGAGCCATTGTATCACTAATAAACACCGGCTTGTTCTGCCCAGGCAAGTCACTGAGGTTGACCTCAGCAAGTACCTCCTGCTGGGGTTTGAGCCTATCTTGCATGCATTCAGGAGCGGTCTTAGGCGTCTCTACCAACCCTTCTTGGGACTCCTCATCGTCACATTTATTTGTCTTGGGGCCATCCTCCCAAGGTACGAAATCTGGCCTCCAAGACCGTCAAAGGTAATAAACTGTCTTGCCGCCCTCGTGCACTTTAACAATCTTGGGCGAGGACTTGTGGATTTGCTGCTCCTTTTCTGTCCGTTGCTTTCTGGAGTAGCCTCTGCATCTCGAATGTTTTCCCACTTCAGCAATTTCATCCCTGCAACTTTGCCAGTCCTTGGGGTTTCATCCGTTGACAACTCAATAAAGAAAACTGCATCCAAGTAGTGCGCCTCTTCCACTCTGAATGGCTTTTCAGATGCATTTATGGTCACTGTGCGCTTTCCCAACTTTGCTTTCACACATTGGTGATAACTAGACGGGATAGCCCCATATCAGTGCATCCAAGCTCTGCCAAGTATCATATGATAATTTGTCTGCTTGAATCACATGAAACTTAGTTGCAAAACAAATCTCACCAACTGCTAAGTCCATGAGCACATGGCCCCTAGTAACTTTTTTCTCACCACCAAAACCCGTTACAGTGATCGGTTGGCCAATTAACCTAGACTCTGGGATACCAGCCTTTGCAAAGGTGTCAGTAGTGATGATGTTTATGGACGCCCCACCATCAAGGAAAGCATGCTTGAACTCCACATCATTGAAGTAAGCTGTGACAAAAAGAGGGCGGTTATGAGGAAATAGGTATGCTCTGTCTACTTCTGAAAAGGTAATGGCCCCATAATCCTCCTGGATACGCTGAGGCACATACTCCTTAGCTTCAACAACTTCAGCATGGTGCACTTCGGAGATGTTGATGAGGGCCTATGTTGCTTCCATCTTGGCGGCTTGGCTCAGCCCCAGCTGGTCAAAGAAGGTGCAAAACTTAATAGAGTTTTGCAAGGCTTGAGCATGAGTATCCTCTGGGAGTTTTGTCTCTACAGGCACTGTCTGAGGGAGCTGGCCGCTGGCGATTTCTTCTAACTCATCATAGTTGGACGCCATATGCACCTGATCGCACACAGGCCCAAGATAGCCAATCATGTGTACATTCTTCCCTTTCTCCTTGTGATTAGGATAGTGATCTTTCCTTACATCACGGTTACTGGCATCTTTGAACTTTAGCTCATTTGTGTCAACTTTCTTCTTGAAGATACTTTTTAACATCCAACAGTCCCTAGTAGGGTGTCTGGTGGTTCTATGATAGACACAATAATCTAGGCTTTCTTTGTCTTTCTTGGTTAGAGTAACATCAACCGGAGGTAAAGTAAGTTCACCATAAACGACCCATTCTTTAACCAAGGCCTTAACATTGTCAAGGCTGCAAGGATGTGGATTTGTTTCCTCATAACTCTTCCTCTTTTGACAGAACGAAGCCTCTGCTTGCGAGCAGCTCCCTCTTGTAGAGGTTACTGCGGCAACTCTGCTGCTGCGAGAGTAGCGGTGGCTGTCACGAGATCTGTGTAAAGGACCAGTGGTACTGAGGTTTCTAGCTGTCTCAATCAAGGCTGAAAAGGTAAGCAGATTATGGTTCACCAAGAAAATTTTGTAGTCACATATGACACCCTCCACACATATACTGACTAAGTCAGCCTCATCCACTGGCTCATGACAGTCAATAGCCTTGTCTTGGAACCGTTTAACATAGTCCAGTATATCTTCGTCTTCTTTTTAGACATCTCGCCCAAGTGTGAGAGTTGTAACTTTCTCTTGGACTTAGAAGAACTTCGTGTGGAACTTGTTCACCATCTCCTCCCAATTCATGATCGAGTTGGGAGCTAAGTTCACATACGAACTGTAAGCCCTTTTAGTAAGTGATTTGGAGAACTTCCAAAAGCGCAGAGAGTGGTCACTGCCGTGGACACCAACAGTTTCAATGAACCTCACCACATGTTCTCTGGCATTGCCTTGTTGTCTATCAAACTTAATAAACTTAGGCATTGTATGCCCAGTTGGGTATGGCATGGTCAATATCTCCTGAGAGTATGGGGGCTTCATATCTGGGTCTAGGAGAGATGGCAATTGCTTCTTACTGTGCTCTTGCTCGAGCATAGCTTATACATCGGCTAGAGTAACAAAGTGAGTGAGCTGGAATGGTCCAGTCTGCTCCTGGATAGCTGAACCAGCGGTCGTACCGTTCGCCTAAGGTACCACCGGGGGCACCTAGGTCGAAGCCCGAACCTCAGAGAACAGGTTAGGCATTGGGTTTGGGACTGTTACAAGCGAGGGTGCTTACACCGGAGTTGGTCAAGAAGCCATGGCCATAATAGCCTCAATAAGAGTTTGCAAAGCTGCCAGGATCTCCCTCTGCGTATCTTGGAGTCACTAAACTGTCTCAAACACAACATTGTGGTCATGGTCTTCCACATGTGTTGTTTCGTCGTTGGAAGAGCCTTGCTACTGTGGGGGTTACTGAACTTCATTTTCTGTCATCTTTTCCAGCGAAGTGTGTAAGCCACTGCAGGTATGAACCATCAACAAAGTAGCCTCCCCAATAGAGTCGTCAGAAATATAGGGGGTTCAAGGTTAGAGAGGTGATTAGAGAGGCAAAACTATGTTAATGGTCCAATAGTGGTGGAGTGGCTGAAGAATGAGTAGCAGCAACTATCTGGGAGTTAGAGAGTGTGTAGCTGGGTTAGGGTGAAGCAAATGGCTCAAGAAGAAGACAATGACAGCGCCAAAATGGGCAACATCTCCCCCAAATCCCAAAAAATTCCTTTCCATGAACCTTGGGAAATGGGTCCTATTTATAAACTTTTCCTTGGTGCCAAGAGGACACCAAGTGGCCAAATAAAGAGAAGACACGTGTCCCAAAGGATCACATGGAATATTCAGCCTTGAGCCACTAGGCTGAAAGTGCCACGTGTCCCTCTGCATATACTGTGTACTATATGTTTGTCTCTGCAACTACCTCTTTGAGCCTCAGCAAGTATAGTTGCGACAGAGTGTTTGGCACTGCAACTCCCTTTTGAGCCTCAGCAAGGACAATTGTAGCGGGAGTGTTCGCCTCTGCACTTACTTTCTCAGCTTGAACCTCAGCAAGTGCAGTTGCAGCGGTGAACCTTGCCGCTGCGCTTACCTTCTCAGTTCTATTTGGCCAGTACATGCATTCTCAGGACTCCATTAGTCTGCTATCGACTACATTTGTGTTCACCTCAGCAAAGCCTCCACCCTTAGCCACCTAACCACAAACTCCCCAATTTCCCAGGGCGAAGGCCACAGCCAAGCCTGCTACCAGCCATGTTGTGCCTTAGTACCAAGCCCAAGGGAGCTTCCTTAGTCCTGCCTGTGCGACTAAGGCTGGTATATGACCTAGGTAATGGAAAGAGAGTCCCTTATGTTCGGGATACCCTCCTCCTATCTTCGCGAGATCACCGCGATAAACTGGTATCTATGGGCCTGCTATCAACTCCAATCAGTAAGTCTTGGGGCCTGCTATCGGCGCCAAGTTATATAAACTTTGGGACAGAGGGGAGGGCCTGCTATCAACCCTGGGCTAGTAATGCCTTGGGCCCTGCTATCAGTGCCAGGCATTAGCCTCTAGTTGCAGAGGGAAGCCTCTCTCAAAGGCTGCTATCACCTTGGCAGAGTATCCCCTCTACAACTTAGTTACTGTGATAGTCATTTCTCGCGGCAAGTTCAGGCGGTAGGACTGAAGATATTAGAGATGGTGGCACTAACAAAATGCCTCTACAACTTGGGCACTACAAGTATCGCCTCTGCAACTTAGTTGCTTCGGTTTTCTCCTCTCCTCAGCAACTCCAGATGGTTGTGGCACCGACATTACTTGGAATAGCGGCAGTACTGAAGATACTTAGAATGGCGGCGCTGAGACAAAGTGCCTCAGCAACTTCCCGCTACACATGTTCCCTCCGCAACTTCACCGCTACACATGTTGCCTCTACAACTTGACTTGGGTATTTTTCTTCATGGAGTTCATTTGGAGCCCTGATGGGTCAGACCTACTTCGGCCCACTATTGGCCCACTTCCCTTGGGCTTTAGTCTATGCTTCTTTTCCATTCATGTTCACCTTTTTGGGGCGACCTTAGTGCTTAGACTCATACTTAGTTTGGGGTTTAATTTTTGACCCTCTACACACATCATTGATCCAAAATAATGTCATTATATCATTAATATTATTTCCTTTTTCACATGCCAGTTAATAACCGCTTCACCAATTAAAGCCTAATAAATATAAAACCATGACATGTTACCCTTTGACAACTTAAAACGACACTGTGACTCACAACAAACTCAGCAAAAATTAACACCTACTCTTCTCTCTGCCTTTTCTTCTTTCCGCAAAGCGAAGCAAGACATAGCAAAAGAGCATTCTCAAAAGCTAATTCAAATCCAAATTCTCACTTTGTTTCTTCAAATTCTTCAATTTGTTCATAATCAAACCCTGAATTCCCCAAAAATCGATTCACATTGTGTGATCGATGAGCCTCAATGGGATGTACGCAATCGAAGATCAAGAACGAAGAGATAGTTAATCGATGCAAGAATCGAAACCCATTCATGAAAGACGCCGTAACGGCACGGAATGCTTTCGCGGCGGCACATTCCAGAACACTGGCGCCGCCCTTAGTGATTACGCTGTCGGCAAGGTCCGACACCTCCACATCTTCTCTTCCTCCGCCGGCGCCGCCTCCACAACCCTGCTTTCCTCCATCACCCAATCTCACTACGAAGCCTTCCGCCCCCCTCCTTCTCTCCCTAACTATCCCCCCTCTCCTCTCCATTGCGCTGCCATTATGCTTGAAATTTCTGTTCACAAGTCCAATTTGAAGCGCTCTAATCCGATAATTGAGGAAGAGAACGAAAAGGAAATCGAGAATGAAAGTCACAGCTTGAAACACCGGAGCTCTCGAAGCTCCGGCGGCAGCGAAGGTGGGGGTGGGAGTATGAGTGGTGCTTCTGATCAAAATGTCGAAGATGAGGGTTTACCAGCGCTGCCGTCTCCGCCGCAGGCTGATCGGGCTCCGCCGCCTCCTCCACTGTTGCCGCCAAAATCCAAAAACGTTGGTTGGGATTTTTTTCTTTGCTCCCATGGAGAACATGCCGGCGCCGAGCTTGGCTGAAGTTAATGATGATAAGGTTGAGAGAGAGAGATTGAGAGAAAAGACCTTCCCTGGTGGTTTCATTTACAAATTGAATGGTTTCATCCAGTGTACGCAAGGCACGCTTGGATTTCCGTCTAAAAAGTCAACGGCAGTTAACTATTGGACCATATAGAGCCAAAAACCAAACTGTAGGGGCAAAGTTGATACAATTAGAAATATAGGGACCAAAATGAAACCACAGATAAACTATAGGGACCATTATTGTAATTTGCCCATATAATTATGTCAAACTTATGATATTTACTATATTTTCTATAAATTTTGGGAAAGGTAGGTGTAATTTACCTTAAAAATTTTAATGTAAAATTTTAAAAGGTTTCAATTATTATTATTTTATTTTATTTTATTTTATTTTTTTGGGCTTAAACTCAAATAGATTTGAATTACTCTTAACTTCGACAAAAATAAAATAAAATAAAAGTGAAAAACGTTTTTGGTCATTTTTGTTTTCATAATAATTGAATCCAATCCCATGCCTCACGCGTGAATATGTGCTGCAAAAACAAACAGGGTATGTCTCCTCTAGAAAACATTTATTGCCAGAATGTTGATGGCGACACATCATTCTTACTTAAAAACGACTACCAATTTTGTCATTCATGATTCATGAAAACCCTATGAGATTATATATATATTTGTTGACGGTAACAATTGTAGCTAAAAAACATCTCTGAATCATTTCTTAGTTTTTATTTTGCAGCTGATAATCTTAATCACTTTGCTTGGTTTGAGTTTTCTAAAAATATTTTTCAGAAAATTCTACTTTTTTATTTTCCATATTTTTTTGTTTTTATTAAATTTTTTTAATATTTTAAATAATTTTTTTAATTTTTAGACACATCTAACATAAATACACTTAAAAAGTATAATTTTTGTGAAAAAAATCTTTAAAAAATTTACTAAATATCAAAAATACAAAAAAAAAAATGAAAATTTAGTAAATTTTCTATATTTTTGTGTATTTATTAAAATTTTAAAATATTTTTTCACAAATATTTTACTTTTTAGACACATTTAAGTAAGATGCATCTAAAAAAGAAAAAAAATGCTTAAAATTTTAAAAATGTTCACCAAAAACAAAACAAAAAATACGAAAAATAAAAAACTCAATTTTCAAAAAACTTAATTCAAAAAATTTAAACCAAACACACTAAATAATGTTATTCTCAAATCTTGTTTTCATGCCTTAATAGTAATATAGCTACCATGCTAGTATTATGATTCTGCTTCGTAAAGTCGGAATATAAGAGGTTTCATTTTGTGAATGCAAGCCTTTTTGCTATGAATTACAGGATTCTGTGAATGCAAGACTTTTTGTGAATGCAAGCCTTTTTGCTACACTTTTCTTGCAAAGTCGGAATATAAGAGGTTTCATCTGGGAAACTTTTCCTTCAATTGAACTGTCCCAGATTATACTATGAATTACAGGATTCTACATGGGTTGATTTGTTTTAAATGATTCACATGTGGTTGTGGTTGTGGCAGTGGTAGATATCTTGGATATTTTGGTTTTATGATAGAGCTATTTTGGCACATTTGAAGGGACCGATGTGAACAAGTGATGGAAGAGTCTAGCCAAATCCACATGCATATGCTCAATGATTATTACTACAAGAAGATAGGACTGAATTAATAGGGACTGCCTTCCATGCTTGGTCACTTAGAGAGATAAAAAGAATGTGCTAAATTTTAAGAGCACAGAAATCGAAAACAGAATTATATAATAAAAATAAATAAATAAATAATATTTTTATAAGTGAAATTAATTTCTAAAAAATTATATCTATTAATATATTTTCTGTATCTGAATATGTGTTTGATTTCTATATTTTTTTCGATTTAGTGTCTTCATTTAAACACATCACTGCAATTTTGGGGGTCCTGGGGGATCACGGTGCACTACAAGAAAATGTCTTATAAAACATGGAATTTTTTGCGACGGCGCATTTTCTGTCGCAAAAAATGATCTTTTGCGACGGTAGTTATCCCATCGCTAATAAACATACACAAAAAGGTTGATAAATACGGAAGTATTCGTGACGCCTTTGTGTACCGTCGCAAAAATAATTTTTTTGAGACAGTAGAAATTTGCTGTCACAAATAGTGGACAATTTGCGACGACAAATGTCCATCGCAAAAAAGCCATTAGTAAAACGGCGTCGTTTTACCTATTTTTATTTATCTTTTGTGATGGTTAAAATATACCATCGCAAAAAGTAATAAAAAGATTTTGTCCTGCTTCTTCCATTGTTTGGCGCTCGATCATTTTGATCCAAAATCCCTAAATCTTTGAAACAACATCTTTTTTCCCCAAAATCCCCAAACAAGCAACGACGGCGAGCGATGGTGTGGCAACGACAGTTTACAGCTAGCGGTGGTGTGGCGACGACAGTTTACGCATGTATGCTCTCTCTCTCTCTCTCTCTCTCTCTCTCTCTCTCTCTATATATATATATATATATGTATTATATATGTATCATCATCGAGTCCTGCAATGAAATCAAACTCCGATCAAACCTTCGCCGCAAACTTCCTCTCTCACTGCTCTCTCATTCTCCGCTTACCCGAACGCCGTTTGGCTTCTCTCTCTTTTCAATCCACCAATCATGCTTCATCTTACCCCTCCATTCCCTCTCATTTCACTTCCACCGTCAAATCTATGTCCCCTTCAATTCACTCAAACCTCACTCAACGTCACATCCTAGTCCTCAATGTCATCGCTTGTGCAGTACTCTCTCTCTCTCTCTCTCTCTCTCTCTCTCTCTCTCTCTCTCTCTATGTGTGTGTTTAATTTAAGAAAATGAATACTTGAAGACTCAGTGAGTTTGCTTATTTTTACAGGTAGCAATTTTTGCAACTTGGCTCTTTTGCTCTGCAATACCAACTTTATTGGTTTGTAACCTTTAATTCCTGCCTCTACTATATCCTAGTTTTCTTTAACAATATCACTAATCAATTGTATTTGAAATTTGGGAGAAATTGAAGCTGAGGCTATTCAAATTGGCCATTCCTTTGGCAACATGCTATTTTTTTTTTTTGTTTAAATATATTTGTTTCACAGTTTTTATGCAATTAATGTTGCTATTATGTGATCTACTCAAGGCTTTCAAGAGAGCAGCCGAGTCACTAGAGAAGCTGTTAGATGTCACACGTGAAGAGCCAAAAGAGTGGAAGAGAGAGGGATGGGTGTGAGGGGATGGGGATCATCTGAGATGAAAGTCGTGAGGGAGATAGAGGAGGCTTGATGGTGGGATATAGTGATGTTTATTTTAAGGATATATTGTGTGATGTCCTTCTAGTGAATTCTGTGAAAGTGAGATCAATGGTGTGAGATAGTGAGATCAACGCTTTGAATTATTATGTGATGGCCTTCTGATCACTTTTTAAATTAGTTGACTTTTTAAAAAATTAATACTAAACAATGCCTAAGAATATGTAGCGTATATATACTTTCTTAGTGCAAGATTTTCAGTATGATGGCCTTCTAATCACTTTTTAAATTAGTTGACTTTTTAAAAAATTAATACTAAACAATGCCTAAGAATATGTAGTGTATATATACTTTCTTAGTGCAAGATTTTCAGTATGATGGCCTTCTGATCACTGGGTTAGGGTTTCTTTCTAATCAAAAAGAGAGAGACAAATTTTCAGTATTTCACCTACTTTTGATGAGATTGGTGTTCTAATGTATTATGATCTTTTTTAAAGATCATGAAACCACTAGTTGATTGGAGTCTTGAAAGGTATCAATCACATCCAAACTCTGACATTAACTGGTGATACATACTTTCTTAGTGCAAGATTTATGACTTAACATGTAATCATCTTACTTAATATGTAAGATTTGGTGCTAGATCTCTTATTAAAGCAACAGAAAATTAAAAAACGATGATGTGACAAAGAAGTTGACATTAATAGGCAAATTAGAGAAAAAACAACCGTAAAGGTCATTGACTAATGGATACCATTAATGCATTAGTGCATGACCACATGTATTAGATGGGGAGGTAAAAGTTTAACAAGCACAAACATTTAGAACTAAGTGTCTTACATGTCAAAACTTGTATTTTGTAGATCTAAATGTCTTACTCAAAAGTTTTTTAAACTTAAGGAGTCTGAACGAATATGATCTTCATATTCCGTCTCAAATCAATTCATTTTAGATCCTTAAAATTTAATGGATAGCTAAATTCATTGCTAAGGAATGGAAGTGTACTACTTGTTTTGAGAGATGAGGGTGTAATTATTTTTGTTTGCATTTTTTTTTCCTCGCTCTTAAAGCCTATAATGTTCTGTGCACCTCTTGATGTTCTAGACATGTTGAATTAGTGATGGAATACTTGGTATTTTGCAGCATTTTTATGTCCCACGTATTATTGTATAAGTATTTCATTTTTTATGTTTTCCCATCAAATCGGTAAATAACTAACTGGGATAAGACCACCTACCTATTTGAGAGAAATTGGACGGATAGGTATCATGGTGCATAAATACGTAAGTATTATATTTAGAGTTACTTTGATAAGATATTTTTGTAGATGTGTGCAGCAGCGATATTTGAGGGAAGTACAAATGATGGATAAAAGTTGGATTGATTTGCCAAATAGGATGTCGAGGGAATACATTAATGAGATTGATGAATTCCTTGCGTTTGCCTACACTAATAGGGTTGAAAGTTCTATGATCAGTTGTCCGTGTAGGAAGTGTGAGAATCGATACCATCTTGTACGAGAGGGTGTACGAGAGCATCTGATTTTGAATGATTTTTTTAAAAAGTACAAACATTGGATTAATCATGGGGAATCTTACGTATCTCTGCATGGTAATCGAGAGAATGAAACATTGGCTAATTTAGACATTGGGGATGATATGGTTGAAATGATACATGGGGATATGGAAAATTCACATGCCGGTACAAGTGTTGAGGGTAATGAACCACAGGGGCCTGATCCCCATACATCTGAACCCCAGCTCGGTCCAAATGCAGAGACTGCAAAGTATTTCAAACTTCTTCAAGATGCACAAAGTGAATTGTATCCGGGTTGTCAGAAATTCACATCTTTGTCATTTATTGTTCGACTTCTACATTTGAAGGTGCTTAATCAATGGACAGACAAGTCTGTTGACATGTTGCTTGAGTTATTGAATAAGGCATTCCCGTTGGGTGTGAAACTCCTGGACTCATATTATAAAGCTCAAAAGGTCACAACAGATTTGGGCTTCACATATGAGACGTGGGATACATGTCCCAACAGTTGCATGTTGTTTCGAAACGAGGACGCCAATCTTGATAAATGTGTCATATGCAACAGTTCTAGATAGAAATCAAATGGTGATGGTAGTTCAAATGGTCTTAACAAAGGTGGCAAACAAATAGCTGCAAAACAAATGAGGTATTTTCCTTTAAAGCCAAGGTTGCAAAGGTTGTTTATGTCATCCAAGACAACCAAGTTAATGAGATGGCACGCAGAGGAAAGAACTGATGACGGTGTCTTTAGGCATCCTGCTGACTCCCTTGCATGGAAAAATTTTGACCGTCGGAATATTAACTTTAGTAATGATTGTTGAAGTGTAAGGCTTGGCTTAACATCTAATGGTTTTAACCCATTCAGGACGATGAACATAGTTCATAGCACTTGGCATGTTGTGCTCATTCCATACAACTTGCCGCCATGGATGTGCATGAAGCAACCATTTCTAATTTTATATGTGCTTATTGACGGCCCGAAAGGACCTAGTGACAAGATTGATGTGTATACGCAACCGTTGATTGAGGAGTTGAAAGAACTATGGAATGACGGTGTCTCCACATTTGATGTATCAACAAATCAAATGTTTCAAATGCATGCAGCTTTACTGTGGACAATTAGTGATTTTCCTGCATATGCAAACCTGTCAGGATGGAGCACTAAAGGCGAATATGCATGTCCTTGTTGCAATAAGGAAACTACATCGTGTTGGTTGAAGCATAGTAGGAAACAATCATGCTTGGGTCATCACAGATTTTTACCTAGTGGCCATAAATTCTGAAAGGATAAAGTATCATTTGATGGTAGTCGGGAAGTCAAACTCAAACCAAAATTGTTGTCTGGAACTGAGATGTTGCTACAATTAGAATCTGAGGGTATTTTAACCCAATACAAGAGGGATGACCTTAAAGAGAGGCATAAGAGACAAGTAGTGAAGCTGGACATCGCACCTATAGCTGAAAGAAAAAGAGTATCTTTTATAAACTGCCATATTGGGAGCACAATCTAATAAGACACAACATCGATGTGATGCATATAGAGAAGAATGTTTGTGACAATATGTTGTGGACAATATTAGGGGTTGTAGGAAAATCGAAGGATGGTGTTAATACTCGACGTGATTTACAAGATATGAATATTACAAAACCCCTACATTTGCAGTTAAGAGGGTCGAATAAAGCTTATTTACCACCAGCACAATTCACAATGGCCAATGATGAGAAAGATTTGTTCTTGAAAGTGTTGAAGGAAGTAAGAGTTCCCGACGGGTATTCATCCAATATATCACGTCGTGTGCGCTCACATGATAGAAGTATTGGGGGTCTTAAGAGCCACGATAGTCATATTCTGATGCAACAACTTATTCCATTGGCTATTCAAAGATTGTTACCGAAAAATGTAATTGAACCCTTGATTGAATTGAGCAACTTCTTTAGACAATTGTGTTCCAAAGTGAATCGTGTGACGAATTTGCAATATATTCAAGATCGTATCACCGTAACACTTTGTCATCTAGAGAAAATATTTCCTCCGACGTTTTTTGATATAATGGAGCACTTGCCTATACATCTAGCTGACGAAACTTTATTGGCTGGAGCGATTCAGTTTCGATGGATGTATCCAATTGAGAGGTATCTTCTTACTTTGAAGCAATATGTGCGTAATAGAGCTCATCTTGAAGTTTCAATTGCGAAAGGATATCTTATGGAAGAGTGCATGAATTTTTTTTCACAATATCTCAATGATGTGGAAACCAAATCTAATCGACCCGTGAGGAACTATAGTGGTGATGATAATCTGGGTCATGCTGTTGGTGAAAACACAAGCTTTTATCTTGATAATACTTATTGGGTACAAGCTCATCGGTATATCTTATTCAATACAAGCGCGGTTTAACCATTCATAAAGTAGGTTATGTCACTTACTCAATATTTTATTATGTTTTATTGAATTTTGAACCATATTTTTTGTATTGATAAATTTTCAATTTACACAGCAAACACCTTGAAGTACTTAAGCTCAAAATGCCTCGTGTCGACGATCATCAGCTTCGACGTAAACATTTTGAAACTTTTCACATTTGGTTCAAGGAACATGTATTTATTTAAGTCTACAGATTCTAGTTACCTAAGTCGAACTACATTTTAAATTTTACATTTTTGTTTTAAATAGGTCCAAACTTTACGAAGGACTACTAATGTCAAATTTTCTGAAGAGATTATTCTATTGGCAAACGGTCCTCATAACCTGGCAAGGAGGTTCAAGGGATATATAATGAATGGGTTTCGGTATCAAGTAAAGGCCATGGATGACCGTTGACCACACAAAATTGTGGTGTAGCTTTGAAGGCAGATACCATAAGTTATGTTAGTCGGAAAGACAAGAATCCTCGTGTGGGGTCTGTGTACTATTATGGACAATGGACAGATATTGTTGAGATTCGATATTCCAATGAGAAGAAACATGTGTTGTTTAAGTGTGATTGGATTGACAACATTCACGGAAAGAAAGAAGATGTATTCAATTTCACGTTGGTCAACTTCAATCATTTGTTGTACCGAAATGATTGAATTACCAATGAACCTTTCATCTTAGCATCCCAAACAAAGCAACTTTGGTATGTTGCAGACCCGTTAGAACCAAACTGGCAAGTGGTGGTGAAGATGTCTCAAAGAGGTTTATTTGATATGAGTTCGACTGATCCACAAATCGAGCCATATATGAGCCGACAATTGGAAGAAAATATAATGCTTTGTGATGAAGAAGTTGGTTGGGTGAGGGAAGCCACAGAAGGGGAAATAGTTGATGTTCAAATAGACTGATATTTAATCAACATTAATAATTGAATTAAGGCCAAGTTTGTAGTTAATCATCAGTTTCTTAATGTCATATTAGTTCAATTAATGTCATATTATAGTTGATTCAAAACTATTCTTTATGTTTCTAATGTCAATTAATGTTATATTGCTTGCAGATTATTACGAGAAGGAAGAGGAAGCCTGATCATCCCCTGCGCATGATGTCCGATGTGGTACATAACAGGACATCAGTAGCACCACCATCAGAGGAGGCATCACATCGACCACCATCGGAGGGGCCATTAGTGCCACCACTATCTGACCAGCCATTACAGCGACCACTATTATTGGCACCACTATTAGAAGAGGCATCCCAGCGACCACCATCAGAGACGCCATTAGTGCCACCGCATCGACAACCATCAGTGGCACCACAGCAACTATCATCCCGACTAGAGTCATCATCTTATGAGCCATCCGCAGGTATATAAATTTGCTTTGATTTGTATGAAAATTATTTAAATATACATTTATTTATTCTCATTATATATAACTTTTTTATTCTCATTGTATTTTCCAGACCATTCGACTTCTTCACAGCCCACCTCAGGTTTAACAATTCGATTTGTATTGACATTATTTAAATTTACATTTGTTTATTATCATTGCATATTGTTTATTGTTATTGTATCTCGCAGGTCATGTTAGTTCTTCATCAACCTCGACTAGGCGTGGTAGAGGACGTGCCAAGGGCATTAAGGAGTGGGGTACTGGTACAAAGTTGGACATACAATTTGATGAAAATTACTGCCCAATAGGGGATAACGTGTCTCTAAGTTAACTACTTAACTTGGCATTATTGTGCGAAATGGTAACACTATTCCTCTTACTTTTCTTGACTGAAACACTGTGCCTGATGATATTCTTGATGCTATCTGGAAGGATGTAAAGGTAAAAGTATATTTTTGTTCAAAAATTCAAATTCCAAAATTGTGTTATTATTATTTAAACTTTGAAATTGTGTTTTATAGAACAATTTGAATATATGTCCAGACGAGTATAAGCCAATCTGCATGAAAACCTGCAATAGCATATGGAAGGATCACAAGAATAAGATTAAGACTAAGTATTTCAAGCCTAGAAGTTCTTATCCTGATCTGAAGAATGATGTTTCTTTGCACATTGTGCCAAACCAGTGGGAAGAACTTGTGGATTATTGGTGTACTTCCGATGCTGAGGTATACAAATAAGTTATATGTGTGATATTTAAACATACAAATCATATTTATATACGTACATTTGTTGAACCTGTTATAGAAAATTACAACTAGGAACACTAAAAATCGGCGAGCTCACGGCATAGCTCATACTACAGGGCGTACTACTTTCACTCAGATACTGCATGGGGTTTATATTTTATTGTTTTATTTTTGTACATAAATAAACATTGTATATTTGCAAATTATTTGGATTCTAATTTTCATATTTCTAAAAATATCTAGATGACCAATAAAGGGGAGTCTACTGATAAGATGAATGTTTGGCTTATGACACGTAGAGCAGATGACCCTGAGGTTATCCAGACCGTCGTAGTTTCCAAACACCTAACATTGTATTTAAAGTTTATTTTTTATTTTTTGTGTGTCAACCATCTTAATTTGGCATATACTTGTATGTCTTATTCAATACAGGATGAGTTTAATCGTGAACTCTCCATGCTACCTGAGGATTGTCAGACTTTGGAAGCTAGGAATCCCATTTTCCATGAGTTGATAGGTCATGACGGACATGAATATTATCGCACATACGGGAGAACTGTGCCTCGGAGAGCGGTGTATAAAGATAGTTGTAACGACCCAGAACCGTATACCATGATTACCAGTAATTAATTATGTGTTAGTATGATTTAATTGAAGATTATCTGTTGAACTTAGAAAATACCTGTTGAGATTACGACTTCGGGACTGAAATTGATGACCGTAATGGGTTCAGAAAACGAAATTGAGCACGCCTATGTGATACCGGGAATTTTTAGAGCCATTTGGGAAAATAAATTGAGAACTGAATTTCGTCTGATTTGTTAGGCCATGTTTGGCTCAAAGTTTGGCACAATTGTTTATAAATGATATATAGATAAGTATAAGGGCCTTTATTGACTCTTTGACTCAAAAAGCAAAAGAGAAGAAAAAAATCTGGAAAGGAGAGAGAGAGAGAATTCGTGAGAAAGGGGAAGAAGAGGAGGAAAGAGAGAGTCAAGCTAAATCTTCTACAATTAAGTGATTAAGGTAAGGATTCCTCTCTAATTTCCTGAAATAAGGTTGATACATCAATGATCTCGTGTTAAATAAGAGGATTGAAAGGGGAAATATGTTTAATTTGAGCATCCATGGCATGAATAGATGATTTATGGTTATATTTGTCATATTTTGAAGAAGAACCTCCATGGATTTAAGAATGAAGCTTTTATGCTCAAGTTTATGATTTTCTATTTTACTCCAAGATTTGAACTTCTATTGTTCCATATGGGTTTTGATTTGAAGTTTTGATGTTGATTTAAGATGGGTTTTAAGTGTTTTGGGTCTTGGATTTCATAAATGTGGAAAGTGATTTTGTAAAGAGGAGAATGAAGCTTGGAAGAAGAACCAGAAATTTGGATTTTTGCTCTGTACGCTCGAGCGGAGGGAAGCCCGCTCGAGCGGTGAAAACAGCCTCCCAGCAGTTTTGGGACTTTTTACAGTACGCTCAAGCGGCCAAAGTGGCGCTCGAGCGGGACGGCCTTTTTCAAGAAAACTTTGGGGAAGTTGCAGACTTGATTTTAACATGTTAATTGCATCATTTATCATCTTATGAACATGAAATGAGTATGAATCAAAGTAAAGAAAGATTAGAATGAACATGAAATGAAGTAAAGGAAAGAATAAAGTGCATGAATTACAGGATTTAATGATAATGTGTATTGAGAAATGTGTGATATGTTGATATTTGCAGGTCAAGATTTGAAGACCGTGCATTCGGTTTCGGAAACCCTCTGTGAGTAACATTTCTGTAAAGATATGTTATTATGAACTATGTTTTAAATGTATTACGTTATGCTATGCTTTGAAATGAGAATGTTTTCCGTGAATGAATGTCCTGATTTGCGAATCTAGTATGGCATCCATAGATAGTTGGGTCATGGGGGCGGGAACATGCAGGCCCATGCGTCATGAGTCATGGGGAACGGCATGGAAGGACAAGCCCATGACTAGTTACGAGATCTCGTAGACTGTTGACTGATAGACTGTTATGAAGGTTCTGTGGAGTATGCCATTACGTATGTTCTTATGATGACTGATGACTGATATATGTTTATGATTGATTTATTGTGGATTTATGAAAATGTCGGACTTCGTTCACTAACCTCTTTACTGTTATGTTACTTGCTGAGCTCTAGCTCATTGTTTGTAATTATGTATTATAGGTGAGCATTCTGGAAGTCAAGCCTAGGCGGGTTCTCGAGCTGAGCCGCTGTTTTGAAGCCTAACAAGTGTTTTGTGTGCTCCGAGCCGGGGCTAGGCCTGGAAGGCCGTTTTGTGAGCTTTGTCTTGTTGTATCTGTGGCTTTTGCCTATGTGTTGTATATGATCTTTTATTGTATGTGATGTAATGTAGTGGGTAAATTAACATTTTTGGCATGTAATGTATGTTCATATAAATGCACAGCTCTTTGGACTATTAGTGGTTATTATTTTCGCTTCCGCGAGCCCTTTTATTCATGTTTTGTATAGCAAGGCCTGTGGTAATCTAGGATTACTGGCCGGTCTCGTTGCCAAACTTCTAGGGGCGAGTTTGGGGCGTGACAATAGTGCTGGGCCATCACAATCAACACCCCAGCCATCGACTATTGTTCAGATCACCCAATAGGTTTGTGCGGAGCTAAGGGATGAGTTGAGGAAGGAGCTGAGGAGGAGATGCGAGTAGAGTTCTCTACACATTTATAGTAGATGAGAGCTGAGATGATGGCCATTGTGTCACAGGGGGGCGAGTGTGGATCCCAGCAGACAGGTTTGATATAAATTAAATTGTTTGATAGTTAAATTTTCACACAACATATATGTACATATGTATAATAAAATTCAAATATGATTAACACATTATGTGTTGACTATCATAGGTTCCTGATGCATCGAGTGGCCACCGGGCATTTAGGGAATCTGCAGGAGATGAGAATCCATATACACCACCACCAGAAGATCAAGTATAAAATGTATCTTTGCATTCTAAGCTAAGAATAATCATAAATTAACTGTACACAGCCCAAAAGGATAAAGGTTAGGTACGAAACTTGGCACACACGACCACCTAGGCAAGAGAGACTTGTAGGAGAAAACGGGACTCCAATCGAATTCCCGATTTGGGAGTTAGAGCCGAATTTCGGTCTAGGCAAACTAGTTCATTAAGAAATTTGAATTCGATGTGTTGATGTCCCAAAATCGCCAAATGGCGTCAGTTTAGCACGAAACTTGGCACACACGACCGCCTAGGCACGAGAGACTTGTGGGAGAAGACGGGACTCCAATCGGGTTCCCGATTTGGGAGTTAGAGTCGGATTTCACTCTAGGCAAACTAGTTCATTAAGAAATTTGAATTCGAGGCGTTGACGCCCCAAAATCACCAAATGGGGTCGGATTAGCACGAAACTTGGCACACATGACCACCTAGGCACGAGAGACTTGTGGGAGAAAACGGGACTCCAATTGGGTTCCCGATTTGAGAGTTAGAGCCGGATTTTGATCTAGGCAAACTAGTTCATTAAGAAATTTGAATTCGAGATGTTGACACCCCAAAATCTCCAAACGGTGTCGGATTAGCACGAAACTTGGCACACAGGACCACCTAGGCACGAGAGACTTGTGGGAGAAGACGGGACTCCAATCGGGTTCCCGGTTTGGGAGTTAGAGCCGGATTTCACTCTAGGCAAACTAGTTCATTAAGAAATTTGAATTCGAGACGTTGACGCCCCAAAATTACCAAACGGGGTCGAATTAGCACGAAACTTGGTACACATGACCACCTAGGCATGACAGACTTGTGGGGGAAGACGAGCTCCAATCGGGTTCCCAGTTTGGGAGTTAGAGTCGGATTCCACTCTAGGCAAACTAGTTCCTTAAGAAACGTGAATTCGATGTGCTGACGCCCCAAAATCTCCAAACGGCATCAGATTAGTATGAAACTCTGCACACACAACCGCCTAGGCATGAGAGACTTGTGGGAGAAGACAGGACTCCAATTGGGTTCCCGGTTTGAGAGTTAGAGCCGAATTTCACTCTAGGCAAACTAGTTCCTTAAGAAATTTGAATTCGAGGTGTGGACGCTCCAAAATCACCAAACGACATTGGTTTAGCACAAAACTTGTCACACACAACCGTCTAGGCACGAGAGACTTGTGAGAGAAGACGGGACTCGAGTCAGGTTCCCGGTTTGGGAGTTAGAGCTGGATTTCACTCTAGGCAAACTAGTTCATTAAAAAACTTGAATTCGAAGTGTTAACGCCCCAAAATCACCAAACGGGGTCGGATTAGCACGAAACTTGGCACACACGATCACCCAGGCACAAGAGACTTGTGGGGAAAGACAAGACTCCAATTGGGTTCCCAGTTTAGGAGTTAAAGCCAGATTTTACTCTAGGCAAACTAGTTCCTTAAGAAACTTGAATTCGAGGTGTTGATTCCCCAAAATCACCAAATGGCATCGGTTTAACACGAAACTTGTCACACACGACCGCCTAGGCATGAGAGACTTGTGGGAGAAGACGGGACTCCAATCGGGTTCCCGATTTGGGAGTTAGAGCCGGATTTCACTCTAGGCAAACTAGTTCATTAAAAAACTTGAATTCGAGATGTTAACGCCCCAAAATCACCAAACAAGGTCGAATTAGCATGAAACTTGACACACACGACCGCCTAGACACGAGGACCTATGGGAGAAGACGGGACTCCAATCGAGTTCCCAGTTTTAGAGTTAGAGCTGGATTTCACTCTAGGCAAACTAGTTCCTTAAGAAACTTGAATTCGAGATGTTGACGCCCAAAAATCACCAAACGGCATCAGTTTAGCACAAAACTTGTCACACACGACCGCCTAGGCACGTAAGACTTGTGGGAGAAGACGGAATTCCAATCGGGTTCTCGGTTTGAGAGTTAAAGCCGAATTTCGGTCTAGGCAAACTAGTTCATTAAGAAATTTGAATTCAAGGTGTTGACGCCCCAAAATCACCAAACGGCGTCGGTTTAGCACAAAACTTGGCACACACGACCGCCTAGGCATGAGAGACTTGTGAGAGAAGATAGGACTCCAATCGGGTTCCCGGTTTGGGAGTTAAAGCCGGATTTCACTCTAGAGAAACTAGTTCCTTAAGAAACTTGAATTCAAGGTGTTGACGCCCCAAAATCACCAAACGGGATCGGATTAACACGAAACTTGGCACACACGACCGCCTAGGCACGAGAGACTTGTGGGAGAAAACAGGGCTCGAATCAGGTTCCCGGTTTGGGAGTTAGAGCCGGATTTCAGTTTAGGGAAACTAGTTCCTTAAGAAATTTAAATTCAAGGTGTTGACGCCCCAAAATCACCAAACAGCGTTGGTTTAGCACGAAACTTGGCATACACGACCACCTAGGCATGAAAGACTTATAGGAGAAAACGAGACCCCAAACGGGTTCCCGATTTGGGAGTTAGAGCCGAATTTCTGTCTAGCCAAAATTACTTACTTAATTATCTTTGTAATTATATAGTAGTTAATTTTTTTATGTTTTTTTGTAATTAAAATATTAACACATAATTATATTGTCATTAATTATTGTCATTTTTTGTTTTTAGATATTTCCCGAGTAGCAGTTTGCTTCTTGTGAAATGCAGGCGTGTGAAGATTGCAATTAACTTTTGTTTTTGTTACCCACGGAATAATCATGAGGGAAACTTTTGTTTTTGATTTACGTTATTTTGAATTGTGAATAATATTATATATTTAAACGTTGTATATGTATTATGCAATATTATGTAGTGGGATAATTTTGCTAATGTGTTGTTATGAATGTAAGAATATTTTTATTATGGATAAATTGTTATTTTTATACTGAAATTTTTATATTATTATGTAATTATTGGTTTCTTTTTCAGTTATTTTTCATTTAATACAGGTAATTTTCATATTTTTAATAATTTTGTTGCAGATTTTTTTTTTTTTTTAAGGACGGCACCACATTTCCGTCACCAAAGATATTGGCAAAGTTGAAACAAAAACCTTTTGTGACGGTATTCTTTGTGGTCGCAAATAATCTTTTAGCGATGGCATGTTGTGCTGTCTCAAATAATTTTTTAGCGACGGCAGGTTTCCCGTCACAATAAAAACACTTTAGCAACAGCATTTTTTGCCGTCGCAAATAACACTTTTAGCGACGGCAACACAGTGTCGTCTCAAAAAATCTCATATTTTTACATATTAATGGCGACAGCAGAATTCCGTCGCAAAAAAGCAACTTTGCCGTCGAAAAAAAAAAGACGATGGCATTGTGCCGTTTTTAAAACATTTTAGCAACGTCCTTTGTTGTGACCCCTCACTTGCCGTCACTAAAAGTCAGTTGCCGTCGCAAAAAAAATTTTGAGGCGACATTTTGAGTATTTACAACGGTATTTTACCATCACAAAAAACCAAAATTTTTGTAGTGGTGGGTGTTATGGGCCTCAGAATTGCCATGCCAGTGTTGCCATTCAATTGTACTTGTCGTATTTGAAAAGAAATTTTAACTTTTTGTCAAACGTAGGAGTATGTTAGCAATCAATATTAAGCTTATTTATGTTGCCAAAAAAAATAATAAATAAAAAATAAAAAATCATGGTGATGGCCATGGTCAACAGACTAATGATGACCGGTTATCAATTATTAGCAATATTATCAGTTAATGTGAGTGGAGAGTGAATGATAAGTCCATTCAATGCCATGTTTGTTTAGAGGGTTATCAGATGGGATTACATTTTCTATAAAAAAATTATTCAAAAATTGAATTCCGAACTAATAATTTGTTTGTAGGTATCTTCTATGTTGAAGATAATTGATTCTCGAAGGAGGAGATGTAAAACGAGGGATTAAAGAGGTTTGGAATAGCACGTGAAAATATCAAAAATGGCCTCCATATGTGCTTTATATGTATAATTTATGTTTAGTGTTTCTCAACAAATAAAAATATGGGATAAAATAAGATTAAAAATATGGTACTCTAAAGACATCTGAAAAGTGCAGGATGCGAAAAAAAATTTCTAAATTTTTCTCTAAGGGAAAAGGAGATAGCAGTGGTTCCTCCACCTCTCTTATGTCTCTCTCTTCAATCCTCCAAATTTGGTCTTTAATTTAGATCTTATATCTACCTCACTAATCCGATCATTACAACCTTACCTTCCTCACCCCCATGCTCAAAACTTAATATCAGTTTTAAGTTCTTGTTATACTGGACGACCAAGGCCAATGTTAGATAACACGTGCGTTTCATACTGGACGACTACCTCAACCTCAATGTTCTATCTTGACCAGTAGAGATAGGGTCTTCAGATTTCAAATTGAAGGCCGTGGAGTAGTGGAGTTTGATATGAGTTCAGTGCCGACTTGGATTTGATTTTTTTTCTATTTGGTGTTTTCATTTTAGTTTGTTGATATAATAATCCTTCATGTGTAGAAGTTTGTTTTCCTTCCTTGTGGAGGCGTTTTCTCCTGCTCTATGGACGTTTTGATCCTTCCTTTTGTAAAGGTTGTTTATCTCTTTCTGAGATCTTGTAATACTACTATACTAAATTGATCCAATCTTTTATTGGTTTTGTAATAAAAAAATTTATTTCCGATCTTAATAACTACAATAGTCTTAGATAATCCAATCCAATGAAATGAATATGACAGAAAAGGTAATTCAGTACGAATATATTTTTGAATCCTAGATTTGTCTCCAAAACGACGAAAAAAATGAATAAAATATATATTAATTTTTGTCATATTTTTTGTTTCACTTTGTTTTCCTTTAACAAATATCCTCTTAAATTTAGGATAAATTGAATCACTGATCCCTCTAGTTTGATTGAAATTTTACTTTAATTTTTGTAATTATAATTTGATACTTACACCTTCAATTTTGTTATAAAGGGTTTATCCATCATGCGTTGTTAATAGTAATTTGAATGGAAAAAAAATATAAAAAATAAAAAATCACATACAAAACTACAGAGATCAAAGTAAAATTCAAAACAAATTATACAGATCACTGGTGTAATGAATATATTACACCAGAGGTCCATAATGTTTGGTTTAAATTTCACTTTAATCCCCATTTAATTTACAATGGTCTTTTCTGTTTTAAATTCTAACCACATTGCAACAAAATTAAAAATTAAAAATGTAAACACTAAATTGTTCAAATTAAAATTATAGAGACTAAAATTACACTTTACTTAAACTACAAGAACTAATAATATAAATTTTTTTTTAATTTAGGATTTGAACACAACCTAAAAGTTGAAGGCAATAACTAAAGACTGCAAAATATCACCCAATCTGCTAAAATCACACCAATCCGCACCAATTCACACCTATCAATCAGCTAATAGTGGATTAAACTTTAAAATTTATAATTCGCTTTCTCAACCACTCTGCTTCGCTCTAGTCACTACCAAAAAAAAAAAAAAAAAGCACTTTTGGCGACTAAATTTTTAGTCACCAAAAGTCCGTTTTTAGTCGTCGAAAGTCAAAATTTTACTTTCCCCGACAAAATTTTTTAGTCGCCACATTTGTCGCGTATACGTGGTCAGCGGAGGTATTGGTGACTAAAACTTTCTTAGTCGCCAAAATACAGGTCTTTAGCGACCAAAGTTTTAGTCGGCAATAGTGTTTTACACTTTTGAAAATCATACATTTACCGACTAATAATTTAGTCGCCAAAAGTCACTGAATCGCCGACTAAACCGTTTAGTCGCCAAAGGTGTTTCTGTCGAAAAAAAAAATACCCACTTTTTTGCTTTTTCTGAGTTTCGAACCGCCAACCGTCCCACATTTCAAACCTTTAGCAACACACTCCCTCCACTATGCCACTACAACATCACATAAATATATATGCAATATATATTATTTATATAGTATATTGACCGGTATTAATACAAAACAATATATATAAATATAATTATTTTTATTCAATATAATTTATGTAAAAAATAAATTATTTACTAAAAAAAAATTTATGCCACTTTTGGCGACTAAATTGAATTTTCAGTCACCAATTCTATAATTTTTGGCTACTAATTATTTTTTAGTCGCTAAAAAATTAAGTTCTGCCTAAAAATAAAGCAGTTTTGGCGGCTAAACCTGTTTTTAGTCGCCAAAAACATCCCCTTTTGGCTACTAAACTGAGTTTTAGTTGGCAATTGACTGTTTTTAGCTACTAATTTTTTTTTTGTAGCCAAAAAGCTTCACTTTCAACAACCAAACTGCTTTCAGTCGGCAAAACACCTATAATTGGCGACCAAATTATTTTTTAGTCGCCAAAACCATCCCTTTTGGCTACTAAATTATTTTAGTTGCAAAAAATCGTGACTTTTGGCTACTAAACAACCTTTAGTCGCTAAAACCCCTATATTCGGCGACTAAACTGCCTTTTAGTCGCTAAAACCCTTATATTTGGCGACTAAACTCTTTTAGTCGGCAAAAGTGATCAATTTTGGCGACTAATTCCATTTTAGTCGCCAATTCTACTACTTTCAGCGACGAAAAATGCAGTTTTAGTTGCGAAATCTGCTTTTTGTGGTAGTGAGTATATATATATATATTTAACTTCTAATGAAATATCAAATTAAAAATAAGCATGAGAGAGATCTAAAATGTAAAATATGTTACAAATTAGTAGTTATATATATGAAAAATATTATATAAATTAGTGTTATGTATTGTGCAAATGCTTGATAATTGTTTAAGAATATTCTTCAATCAACTAGTAAATTGAAAATGCTCCAAACTACCCACACCGAGATTTGATTATTTTTCTATCTACAATTCACGGATTAATTTATAATTTTACTCTCAAACCGTCCGAATTACAAACCATACACACCCTTATGAGGATGGGCATAAGCTCCCATCCATACTTGCATCTCTCCATACTCATTCACACTCTTCTTCTGGGTCCAAGTTCGGACTCATATCGATGATCTGAACCATGTACTTTGTAAGCTCCGTAATAAAGGTCATCCATGTAAAAAAATCAATTTTATCGGATATCTATAAACATAATGTTAGACTTATTTATTTTGATGATTTATTCAATCATGTTTTAATTTATTTGAAAGAGAAAAATAGAATCCAAAATTTATTTTGATGATTTATTTAATTATATTTTAAATCAAAATTTATTTTGATGATTTATTGAAAGAGAAAAATATAATCAAAATTTATTTTGTCCCATTATTTCTCACCTAAATATTTATCCTAAATGTTGTTAGAATGTATTTAATATTTGATTAAATCAAGAGTTCAAATAGCCCAAAATAAAGGTTCAAACAGCCCAGCACAACAGCAGGCCAAAAGGTTCAAAAGGTTCAAGTAGAAGATATTCAAATTAGTAATGATGGAAGTACAACGGCTATAAAAGGCTATAAAGGTTCAAAAGGTTCAAGTGAAAGATATTCAAATTTGTAATGATGGACGTACAACGGCTATAAACAGCTATAAATTCAAATGACTACAACGGCTATAAACGCCTATAAATTCAAATGAATACAACAGCTATAAACGGCTATAATTTTTATTATATATACCAAAGCCTCTAATGTAAATAAGTTACAAAAAAAACCTGAAAATATTCTTTGATCTATAATCACTCACATTTATTCTCAGAAATTATCCACTGAGCCTTATAGCTTTAAGCCCATCCTTCCTGTGTGAGATTTACAGAAAAATCAAAACTTCATTTTATATATCTATCTTTGAGATATATTTATTATAAGCTTTCTTTGAAAGCAAAAATACAATTTCATCTTGTAAAAGTATTACAAACACTGTTTTCTTGAAATCTTGAGAGTGATTGTGAATCACCTAAGATTTACAAGGGTTTGGGCTTGTGAAGTCTATGTAAAATCCATGGAGGATTGCTCCATTTGTAAAGAGACTGCTAGCACCCCTATGAAGTTAGAAGATAGTGAAAAATCTCAAGTGAAACTTAAGGAGTGGACATAGGCCGAGTTGAAACCGAATCACAATAAATTTGTTTGCATCTTTCTCCCTTATCTCTTTATTTTATTTTAAATTGCTATAGTTATATTTCACATTTTTACTATACTAAAATCATTAACTGACATAGTTGTTAAGACACTTGTTTTAATTATTTTTATTTCATTAATTCTATTTATCTATTGTGCTAGTCATAATTTTTATTAGGGTATTATTAATTTTAATTGTAAAAATCTAATTCACCCTCCTCTTAGGTTGTCTTTTAGGTAACACATAAGAACAAATCATATTTTATTATTTTATAAAATGAATAACAAATAGAATTATAAACTTAAATATCAATCATTTTGTAAAACAAAACGTGATTTGATTAGGTGTTCATAGTTATCCAATAAATTTAATTTTTTGTATAGATAACTTGTATTATGAAACATATGAATAAACGGTTTAAATCATTAAAGTGAATACGAATTAAAACCACAAAAAAAAAAAAAAAAAAAAATATGTACGAATATGATGGAGGGATGAAATATGAAGGAAATTTATTCCTATGAAGACGTGTCCAAGTTTTTTTTTTTTTTAGATGGCAAGGACGTGTCCAAGTTTGAAAGCACTTATTTTGTAGAAATAATGCCCTAATGGGTCAGCCCTCCCAACACGTTACATGATGGAGACCAACGCTCCTGGATAATGACTTTTTCGTTGATGTCGACAAAATGGCTTTTTTTTGCTGCAATGACTTATGATTATTTGAGAAGAAAAAAATTACTTTGAATCATTTTGACGACTCAAAATCCAGGATAAAAAGTGGTTGTCTCAAATGATTGATCACTTAAACCATCTACATTGGAATGTATCGTTCTCATTCTTCACTACTTGCAAGTTGCATGCCATGGATGGCATGAAAGTTGGAGGGAATGATCTGTCCTATTCTATTGTTTTTTTAACCTTTTTTTGAGTTTATTACACTTTCCACCCTTATAATTTCATCTAAATTTTATTTTAGTTTCTGTAATATTAATTTAAATAATTATTCTTTACACTCTAAATTTAGTTTCAATTTTATTATTCTATCTAATTCTTTGTTATTTTTGTCTACATGTACACCTTAGATTCCAAAATTGTTAATTTCGACCTCCAATTTTGACAAAAAGACCAAATTAAAACTATACTTAAAATGTAGGAATCAAACTATTCAATTTGAAACTATAAAAACTAATAAATTGAAATTTCAATCAAATTATAAGAGTAAAAAAGTTATTCTATTTGTACCCAAAAAATAGTTTAGTATGTACATTTTCTCAATACTTACTATTAAATTATTTAGGATTATAATTTTCTCTCATTACCCCTATGTTTTTTCATAAATTACCTTTCAAAATAAAATCATAATTTGTGATATATTCAAATTATAAACAAATCAAATCAAGAAAGTTTTATGAAACCAAACAGAGAAATTCTATAACACGCCCGGGTGGCATCTCTACAGATTACAGATATATCATTCTGTTAATCTTCCTCTTCTTCTTCTTCTTTTTCATAACCTTTTTTATTGGATTGATATTTATCTAGTTATTGGGGAAAACATGGTCACTGGTTTATTACATTACTTGAGGAAAGAAACTCAATTCATAGGTACGGTATGCTACGTTATAACTAGTACATACTAATTTGTTTACCACCGTTTTTTTTCCTAAGGTAATACAATTCATTTTCGACTGTCAAGGTTTTATTAGTTTTTGTAACTTTCATTATTATGTAGCCATTCCTCAAGTTTTATTGATTTTGTTCAAACAAAACGTTTCAATCTGTGTAGGCTTTGTTTGGGGTGTACTATTATATAAGTACACTTTTTTATTTTTTTATTTTTTTTAGCTTATATCACCTCTTTACTTTTCTGTATATCTTTTAAAAAAAAATCAAAAATACACTTATTTAAATCATTCCAAACAACAGTTTTCAGAATTCACTTTTCAAAAAATTCTACTTTTTCATTTTTCGTATTTTTTTATTTTCACTAAATTTTTTTAATTTTTAGATACACATAACATAAAATACACTTAAAAAGTATAATATTTTTGAAATTTTTTTTAAAAAATTCACTAAATACCAAAATTATTTTTTCTAAAAATGCAAAAATTCAGTACATTTTTCATACTTTTTAGGTATTTATTAATTTTTTAAAATATTTTTTCACAAATATTTTATTATTTAGATACATCTAAGTAAAGTGCATCTAAAAAAGTAAAAAAAATTTAAAATTTTAAAAATATTCACTAAAAATAAAAAAATACGAAAAACAAAATACTCAATTTCTAGAAAATTAAATTCAGAAAACTAAAATTAAACACACTAATGATTTTAGGGTGTATTATATAAGCACATTTTTTATCTTTTTATCTTTTTTGAGTCACATTACCCCTCTACTTTTTTGTATATCTTTTCTAAAAAATTCAAAAAGTACACTTATTTGGTTGATCTTAAACAATTGGATTTTAGACTAAGGAAGAAGATAAAAAAATTAATAATAATTGAAAATTGAGGAAGAAGATAAAAAGGCTTGAATATGAAAAATACATATAAGGATTGGGGTGAACTGTATATGAGAAAAAAATAATATTTTATTTTAAGATTTAATATGTATTATCCTTATTAATAAATTTACGTTAAGATATAATATGAACTAAAATTTCAAAAAATTAATTGGACATATTGAGTTACTATTTAGGTGCAAATAGAATCACCTAGGTAAAAATTATAAGGAAAATGATATCAGTGGTGATATTGAGTTACTATTTATCTGCAAATAGAATCACCCGGGTAAAAATTATAAGAAAAATGATATTAGTGGTACTACGTGCACCGATTCGTATACCAATGTGTATACCAACATATACTATGACATTATTACTTTAAAATTATGACCCCAACTATTATACAAACTACAAAAATTTTAAACTTCTAAAATTATGTCACATCATTTGTTAATACACTAATTGGTATATCAATTAATGCATATAGAATTATTCAAATGATATACAAGTCCATTTTCTAAACTCATTTTTTACATCTAATGATGTGTAAGTGATATGATTACTTGATAATTAGAGAATATATGAGAAAGAATGTTACCTTAATATCCCAATTGATTGCCACATCACCAGGCTTAAAAATTTGGTCTAATTTTTTATCTTAAACAACAATGTTCAAATTATAAGGGTAAACTACCAATAGATCTTACTAGTTAGATTTAATTCCTATCAAATCCTATTGAAAATAAGACTTGATAAAATCGTCGTTAAAAATAAATTTTTGTAACAATTTTTTGGATGCCGTTAAAAATTGAGAATTAGTGATCTTTTTTGTCACGATTTTTATAAATTATCACTAAAACTTATAATTAGTGACGTTTATCTGTAACAAATTTTTTAAACTGTTGTCGAAAGTTAAAAATTAGTAACATTTTTTGTGATGATTTTTTTTAACTATCACTAAAATATATAATTAGTGACATTTTTTGTGACAAAATTTTTAAATTGTTGTTAAAAATTAATAATTAGTTACATTTTTTAATAATATTTTATAAAAATATCATTAATTATCATAAAGTTTATTACATAATAAGGTTATTTATAAAAACTTACGCGTAAATTCTTAAACTATAATTAACTTCTTCTTTTTTTAAAAAAAAAATTAGAAAGAATAGGAGGTGATGTAGGCCTAGTACTCCTTTTAGGAGTCCGGATCCTCTCCAGCTTTCCCCTCCATCTCTTACTCCGGTTGATGGACAAGATTCAGCCACGTCTGTCACGACCCAAACCGCCCCTATGGGTTTAGCACCGTAACCGGCTAGTAATTCAAGATTACCGAAGGCCTGCTTAACAGTAATACAGTAAAACAGAATACAGGGACATGGAGGAAGCCAAAACAGTAAATAAACAATGTCCAATGAGCTGTGACAGTCTGTATGCCAAAAAGACTTTTCATACACATATACATGAACAGTACAGAACAGTATGCACATATATACAATCATTCAGTTCAGGGACCTAATCCCTATTAAACAGTACAGTAACAGTTTATATAATTATACAAAACAGATAAAGAGACAGACGGGGAAGTTAAAAACACCCCTAAGCCATAACTTGACAGGCTCGGAACCTCGCAGTGAGGCACAGTGGTTGGCTTGACAAAACTGGAGCTTACCCTGACGCTTCTAACCACGGTCTGGTGCCTGTACACCTACATATATATATGAGCAGTGAGGTAAAGCCCAGTGAATAACGTAATGCGTAAAAGGGTTAAGAATGAATGTCCTTACAGTAATGGAAACAGTTCATTAATTCAGTATATCAGTCATTCACTCATATATGGTACATCCATTAGCATAACGGTATAGTAAACAATAGGTCTTAAAAGATCGAACAGTAAATGATGTCCATCAATCAGTAACAGTAGTGGTTCCAACAAGGGAACCGACAGAGATCTCTGTAACAGTAACAGTAAACAGTAGTTGCTAAGGATGCCACAATACAGTTCAGAATATAGGACATACATTCATTCAATTAACAGTATCAGTTCAGAAAGCAATACAGTTCATTTGTTCAGAAGATAATCATTTTGAACATATCTTTACACAGTTGTTACTCACAGAGTTCTGGGCTACAGTAAAGCTAGAGTGCGTCCCCAGTCGCCAACCCTACACAGTTACAGATTGAACACACACTAAGCTACACAGTTCGGAAAGATAATAACTTAATCCTTAATTTGCCTCGGTGTGTTCTACATCTATATCCTTGTTAAGATGCCTTAAACTAGGCCTAATAATGCCTAAGATGAGATGAGGATGCAAAGATGCACTTTAAAAGTATTTTCAGAATTTTCAGAAAACAGGGGTCACGCTCGAGTGTAGGTTACTCCGCTCGAGCAGACATGTTGACAAAGGTTTCCGCTCGAGCGTTCTGCAAAACAATCAAAAGTGCTAGATAGGTGAAAATCACGCTCGATTAGGCGCTCGACACCCACTCGAGCATGAGACACAATGTCCCGCTCGAGCGTCAATTATTCCGCTCGAGCGGACTTCAAAACAGTGCAAAGTACTGAGAACACGAATTTCACGCTCGAGCGCCAGTCATCCCGCTCGAGCGTGAGTTCAAAATCTGAAATTCCCAGATTTGAACCTCAAACTCAAATTCAACTTTTAAAACATAAATTTCGATCCTCTTGGGCCAATTTTCCAGAAAATATCCCAAAACTCGTAGTTTAACATGATTCCAAAGCTCAATTGTAAAATCAAAGCCCAAGGGTGTTTCAAACAACTCAATTTCAAACCAATTTTCAAGAATATAATTCAAACATAACATGCATGAATTTAGACCATTTCAAAGCTTCAATTTCATGCTCAAATGAGCCAATTCTTCCAAGGACATGATGAAATCATGGACTTAAACACAATATGAACATGCATATAACATTTTACCATGAAATCAACTCACAACTCAACAATTCATACATGCATGCATGAATTAAGTTATAATCCAACATGTGAAGCTATTTCATAACTTAATCCACTAAATTTGACATGAATCATGTAAGAACAAGTTCAATTCACAAACAAGAGGGTAATTACACTACCTTAGGTCTAGTATTTAAGGTCTAGGAGCTCAATTTGACAATTCTCTAACAACTCCTTCAAGTTTTCTAGCCAAACCCTCAAGATCAAGTCAATTCTCTCACTCTCTCTCTATAACGTCGGTTGTAGGCAACAAATGGCTGATGAAGTGTGTTTGTGTCAAAAGTATGCAAGCCTCTAAATGTATGAGTAGGCCACTAAGTGGCATTTTGGCAATTAAGTCCACCTAATGCAATTTAGCTTAATTTAATCTAGTTTAATCATGCTTAATCAGTTTTCCGATAATTACACCATTAAATCACATAAATTCTACTGATCATGGAACACTAATCAATTTCCAGTTCGGCCGCCGATAAGGCCTTCAATTTGCAATTTAAACACAAAAACATGAACAGATAATTGAACGACAAACAGATAGACATACAATTAAACAGGTATACTTAATCAATTCAATCCCAGATTTCAGTCAATCAGTTCAGTACTTCAATCAATTCAATTACCAATCATAATCAGTCTCAGTTTAGCAGTAATCAGTGGTTAATCGGTAAACAGTGACGAGGGTTGTTACAGTCTCCCCTCCTTAAAAAGAGTTTAGTCCTCTAAACTCGAGTTACCTTCGTTTTGGAAGAAAACAGGATTCAGTGGAAACAGTTCAGGATATCTTTTAGCCATGTCATCTTCCCTCTCCCAAGTGGCATACACGCCACCATAGTCTTGCTAGTCAACTTTCACTAACGGGATCTCTTTGTTTCTCAACTTTTTGATCCGTCTGTTTACAATTTGAATAGGCCGTTCCTCATAAGTGTAGTCGTCACTCAGCACTACGCGAGTAGGCTCTATTACGTGGAAGGGATCCCGGAGGTAGTCCCTCAACATAGAAATGTGGAAGACGTTGTGCATATGCTCCATTTCAGGAGGAAGCGCAACTTGATACGCAACCGGATTGATTTTCTCAATAATCTCATATGGTCCGACGTATCTCGGCGCTAACTTGCCTTTGACCCCAAAACGAGTCTGGCCCTTCATCAGTGTCACTTTAACAAACACGTGATTACCCACTTCATATTCTCTATCCCGCCTTCTAACATCAGCATAACTTTTCTATCTGCTCTGTGCAGTTTTCAGTCTCTGTTGTATCAGTTTCACTTTCTCGGTCGTTTCGTATACAATCTCGGGCCCAAGCAAAGGCCTATCTCCAACTTCTGCTCAGCAAATCGGAGATCTACATTTTCTGCCATACAATGCCTCGAAAGGTGCCATACCAATACTTGAATGAAAACTGTTATTGTAGGCGAATTCAGCTAAAGGCAAATGGCTTTCCCAATTTCCCAGAAAATCAAGGACACACATTCTTAATAAATCCTCCAGAGTCTGGATGGTCCGTTCTGACTTGCCATCGGTCTGAGGATGATAAGCACTACTCAGTCTCAATTCAGTACCCAGTGCAGTCTGTAAGCTTTGCCAAAATCTCGATGTAAACTTCAAATCCATGTCAGAAACAATGGACACGAGCACTTCATGCAATCTAACAATTTCATCAATATAGAGTATAGCCAATTTGTCCGCATTATAAATTGTCTTAATAGGTAAGAAGCGAGCAGATTTAGTCAGTCTATCAACAATAACCCAAATTGAGTCCATACCTTTACTGGAGCGAGGCAATCCCACAATAAAATCCATGGTGATATGCTCTCATTTCCACTCCGGTATCGATAAGGGCTGCAATAAGCCTGCGGGTCGTTGATGTTCGGCTTTGACTTGTTGGCAATGAAGACATTTCGATATAAAATCAACAATTTCTTTCTTCATTCCCGGCCATCAGAAATTCAGTTTCAGGTCTTGGTACATTTTCGTATTCCCTGGATAGATAGAAAATTTTAAATTGTGGCCCTCTTGCAGAACTCTTCTTTTCAATTCAGTATCATTTGGTACACACAGTCTTTCTTGAAATTTCAGCACATTACTTTCAAATTTGAAACCCGGTCTTGGTTTAGTTTCCCTTTCTTCGATGATCTTCTTCAAGAAGTCATCCAGTTGTTGTTTCTCTTTAATCTTTTCAATCAGTGCTGGTTGAGCAAAAATAGCAGCTATTGTTCCACCTTGTTCTCGTAAAACAATTTTAATTTCAGATTTTTCAAGGTCACAAAGTAGTTCTTTCTGCCCAGTGAGAAAACAGGCTAAATTTCCAATCGATTTCCGGCTCAGTGCATCGGTAACGATGTTGGCTTTTCCCGGATGGTACAAAATCTGTAGGTCATAGTCTTTAATCAGTTCTAGCTATCTCCGCTGTCTCATGTTCAATTCTTTCTGTGTGAAGAAATATTTCAGACTCTTGTGGTCGGTATATACTTCACATGTCGCCTCATACAGATAGTGACGCCAGATTTTCAGTGCAAACACTACTGCAGCAAGTTCCAGATCATGGGTCGGGTAGTTCTTTTCGTGCGGTCTCAGTTGTCGGGAAGCATAAGCAATAACTCTCCCATTCTGCATTAAAACACATCCCAAACCCTTATGAGAAGCATCACTAAATACAGTAAAACCATCCGTACCTGAAGGTAGGGTAAGAATCGGTGCAGTTACAAGTCGAGTTTTCAACTCTTGGAATGCTGATTCCCTTTGGTCAGTCCAGCCAAATGATATTCCCTTCTGAGTTAATTGAGTCAACGGTAAGGCAATTTTGGAGAAATCTTTGACAAATCTTCTGTAATACCCGACTAGTCCCAAAAAGCTTCGGACTTCTGTCACATTTGTTGGTCTAGGCCAGTTTACTACAACTTCAATTTTCTGTGGATCAACAGAAATTCCATCTTTGCTAACAACATACCCCAAAAACATAGCATGATCGAACCAAAATTCGCATTTAGACAGTTTAGCATAAAGTTTCTGTTCTCTTAGGGTCTGTATGGCAAGTCTCAAATGATGTTCATGTTCTTCTATACTTTTGGAGTAAATCAGTATGTCATCAATGAATACTACAATAAAGTCATCAAGGTATGCTTTAAAGATTTTGTTCATGAGGTCCATAAATGCAGCAGGTGCATTGGTAACTCCGAAAGGCATAACTAAAAATTCGTAATGTCCATACCTCGTTCGAAAAGCAGTTTTGTCAATATCCTCTGGTTTAACTTTCAACTGATGGTATCCTGATCTGAGGTCGATCTTAGAGAACACTTGAGCACCCTGTAACTGATCAAATAAGTCGTCAATACGTGGCAATGGGTATTTATTTTTCACAGTTACATTGTTCAGTTCACAGTAGTCAATACACAGTCTCAGTGAGCCGTCTTTCTTCTTCACAAATAAAACAGGAGCGCCCTATGGCGAAGTGCTAGGCCTGATGAACTTCTTATCTAGCAATTCTTGCAGTTGCACTTTCAATTCCTACAGTTCAGTTAGGGCCATTCGGTAAGGAGCTTTAGATACTGGCTACGTTCCCGAAATCACATCAACGGTAAATTCAATCTCCCTGTCAATCAAATCCCCTGGCAGATTATCTGGAAAAACCTCTGGAAATTCTCTGACTATAGGAATACTGTTCTCGTTAGCATTATCATCAGTAGAAACAGTCAATACAGAACACAGATATCCCTTACACCCCTTTCTAATCAATTTAACAGCTTTCACAGATGAAATCAAATACGGAGGAGGTATTACCCCAACCCTATTAAACACAAATTCGGGTAAACCTGGTAGACGGAAAACTACTTGTTTTGTTACACAGTCTATGGTAGCATGGTATTTCGTTAACCAGTTCATTCCCAATATTACGTCAAAATGATCAATGTTCAGGGGCAGTAAGTCAATAAACAAATGTGCATCTCCAACAATAATTTCACAAGCAGGGTACATATATGCACAGGTCATAGATTCCCCAATGGGTAATGATACAGCTAACAGATAATTCATGGGTTCTAATGGTCTATTCAGTTTTCGCGAAAAAACATGCGACACATATGAATGCGTAGACCCCGAATGAATCAGTACATAAGCATTTTGAGTACAAATAGAGAGAATACCTGACACAACGGTCTCAGTATTCTGCACGTCTCCCGGTACTAGGGCGAACACTCGGCCCTGCCTCACGGGCTCTTTCCCGGTAGCTTTGGGGTTCGGTTTTGGTGTAACAGTTTATGCTGCCACGCTTGGTGCAACTTTACTACTGGCTTGTGGAGCAGAGGGGCAGTCTTTAACCATGTGGCCCACCTTGCCACGCCTGTAACAGGCTCCAGATATTTTGTAACAGACCCCTTTGTGCTTCTTGCCACACTCAGAACAAGGTGGTATGAAACCACTCCCTTGGCTGGGGCTAGTTGTTGACCCCGTATTCTGTCTCTTGTTCAATGGGTTATGCTTGCCTTTCTTGAATTTAAAACACTGCCTTTTACCACGCCATTCAGACGCTGGTGTTTCAGTTTTCAGTGCCTCGATGTTCGATTCAGCCATCAAGGCTCGATCAAGAACATTTACATAATTCAGTAATTTCAAAACATTTATTCCGTCGAGTATTGCAACATTAAGGCCGCCTTCAAACTTTCTGGCATTCTTGTAGTTAGTGTCCACCATGTATGGTGCATAACGGGCAAGTTCAGTAAATTTTGTCTCATAGTCAGCAACGGACATTGTGCCCTGTCTCAGCTGTTCGAATTTAGTTACTTTCCTGTCCCTGACACACTGAGGGAAATACTTTTCAAAGAAGGCTCCTTTGAATTGAGCCCAAGTCATGACAGTATTGTCATCACGGATAAGCATCCACCACCTTCTAGCTTCTTCTTGCAGAGTAAAGGTGGCCAATAGCACTTTATGTGCTTCGGAGCACGGAAAAACCTCAAATAATTTTTCTGTCTCGAGAACCCATGCTTCAGCTTTTAACGGCTCAAGGCCTCCTTGGAAGGATGGCGGTTTCATTTTGCTGAACTTATGGGTGAGAGCAATTATGTCCCCATCATTAACATTCACATTCTGCTCCGGCTGTACCGGAGGAGGAGGTGGGGGCTGTTGATTCTGCTGTTAATCTAGTCTTTCAGTTATTAGTTCCATCATTCTTTCCAGTCTTGCCATTCCTGCCTCAGAGGATGAGGATTCAGATTCATTTGCAGTTCTCGCATTATCCATTTCACTATAGGCAGTTATAGCAGTTATCAACATAGGCAGTCATTTGTTTAAACAGATTAACACATTAGCATACATTCAGTCATGTCATAGCCACATACTTATCATGCTCATGTAATGCCCTAATCGCTTTTCTAGGACATCCTATAGCTCATTGGAACACGTGTGTACGGTATAACTCGCGGTAAGTATCGCTCTGATACCACTCTGTCGCGACCAAAACCCGCCCCTATGGGTTTAGCACCATAACCGGCCAGTAATCCAAGATTAACGAAGGCCTGCTTAACAGTAATACAGTAAAACAGAGTACGGGGGCATGGCGGAAGCCAAAACAGTAAATAAACAATGTCCAATGAGCTGTGACAGTCTGTATGCCAAAAAGACTTTTCATACACATATACATGAACAGTACAAAACAGTATGCACATATATACAATCATTCAGTTCAGGGACCTAATCCCTATTAAACAGTACAGTAACAGTCTATACAGTTATACAAAATAGATAAAGAGGCAGACGGGGAAGTTAAAAACACCCCTAAGCCATAACTTGACAGGCTCAGAACCTCGCAGTGAGGCACAGTGGTTGGCTTGACAAACTGGAGCTTACCCTGACGCTTCTAACCACGGTCTGGTGCCTATACACCTACATATATATATGAGCAGTGAGGTAAAGCCCAGTGAATAACGTAATGCGTAAAGGGGTTAAGAATGAATGTCCTTACAGCAATGGAAACAGTTCATTAATTCAGTATATCAGTCATTCAGTCATTCAGTCATATGTGGTACATCCATTAGCATAGCAGTACAGTAAACAGTAGGTCTTAAAAGACCGAACAGTAAATGATGGCCATCAATCAGTAACAGTAGTGGTTCCAACAAGGGAACCAACAGAGATCTCTGTAACAGTAACAGTAAACAGTAGTTGCTAAGGATGCCACAATACAGTTCAGAATATAAGACATACATTTATTCAATTAACAGTATCAGTTCAGAAAGCAGTACAGTTCATTTGTTCAGAAGATAATCATTTTGAACATATCTTTACACAGTTGTTACTCACAGAGTTCTGGGCTACAGTAAAGCTAGAGTGCATCCCCAGTCGCCAACCCTACACAGTTACAGATTGAACACACACTAAGCTACACAGTTGGGAAAGATAATAACTTAATCCCTAATTTGCCTCGGTGTGTTCTACATCTATATCCTCGTTAAGATGCCTTAAACTAGGCCTAATAATGCCTAGGATGAGATGAGGATGCAAAGATGCACTTTAAAAGCATTTTCAGAATTTTCAGAAAACAGGGGTCACGCTCGAGCGTAGGTTACTCCGCTCGAGCGGACATGCAGACAAAGGTTTCCACTCGAGCATAGACTTACCCGCTCGAGTGTTTTGCAAAACAGTCAAAAGTGCTGGATAGGTGAAAATCACGCTCGATTGGGCGCTCGACACCCGCTCGAGCATGAGACACAATGTCCCGCTCGAGCGTCAACTATTCCGCTCAAGCAGACTTCAAAACAGCGCAAAGTACTGAGAGCACGAATTTCACACTCGAGCGCCAGTCACCCCGCTCGAGCGTGAGTTCAAAATCTGGAATTCCCATATTTGAACCTCAAGCTTAAATTCAACTTTTAAAACATAAATTTGGATCCTCTTGGGCCAATTTTCCAGAAAACATCCCCAAACTCATAGTTTAACATGATTCCAAAGCTCAATTGTAAAATCAAATTCCAAAGCTCAATTGTGAAATCAAAGCCCAAGGGTGTTTCAAACAACTCAATTTCAAACCAATTTTCAAGAATATAATTCAAACAAAACATACATGAATTTAGACCATTTCAAAGCTTCAATTTCATGCTCTAATGAGCCAATTCTTCCAAGGACAAGATGAAATCATGGACTTAAACACAATATGAACATGCATATAATATTTTACCATGAAATCAACTCACAACTCAACAATTCATACATGCATGCATGAATTAAGTTATAATCCAACATGTGAAGCTATTTCATGACTTAATCCACTAAATTTGACATGAATCATGTAAGAACAAGTTCAATTCACAAACAAGAGGGTAATTACACTACCTTAGGTCTTATATTCAAGGTCTAGGAGCTCAATTTAACAATTCTCTAACAATTCCTTCAAGTTTTCTAGCCAAACCTTTAAGATCAAGTCAATTCTCTCACTCTCTCTCTCTCTATAAGGTCGGTTGTAGGCAACAAATGGCTGATGAAGTGTGTTTGTGTCAAAAGTATGCAAGCCTCTAAATGTGTGAGATAGTGGCCACTAAATGGCATTTTGGCAATTAAGTCCACCTAATGCAATTTAGCTTAATTTAATCTAGTTTAATCATGCCTAATCAGTTTTCCGATAATTACACCATTAAATCACATAAATTCTACTGATCATGGAACACTAATCAATTTCTGGTTCGGCCGCCGATAAGGCCTTCAATTCGCAATTTAAACACAAAAACATGAACAGATAATTGAACGACAAACAGATAGACATACAATTAAACAGGTATACTTAATCAATTCAGTCCCAGATTTCAGTCAATCAGTTCAGTACTTCAATCAATTCAGTTACCAATCATAATCAGTCTCAGTTTAGCAGTAATCAGTGGTTAGTCAGTAAACAGTGACGAGGGTTGTTACAACGTCAGTCATGACAAAACCTACGGTTGAGATTAACTATATATAAAATAAAAAAAACAAAAAGTTGAATTCATTCAACACTCTGACACTACACTGTCTATCCCATCCACCACACACACACACAGGGGTGTTTTGGAAAGTTGGTAAAAAATTGGCTTTTAACTTTTTATCAAGCTTTTTAGCTTTTTTGAAAGTGATTTGGGAAGTTGGTAAAAACCTAACTTTTGGCTTTTTGGTTATATACTTATTTATGGTGTCAAATCAAATTAAACTGACCAAAATACCCTTACCCAACATAAGAAATTTACTTTTTTACTTTTTTGTCATATGCCCCAATTTGTAATTCCACACTAGCGTTTTTTTGGATCCCCAAATGAATGTTGCATTTTTTGCCACTTGCGTTTTTTCCCCTTGGATAAAAAACGTGGCATTTTACAAAACTTCCCAAAACGGCGCGCGCGCACATACACACACTCTCTCTCTTTCAATAAAAAATTAAAAAACTATTTTAATCTTTTTAATTTTATTTTCATAATATTTTATAAATTAATATCATTAAAAATATACCCTTTAAATGAGACTAATATTAAATATATTTAATAAAGAATTAAAATAAATAAAAAGTAATTATGTGTTTTTTATTTCCTTTAAAAAATTATTTTCGTATGATTTTTTTTTTTTAATGAAGATTGTTGTTGAAAATTTCTAATTTTTTAATTTTTTGTGTGTTTATTTCATCAAATTAATTTTTATATTTAAAAAATAATAATTTCAGAACATAACTAAACATAGTAATTACTTTTTATTTATTTTAATTTTTTTAATTAAAATCTGCTCTCTACTTTTTTACACATCTTTTTATAAAAAGTTAAAAAGTACACTTATTTAAAACATTTCAAACCACCCCTTAATATTAGTCTCATTTTAAAGGTATAGTTTTATTTATATTAATTTTGTAAAATTAAAATTTTATATTAAAAATTATATATATTATGAAAATAAAATTAAAAAGATTAAAATAGTTTTTTTAATTTTTTATTAAGAGAGAGAGAGAGAGAGAGAGAGAGAGAGATAGATAGATAGATAGTGTGTAAGTGGTGGACCGGGCAGATTGTCAGAATGCCTATGTGTGGAATGAATTCAAAATTTTTTTTTTTTATATAGTTAATCTCAACCGTAGGTTTTGGCATAGATGACGTGGCCAAATCTTGTCCGTCGACCAGAGGAACAGCAGGAGGGGAAGGCTAGAGAGGATCCGGACTCTCCTTTTAGGTGTGATTACAAGAGTTGTCATCTACTAGGGAGTAGGGGTGAGCATGGTACGGATTAAACTGGATTTGGGTAAAATCAGGACCAATCCGTTATTTACGGTTCCTGAAAAATTGGAACCAATCCAATCCGTTTAAATCATGAAACCAATCCGAACCAATCTATTTAAACACGGATTGGATCGGCTTAGGACCACGGATTCACGTAATTAAATAACAAAAAAATATATATTTATATAACACTTTAATTTTATAAAACATAAACATAGTGCTATATTAGTTCCACAATAGCAACATGTTTTTCTATAGTAGCAACATACTGTTCTAAAATTTAAACAACTATAAGAAAACTGGTTTCACCATAAAAATTTAGACCATTATAAATTAAAACTAAAAACTAACGAACAAAAGTAATAAAAGAAGATATTATACAGGTTTAGGTTTGAGTTTAGGTTTTATATAGAATAAGAGAAGATACTATGAAGGATGATGTATAATAAAAATATAGACTATCTGCATACGGTCCGGATCGGTTCCAATCCGGAACTGTGGGGTTCAATCCGGAACCACTACAACATATAAGACTTTTGGCGACCAATTATTTTGGTCCCTAAAACCATTATTTTGGTCTCTAAAGAGTTTTTGTGACAAAATTAAATTCGTCACTAAAAAAGTCACTAAAAGTGCGTCTAGAAAAGTCTTTAGTGACGAATTTTTGAAAATGTCTCTGAAAATGACAATTAGTGACCAATTTTATATTGTCACAAAATGTTTGATTTTACAAGACTAAACATTTGGTCGCTAATACTTCGTCATAAAATGTCCCAATTTGGTCGCGAAAAACAAAATAATGACATTTTTAACGACAATGATATTTGGTCGCTAAAAGACAAATAATTTTCTCTACAACACATTTTCGTCGCTAAAAATCAAAGTTGGGATAGCTAAAAATACACAAAAATTAAATATCATCCAATCATTAAAAAAAATAAATAAATAAATAAATAAAATTGACATCCACACATCAAAGCCACTCTATTACCAAATCATAATGAGTACATAGCTCTTAGGATATTCAAAATCTCCAAACTCAAAGCTTTCAAAACGCTTTTAAAAAGTTTCCAAATTTAAAGTTTACAAAATTGACATATTAAGTAATTCTCAATCAACCGATAATCATTGCTATCATGAGGAAGCAGAGCAATATCACATCAAAACTTTGTATACTTTTCATCAAGGGACTCCTCGTTGTCAGCATCACAAACACCAAAGCTCCCTAAAGTAGAAAGGGACAATTATTTAAAACCAAAATTTCCCCTTCCTGTCCAATCTGCTCCTGCCTGGCATTCCTTCATCTTCATTGACACTAGAGAAGAAAAATGTGATAAACATTAGAGAGTTATCTAGTCATGAAGAGCTCTACTGCGTAATACTCATCACGATTTGTCAATCGCTTAGTAAAATCTCAATATTATCATACATCTATTTTGGCTACAATGATTTCAAGGTTTCATCTCAATACTCATTCATATAGGTCACTAAAAGTAAAAAAGGTACATAATCGGTGAGACTAGTTTTTTCATATGAAAAGAAGTTTTTCAAAGAAAGATAATGAAAAGAAAAAGACAACTATTAGCCTCAATATACCTGAATAGGTCCTAAGTTTCTTCAGGAACTCTGAGGTGGGTGCAACAGGTTTATCGAATACCAAGCGAAACATCTGCAAGAACAAATTGAAAGCAACCTCAACTGTAAGTTAGAATTGGCCAAGCTTTTAAATTCCAATTGTGGTAGAGACAATGGGAAATGAAATCGTAAATTAAAAACTGATTAAACATGGATGTTCAAAACCCACAAAAAAGATTTAAATGTAGAAATGAAACTGAATGTTGAAGAATTGTTCTAAAACTTCATGCTAACTATTTTATAGCTTTGGTTATATGATGTTTGTTGTATATGTACTATTCAATCTAGCTATGTTTAACCAGTTTTCTGAAATTTTATTTTAGTTGTTCTAACAAAAACAACCAAAGGTATAAGTTAGAATTCGCCAAGCTTTTAAATTCCAATCCAATGAGACAATGGAAATGGCAACCCAAGGCCCTGATGAAGCAATATGTATGTTCGGAACCCAGAAAAAGGATTTAGAGTTGGAAAGGAAACTAATCAATATTGAAAAAAGTGAGGGAATCAAACCTTAATTGCACTTGGATCTTTCACAAACCTGACAATGTAACCACAGTATGTCAAAGGGAGAGAGAGTTTTAATATAAGCACTCACAAATGGAGCAAAGACAAGGTCAAAAAAAAAAAAACATATGGAGCAAAGACATTCAACATATAGATTGAAATCATAAATTATAATTCTAAGATTGGAATTTGATAATTGATTTTGCACTGAATTGTTAACCTACTAAAAGATTTCCAAGCATAACCAAGAAGGTGATGTCCTCAAGCTTCTAGAAAATTATGTTTATAAATCTAATCCAACATTGTAGTTTTTGCTTTTCATAGGGAAGGCAATCTGCTAAAAGCACCAAAGAAGGTGTAACATGGTAGGTCTATCTACTGTACAAGATGACTTGCACCACTAGGAAGTTATGTAATCAAATTTAATTCCTTGTAAAACATGGAATTAATAAAGAAAAATATGCAATTGCCAAAGATAGCAAATTTGAGTTCAGCTCAAATTTAGATACCAGAAAGGAGTAGAAACTTACCATAACAAACAGCAGCATATAAATCAGGATATCTGTAATTGATAAGTGAAAACTTTCCTAAAACAGAAAATGCACAAAATTGATAGCCTAAACAAATGCATTTGCGCAAAAGCCAACTTAGGTCACAACATTGGTTGGACTATTATGTTTCTCTCCCAGTCATCCCCTCTGAGTGTCTCGATGTGTTTTGATTCTCAAATGTACCTAAGACTATCTGGTCAACCCTTACATAAGTAAGCGAAAGGAGATGAGCTTAATCATACTACTATTATCTTCATCCAACCCCAACACACCTATAGTCATGTACAGCACACTGTTTAGCATCTTACCTTACGCTACCCATCCTTGACTGCCAACTTGAAATGCTCAATAGCAACCTCCTCCCCTCCTCCCACCACCACACAAAACGCAAAAAAAAAACAAGATATTTGCACATGAGATTGCTTCTTTCCGATTCATGATGATTTACCCATAAAGCCATGCACTTTATGCAAACAGGCATAGATAACAGTAACTTTTTGAATGAAGAAAGAAATTAAGAGATTATGCACCAAATCAGAAAAGAACAGGCACCCAAACTTGCAGGCACATGTTCCGCAACAACACTCCTTTATTTGTTCATTTATTTATTTTTCTAGAATATATACACTCATTAGGAGTGTACTTCGGGATATGTATCAATAAAAGTTGCTTTAATTTTAAAATCATACAACTATGGCATGATGGATAATCAAAAATAATAATAATGAAAAAAGGAAAACAAGGAAAAAGACAGGTAAAAGAAGATTACAGTCAAATATTAGGCACAACATGGTGCAGATCGCGATCCTTCCGTTGGTCTGTCCACAAGAACCATCCCTGCAGGATTCTGAGCAGGCTGAGCTCTAGGCAACCTCTTAGCTATTTACAAAAAAAAGCCATGTAGAAGGTCATTAGCAGTCAAATTTTGACAACAAAAATTAGTACGTCAAGAACTAAGAGAAACCATACCAACAACAATGCTAAAGGCAATATACGAATCATAGACTGGAAACTAATCTATCATATATACTAATGACAGGGTTAAAATATGATCCATCCATTAATAGGCAATTTTTTATCTATCTATCAAAGGCAACAAAAATTTGAACCAATTTTTAGGCATCTGGATGTATAGATGGTATAGATCTTTAGTATACAGGTTGTACCTCCTTGACACCTCTTCTTAAATAATTGTATACTGACCAAAAAATAATTAGGTAAAGCAAGGTGAGATGTTATCCTTAAAAACAAAATGATTCAAGATCAACTCTTAATCGGCTCCATTAAAACTCATTTGAGATTGGCTCAAATGAGTGATAGGGTTCAACTATTTATTTTAAACCAATAAAAATCCACATGCCCATAGGCTTGCCCTAAGAGCTCTAAATAATTTTCCCTTAAAAAATGCAGTGAACTATTGTCTTTAACCCTATAACACAACCAAATCACTCTGAAAAAGACTTGGGATTAATAAACAGAATTTTAACCACAATCTCGTGGTGCATTCGTTTATTTTAGCTTTCTCCCATGCAAATGCCAGCTAACGGAATTGAAAATTAAGGAAATTGCAACAATGCTCCTATTCAATTATATGTACCTAGTCAGAATCACAAAAATAAAGATCTTTTCTAGTTCAAAATGAAGTTGAAAATGTGAAGTCACTGGTAATTTTCAAGACGATTGTGCTCTCTCCACGCTGACTAAAAAAACAACTTGAGTAATTTTTAAGCTCTGATGATATTTCATGTTATATTTGAGTTTGGCATTACTTTTATTTATTTATTTATTTGGGGTAATCATATCCTTGTCAAGGATCTTCACCACTCCCCGAAGATGTTCCAGCCAACACAGAACAAGGAACATATATTGTCTAGTTCTTTTAACATACCTGAGTTAAATTAAAATTCACATCAAAAGGATTGAGAAATACATATAATTAAAATTCACATCAAAAGGATGAAGTAAACAAAAATCAAACAAAATGAGTTAAATTAATTTTATTAATTCAACATTAAAACTAATTTTTGGCTACAATCTGTATAAAAACTCAATACTACTTGAAGGATCGAGAAATACCTTGATAGAGAGTGAATTAACCAATCGATGTCTTCAAAGTAGCAGAAATCTGCACAAAATGAAGAAGAAGGTGAAGAATCAACCTATAGAAAAACTACATCCATGACAATTTGCAGGCCAATCGAACAAAAATGTGAATTACTTATTGTGTTCTTCATAGATCTACAATATATATATATATATATATAGAGAGAGAGAGAGAGGGACGCACCAAATCTACAGAAAATGTGAAGAACAAGGTAGATCTACTGAAGCTTGTAGATCTCAAACTGATCTGCAATGGAGCTCGAGATGGATAGAGCAAAGACCTACAATGAAGCTTGCGATGGAGCTTGACATATAGAGAGAGAAATTTTTACGCATCGTGAAGCTTGGATACGGTTTTCAGCGTGTATTTGCATCAGGTGAGGTTTTGTAATTTTTCATTATTTGGTCCCTAAAAAATGCCAATAATATGTGTTGACAACCAAAATTATTGGTCTCAAAAAGTTACACTGCGTAACAGGAAATATCAAGAGTCATTTTGGTAGTTTTATAAGTAAATTATCACAAGTTTAGTTTTGTCTCTAAAAGATTATTTTTAGGGACTAAATTTAATTAGTCCTTAAAAATTAGTCTCTAAAAGACTAATTTCTTGTAGTGAACCAATCTGTGGACTACGGATTTTTGATTCTTCAATCCGGAACTGAACCATGGATTCAAAAAACCAATCCAAACCTATCGAATTAGACTGAATTGAATCGAATTACAGATTTCACAGATTCCTTACTCAGCCCTACTAAGGAGCCACACAAGTAGGGCTCTCGACGGATTTGACAACATAACGATACAGTACAGGAGAGACAGAAGATACTTCTCAAGCCGAGCTTAAACCATAAGAAAATTTAACCCCTCATAATTTTATTTAAAAAAATATAACTTTCAAAAATTATCATAAATTTTGTACAAAATGACACAAAAAAAATCTCCCACAAAACGTATAACACGTCTTACAAAAAATATAATTTTAAAATTTTCATAACTTTTTTTTTGAAAATACAAAAACGTAATTTCGCTTACAAAATATAAAATACCATTCACAAAAAATATAATATTTAAAAATTTCAACTTTTTTTTTATGACACAAAAAATTATAATTTTACTCACAAAATATGTAGCACCATTTATAAAAAAATATATATATATATATATATATAAAACATTAAAATACACCTAATATATATATAACTTTAAGGGTACACATAATCCTTGCCCACCAAAAATATAGTGGTAAGAGCATCTCCAACGGTTCACGTAATTTTTCACCAAATCTGAATAAAAAAGTGACCATTTTCTCAATCTGATACAGAATACTCCAATGGTTGATTTTCATCAAATCTGCTCCAGGGACAACCGGTTGGTCGACCGGTAAGGCAAAAAAATTTTTTTTTTTTTGAATTGTTTGAACCTATCCATTTGAACTGTTTGAACCTTTTAGTGGTCGACCGGTTGGTCAACCGGCCGGGCAACCGACTGGTTGGCCGGTTCCTCCAACGGTCACAAACAGTAATTTGCTAAAATCTGTATCTTGTTCTCAGTTTAATGATTTTTTTGTTCAATTCTCAATTTGATACTAATTTGGTGAAACCGTTGGAACTTCAAAAAGTGTATTTTTCACCAAATTTCAAATTTGATGCCAGATTTAGTGAACCGTTGGGGATGGTCTAAGGAGCACATCAAATGTCACTTATTCGTAAAGTCACCAAATATTAGCTTTTAGGCTTCATTTTCGGAAAAAGATCTCAATGTACAAGGAAAAAGACCTCTATAGTATCTGTTTGTCGAAAACATCTATTCTCACCATTTTAAAATACTAGTCTTTTTTTTTGTAAAATTTAATTTTTTATGATATAATTATTACACATTAAAAATATTTATTTTTCAAAACTATCTTTTGATAATATAATTATTACACTTTAAATAATGTTAATAAATTTAAAAGAGTGATAAAATTGAAAATTCATGTTATTTTGGTCATTAATTTTTAAAAATTGACTAATATTTTGAGACAACAAAAAAATAAAATAAAAAACTAATATTTTAAGATAAAGAAAATAGTATGTGTTTTAGAAGGTCAATATTGAAAAATGCCTCAAACATATTTTGAGAAGTTCCAGTCTATTAATTATGATGGTTCGCTTTAAAAATGACGCCCACCAATTTACAATAGATTCTGTACGTGGAGTCGTCTTCTTCTTTTCCTTTACATATAGCTCTGTTTATGGGATATCTTAGGAGACTTTTTTATTTTATAATTGAAAATTTTCGGACCACTTTCGAAGGGCCCTTTAAAAAGACTAGTTAATTATTATACTTTCGTTTGGCAAGCAACTGTTTTGGTCAAAAAAATTATTTAAAAAGTCAAAAAAATCTATAACATATACCAAAAAGTTATAGATTTCTTTTTTCTCTACTTTTTATACATCTTTTCATAAAAAATTAAAAAATCACTTCAAACATACTAGTTTTTTTTATCTCATATTTTAGTCAAAAAGTCAAAAAATTACTAAAATAGCATGTTTCCAAACGAGGCCAGTTTTATATTATTTTATGACTTTAATGGGTTAATTAATATGATAACTAAAATAAAAAACATACATTTTTTATATTTTAGTTAGTGAAAAATGAAAAGTAGTATTGGAGTTGCTCTAAAGCTACTCCAAAATTTAGTCATACAAATTGAAGCAATAAAAAAATGTCATAATAAATTTAAAAATAAAAACTAACAATATTATCTAAATTTGTATATATCTATACTATTATAGTGAGGTCCTTTTTAGATTTCTTGAAATTTTTTCCATGTGGCATATAGATAATAAATAAATAAATAAAATCCTTTACAATTACTTCCCACTCAAGCACATTCTCCAAATAACTACTCTACAGTAACTTCTTATCTTCTCCAATAATTTGCTTTTATCATTTTTCTTTTTTACTTTTTTTATTTCTTCCTCTCTTTCTACATTGATTTTCTCTTTTAAATAAAATACAAAACTGTTTGATTCAATTACGGCAAAGGAAGAACAAACCAATAAAAGACTATATTTTGTTTCTTTATTATGGTAAGTGATCTAAGAGTTTTCAATTTTTATATTATCAATGACTGAAATTTTTTGTTTATTTGTTTTTTTTTTATTTTGGGTATAAATTTTGTTTGTTTTTTTTTTCTTCCTCTCTTTTTATAATTATTCTGTTACATAATTATTTTATATTTTTTTAACATTTTGATTTTTCAAAGAAGGTGATTGAGTTTGTTGAAGATGTCCAAATGGATCGAAGAAAAATGGAAAATTGATGAAGAAAGAGGTGTAATAAAAGAATAACAATTATTACACTTAGAGATTGAAAGAGAGGTCTTTTGAGCTAAACTTCGGAGGTTTTGATTGGGTTTGCAAAGGAAGTACAAAAGCAATGTGCAAACTCATTCAAGAATTGGTCATTCACCGAGCCATTATGCAGAATTTACATTCGTAGATTTCATATTCCTATTTTTTTTTTAGGTTGTTTTACACTAATTTATAAAAAAAAATTAAAAAAAAATTCCAGAGGTTGTCTTACAACTTATATACATAATTTATTTATTTTCCAAATTGTTTTGCAACTTTGTATTGTTAAGAAAAAATAACTGTTCAAATAGTTACTCATCAATATTTATCTTTTGTTTCTCTTTGATTGTAAGTGATTTAAGAGTGTCTGATTTTTTTTCTTTTTTTTAAAAAAATTCTCAATGACTAAGGGCTTTCGTTTGTTTTGTTTGTTTTGTTTTTTTTTTTTTTTTTGGTACAAATTCTGTAATTCTTTAATAGTTTTCATTTCTTCATTCTGTTCATGGCAAAAATTAAAAAAAAAATAAAAAAACTCCATTTTCATTTCATTTTCATTTTCTTCATTACGTTGATTGAAAAAATATAAATAAATAAATGTACAAATTATATATATATATATATATTATCTTTGTGAGTATATTTTTATTTTATTTGTTTATAGATTTTGTGCACATATATGTTAGATGTTTTATACATAGTATAGATAGATGTGGATTTTTACTGTGTGTCAATTTTCGACCACACCGTCAACTAAGTACTCAGTTGGAGAACACCGGCAGAATAGATTAAGACCCCGTTTGGGGACTTATCTTTTTAGCCAAAAAGTCAAAAAGTTATCATTTTAGCCAAAAAGCCAACAACTCATACCAAAAAGTCAAAGATTCTCTTTTCTCTCTACTTTTTGCACATCTTTTCGTAATTAGCCAAAAAGTCATCCCAAACATATAAGTTTTTTTTACCTACCTTTTTAGCCAAATAGCCAAAAAGTTACTAAATTAGCCTGTTCCCAAACGAGGCCTTAAACAACCTGCAATAGAAAGAAGAGATTCCGGCGGTGGTTCGTCCACCCAGGGGCACTCCGACGATCAAGTCAGTTATCCCTCAAAGATAGCAAAAGTGTTTAACTCACTATTCAGAGTACAAAAAGCATACCTTAGACCCATGAGGGTGCCTCTCTTTTATAGCCAATACAAACTTAGTCCCAATAAAAGCCTAGCTTCAATGGACTTAGGATTACTACTAATCTTGGACTCCCAGTAGGATTGAGATAAACTCTCTAAAAGTCTTATCTTTACCCAAACTGAAGTCCTCTCTCATTCTAGGACTCTTGTCCCTTATCCACTTATCCCGGATTCCGGTATCTTCGGAGATAACCTCGGCCTAGCCGAGATGATCTCGGCATCATGATCAGGGCACGTAGCACCTTGGCTGGCACTTCGGTAACATCTCGATCACGTGTTGTCATTCAAAAATTATGTCCCCACAACTGCCCTCTAGGCTCTATTACCTCGGCATCCTAAGGTGATGGAACCTATATCATCCCTTCCTTTAATCATGACCCAGTTTAACTTCAGCATGTAAATTTTTCTTAAAATTTCAACAAGCGTTAAACATGACATCAGTTTAACTTCAACTTGTAAATTTTTTAAAATTTCAACAAGTGTTAAACATGACCTCGGTTTAACTTCAACTTGTGAATTTTTAAAATTTCAACAAGTATTAAACATGTCATCGGTTTAACTTCAACTTGTAAATTTTTAAAATTTCAACAAGTGTTAAACATGACCTCGGTTTAACTTCAACTTGTAAATTTTTAAAATTTCAACAAGTGTTAAACATGACCTCGGTTTAGCTTTAGCTTGTAAATTTTTTTTAAAATTTCAACAAATGTTAAACCAACCTTAGCTTGTAAATTCCAACTCCCAAGCATCATTCTCCAGCCCTCTTTGGTGCAATACTTCCAGTGTCATTGTGAGTCCTTTTGGGCCTCCCTCCATTGGTCGTGTCGAAACAGAGTTCCTTCCCCTAAACATCCCGATTTTCTTTGGTGCAAGTTTCTTTTGTTCAACGTGTCTTCTGGGATTCTCCATGCCCGACCTCCCGCGAAGGCCAGTGAGAATGTCCCTTGGTCCCGACATGCTGAGGGACTGCAGGAACCGTTTTCTGTCCCCCTTTTTGGACACCTTTCTTGGCCGCTGGAATCGGCGTATCTTGTAGCGGGAACGGTGGCTACATGACGTTGTTCTACATCATGAAATTGACGACCGTTTGCAAGTTTGCCAATTTGTCCGCTATTCCCTTCATCTCGTCATCCCTCCGCAGGCATCTATCTTTCCATACCTGGAGGTCGTCCTCGTTATAATACCTGCTCCGGTCCGATTTCTTCGGTACGCCGCCCTCCTGGCAGACGTCCTTTCCTCCATGATTCTTATCACGAGTCTCTTCGTTGCAGTTGTCTTCTTTAACGTCAGGGTCAATATGTTTCTCACTCTCAGTAAGGGTGTCGTCCCCAACCTTCTCTTTCTATTCGTTGTTGGCCATCTATTCTCCTTTCTTTCCCACAAATGGCGCCAAATTGTGTGTGTCAATTTCCGACCACACTGCCAACTAAGTACTCAGCTGAAGAACATCGGTAGAATAGATTAAGCCCGAATGACCTACAACAGAAAAAAGAGATTCCGACGGTGGTTCGTCCACCCGGGGGCACTCCGACGATCAAGTCAGTTATCTCTCAAATATAGCAAAAGTGCTTAACTCACTATTCAGAGCACAAAAAGCATACCTTAGACCCATGGGGGTGCCTCTCTTTTATAACCTACACAATCCTAGTCTCAATAGAAGCCTAGCTTCAATGGACTTAGGATTACGGCTAATCTTAGACTCCCAGTAGGACTAGGATAAACTCTCTAAGAGTCATATCTTTACCCAAACTGAAGTCATCTCCCTTTCTAGGACTCTCGTCCCTTATCCGCTTATTCCGAATTCTGATATCTTGGAAGATAACCTCGGCCTAGCCGAGATCATTTCGGCGTCATGACCAGGACACGTGGCACCCTGGCTGGCACTCCGGTGACACCTCGGCCACGTGTCGTCATTCAAAAATTATGTCCCCACATTTACAATACAAACTTAAATTTAAATTATATAAGTTATCATTTTGAGTATAAATTTATTTATTTTTATATAATTTTTTTTGTATAAATTCTAAACGTATAAAAAAAAGTTTTAAGACTTTGTTTCTTCAAAAGAAAAGTTCTTTATTTCTTTTTGCACATTGATTTAACAGGTTTATAAAGAAGTTAGAAAAAGAAAACAAAAAAACAAGAAAAGAAGGTTTATTCATTGTATTTTCAATTATTTTTTTCTATCTCTCCTTAAAACGTAGGCATACTGTTTTTCAATTTATAAATTGTTTCCACAAAAGAAATATTCCAAACTTTTCAAAAAAAAAAAAAAAATTTTGCACACAAAAAAGGAATGAGCATGGTCTTAAACATTTTTTGAAACATAAATAATAATAACAATAATAATAATATTAAAAATAAATAAATAAATCCCTTAACTCTTGAATGTCTAAGAATAGTAGGTTGAAAACATATTCTCAAAGTTTACTTATTTTAGAAAAAAGAATGGGGAAGAAATAGGTACTCAGAATTTTTTTTTGAATTTCAATGTTTGTTAGTATATATATCCACATTCATATATATTTTTGACAGTTACTTCAGAAATAAAAAAAAAAATAAAGAAGAAGAAGGAGGAGGAGGAGGCCGCAGAAACAGATATTCAAGAAAAAAAAAAATCAATTTCAAGGTTTGATATTATATATATATATATATATATACACACACATACTCTCATATACTTTTACATTATCTTTGAATTTTTTTTTTTTAAGTTTTTAATTTTTTTTTTCATGTTTATCCAATCTCTTTGACCGCAAATGTTTAGTCTTTGAATTTGTGTTTAATTATTTTTATATTCAATTTTTTCAAAATTTATATTCAGTTAAGAACATTGAGTTTGGCCAAAATTATTTGAATATTCAATTTGTTTTTTTTTAATTTTTATATTTAATTTTTAATGCAGTATTTCAAACTTATATTTATTTTACGAGTTTGCACACATATCGCGTGTGCCCAGCTGCTAGTATACAATAAATGCTCCATCAAAATTTCACACTGCATTTCGTGAATAATTAGGCCAACCCTAAAGTCGGTACTCAAAATTAATGAACATGAATCTTAATATGATGTAAAAAAAATTAATATGTTTCGGATGACTTTTTGATTTTTTATGAAAAGATGTGCAAAAAGTAGAGAGAAAAGAGAATTTTTGACTTTTTAGTATAGGTTGTTAATTTTTTAATTTTTTTAAAAAATTTTTGACTTCTAAGCTAAAAAATAATATTGGCAAACGAAACCTTACTTCCAAGTCTCACCCTAGTCCATGTAGTGTTGCAACGCCATGAGAAAAAAACATAAGATTAGAAATCATAGAAAACATGCAAACAAAAAGAGTGAAATTTTTAGATTCAATACTTATATTGTAGGTAGCACACTTACGTATCTGGTCTACTTGTGTCGCTAAAATGTCTGCTAAATAAAAATATAATTTACTTATATTTAATTGAGAAGAGAAAAATAATGATTAAAAAAATTATAAAAATGTGAGTGTTGATTTCTAACCACACAACTAAATAGGGAACTCAACTAGAGAGCACAGACAGAATAGATTAAACCCAACAACCTGTAACAAGAAGATCAAAATTTTGCGATGGTTCATCCACCTAAGGGCACACCGACGATCAAGTCAGTGAACAATCTCTCTCATAGATAGCAAATAGTGCTTAAACTCGCAAGAAAGAATTTACCACAGACCCACGAGGATGCCTTACTTTTATGACCAGCAGCGACCTGATCCCTTTAGAAGCCTCACTTCAATGGACTCAGGCTCAATGCTCATCTTGGACCTTCAGCTAGATAGGCATAAACTCTCCTTGAGCCTTATTCTTATTCAGACTGAGATCCTCCTTGTCCCTTATCTGTTTATCTCGGATTCTGGCATTTTTGCAGATAACCTCGGCCTAGCCGAGATCATCTCGGCAAGCATGATCAAGTCACGTGGCACATTGGCTGACACTTCGGCGCTACCTTAGCCACGTGTTGTCACTAGCAAAATACTTCCCCACAACTGCCCCGTAGGTTCTATTACCTTGGCAACCTGAGGTGATGGAACCTACATCGTTTGTCCAACCAACATGTCGGCTAAAAGTCAGATACTACTTCAACCGAGATCGTGACTCATCGGTTTCAAGTAACCACGACTCAGCCGGCCACTTTATCATGGATCAAGAACCAAGAATAAGGTTCTTTAAGCATCTCAACCGACATCGCTTCTTTAGGCGAGATTATTGCCTCATTGTTTCAAGAATTTCAAGAGTTCTCATTGCATATAAGCCGTCACGCAGAGTCGTTTCAACCGTTTCTTCCACGTGTCCCTTCCTTATTGGTTCGTACTTGACACGCGTTAACAGGCCGCGTCATTTCTATCCGCATCGCTTGACAGGCACGTCGTCGGCACTTCATTGCATTTTTGTCACCTTTTCATATTTTTGACAAAAACCCATTCGACCCTTCACTTTTGCAAATTCGATTTCCCTCTCTTGCTCAAAATGTTCTCTGTCTACACCATTTTTGTGCTTCCAAGCTCCTGCAATTCGTCTCCTCCGGCGAGCTTTTCTCTGTTCGGTTCCAGTCGTCACCGTTGTCTGACTCTGGCGAACCTCATCCCGACGTCCATTTCTCCGGCCTCATTTTGTAAGTTCTCAATTTTCGCGCTCTAATTTCAATTTCTTCATATAATCCTGATTTTTTGGTCACGTTCTATGATATTTGATATTGCCAGGTGTTTGTTCTTGAATCTATTAGAGACAAATCTACGATTTGTCACGATGCTCTAGATATTACCTTACGCTATATTTGTAATCATTTCTATGTTGCTATTGAATCTATATCCAATGCTTAATCTGTCTGTACATGCGTTTCTAGAGTATCATTTGCATTGCTTGTGGTTCTTGCACATTGTCTTGCATACATCTACTTATTGTTCACGAATTTTCTTGTTCTCTGTCTCTTTCTTGATTCTAAATCACATTCTTTTTTTGTTTTCCTTGCTTGTTTCCGAATCTTTTGCCTTTGATTCTTGTTCCTGCATAGAATTAGACTCGAGATTTGCCTAGAAACCATACATTTAGGAAAACTGAAACAAATTTCGTCTTGGATCTTCAATAATCCTCACCCTAGCACTCGTTTAGGATTTAGCTGAGGTTTTCAAACCCATACCAGCTTCTTTCCAAAAATCTGTTACTAAATCTGCCCCAACCAATATAATGGGCATGTTTAGGTAGAGAGAAGACACCCCTAGCAAACTTGAGTATTTCCACCAGGAATTTCCCATCTCAATCGACGTTCAAATCATGTTGGCTTGGAAGGAGGATTCTATTATGCCTGAGAAGGACTACATGCCATTCCCCGTAGTTGCCTTTATTGAGTGTAGACTTCAGTTTCCTCTGAATATTCTTTTCCGAGAAGTAATGCATTATTACAAACTTAACCCTATGCAATTAACTGTCAACTCATTTAGGGTTATCAACGACATGGTCGAATTGGCACGCCTAGAAAACGCTAGGATTACTCTAGTCGACATCCAATTTTGTTACATCATATGTGACCTTAAGTCAGCCAGTGGCTACACCTACTATCTCAAGCCCAAATCCACCGCCTACAAACTCAAAGTCGACCTCCCAGACTCCAACAAAGGCGCGGGAGATGACTACCTGATTGTCTCAGGCAATTGGAAATTTGCACCTGATAATGATCTTCATCTCTTTCCTTTGCTCCGAGGAGTTTTTAGAGAATATGAGGATAAGGACTTAGCATAAGTGTAAGGTTTTTTTTTTTTTTTCTAGCCTTTGTATCTATCTTGTATATTTGTTCTGAAGCTTGGTGTCATTTTCTTTTGTTTTTGCAGTCTTTCCTTAACCGAGCAAGTCGTTATGGGAATCCTACACACCCAGCTGAGATCTTAAGAGGCTGGACCTGCCAATTGAGAGACGCAAAGCCTCATTGTTGCTCAACTGCATACCAACATACTAAAGTCCCTTACCTAACACTTCCAAAACGAGCAAGACTTCAGCAGCCACTCAACTAACCAACTTCTCACCAATGCTAGGTCAAGCCTCCTCATCAGATTTAGTGGACCAGCCATCCACTTCAGTTCCAGCTTAACTTATTCCACCATCACAGTGCCAACGCCGTCGTCGAGTTCCCAATGCCCATGCCGAACAAACCCGAAATCGCAAGTGCCGAGATTCAGAGGCATCGACTTACGATTCAACTAACATGCCTATTGCTCTTCCTGCCATCAACTTTAGCACCAAAGTTACCGTTGCTGTAACCGCCGACGAGATAGGTCGCAAACCAGCCGTTCTTGAGGACCTCCCAGACAGCATCCCAGGGGTTGTGACTATCCAATCCTCATCTTCTTCATCCCAGTCTAAGCCAAAGCTAAAGTAAATGAAGAAGGCCAAGGCCAAGGCCACAGTGACTCAAATACCTTTTGAATTTGAGAAAGATGTTAAGGACTCTGTGCCAATATCAAAATTGGCCGAATCCAAGAAGAGGCTAGCCGAGGTCGCAACATCTGACCCCCCACCACCGAAGAAGCCGAGGTCTGATTGCCAAGAGGGTGAGAGTAGCTTTCCCCGCTATCAGACCTAGGCCCTCGAGGTCATGGTTAATGATTGACCTTTAACAGCCAACGATAGTGCGATCAAAAGCGTAGAGGTCGATGTTGCTCTATCTACGGCCGTGCTCCTTCCGGCCGACATGAACCACATAGTCGATCTCCATGAGTACAAAAGCTTTGCCCTTATGATGCAGCACTTCGCCTTGGTAAGTTCCCTACTGTATCCTTTTCAACTTTCCAACACTTAGCCAAAGTTTACTAATCTGTTTTGTTCCTTGCAGGACATCCAGCATGTACATTCTTATACGGTCAAGACCGAAATGATGAAAAAAGAGTTGGTGAAGAAGACTCAAGAAGCTGCCAAACTCCTCTCTTCACTCAACCAAGCCTAGACCAGCAACCGAAGTTTGCTAGATATGGCCAAAGCTGCCAAGGCTACTTAAAACAAATCCGAGGCTAAAGCCGAAACTGCTGAGGCCACTGCCTAATCTGCCAAGGCCGACGCTACGACTGTCGAGCTCAAAGCAACAGAGACAGAGGTCAAGCTCAAAGAGGCCATCGAATCGAAGGAAGCCGAAATCAAAGTGGTCGATAAGAAAGCCTTCGAAGAGAGGCAAGTCGTTGTCTGTGACTAATACAAAGAGCAAGTTAACTTAGCCTGCAACAAAGGCTACTACTTAGGTTGGGTTGCTGCTCTCAACCGATTCTCAGTTCCCGTTGACTCACCACTTTAGGATATCAACAAATTGCAAGTTCCTTTCCTCCCTTCTCCTGACACTTCTGATGCTAAGGCCGAGGCCGAGGATGAAGATGAGGTCGAGGCTGAAGTTAAAGCCGCAACTGAGGCTAAGGTCGATGCAATGGCCAAGTCCCTAACCCTTAACGATCAAGTCCTGGACTTAACCGGAGAGAATGAGGGCAACGTCCCAAAAGACACATCCATTCGGTAAGCTACATCCGAAGCTGAGATCATTTCTGCTGTAAAGAAGACTCTAAACCAAACCCTTCTTGAAATAGACGCCGAGACAGCAGCCGAAAAATCTTACCAAGTATCTACCGAGGCCGAAACAACACCAGTTACCGAGGTCGAACAGTCTGATAAAAATCCCCAAGATTATAACACTTAGCATTTTTCCTTCTTATACTTGAGAATAGTTTGTGACTTTTGCTTATGGACAATGTTAGTTTCATTTTGGCCGATGTACCCTTTGCCTTGTAATTGAACAAGTTTTCTCTTTGAATGCATGCTTTACTTTTTCTTCTAAGTATTAAATGCTTGTCTTCTTATGCTTTATCTGTCTTCACTGTCTTGTATGTTTTCATACTTGGAATATTTTTGTACTTCTTCTAAGTACAACTTACTTGTATAATCACTTCAGGTTAGAACACCTCGGACATGTATCACCTCAGACCCATATCATCTCAGATGCAGCTTTAGTTAGTCACCTCAGACCAAATTATCTTGGAGTGCATCTTTTACTGCCATCTCGGCCAGCTGGCACTTTATAAAAATTCTTTGAATAACTTTCGACAAGTGTTGTTTCTGTACTTGTACTTGTTGTCTCTTATCAAGACTTCACCCTTCCAAGCTTGACAACCTGGTTGGCTATCTTGGGTAACAAATACCTTGGCTATCCCCTCATCTAGTTATCTCGACTAACTTCAATTTGTAAAATTTTTCAAACATTTTAACAAGTGTCAAGCCCATTCATCATTCCTATTTCCTGCCCCCTGATGTGAACCTAAGTATCACTTATGTTCACATTAAGCATGCATCTTCGATTTTTGCCGAAGTCTGATCCAGACAAGTCTTAGCCGAGGTTTTCTACCTCGGTGTTGCTGTCAATCTAACCAGATCAAACTTAGTTCAACTCTGCCGTCATGGCAAACCTAAGTTATTCGTCATGTTTCATTCCGAAACATCACCAACTTAATTCAACTCTACCATCATGGCAAGTGTAAGTTACTCGTCGTGTTTCATTCAGAAACATCGCCAACTTAGTTCAACTCTACTATTATAGCAAGTCTAAGTTACTCATCATGTTTCATTCGAAAACATCGTCATAAGCCTTTTTGGTCTTATCGTACTAAATTTCAACACTACTTTGAAAAACAAAATCAAGCTAATGTTTATTAAAATCTCAGCTAATAGACTCTTACATAGCAAGAACTAAAAAAAAAAAAAAAAAAGTCAATGGTAGAAAAACTTCAAATTGCAAGTGTTCCAAGATCTTGGCAACTCTTTGTCATTAGTGTCTTCAAGCCAATATACCCCATTGTCGGCAACCGAGATGATGCGATATGGTCCTTTCTAGTTTGGGCCAAGCTTGCCCTCCTTGGGGCCTTTCTTGCTGCCGACAACATTCCTTAGGACGAGGTCCCCAACCTTGAACTCCCTTAGATTAACCTTCTTGCTGTAAGCCCTAGCAAGTTGTTGTTGGTATGCCCCCGCCGAATTACTGCTCTTTTCCTTATTTCTTCTACCAGATCCAAATCTCGGGAAAGGAATGCCTCGTTGGTCACATTTTTCACTCCTTGGGTTCTGATTCTAGGGATGCCGATCTCTAATGGGATAACTGCTTTAGTGCCATATACCATGGCAAATGGAGACTCTTCAGTTGATCTTCTCAGCATAGACCGATATGCCCACAAGACATTAGGCAATTCCTCCACCCACTTGCCTTTGGCAGCTTCTAGCATTTTCTTGATCTCATCCAAGATGGTCTTATTGGATGCCTCAGCCTGAATTACTCTGGGGGAAGCTAGGAGTAGAGTAATAGTTTTTAATCTTGTACTTTGCATAGAAGCTCTTAATCAGCTTACTGTCAAACTAAGTGCCATTATCTGTTACTATGGCGCTTAGGATTCCAAATCTGGTGATTATGTTCTTTCAGATAAAATTCTTCACATCCACATCTGCGATTTGGGCCAAGGGTTCAGCCTCTATCCACTTCGTGAAGTAATCTGTTACTACCAGCAGGAACTTCCTCTGTCCAGTTGCCTAGGGTAATTGCCCAACAAGATCCATGCCCCACTAGGCAAATAGCCAGGGACTAGATACTGGATTCAGGTCTGCAACTAGCTGGTGTATTAAAAGTGCAAACTTTTAGCACTTCTCATATTTCTATACGTAGGTTTCAGTAGCCTTCTGCATGTAAAGCTACCAGTATCCCTAAGATATGACCCTATGAGCAAGTGATCTACCCCCAGCATGGTTTCCACATACACCTTCATAGATCTCATACAAAAAGTCCTCAACCTGGGATAGATGCACATATCTCAAAAGGGGCTCAGTGAAGGACCTTCTGTAGAGATGGCCTTCTGTTAACAGACAGAATCTGGCCAACTTTAATCCGATCTTGTGTGTCTCCTTTCTGTCTGTTGGCAGCCTGCCATCTCTGAGGAACACTACTATGGCATCCATCTAGCTTGAACCCATCTCCACGCACATCGCTTCATACTCTATTATAAGGGGCTCTATACTTGGGCCTGACAGATAATCAACTATTATTGTTCTTGCCTCACCTGATTTCATCATGCTGGCTAGGTTAGCCAAGGCGTCGGCATAGCTATTATCATCTCGGCTGATCTGTTGTAGTCGGCAACTTGCGAACAGGGTTAGCAGCCTGACAACCTCCTTGACACAAGCTACCATTCTCTCATTTCAAGCTGCATACTCGCTAGTTGCTTGATTTACAATGAGTTATGAGTCGCAGAAGACTACCACATCGCCAGCCTCCATTACTGCTGCTAGCCTCAGTCCAATAATTAATGCCTCGTATTCTGCTTCGTTATTTGAGGCCTTGAACCCCAAACGAATAGACTTCTCTATCATTCGCCTATCTAGCGATACCAACATTACTCCTGCCCCCGTTCCTTACCGGTTGAAGTTGCCATCGACAAATAGCCGGAAAGAGTCTCCGATGTAGATATCACAGGACTTTGGCTTTGCTTCCTCCTTTTGCGCTGTTGGTGTGGGGTTCTTTGGCCCCAGTTGGGTTTCTTCTTGTTCTCCTGGACATCCTAAGTCGCTGCTCACTGGAGCCTACCTTGGGATCGCATCAGGAGTGAACTCGGCCATAAAGTCGGCCAAAACCTGGCCTTTGCTTATTGTTCTTGGCCTAAATTCCAAGTCGTATTGGCCCAGCACCACTGCCCATCTGGCTACTCTGCTTGTCAATTTCCCATGCTGCAGCAGGGACTTTAGGGGATGTTCTATCAGTACCACAATCTTGTGGGCTTGAAAATAATGGTTCAATATTTTTCAAAGCCATTTCTAAGGCTAGTGTCAAATTTTCCAAAGGCAGGTACCTGGTTTCCGCACTTGCTAGGGTCTTGCTAACGTAGTACACTGCCTTCTGTTCTCCCTCCTCTTCGCAGATTACCACTGTGCTAACAACATGGTCTGATACCACCAAGTACATGAATAGCTCTTCTCCAGGAATTGGATTTAACAATAACGGTGGGGTTGTCAAATGCCTCTTCAAATCGGCCAAGGAGACTTCACATTCTTCCGTCCACAGGAAGTCTGTGGCCTTCTTTAGCAGTTGAAAGAAGGACTTGCACTTATCTGAGCTCCGGCTTATGAACCTGTTCAAGGCCACTGCCTTGCTAGTCAAGATCTAGACCTATTTTGCTATCGTTGGGCTCTTTAAATCAAGGATCACCTTGATTTGATCTGGGCTCGCTTCTATCCCTCTCTTGGTCACCAGGTAAATCCAACTCTAAATGCACACTTTAATGCATTGAATTAAAACTGATAAGTTTTCAATATATCAAAGACCTCATATAAGTCTACCAGATAATTCTCTGGCTCCTTGATCTTCACAACCATGTCATCGATGTAGACCTTTACTGTCCTCCCAATCAGATGCTTGAACATCTTGGTTACCAATCTCTGGTAGGTTGCCCCCACGTTCTTCAACCCAAAAGGCATTACCTAGTAGCAATACAGCCTTTTTGGAGTGATGAATGCCATCTTCTCTTCGTCCGGAGGATACATTGCTATTTGGTGGTATCCCTTGTAGGCATCTAGGAAGCTCATCCTCACATGTCTTGATGTGGCACCCACCAACTGATCGATCTTAGGCAAAGGGAAGCTGTCTTTCGAATAAGCCTTATTCAGGCTGGTGAAACCCACACAAACCTTCCACTTGTCGTTCTTCTTTTTCACTAACAATGTGTTGGACAACCAGGTAAGGTAGTTCACCTCCCAAATGGCCTGGGCTTCTAACAGCTTGTCCACTTCCTTCTTAACTACCTCCACATGTATCAATGTCGGCTTTCTTGCTCACTGGATGATAGGTTTAGCCGACCTGTCCATATTTAGCCTATGACCAGTGACCTCGGGGGTCAATGCTAAGCATCTCATAGGGCGTCTAGGCAAACACTTTTATGTTTGCTCGCAAGAAAGTCTCTAACTCCTTTTCCTCCTCCTCGACCAAGCTTGAGCCAAGAAGGAAAAAGCGCTCCTTGTCACTTTCTTAGACTAGATTCTTCTTCAATGGTTCTTCACTCTTTTCGGCAGGTTCTTTTCCAACATCATCCAAGACCTCATGGTCTTCACTTTTAATTTCTGCACTTTCTGTCTCTCATACATTACAGGTGTACTTTATTACTTCCATGGAGCAATTCTTCACCTATACTTGGTCCCCCCCTCACTTCTTCAATCCCCTGATTCGTTGGAAATCGTAATAGTTGGTGTAAAGTGGAGGGAATAGCCCTCATTGCATGCAACCACAGTCGTCCCCAAATGATATTGTGCAATGAGGGAGTATCTATCACAGTGAACTTGATTGTTACCTTTTTACTTACTACCTGCACTTCCAGGTTCGTGGCTCCCAGAGGCCATGTCGGTGTCCCGTTGAATCCGACCATGGGGTTATCGAAATGCTCTAGATCATTTGGATGAAGGCCAAGCTCCTTGTAACATCTGGCATACATGATGTCATAAGAGCTGCCTTGGTCGATCAGTATGCGCTTTACCTGGCATTCTCCAATCTTCAGAGTTACCACAGGACATCGTTGTGTAGATGTTGCACCGTATCCAAGTCTGCCTCAGTAAAAGAAACCATTGGTCCTTGGTATTCATTTCTCCTAGGCTTGTTTTGTTAGACCTGATATACATGCTGTAGGTGTCTTACCCTTTGGGTTTCCTCTCATACTTCATTCTCATTAACCTTCGAGTGAATCACATTGATTACTCGAGGTCCATCTGCTTGTTGCGGTGGCGGTGGTGGAATCGGTGCTGCCGATGCCTGAGGTAGCCTTGCATGCTCGTCCCTTGTTCTAGCCTCATCTACTAGGTCTCTTAGGTGACCCTATCTGACCAAATCCTCCAAGTGCGTCTTCAGAGCCTTGCACCTCTGAGTCAAGTGTCCATCCTCATTATGGTAAGCACAATGCTTCCCAATGCTCATTCTCATAAACTCGCCAGGGATCTTCTTCGGCACTCTGTAATATGACTAGTTCCTGATCCTTTCCAGAACTTTATAGATCGGGATCCTGAATGCAATAGTGATTGCCTGTGCAAGCCTCAACCTTGTCTCTTGCCTGTTCTCTTGCTTTGGTGTCTTTATTCCTTGTGTGTCTTCTTTTACTTTGGCATACTTCTCATTCTGTGTCATGAGCTCCTCCATACTCTTTGGAAAGGTTTTTGCAAGTGATTTTTGAAGCGGGCATTCATCATTCAAGCCGTTCTTGAAAGATACGATCGCCAGCTCCTGGTAACAAGCCAGAATTTAGTTGAACACCTTATAACATCTCTTGGCGTAAGCCATGAGGCTTTCACCATCGCTAATGTTCAAAGCCAGCAGAAAGTCTACCTTTAGCAACTACAACTTGTTCGTAACAAACATGGCCACAAACATCTCGACCAGGCCTTTCCAACTCTTCATAGTTCCTTTTGGCAGCTTATGGAACCAATCAAATGTTATCTCTCCAAAGGATAAGGAGAATACCTTGCATAGCAGTGGCTCATTCCCGCTCCACAAAGCCATTGAATTTAGATACAAGCCAACATGGAAGTTTGGATCAGACTTATCGTCGTAAATCTGAAACCTCGACATGTGGAATCTCTTCAAGGCCTCAAATGTATCCAACTCCACTGAGAATGGTGTCCTCGGCTTAACGGTGGATGTGATCTCGACGTTGCGTCGTTTCCTCTAGAGGTAGTCTCTCAAATCCTCCTTCGTCCGATCGGGAGCTCGACTATCAATAGATTTCAATCTCTTCGGCGCGTTGCTCCCGGTGAAGTTGTGCATCCTCCTAGACTTCTCCTCATCCACTACATTAAAACAAAGGCCATTTCCCTGGACATGCCGAGACTCTTTGACATAGGTCCTCTTGGTTTGTGATGTCTTCTACGACTCACCTCGTATTGATTCTGTTCGCTCGACATCTTGTGACAGTCGATGTGAGAGCTCATGTCCCTTACCATGCTGCAAGACTACTGGGATTGTTTTCTTCCCTCCTTTTTGGGCATTAGTTTTTGTGGCTGGTGCTGGTGTGTCCTGCAACAGAAATGGTGGTTGCATCACGTTGTTTTGCATCATGAAGTTGATAACCGATTATAGGTTTGCCAACTTGTTCGCCATTCCTTTCATCTCGTCATTCTTCCTTAAGCATCTATCCTTCCATACCTAGAGGTCGCTTTCGTTGTAATACTCATCTCAGATACCTTTCTTCGGGGCGTTACGCTCCTTATCAATGTCTTTTTTCCTAAGGTTTGGTTCCTGTACCCCTTCATTACGGTTTTCCTCTCCGACGTTAGGATCCACGTGTTCCTTACTCTCATTGTGGATGTCGTCTCCAATCTTTTCTTTCTGCCAATTGTTGGCCATCTACTCTCCTTAAGTTTCCACAGACAGCACCAAATTGTGAGTGTTAATTTCCGACCACACAACCAAATAGGGAACTCAGCTGGAGAGCACCTACAGAATAGATTAAGCCTAATAACCTATAACAAAAAGATGAGAATTTCGCAGTGGTTCGTCTACCTGGGGGCACTCCGACGATCAAGTCAGTAAACAATGTCTCTCACAGATAGCAAATAGTGCTTAAACTCACAAGAAAGAACTTACCTCAGACCCACGATGATGCTTTTATAACCAATAGTGACCTGATCCCTTTAGAAGTCTCACTTCAATAGACACAGGCTCAATGCTCATCCTAGATCCTCAGCTAAATAGGGATAAACTCTCCTTAAGCCTTATCCTTATCCAAACTGAGATCCTCTCATGTTCTAGGACTCTTGTCCCTTATTTGTTTATCCCGAATTCTGACATTTCTGCAAATAACTTCAGCCTAGCCGAGATCATTTCAGCAAGCATGACCAGGCCACGTAGCACCTCGGCTGACACTTCGGCGCCACCTTAGCCACCTGCTGTCACTCGCAAAATACTTCCCCACAAAAAATACTATAGGGCTCATCATCATTTCTCTCTCTTCCAATTGTTGAGTGGTTTGAGAACAAACTAAATAAGCAGCTTATTTGCTACAAGATATCACATTATTTCCATATTTTTTATACATATTTTAAAAAAATGATAATAAATTAAAAAATAAGTAAACCCTAATAAGAAGAGCCAAATATACATAGGAGAGCTCCAAAAAAAATTAGTTATCAGTAAGCTGTAACGCCCAATTAATGGACTCTTGGATGTAAAAATCATTGGATAATGCTAAGGATACCAAATTTTCTACCAAAAAAATAACCAAATGTCTCACATAAGTATGGGATCCGCAATTTTGTAGATCTCATACCCATGTGAGATATTTGATCATTTATTTAGTAAAAAATTTGAGACTTATAGCATTTTCCAAAATCATTTGACTCAAAAATCTGATACCAAATATTCAAATTCAATATTAAGTCAGAGTTTTTGATAAAGTTAATTTCAAATTTATATGTGATTGCCAAATCTGAACTATAATAATAATAATTATTATTATTATTTTTTATTTTTTTTAATTATTATTATTATTTTTTTAAAAAAAATCTCTAGTTTACTATTCAAATCAGAGAAAAGCCAAAAACAAAAAAAAAAAACAAAAAAAAAAGAGAAGAAACAACTTAAATTACACTTGACTCTTATGAGGTTTGAAAAAATATGATTATTTTTATATTTTTGATATAATTACACTAATATCTTTTGAGGTTTGAATTCACATAATAGTTAGATAATTTTTTTTTTATCAATAATTCATTAATTGAACAAATGAAAAATTAATACAGTCGTATCTTAATATTGTCATATATTTCCTACTAAAGTATATATTTATTTATTTTTATTTTAGTATCTATCCAATATTTGTATTAGTTTCAATCCTTTCAACTTTGTTGGCTTATTTTCCTACGAAGGAAAATATCATAAATGCGAGCGTGCCAGTAAAGATTGAAAAATCCTTACAGATTAAATTCAAGCTAATTATCAAGCGATTGTGTTGACGGTTCTTTTGCCTCAATGAAGAAGACTTCAAAATTACCAAGTGTAGAGAAAAGAAAAATTAAAAGAAGAAGGAGGGAGACGGAGAAAGATGATTGAGTGAACAATCAAATTAATAATTAATTACCTCTACTCCGATGCTTCGAAAAGGAAGTGTTGAAAATAAAGTGTAGGAAATATAAATGACAAGAAAAAATAGAAATTAATGGTCTTTGATTTGAGTTCTGGATCCTTTTATAATGTAGCCATGAATGACTATTTATAGGCAAACATTTGTAGGAATGAACTACCTAAAACTACCCACTCTTCCTTTTTCTCTATTTCATACTCCATGATCTTCCATAACTTCTTTCAACCTCCACTTCATGCTCCATGTTCTCCATTTTGTTCTCCATCATCTTTACACATTTCATAATTTCTCATAGTTTCCAAATGAGTAGGAGGGTGTCACATGTCTTGTAATTATATAAATAATAAATAATAAAATTACAAATTTATGGTGTCAATATTACCTCCTGCAGCCATTAAAAATGATGTTTACTTGAATTTTTGAAGGGCCAAACCAAGCACATGATTAATCTAAGCAACAAAGTGCTTCAAATAATATCAATAAAGTGTTTTGAATGATATAAAAGCACCAAATGTTCACAATTTTGTCGGTTGAATGCAAGAGCCATTGTTTGACTACAACTGAAGCACACATACTATCATTATTTTGTGCCTTTTGTGCCTTAAAAAAAAAAATTGGCCATCAATTTGAAAAGATAAGCCATTCTTAACCACTTATTTAAATGCATAGGTTTTTTCTAACCAAGTTCAACATTTCAAATGGCTAAGTTGTCCTTTAGTGCATCAAATCCATCAAAACAATGCTTAAAGATGATTGTTTTATTAGTCATTTCATTAAAATTAAATTTTGATGTGAACCACAAATTCCAAAAAAGATTTTGAACACCAAGAATCACAGTACAAGATGGCCTTAAAAATTCAAACATCTTGACATTTTGAATAATTTCAAAAAATTCAGATTCATGAACATTAAATTGTTCACCATTCATAGCTATGTTTGGCTTGAGAACATGTTCTTTGGCCAAATAACTTTCATCATTCATTGACAAATGGGGTTGTTTTTCTATTTAATCCATTAATGGATTATGAAAATCCTCCATCTGAGTTTCATCATTTCTTGGTCTAATGGGTTGTTCCATTTCAGCCATTAATGGCTTAAGAAAATCCTCCATATGAGTTTCATCATTTTTTAACTTAATGGACTGTTCCATTTTAGCCATTAGTGGCTTATAAAAATCTTTCATAGACATCTTATGTCCATAGTTTGACTATCTAAAAATACGTTTTTCAACCTCCCAAGTCTTATATGGAACATTATTGTTGACCATGGTTGGCTTAACAACATGCTTTTTAACCATGTTACTTTCATAAATTGACTCTTTAAAAATGAGTTTTTTGACCTCCCGAGCCATTGATGAAATCAACTCTTTGCTTTTACTATTTTCAACCATGGAAAAATTTTGAAAAAATTCCCTAATTCCGGCCATTAAAGCCGCAGTTAGACTTGGTAGTGGGAGTTGACAACTCATCATTCCATTGGCGAGTTTCCATAACAAGTTGATGAATTTCTCTAATTAAATTATGTCTTTTTTCTTTCACTAAATAATATTGTAAGAGATGAAAATTTATTTCATTAAGAAAATGGATCTCTTCTGGAAGATCCAAAATTTTTTGTTTACGCCAAAAGATTTCATCTAGGCTATTTGAAATGGACGAATCCAATTCATTTTTCATTTCTTACACTTGACATCCCACTGGGCATGCCAAAAATTGTTGGCTTATTTTTCCTACGAAGAAAAATATCATAAATGCGAGCGTGTCAGTAAGGATTAAAAAATCCTTAAATTCAAGCTAGTTATCAAGCGATTATGTTGACGGTTCTTTTGCCTCAATGAAGAGGACTTCAAAATTGCCAAGTATAAAGGGAAAAAAAAAATTAAAAGAAGAATGAGGGAGATGGAGGAAGATGATTGAGTGAACAATCAGAGTAACAATTAATTACGTCTATGCTTTGAAAATGAAGTGTTGAAAATAAAGTGCAGGAAATATAAATGACAAGAAAAAATAGGAATCAATTGTCTTTGATTTGAGTTCTGGATCTTTTTAGAATGTAGCCATGAATGGCTATTTATAGGCAAACATTTATAAGAAAAAAAAACTACCTAAAACTACCAACTCTTCCATCTCCTTCATTTCATTCATTTCATGCTTCATGTTCTTCACTTTGTTTTCCATCATCTTTCCACATTTCATAACTTCTCATAACCTCCAAATGAGTATGAGGGAGTCACACGTCCTGCAATAATATAAATAATAACTAATAAAATTACAAATTTATTGTGCCAACAAACTTACTAAAACAAGGTTAATTTTAATTATATTAGGGCTACAAACGAGCTAAGCTGAGTCGAACTTTAGTCTGTTTGGGTTTGTTTATTAAGATTTTAACGAACTCGAGCTCGAGCTCGAACTTAATAAAAATTTAACAAACCGAGCTCAAACCGAATGGCTTAGACTTGACTCGAGTTCGAGTATGTTTACAAGTCTTAACGAGCCAAAAAATTTATAAATTCATACTTACATATGAAACTAAAATTACAATTAAAATTTTGACTATAAGATTATATAATATATATATATATATATATATAAATATACTAAGAAAAAATCAATATTTTACTAAAACAATAATATCTACCACCACTATTATATAAATGTACTATCTATAGTTAACTATTATTTACATGTATATTTTTTAAATATATAAATAACATATTTATCTTATTTTTTATACATATTTTTACATCATTTAATGTATAAATATGTTAACTGAGCCAGTTAACGAGCCGAGTTTTAGTATGTTTGGACTTATTTATTAAAAATTTAACGAGCTCGAGATCAAGCTCAAACAGAAAAAAGAATTTAACAAACGGAGTTCGAACATGCTCTTACCAAACCGAGTTCGATCCTATTCTCGAACGGTTCTGTTCATTTGCAACCTTAAATTATACAAAAAAATGTTGGACTAGTTATATTTTTCTCAAATCTCAAGAGGTACCTGAGTTTAATTCACATTATTTAAAGAGTAAATTACACTTTATCCCTTTCATATTTGACCACTTTCCCACTTTGGCTTTAAAGTTTTTGTTTTTTCCCTCACTTTAGCATTTCATGTTTTAAGCTTTTTTTTCTAATTTAATCCAAAAGTTAACTTCTGTTAAAAATTAGATACAAAATAATACATTGATAGTCACATAATATAAAAATATTTTATTATATATAACTCATACCTCATATTCCTAATTACCTAAAAAAAACTTACACATTTGTCACAAATTCAAATCTTAATATAATAATATATTTTTTATATTATGTGATAGTTATCCTGATATTTTCTGTCTAATTTTGAGCATTTATTAGCTTTGAGAGTGAATTAAGAAAAAATTAAAATATGAAAAACCAAAGTGAGAAAAATAAACTTTAAAGGCCCAAAAAAAAAAAAATAGACAATTGTAAAGGGAACAAATTGTAATTTATTTTTTATTAATTTTAAAATTAAATAATAAAAAATTAAAATTAAAAAAAAAAAAAAAAAAAGGCCAGCACAATCAAGTAAAACATGTGGCTGCTGCCAGCTGGCTAGAGAAGGATCGACTTGTAGCCTAAAGACACGTGAATAATGTTAGTCAAATTGAAGTACACCGAGGACTACTGTGGTCTTGGCTCTACCCGATTTCTCTGCCGACGTTAGACTATGCCAATATTTATTAACAATGGTATATGATGCCCACAATTCTCACTCTTATTCTAACCATTTATGAGGTTCACACATATAAATAAGTGAATTCCAAACACACATTTAGGGCTAAAATCAAATTAAAAGTCACGAAATCTTCAAAAAAATAGAGTCTCAAATATTTTTGATTTATTAATATCATGCACACCGTACATCAGTTACAGCAATTAAAAAAAATAAATTGTACTATACAATTACTTATTTTTTAACGGTTAAATTTAAAAAGAATAATTTTAAGGATCAAAATATTTTCTTAAAATTTTTACCAAATATATGAACATTTGGTAAAAATTTTGATAAACCAGTAGGCCTTTAGCATTTTTATTTTAAGAAATGAATTAGATCATTGAGCAATAATCAAATGATTGAGTTTGTATCAAATTTAAAATTTGAACTTGATTTTTATGTTAGAGCTTATGAGGTTCATCACATGTCTCGTTTTAATTATTTAAGCTATTCATTTTGTAAAATATTCTTTTTAGATCATTCCTGAAAAAAAGAAAAAAAAGAAAAAAAAAAGTCTATATGATAACCGTAGAATTTTTATTTTAAGACTCATCACATGTCCTGTTTTGATTATTTAAATTGTTCGTTTTGTAAAATATTCTGTTTAGATCATTCATGAAAAAAAGTATATCTAATAACCGTAGAATTTTCATTTTGTCATATTGGAAGCCGGATTTGGTTCTCGATAGGTTGATTTTCGATAAACTGTTGGTGTGGGTTCAGTTGTATGGACTACCGTTAGAATGCTTCACTGAAGAGGCCAGGGTCCGACTAGGACGTGCTGTTGGCGAGGTGGTTAAAGTTGATAATGATTCTCTCATGCCTCGCAATATCCGGTTTTTGCGTTTACGAGTGTGGGTTTTTCTGGATAAACCATTGATCAGTGGTTTTTTCCTTAAGTTCCGCAATGGTCAACAACATTGGATTAGTTGTCGCTACGAGCGGGTTTGTAAGATTTGCAGGAACTGTGGTCGTATAGGTCATACGATCAATGCTTGTGCTCTGTCCTTTGAAGAGGCTCAACGGCAACTTGATGATAATCTTCAAGACATGAGTCGGCGCCTCCATTCTCCGGTGATGACTCAAGCATCGTCTCCAATGTACTCTGCTACTATTCGAGCTAATGCCCATAGGCCGAAACGTCGTACTACTCGGATTTTTCAACAGTCCACACATTCTAATATGGAGATCCCTGAAGCAGTGATTCCACCTCCCAATGGGCAGGATTTTAATCTAGATGTGGATTTTGCCACTATGTGGGAACAAGATTGGGATGCCGGTTTACAACAAGGACGCCTGCGGGGAGTGCATCACCGACGGCCGTTGTCCAGCGGGATGGAGTTCTTTTGCCTGCCTTCTCCCCGCCGAATCGGCTAGTTGAGTCCGATGTACTTTCAGGCTTAGGTCAAACTCCGGTGGATTCGGTAGGTGAGCTGGAGGTAATGTGACATCAATGGGAGGGTCATCTCTCATCAATGGGCATCAGACCAGGGCAGTTGGTGGCTGAACGGGTTGGCGAGTTGACAGCTTCGCCGCGTCAAGAACAGCACATTAACTATGGATCCATTAATGGTCCCGATCAAGGCTCTCTACTTGCTTCAACGGAGGATGTTATTCGAGCTATTCAAGTCAATGGGCCTGGCCCACGGTTGAATTTTCCTATGGGCGAGGCCCCAATTACCACTCGGGCCTTTGTCCGAGAAAGCCCAAGTAGCTGGACAATTACGGGCTTGGCCAATCTTGAAGTTGGCCAATCTAGCTCTATGTTGGCTAATGGACCCCAGACACCTACTGTAGCAGCTGCACTTCCTAATCCTACTTCTTCTGTTTCTCTTGTTCGTGGGCCTTCAATCAGGAAACGACTAAGGGAAATGGAGTCCGGTTTTGACTTATTATATGATACAGAGCCCATGTTTGTTGTAGATACGGTGCAGAGCCCTTTCCAGGTTGGTCCGACTGGATTGTCTTTGCATGGTTCAGGTATGGTCTCAGATTCTGTGTATCCTTCTCAGAGCTTGGGTTCGCTTTTACGTAAGCATCTCCATCGTCCGAAGAAAGCAAGGTACTCTCCTCAGTCAGTCATGCATGTCCCTGCCCATGCTGTTCCGTGTCTACCACAGGAGGCGTTGGCCAGATTTATGCCACAGCGTCGCCGTCGGAAGTTACATCTTCGGTCAAACCATCTCCTGGCTGGTACGAGTTCTTCAATGGGTTCCTCTTCTCGACGTCGTCGGGGTCACTCCTCACATGTTTCTCATGGATATCGGAGGGGTGTTTCTCCTAATACGGGTCTTCTTGTGCAGGATGTTATCACCTCCGAATCGGGATACGATACGGGGGTCAGCTCACCGGAAGGCTGTGGTCTCGATTATGAAGTTTCGCAGGCATGTGCTCCATCTGATTTAGTGCAGGTTCATCATCAAACAAGCCGGTTTATGGCCTTGGTTTTAGATCCTAGTCTTGGGTCAATTCGACGGGTTTCGCAGGAGGTTATCCCACAACAACCTCCTCGCTCGCCATGAAGCTTCTTAGCTAGAACTGCAGGGGTCTGGGTCATCCCCTGACAGTTCAAGCAGCTCGTAATTTGATCCGTAAGCTTAAGCTCGATATTTGCTTCTTTATAGAAACCAAACGTACTGTGCTACAGGCTTCTCGGTTTGGGTCTCCTTTGGGTTTCAAACATCATTGTGGTGTGGATTCTAATGGTAGAGCCAGTGGCTTATGGGTTGGTTGGCATGATGATACTTTGCTTGAGGTGTGCGAACTGAATGCGAACTTCATTATTTTACAAGTTCATGATTCTGTGAGGGGGAATTGGTTCATCATTTTCATGTATGGTTCTCCCTGTATTCTAGCTCGGGGCCAAGTATGGAGTAGTATAGAAACCAGATTTCAGAACTTTCAAAAGCCATTCATTATTATGGGAGATCTTAATCAGGTTTGGGGTTGGGCCGAAAAACTCAGTTCACATAAAAGATTCATTCCCGGAGCACCGGCTTTTAATGATTTAATCTTTCACAATAGGTTGGTGGATCTTCCTTCTCAAGGGGTGTGGTATACTTGGTGTAATAATCGCAAGGAGACTGAAGCGGTTTATGAGCGATTGGATAGGGTGCTAGCTTCATCTAGTTGGACAGCCCTCTTCTCACAATTTTCACTTGTAACATTGCCTATTCACCGGTCTGATCATACTCCGCTATTCCTTGACACTAGCCGAATAGAACCTTCTGGGCCGAAATGGGGCAGATTTGAGGCAGTTTGGTTAGCAGATCCGTCTACTCATGATATTATCCAAAAAATTTGGCAAAGACCCATTCCTGATGTTGCTTCATGTGTTCAGCGGCAGACCATTGTTTACCGACATTTGAAAAATTGGAATGCTTTGTCATTCAGGAGTCTTCAAGGTCAAATTGATGACATTCACGCTCGTTTCCGCCAGGTCCAAGAGTCCTTACCAAATCTGGGCTTACATTCTACTGAACAGGAGCTGCGGTTACATCTTGATATTTTGTTACAGAAGCAAGAGCTTTATTGGGCTCAGCTATCTAAACAACATTGGCTGTCTTTGGGGGATCGCAATACAAAATTCTTTCACCGGATGGAGTCCTGGAGACGGAGTCGGAATCGCATTGCTCTCACCCAAGATCACGATGGCCATGTTCTCACTCAGCCCCAGGATATCCAAACGGCTTTTGTCGCGCATTTTAAGCACCTTTTTTCATCGTCATCGGCCTCTTACATTGGCTCAGGTTCCTTTCCCTCTCATTTTAATTTAATTAGTGTCATTAATACTCAATTGAGTCCTTATCATTCTACTCTCTTGGAAAATCCATTTTCCACTGAGGAAATACAAAAGGCTGTCTTTCAAATGGGAAAGTTTAAGGCTCCGGGGCCAGATGGGTTTATAGCTGGTTTTTATCAAAAATATTGGTCAATTATGGGATCATCTGTGGCTGAGGCTGTGTTGGGTTTTCTCACTACCGGATTCTTATTCAAACTGCTCAACAAAACTTTTATCTGCCTTATTCCCAAAACGAAGAGTCCATTGACGGTTCATGATTATAGGCCTATCAGTTTATGCAATGTGCTTTACAAAATAGGCGCTAAAGTTCTGGCTAATAGACTTAGTCTAGTGCTGCCGGGTTTGCTTGCTGATAATCAGTGTGCTTTCTTAAAGGGTCGACTTATATCCGATAATATTTTGTTGGCCCATGAAGTTATTGAATATATTAAAAAGCATAACAAACAGGGGAGTTTGTCCTCTTTTGGATTAAAGTTGGATATGAACAAAGCCTACGATAGAGTGAGTTGGGTTTTCCTTGAAGCGGTTATGGCTAAAATGGGTTTCTCACCTAAGTGGATTCAATTAATATCTCAATGTGTATCTACTGTTCAATTTGCTGTCTTGGTTAATGGCACCCCATCGGATTTTTTTGAACCTACTGCGGGTCTGCGGCAAGGCGACCCCCTTTCGCCGTATTTGTTTTTATTGGTGATGCATGTCTTTTCGGAAGGATTTGCGCATTTGGCGTCTCTTAACATATGCCGTGGTATTGCTATTAGTCGGCAGTCGCCCCCCATTTCACATTTGCTCTTTGCTGATGATTGTTTTATATTCCTCAACTATAAGATAGATGAAATTTGGTGCTTCCATTGGTTTTTAAATGCTTTTTGTCACTACTCCGGGCTGCGTATAAATTTTCATAAATCGGAGCTTTATCTTAGTCCCAATTTTTCACATTTGGCTAGGGACTGGCTGGTTTCTCTTTTTGGAGTTAAAGTTGTCCCAAAACCCGGCATCTATTTGGGGGCTAACTTGGGTTTCTCCGGGCGCTCAAAGTCGGACATATTTACTTCCATTTTGAGTAAAGTTAGCCACAAGTTACAAGGCTGGAAGTGTGATTTTTTAAATTTTGCAGGCCGGGGTATTTTGGTCAAACATGTCCTTCAATCCATACCGGTGTACCTTATGACTGTGTTTCGCATGCCTGAATCATTTCAGCATAAGCTTACGTCTCTTATTCGTCAGTTTCTTTGGGCCTCTTCCCGGGGTAAAGGGATATCTTGGAAAAAATGGACATATCTCTGTCTCCCAAAAGCCTGGGGCGGATTGGGTTTTCGAAATCTTATGTGTTTTAACCAAGCTTTGCTAGCTAAACAAGCATGGCGGATTCTTTCATGTCCCAATTTATTACTTTCGCGAGTGTTGCTTGGTAAATATTGTCAACGGCGTTCCTTTCTTGACATTCGCCAATCTTCGTCCTCTTCATGGGGATGGCGGAGTATTTTATGGGGCCGTTCGTTACTCGCCTCGGGGCTTCAATGGGTAGTGGGGAACGGACAACGTATTAACCCATTTGAGGATCAATGGATTCCGATTGTTTCAAATCCTTGTAGAGGCCGAGGTTGGACTGCTATTTGTCCTGGGTTGAGGGTTGCACATTTCATAGATCCCTTGCTACGGTCTTGGCGTCTTGAGTTATTGAAATTGTTTTTTCCTGCATATGTTCTCTCTTATATTGTATCCATGCACATTTCTCAAGTTGATATTGAGGAAAAAATGGTGTGGGGACCGACCAAAAATGGCGAGTATTCAGTCAAATCGGGTTATAGGCAGGCGTTGACCCGACAGTTTCCCGACCATTCTAGGCCTAATCCAGATTGGCAAGTTTGGAAACGCTTATGGCAGATCAAGATCCCCCCTAAATGGATCTTGTTTGTGTGGAAATGTCTACATAATATTCTTCCGGTTAAAACTGAATTAAAGAAAAGGGGGATGCCAATTGATATTATTTGTTCCAGGTGTTTTCAGCATGCGGAATCCCTTGAACATCTATTTTTTGATTGCCCCATTTCACAACGGATTTGGCGTGGGTCGACTTTGGGTTTAGATTTTGGGGTGGGAAGACCTCTATCCTTTTTCTCATGGTTTCAAGGCTGGGTGCAACAAATACATGACTCGGAGATTGTAATACACTCCATTACCTTATTATGGCCCATTTGGATGCAACGTAACTCTGTAGAATTTCATAGAGTTGAGGTGTCCATAGAACGATCGATCATGTTTGCTTCCGAGTTACTAACATTATTTCTTTCACCCCTGCACAATGTTATGAGATTTCTCACTCTAGTTCTTCTCCTCAACCCAATTTTGTTAAGCAGGTTATTTTGTAGACTGCTAAGCCATGCATTGCTGTTGGTCTGCGTATGCGTATTGTTGTGGATGGCTCTTAGGTTGCTGCAGGTGAGCGCACTGGTCTGGCGTGGGTTTGCTTTGATTCTGATGATCACCGAGTCTATGAGGAAGCTATTTTGGGACCTTCAATGTTATCTCCTCAACAAGCCGAAGCAGCTGCTGTTCTCCATGCTCTGCGTTGGGCAGTCCATTCCGGCATCAATCATCTGCTTCTTCAAACAGATTGCCTAGTCCTTCTTCTACTGCTCCACCACCATGCTCAAGAATCCGATTGGAGTCTCCAATCCATTCTAGCTAACATTTTGTCTTTGTGTAAATCTTTTGATCATGTTGTCTTACAAAAAGTGGACCGTGATGTGGTTCACGCTGCTCACCAACTTGCTACTGATGTAAGACTTTTTGCTTAGTTAATGTTTATATTGCTGTGTTATCCTCAAAAAAAAAAAAAAAAAACAAAAACAAAAAAGTTCAAATTTTAAATTTGAGAGAATTCTCATCCATAAGAAAAGCTACTTTATCAATTTGAACTGTGCACTTTGAAATGGAATCTGATTTTGTTCTTATACTTGGAACGTTCAAGCAAAATGTAACTCTTCATTAATCCAAAATAATTGAGTTCACAATTTTATAGAGAGTCAATACATCTATACTATATATTAAGTAAAAGGGGGTTTTTAACCCCAAGGCCTGTGAGAGCTCTAATCTCCTAATCCTAATTTTCTAATTTTTTGATTTAAAAAAAAAAACTCAGCATTTATTGACTTCTCCCAACCCAACCTCAACATTTATTGACTTCTCCCAACCCACAATCCCTTTTGACTTCTCTCATAATTATTACAACACCCTTTTCAATTTCTCCCATACACTATAGTTACACACAAAAAAATTTTAAAAAAAATAAGTATTTAGCTATAGATCTCAAAAAGATATAACATCTAAATTTAAATTATGATTTAATAATATAATTATGCATTTTTTTTTATGTATATCTATCAAAATTTTAAATCACTTAATGGGACAAATTAATCAATTTTCCAAAATTATTGATTTTAAATTTACAAAATAGATTTAAAAAAACTATTGACTGATTTATTTATTTTTAATTTACAAAATAAATTAAAAAAACTAAATAAATTAAAAAAACTATTGATTGATTTATTTATTTAATAACCAAAATATTTCATAATCTCTTCCTCCTAATCTCTCTCACAAATTTTCAAAAAAAAATATTAAAACTTGCATTCCTTTTCTTTTCTCCAAAAAATCAGATAATATTTTTTATTAAAGTTGTAGATATCTACCTATATTTTATATATTATATTATAACTTAACAAAAAAAACTAAAAAAAATAAAATCTTTAAAGTTTATCTAAATAAACTTTAAATCTTATCTGAATAAACTTTAAATCAATAAAACTCACATGCCTATCACATATCTAACTCACATCATAACTTACCTAAATTTTAAAAAAAAAAAAGATAAATTAAATTTTAAAAAAAAAGATACCTACAACTTCATTTTAAATAAATTGAAAAAAAAAATACCCGAATAGAAACCACGCAAAAATAAAAATAAAAATAAAAAGATATATCTATACTATATATTAAGCAAAAGGGAGTTTTTAACCCCCAAAGCTTGTGGGAGCTCCAATATGCCAATCCTAATTTTCTAATTTTTTGTTTTTTTTTTAAAAAAAATAACCTCAACATTTATTAATTTCTCTCAACCCAAAAGATTTTTTTACTTCTCTCATAATTATTGCAGTACCTTTTCCAAAACAAATAATTTGTATATTAAAAAAAATTAAAATAAATATAAATATCTCAATCTATATCTATCTATTTATTTATATCTATCTCTAACCCACAAGTTTTGTGAGAGTTTCAATATCTAAACCTTAATTTCTTAATTTTTTTGATTTTTTTTGAAAAAAAAAATTTAGCATTTATTAAATTCTTCCAAGTCTTTTTAATTTTTTCAATACACACACTCTTTTTAACTTTTCACATACCTATTGCAAATAGTGAATCTCCTTTTTGTTTTCTCCTTCTTGACTTCTCACTTCTACACTTTCAACTTCAGTAACCACGTATGCAAACAGTAAGTCTTCTTTTGTTTTTTCTTTCTTGACTTTTCCTTTTGTTTACTGTTTTAATATTGTAGTTAGATAGTGCATAAAAATATTTGTGATTTGTCTAGCGAATAAAAAATTATAATTTGATTTTTTAATATGATTGAAGTTAGATAAATATAAATCTTCACAAAGAGAAAAATGTGATTACAATTAGTTGAATGATTCCTTCTTCTTTTTTTTTTTTATGTCATTGTAGTTAGTTTAATAGTTCTTTTTTTTTCATTTATTTATTTTATTATGGAAAAAATGTGATGTAATTGTAGTTTGTTCAATGGCTCTTTTTTTTAATATGATTGTTGTAGTTAGTTCAATAATTTTTTTTTAATGTTATTTAATCTTTTTATTTACTATTTTAATTTTATTTTTAATATGATTGAAGTTAAATAAATATAAACACTCACAAAGAAAAAAAATGTGATTGTAATGTGATGTGATTGTAGTTTGTTTCAATGTCTCTTTTTTTTTTTTAATATGATTGTTGTAGTTAGTTCAATGATTTTTTTTTAATGTTATTTAATCTTTTTATTTACTATTTTAATTTTATTTTTAATATGATTGAAGTTAAATAAACATAAACACTCACAAAGAAAAAAAATGTGATTGTAATGTGATGTGATTGTAATTTGTTTCAATGACTCTTTTTTTTAATATGATTGTTGTAGTTAGCTCAATGGTTTTTTTTTAATGTTATTTAATCTTTTTATTTACTATTTTAATTTTATTTTTAATATGATAGAAGTTAGATAAACATAAATACCCACAAAAAAAATGTGATTGTAGTTAATTCAATGATTTTTTTTTTTAATGTGATTGCAGTTAGTCAATGGTTCTTTTATTTATTTATTTTATTATGAGAAAAATGTGATGCAAATGTAGTTTGTTCAATGGTTTTTTTTTAAATGTGATTTAATCTTTTATTTACTATTTTAATGTTTTTCTTTACAATTATTTATGAAAAAAATATGATTGTAATTAGATAGTATAAAAATATTTGTGATTTGATTTGATTTGATTTTTTTCTGATTTGGTTTTTAAAGTACCAATTATTGATAATGATTAGATTATATTTTGAAAAAAAAAAATTGTAATTGATTTTTTTAACTCACTGTGTTTTTTGAAAAAAATTTGTAAGTGATTGTAGTTTATTCAATGGCTCTAATAATCTCAATTTGAATTTCTAAATTTTTTATTAAAAAAAAACTCAACATTTATTGATTTGGTCAAAATTTCCTAATCAACATTTATTAACTTTTTTCAATCCACATGTCTTTTCACATGCTTGCATTTATTGATTTGGTCAAAATCCCTTGATCAGCATTTAAAATCCTCCCATACAAATAATTATAGATACAATCTGTGTATAGTTACTACAGCACCATTTTCAACTTCTCTCATACACTATAATTAGTGATAAGATTGTTAAATTATTTTTATAAAAAATCTTAAAAAAACATAATTTATATATTAAAAAAAATTAAAACAAATACAAATATTTATAATTATCCCTTGCATAGCACGAGTGATAGGCTAATTATTTAAGTGAAAATTCAGTGTTTGGACCAATAAAAAAATTATATTTTATAACATGACCTATTATAATTATTAGAGTAAACCTTTTTAAGTGTAAGTCAAATGATGATGATGCATTTTAAAAGACGGAAGAGACCCTAACCTCATGTGAGTTGATGAGAGTTTTGATCCAACCCGGAAAAGTCCAACCTCAAATCCATCTCTTTCAATTAATTGTTCTTTTGTGTTAAAAGAGTTAATAATTGTGCTTTGAAGAAATGCAATCGTGGAATTAAATAGTGGAGGTCAAGATCCACTTAGGTTTTGGTACCTAGTTGACTTTGGCACTTTAAATATGCATTTGTGAAATTAATATCGAGGTTTGGGATAAATTAAATTTAAATCTTGGTTTACTTGGAAAAAAAATAACAACGGTGATTAGTAGCGGAGTCACCATGTGACCAGGGGCTCTCGTGTCCCTGGGAATTTTTTTTTTATACATATGTATATAATAAAATTTTAAACAAAAATAATATTTAGAATAAAATGTGAAGGGCACTTTTAAATTTATGAAAACAATAGTGATTGTTTTATTAAAAATGAAGTGACTATAACAAATTATATTTTTATGTATGAAAATTTTGTGAAAAAATCTCAATATAAAGGTAATATCCATCATTATTGATATGCAAATATAATTAATCTCACTATATATATATATAAATTACTAGTGTATTAGTTATATTTGCATGTAGAGTTTACCCGTCATATGTTGTTTTACTATTAGTTGGTGATATCATATGTCAATAATGACGTGATATCACTATTGTATGAAAATTTTACTCAAGTTTTGTAAAAAATTGATTTATCTTACCATTATATAATTTATTTTAAGACTTAAATTTATTGCTTTTTTATATTATTCATGATACATTAGTTACACGCAATACTTTCTTTTTTATTTTACTTGAAATTAATCATAAAATTTTATATGAAATACTTTTGTAATAATTTATTTAAGTTTTTGTACTTAATATTAATTCAAAAATTATTATTATTTTCTTATTGTTGGTTATGGGGAAAAAAATTAAAGTTATAATCAATAAGTGTCCCTTATGATTTAATTTTTTGCCTCTGCCACTGAGACTGATGGTGTTATATATACAACGAGCTTTGAGCTAAATTAGCAAATTAAAACCATAAGTAGTTCACAAATCCATTCATTAATATGAATATTGTAACGCCCTCAAAATAGACTCATTATATATTTGTCACTGACATGCAATATTTAAAGTAAACAATTCATTATCTCATTCATCAGAGTATTTCTAAATAAAAGCATTACATGTAACATCAAATTAAATGCCCTACGGGCTTACATCTTTCCAAGCCAACACTTGGACACAAAAAAATGAGTTCTAACTCAAATACAAGTAAAGCCCTAGGCTTGAATGTTTACATGTACTATCAAATCAAAACAACTAACTGAAGATAGTCTTCAAAATCCAAAAGTCAAATCCTTCCAAGCTAAGTCCTTAGAGGTAGCTTATCACCTGAACCTGAAAATGATGTTCCCATAAAGGGTGAGCCACAGCCCAGTAGAAAAATACTAAACCAAATATAAGCATTGAATAAAGCTATAGCATTCAATAGATGGTTAACCAAGATAATCAATTGTATCATTATACAGTCTCATGACACTAATGTCTAAGACACATTTCACTTTCCATTATTATCAACATGGCTCAAAACCTGGCCAAACTTACAACAGTGAACTATATATCATATTCACATTACTTTCAATATCAACAAAACAAATGAGACTCAGGCTCATATCAAAACACTTCATACTTCCCGTTTGATACACATTGTAGTGCTGTATCAATAACATATAAAAACACTTCAATATAATAAGCACACATAATAGTGATGCTAATGGAGTCCATCCCCTATCTTCTCCCAAACAAAATCCGGTTTAGAGGTCCATCCCCTATCTTCCCCTAAACCGTGGAGTACATCCCCTATCTCCTCCCAAACAATATGCATATGCAATGCTCAATCAATACATGTAATTTCTGTATTAATTCAATAGTCTAAATTTATGACTTAAACAAATCGATTAGTTTCAATTTTCCCTAATCCACATGCAATGTCTACAACAAACACGACTATCCTCCACCAATAGCCCAAAACAGTTATTTCTAGACTGGAAATAAAAATATCAACAATTCAATAGGCGAGTGATTTTAATTATCTAACTACACCATTTAATCAATGAATTCCTCAATTTCATGCATTTAACCAATTTCCCCAATTTTCTTAAATTAATTATACAAATTAATTTATTAATACAACTAGGGTTTTTCCCAAAATTACCAAAGTACTCCCAACATATCAAAATACCACAACTTAGAACAAAACTTATAGGATGGAGTAGGAAATCCCTATCTCGAAGAAAATAACCCGAATGGAGAAGACGAAGATGAAGACCTAAATTCCAAAGTGCTCCAAACCACCAAACGTTCAGATTAAATGGAAGCCCTTGACTCACTCTATCTTTTTAATAAAGGACTAAGGTTAGATACTCACCCTAGGTAGATCAATTCTTAGAGAGAAGGCAGGTTTAGAGAGAGAGAGACTCTCAAGGGGCGGTTTTTAAAAGTTAAGAAAGAAAAGTAGGTCAAAAAGTGATCCAAAAAGTGAAATCACGGACTGATGTAGTCGACTCCCCGCTCGAGCGTCCAAACTCCCGCTCGAGCGTCGAATATGCACTCCCAGTACTTTTGCAGAACCAGGTCCCCGCTCGAGCGTCCAACTCCACGCTCGAGCGGCACTCACACATTTCCACTCGAGCGTCCAATCCCACGCTCGAGCGTCCAACACTGCACAGGAAATACTGGATGGGTGATAATCCCGCTCGAGCACCAAAACCCCCGTTCGAGCGAACAAGCAACAAAAGAATCCCCGCTCGACCGTCAAACTCCCGCTCGAGCGGAAAGGTCAAAATCTGGGCAACTAGTTTTGGCATCTAAACTCAACCGACTTGTAACAGACCCGCCCAACACATCCTATAACTCAAATACAAAGAGATTAAAGGACGACAACAACCAATATATACTGACAGGATCCACAGAACCTAAGTCCGGATACAATAATCTAAAGGAAAAAGACCGGGGTCGCTATAAATATTAACTCTAATCATGTGTTAAGAATACAAATAAAATGGACTAAAAGTAACTTGACGAGGAAAAGCTTGGTATTGTTAATCTTGTTCTATAAAAGAAAACGTAAATTTACGCATCAAAAATTTTACTTTTTATTCTCATGAATTTTATTACCATACCTAATTCGAAATTTAAGTTATCCGTTTTTTTTTTTCTTTTTTTTCATTCAAATATGAGTGGAATTAAAAAAATATAATAATAATAATAAATGCTAGATTGAACTAACTTTAGGACTTGATCCCATCATTAGTCAATTCCAATGAAATCATGGAATAGTCTAGGTTTGAATCTTTTCATTTTGTGTAGGTCTTATTTTTTGTATCATTATTGGAATTTCTTTTTTTTCTTTTTTTACTTTATAAATTTCTTTGTGTTTTTTTTAGAAGCAAAAAAAATAGGTAATATATTAAATGAAAAACATAATATAAAAATAACAAAAGAAAAATAACTTATTACAAAACAAACTAGAACAATCGCGGTTTAAAAAGATCATAGATTTACTAATCTGCATTTTAACCTATGGATGGAAGGTCTCCCTCATGCATAAAATCATACATTCGCCATCACCGAAGATGTCACCTCATCTTTGCTCAAACTCCACCACTATTGTTGTTGTACTAAAATGTTGAAACTCAAGAAACCCACAATAGCAAAGAAATTATTGGAGATAAACCAAAATCTATGAATTTCTTTGTGTTAAGTATGTGTTCTATTCATCTTCATCAAAATGATTATAATATGATATATGAATAAAAAATAAATCCGAGAAATTTGTCTCTTCCAAACAAGATTGTATCAGTTCACCATAGTTGCAACCTTTTGAACAATTACAAGAAAATTCTTTCTCCACTTAAAAGAGTAGTTATTTCTCCCTAATGATAGAGGAACATATAATTACTTTGTCTAGAATATAGGATTAAAAAAAAAAGTAAAAAAAAAGTGATTACATATGTCTAATGTGATACATTTTAAAAACTTATTTTTCTATAAATAAATAAAAAATTTCACTTCAACATGTCTTTTTTATTTATATATAAAATTCAACATAAACTTAATTTTAATTATAATAACAAATTTTATATGGACTCTATTTCAGAAATACTTATTTTTCATATATATAATCATAATTTAATTATTATGATATTTGAAAAAAAAAATTATCTCAATATACAAATAAATAAGATATAGGTCAGGCTTCTCTCCAGTCCGAGATCAGACTGGAGCATGCTTTTGGACCCATGGAAACCTACTACGGGTCCTGTTTAGAACTCGTCAAGTACTTTATTCCTATAAAAAATCATATTGATCGGATATCAATATCTACTTGATTGGATAAGATTTTATCAACAGTAGATATAATTTTCAAAATAAAATGTTGACAAAAATCTTATCCGATCAACGTGATTTTTTAAAGAAATAAAATATTTGACGAACTCTACATAGTGAACGGTTTAAATTATCGAAACAAGACTCGTGATGGGCCCCACAGGCCCAACAGCACCATCCAATCCACAAAATAGATTGGAGAAAAGCCTGACCCATAAGATATATAATGTGCTTAATTATGTGCGTCGCAGGGATCAGATTAATTTTCTTTTATATTTCTTATTTTTGTCTATCATATTGATATCTTAATATTAATTTTTACTTAATTTTTTATTTACACATGAAATTATTTATTAAAAAAAATATTTATATTTAATTTAAATTTTATATACCTATATACAATATGTATTAATAATTTTAAAAGAATATTAAAGAAACAATCAATACTCTACATAATTAATTTATGCATATTCTTCTTAATCCATCACAACATATTTATGTTTTATCTTTTAAATAAATTTTGTGTAATTTTATTTCTACATATTTTTATTTTTTAAATAAATATAAAAATTAAATTAAATTTAAATAATTAGAATCACTTTTAGTTTTACATTATTAATTCTCTTTCCAATTTAACTATTACTTTTAATATCAAAATGAGTGTTTATTTTAATATTTTATAATGTAATATATATTATATAAAATCATTATATGATAATTACATTTTTATAGTACAATAGAATTAAAATTATCAAAATAAACAAATAATTTAACTAATTTTATTATATATAAGTATTCAAGTAACACTTTTATAAAATGATAAAGCTAAGATCATGGTTTTGAAAACTGGATTGGACAAGTCGGTTCGACCAGTTGAGCCGTCGACCAGTCGGGATTCCGGTTCGGATATACTCTCTAAACCGTTTGAAGGCAAAAACTGATCTATTTAGAGAGAATCGGGAAAACCGACGAGTGAACCGCCGAACCGGTCGACCTAGGGACGATTCGCGGGGTCGATGAAATTGAAAATTTTGAACTTTTTTTTTGATATTTTTTAACTTTTTTTCTTTAAATTTTATTTATTCATTCTTTTTTTCTTATTATATATAAGAAAATTTTAATTGAAAACTCTCTTTCAATGGTCTCTTTTTGTGAGGAATGCCGTTAAGAGTTTGAAATTATTGTGAAAGTCTCTACCTATTTATAAGAAAAAAAAATCCAAAAAAACTCAAAAAATCCATGTGAGATTCAATCAAATGTATTGAAGAGAGACTTGAAATTTTGATATCTCTCCAAAATTTTTATTCTTCTTTCAATCAAATTATTTGAATTAAAATCATATGGAGGGAATATTGAATATTTGATTTCCTCTTCCAAAATTAAAATTAATAATATTTTAAAATATATTATTATATTTTTTAGTAAAAAAATATTATGAGAAATATTTAAGATAATTTAATATTTTTAATTTATAATTTTGTTACTTATATTTTTATTTAAATATAATTTTAATATATTTATTACATCACGGTTCGATTCCGGTTCAACCCGACGATTGAACCGGTGACTCGTCTACCTAATCCCTTTTCCGATTTGCTCATCGGTTCAGTTTTTAAAACATTTAAGATTATTAAAATAAATAATTAAAATTAAAATCTTTTGTAACACATATTATAATATAAGATATCATTATATTAATTAAAGTTAATTCCATTATGATTTTATATCAGACGTCATATTTTTAGAAGTTATTTAAATACATGTGTATGTCCCATTTGATATTGATTGATTTAAATAGTAGAACTCAATATTTTTTTTTGTTAATTTTTTAGAAGATAAATTGACAAATGTCAAACGATAAATAATGTGGAGTATTACATCAATGATTCAAAGCACTAATTTTGGTGCTCTAATGTAGTACAAATGATATGGCAAGAAAAAAAAAAAAACCCTAAACATCACATCACAGTGGGTGGGACCCGCTGCCAACTCATTAGAGCTGGCTTTAAAGCTCAAGAATTAGAGCTCTAAAGCATTTTTCGGAGTATTTTTTTAAAGAATAATGATTTATAAAAAATGATTATGTATATTTAAGGTATCTATTGATGTTTTTTGAATAATTTTTAAATAAAATTTTGAATTTGTAATATTACTGATAATGCACCTTTATGAGCTCTACTGGAAAAGATATGTAAAAATAATTTGATTGGAATAAAAAAAATTATAGGCATTATGATGTGTCACATAATTAATTAGAATCCCTTTGAGAATTGAAATTATTAAAGTTAAAGAGATTTTGTATCCGATTCTCTTTAAAGACACTGTTTTATAATTTAAATTTGTAATTTTTATGCATTAATGTGAATAACTCTTACGATCTTATTGATATAAGCACAAATCCTACATTTGAGTCAACACACCTTAAACACTTTTTGTGTAATAAAATACTTAGATATTGTCAAGTATTATAATATATCATAATCAAATATAACTTTAAGCATAATTAAAGACCCCGACGAACCAATTTAGACATAACAAAAAAACATAAGAAATTAATAAAGACATTTACGATTAATAACCAAAATAATATACTATGGCCATGTTTGTTTGGGTAGACATGAGCTTGGGATTGGACTAATAGTCTAATAAAATTATTAATCCAATGTTTGGTTAAACAATTGAAGTACGGACTAATTATTTTAAACTTGACTATTAGTTAAGATAGGATACATAATCCAACGGATTCGTAGTCCTAGGACTATTAGTCATGGGAATGCTAATCCAGTCCACCCAAACAAACATGACTTATGAGTTATAACCGAATTATAATTTGTATATTATAAAAAATTTCGTTGTTTTTAATTTTTTTCAAAAAAAAATATATATTTTGATACAAGTGGAATTCATGATTTTTGGTGAATTTGATTAACACGACAAGTTAAGAATACACATTTTTTTTAAAACTTTGAAAGAAATTATTTTTATGAACCTTTTATATAGGATCACATACACAGTGACAAAAATTTAGACACAACCATGAGCCTTTTATTTTTATGAGCATGTTTGTATTTTGCTTTTAAATGTTAAATTTTTCTACACAAAATATTAAAACTCAAACTCAAAATTTTATTTTAAAAATAAATTTTCGTTTATCGCATAAGTCACCTACTATTGTCTTTATACAATTAAAAAAAAAAAAAAAAAAAAAACATATCACAAATGATATAGACCAGACGTACTAGATAATTTCACTTACTAAGGTCTCGTTTGGCAAGTGGCTGTTTTAGCTTAAAAACCAAAAAGTTATTAAAAAAATAAAAAAGCCAACAACTTATATTAAAATGTCAAAGATTTTTTTTTCTCTTTACTTTTTATACTTCTTTTCGTAATAAGCCAAAAAGTTATCCCGAATATACTAATTTTTTTTACCTCATATTTTAGTTAAAAAGTCAAAAAATTACTAAAATAACATATTCTCAAACGAGGCCTAAGACATAACTTTATTTGGAATACTTTTAAGGGAGCCTTTGGGTGAAGGATTTGAAAGGAAGTTTGTGAAGAAAAAAAAAACCTAATATTCCATATATCTTTACCCAAATCCTATATGTTACCCAAGATACAGTCCTATTTACCATAATCTTGGAAGAGTCACATTGTTTGGTGAATATAAATATAGGGTTGGGCTTCTTTTCAATCTTATTAATATAATTTTTTACAAATATATAGTACTTGACGAATTCTACATATTAAACGGTTCAAATTATCGATACGAGACCTTTAATAGGCCTTTACAAATTCAATAATACCCTCCAATTCAATCATCGACGTGAGAAAAGCCAGCCTCTAAGGGTTATTTTGGGAAGATGGTAAAAAGTGACTTTTTGGCTTTTAACCAAGCTTTTGGCTTTTTTAGACAAATGATTTGGGAAGTTGGTAAAAAGTGACTTTTGACTTTTTTGATTAATGTTTGTTTATGATGTCAAATCATAATAAAATGACCAAACTACCCCAATTTATGTAAAATATTTACGACTTCACCTATGTAACACATTTTGACCCATGAGGGTAAAATTGTAATTTCACCGTTGGCTAAAAACCAACTTCCCAAATGAAAAAAAAGACAAAAAAGCCAACTTTTGGCTTTTGCTACAAACCAAAAAAAGTGACTTTTAGCCAACTTCCCAAAATAGCCCTAAATATAAGTGGCCACGGTTCTAGCAAAAGCACTGAAAATTCCCTTTGTACACATCAATCTATGTGCAACAGTAACAAAATTATTTCTTCGGCAAAAAACAAAAGTTTAGTGGCAAAAAAAATAAAATAAAAAGTAAAATCAAATTAACATGACAGAGGACATAATTAAAAAAAAAAAAAAAAAACTAGAGAATAAAGACGTGAATCTTTTTTCTGCGGATTAATAGTATTAGCTAAAAAAAACTAATTTATTGATTAAAAAAATTATCAAATTCTAATGATAAAAATAGTCATATTGTTTGGCACATTCTTTAATTTTACTTTTTTGATGACTTTTTAAAATAATTAAAATCAAATTTTTGGAAGAAAAAATAATTTACCAAATCAGTAAGATTTTTTTAATAAAGTGAATTTTTCTTTTTTTAAAGGATAGTTTGAGATATTCTAAATAAGTGTACTTTTTGACTTTTTATTAAAAAAAATGTATAGAAAAGTAGAGAGAGTGGGTGGAAAAATAAAAAAGGAATGTTAATTGATGTGACCCAAATAAGTGTATGTATATAAAAAAATATATTTTTTAGTGCATGCCAAACACCTATTAAGTCATATCAAACGAAACCTAGAAAGAGAAAATATAACTTTGCCCCCCTAAATTATTACTCAAAAGTCACTTTAGCCTCTAATTTTTTAATAGTATAAATTTTACATTTAAATATTTGATTTTGAATCAATTTTACTCCACCATAGTTGTCATTTATAATCAAACAAAAGTTACTAAGATGATATTGAAATTTCATTTGAAATTTTATTTTACCTCCCAAATTATCTTTAAAATATTAATTAGACCCCCAAATTTCATTTAATTTAGAGGTCTAATTGATATTTTAGAAATAATTTGGAGGTAAAATAAATTTTCAAATGAAGTTTGAATGCTACTAATAACTTTTGTTTTGATTATAGACGGCAATTGACGGTTGGCGTAAAATTGATGTAAAATTCAATAATTTAAATACAAAGTTGATATTAAAAACAGAGGTTGAATTGATTTTTAAGTATTAGTTTGGAAGGTAAAATAACATTTTCTTTTCTCCTAAAAAATGAGAAGTTTAAATTATTTTTAAAAACTACCACATGGTTTTTTTAATAATTACCACATGGTTGTGTACCTATCTTATAGCAAAGAGATACATGATTGTTTTATCTAAAACATAAAACAAAAAATATAGGAAAAATTACCATTCCATGGTAATGTTTAAAAATTATTACACATTAATGATAAAGTTTATAATTTTAATTATTAATATTTACAATCATTACTTTTTTGTAATTTTTTTTTTCTAATATCGCTATCAAGCTATTTTTTAAAAATATTTGAGTAATGATTCATAACTCTAAATTTGACACTCTAACAATGGCTCTAAACATACATCAAATTATTCATAAGTGGAGCTCACTACCATACAAGTAGATCTCTCATTAAAGCTCTACTTTTAGTATTCTTAAATATTTTAAAAAATATATATACTAGACTTGCTAAATAATTTTTATAAATCAAAAAAATTAAAAAAAAAAAACAAAAAAGAAAGAAAACAATAGACACGGCGATGGCAAATGGCAAATGGCAAATGCATGTTCCTGCCTGCAAAAAAGCACTTGAATTTGATGCTGTTGTTTTTATGCGAAGGTTGGGGTGGTTGAGGAGTTGTTAGACACAAAACTTTTGAGGGCCCCATTTCATCATTTCTTGATCTTGTACGAGCAGCTGCCACCTGTGCAAATATCGGCTAATCATTGAAGGGTTGTGGGGCCTCATGTACTGCTGCTACACCTGATTTTTACCCAACCATTCTCTGATCGGGTACCCACAAAATTCTTTCCCCCCGTGATCCTCTTCAATTCCAGTTGTCTCAAAAAAAAAACAAAAAAAACAAAAAAACAAAAAAACAAAAAATAATAATAATAATAAACTAATAAAGATAATGGATAGACATTAAAATAAATAGCATATATTTTGGTAGAAAAAATATGATAGCATTTTTTTTATTGATAGAACTAACAAATTACTTATAAAAAAAGACATAATTATTATATGAATTAAAATTTCAAGAGAGACTAATGTAATTTATTCAAAATTGTGAGATTAATTATATTTTTTAAAATCTTAAGGGAGTTGAGTGTAATATACCTACAATTATATCATATTTATGACTAAATGTGAATCTTTTAATTTAAAACAAATAATAAGATTACCGACACATTCTTTTTTACATCTTGTTATCCTATTTACTCACAACGGGAGTGTTGTAAATAGTCAATGTAAAATAATTTTTAAAAAGAACTCTTAGAAATAATTTTTATTTATAAAAGTAAGATTTTCACACTATGCTTGAGGATCTTTGCATAATTATTTTGTATAAAAAAAGAAACAAAACACTAATGAGAAATTATTTGATGGACTTTAAACAATGCTCTACCTCATTTAATGTGAGATTCTCTATTAAATCAGGTTTGTTTTACTCTATAGTCTATGTGATTGAATTTTTAGTTTTGTATAAGTCTCATAAGAAATTATATCTTGTTGACCAGTAGGAGTTGGTTCAGTGAATAAGATTTTCGAATTTCTTACTCAAAACTTGGGTTTGAGTCTCCATAGTCTTTTGTTAGGGTTAAACATATTTTTTAATGCCTGGAGTATGATAGGGCCTAAGCTTCGACCCTGACGTAGCTGTGGTGGGATTCCCTACAGATATGTTGTAGGTGCTAAGGGGTAATACTCTCTGGCGAATATGTTGGAATAGCCTATCTGCATATCTATTTTGATAATCAAAAAGAAAATATTTGGTTGGAAAATGAATACCCTGTAATGAAAGGATTAACAATATATGGAAGAGATGATATTACTAATCTAATTCCATAGGATTGAAAGTGAAAAGACTATTTTGCCCTTCATTTTATAAAAATAATAAAATCACCTTTATATAATAAGAGTTTTTACATAATTTCATAAATTTAATCCAATCAACTAATATCACTATATTATTACACAAACAAACACAATGTGTATGTCCTACATCTTCAATATCTTCACACTAGTAATCTCATGAGACCTTATTTGGGAAAAGATTTTTTTAGTAATTTTTTGACTTTTTAACTAATATATGATGTAAAAAAAGTAGTATGTTTAAGATGATTTTTTAGTTTTTTACGAAAAAATGTGCAAAAAATAGAGAGAAAATAAAATCTTTGACTTTTCAGTATAGGTTGTTGACTTTTTAATTTTTTTAGTGACTTTTTGACTTTTAAACTAAAAAGTGAGGTAACCAAATGAGATCTCAATCTCACCAAACTTAATCCGACCAACAAGCATTACCTTAAAAAGCAACATGAAAGTGATAAATGCCACTATTTTTTTTTTTTAAATTGAAAATTGAGTATGGTAACCAAATGAAAAACTAAAAAACACAAACTATTTTATATGAATTATTTTGGGGAGAAATAAATTTTAAAATATGACATGTTTTTTATCAAAATAATTTTTAATTTTTTGATTTTTTTCCCTAGAAACTCAATCAAATAAAATTATTGACTTTGTTTGTTTTGATTTTTTAAAAATTATTTTTAGACAAATTTTCTTGTCTGTAGTGATTTTTTTTATATTTTAGTAAAAGTTCTCAAAAAATAATACAAACTCGAACAAAAATACACACAGAGTTTTATTCAAATTTTTGTTTGTAATGGCAAATATTTTTTAATATTTTAATAAATTTTGAACAATTTTAAAAATTAATGAAAATATAAAAAAGTACTAAAATTAAAATTAAAAAAAAAACACGTTTAGAAATATTTTTTTTAAAAAAAAAAAAAATCGAACTAAAGCCAATACTGATAAGTCTGTCACGCACCACACCTCGTCCCACTCCACTAAGAGTCGCCACGTCACCCGAAGGCATTCACCGACGACATGGGAACGCGGCTAAAGTGGAACCCACAGCGTCCGCTGATTAGGAAAACATTTCTTTTTTTTTGTTGAACCAGATTAGGAAAACATTTCGATGCTCCAAATTGACTGAGTGCCATTTTGAGAACTTTCATAAAAAGTCATGTTTTTGATCATTTTTTGAAAACGTAAGTGGCTAAAAAGTAATAAAATTAGTTTGGAAAGGACTAAAAACACAAGTGTGAAATTACAAATTAGGACTTATGACAAAAAAATAAAAAAATAAATAAATAAATTTCTTATGTTAGGTAAGGATATTTTGGTCATTTTAATTTGATTTAACACCATAAATAAATATTAAACTAAAAAACAAAAAGTTAACTTTTTACCAACTTTTCAAATCACTTTTCAAAAAGCTAAAAAGCTTAGTAAAAAGTCAAAAGTCAACTTTTTACTAACTTTCAAAACACCTGTGAGTGTCTTTCACATTAAAAATTTATAATTAATTAATAATCTCGTATCATTTTATATTGTCCTAAAACATTTTGATTTATTTAATAAAAAAATGTGATTATTTTATGTTCTCTTCAATAGTATTCGTTTGATTATATAATATGTAGTACGACTATTCCCTAAGGTTAAAATTGATATTATTTTTAGGTTACATCACCAAATAATCCTCAAAAGTAGCTCAATAAAGTCTTATGCATCATCATCAAATGTGAAGTCTCTAATTGAAGTAGTTGAAAATTCAGAATGACAGCTTATACATGTAATTTATATTTGTGCAATGGAGTTGTCCCAATAATTGGGGAGGGTGTTGTGAATCGATTTTTTTTTTTTAATTTAATAAAAAACTAATAAAATTGAAAATTTGTTACATTTTTTTTTATTTTTTTGAATAAAAAAATTAATGTAACATTGGACTTTTTTAACAGTGACAAACAATTTTTTATTTTTTGACTTTTTAAATAAAAAATCTACCTTTTAAGTACAATTCAAACACCCCTTTTAGATATCCTGATATCTCTCACCCTTTCCCTTAACATGGGATTCTTTTCTAAGTAAATATATATATATATATATATATTTACTTATTGACGAAAATCAATTGTTATTTGTTAAATTAATACCGAGTTAGTCTCCACACCTTTTTCCCTAGCATAGGATTCTTTTTTTATGTTTGTATCCATGTGATAATGTCCATAAATCTCATAATAATAAAAATAAATTTTCAAAAATTAAAATAAATCTCAAAGGGAGCTCTGCTTGAATTTATAATTTTGGGAATGGGTTGACTTTTATAAAGTCTTTGTGGGAGGCTATATGTGAGTTTAAGCCCCTTTCATTCTATTATCACCATAAGCTGCTTTTTTCTGTTTTTTTTACTATATCAAAATTAGTCAACATAGTGGGTGTGGAATCCGATTCAGCTATACAAGTACGGATTAGGTAGGCGGTTTTTTGTGGTTCAAGCAACACAAGTGCAATCTATAAACTGAATTAAGATATTTGTTGAAGTATTTAATATTAATAAATCAGTGAAGCTCTCAAAATAAAAATAGGTGTCATTGAGTTAGTATTGATAATGTGAGTTTTATGGACGTCAATTGCAAATCATCGTAGAATGATATGATCCCACATTTAAACAAAAGATGATTGTTTTCGGATAAAGAGTTCGAAAATAAATTGTGAAACAAAAAATAAAAGAAAAAAAATGAACAAAATTAAGTTGTATTTTGTTCATTTTTCTTTTTCTTTTTTTCTTTTCCTCTATAATTTCCTCTTCAAATCTTTAATTCAAAAACCCTAAATTGATTAGAAAGAGGCATGGATAAGGAGTCCAATGCCACTTCTAAAAAGAGCCTAGTTCTTAAAGGGTGGTCACACTTTATACATTTGACATTCATAATTCACTGCTGACATATACATGAGAAAAGCCTCTTCAAAGCTAGAGCCTCTTAAAAAGTGGAGTTGAATTAAGCATCATATTGGACCTGACTTTTTCTTTTCGACTTTTTTTCCGTCCCTTTTAAATGTTATTTGTTTTAATATAGAAGAAAAACATTTGCTAGCTTGTTTGATTTTACTATGCTTTTGCCTTAATATAGGAGAAAAACTTTTTCCAACTTGTTTGATTTTACGTTGTATTTATTGAGGGAACCGAGAGAAAGGAAAAAGACAAATAATATGACAAGAAAAATGAAGTGAAAGAGGTAATTTTTTTTAAGGGATTTGGTAATAGACCCCTCACTATTTAATTTATCTTTTAAAATGAAAAGAATTATATAAATCCTTTCAAAATCTCTTAATATTTTAAAACTTGTTTCTTTTATTATACTACCCTTATATATATATATATATATATATGTATATATCAGCTCTCCCGTAAAGCCATCCTCATATTGTATTTCAGAGTAAAATTTTACTTTATTATGATTCAAAGTAAAATTTTATATCGGTAAGCAAATCAACATGTTTTTAATCAGAGTAAAATTTTACTGTTACAAAAAATTTAATGCATACTAAATGAACGAACCAAAGTCAAATTTTACTTTTAAATTTATGAACAAATAAACAAAAAGAAAAAAAGAAAAAAAATGAGAAGCCAATTGATATTCATTTTTGTTCACTCTCTGTGCGTTCCAACCCCAATCACACCAATGTTCTCCCGCTCAAACAGATTAGAGCTCGCACAACTCATATAATCATTCATTATCATCAATATCATCCTGAAATTCTCTTAATTGATATGCATTTTTGTTCTTCATCGTTGTAGTCTCGAAGATTTTTCGAAGAATAGGTGTCGGCTTAAGACTTGGATTGTCTCCGTAGATGCATTTGTGTCCTCAGGGCGGAGAATCTTTGTTGAGTGATGACAGTAACAAGGTAAAATCTCACAAACCCCTTCGATTTGGCTCTCGAAGAAGGAGTTTTTCTCAAGCAAGATGATCTTGAAAACAAAGAAGACAACGAACACGTCATCATATCCTTCACCGACCTTGATCTCTGCATCAAACTTGAATCCTTCGCCATCATCGTTGCATCACGCTTCGCAACATTCTTTACATTTCTCAAATTGAAGATCTAGTTGAGAGTATAATAGTCAGATACAATATTTAAATAATAAATTTTGTCCTTTATACAAGACTTTATAATTATGAGGGGTTTTGAAAGTATAAATTTTTTTTTTTGGGGGTCATTTTAACAAGAAAAGAAAAGTAAGAGGGGTTTATGGCCAGATTTCTCTTTTTTCTTTTTTTGGGTTGATTGGTTAGGAAACATGACAATAAGCATATTCATTTTTTGCTTGTATACATATAAATATAATATGCATATGTAATTATTATTTCTTCTTTCTTCTTTTTTATCTTTTTATTACTACTAAAATTTCAGTTTTTTGCGACGGTAAAATGCCGATGCTAATACTCCTAATGCTGTCGCAAAAAACGTTTTGCAACGGCAAATGACTTTTTGCGACGGGAAGAGGGGGGTCGCAACTGGGGACGTTGCAAAAGAGTTTTTGCGACGGCAAACGGCATTTTTGCCTTTTGCGACGGCACTTTGCAGTCGCTAATAATGTTTGAAATTTCTTGACTTTTTGCGACGACATTATTTTGTCGTCGCTAAAAATGTTATTTGAGACAGCAAAAAAAGCCGTCGCTAATAGTCTCTTTTTTTTTTTTTGGCAACGGCAAGAACACTTTTTTTTGCGACAATATGGTGCCGTCGCAAAAAGTATTAAAAATATGAAAATTTCTATTTTTGCAACAGTGTACTACCGTCACAAAAAGTATTAAAAAAATGATAAAATTTCTATTTTTTGCGACAGTTTAGTGCCGTCGCAAAAAGTAAAACCGTAACAAAATCAATAAAAATATTAAAATTTTCTGTTTTTTGTGACGGTGTATTGTCGTCACAAAAAAGAAAAAAACACCATACGATAAAATTATTAAAAATATTAAAATTTCTCCATAATAATTGCGTAATAATATAAAACTTCCTGTATAAAAATAACAATTTTTCCATAATAAAATATTCTTCCATTCATAATTACACATCAACAAAATTATCCCACTACATAATATTCCATAATACATGTATAATGTTTAAATACATGATTTTGTTCATAATTCAAAATAACATAAACCAAAATTAAATGTTTTTCTCATCATTCTTCGTAGATAACAAAAAACAAAAGTTAGCCACATTCTCCACAGGCATGCATTCCACAAGAAGCACACTCCTATATGGGAAATATCTGAAAAATAAAAATAAAAATAAAAATAATTAATGACAATATAATTATGTGTTAATGTTAATTACAAAAAAACATAAAAATTTAACTACTATAGCATCAAATACAAAAAAAAATTTGTTAGTCATCAAATCACACATGGATAATTAAACATCTCAATCAAATACAAAAATAAAAAGTTAACTACTATAGCATCAAATACAAAAAAACATAAAAATTATATATGAAATCTAGCTCTAACTCCCAACAATATCTGAAGGAAGCTAGTAAAGGCATCCAACACAAATAAGACCCATCAAAACTTCAAAAAATACCCAAAAGATTCATAAATAAATAAAAATTTTAAAAATTATAAATACAACCCAATGCATATCTTCTGGAAAACAACAGCAAAAGGATACTCCCAGCATTTTCTTGGAAAAACAGAATGGTTGGGCCTGCAAAACCAGCATCACTACTTTCTAAGCCTTGAAAAGTATTACTACTTGTAGTTACAAGCCCACAATATTTGCATAAAATACAAATAAGAAAGATATGGACATAATATAATGGGAAATAACTAGCACACGGTTATTAACGCCATGATACAGTGATAACAGAGGTGATGACACAATATCTGCGGCCTTCATTCATGCTTTCACTAGGCCACACACACATATTTGCACTCATATAAATGATTTTCTAGGCTTGTCAGGTCATATGCGATGACATTCTAGAGGGTTGGGCAAAATGATAATGTTAAACTAGTGTTATCTTCCCCCGTTGAAGTTTCAATGGTACCTCCTTATATCAAACTCAATTCGTCATTGAATAATAAAACAATTCTAATAAGTAATCGACATGTCTGCATATCACAGTAATTGTAATAAGCATCAATCTAGTCAGTCCGTCCAACAAGCCGAATTGAACAAGGTGATTTAGATAGAGCAAAACTTCAAATCTTCCTAGAATCAAAATTTGAAAGCAAACAAGTAAGGGAGCTGTTACTACATGCACCTATGAAGCATGGATACGAATACAGGATGCCGATACAATACGATACAGATATGGTGATACAACAAAAACTAAAAAAAATAGGATACAAGTACGCCTAAGATACGTTCATGAAAAAGAAGTTGTAGTTTCTAACATTGTATTAAACATACGCTCAACTTTAGGAACTAGGTATTGGTTTGAGAGTCGGTAGTCAATTTACATTTTTTTTTAGTAGGTCTTATAAAAATTTCATTTCATTATCATGTCTAAATTGTTTATATTGCCCTTGTTCTTTTCCTTTTCACACCTAAAAGTGTTATATGCTAATGTGTTGTAGACAAGTTTACGTGCTCTTTCAATTGTTAAAATCTGATTTTAGTATCATATTATTTTCTTATTTTCTGCGAGATAGACTGAGTATTTAAAACTATCCTTGTTTTTATTTTAACAATTATACTCTATAGCTATGCAAGAAATATTACAATCTCAATTTCATAATATATGGTTTCCAAATGAAGCCTAATTATAGCTCTTCCCTCTCCTAATTCTCTATGATATCATGAACATATATGTATGTATGTATGTATTTATTTATATATTGACTAGTATTATTAAAGAGAAAATTTTGCTTATAGATCTCAAAGCCTTGTGAATCACTCAACATATGAAGCCTAATTATAGCTCTTCCCTATCTATTCTTTATGATATATAATGTACATATATGTATGTATGTTTGTATATATATATTGACTAGTATTATTAAAGAGAAAATTTTGTTTATAGATCTCAAAGCCGTGTGAATCACTCAACATAATTGTCAACAAAATACAGAGCAACCATCTTAACCAACTCAAAAAATAATAATAATAAATTATTCTAAATTCTAAAATAATATTAAACTTCATAAATTTGATATAATTATATATATATTTTTATTAAAATTAAAATCACATGAATTAAAAACTTATAGGAGCATCTTATAATTAGACCAAATTTATAAAAGTTAATTGTATTTTTTTTTAAATATCAGAGTGTCAATATAATTTAGAAAAAATTAGTGAAAAAAAAATTTAAATTGTAGGAGAGGTCCAATATATATATATATATATATATTATTTTATTAGTTAAGGTCCTCAATAATATTATTAGAGAATTTTTTTTTGTAAAGAGTTAATTTCTCTAAGAAAAACTAAAAATTTATCTATAAAAATACTGAGAAATCCCAATTACTATGAAAATGTTGTAGGTGCTTTATTTTATAAAATCCTAATGTGAGGAAATTTAAATTAAAAACTTCTATAATTTTTTATTTTTTATTTTATTTTTTATTTTTATAGAAAATGAAATCATCACAGCACAAGGCTCATAGCCTAGTTCAGACAAAAGCGCTAACCAATCACCTCTCTCCACTTTTCAAAACCATATCAAGAAAATGAGAAAAAAATTACAAGCAAAATTGAAATTAAATTCGAAAACAATTCATAATGACTTTAATTAAATAGAATATGGACAACAAATTCATGGTGATAAACTATATTTTAGATCCAAATTACGTGAATTTTCCAGACTGACTAATATTAACAAGACTATTTAAAGAACAAATAATCAAAGTGGCATATATGTTGCTGATCATATATATATAGAGAGAGAGAGAGAGAGAGAGAGAGAGAGACCTCGGCAGTCAGGGAAGAGCTTGATGAACCAGGCGTGAAGGCGAACTCCATCGGAAGATCTGAGCCATACATCTTCGTAGGTGAGGCGGAGACAAGAAGGACTGACAGGGTAGGACTTGGTAAGGCCAGGAAACATCGGAATATCTGCTGTTGCTCCAACGCTGCTGCTGCTCCTCCTCTTCTGACGCTGCTCCAACGCTGCTCCTCCGCCGCTCACCGTCGATCGAGAGAGAGAGAGGGCGTAAGAAGAGATTAGGGATTTTTGGGTTTGAGATTGCGGATTTTTTGTTTTGTGGGTTGATGGGGAGCGGGAATGGAAAAATAAAGGGGCGGGAATGGAAAAGTAAAGAGGTGGGAATAAAAAAATAAAAAATAAATAATAATTTTTTTTTTAATTTTTGGGTCAGAAATGAAATTTAAACAACAAAATAACGCCGTTTAACCTTTTCTTTTTTTTTTGCGACAAGGGTTCCCGTCGTCAAAAAATTTTATTTTTTGTTAAAATATATATTTTTTTGTAGTTAATGAATTTTTTTTAAAAAAATTCTTTTTTTTTTTTAGTTACTAAGATTGAAAATTTATTTGTTTCATTTTTATTTTAATAAAAAAAATATTATTATTTTTTATTTGGTAGAAGTAGTGGTAATATTTTAATGAAAAATATTTTCCACTAAAATAAAAGTTAATTTTCTGTGGTCAATGAAAAATATTTTTCTACGGCCCATTTTTTTTTTTTGTTATTAAAAATCATGAACTAATTTTTTGTGGTAGAGGAGAGGGAGCGACAGTAGTGGTGAAGGTGGTGGATAAGAGATGATGGTGGTGGTGGTGGTGGTGGTGGTGGTGGTGATGGCGAAGGAGATTAGTGGTGAAGTTGTGGTAGTGGCAGAGTAGATGGAATGGTAGGGGTGAAGGAGAGGTAATGGTAGTAGTAGTGGCAATAGTGGTAGTGGTGGTAGTGGAGTGGTAGCAATGGCAGTAGTAATGGTAGTCGTGGAGGTGAAGTGGTGACAGTGGTAGTAATGGTGGTAGTGGAATGGCGTTTGCAGTAGTGGTGAAGGTGGTAAAGGAGATGGGTGGTGAGAGAGAGAGAGATGAATGAGAGACAGATAGAGGAGACAGACAGACAGACAGACAGACAGACAGAGACAGAGACAGAGATAGAGTGATGAGCGAGAGAGAGACAAAGTGGTCGCTAAAAGTGCATTTTCTCGTAGTGGATAGATAAATCGAGAGGGAGCTCGGTAAATAGAGAAGACGGAAATGAGAGAGTGAGCAACGTGAACACAGTGGGGGAGAGAGAGAGAGAAAGAGAAGAGAGAGAATGAGAGAAAGACAAAAAGATAAAGAGATAGAAAGTGAGACAGAAAAAGAGACAGAGAGAGACGAGAGATGAACGAGAGAGATAGAGAGAGAGAGAGATAGAGAGAAGAGAGATGAGCGAGAGAGATATATAGAGAAGAGAGATGAACGAGAGAGACAGATAAAGAGATAGAGAGAAGAGAGATGAGCGAGAGAGACAGAGAGAGGTGAGAGATGAGAAAGATCGAAAGAAGAGAAATGAACGAAAGAGACATGGAGAGAAAAGAGATGAGAGAAGAGATAGATGAGTAAGAGACACAAAGAGAGAGAGAGAGACAGATAGACAGAGAAAGAAGAGTGATGAGTGAGAGACAGAAATAGAAGAGAGAGAGGAAGATGAAAAAATGAGTGAAAAGATATAGACAGAGAGAGATAGACAGAAGAGAGATGGACGAGAGACACAAAGAGAAAAATAGAGAGACAGACAGACAGAGAAGAGTGATGAGTGAGAGAGAGAAAAAGAAGAGAGACAGAGACATAGAGAGAAAGAGAGAGACAGACAGACAGAGAAAAGTGATGAGTGAGAGAGAGAAAGAGAGAGAGAGGAAAGACAAAGATAGAGACAGAGACAGAGACAGAGAGATAGGAAGATAAAAAAATGGGTGAAAAGAGAAATGTTCAAAAGAGTAAGACGACGTCGTTTTTTTTTTTTTTTTGTGACAGAAAAATACTGTTGCATTTATTTAAACCATTTTGTGACTATATATATATGAAGCCGTCTCAAAGCCACAATATATATATATATATATTACTATTTTTTTTTGTGCAACGGTACCTATTACGGTTGCAAAAAACTCTTCTTTTTTTTTTTTGCAACTGCAGCTGGTACTGTCGCAAAAACTCTATTTTTTGCGACGGCAAGTTGTGCCGTCTTAAAAAGTCACATTTTTTTTGCGACGGCAAGTTGTGCCGGCTCAAAAGGTCACATTTTTTGCGATGGCAAGCTGTGTCGTCTCAAAAGGTCACATTTTTTGGCGACGACAAGTTGTGCTGTCTCAACAACTCACATTTTTTGCGACGGCAAGTTCCGCTGTCTCAGAAGGTCACATTTTTTGCGACGGCAAGCTGTGCCGTCTCAAAAAGTCACATTTTTTGCAATGACAAGTTGTGCCGTCGCAAAAAGTTCCGTCTTTTAAGCCCACTTTTCTTGTAGTGTTGAGTTAACAAAATAAATATAAATATATGATATATATGTGTCACGACCCAAACCCGGCCCTATGGGTTTAGTACCGTAACCGGCCAGTAATCCGAGATTACCGAAGGCCTGCAGAACAGTAATACAATAAAACAGAGTACAGGGCCTGGCGGAAGCCAATACAGTAATTAAACAATGTCCAATGAGCTGTGACAGTCTGTATGCCAAAAAGATTTTTTTCATGCATTCATACATACACAAACAGTACAGTCTATACAGAATTTACAATCACACAGTACAGGGACCTAATCCCTTGATAACAGTACGGTAAACATTCAGTCTATACAGAACAGTTAGACAGTATGAAGACAGGCGGGGGAAAACAAACAAAACACCCCCAAGCCATAGCACGGCAACTCGGAACCTCGCAGTGAGGCACAAAGGCTGGCTTGACAAAACTGGAGTTACCCTGACGCTCCTAGCTCCGATCTGGTGCCTGTACACCTACATATATATATGAGCAGTGAGCTAAAGCCCAGTGAATAACATAAAGCGTAAAGGGGTTTAGAATGAATGTCCTTACAGTAATGAAAACAGTTCAATTCAATCAGTATTTCAGTTGTTCAGTACAGTAAATAGTCATATGTGGTACATCCATTAGCATAACAGTAACAGTAGGTCTTAAAAGACCGAACAGTAATGATGGCCATCAGTCAGTAAACAGTAGGGGTTCCACGAGGGAACCGACAGAGATCTCTGTAACAGTAACAGTAACAGTAAACAGTAGGTACTAAGGATGCCACAGTACAGTTCAGAAATAAAGGACATACATTCATTCAGTAATACCAGTTCAGTAAACAGTTCAGTTCAGTATTCAAAAGATATCAGTTGAACATATCTTTACACGATTGTTACTCACAGAGTTCTGAGCTACAGTATGCTAGAGCGTGTCTCCCCAGTCGCCAACCCTACACAGTTAACAGATTGAACACACACTAAGCTACCCAATTGGGAACGGTAATAACTTAATTCCTAATGCCTCGGTGTGTTCTACATCTATATCCTCAACAAGATGCCTTAAACTAGGCCTAAGAATGCCTAGAATGGAATGAGGATGCAAAGATGTACATTTAAAAGCATTTTCAGAAAAAATAGGGTCCCGCTCGAGCGCATGTTTCCCCGCTCGAGCGGTCACGCAACAAAGGTACACGCTCGAGCGTAAACTTACCCGCTCGAGCGTACTGTAAAAGTACTGGATGGGTGAAATCTCCGCTCGACGCCCGCTCGAGCTTGAGACAAGACTCCGCTCGAGCGCCCAATCATCCGCTCGAGCGGACTGTAAAACAGTGCAGAAATACTGGATGCTCGAATTCTACGCTCGAGCGGCACCTCCCCCCGCTCGAGCGGACGACTGAAATCTAGAAATCCCAGATTCGAGCTCCAGGTTCAAAACCAAGCTCAAAAGCCTCAAAACTCGACCTCTTGGGCTAAATTTCCAGAAAACACATGTAAACTCATAGTTAAACATGGTTCAAAACTCAATTTGAAAAATCAAAGCCCAAGGGTGTTTTATTCAAACCCAATTTCAAACCAATTTCAAACCAATTTCAGGAACAACATTCAAACATGTCATGCATGAGTTTTAAACCAAATTAAAGCTCCAAAACTGGTTCAAATGAGCTCATTTCTTTTCAAAACCAGATGAAAACATGGTCTATAACAACAATATGAGCATGCATGTACTAATGTCCATGTAATCAACCTCAAAATGCAACAATACTAACATGCATGCAAGAAATGAGCTTCAATCCACCATTAATGAACCAAATCATGACTTAGCTCTACAAATTAACATGAACCATGCATGAATCAACTTAAAGACAAAATCAAAAGATGAAATTCATACCTAGGTTCCTCGAATGCAAGTCTAGAGGTTCAATACAGCAATCTACACTTCAATTCCAAGCAATTCAAGCCAAATCAACAAGAACAATTCTCTCTCTCTCTAACTCTCCTCTCATGGTCGGCTAAGCTCAGGAGAAATGGCTGATGGAAATGTTTTGAGTCAAGGATGCAAGGCTCTAGCATCACTAGGTAGTGTGCCACTAAGGGTGGCAATATGGTAAATAAACCAAACTCTTTAATTAGCTTGTTTTAATCTAATTTAATCATACCTAATCAGTTTTCAGATAATTATATCATAAAATCACATTAATTATGATGATCATTAAACATCAATCAGTTTCTAATTCGGCCGCCGATAAGGCCTTCAATTAGCAGTTTAAACATATAAGCATGAACAGATAATCATACAGTCAAACAGATAGAATGCAATTCAAACAGATGTATTCATTTAATTCAGTTTAAAGTTCGGTCAGTCAGTTCAGTACTTTAATCAGTTCAATTATCAGTCAGTTATCAGTCATTATCAGTTCCATTTAGCAGTAATCGGTAATCAATCAGTCATTGATCAGTAATCAGTATGAGGGTTGTTACAATATGGATAGTAGCGTTTGAAATTTCAAATTTTTGGATAATTGTCTCAAACTCTAGTGTTTTTTATTAATAAAGATGGTAACAATTTAAAAAGAATATATTACCGTACCTATTTATCTATTTGTTCACTTTCTATTTATTCATACGTCAACTATTTGTCCACTACAATAGTTGGTCACAGGCAACTTTTTTGGTGACAATGATTTTCAAGAAAATTTCCTAGCAACTTTCAGGTGAGCTATTGCCGATGGGCCGCAATTGATAGTAATGTGTGAGAATAAAGAGAGAAAATAGAGATAGAAAAAAGTATAAGGACAAAAATAAAAAATATATACTCTATATTACTTTTTAAAACAATGATTGTACTTCTCACCAATATATTTCATTAACCATATCTTGAAAATCAAAACGAATCAATCACTAGACTTAATGCTATATGCCCCCATAAAAATAGACTTATCACCAAAGTAGAAAAAAAGTAAAGGAAAATTGATAAATATTTGTTCTTTAGGAAAATAAATAATTTATTAAAAATAGTTTTTATTACTCAAAAAATAAGGATTTACTAGTAGTTTGCCTGTGCGATACATGGTTTATTTTTTTTTATAAATAATATTTTATGTTACGGTATATGTGTTATAAAAGAATAATATTATTTTAAATTTAAAGTTAAAGTATTATTTTAATTATTGATTGTGATATTTTAGTTCTATTGTGCTATAAAGGTATAATCATCATATAATAATTTTACATAATGTATATTAAATTATAAAATAATAAAATAAATACTTATTTTGATATTAAAAATAATAATTAAATTGAAAGGAGAATTAGTAACGTAAAATTATAGTGATTCTAATTATTTAATTATTTAAAAAATTAAATATAAATTTGTTGTAGTTAGATTAAGAAGAAAATACATTCTTTTTGAATTATTCATACATATTGTATATAGGTATATAAAATTTGGGAGAGACTCCTATCCATGGAGAGTCAACTAGAGAGTGTTGTTGGGCCTCTGTGGGCCCACTATGGAGCCCGCATCGATAATGTAAGAGTCGTCAAGTATTTCATCCTGGTAAAAAATCACGTTGATCAGATATCAATAGTCAATTGATCAGATCACATTTGTATAAATAGTTTATTTTAAAAATCATACTTACCATTGACACAAATATGATCTGATCAAGTGACTATCGATATTCGATCAATGTGATTTTTTATAGAGATGAAGTACTCAACGAACCTTACACATTAAACGATTTAGATTATCGATGTTAGCTCTATAGTGGGCCCACAGAAGCCCAACAGTACTCTCCAATTCGATTTGAACTAGAGCGAAGCTGTGTTCATAAATTTAAATAAGTATAAATGTTTCGTAATAAAGAATTTCATATTAAATATATAAATTAATCATAAGATATTAATAATGTAAATGAAAAAATAAAAGAATGTTTAATATTTAGAAGAAAATTAATTTGTAAAATATTATATAGAGGTAGTTCAGATTAAATAGAAATCTTTTACATAATTAGGTATAAAGGTATAGCATTTTTAAAAAGTAGAGGAGAAGAGTGATTGACACATGAGAGAGACTGGGGAAAAAAAAAAAAGTGAAAAAATGAAGGTAAACATTATTTTTAATAGCATGCTATATATGATTAGTGATAAGTCTATTTCTTTAAAGATATGTCATCAATGATATGATTAATAAACATGTTTGGTGTGGAGGGAAAAAATAGAAATTTTTACCAACTGGTCCTAATAATTGAATTACTCATTAGGTTTTCAGTTTCCATCTCATGTACTAGGAAGTCCTGTTATTTTTTTTATCCCAATTTTGTCTCTGTTACCAGCTGATAACAATCCCTATTTAAATCATTCCAAACACTTTCTAAATATTTAATTGTTTATGATATTTATTACTCATTAATTTTTTCAATTTTTATTAACTTCTCTCTTAATCATTTTTTCAAAACTCTTATTCTTTCTCATATCTCTCTCTCTCTCTCTCTCTCTCTCTCTCACACACACACACACACACACACTAGAAAATACCACCATTGTAGCTATGGTCATGGCCATCCACCTGCAACCACCATCGTCGTCCGTCACTAACCACCTCCACTGGTCACCACCACCACCTTTGCCGGCCACTACCACCACCATTGTTCACCAACCATCTCCACCGTTGTCGATCTATAGTTCACCATCTCCGATCAACCGCCACCGTTTACTAACTACCTCCACCATCGTCGATCTACACTCCAACATCCTAGATTTACATCGACTTAGTTGTTCCTATGGTGAAATCAACTTCAAACGACTACAAGCAACATTGATTCTCCAAATCTCACCTCCCTTTTCGTCACTCTCTCTCTCTCTCTCTCTCTCTTTGTATTTCTCTTAAACCAAATCTGCTGTATCAATGATAAATGTATCATTGATATATTTCTTTGAATCTTGTGTTAATTTATGACGATGATGACGAGATTTTTTTTTTGTAATCTTTTAACAAACAACTAGTGAGAAATTTATCATCGAATGTGTTTATCATTGCTAAATTTATTATTGAATATGTTTTTGAATCTTGTGTTAATTTGTGACGATGATGATGAGATTTTCTTTTTGTAAATTTTTAACAAATAGTCAGTAATAAATTTATCACTGAATGTATCTATCGCTGAGTATGTCTTTGAATCTTATGTTGATTTGTGATTTGTGATTATAAAGACTAAATTTATCACTGAATATGACTCCTTACCTACCTCCTTCATTTTCTTCATCCATATTCTTCTTATTTTCTCTTGTTGCCAGCATGGTGGTATTGACATGGTGGAAATAGAAAATGGCCAAAACAAAATATTGTCAAAGGCTAAAAGTGGTCTTCGGTGGCCGGTTAAGAGAGAGAGAGTGTGTGTGTGTGTGTGGAACGGTTGAGCGATTTCTACGTGTGGGCTAAATGTCAAGGGTAAAATGGAAAGATGTGCTAGATTATTTTGGGTCAAGACCTCATGGAAATTAAATCAGGTTTAAAGGACCGACCTATAACTCCCCCCAAAAAATATGAGTTTAGACCTAGGCCTAAGCCCAGTCATAACAGCCTAAGCCAAAAATGATAAGCTTAAACGCATCCTTTGAAACTTACAAAGGGTAGCCAGCAACAACTTGCCATCTGATTAAGGTGCATGGAGGACAAAGCAATTATAAAAGATAGCCTTTTAGAAGACTAAATTTGCTAAGTAAAGGAGAGGTGTTGGATAAACCTTCATTCAACGATGGGAGGCATAGAACATATAAGACTAAGATGCATATTGGGCAAGGTGAGACGCAGAATTGTTCGATCAGTTTAATCATATGGACATGACGTTCGACAAGTTAGCCATTGACATCTGATATCATCTAAACCATCCATACACTAATGATTTAACAATCAAAGGCAAAGTACACTTGGCAAGTTGTTTAACCAAAGCCAAGTTTTCCTCCAATCAAAGCAAGATTCAACGAATGAGATTTGAGCTAGAATAGCTATAAAAGGGTAGGCAAACAAGGCATAAAAAATAAGTAGATTCTATCTAACCCAACCAAAACTCAATAAAATCCTATACTAGAAATATTTTCCTTTTATACTATACATTATGGTCGATCATTGTGCTGACTCGTCAGAGGGTCATTATGGCCAACCCTGATTGGAAGTGATCACTAACATTTGCTTTCTCTTTATAGAGTGTAAAGAATTGGGTATATCATCTCGTTTTTCTTGTGAAAATAATTTCACCTTTCATATTGGGTGAGAAGGACATTATTGTTTTGAACATTTTTTCCCCTTATTTTTACCTCATAATGCCAAGCTTATGGTGGCCAATAACCGAAAAAGTTGTTGGAAGTGGCCAAAATCGACGACTGGTGGTGGTGATGGTGGTGATATAGTCAAATAGATAAATTAAGGTCGAAATATATGTGACGCATGAATAAATGGAGAGATTACATGTAAATAAATTTTTAAACAAATAATTGATATATTGATAAATAGGTGACTAGTAGGCAAATGGAGAGACAGATAGATGGTCTTTCAAATAATTTTGTACTTTTGGCTCAAAAATATAAAGCTTGGATTATAGTCCCCAAAAAAGAAAAGAAAAAAAATTAGGAAAATGTCTCGTAACTCAAATTTTGTGGCTCAAAAATGGCTTAAATGGCCAAAACGACGTCGTTTTGGTCATTTTTATGTTGTTCTGTACTCAAAACGACGTCGTTTTGACAATTTGAGCCACTTTTGAGCCACAAAATTTGAGCTACATAGCATTGTCGAAAAAATTATTGCCCCAATCTCCTAAAGATAAAATGTACAATTTTTTTAAGTATTTTTTTTTCCACAACAAATCTTAAATCCAAGATACACATCTTCCACGCGGGGTTACATTATTAGCCGTGGCCATTCAATTGGGAAGAGGTGTGGTGTAGAGCATCACCGCCTATCATCGTCATTTATTTATTTATTTATTTATTTTGATCAGATCATCATCATTCGTAACTATAAATGACTTATTTATTTTGAACAGATCATCATATTCGTAACTAGTGGAGTTTTCGCGGCTTAGTTGCGGAAACTTATAATTTGTCATTTATTTGTCAAATTAGAAGATTAAAAAAAATTAATTCACATCTATTTATTAAATTGATAGATGCGGATTGGATGAATTGATGGATAGATACGAATCGGTTTACTTATTTAAATTTTTACAAAATTTGAATATAATATAATAACTTGTCAATATTTTTTTTTAGATAATAATCCAACTCAACATAATTAAAAAATTATCAAGTAAATTGTCAATACAAATAATAAATATATATAAGAAAATCATGCATTATTAAAACTATTTCATTATTATTTTTTATTTAAAAATTATTTAATTTGATTTTTTTAAAATAATGACAAAATTAAGCTTTATATTTTTCAAACAAAAATACTAAATATCAACCCTTACCATTTGATAAAAAGATTTTTATTAAAAATACAACAGAATATCTAAACTCTTTTTTAATTGAAAATATAAACAAAATATTTAAATAAATTAAAAACTTAAAATCTTACAAATTACTAGGGGCGCTTGTAGTTTGACGGTTCAATTACAGTTAAAGAAACTTTTAATCTGCCATTCATCTAAAACTAGACTGATTGGAAGAAATTAATAGACAGAAAATCATTTATTTACCGTCACGCATTCATTTAAAATACGACAGATGAATTCAATCCAATCAATTTAAACAAATATCCACAGCTAGTGAAATGTTTTGAGAAATTAATAAAAAATTAATTTTTTAATTTTTTTAATCTACCTTATTTTTTTATAAATAAAAAATATAAAAAATAATATAACTTAAAATGAATAAAAAATCAAAAACTAACGTTTTTGGTTCTTCCTAAAGAACCCACGAAGAACGTAACAGATTTTTAATGATTAAAAATTCGCAGTATAAGTCATATTTGGGCCCACATAATATCAGCGATTTATTTAATGATGCATTTTATATTATTTATTGATTTGTTTGTTTGTTTGTTTATTTGTTAAATATTTTTATTTTTTAAGGGTTCAGCATTTGCTTCTTGGATCGTTGTCGGTTATCTAAACCAACCAACCCAAAAATAATTAGAAGTAAATAGTAAAAATTATTTAGACGACAAAATATAAAAAAGAGAAAGTAAAATTGTCAAAAGAACAAACTATATGATTTATTTACCAAAAAGATAATATTATGTATATAGAAAAATTTATATAATTATGTAAAAATCTAATATATAACTCATATGTATTTGAAGGTAGTTTCCACAATTTTAAAATTAAAAGTTTAACATATTTTCCATTTTATTAGATGTTATTGTTACAGCAAGACATAATAGCAAAATTTATAACAACACTATTATAGGAATTATAATCTTTATAAAATTGAGAAATGTTACAATTATTAAAATATTTCATAAATTTCTTTTACATTTTATGTGGCAGATAACTCCCATAATTTATTAAAGAAAAATGTTAAAAAAAATACATATAACCTTAAAATTTGTGAAATTGTTTTGAGATATGTAAAAATTGTATTAAAATTATAAATATTTTTACAATAATTTTTTTTTATTGACAATCATAAAAAATGTCATTAACAAGACTTTCTAATAAATATGATTAGTCTTACGTATATATCTATAGAGTGAGTTTAGGTGAATCACAAGTTTCGACTCAACTTGCAAAACAACTAGAATCGTTAAAAACAATTCTCAAATGGTTTATCCTGCAAAACATTTAGAATTGTTGAGCTCTTAACGATCCTAATTATTTTTCAAAATAAGTCAAAACTTAAGTGTAATATTTTGCTATTTACTAGTGAGGGTAAACTCACCCTCTACAATACATATGACTTTTATTACATTAGTACATAAAAAGGTAAAACAAAATAGTGAAACAAAATTATTAATAAATTTTTATCCAGAATGTTTTATTTTGAAAAAATTATAAAAAAATATAAAGATTTGAATCTTATAATAAAACAAACAATGAGTTTTTAACTTTAATTTTTTGATTTATTTTCAATATAAATTATTTTTTATTTTTGTTAAAAAAATAAAAAAATATATTTTAATTAGTAAACTCAATAAAAAAATTATATCTTAGACATTTGTCATATCAATTTTATTTAACAAAAATATACAAATAATTTAAATTAAAAATAAATCAAAATATTAAAATTTGAAATGACAAAATTAACAAGCTCTATTTTTTTTTATTTTTGCTCTGTTGAAGGTAGAAAGGGGAAAGAAAAGGTATTGAAATGATTAGCCAGTAAGTAAGTAGAGTCGAAAATCTGTCCTAGATTATTTATTCTATGTTTCTTTCTTTTGATTCAAAAAAGCTTTTTATTCTCATTTGATCCCTTCTTCACTAATAAATAAAGAAGAAAATACATACATACATATACATATACATATACATATACGTATATATATATATAGAGAGAGAGAATGTGGGTAAACCTGTTGATTTCATGGGTACATCTCTCAGGGATGAATGGTAAGAATAAGTTTTTGTATTTTACCATGATTCAGGCATTGTCTTCTGGCTGACATTTATTGAATCTCTCTCTCTCTCTCTCTCTCTCTATACGTATATATATATGTATGCATTTGTAAATGTATATGTAATGTTAGATGTCCGGTAATATCGGCGCAAGATAGAGTATTTATCGAATTGATTTAACAAATCTTATCGATTTCGGCGTCTGCCACCGTCTCTCCGCACTCTCGTCCTCTCTCAGATCTACGTTTTGTGTGTCACTAATTTGTAATTTTCACACACTCTTGAGAGAGAGAGAGAGAGAGAGACAGAGAGTCTGTGATTGAAATCAAAGTCCTGTGTTGAATTGGAATATTATACTATTTGTGATTGTAGTGTATAGATAGATAGATATAGGTCTCTTTCGTGGTTTGGGTTTTTCTTTCTAGAATGAATAGTTAATTGGGCGGTGAGGGATTTGTACGCAGAAGTAATATTCACGAGAATTGCATTTGGGATCGAACTCTATTAGTAGACGATAGTGTGCAAGTGAAATCACTCAATCTCTCAAAGTATTCAACAAATCCCTACTCTCTCTCTCTCTCTCATCGCTAAATCTAGAGAGAGAAAAGACAGTGTGAAAGAAGAAGAAGAAGAAGAAGAAGGAGAAGGAGAAAAAGAGGAGAAGGGTAGTCGGAGCTTGGACGAGAAGACAAAGACTGAGTTTGTATTGTATTGTAGCTACTCGTGAAAACCGCAATCTAGGGGCTTTGCTCTTACTCTCTGCATATTTCAGGTAGTGTTTGTATTCTGTAACTAGTTTTTTTTTTTTTTTGTTTGGATTCTGTTTTCTTTTATTGTTTTGGATTTGTTTGTCAAATATATTCGATTGATTCAAATGGGTTTTTATAGTTTCTCAGTTTTTGAGGTAATTTAGCTGATTTGAATTTCGTTTGTAATGAAACTTGTTGCCCCTGTATTTCCTTCCGATGTTAAGGACCTCTTTTTTAGTGATAAAAATGCTCCATAATAATGTATTTCTTTAAATTATACTTGTTCTTCAAATCGCTTTCTTTCCTTTTCTGGTTTTACTGTTACAAACGATCGGGTAGTTTAGTCTTTTGATGACAGATATAAAATATGGTTGTTTTCTCAATCAAAACAATCCTAATAATCCTATGTTAGGCTTCTGAGTATTATGGATCTAGTACAGAAAATGGAAAATGGATCTTATCCTGGAGTACACCAAATTTCTTTTTTTTCATGTGTTTAGCTTTTTTGGGTGAATACTAATGTGTTTAGCTCATTTCACTGAAAATCTTTTTTGGGCTTTTTTGTTTACTGTTATTCCCTTCAATTTGTGCCAGTGCTCTGGTGCTGACAACTTTTCTGGGTGTCTGTCTTTCTCCAATTGGGTTGTGTTTGTGTGGTTTTCAGATTGGAAAATGTCAAGGCCACTACATCGAGGTGTATCTGGTGGGGGCCGATTCTCAGGCAACAATCATGTTTTCTGGAATGATTCTGAGCTGAAAGACAAAACAGACAAGGAAGATCATCGTTCCTCGTACTTATCTTTTAGATTCCCTTTTCGATTTCTTTTTCCGGATAATTCATCTTCTAAACTCGGTCTTAGTGAGAATGGTTTTGCACCTGATCCCTTCAATACCGGAACTTTAAGAACTCGCCACAAGTTAACTTTGCTCTTACTAAAGTTCAGTTTAGTTGTGATTGTAATTCTTGCTCTTACTGGATCCTTTTGGTGGACAATTTCGATCACAACTTCATCAAGAGGTCACATAATTCGCGGATATAGGCGTATCCAAGAGCAAATTGTATCAGACCTATGGGATATTGGAGACATTGCTCATGCTTCTGCACGGTTGAGAGAATTGGAGTACTGTCCTGAGCAGTCTGAAAATTATGTTCCGTGCTTCAATGTTACGGAGAATGTTGGTTTGGGTTTTTCTGGAGGTGAAGAGCATGACCGCCATTGTGCACAAGGATCAAGGCAAAATTGCTTGGTTCTTACACCTGTCAATTATAAGATTCCTCTTAGATGGCCTACCGGAAAAGATGTCATCTGGGTTGCAAATGTTAAAATTTCTGCAGAGGAGGTACTTTCCTCCGGAAGCTTGACCAAGAGGTAAGTGGGGGTACTAATGTCATTTTTTCAGAAACTATTCTACATCAAGCCCTGATTCCTGAACCTGTTTTGGTTTTTAATTCAATTGGGATGTAGGATGATGATGTTGGACAAAGAGCAAATTTCCTTCCGTTCAGCATCTCTTATGTTCGATGGTGTTGAAGACTACTCACATCAAATTGCAGAAATGATTGGGCTGAGAAATGAGTCTAACTTCTTACAAGCTGGAGTAAGTAGACATTAAATGTTTTATGGAATCAGCTTTTTTGTAATATCTCTTGTTTCATTGCTTTTATTGTCCTCCACTATCTGGGCTGGTCTTAGTTTTGTTGCATCCCTTGATCTGATACGCTGGAATTTTAAAAAAAATTCCATGTTGTGATCAGTCAATTTACTGAAGTGCCTATCCATATTGATGATTATTGCAATGATTAATCTCAGTTACCTTTTATTCTTTTGTCACAAAAATTGCCAAATGCAATTACATTACTAGTTTCCTTGCATCTATGCTCAACCCTCATGTCTGGAAATGATAATTATATTTTCATTTCTACTTATAATTGCAAGTAAATAGCTCATGTGAAGACAGTTTGCACACCCAATGATAAAAGCTTTTGTAATATTTCTTTGATGTTTGTTGTATGCAAGTTGAATTTGGACCAGTCTTGAAAAGACCCAATTTGGACATTTCCTTGCTTTTTGGTAAATGAGTAGTATGCTTATCAACATATTGGGACTCCTCAACTAGATGTCTAGTTTTTTCTTTTAATTTATGGGTAATAATTCATTATCATGTCCAAAATGATTGTCAACAAACAGTTTAGGCAAGACCTAGTAATATGCATTGGCATTGGTAGGGCAACATCAACTGAAACCGTAAAAACATTTCAGGGTTTTTTATTGGATATACATCTGATGGACGAAAAAAAATCATTTAGTTTGGCACTATTACAGAATAAAAACAAGAATCTAACAAATTGATGCTTCACTTCAATGTTTCAGGTTAGGACCATCTTGGATATAGGATGTGGTTATGGTAGCTTTGGAGCACATCTCTTTTCAAAACAACTGTTAACCATGTGTATTGCAAACTACGAAGCTTCAGGAAGCCAAGTTCAGCTGACTCTTGAAAGAGGTCTTCCTGCAATGATTGGTTCTTTTGCTTCAAAACAGTTTCCATATCCGTCTCTCTCCTTTGATATGGTGCATTGTTCACGATGTGGCATTGACTGGGATCAGAAAGGTATCAGTTGAAGGCTAGTTATGAAAGCAATGCTTATGTAGGACGCTTGTACTATCATGCATGGCAGATGCATATATTTATAATTGCAAACATATTGCTTACATTTGATGCGCTTTAGTACTGCAATTTGTTTGCAGTTATCTTCAGTTTTCTTTAATGGAAGATAACCACATCAAGATAGTATCAAAAGCTGTTTTTGGTTGACAATTTATCTTTTCTTAATCTCAGACATAATCAGTTTTATTTTCCTTTGTTTATTTATTTATTTTTGGTTTTGTTTTGGGGTTGAAATCTCATTCACAGTGATCAGTGGATTATAAGAATATTCATCTAGTATGTTCTTGTATATTGACCAAAGAAAAAAAAATCTAGACAGGGGGGCAGGATCTGTCTAGTGCTTGATCTGCTTACCCAGACAGATACAGAGTGGCCTTTGTTCAACTAACCATGCTCTATGCTATTTGCAGTATATAGATAGATGTTAAATATCTTTCCTTTGGTTCTCGTGCTCTCTTACGTAATGTAAAAATTTAAAACCTTAGTAGAGATCCAGACCATCTTATGTATCTTTAGATGTATTTTAGAAAGCCTACCAAATGAAATTCTAGGCTTTGCTGAGTTGGCCATGCTATTTTAGGCATCTACTCAGTTCAGTGATACTACAGACTTCATTTTGATAAGTAGTGACGTTGCAGAATTTTGTTTAGTTTATTTATTTATTTATTTTATTTTATTTATTAAAATAAAATATGTATTCTGAAGGAATAGCTAGACTAATATGGTTTTATTGCCACTTGAGTAGAAAGAAATTTAAAAAGGGAGGTGTTTCATTCTATTTTCTATCCACCTTTGGCAAATATTACGTGGATTTCAGATATTTCAATTTTCATCAACGTTAAAGTTGGTAATATATTGCACATGTGGGTGGCAAAAGCATTGCTGATCTAATGACCTTCAGGTTTCAACCTTTTAAACCACAAAAATTGTCCAAAGCCATTTGCTTTTGGTAGATCTTTTATCCTGAGAACTTTTGTGAACCTACCTTCCAATTGTAACTATTCATGAGGTTAATTGACTGAGGAAATGGTAAATAATGCACTGCTTTGTAAGCAGTTTGCTGAATAAGATCTGTGTATTTTGTTGGCCAAATTCTCATCTAGTAGTCTGACGCACTGAACTCTATAGACGTTTTAAAGCTTAAAAACTATCATAATTATTGCTTTTTGAGACTCCACAAAGCTAGTGCTTGTTAGGAAACAGTGTGTATTTGTCATGCTTCATCTGTTGTTGAACTTTTTTCATAGAATATCATGTTGCTGTTATGCATAAATTATTCATTAATATTAAATACAGAATATTTAGTTGGTTTCCTAGCATTTGGGCTAATGTGTCCTGCTGTGGGGTCGAGAATGCTGATTTTCGAAAGTACACTTTCTGTCATGTGGTTGCAGAGGGTTTGCTTTTGATTGAAGCTGATCGAGTATTGAGGCCTGGTGGATACTTTGTGTGGACTTCACCACTTACCAATGCTCCGAGCTCTCATCGCAACAACGAGAATCAGAAAAGATGGAAATCTGTGCTCAATTTTGCAGAAAGTCTCTGCTGGGAAATGTTGGCGCAACAAGACGAAACTGTTGTCTGGAAAAAGACTAGTAAAAAGAGTTGTTACAGCTCTAGGTGAGGTTACTGATTAATTAATTTATTTATTTCACATTTTATTTTTATAAACTAGTCAAATGTTTTATGACCATGGAAGTGATAAGCAGTCCTAATTTGTGGTTTGAACTGCTTCTATTTCTAGGAAATCTGGATCTGGTCCCTTCATCTGCAGTAAGGGCCATGATGTTGAATCCCCACACTATCGACCACTCCAATCCTGCATAGGAGGAACTCACAGCCGTCGATGGATTCCTATTGAAGAAAGGCCAACCTGGCCTTCTAGGTCTACTAGATTTAACTCAAGTGAACTTGCATATTATGGTAATTTATACATTTGTTAAGATGGCTTTTTTTGGTAAAACCTTAAGTAAACACGGCAGTTAGAGAAGCACTTTGGCGCTACATTGGTAGCATAAAAACTTTCACTCATCATTTCGTCTGCCTTAGGTATATCCTGAAGGGTTTTAAATATCAGCTGTTACGTTTTGTATCGGCAGTTACATATCGGGATTTTGAAGTTCTAATACCGTTATTCATTAATATATCTGCAAATATTGTCTGATATAATATTGGCTGATATATGTTTGTATTGCCGATACCAATACATAGCCTAATACCGATTGATGATTTTGTCAATGGTTGCCATGTTTACCAGGTCTGCATCCAGAAGACCTTGCTGAGGATAGCCAAAACTGGAACTTTGCAGTTCGTAACTATTGGTCTCTTCTCTCACCTTTAATATTTTCTGATCATCCAAAGAGACCTGGTGATGAGGATCCTTCTCCACCTTATAACATGCTCAGAAATGTGTTGGACATGAATGCCCGTTTTGGTGGTTTCAATTCAGCTCTGTTGGAAGCTGGGAAATCTGTTTGGGTCATGAATGTTGTCCCTACAGATGGACCCAACTCCCTTCCCTTAATCCTTGACAGGGGTTTTGTTGGAGTATTACATGACTGGTGAGTTCTACCTCAAAGAAATTGCTTTCAATATGTCCTATGAAAACCAATACTGCATTAGCATTCTTGCTAGATAAGTAAAATGGACAACTTATTTTGCAGCGTTCAAACCTTGAAAATGTGACGACTGCTGATAGCTATTTTAGATTAATTTCTATAGACTTTGTGGCTGTTGATTTGTCTGTATTGAGATTCATTTGTAAGCTTTTCTTACTGAAGGGATTGATTTGTCTATTGGTCATCTTGATAGAAGTATAGAACCCCTAAACTGTGTTGTCAAGAGGACCTTGACCTTCTTTTATTTTTCTTGAACTACAGTTATAATTACACCTCATGTCATATAAAATAAATTTGTGTTTAATCTACTTTCTGGTGGTTACATGCCAATTGCTATTTCGAATTGGTAAGTGAAAACAATCCCTTATAGCATTACGAAAAAGTCGTTATGTGGGCATAGTTGCATTAAAATAATTTGGGAGGAATAAACATAAGACTGAATGATGAAATTAAGGGAGTTAGTTAAAAATAAAAGAAAAGACAAAGGTAGAATATGTCGAACTAACAGAATTTTTCTGAACAATTTAGGGTATGTTTGGTTTGAGTTTGGGAGATGAGTTTTAGAGATAAAAAGTACGAAAAGTTGTTTGGTTTGATTTTTTTTAAAAGATGTTTTGGAAAAATATTTTGAGAGAGAATTTTGAAAAAAGTGATTGATTTGATGTGTATGAGAGAGAGATTTGTTTGAAAATTTGTAAACCAAACAAGTTTTGAGAAAAATTTTTGGGAAAATTTGTTTGGTTTGATTACTTTTGAAAACTTATTTGTAGAGAATTTTTCTCAAAAATTTTTGGGAAACACAAACCAAACAAGGCCTTAGTAGTCTGCTTTATAATATTTGGTGGAAATTGATAATGTGACCTTTCTTTGTTGGAAATTATGATAGCATACATACTGGTCTCACACACTAGGTGGAAAGATGCACAAAAATAAGAAGGAAATTTACCATACTGGTTTCATACCTTAGCATTGTAAACTGATTTAAAATTCATATATATGTGTTCTAATTATTCTTCCAACTGATTTACCTGTATGGTTTCTGTATAGTTCTGCGATTTGTATATAATTTGAACTTTTGTCTTTTAGGTGTGAAGCATTTCCAACCTACCCTAGAACATATGATATGGTGCATGCTGAAGGACTGTTATCACTTCAAACTGGTCAGCATCGCAGGTGCACCATGCTAGATCTCTTCTCCGAGATAGATAGGCTACTTCGTCCAGAGGTACCCCAATCTTTTGTTCGTCTTTCTGTGTTCCATGTTTGATAGACATGGATTGATCTCCTTATTTTTAACAAATGGTTGAAAATTAAAACAACTGTGGCTAGGTAACACCAATATTTTTTTTTAGATTATGAATAACAATCACGCATCCAACATGTTTGTCCACCATTTGATGTTTCACAGGTAACACATTTGAAAGTTAAATCTGTATATTCTAAAATGTATTGCTTAAAACAACTGACATTGAAGGATTACTTTCGGTATGCTTCCTGGTTATGTTGGCTTATACCTCTAGTCTACTGTCTAGGGTTTGAGGATTGGACTCTTGAGTGTATTTAAAATAGGCAGGCCTGAGGCCTTTGAGGAGAGAACCTGGGTATCATTTCTATGACTGGGTGCATTGTCCATTTATTTTTCTCCAACTTTTGTAAGAATGAAGGACAAAATTAAATCTTTGTTTTAAAACACCCTTGTGGATAATGTTACGATGTTTGTTGGCAAGTTTCTTACTCCTTGATCCCCAAAATTAATAATAAATTATTTAAACTAGGACAGCATAATTAGAATCCAAATGAAAATGGCATTAGGGGCTGTTCTGTTAAATGTGAGAAAGAGTACTAAATATTCCAGTGTGCAACAGTTACTTGTTGACCTTCAGATAGCCTTAAATTAATAATATTGGCAAAGAATGGTTCACTAGAACATAGTTGGAGAAAATGATGTCTTGTCTCGTGGATTGTAAATAAGGATGGTTAAACACTCAACGTCCCACTCCTGCAGTTCTTAGAATTGTAAATAAGGATGGTTAAACACTCAACGTCCCACTCCTGCAGTTCTTAGAGAGAAGTGCAAATTGCCTAATTTGACTGACAAATATCTATGTAAATTAACAAAGAGAGAATACAAACGGTTAATGATATACAAATGATTAACGATGAGTATCGATGATTAATATTCAATCAGTTAAATATTTAGATGCTTGCTTTTTTGTATTCAATTCACTAGGTGCTCAGGAAACCTTCATGGTGTTTGAATCAACTATTTGCTTCACAGTGCATTTAAAATGAATCCATTGCATTTGGGTAATATTGGATATCCTAGATGACCATGGCATATAGGCACATTTTGCATTATGGTGGACAGTATTTCTTGAACCATGGGTGATTTGAAGTATTTGGGCAATCATTACATTATTGTTCATTTAAGGTCTCAATCTTCTGGAATGGCTAGATTCTTGTGGATAAACTTTCGTGTCGCAATAGTAGTTTATGGACCTTCATTTGGTCTGAACAAACACTCTGTGACCTCCAACTAAACTTCAATATTACTGTCTCCATTTTTCAAGAACTTTATCTATTGATGCTCCTTTTGTTTCTGCAATTGCAAGGCTTACACTCAAAATGCTCATACATACACCAGTTGTACACGTGCGAAGTTCATGTTTATTTGTTATGCTATATGGTTGAGTTGTTTTGCATGCTGTAACTCTGATTTTCTCTGAGAGCTCCTAAATACAATCCATAAATATCTCTCAATTACCCATTTGTACAAAAGTTATAATGCACGCGATGAGTGTATAGAGAAATTTAAAAGGGTGTATTTAGAAGGGCACCTAACAATCATGCTAATGACAGCCATTAAGGGTAGAAAAATGTCCAAGAATTTAAGAGTCTCATTGCATTTTTACACATCCCAAGCATTTTCACAAGTTTTATTCCCTTTTCACACATTTTCAATACATATTTTGCATGTCTACTGAGGCTAATGACAGCCTTTTGGGCAATCATTAACATTTTTCTTCACTAAATTTACTAATCTAAGTGCTGTGCAGGGATGGGTCATACTCCGTGACTCAGCTTCCATCATTGAAACATCAAGAGCTCTCACTACGAGGTTGAAATGGGATGCACGAGTCATAGACATCGAGAGTAACAGTGACGAGAAAATCCTCATTTGCCAGAAACCTTTATTCAGGAGACAAGTAAACTAAATTATGAACTTTGGAAGGGAGGAGCCAAAAATAGGTTGATCATTAAATTCATATTCATTTTTGTGGATCTTCTAAACAAAACATCATAAAGTCCCACCATTGGATTGCCAAGAATCCAAAGTTTTGGACAGAGTAAAAAAAGCAAAGAGAAGAAAGAAACAAGAGTTGGTCTACGTGGAGACAACCACACAACTCCTATGGAGCCGTAAGGTATTCATAGGGCCATGTAATTACACAATTGAGACAAGGTTGAGAAGTATAGGATTTATATTTAATTTACCTACCTTGTGATCTCTTGTTATAACTACAGAAGCACACAACGAATTAGGTTGTGAAGATGATTACAGAATAAGGATATTTCATTTCATTTTCTATACTATATAGAATGCTTGGCTACGTAATTACGTGGTGGAGTATTCTTTTCTTCTTTCCGGCATGCTTATTTTTTTGCAAATCGTTCACTATATGTTGCGAAAAGCTGTCTACCAGAGCATTTAGCGCAGGCTAGAAAATGCTAATGTGATCGGTTGTGCTTCCATGGTGGTTTATTTTCTCCATTAAGTAAAATCATCTCTCTGCCAGGGGCTTAAAGCCCGGTGACATTTCCCCACCTCTCTCACATACTAGAGGTTGGGATTTCGATTCTCGCTAAAGGTGAGGGAGGGGGTGGCAAGGGTTCCGTCAACTTATATTTGTATAGCTTGCCACTCGTTTATTGGTTCACCTGCCTAAGTTGTTTTGCGAATCTCTTTCTTCATACTTTTAGGACTTGGCTAGATATATAAATTGTTTTTTAAATATTAAAAATAATAACAATAAAATCAACCATCTCGCTCTCCTGAACTATTTACCATCTGCATATGTAATCAAAGTTGGAATCAACATACTGGAGGTAAAAATTGGCAGGACTTGGATCCTCTGTTGTGATGCCACTGCCTTGCTATGGTAAAAGCTAGACAGACACCGTAGCAAGTTGCTAATCCAACGGTTATTAATGTGTTTAAGAATGACTTTTTAGTTGTATGAAAAAATATAAATGATTGATATACATGATTTGTTTTTTTAGTAATTTTTTGAATTTTATTTAAATTTATAGGTGTTCTTTTTATTTAAAAGCTAAAAGCACATGTTGCCAAATGAAAGCAAACTACAAAAAGGAGTTATTTTGAGACTGGAAACCCCCCCCCCCCCACCAAAAATGAATAAATAAAATAATAATAATTGAAACATCTCAAACTTAACCCCATTTCAAATCTACCTTTCTCTTCCCTTTCTTCTCTTAGTCCAAATCTATACCAATGGTCTTTATATTTTATTTCTTGTGTTATTTTATTCGTTACATTTTTAATTGGTTTAATTTTGATATTTAATTTTAGATTTTGTATTAATTTGGTCTAATTAATAATATTATTAGTTTTTTTTAATAAAAATTATTATTAAATTGGTTGAGGTTAACTTATTGAATTGAATAAGTTTATAATTTTATCTTTAAAAATATGACACATGATATTTATGTACATATTTTTTATAAAAAAAAAAAAAAGTTAAAAGTTATTATCAATTGAACCAAATTAAAATAATGTCATAAATTTATTATTAAAATCGAGCTAATTAAAATTACAGAGATTAAAATGACATAAAAGTCAAAATACAAAAAAAATGTGATGAATCTTTCCTTCATCCTAGTTGTCTTGGTTCAAATCTAGATAATTATTATAGTACTCAATCAAAAAAGCAAAAAAATAAAAAAATTTAGAAAATCTTTTTCAAAAATAGAACTAATTTAGCCAAGCTGAATTAGCTAAAAGCCAAAAAATTAGATTAAAAAAGTTCTTCCCGACGAACTTTACTCAATCATATGAATATGTAAATTTAGGAGTTGCATAACCCAAAGCCACTGCTCACAAGTTTCAACTTCATGTCTCTTCTTTCAGTTTTCACTCAAAACTCCACAATATCTTGAGAAGCAATTTATGGAGGGGATATACTGAAACATCATATTTCATCAGTTTGCTTGCACAAACATTGCATGGTATTTGTATTACTATACTAACTTTGTATGAATTTTTATTCTTCCAAACAACGAATTTATTGCGAAAATTTTCACCTACTTTTAGATCGTAAAATTTTATTGATTCACTAGTGAAAATTCACAATTTTTTTAGCAAAATTTTATTGAGTTATAGTCAATGAAATTTCACTGATTTTAGTAAAATTTATTTGAATTGTAGTTAGTGAAATTTTAATAAATTTTAGTCAGTGCAAATTTGAGGATAGAAACTCAGTGAAAATTTCATCAATATTTTTTTCTTCATAATTTCAAGTTATAATATGTCTTGTCTTATTTGATAGATCTCGATAAAAAAATTTTAAATTACAAAAAACGAAAATCTAAATAAAAAGTTATTGAATTTTAAAATTTTCAAATGATCCTAAAACAAAACAACGTAACTAATGAAGCCTAGCATTGTGTCATAAAATGGCATCCAAAAATTTAGAGGACTTGAACTTAGAAATCTCCCAAGAAAAAAAAAAAAAGAAATCTTTTTCTCATGTGTTTATATTTTATGAATTATGGCCAAAACTCCTAAAATTAATTTACAAACAAATTAAATAAATTCATGTAATTAACATTATTGAATATATTTATTTATTTATTTATTTTTCATTAAAGATTTACGCACAAAATAAATTAATGTGAACCCAAACAGTGTATATAATTGTGTATATAATCATAGTGTTGGAATATCACCATGTCATTAAGACTTTTTTTATTTTGTATTTAATTTTTGTAGAACTTTTGTCCAAGCTCTGTCTAGGCTTATAGCCTTTGATAGAAAGATGTAAAATTTTGACGTATTAGTGTACAAATTTTCTATAATGTAACAATGATAGTAGACTACGAGGATTTTATGGTTTTATTTGTATATGTAAGTTTATTCTATAAATTGGCTTTGAAACCAACATAATAAAGCATGTAAATTATCTCCATCTTCGTTGCCTAAACTTCTTCTTTTGCCTACTTCATCTCTAACTCCATAACTCCTTCATAAATCCATAAGAAAAATAGTAAAAAGCTCATTTCCTTTTTGTTTTTGTAATTGGTATCAGAGCTTGGTAAAGAGGTTTTGAAAACAAGATCAAGCTATGTAAGTATTTCTATCTATGTATAAATTTTGATATATATAAGTATATATGATGTGCTTTATGTTAAAAAAAAAATGGTCAAATTTTTTAATTGTGTATCCTTTGTATTTTATATCTTCAGAATTATTTGTTTCATTTATAGTTGTTATAAAACCTATATGCTTAGTGTATGTCAAAGCTCATATACTCATTAAGATCTTGTGACTACTGGCCACAATTAAGTCGTTAAGATCATACAGAGAGGTTTTAGGCACCAGATAAATACACTAGGAGGGTCTTAGGTACCAACAACAATCTATAATGACAATTAACCTTGAAGAGATAATATGCTTTGGAAATACAAAAAATATTGTTAATAATAAATATGACCATAGTTTGCATATTACTAAAGAGTCTAAAAATATAAATAGTGTGTTATAGTTTAAATAATATTATTGATATTATGTGTTCTTGGTTTTCTAAATTAGATAAAAATAAAAAAAAAAATCAAAATTATCTAGAAACCAAAGTTAAGTCTATAAAATCTAAAATAGACAATTTGAGTTCTATAATAAATATTGACTTAAGCAAAGAAGCAAAAAACCAAATAAACAATTTGGTGACAAAATTAGAAACTATATCCTTCATAAACAATGATGGAATGAATAGTCCAGGAGATAATTATATTCCTAGGCTATTTTATGGTACAGAAGATATTATGGTACTTCAAACCAATACCTATAATAGGACTAAATATGAAAATATTGTTGAAATATTAGATTACTGGAGAAAATTATATAAAGACCCGGATTTAGGTATTGATGAAAAAAATAGGCTACTAGATCAGATAAGAGAAACTTGTATAGAACATGAAACCCTTTTACAACACTTTAATTATGATATTAATATGTCAACTAATGATGATGACAGTCAATCATCCTCATCTAAAGAAACATTAGATCAAGATATTTCACCAGAAATAAATAAAGGGAAAAGAAAGGCAGAAGAGTCAATTGATCCCGAATTATTTGGCACATGGGGAGATGGAGAAAATTTTGACTTTATTCAGACAAATGAAGTTAAAAATGATACTAACATTGGAAGTACCTCCAATCCTACACTTGAGCCAGTAATATCTAGAAAAGATAATAATCATAAGTATCCAATAGCTCAAAATGATACTTATTTAAACTTGTCTCATGTTCCATTTAAGGATCAAGAACAAGCAATTGATGATTGGGTACAATCATTGTCCATCATTATTACCAATTATAAAAATAGTTGGTCAAAGGAAATATTTCTTGATTATATTGCAGCAACTCTTTAGGGAGATGTGTTGCAATGGTTAAGACAGTGGGAAAAATCTGAAATTAAAAAAAGTCAAAAAATGGTTTTGTTGACAAATTTTTTTACACTTGACACAATTTTAGCTGAATTTGTAAAAATCATAAAAGAAAATTTATGTGATTTTGCAGGAGATACTAATTTGCAAGCAGATGCAAATTATATTTTGACTAAATCAGAACTATGTAATATTTGTCTTTTTGATGACTATGTTCAAACTTTTAAAAAATATTATTATCTTATTGATCCACTAGCAAATCAGTCATGACTAGATCAATTTTTCTATAAACTCCCTAATTCATGGGATGAGTTATGTATTAAAACATATCCTGATTTTCTCAAAAAAATTGAAAAGGAAGAATATGATAATCTTAGTTTTCGCAATTATGCCTAAATTGCACCCATCTAGTCTATGCGGATAGGAGGACGTCTAAATATGGCTCATCATCTAATAAAGATAAAAGACACGAATGACGTGATTACCTATAAATGTGATTGTTCATAAACAATATGTGATCATCATGTGGGCACATCACTTGCTTGCTTGTCTTAGTTCCATTTTGTTTGTACATTATCAAGCGTGGACATAACATAAGTTTTTAAAATAATAAAATTCACAAATGTTTGATTTGGATTTTAGAATTATTTTAAAAAATAAAAAAATAATGATAAAATTAGTGAAAAATCCATTTTAAATAAGGTATAAGGCGTTAGGTTCCATGATTTTTTTTTTTAGTGAGAAATACAGTCTTTGTAAAATATTGTTGTTTTATAGGATATTTTATTTTCAATTTTACCCTTTAACCTATTTGTTAAAGTCATTTTTATGTGCTCAATTTTTTGAACTTATTCGTTCAAATTTGTATCTATCTTTTCAAATTTGTTGAGCCTATCTGTTCAATTATTTTTCCCATATCTGTTGAAATTCAAGTTTGGTTTTTCCTATCTATTCAATTTTTTATTCTATTTATTCAAATTTTGATACATACATACTGTAGACACCCCATTTTTGACCGACCTTAAGACTCAGATGTCATCGTTTGAGCGCTCGGTGATAGTGCCTGTTGTGCTCGTTTCAAGCTTCGGAGTTCTGGCTAAGAGCCTTGCCTCCGGGTCTCCGAACTCTTTATGCTTCGGCTCGGTTTACGAACCAAAGCCTTGTTTCCCTTCCCGGAGGGAGGGAGAGGTCTTGTAGACCATCTCTCTGTGGTCGTAGACTACTTTTCATGGTCGTAGGTCACTTTTTCCGTTTAGAGACTAGTTACCGATTTTTGGAGCCTTCGGCCATGCACCTTGTCTCGGGACCGCTTAACGTTCTCCGTTTGGCTTGGTTTTCGAACCACACCTTGCTTCCTCTCTCTAGAGAGACACTGTGGTCCGAGAGACCACTTTTGTGGTCGTGTACCCCTTTTAGTGCTCGATAGCTAGTTTTCAAGGCTCCCGGTTGCGCGCTTTGCCTCCCGAACTCTCGTCTTGCATCCGTTTTGGTTTGTTTTTGGTTCAAATCTTGTATTCCTTGCTTGAAAGGTGGTACAAGAGTGGGAGACCAGTTTTTCTCTTGGAGACCACTTTCCCTCCCGCCAGCTGATTTTCTGGTCGGGAAATTGGTTTTCCTGGTCTTTGGGCCACCTTTTCTAGTCTCCTACCCCACCATTAGCTTTCTTTCAGTGTGGAGACCACCATTTTCGCCTGCCAACCACTTTCTTTTCTGGGAGACCACTTGAAATGGTCGGCCGACCACTGCAAGTAGCAGACAGACCACTTTAAGTGGTCGGCAGCTCTCCCCATGTTTTGGCAGACTGTATGGATGCCAGCTGTGCCAGTTGGAGGACACAGACTGTATCTTCCATACACGTGTATGGAGGGATGGCATCCAAGTTTTAGCTTCTCCAAGAAGCTTGAACCTTGATTTTTCTATAAGAGAGGCTCTCCATTTCCATTCAGAGGTTCTGAAATTTCTTTAAGGCATAAGCATATATCTCTCTCTATATCCCTATATTTGGTGCCTAAAGAGTGTGTTGTTCTTCACTTTTGCACCACAACCCTTAACCATACACCCCCATCATTGAACTGAGGTTCTTGGAGGAAATTCTGGAGGTTGAAAAAGCTGATTCTTGGCTGAGAAATCTGCTGGTTTTGCAGTGCTTCAAGGGTAACCTCTTTTCTCCCTTTTAAGCTTTATTTTGGTTGCTCTCTTGGTCTCATTTGCATGCTTATTTAGGCCTTGTTTTCAACTAGAAAAAGTTTTGTATTTAAGTGTTTTTGATGTTTGTTTAAGGCCCCTTGGGTGTTGAGGGTCTTCTACCCTCTTGCATGCCTTGTTTGGCCTTGTTTTGTGCCATGGTTTAAGGCCTTTGAGCTAGTCCTTGCTTGGCCTTCTAGCTACTGAAATCCAGTGGATTTTCAGTAGTAGGCATGTGGTTTTGAGGCCTCAAATCAGAGGGGGGTGATCCCCTCTCTTCTTGTTTTGTTTGCTTGCCTTTTTGGCCTATCAAACGAGCATGCATCTTCATACTTTCAAGGCTTGGTTCAGGCACTTTTTCATGACTTTTAGGGCCTTCCTTAGCTTTGTCTATGGCTGGTTTGGCCACCTTGTGTTTGCTTCTTCTATGTGTAGTGTATTTCCATTTGTGGCTCATCAAAGTAGCATGTCTTTCTAGCATGTATTGGCTCCATTTCAGTAGCTTTTTGGCCATCATTTGACATGTCATGACTCTGTTTTTAGCTGGTTTGGTAGCCTCTTGCATGCTCCATATGCTTGTAGTGTAAATCTTGTTTACTAGCTTTGTATGCATGATGTTTTGGCTCATTATCCTAGCATATTTTGGCTATGTTCTAGTATGATTTTGTTCTTATTTTGGGTTGTCCTAGCTCTGTTTTGAGACTTCTTGGTCGATTGAGGCTTGTCATGCATGCTTGTAGTGTAATAGCCTTGACTAGCTTTGAGTTTTGAGGTCTCTTGCATGCTTAACTTGAGGTATTTGCATGTTTTGGCATCATTAAGAATGATATTTCAGAGCATGTAGGGCTATTACACTTCCATATTTTCTGCTCTTTAAGTGCTCTTGAGGGTTGTGCCTTTATGCCCTATTTGTTAGCCATTACATGAGCCTCATTTTCGTGCCTTTCAAGCTATCATCTCAATCCATCTTTGCTACTGTTTTGGCCTGCATAGGGTCTATTTGGGGTTGGTTTGGCCATTTGAGCATTGTCTTGCATGCCTCTAGTGTAATACACTTCGGTAGCTTCGACGCTTGAGCTTTTCAACATGCATTACATAGGTTGTTCGCATGATTCTAAGTCATTTTGCATGCCATTTCAGTGCTGGAACTTATGCCATTGTACCCCATGTTTCATCCTTTCAATGCTTATGGAGAGTTGTGTTTTGAGCCATAAGCTTGGGCCGATATGCATGCATGTTTGTATAGCATTTTGAGTTTCTATCTTAGCATGTATGGCCACTGATTTGGACATGGCTGAGGCCTATCCATTTCGGTTTAAGTCCGTCGAGCATTGTGTATGCCATGTGGTTCATTGCGTTGTGTATGCCACGTCCATTTGCATCGTGTATGCTAGTTGTTGTTCACATTGATTGCATGCCTGTGTTGCCTTGCATTGAGTATGTATGCATGTGCATTGAGCATGCCATTAGCCTTGTTAGGTTGTTCATGTTGCATTGCATGTTATCATGCTTGTCCCTTGCATCTTGTTCACATGCTTGTTTCATTGCATTGTATGTTCGCATGCTTGAGCCGCATTGTGTATGCCATGACATGTTATTTGTCGCATTGTGTTTGGAATAGGAGTTAGTTCAAACACGGGAAATGAAGGGCGTTTCATACTCGAAGTGATGAAATGTGCCTCAATTCTCGGTCGCCGACACTCTTAACTATATATGATGGAGTTTTAGGCTTTATGTGTTCGTGTGTGCATTCATTTCATATTGAGTTGTACAACTTGGGCTCCTTGGCCATCATGCATTGAGATGCGTGATTGGTGGCCCGAGGGTCGAGAACCATACTCCCTTGAGCTTACGTAATGATAGGGAGGGTGGTTGTGCATACATGTGTTGCAAATACTTTGCCATGCCCCTTTCTTGCTCTCTGTTACAGTAAACCAGAAATCAGCAGTAAAAACTGGTCGGCCGACCAGATAAAGTGGCTGGCCGACCACTTTTTCTGGTTTTCAGCATAAAAAGTGGTCGACAGGTGGTCTCCAATGCCAACAACTGGTTGGCAGCATCCCTACAGGTTCCCATGGTGGAGTTTCAGCCTTCTGGAGCTTTTTACAGTGTTTTGAGACCAGTTGCAAACAGAGGCAAATCGGGGCATCGCGATGGATTTTCGTACGAGGTGACCGGGCACGCATCCTTCGTCATCCAAGGCAGATTGGAGGCAGCCTATTTCATATAGCTTACATGCTTATTCAATTGCTAACTTAGTTAATTTGTTAATTAATTAGAGTTGTGTAATAATTAGCTGTAACTTGTTATTCATTCTGTTGTGTAATAACTAGTTTAATTAGATTAGCTTAGATTAGCTAGTTGGTTCTGTATTATTCATTCGGACCCTCCATCGAGAGGGCACAACTGTTGTAAATAAGTGTGCGTGTGTGTGATGCATGTCTTCCGACCCCCATTTCTTTCTCCCTTTTATTTACCAGCTTACGATGGTTAGTTTTAGGGCATGTTTCAATTAGCATCCTTATGCTTCGTATGTTTGCATTCATTCATCTGTCTTGCATGCACCGGGCTCGACGCATCATACTAACTGCATTGTATTTCAATTCCTGTTTGAATACATGTATCAAATTGCATTTCACATGACATTTTAGAATAGCCGAGCCTACCTTAGGTGCATTTTGTATGTGTTGCATTAGGCATTCTTGACATAGCTAGGATCATGAATTGATTTCTAACATAGCTTTTGTTTTGGCTCGGAGTACTCGGCGAGTGTTTATGCTTTAGCATCCTTGCATGTGTGTGAGTGATTGCCATGATAGCATGCTTGCCATGAGGCTAACTGCTTATGTGATATAACTGCCTGAATGCCTGTGGGTGAAGGTTGGATTACTTGAATTGGAACAATTCATTGATTACGAGTTTTAAGCCCATTTGAGAGTGGCAAATCACTATGTTTTCTAAGCCCACTTGAGAGTGGCAAAATCCGCATTTTAGCCTACTTGCGAGTAGTAAACCGCTTTAAAAAACAAACATGAGATGTTTTGTTCCAACTTAGGCGATCCAGTCTATACTTGTATGCTGTGCGTATCACATAGTAATTCTAGGTTAGTAACCGGAATAAGAGCACATGTGTTTTCAAAAACAAGATATCATGTTAGTAAAGGCCGATCTTTGATCAGGCGAGTGGGGGTGCTCATTGCATGACCTTTCCCTCTCGTACCCAAGTTCCCGAGCCGAGGCAATTTTGGTAATGACGGACACGTGGCCTTAGGCACGAGTCAGGATTTCCTAAATTTTCCAAAAATTAAATATTTAGGTGGCGATTCTGTATCTGGCAAAGCAGTCCATGTTTGACACTTCTTTCTAAAAATCAGTTTTTCAAAACGATTTGCCAAATTTGGGCTCTTTGGTGATTTATTAATCTCGCATTGCACTTTGCAAGATCAGATTAAGAACCGTGACATTGAGTCCGAACTGTAGTGAGCCAAATGAACGAAACGGGATTTTCCCGGGACGTTCGGGCGCGTCTACAGTTTCTGGCGACTCCGCTGGGGAGTTTGGAGAACTTGACTCGAACTCATGATATCTATTTTTGATTACACTTATGTGTTACTTTGCATTGCATTTGCATTGGTGCGCCTAGGACAGCGTGTTTGCCATCTGTTATTCCTGAACGGTTTGACGGAGGCTCGCTTTGAGAAGCGTGCCATAAGGCTGACCGGTTATGGGCTCTGCTACGATGGGAACACAAATCCCAGTTTTTACTGGGGCACCCTTTTTGACCATTCGACTTAGTGCATATTCGGAATCCGTAGTGACTATTCCAAACTAGGACAGGTTGCTTACCCGATTACAGGTTGTTTGAAACTGCTGTGTGCGTAGTGAAACCCTAGCTCCTGACAAAATAGGACAGGGAAACCCTACCCCTCCATAGGGGTGTTTTGGCTCTCACTTGCTTGCTATGTGCTTTTAGAGTGCGTCTCTACAGGAATGCATGTATCAGTCTGCAAATCTGGGTATCAGGCCTGCGGGTATCAATGTTTTAAGAATCAGTTATATCTGCGGGTATCAGATTCAGATTTGGGGCAGTGATTTGGGAACAGTGATCAATGGTTGAGAACGGTTCATTCAGCATATGTTTTCCAACTGTGTGTTGTCTTCATTTAAGTTGTTATGCTGTCCGTTTTTCTGTTCATTATTTCCTTATTATGCTTTATTTATCTTTTTGCTAGGTAGTTTAGCACAATTGCTTCCGACCAAGCAAATATTCCCCAAGCACTCTGGACTAGAGGTCGTAGACTCTATCGATCTGAGGATCTAATAGACGGACAACCAGTGTTCCATTCTTTACCCTCGGTTGCTAGACGGAGGTCAGTAAGGCGCAGTGTATCGATACCGTGGTTGCAAGATCAGTGGTCCTTGAGTAGCCAGGTTAAGATTTCCGAGTCTACTGCAGAGACAGATATACCAGTGGTTCAGTTAGATCAGGGCAGTATGGCAGGAATGGAAGAGATGATGCGTCAGCTCCAGGAAAGTATGAAAACCATACAGTAGGCCCGTCAAGCAGAATTTGCCAAACAACAGGCCAAAGTCATGGCCCAACAGGCAAAGTTAATTACCAGGCTACAGCAGCAAGCCGGAGCATCTGCTTCACACCAGGTTCCTCCCCCACCAAGAGTTCCCATACCTGGGGAGACAATACACGTCCAGGATGATACGGATGTTCCAACAAGGCCGGCTTCGCCTCGATCCTATCCCAACTACCCAAAGCACAGATCAACCTGCCAGATTCTCCCTTTGAGTTTGAGGTGGACCCCACGGCACTAAAAGTGAGCAAGCTTGAAAAGCTGTTCAAGAAATCTTAGGGTGTGAAGTCCATTCCGGACATTGAGGATGGGTACACCGACTCGGCTGTGACTCTGCTGGACCGATTTTAAATGCCACACATAGACCGTTTCGATAGGTCTGGGGATCTCATGGTGCACCTACGACTGTTTTCAGATATCTTAAGGTCGATGGGCCTCTCCAGATTGCAGAAGCTTTCCCTATTTGGCCGGACCCTGTCAGGTGTAGCGGCTATTTGGTATGCAAAACTGGAAGACTTCATTAAAAGGAATTGGGAAGAGATGGCTGAGGCCTTCGTGGCTCAATACTATTACAATACACAGATCGAGATCATAACTCGTGATCTTGAGACGACTAGACAGGAGCCGAAGAAGAGTTTTTCCGACTTCGTAACCCGTTGAAGGGCCAAAGCCTCAATGATGACCATTAGGTCGACTGACAAAGATCAAATACAGATGGTTGTGCGCAACCTCCAGCCCAAGCTCATGTTGAAGATGATCGTCCTCACTCTCCCCACTTTTGCAGATCTACATAAGATTAGGGTGCAGATCGAGGACGCCTTGAAGCAGGGTCTGATTGACAATGATAGAGAGCAGCCCAGGAGTACTTTCAACCGTAGTACGAATGCAGACACAAACAGTGCTGCAGCTGCCAGAGCTTTAGGTGTGAGCATGGTCACCACCACCGCCCCAAGAACCCTTACGGCTACACTATTCACCGGTGCATCCGAAAGTAACTCACAAACTACCAAGTACCTACCTTGAGACCAAAGAACCTTCACTCCACTATACATGCCCCTGTCCAAAGCTCTAGGAGTTTTAATCAAGAAAGGGCACTTGAAGCCCCTGGAGCCACGGCAATTGCCAGAAACACTTCCCTCCTCCCATAACCCAGCTAAATACTGCGCCTTTCACCAACAGCATGGTCACGACACCGACCATTGCTTTAGATTGCGTCACGAGATTCAAGATCTTGTTGACAACAAGGTGATTGTACCTCCAGAAAAACCGAATGTCACAATCAACCCTCTCCCGCCACATAACCAAGCTCTACCTCCCAAACGCATCAATCTGATCCAAACTGGAGTTGTGTCATACGACCCTAGCGTATACATCACCCCGTCCCACCTACCCAAGCCGGAGGTGTTCATTCCTGACAACACTGACTTGTGCATGTTGGACATCTCCCGAACCCAACCTGAACCAATAGTGGTGATTATCGAAGATAAGACAGGGATGATTTCGAAGGAAAGTGTGACTGTTGACTCAGGGTCTGAGGAATTTGGGAGCTTTGCTGAAGAGGTATACAATCCAAGTGGCTATATTACGTCAGCGGGCCAGGTTAGGCTGAATGTGGAATTGCCAGTGGAGGCAGAGATCTGTGTAGTATGGGAGGATGGACTTGATCAGAGGCTAGAGGACTTAGCGGATCTAGAAGAGGACATTGCTAACCTTCAGTTTTTCAACGAACAAGATCCAGGAGACATGACAGTCAACTGGTTTGATTTTGATGGGTCAGCAGAGGCTACAGGGTGGCTTGATGACCAACCAGATGTTATTAAAGAATCTCAGTCAGAACAGGGTCCGTCAGGGACAAGGACATCAGCTGTGGCCGGAAGGGCCGGGAATCAGAATGCATCGCCAGAGAGCGCCAGTGCCAAGAATTTCGCTCGGGATCTGGGCATTTTGAATACAGGAGATGTTGAACAGCAGGTTGCACTGAAGTAGTTTGAATGGGAAGGGATCGAAGATTCTGAGAGAGCCAAAAAAGCCAAAGCCCCTGTGGGGACTGAACGTGCTGTGTGCACAAGGACAGAGCGTGCTACAAGCACATGGACGGAAGGTGTTGTGGGTACAAGGATAGTGGTAACGGAGCCGGACAGGTGTCTGTCGGCTGCCGATGGCATGTGGTGGGAAGACGATGACCTATGTCTTGCGCACACCGATGAGGACTGGGGAAATAACCAGCCGGATGATACCTGGTATATTGGCGAAGTTGACTACATGACTAGGAGCGGGCGGTATTTCAAACCCCCACACCTAGATCAACTAGAGGCGTCCGGGAAGGACAAGGAGGCGGAGAAGTAGAAAGAAAAACTACTCGAAGAAGAGGCTGTGCTGAAACAGTTGAAAAAGATACAGGCAGACATCTCCATCTGGGGGCTGCTTATGGCTTCACGAGTTCATAGGCAAGTTGTCCTATCGGCAATGGATAAGGCCAAACTCTCTATAGACACCACGCCTGAGCAGCTGGTAGGATTGATTTTTCCGGGAGGGGTTTCCCCGATGTTGACCTTTTCCGACAAGGAACTACCGCCTGAAGGTGCAAATCATAACGAACCTCTCTACATCTCTGTGGAATGTAGAGACAAGTGGGTACCGGGAGTTCTTGTCGACACGGGATCCGTTATTAACGTGTGCCCGTCGAGGACGGCATATGCAATTGGGTTGAAGCCCGCGGACTTTGTGCCAACAGCCCAGGTAATAAGGGCATATGACAATACTAGCAGAGAAGTGATGGGGACCGTAAAGATCCAGACTTAGGTTGGTCCAGGACAACACGAGATTGACTTCCATATCTTGGACGTTCCCGCAACCTTCAATCTACTCCTAGGGCGGCCGTGGCTGCACCAGGTGAGGGCGGTCTCTTCCACCGTACATCAGATGTTGAAGTACCTCCATGGGAAGGGGGTGGCTATAGTTTTTGGGAATTCATCAATCCATCCACCGCCAGAGGTGTCTACACCGGTTTTGGAAATTGAGCATGGCATGGAGGATATGTTCCTGTCAGGATTTACCCTCACCGAGGCCCGGGTCGTATAGAACATCTTGGCTGTTGATGAAGGGTTATATGTCAGCGCATAGTCAGTGTACCTCATGAACAAGCTTCAACACATCCCCGGGATGGGATTAGGGAAGAGTGGCCGGAAAGGCATTGTAGTATCGGTCGAAGTGCCGCACAACCCGCATACTTTTGGCTTGGGTTATCTGCCCACCAAAGAGGATTGGGTGAGGAAAGGCAAGGAGATGGCTGGGAGAGCCAGAGCAAAGCAGGCGGGAAAGTCTTATGAGTTAATGCACCGACCCATCCTGGGTACCCTAAACGGACGCTTTGTCTGGGAGGGGAAGGATTTTCCATTCTGCGGCTTCCCAGAACCATGGTTGAATGCAAAGAAGTGTTGCTTGCCAGGGTTTGAGATCTTCTTTGATCTGCAGTTATCCGAAGATGATGTTGCCGAGGAGCAGACACGCCCATCAGCTGAAGTTGAGCAGTGTACGGAAGTGGATTCCGAGAGCACCGAGATTGAAGTAGAGGTAGCATTGGCTTGTCTCCTTTCAGATCCTCCGATCGTACAGAAGTGCTTGGGGGATAACTTCTCGATGTCCATGATTGGGAATGAAACGGTTGCGAGCCCACCTTCAAACATTTTGGATGCATCCATCGCACCCTCCCTCATCTGGTAGTACGAGGAGGGATTTTTATCAAGCAGCACCGGGTCAGGTAGTGAGCTGGAATCTAATTCCACCGAGTCTGTGGAGTTGGAATCAGGTTCCAGCTCGTCTGAGTCTAAGTCCGGTATTCCTGGGGATGACAACCCGGATGCCACAGTCCTGTCTAGGTCGTCTTTTTCTTTCTCTTTTGAGTCTGTTGTAACAGAGGAATCGAACGATTTAGAAGTAATTAATGAGAATGGAATGGTTGTGGCTTCTGAGTACTTTTCTGTGCCTTTGATTTATTATATTAATCAGAACTTTCAAAATTTTGATGAAAACGACAAGGAAGAAATTCCTCCGGTTTTACAGCGTTTAATTGAACAAGAGTAGGAGAGATTTGTTAAACCCTTAGTTTATGAAATCACTACAGTTAATGTTGGTAGTGAGAAGGACCTGCGGCTGGTCCAGATCGAGTCCACGTTGTCTTCGGAGGAGCGTGAGTGCTTAGTCGCTTTATTAAAAGATTTCAAAGATGTTTTCGCGTGGTCCTACGAAGACATACTTGGAATCGATCATGAGATTGTACAGCACCGGATCCCTCTTGACCTAGAGGCCCGACCCATTAAGCAGAAACTCAGAAGGATCCGCCCGGACTGGGCTCTCAAGATTAAAGAAGAGGTCACCAGGCAAATTGACGCAAGGTTCCTGCTGGTATCTGAGTACCCGACTTGGCTGGCCAACATAGTTCCGGTGCCGAAGAAGGATGGCAGGATTCGGGTATGTGTGGACTTCAGGGATTTGAACAAAGCCAGTCCGAAGGATGACTTTCCTTTGTCGCATATCGATGAGTTAGTGGACTTCACTGCTGGGCATGCACTGCTCTCATTCATGGATGGATTCTTAAACTACAATCAGATTCTGATGGTACCCGAAGACCGGGAGAAGACTGCTTTCACCACCCCATGGGGGACATATTGTTACAGGGTGATGGCATTTGGGTTAAAGAATGCTGGAGCTGCATATCAACGGGCTGCGAACACGATATTGCACGACATGATCCACAAAGAGGTTGAGGTGTACGTAGACGACATGATTGTCAAGTCCATGGAAAAAGAGGGCCACTACACCGCCTTGCAAAAGTTCTTTCAAAGGATCAGAGAATTTCGGTTGTGGCTGAATCCTCAGAAATGTACATTCGGTGTTACAGCAGGGAAAATGCTGGGGTTCTTGATCACACAGAGAGGTATCGAAATCGACCCTTCCAAAATCAAGGCCATCTTAGAAATGCCACCACCGAGGACTGAAAATGAGGTGCGAGGCTTTCTTGGTAAAGTGCAATTCATAAGACGGTTTATCACAAAATTAACCTTAACTTGTGAATCACATTTTGGTCTCCTCAAGAAAGGAAAAAAGTTCCAATGGGACGGCCGATGCCAAGCTGCTTTCGAACAGATTAAGCAATATTTACAAAACCCACCTGTGTTGTCACCGCCTGAGCCAGGGAAACCGTTGATTTTGTATCTTTCAGTGACTGAAACTACGATGGGCTGCATGCTCGCATAGGAGTCTGAGGACAAAGTGGAGAAAGCTATCAACTACCTGAGCAAGAAGATGTTGGATTACGAGACCCGCTACACTCCGCTTGAGAAGGCTTGTTTGGCCTTGGTATGGGCTACCAGGAAGCTGCGGCACTACCTGTTAGCTCACTCTGTAATGTTGGTTTTGAGATTAGATCCCATCAAATATCTCTTTGAGAAACTGGCACTTACGGGTAGGCTAGCTCGTTGGTTGCTTCTGCTTTCCGAATTCGATTTGAAGTATGTGACGCGCAAGTCAGTAAAGGGGAGAGCAGTAGCGGAGTTCTTAGCCGATCACCCAATTGAAGGGGATGAAGTAGTTGAGTACCTATTCCCAGACGAGGCCATTCTGCATATCAAAGAAGAATTTTGGACGATGTACTTTGACGGAGCGTCAAACCAATACGGGTATGGGATAGGAGTGTTGCTGATAGCACCCGACAATTCCCGTATCCCTCTAGTATTCAAACTTCGGTTCAAAGTATCGAACAATGAAGCAGAGTATGAGGCATGTATTGTTGGTTTAGAAGCAGCCTTAGGACTAGGGGCAAAACGGTTGGACGTCATCGGGGACTCGAACCTTGTTGTATCTCAAGCTAAAGGGGATTGGAAAGTCAAAGAAGAAAAGATGAGAATTTACCACCAGACCTTGGACTTACTGATTCCTCGGTTTGAGAAACTGAACTTTGCTCATCTGTTAAGAGAAAACAATAGGTTCGCAGATTCATTAGTAACTCTATTTTCAATGATAGACATCCCTTTTGGAGTCCGGATGCATCCGATCATCATTGACCAGAAATTTGTGTCGGCCTACGAACTGATTGCTGCCATAGATGAGGTTCAAGATGAGAACCCCTGGTATTACGATGTCTGGAACTTCTTGGAGAAAGAAGCATATCCACCAGGGGCAAATGCCAAAGACAAGAGGGCAATCCGAAGAATGGCTGCTTAGTTCATCGTCTGCGGAGGAAAACTGTATAAGAGAGGTCATCTGGGGATGCATAAGCTGTGTGTTGATGCTGAAGAATCAAAGCGCCTGATAGAGGCCATCCATGGAGGAGAGTGCGGAGCACACATGAACGGGGTGATGCTAGCCCGGAAGATCCTTAGACAGGGTTACTACTGCTCCACCATGGAGGAGGATTGTATTGGTTTTGTCCGACGATGCCACAAATGTCAGCTCCATGCAAACCGTATGAACATTCCGCCATCGAAGCTGTACAATATGACTTTGCCATGGCCATTTTCAATCTGGGGGATTGATGTGATCGGGGCTGTTACTCCGAAGGGGTCTAATGGGCATGAGTTCATTCTGGTCGCAATAGACTATTTCACAAAGTGGGTTGAGGCCCAATCTTATGCGGTGTTGAAGGCTTCACATGTTGCGAAGTTCATCAGGAACAACATCATCTGTCGCTATGGGGTCCCGAACGAGATCATTTCAGATAATGGTTCCCACTTCAAGAAGGAAGTGATCGACTTGTTGGAAAAATACAATATGGCTTTTCACAAGTCATCTATGTATCGGCCACAGACCAATGGAGCAGTCGAGGCTGCCAATAAGAACATCAAACACATTTTGCAAAAGATAATGGAAACCTACCGGGACTGGCCAGATAAACTGCCACTTGCTCTATGGGGCTACCGGACTTCAATTTGAGCTTCTACTGGGGCGACTCCGTATTCTTTGGTTTATGGGATGAAGGTTGTTCTACCTATCGAAGTTGAGATTCCGTCATTGCGGGTATTGGCTGAGTGTCAAATAGCTGAGGTAGATTGGCAGCAGAGTAGGTTCGAAGAACTCATGCTGTTTGATGAAAGAAGGCTGAAAGCATTATACCATGCTCAGGGTTATCAACGACGAATTTCCAGGGCTTTCAACAAGAAGGTTAAGTCTAGGAATTTGAAAGAAGGAGATTTGGTGCTCAAAGACAACCGAGCTCCCATTCACGACCCTAGGGGCAATTTCAGACCCAATTGGGCTGGTCCTTATATCATCAAGTCTATCTGGTCGGGCAGAGCTGTTGTTCTAATGGACCTAGATGGCCTAAAGTTCTCACAGTCGATCAACATGGACAAGTTGAGGAAATATTACCGTTAAGTGGCTCGCTAGGCCGAAAATCCGAAAGGGTGACCTAGGCAAAAGTTAGAGCATAGAAAAATTTGAAATTATAAAAAACTGAGCTCGCATGGTTGAAAACCCACAAAGGGCGGCCTTGGCAAAAGTTAGAGCGCAAAAGGAAAGAGTTAACACTCAAGTGAACCCAAGCCGAACTACGTAAGGCTTGATTCCCATCTTTGGGATACGTAGGCAACTTCATCTTGAAGTCTAGTCATAAACTCTTCCCTGATCAACTTTGTCCATGTGATTAAGTTTGTTCATCTTTGTCTATTCTACACTCAAGAGCTCGGTTGTGATCTCCAGTGCAGTGCTATTCAGACTAGGGGCAACTTTCTAGTTGTTGGGATCCGGGGTTGTGCATCTCAGTGACAGATCTCAGGCGTGTCCAGTTCTGATCCATATCAAAAATGGTTTTGAAAAGTTTTAATAAAAGTTGATTTTGCTCAAATTAATCTTTTTGTAACTTACACCATTTTTGGACCAAATGGAAAATTTTTAGTACCCATAACCTTCAATTTCATTGATTTCAATACAGAGTTTTCTTGCTCTTGAATACAAAATTGAAGTTACTTTTCATTACATTCATAAAGAAAACTTGAAAGTTTTGATTAAAGCAAATGAATCCGGGGCATAGTCAGGTGTTCCTGCGTCCCCTCCTAGAGCTGGTCGAAGCCTCTGATGACAAAGTGGGCCCTACTTGTGTCTCTTCATTGAGCCAATTTATGCATTCATCGAAGAGGGTGTAACTGAAAGTGGGAGCGGGGGCCAGAAGCTCTCTCGTTCCCTATGTTGTGGCATATCGAGCTAGCTGTGCACCTCGGACCGGAAATGCAGCAGGATACTCTATCCCCTCTGCTGGGCAAGTCTGATCATGTCCGAACTGGCGCCGGAATTGGAATGGAAAATAGAAGACACAGTAAGTCAGGCCGATCAACTGAATCCCAGCCTGTTGGGACATGCTGTAGCTCATCGCTGGTAGATTGAGCCAAGGGCACCTCTAAGCAATGCGGTCTGCAGACAAACTACACATCCAATCGAACCACCATCCCTCATCAAGGGCATCGGCCAGATGTCGTCGGAAGAAATAGCCACGAGCTGAATACGCTGGGTATGAGTCCACAACCTGCAACTTATCCATCAACCACACCTAGGGAGGGATGAAAAATGAGAGATTAAAGAATAGAGAGATGTATGATGAGAGAAAAGTAAGAAAAGGGTTTTGAGAGAAAAATCGAGCCTGAGGGCCGAGTGATGTGAGCAATATATATGTGAGACAGGGTGGGAAACATTACCTGCAGCAGTAGTGGACTCCCCGTGAATCTGGTCGTCTCCCGGCGATGGAAAGCGCCTAAGCCCATCAATGTCTCGGCCAATGTCATGGCAATGCAGCTCTTGTCCTCTTTTAAGCCTTGGGTAACTTCGATCAAACGAGTGCTAAACCCTCCGGAGCCTGGGGCAAGCAAGAAATGGGATAGCATGCACAAGCAAAGCGCATGTCGCCGAAAAACTTGCCAGTGATGATCACCGCGATCACCGGCATCAGAAAAACGATAAATCAAGCTGAGGATGTCCAATTCTCCGTCACGGATCAAAGACCGAGCGTCATGCATAGTGAGCCCACACGTTCATCCTAAGGCTTGGGCGTGGCCAAAGCGAAGATGGGGCAAGATTTCTTCGTTGCGCTCGGACTCCATCAAAGCTCGGAAGTCTTCGAAGGTACGACACATCTCTTGCCCGCAAAAGCTAAAGACATGTGTTACCGGATTCCAAAACCTTGCCGCCGCATGGAGAAATGAAAAATGCAGCAGGGTGCGACTCAATGTGAATAGTGCATTTATGCTGAAGCACCGGAAATTCAACTTTTCTGAGCCATCCAAGGTAGCCATCCAAGTTGTGAGATTTTGGATGAGAAAGGCCTCCATTTTGATGCAAAACTGAGATGGAATGAGAGAACCACGAGGTTGGAACCTTTAAAGGCACTGTTAGGAGGACAAGTGTCAAAAATCTGGAGGTCACCAGGCCAACTGGTCGGCCGACCATTTTTTCTGATCGGCCAGCCAGTTTTTCTGGTCGGCCGGCCACATAACTGATTTGCAGAACAAAAACTGGTCGGCCAGCCACATTTGGTGGTTGGCCATCCACTTTCATCTATTTTACAGTTCGCTCGAGCGGGGTATTGGACGCTCGAGCGAGGACTTGTGTCACACGCTCGAGCGGGTATCGAGCGCCCAATCAAGTGTGGTTTTCACCCACCCAGTACTTTTGTCACGTTTTGCAAACCGCTCGAGCGGTAAGTGTAGACGTCCTCGAACACCCTGGGAGGGAATCCCGTTTTGTTCATTGGGCTCACTACAGTTCAGGACTCAATGTCACGGTCCTGTATTTAATCTCGCAGAGTGCAATGCAAGACCGATGAATCGTCAAAGAGTCCAAATCCGGCAAATCATTTTTGAAAACAGTTTTTTTTGAAAGAAGTGCCAAACATGGACTGCTTTGCCAGATACAGAGTTGCCATCTAAATATTTTATTCTTGGGAAATTTAGGAAACCTTGACTCGTGCCTAAGGCCATGTGTCTGTTATCACCAAAGTTGCCTCGGCTCGGGAATTTGGGTACGATTGGGGAAGGTCACTTCGTGAGCACCCCCGCTCGCCCGATCAAAGATCGGCCTCTACTAACCATGATATCTAGTTTTAAAAACATTATGCGTTTTTATTCCGGTTATTAGCCTAGATTTACTATGTGATGCACACAGCATACAAGTATAGACTGAGTCGGCTGAATTGGAACAAAATATTTCATGTTTGTTTACTTTGAAAACGGTTTGATGGTGCTACTCGCGAGTAGGCTAAGACGTGGATTTGCCACCCTCGAGTGGGCTTAGAAAATATGATTTTGCCACTCTCAAGTGGGTTTAAAACTCGCAATCGATGAATTGCTCCAATCCAAATAACCCAACCTTCACCCACAGGCATTCAAGCAGTTATATCACATAAGCAGTTAGCCTCATAGTAAGCATGCTATCATAGCAGTCACTCACACACATGCAAGGATGCTAAAGCATAAACCCTTACCGAGTACTCCAAGCCAAAACAGAAGCTGATTAGAAATCCATGCATGGTCCTAACTATACAGAAATGCTTAATGCAATACAAGCAAAATACAACTATAGTAGGCTCGGCTATTCTAAGGATGGCATGTGAAATGCTACAACTAACAAGTATTCAACTTGGAATTAAAATACAAATGCAGTTAGTATGATGCGCCGAGCCCGGTGCATGCAAGACAGATGAATGAATGCAAACATGCTATCATACTGTATGCTAATTGAAACATGCCCTAATCTAACCATCATAAGCGGGTAAATAAAAGGGAGAAAGATGTGGGGTTGGAAGACATACATCACACGCACGCACACTTATTACAATTGTGCCCTCGCTCGGAGGGTCCGAATAAATAATACAGTTCGAATAAATAATTACAGTCCGAATGAATAATTAAATATTACAAAACCCTAATTAATTAAAAAATTAACTAGGAAAGCAAATAAACTAGTATGCAAATTCGTGGACCGCCTCAGCTCTGTTCCGAATGATGAAAGATGCATGCTTGAGTTGCCTTGCGCGGAAATCCATTGCGATGCCCCGATTCGCCTCTGTTTACACTTAATCTCGGAATACTGTGCGAAGGCTGTTGATTTCTGATTTGCTGCAACAGAGAGCAAGAAAGGGGCATGACAAAGTATTTTCACATATGTACGCATGACTACTCTTCAGGGAGTGTAGTCCTTGATCCTCGTGCCACCAATCACGCATCTCGATACATGATGGCTGAGGAGTCGAATTGCACGACTCAATGTAAAATGAATGAACATGGAAACACAACAAGGCCTAAACTCCATCATGGGTAATCCGAGGTGTTGGCGACCGGGAATTGAGACACGTTCCGTCACTCAGAGTATGAAACGTCCCTCGTTTCCCATGCTTGGGCTAACTCCTATCCCAAACACAATGCAAATGAGATGGCATACACAATGCGACTAACATACAACCTAGCATACGCAATGCTATGAAATGACATACACAATGCTCGATGTAACATGACATACACAATGCTCTAACATGCAACGTAGCGTACGCAATGCTATGAAATGGCATACACAATGCTCGATGTAACATGACATACACAATGCTCTAACATGCAACCTAGCGTACGCAATGCTATGAAATGGCATACACAATGCTCGATGTAACATGACATACACAATGCTCTAACATGCAACCTAGCGTACGCAATACTATGAAATGGCATACACAATGCACGATGGACTTACACCAACATGAGTGGACCTCAGCCACGCTCACATCAGTGGCCATTAGATGAAAATGAGATAATCGAAATGTGTGCACACATGCACGAATACCAAGGACCGAACCTAAGGCATGGAATTCCACTCTACCAAAGCATGGCAAGGATGGAACATGACATGGAATAGCATAAATTACAGCTCTAAAACAGCATGAAATATGGTACCGAAACATGCAAATATGGCACACAATGCAAGCTAGGGGCCCGGGTACCGAAATTAGTGAAGTGCGTTACACTAGAGGTACCCAAAGCAATGCACCAAAGGCAAAACCAACCCCGAACAGACCCTAGGCAGGTCTGAAACAGTGGGGAAATGGCTTAAAATAGTGGCTCAACATGTAAGAAAATGGAGCTCATTCAATGGTCCGAAAACAAGGCATTCAAGCCCAACTCTCAAGTACACTTAAAGAGATGAAAACATGGCAATATGACATTCATATAGGCTCTGAAATGTGATGTAAAATGGCCTCAAAACATGAACACACCTCAGCACATGCATGCAATGGACCTCAAATCTCAAAGTTAAGCATGGGTATTGAACTACAAGCATGCAAAACAAACATCATTCAATCATGAGACCCAAAAACAGAGCTAGGGTAGTCCAAAATAAGCATAATATCAGTTTATGACATGGCCAAAAAGTGCTAAAATCAAGGGCCCACAAAGCATGCAAAGAAAGCTAGTGAACCATGAGTTGTTCTACAACTATATGAAGCATATGAAAGCTAATTAAACCAGCCAAAAACAGATGTATGCTTTGCCAAAATATGTCCAAATAACCACTGAAACTTAGTCAATACATGCAAAAATGATGAGCTCCTTTGGAAGGCCATGCAAGGGGTTACTCTACACCTATATGATGGACACATAAAAGGTCAAAACCACCTCTGGAAATGAGTTATGACAACCTTAAAACTCACCAAATAGGCCCTGGAATTGGTCTAGGAAGCATGCAATGAAAGGTCCCTTTGAAAGGCCTTGAATAGGATTGCTCTACACATGCATCATAGACATTAAATATGGCAAAATGGGCTCCGGATAGAGCTAATGTAGACCATAAAACTCACAAAATAAGTCCTGGAATGTGACTTCACAGCATGAAAAATGGAGTTCCTTTGGAAGGCCAACAAAGCTAGTAAAGAGAATGAGGGGTGAGAGGGTCACCCCTCTATGATTTTGGAGCTCAAAGACACATCAAAACCACTGAAAATCCACTGGATTTCAGTGGCTAAGATGCCAAAACAAGGCCAATGCAAATGCTCAAATGCATGGCTCAAAGCATGAGGAAATGAAGCATGCAAGGAAGAAGACGACTCCAAACAGAAAAGTGACCTCAATCAAACTTAAAGAGGAGGTCAAAACAAGACTTTCTTCAGTTTAGGTTGAAGTCCAAAAATGCTTGAAAATAGGGCTAAACTATGGAGCAAAACAATGTCAAAATGGGGAAAATGGAGACTTACCCTTGAAGAGAAGAAGGCCAGCAGCTTTTGGACCAAAATAGTGAGTCTTCAACCTCTGAAAATCAGCTCCAAGGTGTTTGAATGGATGGTGGAGGTGGTAGGCTATGAGGTGTAGTGTAAATGGCCAAGAATAAAGGTCTATGGAGCTTGGAATGTAGAGATATGGAGAGGTGTATGCAAATGCTCCAGCCAAATGTTCTTCTAACCTTTGCAAATGGAGATGAGGGTTCGTTTTTATAGAGGAAGAGAGCCAAGGCTTCTTGGAGAAGCCTCAAGAAAGGGTCAAAGCTTCTCAAAGAAGCTAAAGCAAAAGGGTCAAGCTTCTTGGAGAAGCTAGAGCAAAAGGTTTAAGCTTCCTCAAGAAGCTAAAACAAAAGGTTCAAGCTTTCTCAAGAAGCTAAAACAAAGGGTTCAAGCTTCCTCAAGAAGCTAAAACAAAGGTTCAAAAGGTTCAAGCTTCCTCAAGAAGCTAAAACTGAGGGTTCAGCCAAAAAAAAAAAAAAAAAAAGGGCTAATCGGCCAACAAAGATGGCCGACCGACCATCAATGGTGCCGACTGACCGACCGTCAATGGTGCCGACTGACCAACCGTCCATGGCCGGTGGCAAGAAACCAGGGCCGGTGGCCTTAAACCACGGCCGGTGGGTTTAGGGAATGGCAGACAAGCCACTCTCTACCCTCCAAAGCAAAAACCAACATGTGTTTGGTCCAACCAAGAACAAAACAAACAAGTTAAGAGATCCTGAGGCAGGGCGCTCCGCCGAGGCCTCCGGGAACTCAAAACGAATGAACATGGATGATCATCGAGTGTTCAAACGATGACGTCCAAGTCTTGAGGACGGTCAAAAATGGGGTGTCTACAGTAAGGTTTACGCTCGAGCGGAGAATTTTGTTTGCATGTCCGCTCGAGCTGGGAAACCCACGCTCGAGCGGGACCTCTGTTTTCTGAAAATATTTTTAAAGTGCATCTTTGCATCCTCATTCCATCCTAGGCATTCCTAGGCCTAGTTTAAGGCATCTTAATGATGTTATTGATGTAGAACCACACTGAGGCAAACTAGGGATTAAGTTATTATTTTCCCAACTGTGTAGCTTAGTGTGTGTTCATTCTGCAACTGTGTAGGGTTGGCATCCGGAGACGCGTACTAGCTTATCTATAACCTAGAACTCTGTGAGTAACAATGTTGTAAAGATATGTTCGAAAATGAATATTTTCTGAATGATCAACTGAACTGTTTTCTGAACTGTTTACTGTTAACTGAATAAATGTTTGTCCTCTATCCTGAACTGTACTGTGGCATCTTTAGCAACTACTGTTACTGTTACTGCTACTGTTACAGAGATCTCTGTCAGTTCCTATGTTGGAACTTCTGTTTACTGTTATGATGGCCATCATTGACTGTTCAGTCTTTCAAGACCTACTGTTTACTGTACTGTTCTGCTAATGGATGTACCACATATGACTGTTATGACTGAATGACTGATACACTGAATCAATGTTTTCAATACTGAAAGGACATTCATTCTTAACCTCTTTACGCATTATGTTATTCACTGGGCTTTAGCTCACTGCTTATATATATATGTAGGTGTTCAAGTACCAGACCGGAGCTACGAGCGTGAGTTAGACTCCCTTTTGTCAAAGCCAACCACTGTGCCTCACTGCGAGGTTCCGAGCCTATCAAGCTAGGGCTTTTGGGGTGTTTTAGTTTTCCCCCTTCTTGGTTATGTTCTGTATAGACTGAATGTTTTTATACTGTACTGTTTTAAATAGGGATTAAGTCCCTGTCCTGAATGATTTTATATATTGTACATATTGTTTTGGTACTGATTGTATATGTGTATATGATATGAAAAGTCTTTTTGCATACAGACCATCACAACTCATTGGACATATTTTAATTACTGTATTGGCTTCCGCCAGCTCCTGTACTCTGTAATTCTGTTTGACTGTTAAGCAGGCGTTCGGTAATCTCGGATTACTGGCCGGTTACGGTGCTAAACCCATAGGGACGGGTTTGGGTCGTGACAGAGTGGTATCAGAGCGATACTTAATCACGAGTTATACCACACACACGTGTCCAAATGAGCTATAGGATGTCCTAGAAAAGTGATTAGGGCATTACATGAGCATGATAAGTGTGTGTGGCTAAGACATGAATATAACTGTTAGTGTGATAATCTGTCTAAGTATGCAACTGCCTATGTTTATAATTGTTATAACTGCCTATAGTGAGATGGACAACGCAAGAAATGTTGATGAAACTGAATCCTCTGAGGCAAGAATGGCGAGGTTGGAGAGAATGGTGGAACTACTAACTGAAAGACTGGGGCAACAACAGAACCAATAGCCCCCACCTCCTCCAGTACAACCAGAGCCACCTATGAATGATGATATCATAGCTCTGACACATAAATTTAGTAAGATGAAACCGCCATCCTTCTAGGGAGGCCTCGAACCGCTAAAGGCTGAAGCTTGGGTTCTTGAAACAGAAAAATTATTCGAAGTGTTTCGGTGCTTGGAAGCACATAAAGTGTTGCTAGCTACCTTCACCTTACAATAAGAAGCTAGAAGGTGGTGGATGCTGGTCTGTGACACCAATACTGCTATGGATTGGGCTCAGTTTAAGGGAGCCTTCTTCGAGAAATACTTCTCTCAGTGTGTTAGGGTGGGAAACCAGTTTTTTCCTTGGAGACCACTTTCCCTCCCGCCAGCCGGTTTTCTGGTCGAGAAACTGGTTTCCTTGGTCTTTGGGCCACCTTTTCTAGTCTCCCACCCCACCATTAGTTTTCTTTCAGTCTGTAGACCACCATTTTCCCCTGCCGATCACTTTCTTTTCTGGGAGACCACTTGAAATGGTCGGCAGCTCTCCCCCTGTTTTGGCAGACTATGTAGATGCCAGCTGTGCCAGCTGGAGGGCATAGACTGTATCCTCCATACACGTCTATGGATGGATGGCATCTAAGTTTTAGCTTCTCCAAGAAGCTTGAACCTTGGTTTTTCTATAAGAGAGGCTCTCCCTCTCCATTCCAGAGGTTCTGAAATTTCCCTAAGCCATAAGCATATATCTCTCTCTATATCCCTATATTTGGTGCCTAAAGAGTGTGTTGTTCTTCACTTTTGCACCACAACCCTTAACCATACACCCCCATCATCGAACTGAGGTTCTTGGAGGAAATTCTGGAGGTTAAAAAAGCTGATTCTTGGCTGAGAAATCTGCTGGTTTTGCAGTGCTTCAAGGGTAACCTATTTTCTCTCTTTTAAGCTTTATTTTGATTGCTCTCTTGGTCTCATTTGCATGCTTATTCATGCTTTGCTTTCAACTGGAAATTTTTTTGTATTTAAGTGTTTTTGATGTTTGTTTAAGGCCCATTGGGTGTTGAGGGTCTTCTACCCTCTTGCATGCCTTGTTTGGCCTTGTTTTGTGCCATGGTTTAAGGCCTTTGAGCTAGTCCTTGCTTGACCTTCTAGCCACTGAAATCCAGTAGATTTTCAGTAGTAGGCATGTGGTTTTGAGGCCTCAAATCAGAGGGAGGTGATCCCCTCTCTTCTTGTTTTGTTTGTTTGCATTTTTGGCCTATCAAAGGAGCATGCATCTTCATACTTTCAAGGCTTGGTTCAGGCACTTTTTCATGACTTTTAGGGCCTGCCTTAGCTCTGTCTATGGCTGGTTTGGCCACCTTGTGTTTTCTTTTTGTATGTGTAGTGTATTCCCATTTGTGGCTCATCAAAGTAACATGTCTTTCTAGCATGTACTGGCTCCATTTCAGTAGATTTTTGGCCATCATTTGGCATGTCATGACTATATTTTTAGCTGGTTTGGTAGCCTCTTGCATGCTCCATATGCTTGTAGTGTAAATCATGTTTACTAGCTTTGTACGCATGATGTTTTGGCTCATTATCCTAGCATATTTTGGCTATATTCTAGCATGATTTTGTTCTTATTTTGGGCTGTCCTAGCTCTGTTTTGAGACTTCTTGATCGATTGAGGCTTGCCATGCATCCTTGTAGTATAATAGCCTTAACTAGCTTTGAGTTTTGAGATCTATTGCATGCTTAACTTGAGGTATTTGCATGTTTTGGCATCATTGAGAATGATATTTCAGAGCATGTAGGGCAGTTACACTTCCATATTTTCCGCTCTTTAAGTGTTCTTGAGGGTTGTGCCTTTATGCCCTATTTGTGAACCATTACATGAGCCTCATTTTCGTGCCTTTCAAGCCATCATCTCAACCCATCTTTGCTACTGTTTTGGCCTGTATAGGGTCTATTTAGGGTTGGTTTGGCCATTTGAGCATTGTCTTGCATGCCTCTAGTGTAATACACTTCGCTAGCTTCGATGCTTGAGCTTTTCAACATGCATTACATGGGTTGTTCGCATGATTCTAAGTCATTTTGCATGCCATTTCAGTGCTGGAACATATGCCATTGTACCCCATGTTTCATCTTTTCAATGCTTATGGAGAGTTATGTTTTGAGCCATAAGCTTGGGCCGATATGCATGCATGTTTGTATAGCATTTTGAGTTTCTATCTTAGCATGTATGGCCACTGATTTGGACATGGCTGAGGCCTATCCATTTCGGTTTAAGTCCGTCGAGCATTGTGTATGCCATGTGGTTCATTGCGTTGTGTATGCCACGTCCATTTGCATCCTGTATGCTAGTTATTGTTCACATTGATTGCATGCCTGTGTTGCCTTGCATTGAGTATGTATGCATGTGCATTGAGCATGCCATTAGCCTTGTTAGGTTGTTCATGTTGCATTGCATGTTTTCATGCTTGTCCCTTGCATCTTGTTCACATGCTTGTTTCATTGCATTGTATGTTCACATGCTTGAGCCGCATTGTGTATGCCATGACATGTTATTTGTCGCATTGTGTTTGGAATAGGAGTTAGTCCAAACATGGGAAACGAGGGGCATTTCATACTCGAAGTGATGAAACATGCCTCAATTCTCGGTCGCCGATACTCTTGACTATGCATGATGGAGTTTTAGGCTTTATGTGTTTGTGTGTGCATTCATTTCATATTGAGTTGTACAACTTGGGCTCCTCGGCCATCATGCATTGAGATGCGTGATTGGGACCCGAGGGTCGAGAACCATACTCCCTTGAGCTTACGTAATGATAGGGAGGGTGGTTGTGCATACATGTGTTACAAATACTTTGCTATGCCCATTTTTTGCTCTCTATTGCAGCAAACCAGAAACCAGCAGCAAAAACTGGTCGGCCGACCAGATAAAGTGGCTGGCCGACCACTTTTTTTGGTTTTTAGCATAAAAAGTGGTCGGCAGGTGGTCTCCAATGCCAACAACTAGTCGGCAGCATCCCTACAGGTTCCCATGGTGGAGTTTCAGCCTTCTGGAGCTTTTTGCAGTGTTCTGAGACCAATTGCAAACAGAGGCAAATCGGGGCATCGCGATGGATTTTCGCTCGAGGTGACCGGACACGCATCCTTCGTCATCCAAGGCAGATTGGAAGTAGCCTATTTCATATAGCTTACATGCTTATTCAATTGCTAACTTAGTTAATTTGTTAATTAGTTATAGTTGTGTAATAATTAGCTGTAGCTTGTTATTCATTATGTTGTGTAATAACTAGTTTAATTAGATTAGCTTAGATTAGCTAGTTTGTTCTGTATTCTTCATTCGGACCCTCCATCGAGAGGGCACAACTGTTGTAAATAATTGTGCGTGTGTGTGATGCATGCCTTCCAACCCCCATATCTTTCTCCCTTTTATTTACCAACTTACGATGGTTAGTTTCAGGGCATGTTTCAATTAGCATCCTTATGCTTCACATGTTTGCATTCATTCATCTGTCTTGCGTGCACCGGGCTCGGCGCATCATACTAACTGCATTGTATTTCAATTCCTGTTTGAATACATGTATCAAATTACATTTCACATGACATTTTAGAATAGCCTAGCCTAGCTTAGTTGCATTTTGTATGTGTTGCATTAGGCATTCTTGACATAGCTAGGATCATGAATTGATTTCTAACATAGCTTTTGTTTTGGCTCGGAGTACTCGGTGAGTGTTTGTGCTTTAGCATCCTTGCATATGTGTAAGTGACTGCCATGATAGCATTCTTGCCATGAGGCTAACTGCTTATGTGATATAACTACCTGAATGCCTGTGGGTGAAGGTTGGATTACTTGAATTGGAACAATTCATTGGTTGCGAGTTTTAAGCCCATTTGAGAGAGGCAAATCACCATGTTTTCTAAGCCCACTTGAGGGTGGCAAAATCCACATTTTAGCCTACTTGCGAGTAGTAAACCGCTTTCAAAAACAAACATGAGATGTTTTGTTCCAACTTAGGCGATCCAGTCTATACTTGTATGCTGTGCGCATCACATAGTAATTCTAGGTTAGTAACCGGAATAAGAGCACATGTGTTTTCAAAAACAAGATATCATGTTAGTAAAGGCCGATCTTTGATCGGGCGAGTGGGGGTGCTCATTGCATGACCTTTCCCTCTCGTACCCAAGTTCCCGAGCCGAGGCAACTTTGGTAATGATGGACACGTGGCCTTAGGCATGAGTCAGGGTTTCTTAAATTTCCCAAAAATAAAATATTTAGGTGGCGACTCTGTATCTGGCAAAACAATCCATGTTTGGCACTTCTTTCTAAAAATCAGTTTTTCAAAACGATTTGCCGGATATGGACTCTTTTTTGATTTATCAATCTCGTGTTGCACTTTGCAAGATCAGATTAAGAACCGTGACATTGAGTCCGAACTGCAGCGAGCCAAATGAACGAAATGGGATTTCCCGGGACGTTCGGGCGCATCTACACACACAAATAGAGAGAGAGAGAGAGAGAGAGAGAGAGAGAGAGAGGTTCTATCTGTCAAAATCATTTTTACATATGTTCAAAACCCAACACTTTCTATCTCTCTTCACAAACTTGTTATCTATCAAAATTGTTTTCATACTCTTTTTCTCTCTCGCTATCTGTCAAAATCTATTTTAATTTTTTTGAATTGATCTCTTCAAACACAACATGAGAAAAACAAAAAGAAAAAAATTGAACGAAACTCGTCTCAATTTTTGCAGCAACCGAACAAATCCCAATCATCAAAACCCTAAAACTTGGCCAAAAATATCTAAAATCTTTATTGATCAAAAAGGTTAATACTCGAAACATGTGTAAACCAAATTGAAAATTTTCATTCTTTCTGCAATTTTCACAGCAACGAAATAGATCGTAGTCATCAAAACCCTAAATACTTGCCCAAAATATCTAAAACCCCTACTGATCAACAAGTTCAACACTTGAAACATGAGTAGAGAGACAGAAAGAGATTGGTGAGGAGAGAGATCCCCTTCCATTGTCGTTGTTGCCATTGAAACCCTAACCTCTACCACCATCCTCACCTTCTGTAAGAAATGGTTTGGAACAATTATTTGGCAAAAGTAGATTTTTCTTAAACTTTGGTCTAATTGTTTAGGTGGGACCCATGCGTCAAAATTGGCAGGTCCATGTGGCATCACGTTCTTTGCCACGTAACGATTTACGTCGTATATTTGGATACTCAAAACCATTATCGAGTGAAAGGGAAATCGATGCCAAATTGAGCTCCATGAAAATGATGCTTTAGTGAAGTTTCCATAATGGTTGGAGTTAAGATTTGTCCCACATTGCTTTGGTGGGCAAACTTGGTGTGGGTTTATAAGCCTTGGGTTTACAACTTAGAGAGGGCCCGAAGGGATACCCAAGTTTTATGAAAGGATGATGTTATGGGCAAAGTGGGCTAGACTTATTGAACCCAAAACAAACACACACGGCTGGGCTGGTCTTGGACGCAGGTGTGTGGTATGAGATTGGGTTAGGCTTGTTCGGCCCAATGCTTATCTTTTTAGGCCAAAAAACATTTGAATTTCATTTTTCTAAAATTAAATTCTTATTCTTAGCATTTGGAACTTGAATTTTGATTTGAAATTCAAATTTAATTCCAAATTGACCCCAACATATTAAAATGTTGGCAGTTTGGTCCAACACACCTATCTAGATTTTCTTCCAACCGAACAGGTTTGTTATTCGTTCAAAATTCAACCTGAACAGGTTTTATCTGTTTGAACAAGTTTATACATGTTCAACACTATCCTGAACAGGTTTTTTACCTGTTGAAACCTGTTCTGAAAAGCCACCAGTTCTCCTATAAATTGTCAGTCCCTCATTTGGATTTTGCACTCAATTATTTTTGTTCTTGCTTCTGCTATTGCTCTCTGTATTTTGCTGCATTTATTTTTTGTGAGAAAGTGTATAAACACAAAGTGTATTCGATGTGCGAACAATTTGTAGTGCTGCTACTGTTCGTTGTAGATCATTTCATCCTAGGAGATAGATGTCCATAATCTGTTAGCACCCGAAAGAGGACAAATTTGTGTTAAGGAGACAGTGTAAAACACTGGACTTGATCATCCCTAGAAAATATTTTATTTAAGTATTTTCCTGTTCTAAATTTTGTTTCCTTCCTCCTACTTTATTTCCAATTTCTATTTGGTTTCTATAATTAAATAGATTTTGGAAAACCTTTATTTTAAATTTATTCTTGTTGTGTTTTGTTTTGTTGTTGAGTACACAAATAGAAAATTTAATTAATACAGTGAAGATTGTCCAACACTTTCAGCTCTTTTGCCTGCCACTCCTTCTCCTCCACTTACGGCCTCGTCGTTTGCAAGTAAGTGTATTAACTAAAAGATCAACACATGTAAATCAAATAGTAAGCAGATATAGATGCAAAAAACATTAATCAAATCTTATAAACATAGATCTAAAGAAAATGAATTTAGAGAGAAAGAGAAAAACGTATCGGAGACGGTGTTGGTGGGATTCATGGTAACCTGGTTGTTGGTGGCATCACTGATCAAATATTCTGTATCGGTGAAGGCGACATAGGATGGCGTCGTTGTATTGCTTTGATTGTCGGCAAAGATTTCAACATGGTCATATTGCCAAACTCCGACACATGAGTAGGTCATGTCGAGATCTATTCCGATTGCTGGTTCCTCAATTCCAGAAGCTACTTCGAGGTTCGCCGCCACTAGAATGTTCCATGGATAAAACACTTCAACGTTGTTTCGTGCATGAGCTTAGATGAAGATCAAGGGCTTCTCTACTCCGGTTCTTGTGACAAAACCCTCAAAGTTTGAAGAATCTTCGAGTTGAAATTCCTAGATCCATCAACGCCCAGATTGCTTCACAGCGAGTAAGAGAAAGAGAGAGAGAAAGTAGGTTTGTCAAATAAATTTGTACAGATAAAAATTGTAACAGATAGAAAGAGATATGGTGAACTGGTAGAGAGAGAACGAGAGAATAGAGAGAGAAAGATGAGGAAACGTGAAATAGAAAGGTGATTTTGAACAGAGGCGTGGTTCTAAACAAATAAAAGAGTGCCTGGATTTTTGGATAAAAGAAATATAGGTATTTTGGTCATTTCGTCTAAGAATGTCCTTATGAATGAAATATTTAGCGTGTATGGGTCAAGCGCCCAAAAATAATTTTTTTTTAATCATTTTCATATAATTTTATGTTTTGAGAGGTCATAAATAATTTTTAAAAATTTAAAATTATATTTTTGATATTTATTTTTATCAAACTAATTTCAATTTTTTTATAAAAAAAAACTCTATTTTTTTTTTCTTCTAAAACACAAAACAAATATGGCCATACCTTTTCAATATGGGCTCACAATTTTAAACTAATTAGATTCTACGAGCATGTTTATCCAAATTTTTAAAAAATTGTATGCTCAATTTTATTTATTTATTTATTTTTTATTTTTAGGTGTCAAATTGACATTTATAAACTTGACATATCGGGAAAAAAAAAAAAAAAAAACACTTCACCCATATGTCAAACTTATTGTTTTTTTTCCTTTAACGTAATCTTTTTTTTTTTTGAACTCGTTTATTGGTTCTTACAATTAAATAATTAAAAAAAAGCATTTGACATCTTCTTTTTGGTATGTCAAATTTGGTATTCCATTAGAGCTGCCAAGGCCATTGTATAGTAGGTGTGGGGAAAAATTGTTCTCCAATGGTAAGTTTTGTCGGTTGTTATCTTTAGCAAATGTCAAAACATATGTCAAATTTGGCACAAGCTTTGGCAGCTTCCAAAGGTGCCAAGTCACCAAAACTAACCATTTCCTCTCTCACTCCCTCCCATTTCTTACCATCCTTTCTAGCAAAAACTTCCAAAACAGAAACAAAATTCACCCAAAAATAACTATTCCTAAAAAATAAATTATGAAGGTAAAAATTTCAGAATCAGGCAAAAACTTTCAGGAAATTTCAGCAATATGAATCGATCAAAATTTAGGAATATCAATCAAAATTTCAGGAATTTCAAGCAAATTTTTTTTTGAATTTTAGCAAATTCATATTAAAAATACCTGAAATTTGAAGATTTTTCGGCTTCATCTTCTTTATCTTCGTGTTTGAATTGTCTTCGTTAGGGCTTCGACTTGATCGTCTTCGTCTTCGTGTTTGGACTGTCTTCGTTAGGGTTTCGGGTTTGGATAATTTTCGTTAGGGTTTGGACTATTGGAGAAGATGTTATTATAGAGAGAGAGCGAGAGAGAGAGAGAAGAGGGAGAGAGAGGATCATTTTCGTTAGGGTTTGGATCGTTGGAGAAGAGGATTTAGAACGAAGAGAGAGAGAGAGAGAGAGAGAGAGAGAGAGAGAGAGAGAGAGAGAAGAGGGTTAAAATAGAGGGTTGGAGAAGAAGGTTGGAACAGAGGGTTAGAGAAGGAAATTTGGGGTTTGAATGTTGAAGATCAGCGGTGGTTATGGAGGTGGTTCTATTGGTTATGGAATCAGTGATAAGGAATCGATGAGTTAGAGAGAGAGAGAGAGAGAGAGAGAGAGAGAGAGATATAAAGAGAGAGAAAGAGAGACGACTAGTTTTGGGCTCTGAAGGTGATCAAAATGAAGATTGAGAAAGAGTAAAAATGATAAAAAACAATCTAAAGATTCCAGTGCATCAATCTAAGTCGTTGGATTATGAAAACATCCAATGGTAGAAAAAGTCTTGGAATGTGGACATTTATCCAGTGGCTCTTTTTCTTTTTTTCTTTTTTTTTGTTTAATTTTGTAGTGGTATGTTAATGGTGGGGTAAATTATATTTATGTATATTTTTTTCAAATTTTTCATATTTATCTAGTCGGGTAGAATGCAAATATAATTTTTTTTATAATTTTTTTTAAAAGGTCATAAATGATAAAAAAATAAACATAGAAAAATTACTCAAAAACCTATATCCATATATCACCGACAAAATTAAATGAAAAGTTGGTTGAGATTTGCTAATATAGCTTTACACCATTGGAGCTCAATTGCTATAATTTGATAATTTACTATTGTAGCATGTTAAATTATAGCTTTAGCAATGCTATTTTGGCAAGTACTATTGGAGATGCTAAGACATACCAAATATTGACACATCACTTTTGAAAATTTGGGTAGAACTAGGGGTGTAATTTTGGCCCGTGGCCCGCTGGCGGCCCGAGATGGGCCTGACCCGTTAAGGTCCGTTTAGGCCCGAGCCCGAGGCCTTGGGCCATCGTTTTGTAGCCCATCCCGACCCATTGGCCCGCTCAAGGCCAACCCAAAAGCCCAGCCCCCGGCCCACCCGATGCCCAGTGTTATTCTTAATGCAAAATAATAAAATTTTGGTGAAAAAAATAAAAAAAAATTGTTTAGGCCCGTCCAAAGCTTGAGCCTAGGGGCCCCGCCCGAGGCCCGGTCCAAAGCCCGAATACCCCTAGGCCTGGGCTTGGGCCTGGGCCTAGTTTTCTGGTCCGTGGATCGACCTGGCCGGGCCCAGCCCGATTTTTTGGCGGGAGCTCGCAAGGCCCGACATGGGCTCGGCCCGGTCTGGGCCAAAATTACACCCCTAGGTAGAACACAATTAAATATCAAATTTTGTTGTCAAAATGCTACTTCAAATTTGATAATTCAAATGGCGATGCTCTAAGACGTGTTTATAGACTCTTTTAATATGTGAGAAATATTTTTTTTTTTTTTCATATAGGTAAGGACGGTAAAAAAGTTGGGAAAATTGAAAATCTAAAATAACCTAAAATAATAATAATAATAATAAAAGGTTGAGAATCTCAAATGAATACAAAAGTATCGTAAGATTTTTTTCCTGCTAATACACTTCTCTCTTCCTTTCATTTTCTCTCTCTTTATCATTCTCCTACAATCTATAATTGCTAGCTATGCATTCCTCATCCTTTCCAACTACTGCAGATTCCACCATTGTCCTACCTAGCCTATCCCATGTTGAATATAGAAATCAAAATATTATGTTTGAATATGGAAATTAGAATTGGAATTAGAATATGCATTATTTTGATGATCTTACCATGTGTGTATTGTTTCCTATATTGTATCATGAATATATTATATATACATGGCCTCTACCTCATTGATTGGTAAGTCAAATAATTCTTGTAATTCTTTTTGGTATCAAAGCCTCCCTAGTTGTCTCTTTCTCAACCATAGATCACCACTATTTTTTCTTCTCTCTAGCCTCCGATAGCCCTTTTCAACTCATTTTCTCCTTCTAACAGCCTCTGCCAAGCCTCAACCCAGCCTTTGTAGCCCCTTTCATTCCTTGTCTTCACCTTGGTAGGCCTTCTTTATCCCTGTCGAGGCTTTAGTTGTTGCTGACCAAACTTGGTTATAGTCTTGCGTGCTTCGGCTGCCTCTTTAGGTGGTCCGTGGTTGTTTTTTTCCCCTCATTCTTGGGGTGATTGGACTGATGTATTAAGCCACTTTGTCTGTCCTTTTATTCTTTTGGGCTACCGGGTTTATTCGGTAGCATCTATTTAGATAAGCCATTGAGTTTTTTTTCTGGCTTCTTATTTTTTTTTTAGATTGTATTGCTATCTTTGTGTGTTTTTCCATCATAGGCATTTGGTTCAGCCGAATCCTTCTTCTTTATCTCCAGTTTCATCTAATCATATGGCTCTTGATGTAAAGTCTAGTTCTCGAGGTTCTACTGGTCCAGTTACTTGTCATTATTGTGGCGTTTCTGGTTATGTTAAGGCCCGTTACTTCAAAATTCATCCTGAGTTGAGGCAACGTTCCTCTCTCCCTCGTGGTACTAGCACTCCTCACATTGCGTCTCTAGTGGATTCCTCTACTCCTGCTCCTTGGTCTCTTCATCTCCCTAATTTACAGGAGTTACAGACTTAGATTGGCCAGCTTTAGGCTCAGCTTGGATCTTTTACTGCCAATTCTCCTGGCCCATCATCTACCACTACTGTCACCCTTGCAACATGTACTTCTACTGCTTTTCATGTTTGGTCTGCTAGTCCCTCATGGGGTCGGGATTCTGGGGCTAATGATCATATGACGGGTGAGTTTTCATTTCTTTCTTTGTCAGTCCCTACTAATGTTGCCAAATCTGTGTTGTTGATGGTTCGACATCCTCTGTTCGTCACAATGGTGTAGTGTATTTATCCCTTACCATTACCTTATCATATGTTTTACATGTTCCAAATTGTACATAGAATCTCTTATCTATTAGTCGTCTTGCCAAACAATTTAATTGTGCTGTCATCTTTTTACCCTCATCTTGGCTTTTACATAATTTGTGTTTGAAGAGGATTTTTAGCAAGGGCTATAAGCTTGATGGGTTATACTACTTTGGAGATCCATCGAACGAGCGTTCCTCTTCTTCCTTAGTTAGTTTTCAAGCCTTTGTTTTGTCTATTTCTATGTCTTGTGTTTTTAATATTCAAACTTTAGAATTATGGCATGCTCGTATAGGTCATGTTAATTTTTAGTATTTATGTCAACTTTTTTCTTCATTTAATCAAGCTTGCAAAGATTCTAAGTTTTATTGTGTGGTTTGTGAGTTGTCAAAGCATACCCATACTAGCTATATCTCTCATATGACTTGTATCTTCTTAGGGTACTCTTCTATGTCTAAAGGGTATAGGTGTTATGACCCTGTGTCTCATCACTTTCACCACATTTTGGATGTTACGTTTTGTGAAGATCTTTCTTTCTTTGGTACTAACCCTTCTTTCCAGGCTTCTCCTCCTGTTACTTCTGAAAAATCTTAAAAATCTCTCAAATATTGATTTGTGATTATGTTTCAATTTTAAATAATGAATGACAATCTTAATCAAACAATCAAAGACAAATTAACACAACGATTTAACGTGGAAAAACCACAATTAGAGTGGTTCCAATTGTGATAAAAAAAAAAAACCACGGGCCGAAGCTACAAAACAATTCACTAAGAAGACAAAAAAGAATTACATAAGTGTACTCTCAATTACCTAGCGAAACCACACCCGAATTGAATTGGCCCCATTGTGCCTCTTCCAACACCGTCTTCACCTCGGAATTGTCTTGTATAACATTAAATCCACAACGCTGATGTCGAATCTACGACGATGAGCTACTCCAGAATCCACCAAACCTTCAAGCCCAAGTTCTACGGAATCCATCGAAGAACAATTCTCTATTTTGTGAATAAACAAAAATAAACAAACCCTTGATAATGTTGATATGAAGTTCACAAATCCATTGATCACTCTTAAATCATCAAGGAAACACTCAGAAAGTACCCTCCGATATAAAACACTTTGTATCTTGTTCCTCTCTGAAAATCTAGATGGCTCAAAACCTAGAAATAGCGAACAACGCACTTTATAGAAACAAGGTCGCGCAGACTACTCGAGCGCACATTTTACTGCTCGAGTGGTGTGATTAAAGGCGATGAGAAACATATAGGCTCACCGCTCAAGTGTAACTTTCACCGCTCGAGTGGTAAAAATTTCTTCCCAGAAGTTCATGAGCTCTACAAAAATACTAGATAATCTGTTTCTTCACTCGAGTGCACAAATGACCGCTCGAGCGGTTAAATAATTTCGACTACAGCTCGATCCCTGACATAGTTAGCAAAGTGGCAAACATGAGCAGATTGAGATCACAAACTCCTTTGCAAGGCACAATTTGGGTTGGATTTACATCTAGATACTCACAGCCTCACTGAAATTAAAGGTCAAATAAAATTACAACTGAAAGGAGTTTTGTATAACGGGATTGCCAATTACAAAAACCTAACAACTTCCTCTATTCGTCCAATGACCATTTTGGACAAGGTTGAGAATGAGGTTGTCCCCCTTCCTCATTCTCAACCTTCGTATCCTTCTCCATTGCAAGTATACTCCCATCACTCACGCACTCAGCCCCCCTGCCGCCTCTCCGATCTCTAGGTCAGGGAACTCTTCTCCTTTAGCTTCTTCTCCACCTCCTTATCGTAACCCACGTCGGGATCAACATCCTCCAAATCGTTCGAGTTATTTGAGTAGTACTTATCATCCTATTCCTTAATATCTTTCTTATGACAGTGTTTTCCCTTCTTACCGTTCTTTTCGTAGCAAGCTTGAGTCGGAGTCCATTTCTCGTTCTGTATCTAAGGCCGTTCAGAATCCCAAATAGGTAGCGGCTATGCAGATTGAGATGGCGACCTTAGAACAGAACCACACTTGGGATCTCGTATCTTTACCTCCTAGGAAAAGCACAGTTGGTTGCACATGGGTGTTCACTATAAAGTACCTCGCTGATGGCTTAGTTGACTCTTGCAAAGCCCGCTTGGTGGCCAAAGGTTTTACACAGATTCCTGGCAAGGATTTTGGTGCCACTTTTACCCCTGTTGCCAAGCTTAGTTCTGTACGTTTCCTTATCTCCATTGCAGCATCTCATTCTTGGCCTTTTCATCAGCTTGATGTCAAGAATACATTTCTCCATGGAGATCTTCTTGAGACGATTTATATGGCTCATCCACCCGATTTTTAGGCTGAAGGGGAGTATTTGGGAAAAGTGTGCCAGTTACGCAAATCCTTGTATGGTTAGAAACAATCTCCATAAGCATAGTTTGGTCACTTCAGTTCTATTATTATATCTATGGGCTTTGTTCAGTGCCACTACAATCACACTTATTTTATTCACTGGAATTCTGCAGGTCAGTGTATAGTCTTGTTAGTTTATATGGATGTTATTATTCTCATAGGTGATGACTCTGTCGGCATTGGTTAAGTAAAGAAGGACTTGGGCCAAACTTTTGATATTAAGAATCTGGGATGTCTTAAATATTTTCTGGGAATTAAGGTGGCTTGCTCAAGTGAGGGGATCTCTTTATCTCAAAGAAAGTACACCCTTAACTTACTTTAGGATACTAGTATGTTAGGGTGTAAACCTGTTTCTACTCTTATGGATCCTAATGTTAAACTTACATCATAGTCTGGTGAGTTGCTGGATGACCTAGACATGTATCAACATCTTGTTGAACGCCTAATTTATTTGACCAACACTAGACCTGATTTGACATTTGCAGATAGTGTTGTGAGTCAGTTCATGCATGCACCTCGTAAAGAGCACCTTGACGCAGGTTATCATATTTTGAGGTATTTAAAAACTTTTTCTGGCTTGAGATTGTTCTTTACCGCTGGTCTCTAATCTGGGCTCTCTTGTTTCACCGATGCAGACTATATAGGATCTATGATTGATCGTCGTTCCACTTCTAGTTTATGTGCTTTCTATGGTAATCATCTTATCTCATGGAAAAGTAAGAAGCAGGCAGTGGTTTCTAGGTATTTTGCAGAGGCTAAGTATCGGGCTATGGCACATAGTACATGTAAGATTCTTTGGATTTGCTCTATTATGGCAAAGTTGAGTTTTGAGGAGACTGTTCCTTCCTCTTTATTTATCCTCTAATTCTGTACTTCATGAGCATACCAAGCATATCGAGGTTGACATACATTTCATTTGAGAAAAGATTTGGACTAGCATTTTGCTTTCATCCTTTGTCTCTTCTTCTCAGCAGTTGACAGATATGTTCACAAAAATTGTGGACCAACTTTGCTGCATGCCAGCTTGAGGGGGAGTGTTGAATATAGAAATCAAAATACTATGTTCGAATATGGAAATTAGAATATGAATTATTTTGATTATAGGAATCTTACCTTGTGTATATTGTTTCCTAAATTGTATCATAAATATATTATATATACATAGCTCCTACCTCATTGATTAGTAAGTCAAATAATTCTTTTCATTCTTTTTCTCCCACCCTTCTCGACTCTTTTTGCACAACCACATTTACTTTCTTTACATTATGTCACCTTAGCTCTCTCTTTCTCTCTACCACCACCACAACATCTCAACTTTTCCCACACCACCGCTACATTGTTAGCTTCGCCCATGAACCCTTAAATCTATCATTGTGATTTTACTCTCTCTTTCTATCTCTCTCTTTCTCCCTCTCTCTTTGCAATCTCTGCTGCGATGTCCTTTACAATGGCGAAAGAGGAAATATGTATGGTAGGAGAGGGCTTAGATATGTAAAAAGGGTTAAGACGGTGTTGGTAGTGGGAAAAATGGCTGGGTTGTATAGAGAAGGTTGTTGAGAGGCGAAATTAATAAGACAGAGATTAAGAAGAGTAGGGGTGAGTCTGGCAATGGTCGCAAATAGTGGAAAGGGGTGTGTACGGGGTCAAAAGTTAAAAAAGAATGACAAAGGGATGTCCAATGATTATAGATGGTTGAGAAGAGAAGATGGAGAAGAAGAAAACCAACTAGGCCCAACTTAATTGGTCACCATGCCTTCTTTAAGGCTTAATTCATATGGAGGTCATGCCTTCCTCAGGGCTATAGGAGTGCAAGCATTTAGTTGTTTTGCCAAGAGTGGAGAGATTTTATTCCATTGGTGCTAATTTAATAACTAACATTTGTGGATTAAAAAAAAAAATGAAAGAAAGAGAAAGCAGTGTTAGGGGTAAATTGTAATTGTTGACATACTTTTGTAATTATTTTTCAATTTCGTATGTATATTACCATTTAGCTTGTTTGGTTTGAGTTTTCTGAATCCACATTTCAGAAAATTGAAACTTTTTGTTTTCCGTATTTTTTTTGTTTTAACTCAATTTCTTTAATATTTTAAACAATTTTTTCGATTTTTATATACACCTACATAAATACACTTAAAAAGTATAATATTTGTAAAAAAAAATCTTAAAAAAATTCACTAAATACTAAAAATATAAAAAAAATACAAAATTTAGTACATTTTGCATATTCTTGTGTATTTATTATTATTTAAAATATTTTTTTACAAATATTTATTTTTTAGATATATCTAAATAAGGTGCATTTAAAAAAAATTATTTAAAATTTTAAAAATATTCACTAAAAATAAATAAAAAATAAAAAAATCAATTTTCATAAAATTGAAATCAAATACAGTAATTATTTTTTCAACAATGCTAGAGGGCCACAATTTTTGTAGCCACAATTAGGGGTGCAACTCGGGCGGGCTCAACCCGAGCAACCCGAGCCCAGCCCGAGTTTTTTTAGGACTTGGGCAACTATATCTTGTAATCTGGACGGGCTTGGGCAGATTTTTGATGCCCGAATTGCAATTCGGGCCGGGCTTGGGCAGAACCAATGGCCAACCCGAGCAACCCGAACCCGAATTCAATTTAATATATTATATAAATTATATAATATATAATATATTATATATATAATTTAATAAATTATGTAATATATATAAATTAAGTAAAAGAGTTAGTCTTAATTTTTATTTTTTATTTTTTTTTGGTTAGTTTTCTACCATTAGATTAGCATCTTTTATGTCTACCCTTAGATCTACCTACAGGTTTCTGAACTCGGGCAATTCGGGCAATTCGGGCAACCCGAGTTCAAAATACAAAGCTTGGGCCGGGCTTGGGCAACAATGTTCGGGTTCATGGTCGGGCTTGGGCGGGCTTGGGCAGTGCCAAATACAATTCGGGTCGGGCTTGGGCAGACCCCCAACCCGACCGAACCCGCCCGAGTTGCACCCCTAGCCACAATGGCTCAAAACTGTCAAAACGACGTCATTTTGGCATATTTTGCACCCAAAACGACGTTGTTTTGACAGTTTTAAGCCATTGTGGCCACAAAAATTGTAACCTTCAAACATTTTTCTTATTTTTTTATTCTTTACTTTTGTGTAAATTATTTTGGTTGTGCTAAAGAAAAGAAAAAGAGAAGAAAATAAAAAATGGACCAATAGCGAGTGAGCTACAAAAAGCATGAGGTGGACCTCGAGGTTACTGGATTAGAAAAAGTGATGAAGGTATCAATCAACATACAGCAGAGAGAGTGACCTATTGCGGGACCAAAAGCTACCGTGCGCACCCTCGTTGTCATCACCCACCCTTCCCTCTTCTCCTTCCGTGAAACCTCCGAACCAGAGATACACACACATATATACATATATAAATTTATATATATATATATATATACGCGTAAATTCAACGACGATATTTAGCCCTAACCAACCAACCTTTCTGTGAACACTTTGGGGGGTTTGGTAATTCAACAAATCGATCCTCAATTCAAACCCTTAAATCGAAATTGACCCCTTAATCGTCACGACGATTGTGATGATGATGGTACGTTCAATCCTCCTCTTTAACCGTCAACGATTCGACCCTCTTAGCTAAAATGCGCTGGGTTCGATCCTCGCCCCCATCCTGCTCTCTCTCGCTCTCTCTCTCTCCTCCCAGCCACCTACTTGTTGTTGATTTGATTTAGGGTTTTCTCCACCCAATCGGTGTATCATCACTGTTAATCATTGTCTAATGGCGGTTAGGGTTTGGGAGGCAGGGTTCGTTCTATTGGTTGTGTTCGGGAGGCTAACGTGCGCCGAACTCGTTAGGGTTTGTCCTGTGAACTCGGTTTCGGACTCGGTGTTGGGGTTTCGAGATTCGAGCTGTCCGAGTAATGGGGATGAATCTATCGAATCTGTTGGTGTTGTTTGTGTTACGGAGGTGTGTAATTCTTTCAAAGCCTGATTTTTTATTTTTAAATCTATGTTTAGATTTGGGTGTTTCATTGACTTACATTTTTTAATCTATTTGTCTGTCTGTTTATTGACACATGGGTATGTACAAAGATTGATTTTTTGGTTCGATAATATAGTTGGCTACTACTTTAAGGGCATTTGAAATTCAATGCACTAGTTTATTATCTAGGATTGGGCGTACCCAATTTGTAGGAGAAGAGAAAAATGCTGTTAGGAGTGTGTGTTGGTTTCATGTATGGGATGATCATTTTGTAATACACCTGACTTCCAATTTAGACGAGTTGCCATTGTCAGTTTAGAAATTTGTCATTTTGTATACTACTTTTGGAGGTAGATGGAAATTAAAATTATTCAATACTTGAGCTTTTGTAAGTAAGCTCTCTTGGAATCCCAAACTACTTGAATTTGGCTACTCAAATAATTTTTCTTTGTTTTTGCTCCATCGTAAGGGTTGTCTTGTTTAATGAAAACTTGTTTTTTTAGTGACTAGAATTTGGAATGAATGATGTATCTGGTAAGTTCATGATTTCAGCAATATTTTGCAAGATAGTCTTTTGAGGATACTAAATCAAGTTGAAGTTTGATTTGTGTAGATCTAAAATCAGTCTTGAGTTATATATATATATATATTATATGATTGAATGCCTACTCTTCCTGCTTGAGAAACTCCAAAATTCCTATAACATAAGACCTTATGTTCAGATTCTTAAGCTAATCTATTGCCAAACCTTGAGCTAGGATGTCCATATCAATATAAGTGGTGGTGGTAACGAACTGGACATTTGAAGTGAAACTCCTGTTCAGGAATCAGGATGTCACTCTATATGGGGAAATATGGTAAAGGTAGATTGACATTGCTTTGTCTTAGCATGAGTTGTCTTATCATCAAAGGTTAAAAAAAAAAAAAAGGAAAAAAAAAAAGGAAGAGATAGGAGCAGTGAGTTCTTTAAACCTGGAAATATTAAGAAGTGAAAATGGCCTCAGCTATAGGTATAAAACCTTATTGTTAATTTTGCAGAAACTGTGATGAGCCCATCAATAGTATAAAGTCTTAGAATCTAGTTTATTGAATTGGGATTTTAGTCTTCTTGGGATATTTCCAAACTAGAAAGTTCTTATTTCTAAACAATTGCACTTTATTTGTATAATAAGTTTACTGAACTCTTTTGACTTTAGGAGATATATATATCCCAACATGGTACCTAGATTTGATTGGTGACGTGCTTGTAACTTTCAAATGATTTTATAGCAACCTGTTTGCCCAAATTTCACTAACTTAACATCTACTATTGCTTAACTGGGCTTGTACCTTATGTATGGTGAACCTACAATCAGAAACAACTATTAGTTTCATATTGATGCTTTGAAGTTTGACCACAAAATATTGGCTGCCTTCACTAACCAAATTCGGAAACCACAATAATGCACATTGGGCATTGTATTCCTTTATAATAATAATTTAAAAAAAAAAGAAAAAAAAGAAGAAGAAGATGTAACATTTTGTTCTTAAAGAAGAAAATAAACTCGAGCTGTTTTAGGCTACATTTTCAAGGTTGGACTTGATCAGGCAATTGGATCAAAATCATTGTTTGGTTAGCCTTTTGAATTAAAGGCCTTAAGGTCTGATATTGGCAACATCTAAGTTTTTGACATGTAGTTTGAAGTGTTCATTTTTTCTTTAATCTTAGAATATTTGTAATTTCTTTTCGTAAGGGGACTGGAGCATGCTACCATGACACAAAATATCTTCTTTCTAGATGCGATTCAAAACTATCAAATCAAAAGCTTAGTGTGCAATTTGAATGAAATAGGTTTTTCAAATTCAAATTAGTTTTACATGAGTTTCAAACTTGAATTCGGATTATTATTGGTATTTAATTATTCACATTATTGTTTGGTGCTAAAAACTGTTAGGCGAGCCAATAGTTGGATCTTTCGACTCTTTAATCACCTTCATGGTTAGTCTTTAGACAAGGGCTAATTGTTACACTTGTATATGCTTGTTGTTGAGGGATTTGTGTATTTTGTTTTGAGTCCAGCCAATAAGTTGGCTTACATAGTGGAGAAACTTGTTGCGCTCTGTCTTACTAGCTACAATGTGACAATATATATCCATGAATATTTTTCCCCTTCATAATTCTTGAGTTGATTGGCATACATGTATATATTATTTATTATCCTTTTAATTCATCTTAATAGGTGTTGTCAGGTTAACATTTTTAACGTATAATTTAGAAGGAAAGCTGAATCAAACTATAAAGGTGTTTTTTTGTTTTTTAATGTTTTTATTTTATAGTATGATACTGATGGTGTTTACATGTCTTTTTGTGAAGGGAGACGAGGCCTCATTGCAGAGGGCACTTAATTTGGGCCACAAGAATAGTCATGGTTATGTTGCTGTGCTCTTCTATGCTTCTTGGTGTCCTTTTTCTGCCACTTTTAGACCAACTTTCTCTATTTTGTCGTCCTTCCATCCCTCCATCCCTCATTTTGCAATTGAAGAATCAGTCATCAGGCCAAGGTTTGTGAACGTTATCCTTATTTGTGGATTATTATTGTTATTGTTTTTGTTGTTGTTGTTATTATTATTATTATTATTATTATTATTATTATTATTATTATTATTAGGGTAAATTACACTTACCTCCGTTGGGGTTTGAAGAAAATGCAATTAGCCCCACACTTTCAACATAATTATTCTGACTTTCCTCAAGGTTTTAACTCACATAACACTTAAGCGCTTTTATCAGTAATTCGTAGTCGTATTATTGAAAAAACAATCTTATCATCTCTTTCGTACTAACCTGTATATTTATCTTTGATTATTTCATTGTCTACCTACCATTGGCATTAGTTTTGGTCGCTTTAATCATACTAAAAGGGAGGATGGTGTAATTATGTCAAAAGTGCGGGGTGCATTGTATTTTCTTTAAAACTCAAGGGAGGTGAGTGTAACAATAATTTTTTGTATGTTGTGTAATTATGTCAAAAATGATGTCCAAAACTCAAGGGAGGTTAGTGTAATTATGTCAAAAATGATCTTATTAGTTTTTGTATTGAAACTTGACATGTGGAATTAACAATAATTTAATATTCATCAGCATACTCTCAAAATATGGAGTTCATGGGTTTCCAACTCTTTTCCTTCTAAATTCTACCATGCGTGTGCGTTATCATGGATCCCGGACGCTTGGTTCTCTTGCTGCTTTCTACAATGATGTTACAGGTAAGGCCCATCTCCTGAAATTTCTCTGCTCTGTGCTTCTGTTTGTTTTGAATATTCTTACAAGCTGCTTTTTATTTTTATTTTTTTTATAGTGTTTTATTCTATTGATTAATAATAAGAACTTTAAAGGAAAAAATACTTACACAGTGTTTGGTTGGAGGATTTGAGGAGGGATTTGGAAAGGGAAAAGGAAAAGTTAGGTGAAATGTGAACAAAATATACTTACATTTCACATAGTTTCACACACCTTTTCCCTTTCCCTTTCCAAATCCCTCCCCAAATCCCCCAATCAAACACAGCATTAATGTCTTGCATTCTTCTCTAAAGATGTCAAACTTTTTAAATGTTTTATTTATTTACTCTCTCTGTCCCAAAATATTAATCCCTTATTTCATTTTTCATTGTTCCAAAATATTAGTCTCTTTTCAAAATCAAGGACTAAAATAATATAAATTTCCTATTTTGCCCTTCTTTTAAATTCGGGCAAATTACATATACACCCCTCCAGGTTTGACAAAATTACAGATACCCCCCTGAAGTTTGAGAAATTACGAATTCCCCCCTGAATGCTATATTTGCATAAGAAATTAGGGGGTAATTTGTTATGAAATATAAACCTCAGGGGGTAAATTGTTATGAAAATACAAACCTCAGGGGGCGGGATGTAATTTCCGAAACCTCAGGGGGGTATCTGTAATTTAACCAAACTTGGAGGGGTGTATATGTAATTTGCCCTTTAAATTCATTAACAACACAAAAAGTACAATTATAAAAATTGATATTTTCAAAAAAATGTATTATCAAAGGGTGATTTTGAAAAATTAATATTTTTATAGTGCAATAATTGTACTACTAAAAAAAGTTTGATTCTCCAAAAGGGACTATTATTTTGGAATGGAGGGAGTATTATGTTATCTGATACATTTGTGGACTTGATTTACCTCACTCTCTCTGCACGTGTTATCTTTCCTTGTTCTGAACTTCTGATGTTTTGCCTATGATACTGGCGCTTGTTCTAGTCCTCCTTGCACATGAAAAAAAAAAAAATTGAAAATTGTTTCTGCATGTGTGTGTGAGAGAGAGAGAGAGAGAGAGAGAGAAAGGGGGGGGGGGGAGAGAGTTTACTGAAGAAATTCTCAAGGGACATTTAATGAAAATAATTCACTGCTGCAGGCCTTAAGACTGCATCACTGGATGGAACCTCCCTTGAAAGAATTGGACGCTCGTCAGATAATGAGGATCATAATAACATTGAGCCAGAAAGCTGCCCGTTCACATGGGCTAGGTCTCCGGAGAATTTGCTTCGGCAGGAGACCTATTTGGCCTTGGCCATCGCATTTGTGCTCTTGAGGTTGCTCTACTTTATTTTCCCGACTCTCTCTAAATTTTTTCAACTGGTTTGGGGACGATACATCCTAAACGTAAGGTTGAGGACCTTGTTGGAGCATCCTCTTGCTTATCTGAATCGAGCAATACAGTTATTCAATTCCCTAAAAGAGCCCTGCAAGAGAAGTAATTTACAGGAAGGAGCAAGCAATGCAAAGGCGTGGGCTACAAAGTCCTTGGCCTCGGTTTCATTTAGGGATGCAAGCAGCAGCCGTGGATTATGTCAGTAAGTTGATCTTGCTTAAGTTGTGTTTGGATCATAGATTTGGATATAGTTTAGAACGGAGAAGAAATAGGTGAGGGAAATGGAGAAAAAAATGAGGTTATATGTCCTTCACCTTTCCCTTACCCTTTCCAAACATGGCTTTACTGTTTCCCAGCAATGTTAACTTTTTAGATTCTTCCTTGCTGTAACATCTTTCATGCTAGGCAGGAAGTTTGTATTCTAGAATTACTTTGACAATTTGATTAGGTTTTCATTTGGGTTTCAATTTTTAACCTTGTTTTGCTGTTGCAGCAAATACTACTTCATTTATATGTAACCTATAATTGAAATTGTTCTCACCATCCCCCAAAAAATAAGAAATGGGTTTAACTTTGTGAATAGCTTATAATCTTGTCTTGACTTTTGACAATTTGGATTCATGTCATGAGTGATAGTTCTCAATCTCTACTTAGCTTTGAATGGCATTAGGATTTCTTGATAACTGTTTATATTTAACATGTTAAAGGGCATTTTCGAAAACTGCATGAATCTTTGGCTTTTAGAAATTTGCAAGCATAGTAAGCTTCTCTCTCTCTCTCTCTCTCTCTCTCTCTCTCTCTCTCACATACACACGTGCGTGCGCGCGCACATTCATAGCCCTAGGCAAATTGAAGCAAGAATTAGGTAGTGTTTGATTTGTTGGAATGAAATGGTCATTTTTTTTATAAAAAAAAAATGTGAGTAGAGATTTAGTTCATTTTAGTGAATCAAACACTGCATTTGTTTTATAATTGATTTGTAGGCAGATCTATTTAGTGATAGATGTGTCTGGCTCTCAAAATTAGATGAAAATACAAAATACTTTTCCCTCCCTTTTATGTGGGTTAGAATAGGATAGGATGGACTCCTTTTTAGGTTTTCAGATGCACTGCCTGATAATGTTGCGAAAAGAAAAAATTTAGGGCATTCAGTTCAGAACTTCAAATTTGATTTTTTTTTTTTTTGTTTAAAAGTCTAGGCGTTTAAATATTATGTCAATAAAGACAATCTATCACAAAATGACCAAAATACTTGCCAATATTTAAAAAAACAAACACTTATCCGTCAAAACTAATTTTCCAAAACCCATAGTTTTCCAAAACCCACCCTCTCTCTCTCTACTCATCTTCTCTCTCTCTATACTAGGGTTTCTCTCTCTTATGTCTTTCTCACACTCAGCACCACATTGATGCCACCGGTGGATCTCCCACTATCGTTCCACCACTCGATGCAAACCGGAGAAGTTAGATCTGTCGTTGCCTTCGCTGTCGCTGTAGAGCTGCGATAGCACCGATGATCTGATGTCGCCATCTTTTCACACCGATTTGACTTCTTTAGTCATCTTTCCAAGTAGTGGCCAAGTAGTGGCGCCGTCATCTGACTTCTCTCTTCTCCAATTGTCTTTCCAAGCAGCGGCACCGATGATCTGACAATGCCATTTTCCCCTCCATCGAGGCATTTGTCGCCCAAGGTTTCCAAGCAATGGCGCCGTCGTTGATGCCAGAACTACCTTACGCCGCCTCAGATCTGCCGTTGGTGTGACATCTTCGATGATCTGAGAAGCCAAGTTCCAACATCGTCTTTGTTGGCATCGTCTTTCCACACCGATCCGGCGCCGTCGTCGACTCTTCTTCATTTCACTTCTTACTCCATTCAATGCATATATACACGTGTATATACATATGAATCTATTTATTTTGTATATAAATCTATTTATTTTGAGTATTAGAGATGTGATGGAAAATTCTCTCTTATAGATATTTACAAGATAAATTTCTGAAAACAAAATTTCATATACAAGCTTTTTTGGGATTTGATGGAGATTGAGGAGCAACGATAAATAGAAGTCAATAACTTCAACTGAACCCTCTAGACTTTAAAAAACACTATCAAATTTGTGATGTTTTAACAATTAAAAGTCAGTGATGGCTAACTGTGAATCCTCTGACTTTTTCCCCTTGAACCCTCTTCCCTCTGTTTGGAACTTTGGATATGATTACTCCCCTGTGCCACACACTTTTTCCTATGATTTCTTTGTGTTTATTTATTTGTTTATTTTTTAAACAGTTGTGATTAGGACTCCCTCATATTCCCACCCCTATCACCCCACACACACCCCCACACACACGTGGGGCTTGGTGAGTGAGAGAGAAGAAAAAAAAAACAATTTTGACCAATCAAAAGGCAAAAGGGTTGTGGGGTTACCTTTGAAAGGGGGTTTCAGTCTTTTTTTTTTTTTTTTTTAAATATGCGGGTTTAACATTACCTATTAATGTTGGACAAGTGTCATCTAGCTCGGTAGAAGCAAGTTTAAAGATTTAATAATTTTATTAAAAGAAAATTTTCATACTTTGAAATGTATGAATTAGATTCATTTAATCAGAATCTTTGACTTGATAATTTTTTAGCATTGCTGTACGAGATGAGATCTCAGGTTTAACTCTTATGGAGAAGAGTTTGATATTCTTACTCTCCTATCAATTAATCCAAGAAATAAAAAAGATTCATATTTTGTCAAGTTTATAAATATAAATTCTTGGCACTTTTCTAATTTTTTTTTTCTTTTGTTAAACATTTGGTGGAGTGTATTTCATTGATCTAATAACTTAAATCAAGGCTTGAAAGTTGAACCCGCTGAAATTCTTTTCTGGAGTCGCCACTGTGGAGATTTGGTATAGTTTTGTTTTTATTGGGGATCTATACATGTGAACATGTCTGATTTTAGAAAAATAAAAAAAAATTATGGCATGTTTGAAAAAAATATTCAAAATAATATTCATGGAATCTGATTTGATCTAATCTATGGAATTTGTGAAAAAAATTTGTTGAGAAACAATTAAAAAATAATACTATATTCTTAGAAAATGATATCTATGGAATGTGTATCTTCTGTGAACTACTCTAATTGAACAGATCAGTCTCTTTCAAGATTGAGGTTTTCTGTGAGCTACTCTAATTGAACAGATCAGTCTCTTTCAAGCTTGAGGTTTTTGGGTTTTGAACAGATAAATCTCTCATCTTGCTCTCTCTCTCTCTCTCTCTATATATATATATATATATATATATCTGTGTATGTATGAGAATTTGAACAGACAAGAAAAAAAAAAGCTTAGGGAATTTCAACGGATAGGAAAAAATAAAAAATAAAATGAATAGATAATAAAATTTGGACAGATATTTGAACAAAAGAGGGGGAAAATTGAAAAGATAGTAAAAAATTTTGAACAGATAGAGAAATTTTCTGAACAAATAGGAAATTTTTTTGAACAGATAGAAAAAAAATTAAACAGATAGTCAACGAAAGTCAACAGATAAAAAATATTTAACAGATAAATTAAGGGGAAAAATTAGAAACAAAATGTTAGGGGTAGCAGCAGATATACCGATTCGCCCAAACCGACCAAACTAAACTGATCCGCTGCATTTTGGACAGATGCATAATGACGAGCGGACGGTTGCGGATTAATTTTTTTCCAATCTGCCTAGTTTTGGATAGATATCGGATTTGAGGTTCCTTTGGCCGTAACCGAACCATCAAACCGCGAGTATCCCTAGTAATTTATAAGACTTTGTGTTTTCAATTTGTTTAGATATTCTATTTGTGTTTTCAATTGAAGAATAGTTTAAATATTATGTTGAATATATTCTGTTGAAAAAGAGCTTTCAACTTGAATATATTTTTTGAATTGAAAAAAAATAAATGTATTATTTATCTATATTTTTTTGTTTTAAAATCTAACTCTAAAAATAATAGTTTTTATTTTGAAAAACAGATATAGATGTAACAATACAAAGGCATATAATCTTTACTACTGCTCTGTTCATGATTTTGGTGGTTTGAATTGTTTTTATATTTTAAGAACAAATTGTAATACTTTATGTGAATGAGACATGCTGTGATTGTAATATGTGAATGAGGTATGTAGTAATTGTAATATTCTAAAATTTCAAACTTTCTTTCTTTGGATGAGGCATCTAATGATCGTAATACTTTTTTAAGTTATTAACTGTAATACTTTTTTTTTTTTTTTAGGAAGTACACAAGTTGAATTATGTTGAAAATTTATAAAATTCTAAACCGCCAAACCGATTCGCATCCATCCGCTAATTCGTCAATCTGCTCAATCCACATCCGCCGGATTGGTAGACGGATGCGGATTGACTTTCTTCAATCCGTCAATCTGGCGGACGGATAATGGATTTGAGGTTTTGTGGCCGTAACCGATCCGCGCCCACTCTTACAAAATGTCTTTTAAAATAAAATTTTTTTTACCAAACTATTTCACAAAATAGTTCTCTCATCAATAAAAAATATTTATTAAATCTAATGCCTTATACTTTTCTTAACTTGAACTTTTAAACAATTTACTTATTTTATGTATTTATTTTACAAAAGCATAGCTTAACATTTCCTGCACACACATGGATAAGTGTAGCATTCTATATTGGTTTGTTTTTGCAGATGAGGAAGTAGAAAAAAGTTACAAAATATTGGCTTACCCTAATTTGGGTGAGACCATGTCTATATATAATCAATATAAGATACATGAAAAAGGAATTAAATAATTACACAATCAAACCCTAAAATTAAATTCCTCAATTAAATATACAATATTCCATATTCCAACATTCCATATTTCAACACTCCCCCTCAAGCTGGATCAAAGATGTCAACCAACCCCAGCTTGCCAATGCAAGATCGAAGTAGAGATGGTTCTACAGATGGTGAAGATGTCGACAGTTTGATCAGAAGATGGAACAAATGAAGGACATACAATGCTAGTTCGAACCTTTTTCCGAATAAAATGAATATCAATCTCAATATGCTTAGTGCGCTCATGAAGCACAGACTCAGAGGCAAGTAAGATGGCAGACTTATTGTCACAAAATAGCTTAGAAGAATTATTCTCCTTAAAGCCTAACTTAGTAAGAATGGACCAAAGCCATAGTAACTCACATGTCCTATGAGCCATGGCGCGGTATTCAGCTTCAGTAGAGGATCGAGAAACAACCGCTTATTTTTTGTTTTTCTATGACAAAAGATGGGTACCAAGGAGGCGCATACCCCAGAACTGGAACGTCCATCAGTCAATGAACCGGCATAGTCTACATCAGTAAAACATGACAATCCTATCTGAATCCCACCATTGAAGAATAAACCCAAACCTAGACACGACTTGAGATATCTTAAGATGTGGTGAACAACATCAAGGTGAGCAGTGTGAGGTGAATTCATAAACTGACTAACTACACTTACAACAAATGTCAAATCTGGTCGTGTATTAGTCAAATAGATCAAATGTCCTACTAATCTCTAGTAGCGAGTTGGATCAGAAAGCAACTCACCAGACTCAGTCAAAAGTTTCAAATTCGGATCCATAGGAGTAGAGGCAGGCTTGCACCTCATCATACTGGTGTCCCGAAAAGGATCTGAACTATACTTCCGTTGGGACAATAATATCCCATTGCGAGAACGAGCTACTTCAATCCCTAAGAAATATTTGAGAGGACCCAAGTCCTTGATGTCAGAAACTCGACTAGGCTCCTGTTTTACTTTAGCAATACTAATGGTGTCATCTTCTATAAGGATGATATCATCCACATAGACCAACAAAATAATACATCGACTAGTGGGCTGACGACGAATGAAGCATGTATGGTCGGAGTGACACTGAGAAAAATCCATGGATAGGATAACAGAGCTGAAACGATGGAACCATGCACGAGGAGATTGTTTCAAGCCATAGAGAGACTTACGCAGACGACAGACCTTGCCAGCAAACTCCTCCTCAGCTTGAAACCTGGGTGGAGGATCCATGTAGATCGTTTCAAGTAAGTCCCCATGAAGAAAAGCATTCTTGACATTAAGTTGATGAAGGTGCCAAGAAGAAGAGGCAGCCAAGGAAATAAGTAAACGAATAGTGATTAATTTAGCAAAAGGTGCAAACGTAGCCCCAAAGTCCTTACCAGGAACCTGTGTAAAGCCATTAGCAACAAGATAAGCCTTATGGCGGTCCATGGTACCATCAGCCAAGTATTTGACAGTAAAAACCCACTTGCACCCAACAGTTGTCTCACTAGAAGGTAAAGAGATAAGATCTCAAGTGTGATTATGCTCCAAATCAGCCATTTCAGTTTACAGAGCGGCAACCCATTGGGGATTCTAGAAAGCCTCAGACATAGACCGACTCACGTTGGCCAAGAAACGACCGATGAGAAGCTAAAAAGGCATCATAACATAAAAATTGAAAAATAGGGTAATTAGTACTACTAAACCAACTATACCGATTAGGGGGACGGTGTTCACGGGTTGGATACTGGAAAGGTGTTGGGGAGGGAATAGGAGGGGGTGTACCTGGGCCGGAGGACGAGGAAGATGCTGGAGGGGGTGGAGCATGAGGGCGATAAGAGTATGTTGGTAATGGCGGAGGACTAGCAGGTGCAGATACAGGCGATAAGGAAAGAGCAAATGACTCAATGATGGGAACAGGGCGAGCACTCGGTAACACAACAGGAGGCGGTGCACGCGAGGCGGAATCTTGAAACACAGGGTTAGAACCAAAAAATGGCAGAGTTTCGCAAAATGTGTCATCCATAGAATGATAAAAACGATGAGACAACGGATCATAGCACCTATAGCCTTTAGAGAGAGCGGAATAGCCCAAGAAAATGCATTTAAGAGACTTGTTATCTAACTTGGTCCGAGTTAGACTACGATCCTGAACAAAACAAGTACAACCAAACACATGAGGCATAAGAGGAAATAACACAGTTTCTGGTCGAAGTAATTGAAAAGGGGCCGACCCATGAAGAATCCAACTAGGTGTCCCATTAATGAGGTAAACAGTAGTAAGCACAGCCATATGCCAGTAGGACTTAGGGAGATTCATCCCACAAAGAAGACACCGGACAACAGACATAATATGACGGTTTTTACGTTCAGCAATCCCATTTTGTTCAGGGGTGCAAGTACAAGTGAGTTGCTGCAAAATTCCCTGCTGATTAAGTTGGAAACAAAATGCATCAGAGTTGTACTCCCCTCCATTATCAGAATGAACATTGCGTACAGCGTTGTGGAATTGGGTTTTGACCATTTGGAGAAATTGAATAAAAAGTAGAAGCACATCAGACTTCTTTTTATTCAAATAAACCCAAGTACACCGAGAATGGTCATCTGTGAAAGCAACATAATAGCGATGCCCATAAAAAGCTAAACAAGGAGAAGGACCCCAGATATCAGAGTGAATAAGGTCAAACATAGATGAGGCACGATACATGCAAGGAATATAAGAAGTACGAGTATATTTAGACAGTTCACAAACAACACAATGAAACTGATGATCCTTGCAAGCTTTATTAAGTGACGGAAAAAGTAAACATAAATAATTAAAGTTTGCATGTCCTAAATGAGCATGCCACAAGGCTAAAGTTTGAAAAGAAAACACATAGGAAGATGACTCAGGTAACACAGTTGCTTGCAGGCCAGAAGTGGTAGGATGAGAATGTGGTGGGTCCCCGAAGTAGTATAACCCGTCACGCTCAAACCCTTTGCCAAAAAACTTCTTCGAAGTCAGGTCCTATAATAAACAATGAGTAGGTAAGAAAATAACAGCACAATGAAGGTTTTTAGCACGACGACTCACAGAGAGAATATTATAAGCAAAACGGGACACCTGTAAGACAGAAGTAAGTGTAATATCAGACGACAAGGACACACCACCCTTATGTTGGACATGTGAAATAAACCGATCAGCAAGACATACAGTCTGAGTAGTAGTAGAGACAGGAGAGGATAAACAAGAAAACTCACCAGTCATATGATCATTGGCCCCAGAATTCAATACCCAAGTAGGTGCAGTGCGAACATGAAAGGCTGTAGGAGTACCTGTAGCGAGTGTAGCAGTGGAAGGAACACTTTGAGACATGGTAGTGAATGAACTAAGTTGCTCTTGAAGGCGACCAATCTGAGATTGAAGCTGATGAAGATCAATAGGATGAATCGGCTGAGGAGAACTAGAGGTGTCTGCAAGAACAGTAGTATGGAGAAAGCCTGAAAGGCGTGTCCTTACAAAGCGTTGCTTCAACTTAGGATAAAGCTTGAAGCACCGTGTTTGGACATGACCAGTTGCACCATAATGATGACAAATAACCTTGCTACTAGAAACACGAGAACTAAACTTGGCAGTAAGAGCCATCTGATTTAAAACGGAAGATGAGGCAGGAACAGATGAAGGAAGCGGAGCCACCAGTTGAATCAATCGACGACGACGCTCCTCACTGTCAATAGTAGCAAAAGCCTCATATAAGGATGGCATAGGTGATGTGTTCAAAATCTGAATACGAAGAGACTCGAATTCAGTTTTTAAACCCATCAGAAATTAATAAGTGTGCTGGCGAGCAAGACGAACAAACATAATAGAAGCAGCAATAGCTGGAAAATCACTCAATGGCTCATACTGTGCTAACTCCTCTTAGCGAGATTAAAGATACCCAAAAAATTCAGCAACGGTAAAACCCAAAGCTTCCTGAGAGGCATGAGAAATATCTTGATAGAGCTCAAAAATCCTAGCATCATTGTGGGCATGTGCGTACATCTGGGTAAGAGCACTCCACAACCGAGGAATTGTATCACAGTATATAAACATATTGTAGATGCGTTCTTCCATAGAGTTGAACATCCAACCAAGTAAGCTGCAATTGTCAATATCCCATTGAACCCGCTTAGGATCATTAGCGGGAGGCTGTATCTCAGTTTCCAAAAGCCATCCAAATTTGCCTCTACCCCCAAGATAGAGACGTATAGACCGACTCCAAGTCGCAAAGCTGCGACCAGTGAGCAACACATTGGTAATCCAATGAACCGGAACATGGGAGGCCAAGGAAACATCTGAGCGAGGTATAATGCTCTGAGTTTGTATAACAAAGTCAGACATGCTGAAACACTACGAAGCCAAAGTAGCAGTGTCATACAAAAGAGATGCTGCCGAACGCACCGGTAACCCAACACAATAGAAAATCAAACTAGAAAGTGCTTATCACATCAGCACATGAACCCTAGAAGGGTAAAGAGAGAAGAACAATACCCAGGAGGGGAAGCCGCACTAGACCCAAGGCAGGGAAGGCCTAGTTGGCACCTAAAGAAGCTGCGGCAATGAGGAAAAGGGACTGCCGAGGGGCTGAGAAGGAAGACGAAAACTTTTGGCTGGGAAGAGGGAAGAAGAAGGGTTGTCGGGTGGCTGGGTAGGTGGTTTAGGGCTGCCGGCAATAGAAGACAAGGGTGGTGGGTGGCTAGGATTTGGGTGGATGGCTAGGGTTTGGCTCTGATACCAAGAATAGAGTTATAAAATATTGGCTTACCCTCATTTGGGTGAGACCATGTCTATATATAATCAATATAAGATACATGAAAAAGGAATTAAATAATTACACAATCAAACCCTAAAATTAAAATTTTAAATTAAATATACAATATTCCATATTCCAACAGAAGTAGGATAGGAACGAGTAGTCGTCTTATTCCACTTTTATTTTGATTATATTTATTTATTTATATGTAGGCTCAATATTAAAAATCAGTTGCGTAGAAAATCAATTTAAAATCAATTCAAATCATATATAGCCCAAATGTGTTTTTTCTCTCCTCTTTTCTTTATTTTTGTTTTCTCAAGGAACATTTTTCTTCTATAGCATTTGTTTGAGAAGTGGCTATGGAGCTAAAATAGTTATAAAAAGATAAAATAAGTTAAAAATTAATAAGATAAAATGTCACAATCAAACTATAATCGTTTTATTTTTTTTTTCACGTAAGTCAAAAAAACCTAAAAGCTCATTCCAACGAGACTTTTTAATCGAGGCTAAAATGTCAAAAAGTTAAAAGATTAACCCACATCTCAAACGAATATTATTTGAGCTTGACAATAAAAGAGAGGGTAATGAGATTGGATAAATCAATTTGAAAGTGTGTTCTATACCTTTTGCATATATTAAGGTCTCGTTTGGCAACTCAATATTTTAGTTTAAAAGTCAAAAAGTCATTAAAAAAATTAAAAAACTAACAATCTATACAAAAAAGTAAAAAACAAAAAAAATTCTCTATCCTTTTTAGATATTTTTTCGTAAAAAATCAAAAAATAATTCCAAACATACTAATTTTTCTTACCTCATATTTTAGCTAAAAAATTTAAAATTATTAAAATAATTTATTCCCAAACGAGATTTAAGACAACAAAATCAAAAGTTGTACTTCAAGCCTAGTTTAAATCAATTTTTACTAGTTTTTATTTTAGCTTTTGCTATATAAAAAAAAAAATCCATAAAAAGTATAAAATAAATGTTAATTAAAAAATTAAAAAATTAAATCCAATTTCAAAGCAAAAAGATATTTTATTTCTAAATTACAAACTACTTTCTCTATACTTTCATGTCTCTACGCTACAAAATAAACTTTGCTCTTGTTACATGGTTGCGGTGGTGATGCTATCATGTAGTGTAGGCAGACAGTAGCAGTGATGGGCTATTGGTGAATGGTTGTCACGGTGGAACGATATCTCATTGTCACACGTTACGAATGATTTATTTGATAAAAATTTAATAAAATAATAATGTATAACTGTCTTATAATTATATTTTAAAAAAATGATATATTTGATAAAAAGTTTACTAAGATAACAATGTATACATTAGAATGATATTACATTGTCACATTTTAAAAATGTCATATTTGATAAAAATTTAATACTGTAAGATAATAGTACACAAATAAAACATATCCACATTTAAAATCTCACTATACACGTTTTCAAATTCAATAGAATTTAACAATTTATAAGAAAATTTATTAGATTTTTTGATATATTCTTTCCTCGGTGAGACTTCTAAATAAATTTTTCAAAAGACTGAAATAATGTCGTTTAAAATATTTAAAAACGTACTTATAATTTTTGTTAGACCTTAAAAAGATCCCTTTAGGGTCTCGTTGTTTTATTGTAATTTGTTTATCGTATTTTAATATAATTGTGTTTTTTGTTACTTAAAAAAAAAAAAAAATCAATATAATTTATTTTAATATTTTAATTGTATGTGTGTAGAGTTTCAGTTATTTTAATATTTTAATTGTATGTATATAGAGTTTCCCTACTCTAATAAGCCCAATAAAAGCCAATGCCTTGTAGCCTATTGCGTGTAATTGTATTCTAAGGAGCAATAAGAAATTGTCACGGATTCAAATTAACGAACTATCGATGGTCTTTTAAGTGATATATTAATTTTATTACTAGATTAAAAAATCTAACTACTTAGAATGTTGACAAAATAAATAAATAAATAAATAAATAAACCCAATAAAAGTTCACATAATTGTCTATTAATCAATTTTATTTTTGCTTACTTTCAAAATCTTAGTTGGATTTTGTTTAGTTATATATCTTTTGTTTTTTCAGTGGTCTTTAAGTACGTGGGCAGCTTCGTGTAGGTATTGACTTAAACATTCTAGATGAAATGTTAACTTTTAATATTTAAATACGTGGGCTGCTTCAAATAGGTATTGACTAAATATTCTAGATGAAATGTTAAATTTTAATATTTATTTATAAATTTTTTATTTTTATTGTAAAAATAAAATAAAATAAAGATGGAAGGTCAACATCAGAAGGTGACCGACACCCTCCAATTTCATTTCGTCACCCGCTTTGACAAAACCAACAGCCACTGCCCTCCCAACCCCTCAACGGAAAATTATTGTTGGCTCCATGGACAAATCAGCCTGTGTTTGGGTGGTGGGTTTGCAGGTTTTTTTGGTTATTTTAGTTACAAAAAATAAAATAAATTATTTTACCTATAATAAATAACACATCACATCCAATCCATAATCATTACATTCTTTTCTCACAAAAAAACTTAAAAAAGTCAAAAAGTCCTTCCCAAACCAAAAAAGTCAAAAAGTCAAAGAGTCCTTCCCAAACCAAGCTTTTAAGCCCAAGCTAAAATAGTCAAAAAAATCAAAAAACCAAAAAACCAACCCACTTCCCAAACGGAGGCTCAATAAATTTGTGTCTTCAAAGGCCAATCAATAACTTCTACCCCTTAACAGGCAGCTCAAATTTCACTATTCAACCACATTTTAAAATTACCAAAATAAATCTTCACCGTTGATCATCCCTAAAGGCTCTTAATCCAACGGTGGATTCAACAAGTGCGAGCTATCCCTCAGAGCAATTGGAAGATTGATGGCTCGTTCAACACACAAAAAATAAATCATTAAATTATATCAAATTCTTTTAGAATAATGGCAAGTTCAGATATCGATCCACGGGGACAAATGTGAAATTAGATTAATTCAATCGCAAAATTCTTAAATTAATTTTGATTAAAAAGATAAGATTGATTTTATAACTAAACAGCAATTAAATAAAATTGAAGAATTATATTCACAATTAAAATTAGGGTTGGAGATATTAATTTTCAGAAAAAATCCTAGGACAGAGAATTCACCACTAACCACATGAATGAGACTTAAGATCAGCCATCAATCGCAATCCGGTTTGAACTACCCAATATTTCACAACTACAAGTTTGAAATATTAATCAAGAGAGTTGTCGCATTCAACGTACAAGCACGAATCATCTCGAGTAGTACGAGTTGTTTGCTCTAAACTATGTTAGCAAAACGACCCGTCTCTCATAACATGACTCGTCTCGTACTTTGAATACAAACACAAAGAATACTAATGCATGGAAAGCATTAAGCAATCATAGAGAGTAAAATGCTTGAAGAGATGAAAGAAACAATTATTAAAAACTTCTAAGTCATCCATACATTCATTCAAACCAATTTACAATTAAAGCTCATGAAAAATTCCATTACATGGCTAGGGTTTCATCAAAACCCTAGAAAAGACGACTAGCCACTCATGGAGGAGTGGAAAGAGGAAGAAGATGATGAAGAAACCCCCATGGAAGTGTCCTTCAAGCTTTGGTAGAATATCCCCTCTTTGGAACCCTAGCCTCCATTTTCTCTGAATTCATTTTGGCTATGTTTCTGTCTTTTATTCAGAGCAAAACAAACCAAAAATTCCGTATACGCGTCCCTAGGTGGGCCGCTCGAACGCCTATGTGGGCCGCACAAGCAGTGGTGGGCCGCACGTGCGGTGGTCTGGCTGGCTCGAATTCTTCACTTCTCACTCGAAGGATCTGCTTTCGCGCCCTTTTTGATTGAATTTTCATATTTCCTGCCAAATCTGTACAAGTGCATGAAACACATCATCTTCACCAAATAAATAAAATTAAAAGACTAAAAATGTAACTTAAGTGGCCTCAATGTGGCACCTTTCGTTCTACATCACACTCCCCAACTTACATTTTGCTAGTCCTCAAACAAAACAAAAGAAATAAGAAAAGTAAAATACTCTCAGCCACTTTTGTAGGGATCACGATTGCATTTAGCATATGCAACAAGCCTTTAAACCACAAGGTTACCTCAAGTGGACGAGTATAGTCTCATGAGGGTTTTCAGATATGATACCCACAAACATGAACATATTCATATCCGCTCAACAACAATTAACCACATTACTCTATACAACAATCAACTTATGTGCCACTACAGTATGATATTAAGACATGATGAGTTATTGGAGACACAGTGGACAAGTATGAAAGAATCTATTGAGCCAAAACCACACTTCAGTTTATACAAAAGTAAAGTCCCCTGTACTTGTGAATGTTAGTGGACACATCAGTAGTACCCTCGGTGTAAAGTGCAATCTCCATATTAGTTAACTGTTCACTATAATAGCCTAGTGTAACTCATAATAACACTTAACATATACAGTAAAACTAAACTGTTGCAACTAAGATTCTCAATTTTTTTTTTGAAAGACTGTGCACTGTCCTGATCCATTAAGCTTTCTAGTTAACCCTTGTAACAAGCATTAAGCTAATGACTCCCAAACCAAACGGTTTTAGGGCACTAGGTGTAGAGACACCCCTACGGGCTTAATAACTCGAGCTGAAAATGCTACGAATCTGAGCAAGTCATTCTTATTTTTCCGTAACTGTGCAATGTTTAGGTCCCTTAAGCTTTCTAATTAACCCATGTAGCAAGTATTGGGCCAATGACTCCCAAACCAGACGGTTTTAGGGCACTAGGTGTAGAGACACCCCTACGGGTTTAGTAACTCGAGTTAAAGAGGTTACGAACGCAAACAAGTCAAGTTTTTGTTTTGTTTTGTTTTGTTTTTTTTTTATAATAAGAATCTTGGCTACTCATTTATTCTTTTCTGCAACCTCAACTAGTATCAATGATGTACACCAGGGATTATAATAAAGAGGTCACTGCTATGATAGTGTGTTCATGTGAATTAAGGCATACTCATGACAAGTGTACTAATATCACAAACACAAACAACTATCCTAGTGCAAACATCACATGTGAGTATTTACCCAATAAATCCTTTTCCATACTGGCACAAAGTAAACATTAAGTGAAGTGGTGCAATCAAGTGCAGCAAGTACAAACATGAATAGTTATTACAAATACCCTCACCCCCAACTGGAATATAACATTGTCCTCAATGTAAGTAAGTAGACATTAGATAGTAAAATGAGAGAGAGGATCTTATCAGGCAGCATGGGCACACATCCAGCGAGGCAAGGACACCCAAACACACTTTTGGATTTTTTATTTTTTATTTTATTTTATTTTTGGTACAATATAAAATAGAAAGGAAAAGAAAATAAAAGAAAACAAAATGAATAAGGAAAGAAAATAAAGGAAATATACAGAAATCACTGATGTGGATCTGGCGGTGGTGGTGGGAAATGCTGCTCAAATAGGGCATGCATCAGTGTCCGAGTCTCGAACGCCTCATCATGAACCCTAGTGCCATGCTGATCAAATTGTCGATCAAACTGATCAAATCGCTGCCCACTCGAATCCCGGTATGCATAGAAGTCAGTTTGCAGAGAGGCAACTGACTGCTGATACCAATCAAGTGCCGCCTGTGAATAATCCCGGTAAGCTTGGTAGTCGGTCCGGAGATCAACCATAGATTGCTGAAGGGCGGCTTGATTATCCAAAAGAGCCTGATATTGATCCCTCGTCATACGGAATGGCGGTGGTACTGGCGCTGGTGCGGCGGCGAGCTTGACTGGGGCCTAAAGCATCATTAGGATTGGTTGGGGCCTCGGGAAGAAGTAGTGGAGGCGGTAGGTGAGCAGTGGTTTGATGCCAGTGGGTTTTACCATAAAATGTGGGCGGCGGAAGCTGAACCTCATTGGCTTGAAGTGGGTATGTCTCTTGGGCTTTTATGAGCGTTGTAATGAGGTTGGCAAAAGGGAGGGCCCATGTAGAACTGCCCCGGGTATTGCGTATTTTGACTTCATTAAAGACTCGGTGCATCTGGTTGTAGATCAAAGTAGGGATATTCGAAGTCAAAACGATGTAAGGCACGGAGGAAGTCCCCTCGCCACTCTTCCTTATGGCCAAGAGGAATAACATTCTTTTTCAATACCACATTGAGGAAGAGAAGGCGGCATGGTAGATTAGCCCGCCGGATGCTAGTACGGTTGTCATCATCCTGACTCCCTTCATAAAACTCAGTGACCAGTGCCGGAATGGTGAGTTCCCGAGTGAATACCGGGAAATGTTCTGCAGTGATAGGGTCCATGGAACAGTGGAGGACCTCGACAATTGAAGCTGGAGTGACCACTAACTCCACTCCGTTAACAAGGGAGCAAAGAGCTCCTGGGGCCTCGTCGTTGACGAACATATGCTGATAGAAGAGTCGCACAATGCGCGGGAATGCCGGGTCAGTGACAATGCAGATGCCCAGGAAGCCCCGGTCTTCAAGTTGTTGAATACTCTATGTAGTGGTTTGATGGCGAAAGAAGTCTACATCAAAGGATGTATCACATGCAACTGGTTTGGTGGCCCAAGCATCGGTTGGCACATCCCTAAATGCAATGTTGGCATTGCGAGGCCGTTTAGGTGCTCGGCAGGATGATGAAGACATATATGCATAACATAATTCAACCAACACAACCAAAAATGTAGAACCATTATATTAACACTCATAAAAAATAGCATGTGTGCATACATCACTCAAAACTGCATCATCCTCACACCACCGAATTGATTGGTATTTATTTATTTACAAACTCACAGTGGAACTACAAATATGAAATAAATAAGAAAATTAAATTAAATTAAACAATCTACATTAGTAGAAGAGAAGAAAATAAAATAAACTAAAGTAAAAATTCAGAAAATAAAATAAAATAAAATAAAAACTAAACTACTTAACAATTAAAAAAAATAAAATAAAAATAAAAATCACTAACTAAACAAGCAAAATAAAAACAATCCACTAACTAATTAAACTAACCAGAATCACTAACGAAACAATTTAAACTAAGTAAATATAGGAAATAAAATAAACTAAATTATTATTAGTATTAGCCCCTTTATTTCTGAGTTTTTTTTTTTTTTTTGACCGCACATGCGGCGATCGTCTTCTTGCCTAGAATTTTTTTTTTTTTTTTTTTTTTAAGATGAAAATTGGATCTATGGTACACTAACCCTATTATCTAACTACAATGCAAGATTGACAGAATAAATGAAAAGTTTGAAATAAAAAGGGAAGATTTACCTTGAAGTAGTGAAGAAAGAGGAAGGAAAAAAAAAAGAAAAAAAATGATTCGCCTGAAAAAATGGTGGTCACCGGAAATTCGACGGATGGAGAGGAAATAGGGCACCGGCGGTGAGATGGTGGTGAGGAAGAATGAGGATGAAGGTTGGTGATGGTGGGGTTGGTAGAGTTTGTGGGTGTGTGTGGAGTTTAGAGAGAGAGAGAAGCAGAAGAAGAAGGATGAAGATTATAGGAATATAGAGAGAGTTGGGAAAGTGAAGGTCAGCAAAGTGGGTTAGGGTTCTGTTAATTTATTATTATTATTATTATTATTATTATTATTATTATTATTATTATTATTATTTATTTATTTACAAAATAAAGAAGAATATATAAATATATTAATACACGAATTTTTTTTAATTTTTTTTAATTTTAATTTTTTTATTTTAATGAAATATAAAATAAATAAATAAACAAACTGTATTTTTTTTAAAATTATTATATTTTGTTTTTGTTTTTTTTTTATATATATTTTTGGGAAGACCCAGAATTGTTTAGAAGAAGAAATAAAAATAAAATGAAAACAGATTAAAATAAATCTGCAGTTTTTTTTTTTTTTTTGGACCGCTCTAGTGGCTGGCTTGGGCCGCTCCTGCGGCGTGAAAGCAGTATGCCTTTTGGGTTGAACCGCTTGTGCGCCCAGCCCAACCGCTTGTGCAGGCCTTTTTTTTTTTTTTAGCTGATTTTGGGCCGCTCCTGCGACGATGGCGGGCCGCTCTTGCGACGTGAAACAGTACCCTTTTGGGGTTTGGCCGCTCCTGCGCCCAGCCTAACCGCTCGGGCGGTCTAGTTTTTTTTTTTGACCAAGAACAACATTTTTATATATATTCACACTTTTTTGTGAGGCTCGAAGGACTTACGAGAAATATGTTTATCATGAAATACCTTAGTTCTAGCCTTGTAAATTTTAGAACTCTCATATGCATCATTGCGGAGCTCCTCTAACTCATTGAGTTGGAGTTTTCAATGGATACCGGCTTTGGCCATATCAAAATTGAATTTCCTAATGGCCCACAAAGCCCGGTGTTCTAACTCAACAGGGAGATGACACGGTTTTCCAAACACAATCCTATATGGAGACATCCCGATGGGTGTCTTATATGCAGTACGATAGGCCCAAAGAGCATCAACCAACCTAGTGGACCAATCTTTCCTATCGGGCCTCACAGTTTTCTCGAGGATGTGTTTAACCTCCCTATTAGAAACCTCTACCTGACCACTAGTCTGGGGATGGTAGGGAGTGCCAACTTTGTGAGTGATCATATATTTGCGCACCAACACCTCGAAGAATCAGTTGCAAAAATGTTTGCCACCGTCACTAATTATGGCACATGGGAACCCAAAATGACAAAAAATGGTCTCATGAAGGAATTTAACCACAACCTTATGATCATTCGTTCTGGTTACCACTGCCTCCACCCACTTGGAAACATAGTCCACAGCCACCAAAATGTATTCAAAGCCAAAAGATGGTGGAAAATGACCCATAAAGTCAATGCCCCAAACATAAAAAATCTCAACAATTAAAATAGGAGTTATTGGCATCATATCACATTGTGACATAGCACCCATGCATTGACAACGCTCGCAAGCTCTACAAAAGTTATGGGCATCTTTGAAGATAGAGGGCCAGTAGAACCCACATTGTAAAACCTTGGCGACCGTTTTCTGCCCACTGAAATGGCCACCACATGCATGAGAGTGACAAAAGGTAAGAATGCTATGGGTTTCACTCTCAGGCACACAACGTCGAATCACTTGATTCGGACAATACTTAAACAATTCTGGGTCTTCCCAGAAATAATGCTTGGCTTGTGAAAAAAATCGGTCTTTGTCTTGCTTAGACTAAGTTTTCAAAATTTGACCAACTGCCAAGTAATTTACTATGTGAGCAAACCACGAGAGGGTCGTGTGCGAAACCACAAGAAGTTGCTCGTCCGGAAACGAGTTGTGCAAGACTAAGGGATCACTCGTGTGCTCAATAAAGATGTGGGATAGATGATCCGCAACTACATTCTCGGATCCCTTCTTGTCTCGGATTTCTAGGTCAAACTCTTGAAGGAGTAAAATCCACCTAATCAATCTAGGTTTGGTTTCTTTCTTTGATAGTAAGTACCGCAAAGCGGCATGGTCAGTGAACACAATGACTTTAGACCCAAGGAGGTAAGACCGAAATTTATCTAGGGCAAAGACCACAGCTAGTAACTCTTTCTCGGTGGTAGTGTAATTCAATTAAGCATCAGAAAGAGTATAACTAGCATAGGATATGACATGGGGTATTTTATTCACCCTTTGGCTCAAGACGGCGCCGAGGGCATAATCAGATGCATCGCATATGATTTCGAAATAAAGGGACCACTCAGGAGATTGCATGATAGGGGCAGTGGAAATGGCCGCTCGCAATGTTTCAAAGGCTTTAAGGCAAGCCTCATCAAAGACAAAAGGTGTGTCCTTAGCAAGTAAACTATACAAAGGACGGGATATTTTACTAAAATCTTTGATGAACCGACGGTAAAAACCTGCGTGCCTTGGGAAAAACCTAACTTGACGCACAGAGTTGGGTGGAGGAAGACTTGCAATGAGGTCAACCTTAGCTTTGTCAACCTCTATACCTCGAGGGGACACAATATGTCCCAACACTATCCCCTCGCGAAGCATAAAATGACTATTCTCCCAACTCAAAATCAGATTTGTCTCCATACAACGAATAAGGACTTTAGTTAAGTTTTGGAGACATTCCTCAAAAGACGGCCCAAATACGGAGAAGTCATCCATAAAGACCTCTAAAAAATTCTTTACCATGTCAGAAAAAATAGCTATCATACACCGTTGAAAAGTCACCGATGCATTACATAGCCCAAATGGCTTGTGCCTAAAAGCAAAAGTGCCAAAAGGGCAAGTGAATGTGGTTTTTTCTTAGTCAGCAGGGTACACCGGGACTTGATTATACCCCGAGTAGCCATCAAGAAAACAATAGAACCCCTGACCCGCTAACCTCTCAAGAATTTGATCAATAAATGGCAGAGGAAATGGTCCTTCCTAGTCATAGAATTCAATCTCCTATAGTCAATGCACACTCGCCACCCAGCAGTGGTTCGTGTGGGGACCAACTCTCCTAGCTCATTCTCAACAACAAATGATGCCCGATTTCTTAGGCACCACTTGTGTGGGACTCACTCACTTGCTATCCGAGATGGGGTATATAATACCCGCATCTAACAGTTTCAACACTTCCTTTTTCACCACCTCTTTCATATTCGGATTAAGCCTCCGTTGCATTTCACAAGAAGGTTTGGTGTCCTCCTCAAGATGTATATAATGCATGCACATAGAGGGATTTATCCCTCTCAAATCAGTCACTAACCACCCTATAGCACTCCGATGTGCCACAAGAACACTTATTAATTGACTCTCCTGCTCAGCAGTCAAGTCAGATGCAATGATGACTGGTAAAGTGTCCTAGGGCCCTAAAAATGCATACTTGAGTATGGCCAGGAGTGGCTTCAACTCAAGTGTAGGTGGTGTGACTAAAGATGGTATGGCGGGTTCTCTCGACAAAGGAGGAAGTGACTCAAATCGGGTTTTCCACGGAGGAAAATCCGGAGTAGAGGAAGCATTAAGTAAAGCCTTTACCTCCTCAACCGACCCATCAATATCTATGGTCTCAAACCCAAAATAAGCTAGACAAGCCTTTAGAGGGTCCTCTACAAGTATGGAAGGTAAAGCTTCCTCCACACTCTCATCCACAACATCCACAAATAAGCACTCCTCTCTCTCATGGGGTTGTTGGGATGCTTGGAAAACATTAAGTTTCACTTACATGTTACCAAATGAAACTTCCATAACCCCGATCCGACAATTAATGCATGCATTGGCCGTAGCCAAGAAAGGTCAACCTAAGATCACCGGGATTTGTTTCCTAAAACTGGCTACCGGTTTCATATCTAAAACCAAAAAGTCAACAGGAAAGTAAAACCTATCGACCTACACTAGCACATCCTCAATCATGCCACGTGGCACTTTGAGGGACCTGTCAGCCAACTGAAGAGTCAGTAGTGGGCTTCAACTTGCCAAGCCCAAATTCCTCATACACAGAGTACGGCAACAAATTAACATTAGCCCTTAAATCTAATAAGGCCCTATCAATGAAATGGTCCCCTATAATGCATGCAATGGTTGGGGCACCCGGGTCCTTAAGCTTAGGAGGTATGTCATTCAACAAGATGGAGCTTACTTGCTCCGTGAGTAGGACCTTTTGGGACACATGTGTCCTAGATTTACGCTTTTGCGTACAAAGGTCCTTTAGAAATTTGGCATAGGAGGGTACTTGCTTAATCGCCCCCAACAGGGGGAGGATGATTTTTACCTGTTTAAAGTCCTCCATCATTGCTTCCATAGATGCCGCCTTCTTATTAAAAGGGGACGTGGTATCAAGGCATTGGGGAAAGGGTGCCTTAGGCACATATAGTGCCTTGGGCTCAAGTGAAGTGCTAGGGACTAAGTCATCCCTCTTAAGTGTTTCCCCCTCACCCTTGCTCTCATTGGGTGTACCACCGTGGTCACCCTTCTTAATTCTAGTTGCATCAGAAGTAACTGACTGAGGCTCTAGCTCCCTTCCACTTCTCAAACTAATCACTGCTTGCACCTGCTCATGGTGCTTTCCATTCCCACCCGAACTCTCTGCTCCATATTGTCCCTTAGGATTGGCCACAGTTTAACATGGTAATTTTCCCTCCTCTCTCCGATCCATGTTGTTAGCTATTTGACCCAATTGGGCCTCTAGCTTGGCAATAGCGTGAGTGTGGGAGTGAACTACCGGTGCTAACCCCATAAGTTCTAAGAGAACTTCCAACACCTGAGTCTCAAAGGCAGAGTTGCCCTGAGGAACATGCAGGAGTTGTGGTTGCCGGTACGGTTGTGGGGGTCTATAAGGTTGCGGTGGTCGGTAGGATGATTGGTTGGCAAAATTATTAAAATTCTACCTTGGTGGTGGAGGATTGTAAGAAGTGCCTTGTGAATGGGGTCTCCATGAAAAATTAGGGTGATTTCTCCATCCTGGAGTGTATGTGTTGGAGTATGGATTATTACCCAGGTTGGAGAATCCTTGAGCCGCATTCACATGCTTTTGGACTAACTCCGAAAATTGTGATGCTGAAGGGCATTCACTCAAGTCATGAGCAGGGCTCGCACAAATAACATATGCCTCTTGAAATTGAGGCTGATCTCGCTGGATAGGGGTAATTCCCGCAGCTAATAATTGGTCCATTTTGCGGGACAGTGCCTCTACTTGTTGGGCTAACTCTAGGTTTTACCCGACCTAAAAAATGTCCCATCTTTTCGGGGCTCCAACTACTAGTTGCCGGACTTGCCGGGCTACGGAGGCATGGCGAAGGGAATTATCACTTAGGTTCTCAAACAATTGCCATGCCTCGGCATCATTTTTGGACATGAATGTCCCACCACAGAATGAATCCACCATTTGACGGTGCGGCTTAGTTAAGCCATAATAAAATGTTTGAACAAGTTGCCAATCAGGCACTTGGTGGTGGAGACACTGTTGGAGAAGGTCTCGAAGTCTTTCCTACGTCTCATGGAATTGTTCGCCATCCATTTGAGCAAAGTTTATGATGACTCGCCTAAGTTGGTTGGTTTTACCTATGGAAAAGTACTTCTCCAAGAACCGTTACTGTAATTGGTCCCAAGTTGTGATTGAATTAGCAGGTAAGGAATTCAGCCAGTGTTTGGCTTTATCCTTTAATGAGAATGGAAACAATCGCAACATTAAGGTCTCATTTGAGAAATTCTGGACTCTCACTGTCGAGCAAATTTTTAGAAATTCATTTAAATGTTTTTAAGGATCATCATAAGTTAGTCCATGGAATGATGGAAGCATTTGTATGGTGCTGGACTTAATCTCATAATGAGCAGCAGTGGTGTTGAGTAATTGGATACATGATGGTGATGTATATGCAGTGGGTGTGAAAAAATCCTTAAGGGTCCGGTCAGGCACATTCGGGACATCTGGATCTGCCATCTCTAATGGCTCAATGTATGAATATGAATACTCAAGCCTAGGAACACGGGCAGAGGCTTTAAGTCTCCTAAGAGTCCTTTCTAGTTCAAGGTCCAAACTCCACAATTCAGGGCGACAAGAACGGCGCCCGTGCATACACTACCCACTCACACACAAAAAGTTCCGACTCTGTGCACTAAGTTATGAAAGCAAAAGACCAAAGGGAGAGATACTCATAGTGGTTTAACGAAAACGCTTTACTCGTCTTGTGGGTGCTTGACGTGTAGACGTTGTCTCCAACCTCTAATTGAGCTTCGTCTTTCTTTTTTTTCTTCTTCTTTTTTTTTAGCAATTTGGTGCTTTGTTTGCGAGTATTTGCTTCTGTTTACGCACTTTAGTGCTGCGATTTTTTTATTTTATTTTTAAAGCTCGGTTGCGCTCCGCTTGCACTTCGGTGATAGCTCCAATTTCAAACGCTCTACACACTTAGCAACATGAAAGTATAAAATCCTAAACTAAAAATTAAAATAAGAATATAACTTTTAAATTAATTAATTTCGCCAAAAGTCTCCGGCAATGGCGCCAAAATTTGATGACTCGTTAAACACACAAAAAATAAATCACTAAACTATACTAAATTATTTTAGAATAATGGCAAGTCCAGGTATCGATCCACAGGGACAAATGTGAAATTAGATTAATTCAATCGCAAAATTCCTAAATTAATTTTGATTAAAAAAATAAGATTGATTTTATAACTAAACAATGATTAAATAAAATTGAAGAATTATATTGACAATTAGAATTAGGGTTGGAGATATTAATTTTCGGGAAAAATCCTAGGACAGAGAATTCACCACTAACCACATGAATGAGACTTAACATCAGCCATCAATCACAATCCGGTTTGAACTACCCAATATTTCACAACTACAAGTTTGAAATATTAATCAAGAGAGTTGTCGCATTTAGCGTACAAGCATGAATCATCTCGAGTAGTACGAGTCGTTTGCTTTAAACTATGTTAGCAAAACGACCCGCCTCTCATAGTATAACTCGTCTCGTACTTTGAATACAAACGCAAAGAATACTCATGTATGGAAAGCATTAAACAATCATAGAGAGTAAAATGCTTAAAGAGATGAAAGAAACAATTATTAAAAACTTCTAAATCATCCATACATTCATTCAAACCAATTTACAATTAAAGCTCATGAAAAATTTCATTACATGGCTAGAGTTTCATCAAAACCCTAGAAAAGATGACTAGCCACTCATGGAGGAGTGGAAAGAGGAAGAAGATGAAGAAACCCCCATGGAAGTGTCCTTCAAGCTTTGGTAGAATATCCCCTCTTTGGAACCCTAGCCTCCATTTTCTCTGAATTAATTTTCGAACCCTCATTTTGACTATTTTTCTGTCTTTTATTCGAAGCAAAACAAACCAAAAATTCCGTGCATGCGTCCCTAGGTGGGCTGCACGAGCGGTGGTGGGCCGCACGTGCGATTAAGCTTGGCCGCATGTGCGGTGGTCTGGCTGGCTGGCTCGGATTCTTCACTTCTTGCTCGGAGGATCTGCTTTCGCGCCCTTTTTGATTGAATTTTCATATTTCCTGCCAAATCTGTACAAGTGTACGAAACACATTATCTCCACCAAATAAATAAAATTAAAAGACTAAAAATATAACTTAAGTGGCCTCAATATGGTATCTTTCAGCCTACATCAAAGATCATTATCAAACTCATTAGAAGTTTCTCCTAATTATTTTATAACACAAAATCATAAAAACATACCCTTATCAAATTCAATTTTTAATTAGCTATTTTAGTTTAACATCAAATCACTAAACATGTAATTAGAAAAAAGGCTCAATAAATGAAATAAAAAATAAAAAAATTTGTTGGAGAATATATTTAAAAAGATAATTAATTCAAAATAAAAAATAAACTTTTAATTAAAAATTTAACTATTTTGTTATTTTGTGAAATCTAATAATATGTAAGTAATATGATTAGTTGATAATTAGAAAAAATATGAAAGAGAATGTTATTTTTAATAGCTTAATTGATTGTCGTGTCATTAAACTTAGAAATTAGATATAATTTTTGATATTAAATAACAATGCCTAAAAAAAAAAAAAAAGGCTTTGAATTCATAGCTTTCAACCTCATTACCTGACTCCACAACTTTGAATACATCACAGAAAACATTCAGTGCGTTTGGTTTGAATTTTTTGGATTAAATTTTTTAAAAATTGAATTTTTTAATTTTCGTGTTTTTTTATTTTTAGTAAATATTTTTAAAATTTTAACATTTTTTTTACTTTTTTAAATGCACCTTACTTAGATGTATCTAAAAAATAAAAAAATAGTGAAAAAATATTTTAAAAAATTAAGAAATACATAAAAATATAAAAAAATGTATTGAATTCTTGTATTTTTTTTTGTAGTCTTGGTATTTAGTGAATTTTTAAAAGATTTTTTTTATAATTTTTTTACTTTTTAGGTATATTTATGTTAGGTGTGTCTAAAAAGTAAAAAATTTGTATAAAATATTAAAAAAATTCAGTAAAAACAAAAAAACACAGAAAATAAGAAAATAGAATTTTTTTAAAACTGTTTTTAGAAAATAGGAACCAAGCAATGATTACTTTTTGATTATTTGCTTATTTTTCCATTTTAATAAGTTTAGAAATATTGAATTAATCAAAATATCAACCATAAAAAAGACAAACTATATATATATATATATATATCCGACATTAAAGTCACCATAAAAATAATAATTTCACTCAAATTGCTCTGTTTATATATTTTTATGATTGTTATCCGTATATATATATATATTGGGGTGAATTATACTAATGGGCCTTATAGTTTGAGACTTGTGTTACTTTGGTCCCTAACTTTTCAGTTGTGACAAATTTAATCCTGAATTTTGAATATTGTTCCAAATAAGGACAATTGAAGATCTCATTACTTATTTTCAAGGGCAAAATTGTCAATTTAATAAAATATAAACTAATTTTATAAAAATAAATGTCAAAAAAATATTTTTGAATTTTTAAAAATTATTTCTATCCACTAAAGATAAAATTATGTAAACTTGATAAATCTTTTAGACATTTATTTATTTATTTTACTAAATTAATTTTTATTATGTGTTTGGATAATGATCATATAATGGGTAGTTGTTTTTATTTTCATTAAATTAATTTCTATTTTTTCAAAAGTCAAATATGGCAACAACTTTGATGTAATTATTAAACTAGTCTATTAAATCAAAAAATTCAAAACTAAAAACATTTTATATATTAAATATATTGATTACGCATTAAAATTCTAACAACTGCCCATTACATTATTCTTATCCAAACACATAATAAAAAATAAATTTGGTAAAATAAATAAATAAATAGATGTCTAAAAGATTTATCAATTTTATATAATTTTATCTTTGGTAGATATAAATAATTTTTAAAAGGTAAAAAATATTTTTTTGACATTTATTTTTTATCAAATTAGTTTATATTTATCAAATTGACAATTTTACTCTTAAAATTAAGCAATGGTATTTTCAATTGTCCTTATTTAGAACAAAGTTCAAAATTTAGGGTCAAATGTGTCACAATTAAAAAGTCAGAGACCAAAATAACATAAATCCCAAATTATAGGGCCCGTTAATATAATTCGCCCAATATATTATCAGCAAAGAAATTTTTTAATCTATACTATATATATAACCAAATGTAGTTGTTTTGTCAAAAGCCTCCAAATATTTATTCATAAATTCTTATAATTTTAAAACACTCTCTTTCCTACGTGGCAATTTTCTTTGATTGCCTTTCATGTTTTCTATTTTTCTTCATTTTTTATTTGTTTGATTAATTAAAATTAAAATTAATTTCATTACTTATGGATAAAGATTTGAATTTCAAAATTCCTCCATATAGATAAACATATAAAACTAAAATTTGATTTTATAATCTACAGATAAAGATAAAAAATAAACAATTAATTTAAAAAAATTAATTTCATAACTTATAAATAATTTAAAATTTCTTCCCATACATAAACAAATAAAAGTTGATAAATAACTTATAAAAATTAATTTCATGGCCTACAAATAAAGATAAAGATTAAATAATTGATTTTTTTTTTAAAAAAAACAAAATTACTCTCTTCCCCCCCTCATTTCGTACTTTAATTAATTTCATTATAGATAAACATATAAAATTCATAAATAATTTATGAAAATTTATTTCATGACCTATAGATAAAGATAAAATTTTTTAAATTTATTTAAAAATAATAATTTCGTGACATAGATAAATAAACATATAAAAATTGATAAATAATTTATAAAGATTAATTTCGTGGCCTACAGATAAAGATAAAAATTAAATAATTGATTTTCAAAAAATTAAAATAATAAAATTTAGATAATGATATGATTTGTTAATCTATATATCTATCAAAAACATATATATCTAAGTCTTTATTTTGATTTACTCATTTTTTTTTCTCCTATCACATATTATCTTTTTTTATTTTAAATTTTTTATCTTATGAAATGCTCTTATCTATAACTTCTTATCTCCTATTAAATTCTTAACCTTCTCTTGATAATTTTTATTATTCGTTATTATCTTCCAAATGATAAAGATTATTAAAAAAAAAATTATCGCTATGAAGGAGAATAGTATTATTAATGAAATAATAAAGGCTACATGGGAGAAGGTTGCACAAAAATCTCACAAAATTAATTTTCTTTCCTAAATTTTTATAATTTTAAAACACTCTCTTTCCTACGTGGCAACTTTCTTTGATTGCCTTTCATGTTTTCTATTTTTCTTCATTTTTTATTTGTTTGATTAATTAAAATTAAAATTAATTTCATTACTTATGGATAAAGATTTGAATTTCAAAATTCCTCCATATAGATAAACATATAAAAACTAAAATTTGATTTTATAATCTACAGATAAAGATAAAAAATAAACAATTAATTTTAAAAAATTAATTTCATAACTTATAAATAATTTAAAATTTCTTCCCATACATAAACAAATAAAAGTTGATAAATAACTTATAAAAATTAATTTCATGGCCTACAAATAAAGATAAAGATTAAATAATTGATTTTTTTTTAAAAAAACAAAATTACTCTCTTTCCCCCCCTCATTTCGTACTTTAATTAATTTCATTATAGAAAAACATATAAAATTCATAAATAATTTATGAAAATTTATTTCATGACCTATAAATAAAGATAAAAATTTTTAAAATTATTTAAAAATAATAATTTCATGACATAGATAAATAAACATATAAAAATTGATAAATAATTTATAAAGATTAATTTCGTGGCCTACAGATAAAGATAAAGATTAAATAATTGATTTTCAAAAAATTAAAATAATAAAATTTAGATAATGATATGATTTGTTAATCTATATATCTATCAAAAACATATATATCTAAATCTTTATTTTGATTTACTCATTTTTTTTTCTCCTATCACATATTATCTTTTTTTATTTTAAATTTTTTATCTTATGAAATGCTATTATCTATAACTTATTATCTCCTATTAAATTCTTAACCTCCTCTTGATAATTTTTATTATTCGTTATTATCTACCAAATGATAAAGATTATTAAAAAAAAAAATTATCGCTCTGAAGGAGAATAGTATTAATAATGAAATAATAAAGGCTACATGGGAGAAGGTAGCACAAAAATCTCACAAAATTAATTTTTTTCACTATATTTATAAAAGGTAATAATTTGAGATTCTTTCTATTAGTTATTAAAAATAATTTGCATTAGATCATTGTTATGTTTTTTTTAAATTTTTTTTTATAAGGTTGTCATTCGTTATAGTATTTCTTCAATCCCATCTCTAAATTCTCTCTTTGAAATTTTTATTTTTTCAATAATTAAGTTTAGAATCAATTTCTTATCAAATTTGTTTTCTTGATCCTTATTTTATTGAAGGATCGAGACGAATAAAACTTTCATATAATATATGAAATTAATGAATATAATACAAAGATGAAAGGGAAGTACTACATATTTGTCAATATCTCTATGTTATTATTAGTTGATTTGCTAGATTATACTATCAATTTAGAGCCCATATGATTCAATTCAATGTTCATGACTCTATTTGTATTTGATCATTTTTTCGTTGAGGAACCGATATAATTTTTTTTTTTGGGTATATAATGATTAAAGCTATCATTTGTTATATTTTTTCAAATACAATTCAAATAATTTTTTATCATTTTTTTTATAAATAAAATGGATTAAAACTATTCTCTTATATAATTTTTATAATACTATGACATTCTTATCTTGATTAATTTTTTTAAAATGACGTAGGAACTATGCAAGTATTATTCAAACTATGGCGAATGATTTATACTTTGATATGATATGAGTGTGTCATTGATAGAGGAAATCAAAGATAGAGAGTTGCTAATATAATCAATTAATGATTTGTTTGAGAAGTTCTTTTTATAAGCAAGACAACAAACTTAGATTAAATTTTTTTAAAAACTACTTATAAATTATAATTAAAAGTTGATATTTATTCATAATTTGATCCCACAATGATAATATACACCACTGATTTAAAAGTCCATGTAAATTTATATATATAGTATAGATATTATCAAGTGATTGTGATACTATTATTCTCAACAATTTTTATAATTAATAATTTCTTATGCATATCAAATTTTATTGTAAAATTTTGTGGGTTAATTATTGTTAACATCTACCTAGATGGCTTAATATTATGGCTTGTCGCTATTAAGATATAATTTAAGATTAAGATGATTTATTTATCACACAAAATATATATAGTCTATTTTTCCGTGCATCGCACGAGTTACTGCTAGTAATACTAGAAAAGATATCGTAGTATGAAGTCTAGTCAAAATTGCAACATAGCTTGAGCGGAACATCCCAACTATATGTTAGCCAGCTTTTCTGTTTAAAAAATAGTAGTACATTAAATTTTTTTTAGATGGTTGTATATCACTAGAATATTTCATCACTGAAACTCTTCATTGCCTATGAAGTTTTCACTAATTTTTAAATATAATAAGGTCAAGTTTGGGAAGACTAAAAAAGTGTACTTTTTGTCTTTTTGGACTAAACAATTGAGGTTGAAAATATGGATGTTTGGGTTAACTTTTTGACTTTTTATTGAAAAATGTGTAATAAAAAATTATAAAAATTGATTTGTAGGGAAAAATTTGAATTGGGAGTTGTGCAGCCGTAATTGTTGACTTTTGGTGAATAGTGTTAACTTTTTAACTTTTTGAGTAACTTTTTGGCTTTTTAGCTTTTTTTAAAGTCCCCAAACTTGGCCTAAGTCTTACACATACATAATTTTTATTTTGTTATATACATGAGAGGCGAAATAAATTCAATAAGAAATAACATTTCTCATTTTCTTTTGTTTGACTTAGGCTTGTTTGGGAAGTGAGTTGGCTTTTTATTTTTTTTGGCTATTTTAACCTAGGCTAAAAAGCTTAGTTTGGGAAGGATTTTTTAGCTTTTTGACTTTTTTGACTTTTTTGTTGTGAGAGAAGAGTGTAATGATTATGGGTTGGATGTGATGTTTTATTTTTTGTGACTAAAATAACTTATTTTGTCTTTTGTGGCTAAAATAGCCAAAAAAACCCAAGTCCATTTTCCCAAACGGAGCCTTAAGAATTTTAGATTATTTTGTTGATTTATTAAAAACAAATATGATATAGGATTTCGAAAGGTTAGTTTGTTCATGCTCTCGAAAAGCACTCTACCCTAGTACCCTTTATTTAGTAGGAAAAATTATAATAAAGCCAACTTCTTTGTTAATTTCTTTTATTATTTCTCTTGAATCTGAATATTTTTTTCTCCTTCCAAGGACAGATTTGATATTTATACAAAAATTTATATATAAGTACAAAATGTTATGTGTGTGTGTTTTTTTTTAATTGAAAAAAAAGGATGGTAATAATGTCACTCTTTATGATATTTTAATTTTGAATAAATTACACTTACCCTCTTAAAATTTTTGTTTAATACAGATTTTTCTCTTATATTTGAAAAATTATACTTATTTTCCTATTAGATTAAAATGACATATTTATCCCTTAACCTTTATATATATAAAATAATAAAATAATGTAGATATTTTGTTCATGTCATTTCAAAAGAAATAACAATCATCTTCTTTAATTTAACTCACACAAAAAATTGAGTTTTTTTAAGTAAATTTTTAAAATATTTTACGCAATTTTTATTTTTTTATTTTTTAAATACACCTAATCTAGATATATTTAAGAAGTATAATATTTTTTAATTTTTTTAATTCACTGAATATAAAAAAATACAAAAATATAAAAATTCAATACATTATCTTATTTTGTTATATTCAATAGACTTTTTAAATTTTTTGTGTATAAATTTTATACTTTTTAAATATATCTAGATTAAATTGATCTAATCTAGATATAATGGGCGAAATAAAAATAAAAAAATTATATTTATATATAAAACTTTATATGAAAAATATCATAAAATATTGTGATAGTGATATTGTTATAAATATAAATCATGTTAATGTGTGTTTTGTTTTAAAATGAAATATTACCATTAAATTATATCATTGTTTTTGAAAATTCTATATAAAATTTATATTTGTATATCATCGCTCAATAGAAATATATTAAAGTAAAATTTAATGATAAAAAATTATAGAATGTAATTATGATAATAGAAAAAAGAAAAAGTAAAAAAAAAAAGATAAAATGCTCATTTCAAAAATTTTAAGATAAAATATCAGTAGTTCAAAAAATAATTTATAATAAAATTATAAATCTCAAAAAGATGATTATAATTTTTTAAATGTGAAAAGAAAATCCGTATTAAACAATTAGTATAATTTATTCTTAATTTTTTTTTTCTTCAATGTTTTAAAAAGATAGTTAAAAGTTACTTTTTAATTTTTTTAATTTTTTTTATGAGAGGAAGGAATAAGTTAAAAAACTCTCAAAATAGGCGTAATTGACACTGACAAAAAAAAAACAAAATAAAAAAATAATTATGGAGTGCCACTGCACCAAATAAAACAAACAAGTTTCGACAGAGACGAGAGAGAGGGTCCCTTTGCGAAAATGGCGATGGAAAAGGAGAGAGAACAACTGGTTTACTTGGCCAGGCTCGCAGAGCAAGCCGAGAGATACGATGGTATTGCCTTCTCTCACTAACCTCTTCTCTCTCTCTATATATATATATCTGTATCTATATGTGCATTTAGCGATGATCAAGTGTGCTGTTTTGTGTTTTTGTTTCTAAAATCCCTTTTCTATGTTAATTTTTGTCTTTACTGTTTCTCTATTAGAGTCTTTGTTAGAGCATTTCAGGCTTTTATTTTTATTTTTTTATGATTAGCGTAGTAATTCAATTTTCTACACCCCACAGGTTGATCTTTTTCACTCTATTACTAACCCCATAAGGCTATGTTGTTTGGACTGACTGGATTAGATGGGATTAACATTTTAGTTCTGGGCAATCAAATTGTCTATCCTATCCCATGTTTTGATTGACCCAGAATTTTGATGACTAAAGATTCTCAAAATCTTATCAATTTTGTAATTTAGTCAATTAGTCTAAACCTCTCCTTAATTCCTCATTTTGCATCACAACCCCCCTCTTGAGAATTAATAATCCCTTCGAGATACTATGTGCGGGTGGAGTATTAGTCTAGATCCCAATTTGTTTTAGCCAAATGTGGGATTATGTATTTTGTTGGATTCTTAGTCCAATCTCAATCTCATGTTTCCCAAACAAACATGGCCTAGGTTGCAAAGAGTAGAAGTGGAGGAGGAATTATCTTGTCCTCTAGAAATTCCAACTAGGTTGCGTGCCCTTCTAATTCAATTGGTTGTTTTATGTAATACATAGGAGAAAAAATAGAAAATAGTGGGTATGTAACTAATAGAATTGTAAGGGTATACCACGTAGTATATAGGGTGGACCTTATGTTACCAGAAATCACTAATACCCTAGCGAATTACGTATTGGTATGCACGTTCCGAAACATGATACCCTTCCATTGCAAAATGATAAATTTAGTGATTCAAAGCGATCCCAAAAGTTTTTTTTTTTCAATATATGTCCTTAAATGTTACCTTAGGAAGAAAAAAAAAATCAAATATAATGAACTAGAATCTAAGGTAAGTTAAGTTTTGACAAGACAAAAATATCAAAAAAATAAGTCATAATGCTCATAGAAAATATTACATTTTATTGGATGTCTAATAGTTTAAAAAAAATTACTCTAGAAGTATCTTAAATTTTTAAGTATAATATATACAAGTCCACTTCTATCGTACCACATTGTAGAACATGTGACATACCATGTTCTTGTTCCCATTCCACGTACCGGAACGATCCATATTCCTGGTAACATAGGGCCGGCCTATGTGATAACGTTTCGAAGTGGAGGCTTTTGTCTTATTTTTATTTATTTTTCCTCTTTGCTTGTCTAAGTGTCAACTTTTGGTTTCACCAGTCTCAATAACTAATATGAATGTTCATTTTTTTCTTCTTCTTCTTTTTTTTTTGGTTGTTTCCCTTCTGGATTAGCTCACTTCCAAATTCTTGATGGTTTGGCTTATTCAAACTGATTTTGATTATTGGATGTGTGATTATGATGAAAGTGATTAAATTTAGGCCTTGTTTGGCATGAACTAAAAAATACAAAAAGTCAAGAAGTCACTATCCTATTTAAGTCACATCACCTCTCTACCACATCACTTCAAACACAACCCATATTTCATAAAAAGTCAAAAAATGGTTTGGTTAATACATGACAAAAAATAGTTTTTATTTTTTTAAAATTTTTTATTTTTTTGTTTTTATAGTTCGAAGCAAATTGGTTTCCTTTATTATTATTATTATTATTATTATATTTTATTTTTATTTTTTATTTTTTACTCCGATGTTTGTTTTCCTGTAAAAGTTAATCAGCTTAATTCCCAATTATCGTTCAATAGATTTTTTCTGCAGTGATTATGAGACAATCACTTTTATTCAGACAGCCAAACTTCAACATTTTCACAGCAAAACTGATTTGAATAATTTATTATCAAAAGTGATTAAATTATCAAAATAATCCAAATAAAAGACAGCATTATCATAGCAATATAATGCTCAAGTTGGTACTTTGTATTGGAGAGAAAAATTACCATGATCAGCATAGTAATCTATCAGTGGTTATTTTCAACCATCAAAATAACTGAACAATTGTCGATAAAACAGTTGTAGATGGATGGATGGACAAAATATTCCAAACAAAAATAGCATTATCATCTTTTTGACGCTATTTTATTTAGAAATTGGAAAATTTATATAAAAAATAAAAAATAAAAAAGGGGTGAAGTGATAAAAAAAAGAGCCTTGTTCGATTTTTTAATGCTCAAGTTGGTAGTTTGCATTGTAGAGGAATTACTATAATCAACAACCTAATCTATCAGTGGTTCTTTTCAACCATCAAAATAAATAACAATTGTTGATAAAAGGTTTTTTTAGATGGATGGATTCCATTTACAACCCTTCTGTACATCATTGTCTGAAGATCATTAACGTAAATCCAGAAATGAGTGAATTCATCCTATGTCACGTGCAGAGGTTGAATTGGAAGATTTTATATGTTATGATTTGTGGACAGCGAATACAAAGACGCATTGTACAATAATGGCTATCCATGTTGGTGTATTTTGGAATTTATTACTGTGCTATGAATGTGTGTAATGTGTATAAAGAGAGCACATTTCTGTCCTTTCTATTTTACATGAATATGTGGTTGAATGATAGATATTTAACAATTGAAGATAATTATAGTTTTAAATAGCTGTTAGCTGTCCCAAATGAAATAATCTTGAAATTAAGAGGCACAATTTGTCAATTCCTCAATTAACTAAATGTGGCTATTCTATTAGTGTTCAACTTTTTGCGGCACACTGGTATACTTGGGTGCTGAATTGACATTTGAGATACTAATATTTTGCAGGGAGTAGTGCCCTACAAATTAGGTTGTTTTATTAAAATGATGTGATTCCAGCTTTTAGTTTCATTCTGTCACAATTTTTCTTTAAAATGTCTACGCTGTTGCGTTGTCTTATTGCCCTCATCATCGGGAAAGTTAGATGCATCAGTTTAAGATGCCTTTTTAAGCATTCATTGAGCTTTAAACCTTTTGGTTTTATATAAATTTTTTGGTTTGCACTATCTAATGTCAAATTTCTTGTTTTTCTTTTTCTTTTTAATTTTTTATCACTACAGAGATGGTTGAAGCAATGAAGAAAGTTGCTAAATTGGATGTTGAACTGACTGTGGAGGAGAGGAATCTGGTTTCGGTTGGGTATAAGAATGTCATTGGAGCGAGAAGGGCATCATGGCGAATATTGTCTTCCATTGAACAGAAGGAAGAGGGCAAGGGGCATGAGCAAAATGTGAAGAGGATAAAGGATTACCGACAGAGGGTCGAAGATGAACTCGCAAAGATATGCAAAGACATATTGTCTGTCATTGATGATCACCTTCTCCCATCGTCCTCAAGTGGAGAATCAACCGTTTTCTACTACAAGATGTGAGGTTTTTTTTGTTGTTTTTATTCTCATTTTACCCTTAAATTTTATTTTATAGACTTGTGTGTGTTGAGGTGGGGCTATGGAATGAGGAACACTTGATTATGGGCTGGGATAATGACAGAAAGCATTCGGAGGGTCTCAATAGATTTATTTATTTATTTTTAATGAAATATTTGAACAGAAGTTTGGCTGATCCCAAAAAATTGGAATAAGCATTGGATTTTGATTTTGGATATGAATATGAAACAATGGTTCTATATGTCTATGTAACAAATATGCAGAGCACAATTTTGATCTACATTGCAACTTTGTTGCCTTGCATTATTTTTATCATAAATTCGCAGATCATGTTTAAATACAGAAGAGCTTGTATTTACTTTAAGCTTGTAATCCTTTCCTCCATAAATCTTGCAATTATTAGCTGAATATACTGGCTTTTATACATTGTTATTCTGACATATATTTTGCCTGCTAACATTAATATGGTTTGTGATCCCTTCTTTCTCACATTTCCAGGAAGGGAGATTACTATCGTTATTTAGCTGAGTTCAAATCCGGAAATGATCGTAAAAAGGCGTCAGATCAGTCACTTGAGGGATACGAGGTTTTGCCCTTTTACTTCCTTTTGCCATATCCCTCTTATGTTTGCGTTCATTGGTTGATTTTTTCTTTGCTTAGTCAACATTTGCTGAATGGTTGTCGTTTCTTGCTTGTGTTGTGGTTATCGTACATAGAATATTAGTTGGATCATTATTTTTTTTAATGCTGCAGGCTGCCACTAGTATTGCTTCAACAGATCTGCCTCCTACTCATCCAATCAGACTTGGCCTGACTCTGAACTATTCTGTTTTTTACTATGAGATTTTGAACTCCCCTGAGAGGTTGATCTCTCTCTCTCTCTCTCTCTCTCTCTCTCTCACACACACACACACACACAGTTAAGGTTTTGCATTTTTAAGGGTTAATAATACTAATTTTAATTATCTGGTCTATACTTCTTTCCTGTTGTTGTGTTCGTTTTTTTCTTTCATATAACGTTCTGTTTTTATTTTTTATTTTTTATATAAAAACTTTTGTTGTCTAGGCATGTAGAGCCATGAATTTATTTTTCATTGTATTGCGTTGCCTTATTTTTTGTTTTATGTGAAATGTTGTCTGTTTTGCACAGGGCTTGCCACCTGGCTAAACAAGCATTTGATGAGGCCATTGCAGAACTTGATAGCCTCAATGAAGAATCGTACAAGGATAGCACTCTTATTATGCAGCTTCTTAGAGATAATCTCACATTATGGACCTCAGATCTGCCAGAAGAGGGAGGTAAATGCCATGACACTCTCTCTCTCTTTCTCTCTCTCTCTCTCTCTAGTTCAATGCTCTGATGATTTGATAAATCTATTTGCTAGCTTTGCTTCTTTTGTGATGGTTTTTTTCACTGTGATTGTTTTTGTTGATGAGGTTAAAGGTCTAGCTTCCAGGCTGTAGCATTATATAAAATAAAAAATAAAAAAAATAAACGAAATACTCCTAAGCATGGCTATATAGAAGTGCCTTTTTTTTTTTTTACTAAGTTCAGAAAAGTGGTCCCTGGATCTTCATAACCTCTGACTGTAATTGGATGGAGAAGGTTTTAAGTGCTGCTGCCTGCGCTAGATTTAGGTCAAAATGGGTATCTGGTATTTCACTTGAATACTTAGGCTTAGCTTCTTCTTTCACCCTTCTGCTCTTTGAGCTTACACTGATGTTGAACCTGATTCGAAGAAGATGACAAACTCTTATCCTTCTACATCCACACATGAACATTTTGTACTCACAAGAATTTTAAAATTTCTAGAGATTATGTTCAAAAAATTCAATTGATGTTAGTTATGTGAGTTGTGTAGAACAATTTTAGATTACCAGACAACATGGTACTCCTGTAATTAGTTTTAACTGCAAGATTTAACTTTAAAAGAGTTAAAAAAAAAATAAAAAAATATTTTAACAAAACTGAAATCCACTTGATATTTTTTCTACCTCCTTCCACATTCGATGTCTAACTGATGTTTTTATTTTTTGTGAATGCATAATGTAAAGTGGCAGGTGACCAATCTAAAGGTGAAGAAGCTGCAGCAGAGGTAAGAACTATAAACCAAATCTCTCTTTTTTTAACATAAACTATTTAAGCTCAAGTTTTCAACACATAATAGGTCGTGAGCAGGATGTTATCTAGCCTAATTATTACAACCGTTGTTGTCTTTTGTCGTCTCTCTTTTAGAGTATAATAATATGGCTAACAGATGCCCCCCCCCCCCCCCCCCAATTTGTACTGTTTTAAATAGCCTAATTTTAACGGTTCCACCATTTTTACTGTTTAAAATTCTGTTTCATTTATTTCTTACATCAACCACTTTCATGCGTGTATATATTTTGCAGAGCTAGTGGGATAGAAGACCAAAGTGTTGTTTAGGTGGTGGGCTGACCCAGAAGAAGGGTTTCAAGAGTGGGAAATTCTTGTATCTGATGGGTCACATAGTATCTTTTAAAGACCTTCGCTGTCTCAAATTTATGTATCCTATTGTGGTTTTGAACAAGTGTTATTACCTTGTTTGGTTCAACCTCTTTTTAAGTTTGCTTTGTTAAGATGTGCTTGTTTTTCTAATTTTTTGTTCCAGTGTTGTAGGAATGTTTCCACAAATGTGTTTGTTTGCCCTCTTTCCTTCTCTTGTCTTTCTTTTGCTGTTTGTTTTGGAGTGTACTTGTGTCCTTTGATGCAAGCCTATTTTCGAGGCAGTGGTTTTGTATGGATTTTGGACTTGTGGATGGAAAAAGAAGGAAATAAGAAGTGATGAAATATAGGCAGTATTTGTCTGCGTTCCTCTCTCAGAGAGGGATTTTGGATTTATGCAAGGAAAATAAAAGAATTTTATGGAGGAAAAAGAAAAGAGAAGAAAATGAAAAGTGAACGAAAAACAAGTAATAATTTCACTTTTTCCTTGTTTTTAATTTTTTTTTTTTAATACATAATATTTTTCACAAATTAAAAATCCGAACATAGCTTTCTCTGATAAGTTCTAAACACAATCATAAAGAAATATAAGCGTTACTTTTCACTTTGATAAATTTCTCAACGATTTTGAGATCTAAACACAATCCCCTGAGATAAGCAATGGTTATTTCCTCAAACGGATTTAAGATTTTGGTTATTTCTTCAACAGATTTAGGATCAAAACACAATCTCCTGTGCTCCCTTCTCTGATATTGACTAAAGAAACAAAAAACAAAAAATAAATAAATAAAAAGAGGATCAATGAAGTATATTATTAACAAAATAAAAATAAAACCCACATTCACCGGCTCATGCATACATGATGAACGTGTAGTGAATATGGAGATTACAATATTTGCCTCAGCAGACTGAAGTTCTGTGGTTAAAACCACAGAGTCAATCACAAAATGTCCAATATTGTATTCATAACAACAATATGTCAATCAAATACTGCTTTTGTTAGGCACAAAGTTTCCTGAGCTGCAAAGAAAATTAGCTTCAATTGCATATGGGTTGGATTTAATATTCGATCCTGATATCTGCTTCTGCCCCTGACTTAGTCAGTTGGGGTTTCGATGATTGGGAAAGGCATGTTTTGTTCTCATGATTGGGATCAGAAGGGCTTGTTGAAACAGACGTAGGAGGGACCGAATCAGTGAGGAAGGTTTTCAAGTGCTTGTACAACTCCTTGGGCTTCTCTGCAATGAAGGCATGCCCTGTGTTCTCGATCACTACTAGCCTAGCATTCTCCCCCAAATGCCTGTATATTGGACAGTATCAGCCAATATATATTAGTATTGAAAATCCAAAAGCCTAATATGTAAAAAACCCTGGATATAATATGAACCCAATAGAGAAAATGCCATAGATTACTATCACAAACCTTTTTAATCTATAACCGAGTTCTAATGGGAAGACTTGATCTTGATCTCCCCATACTATCAATGTAGGCTACATAAGATGATGCAAAAACCAAATTTGCTTATAAGGGTTGCTAATACAAGTAGGGAATGTGAAAATGTGTTCAGTCCGACACATAGGGTGAAGTAAAACTTACGTGGTCAGTGATGAGTGGCCTTTCATTTTGTGGGGCACAAATGTCAGGCCATTAATCACTTATGACGCAAGTCAGGTTCAGCCTATGTGATGGCTTGAGCATCTTTACTAGTATGAATGAGAATAAGAATGGAACCTGAGGGATCTTGGGAAGGTTTTTAAGCTTTCGGTCCTTGGCAATGGCTTGAATCAACTCTTTCTTCTCTTCTACATGCTCCGAACACATTACCTGCCAAATATATTTTGCGCTAACTGATTTTAATGAAGCAACTAAAAATCATACTTTTAAGGGTTTTTTCCCGGGAAATATAACATTGTTTGGCCAACTATTTTCTAAAAATAACTTGCCCCTAATTAATAGAAATTAGAAAGATTAGGAAACAGCAGAAAAACAAATTTTGAATTTTTTAAGGACAACCAAACAACTTATAATAAGCAATGGATTGCATTGTTTTTGGTTAAATAGTTCATTCATTCAACTAATGCAGTATATGATAGACTGAAATGAAATTGAAATAAATTGGTCATTTCATGAGAATATCAACTCTTATATTTGGTTCGATCGAAAAAAATGACAGCATATTGAATATGAAATCACCATTCACCAATTACCGAGAATGGGTATTTAGGCCTCGTTTGGGAAGCGTCCGGTTTAGCTAAAAAGTCAAAAAGCTACTAAAAAAGCTAAAAAGCCAACAACCTATACCAAAAAGTCAAAAATTTCATTTTCTTTCTACTTTTTGTACATATTTTCGTAAAAAGCCAAAAAAGCCATCACAAACATACTAATTTTTTTTTACATCATATTTTAACCAAAAAGTCAAAAAGTTACTAAAAATGCTTCTTCCCAAACGAGGCCTTATTATATTAGGAGGTCATGAAATAATTATTCAATTCATACCTAAAATTATTATAGCAAACTGAACATAATAAAATTAGAATAATCATATTTATCTATCATATTTTTTTCAATCATCTAATGTGTCATTGATGAATTAGTTATTGATCGGACCCATTAAAATGTAACTTTATCACATGGAATGATAAAGTGAGAACATTTAACACGGCTTGTCAGTAGAACAAGTCTTTTATGGATAACCACTCACAAATTGCCACGCAAGCAAAACAATAACCCCACAATAAAGTTTTCTCCTCCACTCCTTTCTAGTTCTTTCCTGAATTTCACAGAGATTTCTCATTTGGTTAAACACAAAAAAGAGTTAAGCCAAAATAAATAAATAAATAAATAAGAGCAATTTAAACACCACAATTTGTATATGTGATAGTGATGACAATAGGTTCAAATCAGAGGAGATTCTAAACATAAAGATGTGGTGTTGGTGGGTGGTCATATGCTCTTCCTTTGATGGCCATAGACTATGGAGGATAGGGTGGATTTAAGTTGCGTTGCATAAATTATTTAGAAGGTTCAGAACATCTCTGTTTAATGATATTTTATAATTTATTAATTATTTTTTTTAAGATTGTGTATTTATTTAACTCATATTATTTATTGAACACATAATAAAATAAAATTCTCAAAAAATACCATAATTCCTTTAATTGGTGGGTTTAGGCAAGGATGCTGTCTGTGGCCTCAAGAATTTTATATTAGTTAGAAGAATCATATCTGAGACTTAGAGGGAACAGGCCTCGAAACCCCAGGACTCAAGCCACTAAGCCAACCCTTTGAGTTTACACTTATACATGCATTCTCTTTATAGTTGTTTTGTCTAATAATTTTCCACTATTTATGCTTGAAAAGTAAAAGTTAATCCTCTACATGTATGATTTATTGTTTGTTGTTAGATTAAAATTTTATTTTCATCAGAAGTTGGCGAGATACATTGTACTTATGCGTCACCTCTTGAGTGGATGTCCATAAAATACCAACTTTTGTAAGCATTCATGAATTATTTAAGAATAGCATTACCGACGTCGAAATTCTTGATGTGAGACATGGGAAAAATTATTTTGTCCTATGTGATAGAAAAATTGTTAGTTAGGTCAAGTTTGGATAGTTCTAAAAAAGTTAAAAAGTCAAAAAGTTACTCAAAAAGTTAAAAAGTTAACACTATTCACCAAAAGTAAACAATTACGGCTGCACAACTCCCAATTCAAATTTTTCCCTACAAATCAATTTTTACAATTTTTTATTATACATTTTTCAATAAAAAGTCAAAAAGTTAACCCAAATATCCATATTTTCAACCTCAATTTTTTAGTTCAAAAAGACAAAAAGTACACTTATTTAGTCTTCCCAAACTTAGCCTTAGTCTCGTTTGAGAATAGGCTAATTTAGTAATTTTTTTGTTATTTGACTAAAATATGAGTTAAAAAAAATTAGTATATTTGGGATGACTTTTTGACTTTTTACGGAAAGATGTGCAAAAAGTAAAGAGAAAAGAGAATTTTTGACTTTTTGGTATGGATTGTTGACTTTTTGGCTAATTTAGTAACTTTTTGACTTTTTAACTAAAATGGAAGGTTCCCAAACGAGGCCTTAATCTAAAACTAGGAGTATGTAATTATATCCTTAGTCAATTATAAATTATTATATTGTTTTTTTATATTTATCATTCAACACAAAATAACAAGTCTCATTTTCTTTGTCAATTACAATGTACATAAAGTATCACGTGACGTTATTCTTGAACCAATTAACAACTTCTCCACGTGATAATTCAAGTAATTTACCACACAAATAAATTACTTAGATTGATTTGTGATATTACCACGTCAATATTTTTGAGACAATGAATAATTGCTGGAGATATACTGATCAAGAATTTCAATATTCGTACCACTGAGGGTGGTGGCCCAGTAGTGAAGGCATTGCCTTCCCACAGTCATGAGTCAGGTTCGACTCCTGGGGGGCGCGAAAAATCCTGGATTTTCCAGGGGCTCGCTTCGGCGACCACGCACTGTACTCCGATCGAAACTTGTCCATGGCTGGGGCGGTTGATGAGCTCCATTGGTGCCTCGGTGGTGAGTCCCTTCCTATGGGTTGGGTTAAATCAGGTTGGCAATCGGCTACTCCGGAACCTGAGCCTACGGATGTAGTGATGATACCTCAGAACATCCTTTTTCTCGATTAAAAAAAAAAAAAAAGAATTTCAACATTCTTGTACTTCTCATAGTTTACTCTTAGTATGTAATGTACAGGGAGAATTACATATGTATTTACAAAAAGTTAAAATATTTATAATTTTAATTATTAATATAATTTTTTATAAATATTTTTTTTTCTGATATCCACTCATGTAATCTCACCTAATGTAAATTACTGTTAGATTTGGCCTTCCTCTAAATGGAGGGTACTGTTAGGTTTGTGATGTCTATTATGGATCATGTTTTGACAATTCAAACCGTTTAATGTATTGAACTCGTCAAGTACTATATGTTTGTAAAAAATCACGTTGATCGGATAGCTAACTTATCAGATCAGACTTCTGTCAATCGTTATTTTTTCACTGTCTATTTTTTTTATTTATACAAACCTGATTTGATCACGTACGTATCAATATTCGATTAATGAAATTTTTTACAAGTATATAATACTCAATAAATTTCATACAACAACGGTTCAAATTATCAAAAGGAGAATGGTGATAGACTCCTGTGACCCAATAGTATCCACCATTCCAATGATTAATTCCTAATTTTGCTCTACTTTTCCAATTGAGATGTATTTTAAGGGATTAATTAGGAGAGGAAAGTAATGTAGAAGTAGAAGTAGAACAATACTCACATGAATGAAGTCCATGAGAAGACAAGAAGGCACCACCATGGGAGGCTTAACAAAAGTATACCTCATGAGCTCCCTCATCTTCCCCGCCGTCTGCGGCAGCAATATCTCCGCCGCCACCTCCAAATCCGACACCCTAAACAACCCCTCCTCCAAATCCTTCTCCTCCAAAGCCACCCCCGCGCAACATATCACCACCCTCTCCACCGCCTCTCCCCACTCCTCCGCCAATCTATACGCCACAAAACCACCGTAGCTCAGCCCCACCACGCTCATCTTCGCCACCGACCTCCCCTCCATCACTCTCCTCACGCACCGGGCCTGGAATGTTTCGGATCTGTCGGGTCGGGTCGTGTAGGAGTCCCCGAAGAAGACTAGATCGGGGACGTAGACGTTGAAGTGGGGAATGAAGAATCGGAGGATCTCCCCCCACTGCCACATTGCGTTGGCTCCGAAGCCGTGGATGAGGAGTAAATTGGGTTTCGATTCTTTTTGGGTTTTGGGGACCCAGCAGTGCATGATTGTGCCGTCTCCCAGGTCCGTGATTGTGGATCGGAGCCCCGAGCTTGAGAAGTAGGATCTGTAGCACCAGTTTCTCGATGCTGTTAAGCTAAAGCACTTAGACATTGCACCCAATTATATATATTTATAGAGGGTTCAATTCAATTAAAGCTCATATATTTGAAGTTTCTGGGTTGTGGGTTTGCTGTGATTGTTGAGTGAGGAGATCAGATCAATCATTCTTTGCAGATGTTTTGGCTCTGGGTTTTGCTTAGCAACACACACACACACACACACATACATATATGTATAGAGAGAGAGAGAGAGCGAAGAGTGAACAGCCCAAAAGAAGCAAGGAAGAGAACAATGAAATGATATCTGAATCAAAAGCTTGTTAAATTGTGGAATTGGTAGTTATCCATGATTTTTGGACTTTAATTTTTCAAATATGTTGGGTGTGTGTAATGAATGGAGGCTGAGAACAACCAACTTCCGTCTGTTTAATGATGGGATAATTCAATGGGGTCAGTCTGTTCCGCCGCATAAAATTTTTGGAGTAAATTATAAATAAAATCTTAAGTTTTGATTAAAATATGAATAAACGTGTTTGGTTTGAGTTTTTTATATTAAGTTTTTTAAAAATTAATTTTAATTTTTGTGTTTTTTTATTTTTAGTGAATATTTTTAAAATTTTAAATATTTTAAAATTTTTTTTAGATACACCTTACTTAGATATATCTAAAAAAGTAAAAAATTTGTAAAAAATTAATAAATACATAAAAATATTAATTGTAATATTTTTTTATATTTAGTGAATTTTTAAAAGGTTTTTTTCATAATTTTTTTACTTTTTAAGTATATTTATGTTACGTAAAATCTAAAAAGGAAAAAAAAAATTGTTTAAAATATTAAAAAAATCGAGTAAAAACAAAAAAAAAAAAATGAAAAACAAGAAAGTAGAATTTTCTGAAAAATATTTTTGAAAAAAATGGAACCAAGCAATTGTTTTAAAAATTACATTTTATTTTATGAAATTTCTAATTTCATAACTAATTACTCTTTTTATTAATAAATCATCAAGTCAATTAACAGTTTATAATAATGTTAAAAATATGTTTCACTTAATAATTTAAGTAGTTTTATTATTGTATAAGAAAACAATTATGAATTTTAGTTTTTTAGTTAATTCTGTTAAATAAAAAATTCTAAGAATATTTGTAATTTTTCAAACCACAAGAGTATTTTAAGCAAATCTCATAAGTGTATTTATAATTTATCCAAAATTTTATTAATGACTTTCAAAATTATGCAATTATTCACAAAATAGGCTTGTATGTTTAAGTTGGAATATTTTTACGTTTCATAAAAATTGTTAAGAAATCTTTTAGCAAAAATTGCATTGTAGTAAAATTTTCTGATTCAAACTCTTAATTATTATTTAATTTTTTTAGTAATATTTTCTTATTCAAAATATTTAGCTTGTTTGGCTTGAATTTTAGAATTCACTTTTTAAAAAATTAATTTTTTTTATTTTTTGTATTTTTTTGTTTTCACTAATTTTTTTTAATATTCTAATCAATTTTTTTTAAATTTTTTTAGATACAGCTAACATAAATACACTTAAAAATTATAATATTTGTGAATTTTTTTTATATAAAATTCACTAAATATTAAAAATATAAAAAATAATTCGAGAATTCAGTACATTTTTCATATTCTTATGTATTTATTGATTTTTTAAAATATTCTTTTACAAATATTTTACTTTTTAAATACATCTAAGTAAGGTGCATCTAGAAAAGTAAAAAAATTACTTAAAATTTTAAAAATATTCACTATAAAAATAAAAAATAAAAAAAAATTTAATTTTTAAAAAATTGAAACTGAACGCACTGATCTATTCTTTTAATTTTTTTATTGAATGATTATTACTTTTATAATAACTAATGATGATCATTTTATATTATTTTTATTGTAATTAACTAAACATAAGTAGGAATGTGAAAAAGTAAAGCGAAAGAATTTTTGTTTGACCTTAAAAGAAAATGTTAAGCTCATTAATTTATTAAGGCCTCGTTTGGGAAGCGATCGGTTTAGTCAAAAAGTCAAAAAGTTATTAAAAAAATTAAAAAGTCAACAACTCATACCAAAAAGTTAAAGATTCCCTTTTTCTCTCTACTTTTTGCACATCTTTTCATAAAAAGTCAAAAAGTCATCCCAAACATACTAATTTTTTTTATATCACATTTTAACTAAAAAATCAAAAAGTTACTAAAAAAGCATATTCCCAAACGAGGCCTAAAAAGACAATTACAATGTAATTGCCTAGGCTTCGTTTGCGAAGCCAAAGGTTAGGTTTTTTTTTACTAAAATAGTCATAAAAAATAAAATAAATTTTTTAGTCACAAAAAAAAAACATTACATTTAACTCATAATTATTACATTCTTTCTCTCATCAAAAAAACTAAAAAAACCAAAAAAACCAAAATCCTTTTCCAAACAAAATTTTTTAAACCCAAACTAAAATAATAAAAAAAAAATCAAAAAATCAAAATATCAACCCACATTCCAAACCACACCCTAATATATAAAAACTCTCAATAGGGAAAGGGAACGAATTGTGAACCTTGTCTTTTGCATGGTAGATATGTGTGCTATATGTAGTCCACAAGATAGCCTTTCCACAAGATGCTAGAATTTTCTTATCCATCCATTCCCACAGAAAAACAGAAAACCAACGGGTTAGATGTCGTTTGGTAACACTTACGTTTTTAATTTTTTATTTATATTTATAAAAATTTTAAAAATTTAAATAAAAATTTATTTGGTAAAATTTTTAATTTATAAATCAGTGGTCTCAGTTTATAAATTAGGTCAAAAAATGTGTTTCCGTTTTGAGTTTTGAATTTTTTTTTTCTTTTTACCACCCAACACTAGCCACTATCCGCCACCATTTTCCACCACCGTCTTCCACCGCCACCACCCACCACCCACCCCCTACCACCACCTGCCACCACCACTCGCCACCCACCTGCCACCACCACCCGCCACCACTACCCACTCACCACCACCACCCACCCCTCGCCGCCACTGCCACCACCACCACCACCACCACCCACCACTTCCATCTACCGCCCGCCACCATCACCCGCCACCTACCTGCCACCACCACTCACCACCCACCTGCCACCACCCACCACCACCCACTACCCACCACCACCACCATCACCCACCACCCACCCGTCACTTACCTGCCACCACCACCCACCACCCACCCGTCACTTACCTGCCACCACCACCCACCACCACCACTACCCACTCGCTACCACCTACCACCCGCCACCGTCACCCACCCACCCACCACTACCACCACCACCACCTGCCACCACCCACAACCACCCGTCATCCGCCACCCACCATCCACCACCACCCACTGCCACCACCACCCACCGGCCACCACCCGCCACCGCCACCACCACCACCACCACCCACTTGCTACCACCTACCACCAGCCACCATCACCCACCCACCCACCACCTACCCGCCACCACAGCCCATCCGCCACCCACCTGCCACCACCATCACCCGTTCGCTACCACCCACCACCCGCCACCGTCACCCACCCACCCACTATCACCAACCATCCGCCACCAACCACCACCACCACCCCGCCATCCGCCACCCACCTGCCACCACCACCCACCACCCGCTACCACCATCACCACCACCACCCACTCGTTACCACCCGCCACCGTCACCCACCCACCACCACTAGCTACCCACCACCCACCGTCATCACTTTCTACCACCGTCTTCCGCCGCCACTTGCCACTACTTGCCATTTCTCACTCTTTTTTATATTTTAAATTTTTTTTTAAATATTTTGTCAATTACCAAACACGTTTTTAGTTTATATTTTTCTAAAATAAACAAAAAATAAACAAAAATCAATTTATAAAATTTTTGTAAATATAAACTGAAAACGTAAACGTTACCAAACACGCCCTTAGGGTTTTAGCCCATAGTTTAATGCTGTTTGATTGTCAGCTCCAATATATTTTTTTACCGATAAATTATGGTTCCAAAAAAACATTATTATAAATTTTGAATTGATGATGTATATTAAAAGCTGGGTGGGACTAAACTCTAATTGAAACTTGACTATTGATGTAAAGTTTTGAGATTTTTGTGAGTTTTTTATTCTAAGATGGTAGCATTGCTTATTTTCTTATCTCCCCTTTGCCACATGTCTCCAAAGTAGAAATTGATAAATTTAGACTAAATTAGAAATCTGGATATGAAACTAAGGAATTAATATTAAGTGAAAAATTTGGAAACAAGTACTGAAGTCAAAATGGTTTAACACTAATAGAAATAAAATTAAATATATAAAATGTAATTTTAACAATGGTAAAAATGAAAATAACGGAGAAATTAAGATAAAAATCAAGAGATAACAAATGGTAAATATTTTCATTATTTATATTTAATTATTAATAAAGATGGTGAAATTGGGGATTGATGTGATTCATAGAACTAAAGTACTCATGTGGAATAGTGTGTCTAACATATTATGTGATAGTGAATATTAATAGTTTACCAAAAAAAAAAAGAATATTAATAAGATTGAAAGAAATTTTTTACATAACAACTATAAGGGTATGATGTTTTACGGGACAAAGTATTACACAACTAAGAAATAATATGTGCATAAAATGGGTGTACCTGAAATGAGAATGATTAGATGACTGTGCAATAATACTAGAAAAAATAGAATTAAAAATGAATATATTAGTGAAATGATAGGAGTAGCACCTACTGAAGATAAGTTGAGAGAAAATATATAGGCCTCGTTTGGCAAGAGGCTATTTTAGCCAATTAGTCAAAAAGTTACTAAATTAGCCAAAAAGCCAACAACCCATACCAAAAAGTCAAAGATTCTATTTTCTCTCTACTTTTTGCACATCTTTTCGTAATTAGCCAAAAAGTCATCCCAAACATACAAGTTTTTTTTACCTACCTTTTTAGCCAAATAGCCAAAAAGTTACTAAATTAGCCTGTTCCCAAACGAGGCCTAAGATGGTCTAGTTATATACAATGAAGACTTACAAGTGCAACAATAAGAAAGAGTGATACGATTATCATAAATGAAGATATTAGGAGAATGGGAAGACCTAAACTAACATGATATGTTATAGCGAAAAAAAAAAGAATTATTTAATTTAACTTTTTAAGATAATTGGAGAGAGAGAGAGAGAGAGATAAGAGAATCTTTGTATATTGAATTAATGTTGAATAATATTGTTAAATACTTATATGGAGTGTTAATTAAGAAACCATAAAAATAAGTAAACCTATAGAAATATGAAACCGAACAAATATGAAAAATAATATATTCTAGATATGCTTTAACAACTCCCCCTCAAACTCAAGTAAGTAAACTAACTTAAGTTTGGAAAAAAAAAAAAAAAAATAAATGAGAGTATGAGTTTATTGTGTGCAATAAATGAAAGAGCCTACTAGAAGCGATTGAGAAGAGTCTACTGTTAGGGCAAACAATAAGGTCTTGCTAGGTGTGATTGAGAAGAGTCTGCTCTTAGGGTAAACGATAAGGGCCTGCTAGGGGCGATAGGGCAATGTTGAACAACGTGTTCATCGTGAGAGGAGTCTTAAGAGGCAATATTGAATGGTGTTTTCATCGTGAAAGGAGCTTTAGAAGGCGATGTTAGTGCCAAGATTGGATGTCGACGAAGGATGTGCTGGTTGATCTGGATTCATATCTAGATTAAAGGAGTATAAGGTTGAGATTTGATGCCCACAGTGGATGTAATGGTTGATTGGTTGCTGGAGGTTGGGATTAACACAAATATCTGTTGAAAATCTAGCAGGCAACAGATGCATGGTTGTTAACTGGCTGCCTGCCAATGAACCAACAAGATAGGCCAGATCTTATAGATTTGACATCATGTTAAGATAATGGGGAATTACATGTAGGTTCTAATAAGTGGATTTATTATCTAATAGGTCCTATGATAATTAATAGCGTTTTTATCAAACACTATTAAAAAACGTCACTAATTATTAATTTTCAGTGACAGTTTGAAAATTTTATCACAAAAATGTCACTAATTATAAGTTTTAGCGGCAGTTTAAAACAATTGTTACAAAAAAGTCACTAATTTTCAATTTCAGCGACAATTTGAAAAATTCGTCATAGAAAAACGTTACTAATTATAAGTTTTAACGATAATTTATAAAAATCGGAACAAAAAAAAGTCACTAATTATTAATTTTTAGCGACCTATGTAAAAAATTGTCACAAAAAAATATTTTTAGCGACGATTTTATGAGGACTTATTTTCAATAGGACTTTATTGAAATTAAGTCTAATTATTAGGCTCTATTAGTAGTTTACCCAAAATATAATTGTATAAAGAGAGAGAAAAAAGAGAATATTTATATATTGAATAATATTATATTTAGCTATTAAAAGAGGTGGCCTATATAAGACTTATATAGAGTGTTAATTAAGAAAGTATGAGATTAATAAAATCTAATAAATATGAAAAATAATATATTCTAAATATGTTTTAACATAACTGATCATATAGTTCTCAATAAAGGAGAATGGCAGAAAAAATTATTCATGTAACCAACCCTCTAAGTAGGACACACACGCTTAGCTTGGTTTAATCTGGAATTGATCAATCTACTTAATTACTCTATTATTTTCTTTCTTTTATCTTAATTCTCCATTTTATTTGATCACTATTTTTACCTCCACCACCATCCACCATTACTATTTCTCTCCCTTTTCACCAATCACTATCATCAAAGCCTACCACTCCCCAAACTAACTACCATAAGCCACCACCTCCAACCCCACAATTGGCCAACACCTCGATATTTCTTTTCTACCACTATACAACTATCTTGTCTCTTTGGCCCTGTTTGTTTTGGGGTTAAATAGATGGGAGGAGATTATGATGGAGGTGAGGTTATTTAGTAGTATTGCGTTTGTTTGTAGAGTTGGGGAGGGGATTAGGATGAAGGATGTGATATAGATGGAGGTTGGAAGGGGGATTGAGATGGAAGAGGTGGAGATGATATTAGAAAAATAGTGAGGAGATTAGAAATTTTTTATTTTTTTTTATTTTTTATATATTGGGAATTTTTTTTTAAAATATTAATGTTTAATTTTTTATATATTTTTATTTGTTTTATTATTTTATATAAAAATAATTTAACAATTCCTACACTAACAATTATCATCAAAACAAACACAATTTTACTTAATCCCCTCACTATGAATCTCCTCCATTCTATCTCTGAAAACAAACGGGGCCTTTCTTCCCTCATCTTTCATCTCTCTCACCACCATCCCATTTGTCGCCTCAATAGCTACCATTCGATCTCCCTATAACAGCACCACCCTTTATTAACCTCTGTTACTATCACCTCCTTCACCCTCTCTACATCCATCTCCTTGGTGCCACACATGCTCCACCCTTTACCCATAACACCACAACTATAAGTGTTGGAGAAAATACCAGAAACTAAACTATATTATTGATAAATGATGCAAAGAAAATGAGATACAAATAGATCAGGCTGAGGCACGGATATCTCGTTTTCTTTAAGGAGATCAAGCCCACTGCGGTAGGAAGAATCCAAATACCGATGCAGCAGTCACAACACTATGACTTGTCCTCTCCAGGATACAACAGCCCGACCACTTGTCGTATGGTTCAGGCCAACTCTGCACAAGATGGTAAACCCAAAGCTCCACCAATAAAACAGTCTTCTTTGCTAGTAATCTCTCTTGTATAGAAAATAGTTGATCTCTATAGATAGAAAATAGTAGACTATATATAAGCTATAAGGACCTTACAGTTACACCAAAAATAATGACCATTAAACAAGAAAATGGTTACACCAAAATAATGACCATTAACCAAGTTCATGAATTCTATTTAACCTCCATTTATGACCAAGAGGTTACCAAAGTAATAAAACCCCATTTATGAAAAAGATAAACCAATAAATAAATATAAGATATTAAAATGGTCCAACAATCCCCCACTCATTTTAATATCAACAAGGATAAAAGAGATTACCAAACAAAGATAGACTAGTATGCATCATGAAGGTGTGCTCTGCATTGAACCTTCATTAGTGAAACAACAACCTCTACTCCAGAGTCAGTAGTGGTCTCAGACTTGAACTATGACTACTTGGGGGAAATAAAGTATTACTGCTCACACATAATAATTCAGGTGTTGACATGAGCTTTAATAGCCAGCACATTACGGCCTTGTGCTAATCCCAGTTTTCATGAGCATATTTGAAAATAAGCCTTGTTCTCATAGAAAGTGGCCCCACTTTCATGCTCACATAGGTGAAATCTGTCAAGGATGTTCCTGTAATTTACACACCCTACTCAACAAGAGCTACAAAATTTCATTAAGAGTATAAAAACTCAACCCTCCAACATTACAGGACAAATGCACTTACATCATAGGGATGGATAACAAAATATTAAAGAGTGCATTTTTACAACCACCATATGATTCGTTCTTCCCATTGAACCTAGTTATAGGATCTCTGGTCCCTAGGTTGGGTATCCTCATACATGGTTTTTTATTTTATAGACTTCAAACCCATCCACCTCGATGTATTCCAGACCTTATCTCTCGCCAAGGCCTTGGTTAACGGATCCGCAAGATTATCACAAGATCTTACATAATTCACAGTTATGATGCCATTACTCAAATAGGATCTCACATTGCTGTGTTTCCTTCTAATAGGTCTGGATTTACCATTATAAAAATGATTGTTCACTCTACCAATAGTAGCAGTGCTATCACAACGAATTAACACAGGAGGAATTGGTTTTTCCCAAAAAGGAATTTCATGTAACAAATCTCTCAACCAATTCACTTCCTCACATGCTGAAGCTAACGCTATAAGCTCAGCTTCCATTGTAGAATTAGCAATTATCGTCTGTTTTTTAGACTTCCAACATATAGCACCACCGCCCAAGGTAAAAATAAAACCCGAGGTAGAGAGAGAATCACCTGACAAAGTGTTCCAATCGGCATCACTATATCCCTCAAGTACCGCAGGACACTTGTTATAAAACAAACCATAATTTTTTGTTCCAAATAAATATCTCATAATTCTTCCCATGGCTAGCCAATGATCTCGACTTGGATTGCTAGTAAACCTGCTAAGTACTCCAACAGCATATGCAATGTCAGGTCTAGTACAGTCAGTAGCATATCTCAAACTACCAATCATGCTAGCGTATTCCTTTTGATTAATCACTTCTTTTTCATTTGTTACAACTGATAAGTGTATGCTTGCATCAAAAGGAGTAGCAACATGTTTACAGTCTAGAAAATTATATTTCTTTAAAATTTTCTCAACATAATGCGACTGATCAAGAAAAATGCCATCCTTAGTCTTGGTAATTTTAATTCCCAAAATAAAATTAGCTTCACCAAGATCTTTCATATCAAAGTGGCTATTAAGCATATTTTTAGTCTCATTTATAATATGCAAATTAGAGCCAAAGATAAGTAGATCATCCACATATAGACTAATAATCACATGTGCATTCTCACAAGTTTTATAATATATGCACTTATCACATTCATTAGTCTTATAGCCATTCTCAAGCATGCAGGAATTAAATTTCTCATGCCACTGTTTAGGAGCTTGTTTTAAACCATAAAGGGATTTAGTTAGCTTACACACTTTGCTTTCTTGGCCAGGCTCCACAAAACCTTCAGGTTGGTCCATGTAAATCTCCTCATCTAGATCTCCATTTAAAAATGCTGTTTTTACATCCATTTGATGAATTTTTAAATCATGAATTGCAGCCACTGCAATCAACAGTCTAATGGATGTTACTCTAGTAACCGGAGAAAAAGTATCAAAGAAATCAAGATCAACTTGTTGCTTAAAACCTTTAGCGACAAGCCTCGCTTTATGTTTATCTATAGTTCCATCCGGTTTAAGTTTTGTACGAAGGACCCATTTACACCCAATAGTTTTACAACCTGGAGGTAAATCCACTAACTTCCATGTTTTATTTGAAAGTAGTGAGTCTATCTCATCATTTACAGCCTCTCTCCAGAAAATAGCATCAGGTGATGATAAAGCTTCTTGTACCGTATGAGGAATTTCTTCCACATTGTAAAGATAATAGTCAGGGCCAAAATCTTTTTCAACTCTAGCTCGTTTACTTCTTCTTGGTTGGATTTGAAAATTTTCTTTTTCTTGAAAAACTTGAGAAGGAGTAGAAGAGTTAGGCATAGATAAAATATTTTCAGACATTATTTGACCCCCACTATTTCTAGATTTGAAAGGAAATTTATTTTCATGAAAAATAGCATTACCTGATTCAAAAATAATATTATTTTCCATATCAAAAAATCTATAAGCTGTACTATGCAACGCATACCTAAGAAAAGCACAAGTGGTAGCTCGTTCACCCAATTTAGATCGTTTAGGATTTGCAAGTCTTACAAAAGCTAAACAACCCCAAACCCTCAAATAACCTAGAATTGGTTTATGCCCCCGCCACAACTCATAAGGGACAATTTTAGTCTTTTTGTGTGGCGCTCTATTTATCACATGGCAAGCTATCAAAATAGCCTCACCCCAAAAATTTAAGGGAGCACCTAAATCAATAAGCATAGCATTCGTCAAGTCAATTAACGTTCTATTTTTTCTTTCAGCTACACCATTTGATGAAGGTGAATATGGTGGAGTAGTCTCATGAATAATTCCCAATGACTGAACAAAAGAGTTGAATCCTAGAGATTCATACTCCCGGCCTCTATCACTTCTAATTCTTTTAATCTTTTTACCGAATTGATTTTCCACTTCAAGAAGGAATTCTTTAAATTTCTCAAAAGCATCACTTTTATTTTTTAATAAATATACGTTTGTATATTTTGAAAAATCATCAATAAAAGTGATAAAATATCGGTTACCACCCCGAGTTAAAATTCCTTCAAACTCACACAAATCAGTATGAAATAATTCTAGCAATTCGGTATTTTTTTCAACACTTTTATGAGGCCTCTTGGTAATTTTTGCTTTACTGCAAACTTCACATTTCTCAAAATTTTTTGTCACTTTAGGAATTAATTCTAAACTACTCATGATTCCCACATATTTACTATTTATATGACACAAGCGAGCATGCCAAAAATTAACAGAAGACAACATGTAAGTGGTGTCATAGTAATAATCACAAAATTAATCAGTAAGGAAATTTCAGAGATAAAATTGACATTTATACATATTTGTATTGTAGGAAGCCACTTTTGCTTCATGTGCCTCGTAGTCTTCATCATTCATCTCCTCGGTTGGGATTTTGTTCGGATTCTTTTCTGTAAGAACATATGCAACTTTCAAAAGGCTAAGGTAAAAAAGAATTTTTCCTTTCCACCTTTTAAAATGAACTCCTTTGAACTTGAAAGGTTTGTTGAGATCTCCAATTCCATCATTGGTTTTTTCTGGTACTTGTTCCATAGTTGATCTCCTTAAAATTGTTGGAGAAAATACCAGAAACTAAACTATATTATTGATAAATGATGCAAAGAAAATGAGATACAAATAGATCAGGCTGAGGCACGGATATCTCGTTTTCTTTAAGGAGATCAAGCCCATTGCGGTAGGAAGAATCCAAATACCGATGCAGCAGTCACAACACTATGACTTGTCCCCTCCAGGATACAACAGCCTGACCACTTGTCGTATGGTTCAGGCCAAGTCTGCACAAGATGGTAAACCCAAAGCTCCACCAATAAAACACCCTTCTTTGCTAGTAATCTCTCTTGTATAGAAAATAGTTGATCTCTATAGATAGAAAATAGTAGACTATATATAAGCTATAAGGACCTTACAGTTACACAAAAAATAATGACCATTAAACAAGAAAATAGTTACACCAAAATAATGACCATTAACCAAGTTCATGAATTCTATTTAACCTCCATTTATGACCAAGAAGTTACTAAAGTAATAAAACCCCATTTATGAAAAAGATAAACTAATAAATAAATATAAGATATTAAAATGGTCCAACAATAAGCAACCATATTAACCACACCAACTAACTAATACTACCAAGACTACAAAAATAATATATGGCATACACATGTTTTAAACATAGATAAAAATAAAAACGATAAAGCATGTTTGGTGAATTTTTAAAAAGCGTGGCCAAATGATGGAGGACAGGAGAGAAAAGAGAATAAAATTTTATAAGAAAATTACATTAGCAGTTCCTTTATTTTGATTTTTGTATAATTCTGGTCTCTCGAGTTTCAATTAACTTGATTTTAATATTATATTTTAATTTTGTACCTATTTGGTCTAATTATTTAACACTCCCTAGAATTTTTGACAGAAAAAAAGATCACACAAGCAACCGATAAGTATTTTCTTAGGGCATGATGGACATTTCATTAGTCTCTCACTCTTCTATCTTCTTCTTCAAAAATCACAAACGTGGGAAACATGTTGAATAATTGGGCCGCTCAATAACACATAATTAGGTGGCCTAAATGTCTCCTGTCGTTTCACATTTTTCAATCATTGCATTACCCATTTTTCATATAATGGCAAATACTTGTTGTACCATATGGCATAATTACATGAACAAATTGGTGTCTAATTGTTACCATTTTCATAATAACGTTTCATTTTTTGTAATCATATTTCTTCCACCAAAGTACATTTATCATGTCTCGACATCCAATTTATACAATTATATAGATTAAATTAAAAATGAAAAGATTGAGAATTTACAACAAATGGACTTTCTATGTACCAAAAAATAAAGAGATTTTATATACTGATTAAATTTTTACGACAATGCTACGTAACTCAAATTTTGTGGCTAAAAAATGGCTCAAATGGCCAAAACGACGTCGTTTTGAGTACAGAACAACATAAAAATGGCCAAAACGACATCGTTTTGGCCATTTGAGCCACTTTTGAGCCACAAAATTTGAGCTACGTGACATTTTCCAAATTTTTATATGCACTTAGTGATAACTCCTATTGTATTTGTGATTTGCTTTTTTAGTTGATTTTTTTTTTTTTTTTTGGCTTTAGTGAGCTTTTTATTTAAATTTTTTTTTTTTATAAAAAATGTAGCCTTTTGAATTTTGAAGATCAGAAAAGTCAAAAAAAGATTAAAAATTTTGAAAAAAAAGCCAGGAAGGACAAAAAATAAAAACAACCAAAAATAGTTGATTTTTTTGGAATTTTTCTTTTTATAATTTTGTAAATTCATCTACATAAGACAAAATGATAAAGTAAAAATTTTTGATGTAGTTTGAAAAAAAATCACTAAAAAAAATAAAAAAACTATGACTTATTTAGACATTTCCAAACACGCCGAAATCACTTAATGCAAATTATGTTTGAAATGATATCACATTCAATATATTCCCTCCCCCTTTTATAGAATTATTTTAAGGATAAATTACACCCCACCCCTTTGAGATTTGGAAATAATAAAGTTAACGCCACATTTTTAATATAATTATACTAATCTCCCTTTATGTTAAAATAAGTAAAACTAATGCCAACGGTGGGTTAATAAATATATATTTTATTAGGAATGAGATGACTACATTATGTTTTTATTCATATGCTGATGATTAATGAAAAAAGATCTATGCGTATTAAAATCTTAAAGAATGTCAGTGTAGTTATGACAAAAATATAAAGTAATTAATTTTTATTTTTTTATTTTTTATTTTAAAGAAGGTGAGTGTAATTTCCTAAATTGAACATAATCTTTTCTCGGATAAAAAAAAAAGAAGAAAAAAAACTCTTTTATTTTTAAACTTTACATGCTTTATGTCCTTGTTGTTTATTTTGTTTTGAGGATGGCTTCCTTCCGGTCCGCGATCGGATTGGAGAGTACTGTTGAATCCGTGGGAGTCCATCACGGGTCATGTTTCGATAATTCAAATCGTTCAATGTGTAAAACTCGTCGAGTACTCTATGCCTGTAAAAAATCATATTGATTGGATATTGATAGCTATGTAATCAAATCAGATTTCTGCCAACCGTTTATTTTTTCATTGTCCATTTAAGTAGCTGCAGTAGTAGGACTCCTCCAACAGATCATGCTGAGAAGGATCATGTAACTGTTAGGCCAGATGTGCAATGCAACTGTTAGTCCAGATGTGCAGGAGAGGTTGTTAGAATGTGTTAGTTAGTTAGTTAGATTAGTTTGTTAGAAGGCACGTGTATAATAGATATTGAGAGTGTATAAAGTTTCAGCTATAAATGCTGTGTAAATCTTGAGATTTAATTGTAATGAAAAAAATCTTTCAAGTATATCATCTTCTTCATTTTTTTTATATAAAAAATATATTTGATCACGTAACTATCGATATTCAATTAACGTGATGTTTTATAAACATAAAATACTTAACGAATTCTACATATTGAATAGTTCAAATTATCGAAATGAAATTTGTGGTAAATTCCTACGAATTTAACAATAGCCTCCAATCTGTCATCGGACTGGAGAAATGACATACCTTTTGTTTTTTTTGCTTTTTGTTTAGTGTTTGGTGGTGAGGTTTTAAAGGTACAATAATGACACAACCTGCCATTTCTTTATAAATTACATTACAATTAATTCCCCACTTCTTATTGTGGACCTATCATTAATCAGTACTATTGGTATGTTGGCTAACCCAGGGGGGTCCTCAGATTTGTTAGAGGTGAACTATAAAAATAGAATTCCTCTAATATATATTTTTTAATAAAAAAATTTATATATAAAATAATAGGTATTAATAAATTTTTTATTTAAGTTTATTTATACATATAATTATTAAAATTTATTTTCATATATTAACATAGGAAGAAATCAGTACAATGACTCTTCCATAACTCTATCATGTTTCAAAAAATCTTCAAGATTAGCATAATAAATCTTCAAGCACTCATCATTGGTAGAATTTAACTTCTTCAAATCAAACAAAAATCTAAAAGTTTCTTCATATATTTGAAATTGTTCAAATCTTAGGGCAAAATTATTTATTCCACTAAAATCTAATAGATAAGGAAAGTAAAAAAAAAAATAGGTCAAATTTATTATTCCACTAAAATCTGATAAAGAAAGAAGGTAAAAAAAAAATTAAGACAAATTTATTTAATAAAATTTGATAGTGAGAGAGAGAGGACTTACTATGAGAGAGAGAGTGTGTATGAGAGACAGTGAATCGTCGGAGTGTGTGTGTGTGAGAGAGAGAGTCGCCGCTGCTCAGTGCTCTGCTTATGCTTGATATGCTTCCTTTGTCACTCCATGAGAGAGAGAGATTGTTAGTGAGGGAATTAAGTAACATTTTACTAAATTTAAAAACCTTATTTTAAACTAATTTTTTGGGGTCTAAGGCGCAGGGTGAGTGGCCTTAGGCGGTGTTAGCGTGACCAAAAAGTTGTATAAAATCTTTTCGAAATATATACATAAAAATAAAAGAAAAGATCTGGCTGGTAGGAAGATAGGATGCTTTTATGTTCCCCAAATAATGGTTGAATTATTGTAACATATGTCTATATATATATATATTTGGGTGCCACGTAAGGGAAAGAAGAAATTACTTAAGTGATGTCTTCAAAATTTAATTAAAAAATTATGAAATTTTTTATGATGTTACATATTAATGTTTATAAAGAATATTACTGATTTGAAAATATTTTGTTACTCATACACTGACAAGTAATTTCCCTTAAAGGAAACCAACAAAATAGAAAAAAAATCTAAGTTACACTAATTACATTTAAAATTAAAAAAAAAATACATTTTACAAGTTTGATATAATTATACTGAGCTTACTTAAAATTTAATTCATATAATATTTGGCTCCATGTTCAATAGAAATTCGTTAGTTGTATAAATAAAAAAAGAATATCGTCGTCACTTTTATATTGAGATATATATTTTATCTTTTGTATTTTTGTATTTGTATTAGTTTTAGTCTCCTTAACATTACTAAAACATATTTTAGTGTAATTATGTCAACAAAATAGAGATTATTACAATTATGTCAAAACTATGGGGCATATTATATTTTCTCTAAACCTCAAGGGAGGTCAGTGTATTTACCCTTAATAAAAAAAATAGAGTCTAGAGTTATGAAAAATGGACACCTCTTCGGAGGTGAGGTCCACGTGTTCGACACTTTCTTCAGACGTGAGGTTTAGATAGGATTGTAAACCAGTCAAGCCGAGTTTTAATATGGTTGGGATAGTTTATTAAGATTTTAGTGAGTCTAAACTTAAGTTTAATAAAAATTTAACGAATTGAGTTCAAGTTGTATTGGCTTAAATTTGATTTGAGCTCGAGCTTGTTCATAAGTTTTATCGAGCTAAAAAAAGATAAATTTATACTTGTGTATGAGACAAAAGTTACAATTGAATTTTACTTGTACAATTATATATATAATATATATAAACATACAAAAAGAAAAATCAATATCTTACCAAAATAAAAATATCTATTACCATTATTATATAAATGTATGAACTATAGTTAGCTATTATTTACATAGAAATAAATTTATCCATTATTTACATATTTAAATATGTAAATAACTTATTTATCCTATTTGTTATACATATTTTTATATTATTTAATATGTATAAAATATATTTATTCTATTATTATTATTTAAATAAATGCTAAATGAACTGAGATAATGAGCTGAGTTTTACTATGTTTAGACTTATTTATTAAGATTTTAACTAGTTCAAATTCGAGTTCGAATTCAATAAGTTTGAACGAGCCTTTATCGAGCCGAGCTCGATCCTATTCATAAATGATTTTATTCATTTGCAGCCCTAGGTCTAAGTGTTTGACAAGTGTCGGACACGGACACGTACCAAATATGATAGAGAGAGTCGGATACGTTGGAACACTTCGGACCCGTTCAGGACCACTCTTTTTAAAAAAATCATTTTTTTTACTAAAATTGATAAATTTGACAAAATTAAATATTTGATATAAAATAAATATTAAATATTTAAAAATATGACATAATAAGTATATAGAATTATATGTTTTACAAGTGTCCTTAACATATCTTGTTTTGTATTTTTTTTAAATTTACGTATTTAAATGTTTGTGTCATATCACATATTTGTGTTTCTTAGTGCTAAGTTTAGAGAGAGTTAAACTCTCTCATACACGAGTGAAAATTCAATGTCACGGTGATACGATGTCACCATTGACACCTAATATGACTCACCAAAAATAAATCTACATATAGAGAGTTAAATCTACTTTTTAAATATAACTACCTTGCCACATACTTGGATCGCAAGATATTATTAGAATGTGATACCAATAACATGGTGCCACTACCTTGCCACATACTTGAATGGCAAGATATTATTAGAATGTGATACCAATGACGTGGTATCACTGTAATATTTCACTTTTTTTTCCCCCTTATATGCATATTTGGATGACTTATTGAAAGGTGATACTAATGATAAGGTATTGCATTTTTTGTTGGAAAAAATGATTTTTGGGGACTTTAATTTAATATTAAAGTGTGGTGACTTTAATTAAATATTAAAGTGGGTCCTAACCATTTTTTGTGTTGGGTCCAAGTGAGCCAAAAATCATTGGGTTTTGAATAAGAAATTGCCAAGAAATTGCTTCATGATGTTAGATTCATGAATAAGATTTTAAAGAGTATTTAAATCTTTTTTCTTGGCTAAAGGGTGTGAATCCTTTGGGCATCCATACTTTTTATTTTGTGGAAAGGGGTTATGGATGCTTGGTGTTTTAATGACTAGCCTTAAAGGCTGGAGGCTTTTCCTCTCTCCCTAAATTAAGAACCTCCTGTCAAGTTTCAATATAGAAATTTTTGCTTCCATTTTACAAGTCAGTTTGCTTGATAGTTCCTATTGTGAGAGAGTGCTGCCATTGTTTTGTTCGCTAAGCTAGACAGATAGTGCTTCTGTCGTAGCTGGTTTTTGACCGTCGTATCCTAGGAGACAGACGCCGGGTTTCCTCAAGCACTCGACCCGTGAGGCGGCGAAATCTGTTTTAAGGAAACTGCTTCCGTGCAGGCTTCGGTTTTGTCTCTTTACCCTTTATTGTTTTTTGTGTATTTCTGTTGAAATTTAGTTGTAATTATCAGCATATGTTCTTGGTATATAATTTGTTTTCTTCATAAATCTATTTATTTAATTTCACAAATTTGAACAACAAGCTTAAAACAGATTTTATATATCTTTTCTATGAAATTGATTGAATAGATTTATATAGACTATTAGGTTAGCTTTGTATGATGTTATAAGGAATTGTTGCGGAATTGCTCACTATTTCAATAATTGTAAATTATGCAATGGTACTCTGTAATTGCTTAGTTTAATTAGAATGCTCTATTATAATTTGCATACTTAATTGTATTAGTATGATCTTGTTTTATGCGTATGGTTCATCATTTCCCTACCATGATTTGCATGAATTTTAAGGTTATAAAATATAATTTATGGATGTTGCAATTTTGACATGCTAATTTTATTCTAGTCTCAATTTGTTACATGCTTATTATTTTCTAGGCTAGATTACATAATTTAATGTATTTGGAGTTATAGAGTTTTATGAATTGTGTACATGATTAATCTAAATTATCTAATTGTGTGCATTAATATGAATTATTTAATTGGGTGCATTAATCTAAATTATCTAATTGGGTGCATTAATCTGAGTTATTTAATTAGGTGCATTAATCTAAATTATTTATTTGGGTGCATTAATCTGAATTATTTAATTAGGTGCATTAATCTGAATTATTTAATTAGGTGCATTAATCTGAATTATTTAATTGGGTGCATTAACTTTGAATTTAACTTATCTATTTGGAGTTATTAGTTTAAATGTTTATTATAAATTAATTTCATTCATGACTCATGAGTATTGAACTTTATTTTAAAGTTGTAATTTAATTTTGAAGTTACAAATTGTATTTTGTTTTGGTACCTTATATTAGTTGGTTACTTATATAATTAATAGTTGGCTAGATGGTTTCAATTATTTATTATAATTAAATTTTTTAGATTATTTGTTTGTATTTTGTTGTGGTTTGCTACGAACTTTCTTTGTAGGGATACCAATGCGAAAAACAAATATAAAACCAAATGAATAGAATTTGGGATGTAAAAATAAAAATGTTTGGACTACTAACGTTTGTGTTGAATAGGAATACCTAAGCGTGGAAAAGCTTTTGGACTACATAGAATCCTTATGGATTGGCTATTTTATTAAAATGTTTGAAGCATGTTTGCTTGAGATGTAATTGATTTGTTTACCAATTTGTAGTAGCAAGTTTTATTTGCTTATATTGTTGTAGCAATGGTTTTACATTGCTTGTAAAAGTTTTGGACCCTGGTTTGCTTTAACCTAGTTCATCCCTAAGAAAATTTAATTCTTAATTTGTTTATCACGGACTAGGAGTCAACATGCTCTTAAAAGTTTTGTCAAAAGGTTAACTGGGTTTTAAGTGGGACCGATGTGACCCCTCTAGTCTTCCTGGGAACTTTCTTGACTATGTTCAATTCTAGGTTTTGTGGTGAGACTAATTTTTGAATTAATTTTTCTTCTAAGGGATTTTCTAAGGGTTAAGTTTAATTTCTGGAAACACAGAAGTGATATTCTGGTGTAATTTTCAGAAATGGAAACTATCACTGATGCTGCTGCTACTGCTAATGTTAGAGGGGATTTGAACCCCGGGGCAACTGGATTGCCAACCCCTACTGTTGTGACCTCTGTGGTCAACCCTAGTGTTACTCCGGCTGTTCCGGGAGGACCGCTTAGTCACCATGAGCGCCCAGAAAAATTTGCTGGGGAAAACTTTAAGAGATGGCAGCAAAAAATGTTGTTTTACTTGACCACGCTAAACCTTGCCAAGGTTCTGAGTGAGGATCCTCCAGCCGTGGCAGAGAATGAGCCTGACAGGCAGAAAGTCATGGCGCTTGACACATGGAAGCAGACAGACTATCTTTGTCGGAACTATGTGTTCAACAGCTTGGTAGACTCACTCTATAGCGTGTTTTGTTCCAAGAGCTCAGCAAAAGAATTATGGGAATCTTTGGACAAAAAGTACAGGACTGAGGATGCCGGGGCCAAGAAATTTGTGGTTGGCCGTTTCCTTGATTTTAAAATGGTAGATTCTAAAACTGTGATAAGCCAAGTCCAGGAGTTCCAAGTGATCTTGCATGAAATTCATGATGAGGGGATGCCTTTGAACGAGTCATTCCAAGTTGCTGTGATCATTGAGAAACTTCCCAATGGTTGGAAGAATTTCAAGAATTACTTGAAGCACAAGCGCAAGGAAATGTCTGTTGAAGAGCTGGTTGTCCGACTCCGGATTGAAGAGGATAATAGAAAGAAAGGAGGGAGTACCTCCTCAGTAAAGACCAATATCGTTGAGCATGGCAAATCTTCTGGGATAAAGAAGAAGCCCCTGTGAACAAGAGCTCTAAGTTGGGGCCAAGGGGTGGTGTTGCAAAGAAGTCGGCTTGCAAGCCGCAGGAACTTGGTTATCGGTTCTTTGGGAAATGTTATAACTGTGGTAACGAGGGGCATCAGGCTAGTGACTGCCACAAGCAGAAGAAGCCATACAAGACCAAACCTCGTGCTCATATGGCAGACTTACAAGAGTACTTCATCACTTTTGTTGATGATTGCACTAAGTATTGTTATGTCTATTTGCTCAAAAGCAAAGATGAGGCGATTGACAAGTTTGTTCTTTATAAGAATGAAGTTGAGAATCAAGTAGGCCGCAAGATTAAGGCTCTAAGAAGTGATCGTGGTGGTGAGTATGAATCTCCGTTTATTGAGACTTGTGCTCAATCTGGGATTATCCACCAAACCACGGCGCCTTATTCTCCTCAGTCTAATGGGATTGCTGAGCGGAAGAATAGGATGCTAAAGGAAATGATGAATGCAATGTTGATAAGTTCTGGATTGCCACAGAACTTGTGGGGGGAGGCAATTCTCTCTGCAAATTACATTCTGAATAAAGTACCCCAGAAGAAGGTGGACAAGACGCCGTATGAGTTATGGAAAGACGTTAAGCCTTCGTATAAATTCTTACGAATGTGGGGGTGTCTTGCAAAAGTGGCGATTCCTACCCCCAAACGGGTTAGGATAGGCCCGAAATCTGTGGATTGTATATTCATTGGTTATGCACATAATAGTAGTGCATATCGGTTTCTTGTTCATAAGTCTGAAATTCCAGACATACACAGGAATACCATCATGGAGTCAAGGAATGCATGTTTCTTTGAAGACATTTTTCCTTGCCGAACCCATGCAGGGGTTCCAAGGTCTTTGGAGCAATTTGATGAGCTTGCTAGTGACGATGATCATGTTGATGATCCAGGTGATGATCAAATTGAGGTTTTAGATGAGCCCAGACGGAGTAAAAGGGCTAGGACATCCAAATCTTTTGGTCCAGACTTCTTGACTTATATGGTTGAGAACGAACCTCAAACTTTCCATGAAGCTATGACTTCTCCTGAGAGTCCTTTATGGAAAGAAGCGATCAAAAGTGAGATTGACTCCATCTTACAGAACCACACCTAGGAGTTGGTAGATTTACCTCCAGGTTGTAAGCCTTTAGGCTGCAAATGGATTTTTAAACGAAAGATGAAGGCCGATGGGTCTATTGACAAGTATAAGGCGAGGCTCGTTATCAAAGGGTACAGGCAACGAGAAGGCCTGGATTACTTTGATACATACTCACCTGTAACTAGGATGACATCCATTCGCATGGTGATTGCGATAGCAGCTTTGCGCAATCTTGAGATATACCAGATGGATGTAAAGACAGCTTTCTTAAATGGGGATTTGAATGAAGAAATCTACATGGAGCAACCTGAAGGGTTTTCAGCTCCAGGACAAAGTAAGAAAGTCTGTAAACTTGTCAAATCTTTGTATGGTTTGAAACAAGCGCCTAAACAATGGCATGAGAAGTTTGACAATGTAATGTTGTCAAATGGGCTTAGAATCAACAAATGTGACAAGTGTATTTATGTCAAAGACACTGACAGAGGTTATGTCATTTTGTGTCTATATGTTGATGATATGCTCATTATAGGTAGTAACGATGAAATGATCAAAACTACCAAGAAGTTGTTAAACTCTAAGTTTGACATGAAGGATATGGGCATTGCAGTTGTTATTCTGGGAATTAAGATTACCAGAATCTCTGGCGGAATTGTACTATCTCAGTCTCATTATGTTGATAAAATACTTGAGAAGTTTAGTGGATCAGATACGAGTGTGTCATCGACACCTGTAGACTTAAGTCTATACTTTACCAAGAATAATAAAGAGAGTGTCTCTCAGTTAGAATATTCTCGGATAATTGGAAGTTTAATGTATCTGATGAGTTGTACTAGGCCAGATATAGCTTACTCGGTTAGCAGGCTTAGTATATACACAAGTAATCCTGATGCTTCTCATTGGAAGGGCATTGTGCGGGTGTTAAGGTATTTACGCTACACTCGGGATTATGGGCTGCATTATACTCGATATCCAGCGGTGCTTGAAGGATATAGTGACGCGAATTGGATATCAGATATAAAGGACTCAAAGTCCACTAGTGGATATGTGTTCACTCTTGGTGGGGCAGCCGTGTCTTGAAAATCTTCCAAGCAAACGTGTATATCTAGATCAACGATGGAATCAGAGTTTATTGCTTTGGATAAAGCAACGGAAGAAGCAGAATGGCTTCGCCATTTCATTGAAGATATTTCACGTTGGTCTAAACCTGTGCCAGCTATTTGTATTCATTGTGATTGTCAATCTGCAATTGGTAGGGCACAGAGTAATATGTATAATGGAAAGTCTAGACATATCCGTCGTAGACATAATTCCATACGACAACTACTCTCGAATGGAGTTGTCTCTTTAGACTATGTAAAGTCTAAGGATAACATTGCAGATCCGCTAACCAAAGGGTTAAGTCGAGTGTTAGTCGAAACGTCGTCAAAAGGAATGGGGTTAAGGCCTTTGGAAGTTATCGGAATGGAAACCCAACCTAGTTGACTGGAGATCCCAAGATCTAGGTTCAATGGGACAACCTAATTGCGTGTAACAGTGGTATGTCACTGAGGAGGTTAAACCTCCAGCCATTCCTTCTATTAGTGATACCTGCAAGTGTAGAGGATAAACTGAGCTTTTAATGACTCTTATGTGTTAAGCTGTTGAGCTAAGTATTGCAGGACACTTTAGTAGAGTCACCTATGTGAGTTTGAAGTGGGGCCGCTTCTAGAAGAATTGGGCAGGCCAAGATTCTTTGAAACCACTCGCTGAACCAGGCTAGTGTCCAGGGCCACACAGGGCACACCAGTGAGAACATAATGGTGGTAGGAGTAATTCCCATGTGAGATCTATTGTCTCAGTTTACATAAACGGTAGAGCAGTTCAAGATGTCTTATTCACTGATCTGCCAGTAAACTCGATAGGTTTTCACTGGGAGAGGTTCAAAGCCAAAAGCTACCTTCTCTGATGTCGGGGTTAGTCCGTTGTACTCTCTCTCAGAGTCTTTATTGTTGAACGATGTCCGTTTGTTGAGTCATTCGGTCAATTTTTATTCATGTGGGGGATTGTTGGAAAAAATGATTTTTGGGGACTTTAATTTAATATTAAAGTGTGGTGACTTTAATTAAATATTAAAGTGGGTCCTAACCATTTTTTGTGTTGGGTCTAAGTGAGCCAAAAACCATTGGGTTTTAAATAAGAAATTGCCAAGAAATTGCTTCATGATGTTAGATTCATAAATAGGATTTTAAAGAGTATTTAAATCTTTTTTCTTGGCTAAAGGGTGTGAATCCTTTGGGCATCCACACTTTTCATTTTGTGGAAAGGGGTTATGGATGCTTGGTGTTTTAATGACTAGCCTTAAAGGTTGGAGGCGTTTCCTCTCTCCCCTACACATGTATAAATTGAGACCCTCCTGTCAAGTTTCAATATAGAAATTTTTGCTTCCATTTTATAAGTCAGTTTGCTTGATAGTTCCTATTATGAGAGAGTGCTGCCATTGTGTAGACACCCCATTTTGACCGACCTTGAGACTCAGACGTCACCAGTTGAGCGCTCGGTGATATTGCATATTGTGCTCGTTCAGAAGTTTCAGAGTCTCGGCTGCGAGCCTTGCCTCCGAACTTCCGAACTCTTTTGTGCTTTGCTTCGGTTTGCGAACAAGGCTCCGTTTTCTCTATTTTCTCTTCCCGAAGGGAGGGAGAGGTCTCGTAGATCATCTCTCAGTGGCCGTAGGCTTCGTTTCGTGGTCGTAGGCCGTTTTGCCCGTTTGGAGTCCGGTTTCCGTTTTTTTGGAGCCGTTAGCCGTGTGCCTCGGTTCGGGACCGCTTAACCACCTCCGTTTGCTCCAATTTTTGGCATGCATCTTATTTACTCCCTTTTGAGGGACACTGCGGTCCGAGAGACCAACTTCGTGGTCGGACACCACTTCCGGTGCCTAACAGCCCACTTTCGGGGCCCCGAACTGCGTGTTTTGGCTCCCGAACCTTCATTCTGCATTTTTGGGCTCCCACCCAAACTTGAGATAGTCATATTTTGAGGTCCTTTTCATATTTGATTAAGGACCTTTTGCTGTTTGAGATCTCCTACTGCCACTTGCTTCTTTACCCCTCTTTTAGGCCTTTTCTTGCATGATAGTTTAGGCCTACTTGTATTTATTTTCGTGGCTTGTCATAAACTACAAAGTGTCTTATTTTGAGCCCCTCTTCAACTTTGTTGAAGGGTTCTCTTCAGTTTGAGATCTCCTACTATCACTTGCCCCTTTATCTCCCTTTTAGGCCAATTTTGGGGGGAAATTTGAATTTCATTTCCCCCCCATTTTCCCCCTCTTTTCCACCCTCTTGTGTCTATATAACAGACCCCCCAGCTGTGTTTTAGGGGTTAGAAAATTTTGGTTTGGAGCTTTCACATTAAATCTCTCTCTCTCTCTACTCTAAGCCTTAAAAAACCCTTTGATTCTTACACCATTTCCTCACCATCACCTAGCACCACACCACCACTCCATTCCAGCAGCTTGGAGGGTCTTCTTAGAGCTTACGAGGCAGCATTTCTTGGTCCAAAAGGCTGTCAAAGATTAGTCTTCAAGGGTAAGTCCTTTTCTCTCCTTTTTGACCCTTTTCTTGGTTCACATCTTAGGTCTTTGTGCTTGCATGTTGGGGCTCCGACCCTAACTGAAAATATCATTTTTTTGAGCTCTATTTTATGTTTGTTTAAGGGCCTCTCACTGTTTGAGGCTCTATTTTTGCACTTGCTTCATTACCTCCTTTGTATGCCATTTTCTTGCATATTATTTTAGGCCTATATGTAAACTGTTTTGAGCTCTAGTCCGAACTGTAAAGAAGCTTATTTTGAGCCCTTCTTCAACATTGTTGAAGGGCTCATCACTGTTTGTGGCTTCCATTTTCCACTTGCCTTTATATCCCTCTTTTGGCCTCATTTTTGCATGATTTGTTAGCCCCTTGTGTTTGTGTTTCTGGACTTTGGTCCAAACTGTAAATGGCCTTATTTTGACCCCCTCTTCATGTTTTATCAAGGGTCTTTTTCTGTTTGATGTTTCCTTTTTCCTCCTTGTGTTTAGACCTCTTTTTAGGCCTTATTTTGTATAGTATTTTGAGCATGCTTGTGTACTGTTTTTGGCTCGGCCACCAACTGTAGAACACCATATTTTGGGCCCCTATTCAACATTGTAGAAGGTCCCTTCTCTGTTTAGGGACAGCAGCTGTCACTTGCTTCATTATCTCTCTTTCGGGGCCATCTTTGCATGCTAGCTTAACCCTATTTGTGTTCACCTTTTTTCCTTTCTTAAAACTTTAAATATGCTTGTTTTGGGACCACCTTGATTCTGTCTTTACATTTCATGTTCAAATAATGCATGCTTTGTATAGCTATAGGTCATTGCGTATGCCTAGTTTTGCATTTCGGGTACCATTTCATGCATCGGGTGCCATATTTCCATGTTCGGGGGCTGTTTTGCATCATATCTTGCCACTGAAATTTGCATGCTAGTATGCCATATTCCATGCCTTGCCATGTCTTGCTAGAGTGGCATTTCGTGCCTTAGGTTCGGTCCTCGGTTTGCGTGTACGTGTGCACGCATTTCGAGTATCTCATTTTCAACTAATGGCCTCTTATATGAGTGTGGCTGAGGTCCACTCATATTGGTGTAAGTCCATTATGCATTGTGTATGCCATTTCATTTCATAGCATTGCGTATGCTAGGTTGTATGTTATGCATTGTGTATGCCATTTCATTTCATAGCATTGCGTATGCTAGGTTGTATGTTAACGCATTGTGTATGCCATGTTACCTCGTGCATCGTGTATGCCATTTCATAGCATTGTGTATGTTAGATTGTATCTTAGTTACATATCATGCATATTGCATTGTGCTTGGGATAGGAATTAGCCCAGGCACGGGAAACGAGGTACGTTTCGTACTCCGAGTGACGAAACGTGTCTCAATTCCCAGTCGCCGACACTCCGGATTATCCATGATGGAGTTTAGGTTTTGTTTTGTTTTCATGTGCATTCATTCTATATTGAGTTGCACAATTCGACTCCTCGGCCATCATGCATCGAGATGCGTGGTTGGTGGCACGAGGATCGAGGCATGCATACATTTGTGAAAATACATTGCCATGCCCTTTTCCTGCTCTCTGTTGCAGCAAATCAAGAATCAGCAGTCTTCCGGGGCTTGGCGCGCTTTCCAAGAAATCATTGCAAAACAGAAGCTAATTAGGGCATCGCAGTGGATTTCCGTGCAAAGGCAACCCGAGCATGCATCATCCATCATCCGGAGAAGAATCAAGGCAGTCCCTGGCTTGCATGCCAGTTTATTGTTTTCCTAGTTAATTTGGTAATTAATTAGGGTTTTGTACATATTTGGACTGTACTTATTTATTCGGACTGTATTTATTCGGGACTGTACTTATTTATTCGGATCCTCTACGCGAGGGCACAACTGTAATAAGTGTGCGTGTGTGTGATGTATGTCTTCCAACCCCACGTCTTTTTCCCTTTTATTTACCCGCTTATGATGGTTAGATTAGGGCATGTTTCAATTAGCATACAATATGACAGCATGTTTGCATCATTCATCTGTTTTGCATGCACTGGGCTCAGCGCATCATACTAACTGCATTTGTATTTCAATTTCAAAGTTGAATACTTGTTAGCTGTTGCATTTCATATGCCATGTTTAGAATAGCCGAGCCTGCTATAATTGCACTTTTGCATGTGTTGCATTAGGCATTTCTGTATAATTAGGATCATGCATGGATTTCTAATTAGTTTCTGTTTTGGCTTGGAGTACTCGGTAAGTTTTATGCTTTAGCATCCTTGCATGCGTGTGAGTGACTGTCATGATAGCATGCTTACCATGAGGCTATGCACTTATATGATATAACTGCCTGAATGCCTGTGGGTGAAGGTTGGGTTATTTAGATTGGAACAATTCATCAAATGTGTGTTTTAAGCCCACTAGATAGTGGCAAAATCATGTTTTCTAAGCCCACCTGAGGGTGGCAAATCCACGTCTTAGCCTACTTGCGAGTAGCACCATCAAACTTTCAAAAACAAACATGAAATGTTTTGTTCCAATTCAGGCGATCCAGTCTATACTTGTATGCTGTGCGCATCGCATAGTAAATCTAGGCTAATAACCGGAATAAGAACACACAATATTTTTTTAAAAATAGATATCATGGTTAGTAGAGGCCGATCTTTGATCGGGCGAGCGAGGGTGCTCACGAAGTGACCTTCCCCAATCGTACCCAAGTTCCCGAGCCGAGGTAACTTTGGTGATGACGGACACGTGGCCTTAAGCAACGAGTCAGGGTTTCCTAAATTTCCCAAAATAAAATATTTAGGTGGCGACTCTGTATCTGGCAAAGCAGTCCATGTTTGACACTTATTTTCTAAAAATCTGTTTTCTCAAAACGATTTGCCGGATTTGGACTCTTTGGTTCAGATTAAGAACCGTGACATTTGTGAGTTCGAACTGTAGTGACCCAATATCGAACGGAACGGGGGACTCGTTCCTCCCCGGGGCGTTCGGGGACGTCTACAGTTTCTGGCAACTCCGCTGGGGAACTTAGAGAACTTGACTCGAACTCATGATATCTGGTTTTGACTACACTTATGTGTTTCTTTGCATTGCATTTGCATTGGTGCGCCTAGAACACCGTGTTTGCCATCTGCTATTCTTGAACGGTTTGCCGGAGGCTTGTCTTGTCAAGGCATGACCATAAGGCTGACCGGTTGTGGGCTCTGCCAGTATGGGAACACAAACCCCGGTTTTACCGGGGCACCCTTTTTGACCATTCGACCTAGTGCATATTCGGATCCATAGTGACCATTTCAAACTAGGACAGGTTGCTTACCCGTTTATAGGTTGTTTGAAACCGCTGCGTGCGTAGTGAAACCCTAGCTCCTGACAAAATAGGACAGGGAAAACCCTACCCCAACATAGGGGTGTTTTGGCTCTCAATTATCTGTTATGTGCTGTCAGAGTGTGTCTCTACAGGGGTTGCATGTATCAGTTTGCGAGTTTGGGCATCTGGCCTGCGGGCACCAGTTCAGTACTTTGGGACTCAGTTCACCTGAGGGTATCAGTTTACGGCAGAATGTTGGACAGAATTCTGTAGGAGGCACAGTCATTCAGCTCTGCTCATATGGGTTATCGTGAAATCGGGCTGAGATGCTGTCTGTTTTCCCTTTTGCTAAGTAGTCTTGGAACCATAGCATCAGAAGGGTCTGATATCCCCCGGGTACTCTGGACCTATGTTGTTATGTGATCGGGGGATGAACCACTTGCTGGCGGTGCTCAGTTTACTCCAGATATGGTGGATGGCATGCATTGTTTTGAGCATTTGCGAATGCTAGCTTTTGTGCTTTCTGACTTGGGTATTGGGTCAGTCTTGTTGTTTTGTTTTGAGTCTGCCTTTTTGTTTTGAGTCAGCCTCTTTTTTTGTTTTGGGTCTGTCTTGTTGTATCGAGTCAGTCCTGTTGTATAGGAGTCGGGTGATTCCAGGGGGTGTTGCCTCGGGCATCACCATTTTGTTTTGTGTTTGTCTTTTCGTTTTGTTTTGAGTCTGTTTCTGTCAGGGAGCCAGTTGTGCCAACAGATTTTGAATGAAACAGCAGTGATTTTCACGCTCTCACATTTGCTTCTGCCTTGTGCCAGTTGTACCAGAAATTCCAAATGAGATGGCAGTATTTGATTAGAAGCTGTGTCTTTTCTGTGCTTTGAATTCATTACATCGACCTAAGTTTTTTAAGACTTTTCGAACACTGTGGTGAAAACGAAGAGGAAGGAATTCCTCGGGTTTTGCAAAATTTTGATCATTCGAGAGAAAGAAAGGCGTGCTAAGCCCTTAATGAATGAAATCATGCTTGTTAGTGTAAGTACTGGGAAGGATCCTAGCTTGATCCAGATTGGTTCTACATTGTCTTCAGCGCGAGCGACTGGTCGCTTTCTTAAAAGACTTCAAAAAAATGTTTTGCGCGTTCCTGCGAAGACCTGTGTAGAATCGCTCTTGAGATTGTGCAGCTTAGGATCGCTCTCAGCCTCGAGACTCGACCCCTCTGCTTTCAAAACCTTGAACTCGAATTCAGAACGTTCAACGGTCAAATACAATGTGAGGCCTGTGTGGCCAGATTCAAAGCAGCCCTCGAACAAGAGGCAAGGAAGTCAGATCAAGAAGACCAGATGTCATCAAAAGAAGCTTGCGAAGCTAGGTCAGAAGCACCCTTCGAACTAGGGGCAAAAAAATGTCAGACAGCTCGAAGAGCCAAAGGTGGATCATTCCGCAAGTCAATGAAGATCGGTAAGAATGCCAAATCCTAGAAGGGAGGAAAGAAGAAAGTATTGCTGAAGGACAGCCGAGTTCCTATCCACAACACTAGGGGCAAATTCAGCCCCCATTGGATGGACTTCTACTTCGTCAGCAAATAACAGCCATTCTCCTGGATTCAGACGACTTCAGGATCTCAAAATCATTTGACATGGACAAAGCTACACTTTTACCCTTGAGAGGCTCGCTGGGCCGAAAACCCGGAAGGGCGACCCAGGCAAAAATTAGAGCAAGAAAAAAAAAAGAAAAAAGAAGAAAAAGAACAAAAAAAAAAGAAAAGTGCAAAGAATAAAAAAAAAAAAAAAGAAGAAAAATGAAGAAAAATGCAAAAAAAAAGAACAAAAAAAAGAAAATCAAAAAAGAAAAGAAATGAAAACAATTGAAAAGAAAAGAAAAACAAAGCTCGCAAGGTCGAAAACCCGCAACAGGCGCCTTGGCAAAAGTTAGAGCATAAAAAGGAGAGGTTAAATACCCGAGTGTACCTTAACCCCGAACTAGGTAAGGCTTGATTCCCATATTTGGGATACGTAGGCAACTTCATTCTGAAGTCCAGCCATAAACACTTCCAAATCGACTGTGTCCATGCGACGATTCTGGTCATCTTTGTCTTCTCTGTATCTGAGAGTCTGGTTGTGTTCGTCGCTCTGAGGACTGACTACAATGCGCTGCGGTGTTATCCAAACAAGGGACAACTTTCCGTTGCCATTCAAAACGCCGCAGTGTCATTTCAAATAAGGGGCAACTTTCCGTTGCCATGCAGTGTCCTTCAGACAAGGGGCAATTTTCCATTGCCATGGATCCGAGGTTGCGCATCTCAAGAGTAGGTTCCGTGCTCGTTGAGCAGTGGTCGTTTGCAAAAATAGTTTTTGAGAATTTTTACTGAGGTTGACTAATCTTCTCGAAAAGTATTCCATTTTCAAAACTGGACCATTTCTTGGACCCAAAAGAGGAAAATTTTCAGTGCTCATGGCCTGACTTGCATGATTTTAAATCAGAAAATTGAACAAGCATGTTAATCTAACTCTCATTTTGGTCAAATTTTTTTAGGAGAAAACTAAAACAAAAAATGGTCAAAATAATGAACTAGGGGCACAGTTGAGTCAGACTTCCTGTCTTTCCCATTGTCAACATACTTGCCAAGAAGGGCACTCTACCTGCCAGAATAGGGCACAACTGAAGTTAACAACAAAGGGCTGAAAGCTCTCTCATCCTCCAAGCAACGAGGTATCAAGCCAAGTGCGAAGCACTAACCGGAATGGGACAAGATATTCCACTCCCTTATCTGGACAGATCTGATCACGTCCGAACTCCCCGGTGGAGCATCATTAACCAATGTCAATTACAGATCTGCTGCACATCCAACCGCATTACAACCCCTCTGTGGAAGAAACTCATTGTTGTGAACAAGAAGAAGAATTTGGTAGAATACCAGGGGCAAGAGCCCACAACTTCCTGCTTATCCATCAACCACCCAGGGGAGAGATAACAAAATGAGAGATTGAAGAATAGAGAGGTGTGCGCTGAGAGAAAAAGTGAGGAAAGGGCTTTTTCAGAAAAACAGAGCCTGAGGGCCGAGTGATGTGAGAATCACAAATGAGAAAGGGTGGGAAACAATGCCCGGAGAAACTGGCTCCTCGCGAATTGAGAGGTCTCTCGTCTTTGTAACACGTCTGTGTGTCGTGTCTTTTGTTTTGTTTGTCTCGATTCTTGCTTTGAGTCGTTCCGAGTGTGTCTCGATGCGTTTAGGTTGTTTACCTTTTGTTTTCCATTGTTGAGTCGTTTTGGCTGTGGTCAGTTGTAGGCTCAATACCCGGTTGAGAACCCTTTTCTCATTTTAATTTGAAAAATCGTTTTGTGCTCAGAGTGCCGTGTCGTTCTCCATATTTGTGCAAATCAGGATTGGTTCTTTCATAAAGCCGCGAGATTCAACCCGAGTCATGTGAGAACAGTAAAATCAGGATCTATCTGAAGCTATATAGGCTCCAGGCTGCGAAGCAAAAGAAAAAAGGGAAAATTGGAGCATTTGAGTTTGTTTCAGTTTCCGTGATTATACTCTCTGTTATTATACTCCAGATGTATCTCTTTAGGCCTTGTCAATGCCCCGAAGTATGAGTGTGCCTCTACTCCCAAACTCAAGCCTACTTCAATGCCAAAATGGCAATCGAAGTGCTCCCTCAGAAAACCAGCCCCTGCTAGATGCATCTTGGCTGTGTTTGCAATGAGTTCTTAGGAGACCAACTGCGATAGTGAAAACTAGAGTTCGGACGGCTATTGCCTAGAACACAAAGGTTCGGAATTTCCGAGACTAAAGTCTGGTTTAAATACCCAGGGGTCTATCCTCGGATTGAAATCTGTATGGCAGCCCCATAGATTGAGATAGCATGTGAATGCGCCTCGATTCTAGATACTGAATCAACCTAGTCTACCACCCCGTTGGAGAATATGGAAAGTTGTGAACATGGCCAGGAAGGAAAGGTAGTAACTGCGGTTTGGAAGTACAATCAAGAAAGTGCAAGAAGAACCCACTCTTTTCAACTCAAAATATTTCTGCGGAATTTTCAACTCATCGTCAGTCGGCATGCACGAGGTGTATCCTTTTTGGAATGTATCGTGACCCCTCCGAGAGGTAAATCGGAGGTTGCGTTTGAAATTTGGTCTACTTAAGGCTTGTATTCCCTTATTCGGTATTTTTGTTTCAAACGGGTGTTGTCACGCGCGTTCCACTGGCATTGTTATGCTCATTCGTTGCATTGTTATGCTCATTCGTTGCATTGTTATGCACATCAATCTAGCATTGTTATGCTCATTCGTTGCATTGTTATGCACATCTATCTAGCATTGTTATGCTCATTCGTTGCATTGTTATGCACATTTATCTAGCATTGTTATGCTCATTACTTGCATTGTTATGCACATCTATCTAGCATTGTTATGCTCATTACTTGCATTGTTATGTACACTTCACCTGCATCATTATGCACCTTTTTACTTGCAATTGTCGTCTTTTCTTCTCTCGCATGCGGTGCGTTAGGACATCTTCGATTTTGAACATTCGGACGAGTTCCGGTGTTCATTCATACCTTTCCTCTCTTGCGTGTGATATGCTGAGATGTTTTCTTTTGCGTGTGATACGCTGAGAAATTTACCTTTCCTCTCTTGTATGTGATATGCTGAGAGGTTTTCTCTTGCGTGTGATACGCTGAGAAATTTACATTTTCTCTCTTGCATGTGATATACTGAGAGGTTTTCTCTTACGTGTGCTACGCTGAGAAATTTCCCTTTTCTCTCTTGCATGTGATATGCTGAGAGGTTTTCTCTTGCGTGTGATACGCTGAGAAATTTCCCTTTTCTCTCTTGCATGTGATATGCTGAGGGGTTTTCTCTTGCGTGTGATACGCTAAGAAATTTCCATTTTCTCTCTTGCATGTGATATGCTGAGAGGTTTTCTCTTGCGTGTGATACGCTGAGAAATTTCCCTTTTCTCTCTTGCATGTGATATGCTGAGAGGTTTTCTCTTGCGTGTGATACGCTGAGAAATTTCCCTTTCCTCTCTTGGATGTGATAAGCTGAGAGGTTTTCTCTTGCGTGTGATACGCTGAGAAATTTCCCTTTTCTCTCTTGCATGTGATATGCTGAGAGATTTTCTCTTGCGTGTGATACGCTGAGAAATTTCCCTTTTCTCTCTTGCATGTGATATGCTGAGAGGTTTTCTCTTGCGTGTGATACGCTGAGAAATTTCCCTTTTCTCTCTTGCATGTGATATGCTGAGAGGTTTTCTCTTGTGTGTGATACGTTGAGAAATTTATCTTTTCTCCCTTGCATGTGATATGCTGAGAGGATTTCTCTTGCGTGTGATACGCTGAGGAATTTGCCTTTCTTCTCTTGCGTGTGATACGCTGAGAAGTTTACCTTTCCTCTCTTGCGTGTGATACGCTGAGAGGTTTACCTTCTTCTTCTCCTATGTGTGATACGCAGAGAGATGTTGTGTGTAAGACTCCGGGTATTCTCAGTAGTCGCTTTTAGCCTTCTCCGTGTGAGACGCAGTGAGAATTGCATAATTTTCTTGCATCCATTCTGCATGAAATGTAGTTAGATTTGTATTCACTTGCTTAAAACTGTTGCATGGTATGCTTCACTATAGCTTTCTTTGCATGATCATAAGTTATGTTCAGCTTCTTGCATTGGCAGTTGCATTTTGCCCCTGCCTGCGGGCATGCCTGCGGGCACATCTGTGTTATTTTGTATGTTTGTCTAAGTCTTCAGCCTTATCAAAAATGGGTCGTCTCTGGGCTTTGACATTCACTCCCGTCACTTATGACTTTCGAGTTCTGTCAAAGAGGGGCAACTGTAGACACCCCATTTTTGACCGACCTTGAGACTCAGACGTCACCAGTTGAGCGCTCGGTGATATTGCATATTGTGCTCGTTCAGAAGTTTCAGAGTCTCGGTTGCGAGCCTTGCCTCCGAACTTCCAGACTCTATTGTGCTTGCCTTGGTTTGCGAACCAAGCTCCGTTTTCTCTATTTTCTCTTCCCGAAGGGAGGGAGAGGTCTCGTAGATCATCTCTCAGTGGTCGTAGGCTACGTTTCGTGGTTGTAGGCCGTTTTGCCCGTTTGGAGTCCGGTTTCCGGTTTTTCGGAGCCGTTAGCTGTGTGCCTCGGTTCGGGACCGCTTAACCACCTCCGTTTGCTCCAGTTTTTGGCATGCATCTTATTTACTCCCTTTTGAGGGACACTGCGGTCCGAGAGACCAACTTCGTGGTCGGACACCACTTCCGGTGCCTAACAGCCCACTTTCGGGGCCCCGAACTGCGTGTTTTGGCTCCCGAACCTTCATTCTGCATTTTTGGGCTCCCACCTGAACTTGAGATAGTCATATTTTGAGGTCCTTTTCGTGTTTGATTAAGGACCTTTTGCTGTTTGAGATCTCCTACGACCACTTGCTTCTTTACCCCTCTTTTAGGCCTTTTCTTGCATGATAGTTTAGGCCTACTTGTATTTATTTTCGTGGCTTGTCATAAACTACAAAGTATCTTATTTTGAGCCCCTCTTAAACTTTGTTGAAGGGATCTCTTCGGTTTGAGATCTCCTGCTATCACTTGCCCCTTTATCTCCCTTTTAGGCCAATTTTGGGGGGAAATTTGAATTTCATTTCCCCCCCATTTCCCCCCCTCTTTTCCACCCTCTTGTGTCTATATAACAGAGCCCCCAGCTGTGTTTTAGGGGTTAGAAAATTTTGATTTGGAGCTTTCACATTAAATCTCTCTCTCTCTCTACTCTAAGCCTTAAAAAACCCTTTGATTCTTACACCATTTCCTCACCATCACCTAGCACCACACCACCACTCCATTCCAGCAGCTTGGAGGGTCTTCTCAGAGCTTAGGAGGCAACATTTCTTGGTCCAAAAGGCTGTCAAAGATTAGTCTTCAAGGGTAAGTCCTTTTCTTGGTTCACATCTTAGCTCTTTCTGCTTGCATGTTGGGGCTCCGACCCTAACTGAAAATATCATTTTTTTGAGCTCTATTTCATGTTTGTTTAAGGGCCTCTCACTTTTTGAGGCTCCCTTTTTGCACTTGCTTCATTACCTCCTTTGTATGCCATTTTCTTGCATATTATTTTAGGCCTATATGTAAACTGTTTTGAGCTCTAGTCCGAACTGTAAAGAAGCTTATTTTGAGCCCTTCTTCAACATTGTTGAAGGGCTCATCACTGTTTGTGGCTTCCATTTGCCACTTGCCTTTATATCCCTCTTTTGGCCTCATTTTTGCATGATTTGTTAGCCCCTTGTGTTTGTGTTTCTGGACTTTGGTCCGAACTGTAAATGGCCTTATTTTGACCCCCTCTTCATGTTTTATCAAGGGTCTTTTTCTGTTTGATGTTTCCTTTTTCCTCCTTGTGTTTAGACCTCTTTTTAGGCCTTATTTTGTATAGTATTTTAAGCATGCTTGTGTACTGTTTTTGGCTCGGCCACCAACTATAGAATACCATATTTTGGGCCCCTATTCAACATTGTAGAAGGGCCCTTCTCTGTTTAGGGACAGAAGCTGTCACTTGCTTCATTATCTCTCTTTCGGGGCCATCTTTGCATGCTAGCTTAGCCCCATTTGTGTTCACCTTTTTGCCTTTCTTAAAACTGTAAATATGCTTGTTTTGGGACCACATTGATTCTGTCTTTACATTTCATGTTCAAATAATGCATGCTTTGTATAGCTATAGGTCATTGCGTATGCCTAGTTTTGCATTTCGGGTACCATTTCATGCATCGGGTGCCATATTTCCATATTCGGGGGCTGTTTTGCATCATATCTTGCCACTGAAATTTGCATGCTAGTATGCCATATTCCATGCCTTGCCATGTCTTGCTAGAGTGGCATTTCGTGCCTTAGGTTCGGTCCTCGGTTTGCGTGTACGTGTGCATGCATTTTGAGTATCTCATTTTCATCTAATGGCCTCTTATATGAGTGTGGCTGAGGTCCACTCATGTTGGTGTAAGTCCATTATGCATTGTGTATGCCATTTCATTTCATAGCATTGCGTATGCTAGGTTGTATGTTATGCATTGTGTATGCCATTTCATTTCATAGCATTGCGTATGCTAGGTTGTATGTTAACGCATTGTGTATGCCATGTTACCTTGTGCATCGTGTATGCCATTTCATAGCATTGTGTATGTTAGGTTGTATCTTAGTTGCATATCATGCATATTGCATTGTGCTTGGGATAGGAATTAGCCCAGGCACGGGAAACGAGGTATGTTTCGTACTCCGAGTGACGGAACGTGTCTCAATTCCCAGTCGCCGACACTCCGGATTATCCATGATGGGGTTTAGGTTTTGTTTTGTTTTCATGTGCATTCATTCTATATTGAGTTGCACAATTCGACTCCTCGGCCATCATGCATCGAGATGCGTGGTTGGTGGCACGAGGATCGAGGCATGCATACATTTGTGAAAATACATTGCCATGCCCTTTTCTTGCTCTCTGTTGCAGCAAATCAAGAATCAGCAGTCTTCCGGGGCTTGGCGTGCTTTCCAAGAAATCATTGCAAAACAGAAGCTAATTACGGCATCGCAGTGGATTTCCGTGCAAAGGCAACCCGAGCATGCATCATCCATCATCCGGAGAAGAATCAAGGCAGTCCCTGGCTTGCATGCCAGTTTATTGTTTTCCTAGTTAATTTGGTAATTAATTAGGGTTTTGTACATATTTGGACTGTACTTATTTATTCGGACTGTGTTTATTCGGAACTGTACTTATTTATTCGGACCCTCTGCGCGAGGGCACAACTGTAATAAGTGTGCGTGTGTGTGATGTATGTCTTCCAACCCCACGTCTTTTTCCCCTTTTATTTACCCGCTTATGATGGTTAGATTAGGGCATGTTTCAATTAGCATACAGTATGACAGCATGTTTGCATCATTCATCTGTTTTGCATGCACCGGGCTCAGCGCATCATACTAACTGCATTTGTATTTCAATTTCAAAGTTGAATACTATTAGCTGTTGCATTTCATATGCCATGTTTAGAATAGCTGAGCCTGCTATAGTTGCACTTTTGCATGTGTTGCATTAGGCATTTCTGTATAATTAGGATCATGCATGGATTTCTAATTAGTTTCTGTTTTGGCTTGGAGTACTCGGTAAGTTTTATGCTTTAGCATCCTTGCATGCGTGTGAGTGACTGCCATGATAGCATGCTTACCATGAGGCTATGTGCTTATATGATATAACTGCCTGAATGCCTGTGGGTGAAGGTTGGGTTATTTGGATTGGAACAATTCATCAAATGTGTGTTTTAAGCCCACTAGATAGTGGCAAAATCATGTTTTCTAAGCTCACTTGAGGGTGGCAAATCCACGTCTTAGCCTACTTGCGAATAGCACCATCAAACTTTCAAAAACAAACATGAAATGTTTGGTTCCAATTCAGGCGATCCAGTCTATACTTGTATGCTGTGCGCATCACATAGTAAATCTAGGCTAATAACCGGAATAAGAACACACAATGTTTTTTTAAAAATAGATATCATGGTTAGTAGAGGTCGATCTTTGATCGGGCGAGCGGGGGTGCTCACGAAGTGACCTTCCCCAATTGTACCCAAGTTCCCGAGCCGAGGCAATTTTGGTGATGACGGACACGTGGCCTTAGGCAACGAGTTAGGGTTTCCTAAATTTTCCAAAATAAAATATTTAGGTGGCGACTCTGTATCTGGCAAAGCAGTCCATGTTTGGCACCTTTTTTTTCTAAAAATCTGTTTTCTCAAAACGATTTGCCGAATTTGGACTCTTTGGTTCAGATTAAGAACCGTGACATTTGTGAGTCCGAACTGTAGTGACCCAATATCGAACGGAACGGGGGACTCGTTCCTCCCAGGGGCGTTCGGGGACGTCTACACATTGTTTTGTTCGCTAAGCTAGACAGATAGTGCTTCTGCCGTAGTTGGTTTTGACCGTCGTATCCTGGAAGACAGACGCCAGGTTTCCTCAAGCACTCGACCCGTGAGGCGACGAAATCTGTTTTAAGGAAACTGCTTCCGTGCAGGCTTTGATTTTGTCTCTTTACCCTTTATTATTTTTTGTGTATTTCTGTTGAAATTTAGTTGTAATTATCAGCATATGTTCTTGGTATATAATTTGTTTTCTTCATAAATCTATTTATTTAATTTCACAATTTTGAACAACATTTTTAACTTATTTAATAACCATTATAGAGGTTGTAACTAGCCGTAGTTGTTGGATTTGGGTTTAGTGGGCTTGGTAATTGGTTGTTAGATAGATTAATATTGACTTTTTAGCGGATGATTCTATTTGCACCGAAATAATAATTTAGTACGCCCCAATTAAAATTTTTAAAATTTAGTTCCTGTTATACCCTAATATAAATTTACCAATACAGACAATACATATTAAACCATAAAATAAAATATTATTTTTTTCCTGGTACACTCAAACTACGTATTTTTTTATATTCAACTATTTTCGTATTCATTTTGAAGTTTCAATTATTTTTCTCTATTTTCTTTCTCATTCCAAAATTTCAATCCATCCCATCAAAACTTACAATTATTATCAACATCATTGTTTCTTATTGTATTAGTACTTATAAATAGAAGAAAATTCACACAAAATTAAATAATAAATGAGAATAATAATCAAAGTATTTTTTGAAGCAATCTATCAAAGAGGTGATACGTTTGCACATAAATTCCTATTGCCTGTTACCCAGAAAAAAAGAAAAAAGAAAAAAAGAAAAGAAAAAGAAAAAAAAAAAGAAAGAAGAAGCTAATCTTCACATACAGTAACATCATTTGATCCTAAACTATGCAAAAAGGGCTAGAAAGAAGAAAGATACAAGTAAAAAAGCTAAGATTAGGGTATGAAGCAAGCAAGAAGAAGAACCCATAAAGATAAATGGGTTTTGTATGTCTTCTATTGATTGAAACCATCTAGTGATTGAATTGGTTTGTGTGAATATAGAGACTATAGATGGACGAAAAAGTAGAAGTGTAGAACAAATCTTGATCGATAAGATTGGAGAGGGAAATCAGAGGATTGATATGTTTATTATTTGGGTGTATCACAAATTATAATTTTATCTTGAAGGGTAATTTGTAAAAAAATATAGGTAAATTATAACTCTAAATAATTTAATAGAGGGCACTAAGAAATTGAGTCTATTGAATGATTCTTTCGGGAATGTTTAGTGGGCTTGGTAATTGATTGTTAGATAGATTTTATTGTATTTATAGCTATTGTGGGTTATTAGTCTAACGATTACTCTCTTATCAATTGACCAAAAAAAAAAAAACAAAAAAAAAACCTTTATTGGAATGTAGGACTTTTTATACTCTTTTCTCCAAATTAGGTGAAAAGTATGGTAAAAAATTACTCTTTTTAATTGTCCTTGTTTTGAAATTAGATTTGCAGTAGAACTCCAACAATAGTCGAAGTGTAGACTATATATCTAAAATTTTAAATTTCCTTGTTTAAAAATTGAAATTATATTTGGAGTAGAAGTGTTATAGGAGCGTGGAATATAACCAAGAAAATAACAAATGTAGTTAGGATTGATGTTTTTACAAGAGTTCGAATATAAATAGAAAAGTAGAAAGTATTTTGTTAACCACGTTTTTTCAATAGTTAAAATGTTAAAAATATGAACAAGAAACTAGAAAGCTTGCTTATTAAACACTTTTGCTTTTTATTTTATTTTATTATTTTTTTTTACATCATTTGGAATATATGTGCACGAAATAATTTTTTTAAAAAAACTATGAAGTGGTGGTTCTGGACAACCAAGTATTCAAGAACTAGTGGATTTTTTTATTTTATTTTATTTATTTTTATCAGCAAAGAAAATTTTATTGATGAAAATTAATAATACAGAATACAGAGATAAATATCAATAAAGAGAAGTGAGTGCATAAAACATCATGGCAAATTAGGCGCTCCCAACTATGTTGGAACTAGAAAGCAAGCTCAATCATCTGTTAATACTACACCGGACTAAATAGATACCAACCAAGCAAACCAAGAAATAAAGAAATAAATTGTTAGATGATTTTACACTATATAAAATTACTTTGATACGTATAATTCAAAATGTTTGTCCATGCAACTCAATAACATATATCACACGCATAATATGTTTTTGGCAAGATATAAGCATAGCATGAATGTATTAGTGAATTACAAATTAAATGTGCATGCAATTAGTTCCGCTAGCTTGCTTACTCACTACTTAAAATATATATATATATATATAAAATCCTTGATTTGGTTGTTTTTCAAAAGCCTTTTTCTTTCTTTTTTTTTTTTTTTTGAAATGGAACCTATGGATTAAATTCCTTAATACAAATCAATGGGAGGAGTAATTTTTTTGGCATGTTCGAGTCTTCAAACTACAAGAAATTTTGTTAAAAAAAAAAAAGTGGTCACGATTATTGTACATGTAAACATATATAAAACTCAGCAATGATAGGTATCATAAAAAGTCTTTCATGAATATGGTCATGAAAGATTTGTGACCTTTGGATTACACTTACAACAAAGCACCACACACTAATCAAGATAATCTAAGGGTCACAAATTTTTCATGATTATTTTCATGAAAAAATTTTCATGATCCCTAACATTTCTCTATAAAACTAGCTCCAAACTATTTTTTTGGCTATTTGTTGTCATGCATCATGTGAAAGATCACAAAAGAAATTCACTTGCTTCCAAGAAAAAAAATTGTTTCATGAGGATCCGGTTCCTTCCACCCCAAATAGAGGATATCCAGCAATCCAACCTACCATCTAAAAGATAAGTTGTCAAGAATTATGTCAATGATAATTTTTGTTTTTGTCCATATTGTTTTTGCAAGCAAAGAGAATGATGTTCTCATTCATACAATCATAGATTCAAACCATAGATAGGGAAATTTTTTTTTTTTTTTTTTTTTTTTCATGTGTTACACAAACAAGATGGCATCAACATATGATTACACTGAGGCCAAGGAAGAAAAATATAAACTAATTTCAAGTGAACATTGAAAGAAAATATTAGATGAAAAGTTATATACAAGATGTGCTCTTAGAAGAAGGGGAAGAGCGAAGTAAAAAACAATCAAAACTAACTAAAACATAAGATAACAAAATCTGTGCCCTAACCAGAAAGTTTTTTTTTTTAAAATATATATGTTTTTTTAAAATCAGGAAAAAGGATGAAAATCAATGTACAAAGGAATACAATGATTAACATCAATAAAAAACTGCACAATGCATCAAAGCCAAGGCTAATCAATCCCAATTAAGTTGGGACCAAAAACATGAGTATAATCATGTGCTAGCACTATACCAAGCCGAACCAAAATAAACCAAGAAAAACAACCCCAAACAGTTTTTGAAGTGTTAATAACTCACCCTTCGATTTTAATTGGTAATGTCTCCTTTCTCTTCCTTGTTGCCATGCTTAATACCCCAGAGACCTTTCTTATGATTCTCTTTATAAACATTGCTATTTTTTTCATGCTTCTCTTGATCTTCTTTCCCTTTCTACTTCCTAAACTCTCTCCCAACTCATCTCCAGCGGTGGTAGTGATGGCAGCATTGGTACTGGTACCTCGATGATCATCGTCATGCAAACAAATATTGTCTTCTGGTGCATCACAAACCCTCCTTTCGCCATTCAAATTTGATAATCGAAAAGTAAAAGGAAATTGGTATTCGAGTTTTCTCTTCTTTTGCTTGGGCAGTAGTAGATGAGGGCCTGGTTGCAACATGTACTTTCGCTCCAATTCTTCGATGGTGATTTTGCAGTCTAAGCAATCCACACCCGCCATTGCTAATGCTTCAAGAGAAACCGCCATTGATCTTCTTTTTAGGGTTTAGGGTTTAGAGAGGAAAAGAAAAAACAAATCATAGGAGGAAAGAAAAAAAGAAAAGGGTTTAGGTTTAAATAGGAAAGAAAAAACAATGCTAGGATTATTTATGTAAAAGGTTTGCTATGAAAACGTTGTTGGAATTGAGTAGGGGACATCCTTTTCGATAGAATTCGAATCCCAGTTGAGATATAGTTTAAATTTGAAAGGGATTTGGTTAAATAATCTAAATATCTATCTATATACATATTTATTTATTTATTTTAAAAGAAATTGAAGTGTAGAACTGGATTTGGCTCGGATTTCAGTGATCCAAATTCAATTCGATCGTGTCAAACCCAATCACAAATTTGGATGCCAATCAAGTCTCTATTATTTGGGAATCCAACCTGACCTAAATTTAAAACACAAAAGAAAATTTTAATTTTATTCTTAAAAATAATTTGAAAACAGTAATTTGTGATCTACAAAAACAGAAAAGAAATATATGAAACAAATTTAGAAAATCAAAATGGAGATGGGGTGATGTTGTGCGGGGATGTAGTAGCCATTGTTGTGTATTTTGGGATTTGTTTCAATAATTCGAATTATTTACTTTTAGAATACATCGAATGAAATATACTTACAAAAAAATCAAATTCACCGAACAACGTTAATCATTTTATCGCCTCACATTTGTATTCAGTTTTATATTTCAAATCAAAACTATTATTTATTTTTGTAGATACAAATACAATTTGATGAAATGGTTAATAAAGTCTTATCAATTTATTTTTTGCAAATATATTACTCAATATATTCTAAAAAATGAATGATTCGAACTATCAAAAAAAAAAAAAAATCCTAAAATAGGCCCTAATGGTCTCATAACTGCGCATAGATGTGAATATGTTATTGTTGGAACAATCTTCTGTATAAATAAAATAAATTGAAACTAAATCAAACAAAATAAAATAAAACTTACAGAATTTATTTTGTCGAACCAAATGGAAAAATAAAAGACTAAGTCAAGTGTGTGACACTCTGTCCTCAAGATAGATTCGCCCCGCTTTGGTGCTTACGGACTAATGGCGTCTATCTCCTAAGATACAATGATTTTCACAAACTTGTAGTAGCACTTCACACAAATTTGTACGGCGAAGTAGAACCTTGTGTTCTTATACTCTCTTTTAAATTTACTCTAAAACTAGAATGAAGAATTAATAATGCAATGGAGAAAATTGGACAGCAAATATATAAGTTGCAGATTGATTTTCAGATCCTCTAACACTGCCGAAATGTTGGTATTTATAGGCACAAAAAGCCCTATTCGAACAGGTGTGAATCTGTCCAACAGATTCAGTTTTGAAAGTGAACAGATGCAACCTGTTTTGAATTCAAACAGATTCTGTCTGTTGCTCTTGGAACATTTTTTTTTAAAAACAATTTGAAAAAGTATTCGTTGGTGGATAATGTTTTAAACTGTTGAAACAGTTTTTTTTTAAAAACTGTTGGAATAGTTTTGAAGAGGTACAACTTTAGAAAAACAAAAAACTGAATTTAAATTTCAAATTGAAATTGAAAAAATTCAAATAAATTTTTGTCCAAAAAATTAATATTAGAACCGACCTGACCCCCACACTTGCGCCCGGCTCGGCGGCGGCGGTGCGCGCGCGTGTGGTGGTTTGGGCTAAAGTTCACTTTATTCATAACTCCTCCCTTCTACATACTTGGGGTACCCCTTGGGGCCCAACGCAAGTGTTGTAGGCTAGAGTTTATATATTCAACAAAACTCTCTTAAAGTTTCAATGTAGGACAAGCCTCACAAAAAAACCCATATTTAAAACTTTAAATGTTCAATTCCACGAACCCGAAAACGACGTCATGTTTCCATTCACTCATAAATGGTTTTGACAAACCGTTTTTACCGTGTGACTTGCCACGCGGCAAGGAACACTTCACCTCTTCGAACCCGCTCCAAAAGACGTTCGAGGCCCACTCAATTTTGGGCTCAAAGTCGGCCCCAAATAAGCTTAATAAACTAATTTTTCCAACAATTCCCCGCATGAATGGAATTTGACGGAGAAAAAATGCAACAACATGATCTAATTACAGAGAGTACAGAAATTGGAAATATTCTGCAAAGGATAGGTAGCTTTTGGCTTTGAACCTTCCCTTGTGAGACACTATCGGATTTACTTGCTAACCAGTGAACATGATGTCTTGAACTGTTCAGTCGTTTGTGTAAACCAAGACAATATAACTCACACAGTATATCCCCAGACATAGTTTAGTTCTCATTATTGTGTTCATTTTAGCCCTGAACAACTTGGTCTTTCATGAGTGCTCTAGAGAATTGTAGCCCTTCACAAATCTCATAGAACCGGTCCAGTTCACACTCACATAGGTGATTCTTATGAAGAGTATCCTGCCATACTCCTCTAGGTTTACTTAGATATAAGAATCATTAAAAGTATTACTTAATCTAAACCGCTGCAGTCATCACTAATTTTATCCTAGAAATGGGTAGGAGTTTGAACTCCCCAGTGATTCTTCTGAGTTATACACAACTCGATTGTCCCTTTGAACCTAGATCTTGGGATTTCCAGTTAACTAGGTTGGGTTGCCGTTGTGGTAACTCTTATTTAATAGGCTTTAGTCCCATTCCACTCGATGAATTCTCAACTAGCTCTCTTGATAACCCTTTGGTTAGTGGATCTGTTATGCTGTCTTTAGACTTCACATATTCAATGGAAATAATTCCATTGGAGAGTAGTTGTCGCACGGTGTTATGTCGACGACGAATGTGTCGTGACTTACCGTTATAAATATGACTATGTGCTCTACCAATTGCTAATTGCCTATCACAATATATGCATATAACAGGCACCGGTTTAGGCCACATTGGAATATCTTCAAGGAAGTGGTGAAACCATTCTGCTTCTTCCCCAGCTTTGTCTAATGCTATGAATTCTGATTCCATAGTAAACCTAGCAAAGCAAGTCTGTTTGGAAGATTTCCAAGATACCGCAGCTCCACCAAGAGTAAAGGCATACCCACTGGTGGACTTTGAGTCTCTAGTATCCGATATCTAAGTTGTATCACAGTATCCTTCAAGTACTACTGGATATCTAGTATAATTAAGCCCAATGTTACGAGTAAATCGGAGATATCTTAGAATCCTTATAATTACTTTCTAGTGTTCTACTCCCGGATTACTCGTATATTTACTTAATTTACTTACTGCATAAGCTATATCTGGACGAGTGCAGTTCATCAAGTACATTAAGCTTCCAATAATTTGGGCATACTCTAATTGAGAAATACTTTCCTGTACATTCTTAGATAGAAACAAATTAACATCTACAGGTGTTTTAGCAAGATGATCATCATCTTTGCTGAATTTGTCAAGTATTTTCTCAATGTAATGAGATTGTGACAAAGCATAACCTTCTGATGTTTTGGTAATTTTCATATCAAGAATTACATCAGTAATGCCCATGTCCTTCATGTCAAAATGTTTATTCAACATTTTCTTGGTAGTTTTAATCATTTCATTATTACTACCTATAATGAGCATATCATCCACATAAAGACAAACAATGATATAACCTTTGTCTGTGTTTTTAATATAAACACATTTGTCATACTCATTAATTTTAAAACCATTTGACATCATTGCCTTGTCAAATTTCTCATGCTACTGCTTTGACGCTTGTTTTAAACCATATAATGATTTAACCAATTTACACATTTTTTTTTTTCTTGGAACAGAAAAACCTTCTGGTTGTTCCATGTAAATTTCTTCATTTAACTCACCATTTAAGAAAGCAGTTTTTACATCCATCTGATGAATTTCTAAATTGTATAAAGATGCAATGACAATTAGCATTCTAATGGATGTTATTCTAGTAACCGGTGAGTATGTGTCAAAATAATCAAGACCTTCTTTTTGTCTAAAACCTTTGACCACAAGTCTTGCCTTGTATTTGTCAATTGATCCATTCGTTTTCATTTTTCTTTTGAAAATCCACTTGTACCCAAGAGGTTTACAACTTGGTGGCAAATCCACCAATTTCCAAGTGTAATTTTGCAAGATGGATTCAACTTCACTATTGATAGCTTCTTTCCATAAAGGAGCTTTAGGACTGGACATAGCCTCTTTAAAAGTTAAAGGTTCAATTTCTAACAAATATGTTAGAAAATTTGGACCAAAAGATTTTGAGGTTCTAGCACGTTTACTACGCCTAAGTTCCTCTTCCTCATTTTGATCTAACTCTAGTTCTTGATCATGTTCTTGATCCTGACTAGTAATAGCATATGAGTTCTTTTATTGTTACTAGTCTCTTATCCAGTTTTATTTGGAAATACATGTTCAAAGAAAGATGCATTCCGAGATTCAATAATAATATTTACATGCATTTTGGAATGTTCTGATTTATGAATCAAAAACCGATATGCACTACTATTCTTGGCATAACCAATGAAAATACAATCAATGGTCTTAGGACCTATCTTAGTCTTTTTAGGACTAGGTATAGAAACTTTAGCCAAACACCCCACACTTTTAAGTATTTGTAGGATGGTACTATTCCATGCCACAATTCATAAGGTATTTGATTCACTTTCTTTCGGAGTACTTTATTAAGTATATAATTAGCAAAAAGTATTGCTTCCCCCCACAAGTTCTGAGGTAATCCAGAACTGATTAACATGACATTCATCATTTCTTTTAAAGTCCTATTTTTCCTTTCAGCAATTCCATTTTGCTGAGGTGAGTAAGGAGCAGTGGTTTGATGAATTATTCCATGTTCTTTACAAAATTCACCAAAAGGTGATTCATATTCACCACCTCTATCACTTCTAAGTTTTTTGATTTTCTTACCAAGTTGATTTTTAACCTCATTCTTATATTGAATGCAAGTTTCCAAAGTTTCATCCTTAGTTCGAATTAAATAAACATAACTATATCTAGTATAGTCATCTATAAAAGTGATAAAATATTTTTTCCCACCTCTAGTTTGAATTGATTTAAAATCACAAATGTCACTATGAATTAATTCAAGTGGTTCCGTACTTCTTTCAATTGAATGAAAATGAGTTTTGGATAATTTTGCCTCAACGTAAATTTCACATTTATGATTTGAATCAATGTCAAATTTAGGTAAACATTCCATATTAATTAATCTACGCAAAGATCCATAATTAACATGTCCTAGTCTACCATGCCATAAATTTGAAGACTCAAGTAAGTAAGAAGAAGATGTATTTTTATTAATAACTGAGGGTACAACGGTCATTACATTCATCTTGAAAAGGCCATCAGACATGTAACCTTTTCCTACATACATCCCATTTTTAGTAAGTACAAATTTATCACTCTCAAATACTAGCCTAAACCCATTCTTACTTAACAAAGATCCGAAAATATGATTCTTGTGAATGTCCGGTACATACAGTACATTGTTGAGAGTGAGTCCCTTTCCAAATGTTATCTTGAGAACAATCTTCCCTTGTCCTTCAACTTTGGAAGTTGAGGAGTTGCCTATAAAAAGTTGTTCACCATTGTCCACTGTAGAATAAGATGTGAACATCTTTTTGTCGGCACAGATATGGCGAGTAGCACTAGTGTCTACCCACCATTCTTTAGGATTTCAGACAAGATTTGCCTCGGAAACAATTGCAGAAAGATTGATGTCATCTACACTGTTGGAAATATTGTCCACTTCGGTCATATGGGCTTGAGCAGGCTTCTTGCTTGTTCTTCTTTTGTTTTTGCCTTTGCTAAGGCAATATTTGGCCCTATGTCCCTCTTTGTCACAGATGTAATATTTGTCATTAAGCTTGTACTTTTTATTTTCCCTCCCTTTAGAGCCTTGTGATAAACTTTCTCCAGAAGACTTTCGTTTCTTGGTTTTTGAAGCATGTTCCACCACATTTGCCTTACACTCCATAGGATGCTTACCAGTCTGCTTTTCAGAATTGCGGTTGTCCTATTCAATCCTCAAACGCACAATTAATTCTTCAATAGACATTTCTTTGCGCTTGTGTTTGAAGTAGTTCTTGAATTCCTTCCAACTTTGTGGTAATTTTTCAATTAAGGTTGCAACTTGGAAGGATTCACTGAGAGACATGCCTTCTGCGTGAATGTCATATAGAATGAGTTAGAGATCTAGAACTTGGTTGATCACAGTTTTTGAATCAACCATTACAAAATCCAAGAATTTGCCAACCACAATTTTCTTCGAGCTGGCATATTCCGTTTTGTACTTTTTCTCCAAAAACTCCCAAAGTTCCTTTGCTATCTTGATTGGACTGTAGACGTTGTATAATGTGTTGTCAAGTCCGTTCAAGATGTAATTCCAGCAAAGGAAATCGACATGTTTTCAAGCATCAATCGCAGTAACCACTTGCCGATCGGTTTCATTCTCTTTCAAAATAGGAGCATCCTCACGAAGGAAATGAGCCAGGTTTAAAGTTGTAAGATAAAACAACATTTTCTGTTGCCATCTTTTAAAATCAGTTTCTGAAAACTTTTCTGGCTTCTCACTGTGATTTACCGGTACTGTCACAACAGGAGAGGGGGTTGGTGCAATTGCCGCAACCACAGTAATACTTGTTTGAGCATTTGTTTCAGTAGCCATCAATTCTAATTTATAAAACAAAATTATAATTAGAATTTACATTACACAGAAAATTAAACTAAATTCATAGAATTAAATTTTGTAAAAATAAAAGAAACAAGAATGTAACTTTTATTTTCCAATTAATTTGGAAATAAAATAAAATTTTATTTAACCAAATTAATTCCACATAGAAAATTAAATTTCTGTAACACTTCAATAATTAAAATACTGAAACAGAATTTTAATTAATGAAAACTCAGAAAATAATTTCTAAAAACCAAAATTAATTTCGGACAAAATTCCACAAATAAATATTCTGAATTGTTAATGGCACCAGTATATTATTACTAGTTGTCAAAGAAAATAGACAGTATATTACTACTATTTGTCAAATAGCATATAATCACTATTTGTTTTTCCAACTAAAATATTAATTTATAAATCCACAGAAAATAATTTTTTGTAAACGAAGAATGAGAAAGGGAAACAAACGAAAAATTCTGTAAACAGAATAATTGCAGTCTATCTTAAGATTGTTGGAACAATCTTCTGTGTAACTAAAATAAATTGAAACTAAATCAAACAAAATAAAATAAAACTTACAGAATTTATTTTGTCGAACCAAATGAAAAAATAAAAGACCAAGTCGAGTGTGTGACACTCTGTCTTTAAGACAGATTCACCCCGCTTCGGTGCTTACGGACTAATGGCGTCTATCTCCCAGGATACAATGATCTTCACAAACTTGTAGTAGCACTTTACACAAATTTGTACGGCGAACTAGAACCTTATGTTCTTAATTTACTCTAAAACTAGAATGAAGAATTAATAATGCAATGGAGAAAATTGGACAACAAATATATAAGTTGCAGACTGATTTTCGGATCCTCTAACACTGCTAGAATGTTGGTATTTATAGGCACAAAAAGCCCTGTCCGAACAGGTGTGAATCTGTCCAACAGATTCAGTTTTGAAAGTGAACAGATGCAACCTGTTTTGAATTCAAACAGATTCTGTCCGTTGCTCTTGGAACATTTTTTTTTAAACAATTTGAAAAAGTATCCGTTGGTGGACAATAGTTTTTTTAAAAATTGTTGGAATAGTTTTTGGAAGAGGTACAACTTTAGGAAAACAAAAATTTGAATTTAAATTGAAAAAATTCAAATAAATTTTTGTTCAAAAAATTAATATTAGAACTGACCCGACCCCCATACCAAGCTCGGACAAATGGCGGCAGCGGTGCGTGCGCGTGTGGTGGTTTGGGCTAAGGTTCACTTTGTCCATAACTCCTCCTTTTTACAAACTTGAGGTGCCCATTGGAGCCCAACCCAAGTGTTGTAGGCTAGAGTTTATATACTTAACAAAACTCTCTTAAAGTTTCAATATGGAACAAGCCTCACAAAGAAACTCATATTTAAAACTTTAAATGTTCAATTCCACGAACCCGAAAACGACGTCATGTTTCCATTCACTCATAAATGGTTTTGACGAACCATCTTCACCGTGTGACTTGCTACACGGCAAGAAACACTTCACCTCTTCGGACCCGCCCCAAAAGATATTCGGGGCCACTCAATTTTGTGCTCAAAATCGGCCCAAAATAAGCCTAATAAACCAATTTTTCCAACAGTTATATCACCAACCAGACTAAATGTTTGGATCCACCTTTTTTTTTATACTCAAAATTGATTAAAAATATATATATCAAAACCATTTTTGAACATTTATGTCATTGACTCTGGTATATTTAAATAAAATACTTGTTGAAGGTGAAAAATTATCAATAATGATGATGTATGTTTAAAAAAATTATGAAAATCATTATTGACAATTGATAAAATCATCACTAATATTGATTTATAGAGAGAAATCAAATTTTCATTTCTCCCTCCAAACAATTTAATTCAAATAAAAAATTGAATTCACGAGTTTTGCTTTTAAAGAAAAATTAGCTCCGTTTGGTTTAATTTTTGAAATGGGTTTTGAGTTGTATTTTGAAAAGTAAGTTTTTGAAATGAGTTTTGAAAAAAAAAAAAAAAAAAACTTGTTTGATTTTGAATTTTGAAAAGAGTTTTGAGGTTTTAGTTGTATTTTGAAATTATTATGTTTTAAATATTTTTAAAAAATTAATTTAAATTTTTTAGGGTAAATATTTATTTATTTATTTATTTATTTTAATGTGCGTTGTATTTACTATATTTGTGCGCTGTATTTTTTTAAATATTTTAAATATATATTTTAATATTTAAAATTTTTACAAGTTTTATTTTTTATTTTAAATATATAAAATTTTTAAAATATTTTATTTAATTTTTTAAATATTAAATTTTTTTGGATCGCTTCTATATATCTAAATCATAACAAATTATTTGAAAAATACTTTAAAAAATAAAAAGAAAAATATTTTTACGAAAACATAAAAATAATAAAAAACATTTTTCTTCAAAAATAAAAATAAAATACTATTTTTTGAAAAAAAATGTTTTTTCAAAAAAAAAAAAATTATTTTAAAGAACAAAAAAAAAATATTTAAAAAAAATAGAGCTTGAAAAAAGTTTGTTTATGAGTTTTGAAATTTTTTGATCTAAATCATGATTTGAAAATGAAAACGCTACCCATGTTTTAGACTCTCTTCAAACAATTAAAAAAAAAAAAAAAAAAAGCCCTCTATGGAGGAGAAATTTTCATATTCTTTTCAAATTCCCAAATGGAACTACCCATAAGAGAATATGTTTGGAGAAGGTGCTTCCAGTAAAATTTTTGATATACATATATAATAAATAAACAAGAAGAAAATTTTTTAGTAGTATTGATATCATACTAAAATTGGATTTGTAATGTGATTCTACACGATTGTGTGATTCAAATAGAATCCGTACCCTCTAGAGTAGTTTTTCTTAGACTAAAATTTAATTATATAAAAATTAAGGTACAATAATACGAAATTAAAGGTACAATAGTACCAATAATCGCTTAAAAAAAAAAACTATACAAAAAATCACTTTCTAAAACCCTTTTAAGATTTTACAAATTTCAGATTCTAATATAATTCCTATCATTTTGCCAAACTAAAATTACAAGATACGATCTAGATGAAAATTTTGATAATCATGGTTCTATTTTGAAAATTTTACTTATAAATCACACGTTGAAAAATGATAATTCATTTTGTCCTAACGATTTTTTTATAGACCAATTAGTCTTATTAATTTCAGAAAGATAGATTTAATATATTATTTGGAAATTAGATTTATGGTTATACCTTTATTTATATTATATTTCCTTTTTTTTTTTTTTTTTTGTGGTTCTAGAAAGGTAAGGCACAAAATCTATGAGAATCAAACTGGGAATGAATTTTTGTATGAGAATCTTTTTTATTTGGAAAATATTTCAAAAGAAGTTAAAAAATGATTTGAAGTATGAGATTCTACAAATATTCTAAAAGGATATGAGATTCTTAAAACATTTTAAAAAGAGTACAAAAACTCCTTAGTAAAATTTGGGTAAATGTACAATTTCAAACTGTAACACTCCAATGTAACATTGAAACGTAACACTCTAATGCAACACTCCAAAAAAAATCCTTAGTGTATTTTTTTCGAGTGTAACACTCTGATATAGCACTTCAAAAAAATTCCTTAGTGTGTAACATTCCAAGATAACACACAAAAAAACTTCTTAGTGTACTTTTTTCAAACATACACTCTAATATAGCACTCCAAAAAAAGAATGTGGGATTCTTCAAACCGTTCCAAAAGGAGTACATAAATTTCTTACTAAGCTTTGAGAAAATGTATAATTTCAAACTGTGAATGTTATGTATGGAAAAATTACAATTAAGAGTTTTTTAGTGTTTTTCGTGTGGAGTGTTGCTATTAGTACCCTATAAATTATTTTGGACCCCTCATTTTTAGTTTTGTTTTTATTAAAATAATAGCCTCAAATGAAATTATTAAAAAGGACATCAAATAATTTTGGAATACTCCATCTCACAATTAAGTCTATACACCCACTATATCATGAGTTAGGGTTTATGAGAGCACCTACCTCTATCATCACCCATCCATCTTTTCCAAATCCCACCTTCAAAACCTATTCACCCTCAAAATATCTTGAAAATCCTTTGACGGTAATATTCTGGCAGTAACGGCAACAACCATTTGATTACCTACACTTCTCTGACAATGATAATGAGTGAAAGCTTTTCTAACAACCACAACTCCATAAGACGAAAGGAGTTCATAGTTTTAATAGTGTTCTTAACTTAGAAAAGATTGATATTGTAACGGTAATTTTCTTAAAAAAATGACAAAAATAATAAAAATTGTTCAGCATTTTTTCGGGACTGAACTCTTGAATATATGACTTCAGGAACACAAGCCTGGATATTGTTTATTTGTTCGGCAACAAGTAATCGAATATTTCTTATTTGTTCAAGAATAGATAATCGAACATTATTAATGAACCTTTTTCAAACTTTAAAATCACAAAACCCAGGTAAGATAAGGAACAAAAATTGAAACTATCAGAAAATTCAAAGAAACCCACTTGAGAGATCACAAATCCAAATTTGTAGAGATCGTAGAACTCACAAGAGGGGAATTTTGAATCAACAACAAAAATCTTTACATTTATTTTCTCAAGGCATGAACAAATATGTAGAGATAAATACCTTCATGGGTTTTGTTAGAGTTTTTGGGAGAGAGACTTTTTGGGGTGTGGGAGTGTACATTCAATTGAATGTCCAGAATGTTTTTACAAAGATAATTTTGGTATTATTTGGGAGGAGAAAATAAATTTTAAGGGTTTTAAAATTTGTAAGTAGGGGTCTAAAGAAATGGAGGGGTCCAAAACAATTGATGGGGTGCTAGTAGCAGCACTTTGTGTCACATTAGAATATTGCGTTTGAGATAACATTGATTGGAGTATTATGTTTGGAAAAAGTACACTTTGGAGTTTTATGTGTGTGTTATATTAGAGTGTTACGTTTGGAAAAAGTACGCTAAGGAGTTTTATTTAGTGTTACGCTGTTACATTTGGAAAAAGTGCACCAATGAGTTTTTTAGTATATTACATTAGAGTGTTACATTATTGGAGTGTTACATTTTTATTCGTAATGTAGGATTTGTTCCCGAAAAAGGAAAAATCCAAAACCTTTATAGTACGAATTGTCTAAATGTATGACTTCACATTTGGAGAAATCCACTGTTATTTCTAAAAAATTAAATCTAAACATGTAAGTGATTACCCTTTTGTGTAATTTTTACTTTAATGAAACCTATGGGACCATAAGAACAAAAAAAAAAAAAAAAAAAAAAAATTCATGAGATCACATTTTAAGATTTATGGATGTTTTACCCTTCTATTTTCACATACTAATAAAACATGATAAAGGATGAGAAAAAATAAATAAAAGTAATTAGTCATGATGTCCATGTAGCTAGTAGAATATTACGTGCTTGTTTAGGCATCATCTAAAAAAGATAAAAAGTCAAAACGTCACTAAAAAAGTAAAAAAATGTATACTGTTCACAATGTTTTTTTTTGGAAAATGGGACAGAGTACTCAAAGGGCAAAAAGACATTTTTACCCTCCAATGACAATTCACGGCTGTTTAAGGAAAAAAAAAAAAGTTAAACAATGCAAGTGCAGCTCAGTGCACTGTGAGAGAGGAGAAGTCACAAGTGACAGTGCTCAGTGCACTCTTAGAAAGGGTAGGAATGTAATTTTAGTATTTTATATAATATTTTAATACACATTTTTTCGTAAAAAGTCAAAAAGTTATCCCAAACAATCATCTTTTTTTTTTTCCCTCTACTTTTTTAGCTAAAAAGTTAAAAAGTATACTTATATAGTTCATCCCAAACAACCCCTAAATTAAGTGTACTGATGAATCAGCAAGAGGAGTCGGTGGCATGTTATTCAGCCCAAATTTTTGTTTTGTTTTGTTTATCATGTTATAAAACTAATAAAGAGAAAGTGAAGACCAAAGGTAAATAACAAAGAATGTGGGCTAAAACATATTAACTATATCTTTTCTTATTGATCCTCATAGATACATGCATCAAGCAAATAATTGCCTTTATATAGGCAGAAGAAAATCAACACCGCTTTATTCGCAAAAGCTCTCCAAACTTCTACATCTTTCTGTTTTGATTTTTCTATACAATTCTATTATTGTAATAAAGTAATACTCTTCAATTTCAATTGTATCTCTTTTGATGGTTATCCAAATATTTCCTAACACTCTCCCTTGAAAAACAATATACTAAGAATATGTCTCGTTAAAACCTTAGTAAGGAAAATCCAGTGGGGAAAAAACCTTTGGCGAAGGAAAAATAGTGCAATATTTCAGCATGTAATTTGTTTAGATTGCCTCATTAAAACCTTGCTAAGGAAAATCCAGTTGAAAAAAAAAACCTTAGACAAAGGAAAAATAATACAATCTATAAATCTGTTTAAATAGATGACTCCCCTTCAATGATGTATAACAGATTTTTATGTTGACGCATCTCAATATTATGCATCGGGCTTCTTGAATGTTGCAGTCGGTAGTGCTTTAGTAAATAAATCTGCCAGATTATCACTTAAGCGTATCTTTGATCCAACCACCTTTGATCTGTGTGATACATGCAGCATTATTTTCAAATAATATGGTTTGACTATTTTTTGTTGAAGACAATCTACATCTTTCTTGAATATAATGGATCATGAATCTAAGCCAAATACATTCTCGACTTGGTTTATGAATTGCAAGTATCTCTAAATGATTTGAAGAAGTAGCCGCCAATGTTTGTTTACTGATCGCCAGGATATAGCAGTATTTTCAAAGATAAAAACATATCTTGTTTGTGATTTGGCTTTATGTGGATCAGAGAGGCATCCAGCATCTGCATGTTCAATTAGTTGCGACTTTGATTTATTTGAATAAAATAAACTCATCGGTTATTCCACGAAAATAACATAATATTTGTTTTACTGTATTCCAATGGCTTCGGGTTGATGTAGAAATATATCTTGCTAATAAATTGATTGCAAATGCAATATTGGGCCTAGTACAATTTATAAGATACATAATAACACTAATTGCATTAAGATATAGTATTTCAAGGCCAAGAATTTCTTCACCATCTTCTAGAGGACGAGAAAACCATTGAAGTATTTAATGGATGAGCTTTTTTTATATAAAGGTGCTTTAGGACCTTTTAATTGATGAAAAAGAATTCCATTTGGCAAATGTTCGATCTGCAGGCTGATACAAAATTTCATTTTGCTAAAATCTTTCATTTCAAATTTATTTTAAATATTCTACAATTTATGTAAGCTCTTCTGGAGTTCCGCAAGATTCAAATCATTAACAAATACTGTAACAATTGCAAATCAGAATTCCTTACTTTTGGGTTTTGAATTAAATACTTCTAGCACCTTAAATCTTTCAAGGACATTATATATATATATATATCACTATCTAGTGATTCATTAGTATGCTATAACCACATCTATTAAGAGCATATTTAAATTTTCTATGACTTCCAAGCTGATGAAAAATATAAATGCAATTGCATTCATTACAGGTGAACAAGTTTTCTCATAGTCAATACTAAGGTTTTGCAAGAAACCTAGCACAATAAGTTGCGCATTATATCTAACAATTTCATTTTTCTCATTGCGTTGTAACACAAATACCCACTTGTATCCAACAGTACCCACTTATATTTGATAGGTTATGTCCCTTCAGTGGGTTAGACTATAGGTCCAAATACTTCATGTTTTTGTAAGCAAGTTTAATTCTACTTGTATTGTTTCTTTCCACATTGGCCAATTATTTCTACGTTGTCATTCTTCGACGATTTGTGGTTTATTATTATCATCACTTCTGGTAATACTTTCACCGTTGCTTCTGGTAATATCAAGAGCAACTTTGAACGAAAATATTTTGTCGATAACAGTTTAATTTTTATCCCAAATATCTCTTGTACTTATATAATGTATTGAGATCTCATTATTTTCAAGTGCCTTTTCCACTTCAAGGGATAACTTTTCAAGAGGTTCCACTTCAGGAGATAACTCTTTAGGAGATTCCATTTTAGGGATAACTCTTTAGGAGATTCTTCTTCTAGAGGTTCTACTTCAGGAGGTTTATAAATAGGAGATTTAGATGGATTTATAATAGTCTGTTTTGTGGGTTTAGCCTCTCTAGGAACACTAAGAATTTTTTGTGGGTTTAGCCTCTTCAAAAGTGCTAGGTGTAGCCTCTTCTGGAGCACCTCTTTAGGAGCACGAATATAGCCTCTTCAGGAGAGCTAAATGTGGCACCCTAATTGTTTAACCACATAAATATGTAAATATAATTATGGTTGTGTGTGATAATATATGAAAAACAAATAAAGAAATAAAATAAAGTAAAAATAATAATAAATAAGTAAATAAATAATATATAATTATTTGAAGAAATGGTTCAAAGTAAAATAACAAGGTGCCAAAAGTTAAATAAATAAATAGAAACGTAACAACAAATAAATATAAAGGTAAAATCATAATAATAATATTAATAATAATAACAGGATAGTTATCCAAGCCAGATAACAAATCTATGAATTAATTAGGATGAAAGGTGGCACTGGTGGGTTTACGCCACCTGTACAAAATATATATGATTTTGATCCAGTCATCATTAGGAAGATACAGGCCTTGTGTATATAAGCAAGCCGAGGCAGCAAATTGAAGATATCAAAAAAAAAAAAAAAAAGGAACATCAGGAGAGGTACTGCATAGAAGGGAGTCTCAAAAAGATAAAAAAATAGGAAGGAAATAGTAAGACTCAATCTTAAGGTGAGTTATATTATACCTTGAGTCACCATAATATATTTTACATATGTTTTGGGTTACCATAAATTATTTTACGTAATCTATGTTTTATAAATTATATTAATATTTTGATTACGTTAATTATTTTCTGAACTCTATTTGTTTAAATTGAAACCCATGGATATGTTTGTTTAAATTTTAAAAATTATTTGACAATGATTTTATAAACAATTATGCTTTGTAAGTACTACCATGGGAGTCCCATGCCTTGAGGGATTTAAATAACCATCAATCTCTGTTTGGCCACTTTGTGGTCCTCTGTTTGTCATGGAGTCATTGACCTCTGTTCTGACTATCACTCATGTGACCTCTGTTCTGTTTTGTTCTGTACCATGATTATGGTTATTTATCTATATAATTTCTATATTTCAAATTTTGCCACTTAACTAATTTGTTTATTTAAATTAAGTTATGTAAATGTTTTGGCTTAACTAACTATCCATGATTGTTTTGTGTCCCCTATACTCTTCGCATAATATTTCTCACTCTGCTGTGTGTTTATATCTGTTACCCTTTCAGGTGATGAGATGTAAGGAAGACCCGCAACCTCGTGTAGTGGAACCCGCACAAAAATTTGATATTGATCTATTATTATTATTATTTTTTTCTTCTTTCTTTTCTTCCTTTTTTTTTTTCTCTAATGGCCGATTATTGAGTAATAAGATAATAAAACCCCTATAGATGTATTCTCTCTTATTAAAATAGTAGAATGAAGTAAATTTTCTGTTTAATTATTTTTATTTGCCTCTGCTTGCGCCATTTAATTTGTTACGATTAGAATAAATTAGTAAGTTGCGATTCTAAACCTAAGCCCCTGGGATTGGGTCGTGACTGGTCTCTTCAGGAATACCAATTGTCTTCTTCTTTCAAGAAATTTTGTCTTTTGTACCGACAAGTTCACCACGCTTCCGGCGCGACTTAGATACATTTATAACTATACTAGCAGATTTCCTTTAGGGGCATCAATTTTTATTGGAGCATTAGCAGCTAGAATATAGGATTTTATTATATTTTTAGTGTCAATGAAGGCATTCGGTAATTGATTTGATTACACTTGGAAAATAAATAATTCTTTGAACTTCTAGTTCACATTGAATAGTGTGAGGATCAAGATGAGATAACATTGCATTATTTCAAGTGATTTCACGTCGATTTTTAGGTTGCGACTTTTCTCCCGTTGATGATGGGAAGACTGCTTCATCAAAATGACAATCGTCAAAACATGTTCTAAATCCATCGCATGTTAAGGATTCAAGATATTTAATAATAGATGGAGAATTAAAACTAACATAAACTCCAAGTTTACGTTGAGGACCCATTTGTTTTTTCATAAGCAAAGGTTGAGCAATCAACTAAATCGATTTAATTAAATATTAAACTATACTATTTTGGGTATGAACATGGGCAGTAGGATGCTTGACATCCATACCAACATGTATGCAATAATCATTAAAAGTTGTGTCACAATTGAGACTATCTAGTTAATATATCTATCAAAATCATGAAATATCGAATAGTCCATATTGATATGAATGGGATAGTCCAATAATTAATTTTCTCAGGAAACAGACTGAGCATGGATAATCACTTGATGGATAATCTCTTGGTAAAAGAATCTTCTGATTCTTTAATGGATGTCGTATTTGAATTTTTAATAATTCAATACATCCTTAGAGATCCCGGATGCTCTGGGTAAGCATGCCCTAACATGAACACTTTTTAGATTATAACACTTATGATGCATTAAGGTGGAGCACTTCTGGTGTATCTCAACATTTGATTCAATTGTTTTATTGCTGTATAATACAACTCATATGAATATCAAGTAACTTCAGTAGAAGTAATATATAGATATTCTTCGTTACCTTTATTTATGGTTTCAATAACCAATACGACATATATCTTTAAAACTTAACAGATATCTTTTGGATCTGGTAGAATATACTTCATCAATATCAAATTTGATTCTATTTGACGATCATAATATTGTCTCTTCCAGAGCTTTCAATTAAGTTTGCAAAACTTGAGATTTTACATTAGCTTTTGTCATCGTCAAATGTTTTTCATTACAAAGATTTGTGGGTGTCTTTATATTGTCTACTTAATTAATATTTTTTACTTAACATTTTAAAATTAGTCAATACATCAATATAATCCATGTATATAAATAGCTAATCATCATTTCCAAAATATGATCAAATAGGAAAATATAAATTCCAAAAACAAAACTAAAACAAATCTAATATTAAAAAATTAGTGTGAATATTTTCATTACCAATAATATTTTCTTTTTTATTTTATTGAGGCTTGTTATCTAGAAGACAGACCGTAACATCGCCCAGGGAGTACCTGCACGCGTTAAACAATTCAAACTCTCGATTTCTTTGATCTAGTCTCACGAGTGCAATGTGAAATGTAGATAAGAGTCCATATTTGGCAACTTTTATTGAAAATCCATTTTATTACAAAAACCATTGCTAGAAATGGACTGCATCACCAGATTTCAAAGTCGCCATCTAATGTTTTGGGAAAATTAGGAAACCCATGACTCATGGCAAGGTCACTAATCGTTGTAACCAAGGATGCTTGACTCAGAACCTTAAGTATGAGAAAGGAAGGTCATTAATTGAACACCCTCTCACCTGATCAAAAGATCAACCTTTACTGAACTGTGATATGATTTTTATTAACATTTATGTTCATATTTCGGTTGTTTAATAATTCCTAAAATTTTGTATGTGAATCAAACAAATATAGATTGTGATCTCCATTTTGGAACAACTTGATTTCATTATCTTGAAAATGTTTTGAATAGTGCAATTATGAAAATCAATTTTTTTCCAAATTAAATAACACAACCTTCACCCACCGGCATACATAGAGTTGTATTAAATAAGCAACTAGCCACATGGTAGGATGCTAAACATAGTTGTTAGGACCTTTTATTGTCAAAATCCATGGCACAAAACCAAGGTTGTAACTATTTAGAATTTTCCAGATTTTCAAGTTTTGGTGTTCCCGCTCGAGCGGGGGAAGTGACGCTCGAGCGGGATTTGCACACTCATAGCATTTCTGTCAAGCCTGCAAATATATTGGATGGTGTGATTCGACGCTCGAGCATGGACCTTATATGAATCAAGGAATATGCAGTCTCCGCTCAAGCGGGAAATCCCACGCTCAAGCGGACCACGCGATCTCAGATTCTATATATCCGCATGTTGGGTCAACTTTAGGATTACTTTTCCTAGATCTGATAAAAGAGTCTTAGGGTTTTGTTTAAGGTTTTCTTCTGAAAGTCTTGTGAGTTTTCCTTGATGTTTTGAGAGAGTTCTTCACTCATGATCTAAGATACATACATCAAGGAGTTTGTTACTTTAAATTCAAGAGAGTTCTCTTTGGTGGATTCCGAAGATTCAAGCGTAGAGTTTCAAAAGGTGTTTGATTCTATACGTAGTCGTTAATTCAACAAGTGAAGTTGTGGATTCAACTTCAGGATTGATCAGTTCCGAGACGAAGGCGCGGTGAAAGAGTTATAGAAGATTCGAAGACAAATTGACTGAGTTGGGTAATTTGTGTATTATCTTTGTAATCTTTCTTTCTTCAGTAGTGGATTGATTAGTGGCGTTTCGCCCGTGATTTTTGATTACAATTGAAAGTTCTTCAATTATGGTTTTTTCTACGTAAAAATCATTTGCGTCGATTTATTGTTTATTCAGAAAAACAACAATCTAAATCACTTTCGTAAGTGCTTGATGATTTAGATTGTGTGTTTTGAATAATTGGGATTTGGAATATTTTAATCTTGATCTAAGCACGAATCACTTAGGATTTTCAATTGGTATCAGAGCAGGTCATCTTTGGTTTTATCTAAACTATAGGAGTGTGATTTTGTGTGACTAGTGATATGGATTCTATTCGTGAAGGTAACTCGACCCATAGACCTCTTTTACTCGATGGTACAAACTATTTTTATTGGAAAGCTCGTATGAGAGCGTTTTTAAAATCCATCGATGAGAAAGTCTGGCACTGTGTGATCTATGGGTGGAGTGAACCTACTATCACCATTGATGGTGTTGATATTCCTAAACCCCTTGACAAATAGGACACAACTGATTACCAAAACTCGAGTTGGAACAGTAACGCTCGCAATTTCCTGTTTTACTCCGTCACATCTGAAGAGTTTCGTCGTATCTGCATGTGTGAGGTAGCAAAAGAGGCTTGGGACATTTTGGAAACGATTCACGAAGGTACTACTTCTGTCAAAAGGTCAAAACTTCAACGTCTCATCTCCGCTTTTGAAACCCTTTTTATGCACGATAATGAGACGTTTGATAATTTCTATGCAAAACTCAGTGATATCGTGTATTCCTGTTTCACATTCGGTGAAAAAATCCCAGAAGCTAAAGTTGTTGGAAAAATTTTGAGGTCATTACTCGAGAGGTTCTAATCAAAAGTGATAGCCATTGAGGAGGCTCAGAATGTTGATACCCTCAAGCTTGATCAGTTGGTTAGAAACTTGCAGACTTATGAAGCCCACTAGATTTCAAAGAAAAAACAAGAAGAAAGTGTGGCTTTCACTAGTGCCCTTCGAAAAAGAATTGAAAGAAAGTCTACACTGTGACTTGGGATGATGAAAGCGGGTCGGAGCAAGAACCCAAAAAACCTGAATCTGGAGAAGACGGGGATAGTGCTTTTATGGCATTTTGGTCCACTTTCACTTAACCTCTTTCAAAGCCAGCGGAGTTAGCTCGTGGTCAGAACCTGCATCATGCTCCCACCTTTGATGGGAGTAACTACCTGTATTGGAAGATCATTAGGAGGGCTTTTCTGAGAGCTTTTGATCCAGAAGGCTGGCAGGCCATTGAAGAAGATACAGTAAGTGCTGACAATTCGAGCAATCAGAGAGCCCTGATTACTATCTGTGGAGCAATTTTTGATGAAGAAAAGCAACGGGTTGCTCACTGCACAAAGGCTAAAGATGCATAGGAAATTCTGAGCCAATTTCATGAAAGAGGAGATTCACTTTCACCACCATCCAGCAATTTTCCTGCCTTAGTTGCTAGATTGGATGAGGTCAAGGAGAATGAAGAGCAAAAAGAGGATGATGAAACATCAGAAGACAATGATGAGATTAATGGTGATGAACTGCAACAAACTTACGAAAAGCTTTACGAGGAATCTCTAAATTTGTCCAAAATTAATGACAAACTCTCTCTCAAACTCAAAGCATGTGAAAGTGAGAATGTCAAGCTGAAAGGAGAACTTGTAGCAGCAAAGCAGAATATCATCAAGATCTCAAGTGACAGGCAAGACTTATGTGGAAAACTTCTATCCTGTGAAATTGAAAGGAATGAACTTCTAAAGGTGTATTCCACATATGAAGAGAAGCTTGAAAGCCTTGAGATGTCACAAGCTACATTGGAAGAGATAGTCTGTCAGAAAGATGAAGAACTCCGTATTGCTAGAGCCACTATTGCCATGTGGAACAAAGGTTCCAAATCTTTAGAAGACATCCTCGGGTCTCAACAAATGGGTTGTGACAAAAGTGGGCTAGGCTATGGTGCAACAGCTCACACGGGACAGGCCTCTACTTCACATGACCTGAAGACTCAAGCAAAGGGAAAGCTGAAGGTAGACCAGGCTGATCCCTCTCTTCATCTACCTAAAGGGGGTAAGATTGTCAAAAGGGAGGTAAAACCTGTTTTTATTTGTCATCACTGTGGTAGGTATAGCCATATTCGTCCTTATTGCTTTGAATTGTTTGGTAAGGTGTCTCAAAAGGGTAGAAATTTGAATCCTTTTTGGGTTAGGAGACAACCTTACGTGTCTAGGCGGAATACCAAGTTTCATGAGGGTGTTCACAACGCCAAGACATTTACCAGGACCACTAAACCTGATTTGGTTAAGACCAAAAAGATTTTGGTGAGAAAAGATGACTTGACTTGTTTAGTTGTTCACACTGCTCTAAAAGCACATGACTCACACATGTGGTATCTTGATAGTGGGTGCTCTCGTCATATGTCCGGTAACAAATCCTACTTTACCACCCTTGAAAAATATGATGGAGGAATTGTTACCTTTGGAGATGGCGGCACTTCTAGAGTCATTGGAAAAGGCTCTATAAGTGTTGCTGGTCTCCCCAAGCTTGAAAATGCTCTTCTTGTTGATGGTCTTAAAGCAAATCTTTTGAGCATTAGTCAAATGTGTGATTCCCACCATAAAGTATTGTTTTCAAAAAATAAATGTGAAATTTTGGATAAAAAGGGAAATACTGTCTTGCATGGGGTTCGCACATCTGACAACTGCTATGGGATTGTTACTACTAATGATCTCACTTGTCACTCTGCCATCATAAGTAACATTGACTTGTGGCATCAAAGATTAGGTCATATGAATTTCAAAGACCTAACTAAGATAGCCAACAAAGAGCTTGTGAGAGGAGTACCTAAATTGGGTAAGAATCTGAACCATGTGTGTGGACCATGTCAACTTGGAAAGCAAACCCGTGCCTGTAGACACCCCATTTTTGACCGACCTTAAGACTCAGACGTCACCGATTAAGCGCTTGGTGATGTTGCATAATGTGCTTGTTCAGAAGTTTCAGAGTCGCGGCTGTGAGCCCTGCCTCCGGACTTCCAAACCCTTTTCTGCGCCTTGTCTCGGTTTGCGAACCAGACTCGGTTTTCTCCGTTTCTTTTCCTGAGGGGAGGGAGAGGTCCCGTAGACCATCTCTCAATGTCCGTAGGCTACATTTGGTGGCCGTAGGCCATTTTGCCCATTTCGGAGTCCGGTTCCCGGTTTTCGGAGCCGTCAGGCCGTGTGCCTCGGTTCGGGACCGCTTAACCATCTCCTATTGCTCTGATTTTTTGGCATACATCCTATTTCATCCATTTTGAGGGACACTGGGGGCTGAGAAACCCACTTCGAGGTCAAATACAATTTTCGGTGCTTAACAGCCCATTTCCGGGACCCCGAACTGCGTGTTTTGGCTCCGGAACATTCATTTTGCAACGGTTTTCGCTCATTTTTGGCAGGTACCTCTGTTTTATCACAGGGAAGGTCACTGAAGGGTGGGAGGCCAGCAATTGTTGCAGCAGCCAGTTATCTCTCCTCCCGAGCCTCCCGGCGCCCGTTTTTCGCACTTCCGGGCTAATGTTGAATACCTTAGAGCTAGCGTTGCCAACTTTCGATCACATATCTGTGATCTACACATCTGAGAGGCCCCTAAAAGTTCATGGCCGGCCATTAAGGTCACCTGACCCTTTTGACCCCTTTCTTCCGGGCTAATGTTGAACCCCTTAGACCCTTTTTCTCGAACTTTGAACCACATATCTGTGATGTACACACCTGAGAGGCCACTAAAAGTTCATGGCCGGCCATTAAGGTCACTTGACCCTTTTGAACCCCTCTTTCCGAGCCACTGTTGAACCCCTTGGGCCCACTTTCTTGGAATTTCAATTACATGGTTGTGTTGTACACACAAAGGCCTACCTCCCCAATACCTGGCCGGCCAGAAAAGATGGTTGACCCTTTTGACCCCTAGCCGGCCGGCTAGGGGGTGTGGCCGGCCGGCCACCTTCAGCAAAAGTGAGCGGCCGGCCGTGCTCTCCTCACTGTGCCCCTTCCAGCTGTGAGGCAATATCCCCCAGATATTTTCTGTATCCGGGGGATATTTTGGGAGAGAGTTTTGCTCTCCTTTGCACCCCCCTTTTACACCCCCTTTCTTGACCTTATAACCAGCTGAGGGCCTTCTTCTTGAGGGTTAGAAAATTTGATCTTAAAAGCTCCATAGCCAACTCCATCTTCATCTTCTTCAATTCTTCAAAAACCCTAAGTCCATTAACCTCCATTCCTTCTATACCACCAAGCTCTACCACCACTATCTCATTTCCAGCAGCTAGGAAGGGTTCTTGAAGGCCAAAGGAGCAGCAAATCCATCCAAGAAGCAACCAAAGTCTAGATCTTCAAGGGTAAGTTACACTTTGATCCTTTTGACCCTTTCCTTTGATCTATTTCTAAGCCTCATTTCTTTTTGGTTTCAAGCTTCGGTCCTAACTGAAAAGGGCCATATTTTGAGCTCATCTTCACTTCTCATTAAGGGCTCAACCTTGTTTGAGCCCTCCATAATATACTTGCTTCATTGACCATGTTGTATGTCATGATTTTGTATGCTTTTTTTGACCTATGAGAAATTTATTTTTGAGCATGTTGTAAATTGATATAAGGCTTATTTTGAGCCCCTCTTCAACATTGGAGAAGGGCTCAACATTGTTTGGTGTTTCCATGTGGCACTTGTAGTTCAATCTCTTATTTGGCCCCATTTTTTGTATAAATTGATAGCCCTCTTTGCTTCTGTTTTTGGACCTTGGTCCGAACTGAAAGTGGCCTTATTTTGGCCTATACTTCATGTTTCATTCACACTTTTTTTCTGTTTGGTGATTATTTTATATACTTCATGTTATAGCACCTTTTGAGCCTTGTTTTGCATCACATTTTTAGCATGATTGTATACTGATTTGAGGTCTGCCATACACTGTAAATATTCATATTTTTGGTTCATCTTCAATGTTATAGAAGGAAATTTTTCAGTTTGAGTTTTGCTTATACCACTTGTTTCATTACCTCTCTTTTGGCCCCTATTCTTGCATGCTATGTTTCCCTTATCTACGCTTGCTGTTTGGCCATGTTTATAACTGTGAAAGTGCATCTTTTGGGACTGTCTAGCTTCTGTCTTTGCATTGCATGTCCATATTGTGCATGTTTGGCATGGCTATAGGCCATTTCGGGTGCTTAATGTTGCATTTCGGGACAATTTCGTGCATTCGGTATCATTTCGCTACATTTCGGGACTGTTTTTCCCCACATTTTGTTGCTGAAATTCGGTTAGTGTGCTTGCATATCATATTTGTCATTTTCCATGTCATTTGCATTGCGTATGCCTTGCCTCGGTTTGCGTGCCCGTGTGCACGCATTTCGAGGCACTTCATTTTCTGCCATCGGCATCCGATGTGAGTGTGGATGAGGCTCACTTGTGTTGGTATAAGCCCATTTGTCATTTTCCATGTCGTTTGCATTGCGTATGCATTGCCTCGGTTTGCGTGCCCGTGTGCACGCATTTCGAGGCACTTCATTTTCTGCCATCGGCATCCGATGTGAGTGTGGCTGAGGCTCACTCATGTTGGTATAAGCCCATTTGTCATTTCCATGTTATTTCATCACATCTTATCATCGCCTCGGTTTGCGTGCCCGTGTGCACGCATTTCGAGGCACTTCATTTTCGTCCGCCGGCATCCGATGTGAGTGTGGCTGAGGCTCACTCATGTTGGTATAAGCCCATTTGTCATTTTCATGTTATTTCATCACATCTTATCATCGCCTCGGTTTGCGTGCCCGTGTGCACGCATTTCGAGGCACTTCATTTTCTGCCATCGGCATCCGATGTGAGTGTGGCTGAGGCTCACTCATGTTGGTATAAGCCCATTTGTCATTTCCATGTTATTTCATCACATCTTATCATCGCCTCGGTTTGCGTGCCCGTGTGCACGCATTTCGAGGCACTTCATTTTCGTCCGCCGGCATCTTATGTGAGTGTGGCTGAGGCTCACTCATGTTAGTATAAGTCCATTTGTCATTTTCCATGTCATTTGCATTGCGTATGCATTGCCTCGGTTTGCGTGCCCGTGTGCACGCATTTCGAGGCACCTCATTTTCTGCCATCGGCATCTTATGTGAGTGTGGCTGAGGCTCTCTCATGTTAGTATAAGTCCATTTGTCATTTTCCATGTCATTTGCATTACGTATGCATTGCCTCGGTTTGCGTGCCCGTGTGCATGTACTTCGAGGCATCTCATTTTCATCATTCTGTCATCGCCTCGGTTTGCGTGCCCGTGTGCACGTACTTCGAGGCATCTCATTTTCCTTGTATCTGTCATCGCCTCGGTTTGCGTGCCCGTGTGTACGTACTTCGAGGCATCTCATTTTTATCATTCTGTCATCGCCTCGGTTTGCGTGCCCGTGTGCACGTACTTCGAGGCATCTCATTTTCATTTTCATTATATCTGTCATCGCCTCGGTTTGCGTGCCCATGCGCACGTACTTCGAGGCGTCTCATTTTCATTGCATTCCGTCATTTTCTCGGTTTGCGTGCCCGAGTGCACGCATTTCGAGGCATCTCTTTTTCATAGCATTGAGTATGTTAGGATTGTATCTTAGTTGCATTTCACGCATATCATGCATATTGCATCGTGTCCGGAATATGAGTTAGCCCGGGCACGGGAAACGAGGTGTGTTTCGTACTCCGAGTGACGGAATGTGTCTCAATTCCCCAGTCACCGACACTCCGGATTATCCATGATGGAGTTAGGTTTTAGCTGTAGTTTCATGCGCATTCATCCTATATTGAATTGTGCATTTCGACTCCTCGACCATCATGCCTCGGTATGCGTGATTGGTGGCACGAGGATCGAGACATGCATATATTTGTGCAAATACATTGCTATGCCCCTTTCCTGCTCTCTGTTACAGCAAAATCAGGAATCAGCAAACTTTTGGGGCTTGGCACGCATTTCAAGAACAGGTGTAAACAGAGGCTAATTGGGGCATTCCGGTGGATTTCCGCGCAAGACAGTCCGGACATGCATCATCCATCAGAAGCAAGGCGGTCCCTGGCTTGCACGCCAGTTTCATTTACTTTCTTAGTTAATTCATTAATTAATTAGAATTTTGTAATATTTTGGACCGTAATATTCTTTTATTAGGGACTGTAATATTTGGACTGTATATTTATTCGGACCCTCCGAGTGAAGGCACAACTGTAATAAGTGTGCGTGAGTGTGATGTATGTCTTCCAACCCCACGTCTTTCTCCCTTTTATTTATCCGCTTTTGATGGTTAGATTAGGGCATATCTCAATTAGCATACAGTATGACAGCATGTTTGCATCATTCATCTGTATTGCATGAATCGGGCTCGGCGCATCATACTAACTGCATTGTACTTTCAATACCAAGTTAAATACATGTTAGTCATAGCATTTTCATATGCCATCTTAGAATAGTCGAGCCTACTATGATTGCATTTTGCATGTGTCGCATTAGGCATTTCTGTACACTTAGGATCATGCATGATTTCTAATATAGTTTCTATTTTGGCTTGGAGTACTCGGTGAGTTTTATGCTTTAGCATCCTTGCATGTGTGTGAGTGAATGCCATGATAGCATGCTTACCATGAGGCTATGTGCTTATCTGATATATCTGCCTGAATGCCTGTGGGTGAAGGCTGAGTTACTTAAATTGGAATAAATCATCAAATGTTTTAAACTTACCTGCGGGTAGCAAACCATCTTTCAAAAACAAACATGAAATGTTTTGTTCCAATTCGGGCGATCCAGTCTATATTTATATGCTGTGAGCATCACATAGTAATCTAGGCTAATAACCGGAATAAGAACTCACAATGTTTTCAAAAATTGATATCATGGTTAGTAGAGGCCGGTCTATGACCGGGCGAGCGGGGGTGCTCACGAAGTGACCTTCCCCAATCGTACCCAAGTTCCCGAGCCGAGGCAACTTTGGTGATGACGGACACGTGGCCTTTTGGCACCGAGTCAGGGTTTCCTAAATTTCCCAAAATAAAATATTTAGGTGGCGACTCTGTATCTGGCAAAGCAGTCCATGTTTGGCACTTCTTTCAAAAATCTGTTTTCTTAAAACGATTTGCCGGATTTTGACTCTTTGGTTCAGATTTAGAACCGTGACTGCAAAAGTCGAGTCCGAGCTGTAGCGAGGTCCCCCGCGGGCTTGTTACAGTGCCCCTCATAAAAAGGTGAACAGCTTTACAACAAAGCGTCCTCTTGAATTGGTTCACATGGATTTAATGGGTCCTACGCGCACTGAAAGCATTGGAGGTAAAAGATATATTTTTTAACTGTTGATGATTTTACTCGATTTTCGTGGGTAAAGTTTTTAAGGGAAAAATCTGATACGTTTGATGCTTTCCAGGCCTTAGTCCTTAAAATCCAAAATGAACAGGGTATTTCCATTGGGCGTATCATAAGAATCCGAACTGATCATGGTCGTGAGTTTGAAAATAGTTCTTTTTCGGATTTTTATGATATGCATGTAATCAAGCATGAATTTTTTGCACCTATTACTCCACAACAAAATGAAGTGGTTGAGAGGAAGAATAGAGTTGTTCAAGAAATGGCTAGGGTCATGCTCCTTAGTAAGAAATTTTCTCCAAAGTTTTGGGCTGAAGCCCTAAATACTGCTGTTTATGTCATAAATCGCGTGTATTTAAGGCCTGACACTTTACAAACTCCATATGAATTGTGGAAGGGATTGAAACCTAATGTAAAATACTTCAAAACTTTTGGGAGTAAGTGTTACATTTTCAAAGATAGAGAGCCTTTGGGAAAATTTGACTCTCGAAGTGATGAAGGTATTTTTCTAGGGTATTCAACCGCTAGTAAGGCTTTTCGAGTCTATAACCTGCGAACTTCTTCTTTAATGGAATCTATCAATGTGGTTATAGATGATACAGGTTCCCCTACTCCAGCAACAAATGAGGATGACAATGGTGAGTCTCCAATCTTGGATACTGAACCACAAATTCAAAGAGAAGCTGAGGTCCAATCATAAGAGGTTGTTACAACACCATCCTCACAGGTAGGTTCAAGTCCAAAAAGTGCTCAAAGGGACATCACTCCTGATGCTTCTGTCACCGCAAGTCCTGAGTACAAACCATCAGCAAGGGTGAAGCTGAATCATCCAGCTCAACAGGTGATTGGAAGTGTATCGGATCGAATGAAAACCCGAAGACAGACTCGGGATGAGGTATCACATATGTGTTATGTTTCATTAATTGAACCTAAGAACTTTAAAAAGGCCTTGCTAGATGATAGTTGGGTTAATGCTATGTATGAAGAATTAGGTTAATTTGAACGTAACAAAGTTTGGACTCTAGTTCCCAGACCTAGAGACATGAATGTGATAGGTACCAAGTGGATCTTTAAAAATAAATCTGATGAGAATGGTACTGTGGTTAGGAATAAAGCTAGGCTGGTTGCTCAAGGCTACACACAAGTAGAGGGTGTTGACTATGATGAGACGTTTGCCCCAGTTGCACATTTCGAATCTATTCGTATTTTGCTTGGTGTTGCATGTTATCTTGGTTTCAAATTGTTTCAAATGGATGTGAAAAGTGCCTTCCTGAATGGGTACTTGAAAGAAGAGGCATATGTTGAGCAACCAAAAGGGTTTGAGGACCTTAAATGTCCAAATCATGTCTGCAAGTTAGACAAGGCTTTGTATGGGTTGAAACAAGCCCCTTGGGCTTGGTATGATAGACTGACTACCTTTCTTCTTGATAATGATTTTCAAAGGGGTAGTGTGGATAAGACCTTATTTGTGAAACATACTAAGTCTCATATTCTTGTTGCTCAGATTTATGTTGATGATATTGTGTTTGGATCCACTGCTGATCATCTTGTGAAATATTTTTCGGATTGCATGACACATGAGTTTGAGATAAGCATGATGGGAGAGTTGTCTTATTTTTTGGGTTTTCAAATTAAACAGTCACCTTCAGGTATGTTTGTTTCTCAGTCTAAGTATGCCAAAAATCTTGAGTCAAAGTTTGGTCTTGAGTCTGCCAAACATGCACGCACTCCCATGAGCACCAGTCTTTACCTTTCCAAAGATTCTTCTGGTACTGATGTTGATCTTACCCTTTATAGGAGTATGATAGGAAGTCTTCTTTATCTCACAGCCAGTCGTCCTAATATTGCTTTTAGTGTAGGTGTTTGTGCCCGTTACCAAGCCAGTCCTAAAGAGTCTCATTTACTTGCTGTCAAACGCATCATTAAATATGTTAATGGGACATTGGGGTATGGGGTTTGGTTTTCTACTGATACTACAGTTGAAATTACTGATTTTTCTGATGCCGACTGGGCAGGGTGTGCTGATGATAGGAAAAGTACATTCGGGGGGTGTTTTTTTCTTGGGAATAATCTGGTTTCCTGGCATAGTAAAAAGCAAAATGACATCTCTCTTTCGACTGCCGAGGCTAAGTACATTGCTGCAGGGAGTTGTTGTGCACAAATGCTGTGGATGAAGCAAATGCTTCATGATTATGGGATCGAACAGGACACTCTCACTCTTTTCTGTGATAACACAAGTGCCATAAACATTTCCAAAAATCCTGTTCAACACTCTCGCACCAAACACATTAACATTCGTCATCATTTTATTCGAGAGTTAGTGGAAGAAGGCCTTGTTGTTTTGGAACATGTACCCACTGAGCATCAAAAAGCTGATATTTTTATAAAACCCCTTGATCTTCTTTGATTTGAGTTTCTTAAAAAGACCTTGGGTGTAGTGCTCAGTAACTAGGCTGTTTCCTGCTTTTTATAGTGAGTGTGAGTGATTGGCTTATTGTATACTTGGATGTGATAATGTCATTGTCATTGAGTCCTGATATCTTTGCATCTAAAATTTAATATGAACACTGCTCATGTTGCTTACAAATCTCATTCGTCCTTGTTCATAGCTCATTCTGAATGCTCATACTCATTTACTTCATGATCTCATTCTGTACACATTCTTGAGATAAACTGTTGCAGGAGTTTCCGCACAAGTGATCAAAGTTCTCTATGGACCACTAACAGTGTTTCTGGTACTTTTTCAGAGGAATTGACCTATACTAGTATATCATGGGTGATGTTGAGACTCTTAACCATCTACCATCTTTTTTCACTTCCATGGTTTCTCCCACAGTTCATTGAAATTCAGGCATTAGGAACAGGCTACCTCAGAGGCACCAACTAGTCTATCCTTTTTGATTCCATTCTTCTCTGGTTTGGTCTCCATACTTTTGAGCGTGCATGCCACCAGTGAGTGCCCACAAGAAAGAAAAGTTCAAAAAAAAAAAAAAGGAATCATTGATTGAGGGGGAGCCTCCGCGTTTACTCAACAAATACCTCGTGATTCCTAGTGGTTTGACTTTTCTCTGTGATGGTCCGTTACCCTTGTCGGAGGTCCAGCCATCCGATTACTACAAGGATTAACTCTAGCTCTGTGGCTCTCAAGGATTGCACACACACACATTTTATTTGTGAGCTCTTATGCGTGTTTTTGAGTTATGCATTCGTATGTTGCTTATGACATTGATTAAAGTCTATCTGTTCTATTCATGATCTGGTGTAACAAACTTTTTTCTACAAGTTTTCCGGACTCATGATTGATGGATTCTTGTATCCTAGCGATATAGTAAGTCCACTTGGACTCTCTGCTGATTACAGGTCATCTTAGTTATTTTTTGTTTAAAAAAAAAAAAAAAATTGTCCCCGCTCGAGCGGACATTCCCATGCTCGAGCGTGTTTTTGAGCATTGCAGCATTTTTCACTTCACTTTACAGTTCTGAGAGGGGTGCATTGGCGCTCAATCGGCTGTTTTCTCGCTCGAGTGCGTCTCCGCGTGTTATGGCTCACGCTCAAGCGTTAAAACCCACGCTCGAGCGGACTGGTTTTGTATAAATCTCCCTCCTTCGACTCTTCAAACCATTTTTTGCACTTTGGTCTCTCTCTCCTAGGGCATCCTTTGCGATTCCAGTCCATTGTGCCTCCTTGGTGACTTCTTGGTGCTCTCAGTATGTGTGCTCATCTCAGGTATGTCTCTCATCTCATTCTCCTCTGTTCTTGTGTCGGGTTTCTGTCCCTTTGATCTATTCATATTTGTTTTTACTTGAGTTGGTTTTACAATGTGTAGCTGGGTTTATTTAGTTTGTGTTCATCATGTTTAGGGTTCGTAAATGTTGATTTTAGTTGTTTCACAGTAGCCATAGGGTACTAGTGATGCTGCAGCCTTGGCCGAAGAGGCTGAGTATGATGCTGCTGCTGCTGACGGAGATATTGGTGAGAGGGAGCAGCCTCCTCCAGTTCGTACGGTTCATGGTTAGCTTCAGTCCTTTGAGAGATCTGTTGCTTCGCGGTTTGACCACCTCGAGGGCAGAATGGATATCTTTGAGGCCAGGCTCACAGATCTTGAGACCACAGCTGATACCCGGTTCAGTGCCTTGGAGGCTTCTTCTCAGCGCATTGAGGCATTTGTGGCTCAGTCTTCTGCTCAGCTGGCTCAGATTTTATCTTTACTTCAGTTGCAGTTCCCGGCACCAGCACCCTGATCTTTGCTGTTTTGTTTTGTTTCTCATATTTTTTATCCCTCCCGAACAAAAAGGGGGAGTGGTATTTCCAGTTGGTAGTTGGTACAATTGTTTGGTACAGTGGTTTTACTTTGGTTTATATCCTTCCTTGGTACAGTTGGATAGCTGTTTAGTATAGTTGGATATGTTGGATATATTTTTAGCTGTTTTTCTTTTTAATGGATGGATTTATATTTTGTTCTTTAATACATTCCCATAGATTTTGGTTGGTATTGTGTGGTTGTGTTTCTTTCAGGGTGATTGTTCAAAAGTATGGATTTCAAAAGCATGGATTTTAGATTTTCATGGTTGTTGGTGTTGGCTCATAGTTGTTGGTGTTGTTATTGCTGTTTTAAGTGATTTTTGTTAGGAAACTTGTTTTAGAATGGTTTTGGCCGGGATTTGACAAAGGGGGAGATTGTTAGGACCCTTTGTTGTCAAAATCCATGGCATAAAACCAAGGTTGTAACTATTTAGAATTTTCCAGATTTTCAAGTTTTGGTCTTCCCACTTGAGCGGGGAAAGTGAAGCTCGAGCGGGGTTTGCACACTCGCAGCATTTCTGTTAAGCCTGCAAATATACTGGATGGTGTGATTCGACGCTCAAGGGTGGAAACTTCTGCTCGAGCGTGGACCTTATATGAATCACGGAATATGCAGTCTTCACTTGAGCAGGAAATCCCACGCTCAAGCGGACCACGCGATCTCAGATTCTATATATTCGCATGTTGGGTCAACTTTAGGATTACTTTTTCTAGATCTAATAAAAGAGTCTTAGGGTTTTGTTTAAGGTTTTCTTCTGAAAGTCTTGTGAGTTTTCCTTGATGTTTTGAGAGAGTTCTTCACTCATGATCTAAGATACATACATCAAGGAGTTTGTTACTTTAAATTAAAGAGAGTTCTCTTTGGTGGATTTCGAACATTCAAGCGTAGAGTTTCAAATGGCGTTTGATTCTGTACGTAGTCGTTAATTTGACAAGTGAAGTTGTGGATTCAACTTCAGGATTGATCAGTTCCGAGACGAAGGCGTGGTGAAAGAGTTATAGAAGATTCGAAGACAAATTGACTGAATTGGGTAATTTGTGTGTTATCTTTGTAATCTTTCTTTCTTCAGTAATGGATTGATTAGTGGCATTTCGCCCGTGATTTTTGATTACAATTGAAGGTTCTTCAATTGTGGTTTTTTCTACGTAAAAATTGTTTGTGTCGATTTATTGTTTATTCAGAAAAACAACAATCTAAATCACTTTCGTAAGTGCTTGATGATTTAGATTGCGTGTTTTGAATAATTGAGATTTGGAATATTTTAATCTTAATCTAATCACGAATCACTTAGGATTTTCAATAGTAGAAAAACATGTACAAGCGGGATGCTAAAGCATGAAAATTTACATAGTTACCGATGTCCCGCAAATAATTACAAGAAAAAGTTAATAAGCAAATGCATGATCCTATATACAAGATCCTAACACAGTTCACTCATGAAATGCAACTAAAGATCCGACTTCTAATATATGACATGTGAATCATCTCAAACATGAGGCAACACACAAAATCACATAATAATCAATTAAACTCACAGATGCAAATTTAGTCGAATCTTAAGACATAAACATGGATGCAAAGTATGGATATGATGACAAGACAACATATAATGCATATTTACAGATAAGTATAGCAAGTAAAGAACGGGATAGAAAGAAGAGGGGTGGGAAATTATTACATCATTTGAATATTATATATCCAAATAAGGGAGGAGAGGAATAAAAAAAATATTACAACAAAATATATCCTCACAAATATCTCAAAATACAACAAAAAAAATAAATATGTACGCCTTGGGGGTTGTAGGAAACCATTTTTCTTGACGTCGGAAAACATGCTCAGTTCTGCCCTAGAAAAAGTTGGTTGACCAGCCAAAGTATTAGCTGGTTGGCCAATTAAATGGCTGGTCGGCCAAATAATTATGGCAAAAAAACCTCTACTTTTTTCTTTTCAACAGCGAAGAAAGAACAAACAAGGGACACATGGGTGACTCAACCAACCACTTTCAGTTAGCTTACATCAGATTTATAGCATGAAATTAAAGCAAGAAACGCAATATTAGAAAGAAAAAGCAAGAAAGTAAAAGAAAACGAAAAGTGTGTAAAATTAGCCTTCCAATGAAAGATTTGATTTCTAAACTTCCTTTTGATCACCCTCAAGTTTAAGAAGTGTGTTCTCAATCCTCAGTTCAAAAATTTGAAATTCTTGTTTGAATGGTGTTTTTGGGCTATTTAACAATGTGTGTGGAGAGAGTTGTTCCAACTCTCTATTTTTCTTTCTTTTCAAGAACACTTACTCTCTTTTAGATTAAGGCTCAAGAATATAGCTCTAATGGAATTCTTGGGATGATTTTCGTATATAAAAAGATGGAATATCAGTGTATATAAGGTGTTTTTGGCTAACTCTCAATATTTTCTCTTTTCCTCTCTAACGCTCTTCTCTTAATTCAATCATCTCTTCTTCTCCCCTTCCAATCCTCTCTATCTCTCCATATAGATAATGAATGCAGGCTCAATCAAGGAGGTGAGAGAAAAGGTTGATTGGATGACAAGGGTGGTTGAAAATGGATACCACCTTTTGGGAAGAAGACAATCCTCCTTTTGGCAATAGATGCAAAGGGATAATAATGGAACGAGTGGGTGTGTACCTCGAGCAGGAATATATTAACAAAAGATCTGAAATGGCATGACCCACATGTTTTCAACAAGAATTCTGCCAAAACTACCCTGCTCTTAGGAAACTTAGCCGACTGGCCAATTTGTTGGCCGATCGGCCCTGCGTATTATTCACTGAATTTTTTTTCTTTTTTTTTTCATAGGAAAAGCAAGATTTTTCAATAGAATTATTGGAACTATGCATAAAAAGAAATATTTTAAAAGAGAGTTTTGAACGGGTCTAAAATACTTGGCCAAAACAGGCTTAAGGTTGGAAATGAAGCATAAATTCTATCTTTCTTACTAAGATTTATGTGAGAAATACATTCTGATTTTCATCATCAACTAATCAAAAGAAAACGCCTAAGTCTTAAGACCGGTCAAAATGGAGTGTCTACACAGACGCTCCAAGTGGAAAAGATTTTAATAATAAAATATTGTTGATGAATAGTATTTTGAGAAAATTGTTAAAAGAATGCACAATGATGAATAGTGAACTTCCGGGTGAAAAAAGATGAACAATAATTATTTATGCATAGTAATCACTCTCTTTTCTAACAGATTTATTTGCAATGCAATATGCACCATGCATATGCAACATGAATACATGCATACACACATACATCATTCTTGGGAGATTCTATTATATAAACTTTTCCCCTTTTCCTGTAATATCTCAAGATTATTCTACTTCAAGTGGAATGGCATGATATTTTTGCTCGAATGTTTCCGAACATGTCCACTATGAATTCTGTAATTTTACTTTAGCCATGTCCAAAACCATGACTTTTCTCTCGTCCACGACCATGAAATGCAACATCATTCATTTTAGGGAATGGAACAAAGCCAGTAAGGCGAGATTGATGGTTTTTCAATAAAAGTTACTTAGTTTGTTCAGCCACAAGAAGGCATAAAATTAATTCAGAGTACTTTGTAGATCGACGCTCTTTATATTGCTACTACAGGAGCATATTATCAGCGTGAATATTTCAACACATATTCTATAGATTGTACTCACTAACTAATTCGTAATTTTACAAATTCAAGTGCAATCAATTATAGGGAGCTTTTTGGGAGGATTGCGAATCTGTTACCATGAGATATTCAGTTTTAATTCATCTTGGAGATGGTGGCGAATGAATATCATTGCCTTTGCGCAATCCTTCGGGGATGCTTCATTTTCTCTTTTAATGGTATGTCCAATATCCATTTCCTCAAGGTGGATATCAACATCAATGATCCAAGATAAATAAAATTTTTGAAATATCAAGATCTATGAACTTTGATTTTGAAGAATTTGACATATTTGTACACTCAACACAACAATAATAATATATTTAGTATTACATGAATATATTAAGAAAAATATAGAATTAGCCTTATCATGAACCGCTCTTATAAAATATTTATTCAAAATTTATTTATATTTACCTTAACCACTTTATAGAAAAACCATGCCAGCTTATTTGTGTGTGATTTCAGTTTTCCTTTTCAGTTGGTCAAAATCTCAAACTGATAACGTGTTATAAAACTCATAAAGAGAAAGTAAGGACCAAAGATAAATAACAAAGAATGTGGGCTAAAACAGAATAAGTCTATCTTTTTTTATTGATCCTCATAGATACATGCATCAAGAAAATAATTGCCTTTATATAGGCAGAAGAAAATCAACACCACTTTATTCGCAAAAGCTCTCTAAACTTCTACATCTTTCTATTTTGATTTTTCTACACAGTTCTATTATTATAATAAAGTAATAATTTTCAATTTCAATTGTATTTTTTTTAATGATTATTCAAATATTTCACAACAATTTATTAATTTTTGGTCATAACGATATATCTATGCCTAATTTTAATTTTTCTAAGAATGACCAAGTCTACTCAACTCACTAACATTTTGTAGGGCACTAATCAATAAAATTTAAGAGATATCATGTCATCATGTTATCATGTGATTACTAAAAACGAGAATTTTGTAATACACACCTCTTATTATATGTATATTTAATTATGTTATTTTTTTATTATAATTAATTTTTTTCTTTAGTCGTGATACTATTTTGAGATGTTTGATTATTGTCTCATGTAGTGCATGATTATGACTCTTTTTTGAATTATGACTCAAAAAGTATGAAATTATGTCATTTTGTTATTTAATTATAAGAAACATATAATACATATCCGAAATGTGTACCATAATCTCATTATCACGTGGTACTTTATTAGTATTCAATTATGTTTTCCTATGAGGATCATGTGTGGGGCATGTGTTTTCTCATACTAGATCAAATAAGACTATTTATTAAAGTTTACTATATGGTTAGAATTAGCACAAAATAACTGTTAGGTTTTATTTCTTGGCAAACCCGTTTGACAAAACTCCTTTGAGTTGTAATTTTATTCGCATTTTTATTTCAGTGAGACTTTGAGTGTTTAGATGCGAATCCAACCCGAATCAAGCCTTTCAGAGAAGTTTGTGATGCAAATATTTTCAAGATTGCCACTTCGCTGATTATTACGGGGGTCGAGCTGCCCGGTCAGCTCGCAGCCCGAAGCAAAATGCAAAAATGCATTCAAAGTTGCCTGTTCGATCATGTTATATTTTTCCAGTTTTGGCCTGTCCGCTCGAGCGGGGAAACGGGCGCTCGAGCGGGGTTTGCGAGCTCACAGTATCTCTGCAATCGCCTGAAAAAGTACTGGATGGTGTGATTCGACGCTCGAGCGTCAAAACTGCCGCTCGAGTGTGGAGCTTGTATGAAATCACAGAATTTGAAGTCTCCGCTCGAGCGGGAAGACCCATGCTCGAGCGGACCGCGCGATCCCAGATTTCCAGATTTGATTAAAGAGTTGGTTTTCTTTTGAAATTAGGATTGCTTTGGTTTTCTATAAATTGTTGGTTTTCTCCCAACACTAGGGGGACTTCTCCAGATCTTATTTTTGGATCTTAAGGTTTATATCTGAAGAGATTTTGCTAGTTTTCTTTGATGTTTGATTGAGTATTCAAACTCATGGTTTAAAGAGAGTACATCAAAGGTTGTGTTTTGTTTTACAAAAGAGAGAGTTGTTCTTCGGTGGATTCTGAAGAATTCGAGCCTGAAGCTTTGGTGGATTCCGGAGTGGCTCATCGTAAAGACAATTCCGAGGTGAAGACGGGTTGGAAGAGGCACATAGAGGTTGGTTCAATTAGGCGTGGATTCGCTAGGTAATTGAGAGTATACCTGTGTAATTCCTTTAAATCTTCTTAGTGGATTGTTTTGTGGCTGTTGCCCGTGGTTTTTTGATCACAGTTGGAGGTGTCCAATTGTGGTTTTTTCCACGTTAAATCGTTGTGTCTCTTTGTCTTGATTGTTTGATTGGGATTGTTATATTCTGCTTAAAATTGATACATAATCACAAATCAACATCTAGGGGATTTCTTGATTTTTCAATTGGTATCAGAGCGGGTCGTTCTATTTTTTTTTTAATAAAAAATTCTTTTAAGAACGAGATCTTGTTTGATTTGTGATAATGGATACAATTCGTGAAGGAAATTCTATGGTTCGACCACCCCTTCTTGACGGATCTAATTATTCTTTTTGGAAAGCTCGGATGAGATCTTTTTTAAAATCTATTGATGAAAAAGTTTGGCAATCCGTCATGAATGGGTGGACTGAACCAACAATTACCGTTGATGGAATTACAATCCCCAAACCAATTGATAGGTGGGACACAACTGATTACCAAAATTGTAGCTGGAATAGTAAAGCTATCAATTCTCTGTTTTGCGCTGTCACACCTGAAGAATTTAGTCGTATTTGCAATTGTGAAGTCGCAAAAGAGGCTTGGGATATCTTACAAACTATTCATGAGGGCACTCCTTCTGTGAAACGTTCAAAACTTCAAAGGCTCACATCTAGTTTCGAAAACCTTTCAATGAAAGATAGTGAGACCTTTGATGAATTTTATGCGAAGTTGAGTGACATTGTAAATTCCAGCTTCAATTTAGGTGAAAAAATTCCAGAATCCAAAGTTGTGGGAAAAATTTTGAGATCCTTGCCCGATCGGTTCCAACCAAAAGTTACGGCTATTGAGGAGGCTCAAGATGTTGACAACCTCAAGCTGGATCAGTTGGTTGGAAATCTCGAAACTTATGAGGCACACAGGAATTTCAAAACGAAACAAAAAGATATTGCTTTTAGTAGTGCTCATAAAGTTAGAGAGGATTCTAATGAGGATTGTGATATAGATTCCAAGATTACGGCTGCTTTTGTTAAACAATTTAAAAAATCTTTTTTGAAAAAGAATCCTAATCTTTTGGAATCTACTCATTCTCATAAATCTAAAGGCAAAGATAAACTCAAAATTAATTCTATAGCCAAGAAGGGGAAAGGAAAGATACAAGGAAACTCTGAAAGACTCTAATGCTATGAATGCCAAGGATTTGGCCATTTTGCTCAAGAATGCCCCACTCGGTTGAGGAAGAAAAAAGCCCTCGCTATCACTTGGGATGATGAATCAGAATCTGATGAAGATGAAAGTGACAATGGAGACCAAGGCGAAGAGGGACATAAACAATTTCTTGCTTTCATGGCGACTTCCGAAGCTGAAGGACAAACAGATTCTCCGAAGATGTCAGTTGAGAATATCACTGATGATGAATCCTCAGAGAGTGATCATGAAGAGCTTGAGCAAGCTTATGAAAAGTTGTATAAGGAATCTCTTAACTTGTTCAAATTGAATGACAAACTCACAAAGAAACTCAAAACATGTGAAAGTGAGAATGTCAAACTTAAGGAGGAGATTTCCGAGGCCAGAATTAATGCCATCAAGGTAGCTGATGATCGACAAGTTCTTTGTGCAAAACTGTTGACTTGTGAGACAGAGAGGAATAAGCTGCTGCAAACCCATGCCATGTATGAAGAAAAGATTGAATCTCTTGAGATGTCACAAGTTGCTTTGGAAGAACTAATGGTCAAGAAAGAGGAAGAGCTCAAGTGTGCTATGGCTACCATTGGTCTTTGGAACAAAGGATCAAAGACTTTGGTGGATATCATTGGGTCTCAACAAATCTGTTTAGACAAGAGTGGCATCGGCTTTAGAGATAAGAAAGAGCAAAAACAGAGTGCCTCCACATCTTATGATACAAGAACTCAAGGAAAGGGAGGACAAAAGATTCAACAAGAGGAAAGACTTCTCAAACTCCCTAGAGTTGGTAAGGTAAAAGAAAAGAAGGTACACCCTGTTTTTATTTGTCATCATTGTGGTATGCCTGGTCATATTCACCCTTATTGTTATAAGTTGCATGGGAAAGTGTCCCAAAAGGGTAGAAATTCGAATACTTTTTGGGTTAGGAGACAGCCTTACTTGTCTGAGCGGAATACCAAGATTCATGAGGGTGTTCACAACACCGCGACATTTACCAAGACCGCTAGACCTAATTTTGTTAAGATCAAAAAGATTTGGGTGAGAAAACTTGACTTGTGTTAATTTGTTTATTTGTTTTAGCTTTTGGATTTTTGTGTGTTAAACATGTGTGCTTGTTAATTTTTTTTGTCTTGCTTTATTCTTGAAAAAAAAAAAAAAGAAAAAAATCCCAAAAAGATTTTCTTAGTATGGTTTTGCAAGCTTGAAATTTTTTAGTGGTCTTTGGTGCATATTGGAATTGATGAGAATATCCATTACATGTTAATATATGTGTGCTTTCTGTGGTCATTACTCGTTTTGGAGTGTGTGTTTTTTGATTAGTATGTCTCATTCTGTACACACTCTTGGATTAGCAAATTTTGGAGTCTTCCGCCTTAGTGATTATTTTTTTATGGACTTCTGTCATTGATCTTTTGCGTTTCTAGAGGAATTGACCTATACTAGCATATCATGGGTGATGTTGAGTCTCTTAACCACCTACCATCCTTTTGCATCTCCATGGCTTTCCCCTTAATTCTTTGCAGTCTAGCCATGAGGAAAAGGCTACCTCAGAGTCACCAACCAGGCCATCCTTATTATATCCATGCTTCTCTGGTTCGGTTTCCATACTCTTGAGCGTGTCAGCCACCAATGATTGTGCAAAAGAAAAAGTAAAAGAAAAAGAAAAAAGAAAAAGAAAGAGAAGTAGACAAAATATGCAAAAGAAAGAAAGAAAAAAAAAATGTGCAAAAGAAAGAAAGAAAAAAAAAGGGAAAAGATTCATTGATTGAGGGGGAGCCTCCGCCTTTATTCACCAAATACCCCTTGATTCCTAGTGGTTTGACTCTCCTTTGTTGTGCTTAGATTCTCTTGTCGGAGGTCCAGCTTTCATATCACTACTAGGATTGAATCTAGTGTTTGTCGAACTCCAAGAGTCACACACACACTTTTATCATGGGATCTATGCTTTTCACATAATGCATCACTTTCCTGCATGAGGAATATTCTACAGACTGTGCACATTGTGTTTTCTTGTAATGGTGCTTCTTGGATAATCTTATGTGTTTTAAGGTACTAATCTGAAATTCCTTGCTTGCTCCACCATATTATTTTTATCATTTTCTTCTTGTTCACTGTTTTCAGTATTCGTGGTTTCTTTTAGTGAGGGGGAGTTTGGTTCATCTTGATTTGGGTTGGTAAGGGAGTTTGGTTTCTTATTGCAAGAGTTGTTTAGCATGAACACTTTGATATGTTTGATAAGGGAGATTGGCTATATGTTTTGCATGTTGCTATGTACTGTTTGCCCTTCTTGTATGTTCCTGATATTTATATCGTCATATCATTGTTTGTGTGGTTTATGATCTTGCTTTTGTTGTTTGAGAGTTGTTGTTCCTAAGTCTTAGTTTTTCATCTATTCATGTTTTCCATCTCATGTTTCAAGATAATCTTGTCCTATGTTTATTGTTTTTTCATATATTCTTGTGGGACTAATAGTTGTTTTGGAGATTGTGGCACTAATAACTGTTTTGCAGATCTTAATTTTGAAAAAGAAGTTGGCTTTTGTTGGCTGTAATGGGTTGGAGTGTTTAGGATTTTCTTTGTTAGGTGTGTTTTGTCACGGCATTGCCAAAGGGGGAGATTGTTAGGTTTTATTTCTTGGCAAACCTGTTTGACAAAACTCCTTTGAGTTGTAATTTTATTCGCATTTTTATTTCAGTGAGACTTTGAGTGTTTAGATGCGAATCCAACCCGAATCAAGCCTTTCAGAGAAGTTTGTGATGCAAATATTTTTAAGATTGACACTTCGTTGATTATTACGGGGGTCGAGCTGCCCGAAGCAAAATGCAAAAATACATTCAAAGTTGCCTGTTCGATCATGTTATATTTTTCCAGTTTTTCCAGTTTTGGCCTGTCCGCTCGAGCGGGGAAACGGGCGCTCGAGCGGGGTTTGCGAGCTCACAGTATCTCTGCAATTGCCTAAAAAAGTACTGGATAGTGTGATTCGACGCTCAAGCGTCAAAACCGCCGCTCGAGCGTGGAGCCTGTATGAAATCACAGAATTTGAAGTCTCCGCTCGAGCGGGAAGACCCACGCTCGAGCGGACTGCGCGATCCCAAATTTCCAGATTTGATTAAAGAGTTGGTTTTCTTCTGAAATTAGGATTGTTTTGGTTTTCTATAAATTGTTGGTTTTCTCCCAACACTAGGGGGACTTCTCCAGATCTTATTTTTGGATCTTAAGGTTTATATCTGGAGAGATTTTGCTAGTTTTCTTTGATGTTTGATTGAGTATTCAAACTCATGGTTTAAAGAGAGTACATCAAAGGTTGTGTTTTGTTCTACAAAAGAGAGAGTTGTTCTTCGGTGGATTCTGAAGAATTCGAGCCTGAAGCTTTGGTGGATTCTGGAGTGGCTCATCGTAAAGACAATTCCGAGGTGAAGACGGGTTGGAAGAGGCACATAGAGGTTGGTTCAATTAGGCGTGGATTCGCTAGGTAATTGAGAGTATACCTGTGTAATTCCTTTAAATCTTCTTAGTGGATTGTTTTGTGGCTGTTGCCCGTGGTTTTTTGATCACAGTTGGAGGTGTCCAATTGTGGTTTTTTCCACGTTAAATCGTTGTGTCTCTTTGTCTTGATTGTTTGATTGGGATTGTTATATTCTGCTTAAAATTGATACATAATCACAAATCAACATCTAGGGGATTTCTAGATTTTTTAATAACAAACCCACCCCCCTAGCACAAAATAGTAAACCCCCCCCCTTCCAAAAAAAAAAAACAAAAAAAATTTATGCATGTCAAAAAACCTAGGGGATGGTGTTGCTTTGATAAGGGTTTCTAAGTCATTGCTTTATACCACTCTTGAGCCAAATCCCACCTAAGATCGATTAAAATGGTATGACCAATCAATAATAAAAAGGTAAATTACAAATACGCCCCATAATTTTTTATTAAAATATGAATCACCCCCTATGGTAACGGAAATTATATTCCACCTCTTGAGATTTCTAATTTCATAACAATTCGCCCTTTTTATTAATGAATCATCAAGTTAATTAACAGTTTTTAATAATATTAAAAATATATTTCAATTAATAATTTAGGTAATTTTATTATTATATAAGAGAGCAATTATGAATTTTAAGGGTGTCCGCGGTTCGGATTTGGACGGTTTGTAGATCAGTTTGGACCCTATAGACACCCTATTTTTGACCGCCCAGAAGGCTCGAGCCCTTTGCTCGGTACACTCAATGATGAAAGTGGTATTATGCGTGATTCGAGGTCTCAACGAAGAAGTCTTGTTTAAGCTTCGAAACAACCCCAAACCTTCCTTATTTCCAATGATTACACCCAAGAAATCCATTTTCACACCTTGTGCCATCCTTTATTGAGGCTGTAACAAAAAAACAAGGGAAGTCATTGAGGTCCGGTCGTGCCTCAGTGAGGGCCGGCCGTGCTTCAATAGCGATAAACACTATTTTGGGCGGGAGCCCGCCAATTGTTCTTTTTTGAAGATATTTATCACCTTTTGTGCTCAAATCCTATAAATATGACCACATACCTCTGTTTTGGGGGTTACACAATTAAGAAAGAGCCTATACACATAGAAAGAGCTCATTCTTTCTCCTTTTTCCATTGCAAGCTACTTTTGAGTTGACCTACCAACCTTGCATCATCTATATACACCATACACAACCTTGACTCATCATCTTAGAGTCATGTTTGACCCTTGAGAAGCATAATTCAAGCTTGAGAGTGTGTCAAAAGTGAGTTTGATCATCAACTAAAGCTTACTCCATTTTGAGAAATATAAGCTTGTAACTTTTATTCTTGCTTTTGATTCTTCATTTCTACTTATTTCTTGTGTCCTTGGACTGTTTCACACCTATTCTAAGAGTTGGAACTTGGGTTTGGACAAGTTACCAAAGGTGGTAAGGTTAACACCCTCACTTGCACCTATTTCTGTAGCTCAATCCTTGGTTTTTTTACACTCTTTTTCTTTAGTTTTTGAGCTGATTTTCAGGGTTGAACTGAGACCAAAAACATGATTTGAAGTCTTGAAATTGGAGGGGTTCGCCATCCCTCCTTGTTCTTTTGTTTACATAACTTTAGTGTATTTGCTTTTGCTTAGCTTTTGAGCTCTTTTCTTACATTTTCAGCCACTGTTTTGGGCTTATTTTAGACTATTTTAGGTCTGCCTTATCTATTTAATTGGTTCAAGCTTTGATTAGTTCATTTGGTATAGCATTGGTCTTTGTATATAGCTTGCATCATGTTGTTCTTAGCTTTTCTTTGTTTAATTTCTATGATAATAATCTCATTTTAAGAATTAACTTGCCACCACTTTCTCCCATTTGAGAGTTGTTTCAAACGGTTTATGGTTATTCAACATATGAACTAGAGACTTACGCTTAATGACTTAATCTCTACGGAGATTCATTGTCAATGGCGTAATCTCTCTTTCATGTTGAGAATTACTTCCCATTTGATGCTTCTTTCCTTTTAGAGGACTTAATCATCACTTTGGACAAATGGACTAAAGAATGGAAATGACTAAAAGAATTGGTTAAAAAGCAACCAACACACTTAAAGAAAATAAGTCATATTGCTTGGGCTTGGTTGGACGTTATGCCATGTTTATGAAATCAAGAGTGATCATACGTTAATTCATGGCGTTTTGATAATTCTTGAAGCGTCTCTACTTCCTTTTTTTGAGTTCATTCCATGATAAAGAGGGAGGAGTGGTCATATCCATTGCATTTCATTGATTTTTTTCCAAAATTGTATCTGGAATTATCAAGCAATCAATTTGCCTATTGATGGTTTTGGAAACAATTCTAACCTTCCCATGAGGCTTTTTCATGACAGAGAAGGAAAGAAAGGGACAAACAAAGCTTGAACAATTCTGTCTGCACTGTTTTCGCTTCAGAACACAAAATAGAGTTTTGCACAAAACTGAGGCACGACCGGCCTTCTCTATGCCCGGACGGGCTTTATTGAGGGCCGGCCGGTCCTCAAAGTTTGGTCAGCAGTGTATTTTGGCATAAAACTGAGGGCAGTGGCTAAGGTGAAACAGAGCAAGCTTGGAGCAGACAGGGCTGTTCTTGAACATTGTACATGTGCATGCATATAATTCTTGCGCATCCTTGCTCATGTTAGGATCATTGTAATTAATTTAATTTAATGTTGTTCATTGTAATTAGTCTCGTTAACTGCTAATTGTTGTAATTATTATTTAGTCCTAATTGTTGTGATTAATTAGCTTAGATAGCTAGTTTTTTTAGCTTGATTATCCTTGTTGTAATAGCATAGTTAGCTAGTTAATTAGCTTATCCTATTCTATTCATTTCGTTCGGTTTTGTAATAATTAGTTTAATTTGGTCTTTCAGACATTGATTCGCACCCTCCTGCGTGAAGGATCAAATATTGTAATAATGTGTATGTCTTCCAACCCCACGTCTTTCTCCCTTTTATTTATTCGCTTATGATGGTTAGTATAGAGCATCACGTTTCATTAGCATTCTCATATTTTGAATCCATTTGTCTTGCATGCATATAAGGTTCAGCTCATCATGCTAACCCGATATCAATGTCCAAATTCATTTCTTGAATACGTGCTCTCTTGCATGTCTTCAATGAAATCATATGCCATGTTCATAACCGAGCCTATAAAAATACATAATGTGTGCATTGCATTAGTCATATTGCATTTAATTAGGAACATGCATATTTTTCTAATAATTTTGCTTTGTTTTAGCTCAGAGTACTAGGTGAGTGATTTTGTGTTTTAGCATATTGCATCGAATGTTTGTGTTACCGTGTCCAAGCATGTCCACCATGAGGCTAATTGCTTAGATAATATAACTATTTGAATGCATGTGGATGAAGGCTAGTTGCTTGAATTGGGATAGTTTGACTAATGTCCATTTTAAAGCCCACTTTTTCAAATGGCAAATTCACAAAACGATTTTCAAACAAACATAAAATCAAAATATTCTAACTTTTGCAAATTAGTCTATATCTTGTGTGTGCACATCACATAGTAATATAGCCTAATAATCATAATAAGAACATATAATGTGGATAAAAATCACATCATGATTAGTAGAGGCCGATCTTTAATCAGGCAAGTGGAGTGCTCAATTCATGACATTGCTCTCTTGTACCTAAGTTTCTGAGCCAAGACACTTTGATGATGACGGACTAATGGCCTTTGACACGAGTCTTAGGTTTTCTAAATTTTTCAAAAATATTTAGGTGGCGACTCTATAATCTGGCAAAACAGTCCATTTTTGGCATTTGATTCAAACATTGATTTTCCAAAAAGAATTGTCAGAATTGGACTCTTTTTGTGTTTTCACTATTTCTCATTGCACTTGTAAAATCAGATTCAGAACCACAAGTGGAATCTAAACTGTAAGGCTATTTGTAATGACCCCGACCTCCGATTAATGCTAATTCATGATTAATTATGCTTAACAGTAATTTAGGAAGGATTTGGGATTTATTTGCATGTGTATTGCATTATTTATGTGTTCCTATCTGTTTGCCATAAAATGATCTGTTCATGTCTTTGACTTTAAATTGCGAATTGAAAGCCTTATCGGCGTCCGAATCAGAAATTGACTTGATTTATGTGCTAGTTAGGATTTATAGAATTTTATGGTAGGTTTAATTAAAATTCAGTTCGGAACGATTAAATTAGATTAAATAACATTAAATTACATAGTCCAATTATTTATGAAATTGCCATTGAGTGGGCCACCTTAGGGTCATTGTTTGAGGACTTAATGTATACATTTGAGGCACCTTTTCTTCAGCCATTTTCTTTAGAACAAACCGTATAAGAGAGGGAGCTAGAGAGTTGGAAGAAAAGTTGAGTTCATCTTGAGATTTTCTTGGAAAATTGAAGAGTGGATTGTGAAATTAAGCTTCTAAACTTAAAAATGAAGACATAAGGTAGAGAATTCATCTTCTCCATTGTGATTTTGAGTTACTTCTTGCATGGTTCATGGTGAACTAGAGTTTAGAGTCAAGTTTTGGTTCTAAATGTTGAATTGAGTAGTAATTCATGCATGCATGCATACATTTCCATGTTTTGAGTTGGAATTCTAAGATTTCTTCCATGCATGTGTTAGTTTCACTCACATTGTGGTCATTCAACTTGTTTTCCATCAAATTATTAAGTTTGGTTATGTTTTGGGAGGTTTGATATCAAGGGTGGTCCTTGTATGTTGGATTCATAGCATATTCATGGAGTTCATGTTGATTTTGCACAAATTGGGTTGCTCTTGGGCCATGATTTATTGGATTGAAGCTTTTAACATGTTGTTTTATGGTTTACTAAGTGTTTTCCAAAGATTTGGCTTAGAAAATGAGTTTTGGATGGTTGGAGGTTGAGTTTCATGTTTGGAGGTCAATCTGGATTTTCCAGAAATTTGACCCACGCTCGAGCGAGGACTTTCACGCTCGAGCGTGAAGCCTGAGTACATGCACTTCCGCTCGAGCGTGAAATGCGTACACCCAGAAGTTTGTGTGTTTTGCAGTCCGCTTGAGCGAGGGAATGCACGCTCGAGCGAGGACTTATGTCTTACGCTCGAGCGTGGATCGAGCGCCCATCGAGCGTGATTTTTGTGCATCTAGTACTTTTACTGTAGTTTACAGTCTGCTCGAGCAAAGGAAGTCACGCTCGAGCGGAGATCCTTTGTCTGTATGTCCGCTCGAGCGTAGAAAGCCACGCTCGAGTGAGACCCCTATTTTTTGAAAATTCTGAAAAGTGTTTTAAAGCGTATCTTTGCATCCTCATTCCATCCTAGGCATTCCTAGGCCATGTTTAAGACTCTATAGTGAGGGTAAGAGATTAGAAACACACTAAGAGCCAATGAAATAAGTTTTGTACAATTAGAACGTGTGTTTCAAGTGTGTATCTGTTATGTGTCGTGTAGGTCACGTGCCACATCCTGTCTGACAGATCTGCTCTGTCTGTCTGTCTCCAAGCCCACTGTGGGTAACAACTCTGTAAAGTTATGTTCAACTTAAGTATTTTTTGACTGGTATTGTATGATCTATTTTCTGAAATGCTATCTTATGAATTATGAATGAATGTCCAATTTTCTGAAAAGTAATTGTGGTACCTTAGTTCACGTGGCCCTCGCCCGGGGGTAACAATACCGCGGCCAATCTGCATGTGGCCCTCGCCTGGGGGTTACAATACCGCGGCCAATTTGCACGTGGCCCTTGCCTAGGAGTACAATACCATGGCTACTTGCGTGCAAGTTATGGACCTTTGTGGTCGTTGGTACCAACTATGTATGCGGGTCTCTGGACCAATCTAATCTGATAGCTAATGGGTGTACCACGTATGATCTTACGCAAAATCTGAATATGAAAATGTATATGAATCTGTTTCTGTTTGAAGTCTGACTATGCTCTGATTTAAATGCTGAATTCTAACTTGTGCTGGACATCATTCATATAACCCCTTTACTCTGTTATTATTTACTGGGCTTTCACTCACAGTTTATATTATGTATGTAGGTGAGCCGGCACATGACCAGGGCCAGAGTTGACGGCCTTTTGTACTGTTTTTGTCAGCCAACCGTTGTGCCTCCGAGGAGGTTCCGATCGAAGCCTAGTGCCATGGCTGTTTTTGTATTTCATGCTAGTCTTAGTGTTTGCACTGCATAGTCAGATCTTAGGAAGGTCACTTCTATAATTATTTTGTAATTATTGGTGTCCTTGACTGGCATGTTTATGTTTATATAAATAAGTTTTAAAATGTTCTGTCCCATGTACGTTGTCATAGCTCATTGGACCTTGTCTATTTTGTATTATTGCTTCTGCAGCCCCTTATTATTTGTTAATCTGTTCAGAGAGCTTTGGTAATCCACAGATTATTGGTCGGTTGCGGTGCTAAACCTACAGAGGCGGGTTTGGGTTATGATAGAGTGGTATCAGAGCACGAGTTATACCGCACACACGTGTCCATATGAGCTATGAGATGCCCTAGAAATGAAATAGGGACATTGCATTACCATGTTTAAGTGTATGAACTATTATGAACACATCCCTATTGAAAATGAAACTTTGTGCATGATCGAAGAAGTTAAGTGGAATAACATGTAATGTTAATTTCAATATCGAATGTGGAATCTTGTGAACGTGAACGTATGAAAGTAAGGATCATTTGACTGTATCTGAATTGAGATAAAAGTATAAACGCGTTTTATATGAAATGAAATGTGAGAACTTTCCTTATATTAATAAGCACCCTGTTTGTGTGTAGCCAATAGAAAGGACAAGGAATATAGACGAATCTGAATCTTCTAATGCTAGAATTAGCCGGTTAGAAAGAATGGTCGAGGCCTTAACCGAAAATCTGAAACAACAATAACAAGGGCAGATACATGTACCTGAACCAGCTAATTATGATATGATAACACTGACACAGAAATACAATAAGATGAAACCACCGGAATTTCAAGGGGGTATTGAATCGTTGAAAGTCGAGGCTTGGGTTTTAGAAACTGAGAAAATATTTGAAGTATTTCCGTGTATTGAGGCACAGAAAGTTTTGTTGGCAACATTCACGCTTAAAGAAGAAGCTAGGAGATGGTGGATGTTAGTACGAAATGATAATGAAGGTGTGACATGGGATATGTTTAAAGAAATTTTCTTCAAAAAATACTTTCCCCAATGCATCCGAGATAGAAAAGTATTTGAGTTTGAACAACTTAAACAAGGCAAAGTGACTGTGGCTGAATATGAAACAAAATTTACTGAGTTAGCCCGTTATGCACCGCACATGATAGACACTGACTACAAACGGCTAGGAAATTTGAAGGTGGGTTGACTTAGATGTGTTTGAGCGAGTTGGAGTCTTTAAGTTGCCAAAATACGTGGATGTTCTTGATAGGGCCTTAATGTCTGAGGCAGACATAGCAGCCTTGAAAATATCAAAATCAACATCATCAACCGAATCCGAAAGAACGAAACAGAAAAAAAAACAGAAAGTCGAAATGACTAGTAATTCGATGACCTCTGCGAATGAAAAATCTAGGGCAATAACTGTGAACAAAGAGAGTCGGGGAAGCAACGTGATCAACAATATACCTATTTGTAGCGAATGTGGGAAACAACATTGGGGCATTTGTCGCCGCCTATCAGGAACTTGTTTTAGATATGGACAGAAAGGACACTTAGCTAAATCTTGCTCACGAGCTCATCCGAACAACACCTAGAAGCAAGGAAGGGTTTACATCCTAGTTCCAGAAAATGCTCGGAATATTGAAATGACTGACGCAGGTATTACCTTAAATATGTGCAATTGTTTATATGGGAATTTGTGTAGAAAGTGTACATTCCTTAACCTGATATAGATTGTAGACATGTTGATTGGACCAATTGAATCATTAAAAAAAAAATTATAAACCCTAGTTATTGACTATCTGGAAGTAAATTTTATGTGAGATACTCGGAACCTTTTGAACTTAACGAATCGCCCCTACTATGAGAATTGTTGGGACTGGTGAATGACAAGAATGTGCTGGGTTAGATCTTGCACCGTAGTGCAACAATTCAATGTGAACTGTTAGGTACGACCTTTTGAACTATGCTAGAACTATCGAACATTGGAGTACGTTATGATTGACTATAATTGAGAACCTATGTCAGTTTGGAAGAACGAACTTTTGCTTGTGAATTGTGAACGAATTCCTAAATGATAATTGATTTTAGACTCATTTATGTACACATATGACCTTGCTTGTACACTTTGAGACCTACTATCTGACGTGAACTATATGTGTAATGCTTTAGACTCTTTTGCATAACAACTACCTATACTATGGAGAATGTTTGGACTTATATATGTTTATACCTTTGCTTGGGATGTTGATTGATTCAAACTTGACACGCTCTTTGTACCTAGACTGAGTGGACTTGCCTTAACTATCGTATTTGGAGAAATTGTTTTGTGTTCATCTATACATTGAACTCGTGAATTTGTATTGGGAATGTTATTAGATTCCGAACATGCACCTATATGACTGTACTTTTGCTCAGAATGATCGATATGTTATTTGTTTTGATAACTTGACCGTTGGGATTATTACTTTGGGATTGTGTGATTAAGTAAAGACCCCGAGCGATAAACTCTAAATTGTGAACCATGATTGTTGCAACTTGATAAGACTGTTTGACTCGACTAGTGAGCCTATACTTTAGCGACTGTACGACTAATTTGAAACTTCCGTATAACGATCTGCTATTGTGTACCACCGAGAAACTTTATGTGATACACCGTTGTGTACCTTATGCTTACATGAAAACTCATTTAGGAACTTGTTATATTGACTGTGATGCTTACCTCGTGATATGAACAATTACATACCTGTGCACCCACATGTGAACTTACTTGGAGAATGTAACATTGTATATGACCTGAACTCTTCGATATGAACTATTGTGATACATAAATCTGATGTGATTTGAGAACTGAGGAACTTAGAACAACTGTAGAACTACTGACTATGCACCTAAGCGAATGGAATATGAACTATAGAACCTAATGTGTTTCGCTTGGAAATAGTAACGATAGAACTTCCACCTGATCTAACCTGATAGAACCGTGGTTTGATGAGACCTTTGTTTAACTGATGGAACTTCTATTAGATGACTCACGCTTTGAACTTTTATTTGATATGACCGGGTGAAACTTTCATCTGATATGACCTGATTGAACTTTCATTGATTTGATCTGAGGAGACCCTTATTGAGAGCTACCATCTGATTTGATTACATTATGGGGGATTGTGAATTACTTATGATCGAATAACAGGGCCGTGTTGCTAAGGGAACTAACTGAATGAGGATTAGAATCAATCTTAAACCCTTAGGAAGAATGTGAATTGTCAACAGTAGACTATGTGATTACGAATAGCTTCTTACTATATGCCTGTAACCGATTGGGGAAAACACGTGAATGAGATTACGAAATTTGGTAACTTGTGCTTGGGGAATATGGGAATACCGTATACATGACACGTGGTTAATTACTTTGGTATTACCGTTTTGACCATGAACTTGGTTGACTAGAGCATGATTGTTTTGGTGTTACTATATTTCAAAACTGATGGGATTTGTGGCAACAGACTGGTTGATTATAAACTCTGACTACCTGGGTATATATGTGATCATTATGACTGCTTTTGTGTTGACACATAGTACGATTGAATCTGTGGAAACTGAGGCTGACGAATAGTATATGAATGATTACTTCAGAATGTCGTTTACTGCTGTAGGGTTAATGTACGAAATTGCCTTGTATTTCTGCTATACTTTGGGTGACCTGGACTAACTGTAATGGATTACCGAATTGAAAACCAAGTTGAACAAAGATCGGATGAATGACTCGGAAATGAATAATCAAATCTCTGTAACTTAACGGGGGAAATTACCTATGAAAATGGAAATAGTGTGAATTTATGACCCCGATAAGTACTTGATATAAGTAATGTGATTAATAACGTAGTAAAGTTGTGTTCAACTATATTTGTTTTCTGTATGTCTAAAGGGGATCTGTTTTCGGGAATATTATGTGTTGTGCAACGAATAATTGTCTAATCTCTGATATGTATTCGTGTGACTCTTAGAGGTTCCTTTATGGAACTTATTTCTGTTTGCACTCTGTTACCCGTACCGAAGACCCTGTCACGAGGGCTCAGCTTTTATTCTGTTCTGTTACCCGGATTCAGAGGTTCCTTTATGGAACTGGTTATTTATAACCATCACGTGTCTGTATCTGCTATGTCTGCATCTGTTCTGTATCTGCTCTGTTGTACTAATAAATGCACCACGTATGTTTAAGCCAGAATTGTGACATCTGTGTATGATCTGGACAAGAATATGGAAATGAACATGTGTTTGAATCTGTTCTGGACTAAAACCCGAGTGTGTATAAGACTCTATTTTGATAGGAACCTTAATCTCTGTACATGGTTACGTTCGGTTTTGTAAAGAGTTGAAAATTATATTTCTGTTGAACATCGTTTCCTTTAAGATAACTTGAGTTTGGAGGACCAAACTTCTTAAGGTGGGGAGACTGTAATGACCCCGACCTCCGATTAATGCTAATTCATGATTAATTATGCTTAATAGTAATTTAGGAAGGATTTGGAATTTATTTGCATGTGTATTTCATTATTTATGTGTTCCTATCTGTTTGCCATAAAATGATCTGTTCATGTCTTTGACTTTAAATTGCGAATTGAAAGCTTTATCAGCGTTCGAATCAGAAATTGACTTGATTTATGTGCTAGTTAGGATTTATAGAATTTTATGGTTGGTTTAATTAAAATTTGGTACGGAGCGATTAAATTAGATTAAATAACGTTAAATTATATAGTCCAATTATTTACGAAATTGCCATTGAGTGGGCCACCTTAGGGTCATTGTTTGAGGACTTAATGTATACATTTGAGGCACCTTTTCTTTAGCCATTTTCCTCAGAACAAACCGTATGAGAGAGGGAGCTAGAGAGTTGGAAGAAAAGTTGAGTTCATCTTGAGATTTGCTTGGAAAATTGAAGAGTGGATTGTGAAATTGAGCTTCTAAACTTGAAAATGAAGACATAAGGTAGAGAATTCATCTTCTCCATTGCGATTTTGAGTTACTTCTTGCATGGTTCATGGTGAACTAGAGTTTAGAGTCAAGTTTTGGTTCTAAATGTTGAATTGAGTAGTAATTCATGCATGCATGCATACATTTCCTTGTTTTGAGTTGGAATTCTAAGATTTCTTCCATGCATGTGTTAATTTCACTCACATTGTGGTCATTCAACTTGTTTTCCATCAAATTATTAAGTTTGGTTATGTTTTGGGAGGTTTGATTTCAAGGGGGGTCCTTGCATGTTGGATTCATAGCATATTCATGGAGTTCATGTTGATTTTGCACAAATTGGGTTGTTCTTGAGCCATGATTTCTTGAATTGAAGCTTTTAACATGTTGTTTTATGGGTTACTAAGTGTTTTCCAAAGATTTGGCCCAGAAAATGAGTTTTGGATGGTTAGAGGTCGAGTTTCATGTTTGGAGGTTAATCTGGATTTTTCAGAAATTTGACCCATGCTCGAGCGAGGACTTTCACGCTCGAGCGTGAAGCCTGAGTACATGCACTTCCGTTCGAGCGGCGAGAGTCACGCTCGAGCGTGAAATGCGTATACCCAGAAGTTTGTGTGTTTTGCAGTCCGCTCGAGCGAGGGAATGCATGCTTGAGCGAGGACTTGTGTCTTACGCTCGAGCGTGGATCGAGCGCCCATCGAGCGTGATTTTTGTGCATCCAGTACTTTTATTGTAGTTTACAGTCTGCTCGAGCAAAGGAAGTCACGCTCGAGCGGAGATCCTTTGTCTGCATGTCCGCTCGAGCGTAGAAAGCCACGCTCGAGTGAGACCCCTATTTTCTGAAAATTCTGAAAAGTGTTTTAAAGCGCATCTTTGCATCCTCATTCCATCCTAGGCATTCTTAGGCCATGTTTAAGACTCTATAGTGAGGGTAAGAGATTAGAAACACACTAAGAGCGAATGAAATAAGTTTTGTACAATTAGAACGTGTGTTTCAAGTGTGTATCTGTTATGTGTCGTGTAGGTCACGTGCCACGTCCTGTTTGACCGATCTGCTTTGTCTGTCTGTCTCCAAGCCCACTGTGAGTAATAACTCTGTAAAGCTATATTCAACTTAAGTATTTTCTAACTGGTATTGTATGATCTGTTTTTTGAAATGCTATCTTACGAATTATGAATGAATGTCCAATTTTCTGAAAAGTAATTGTGGCACCTTAGTTCACGTGGCCCTCGCCCGGGGGTAACAATACCGCGGCCAATCTGCATGTGGCCCTCGCCCAGGGGTAACAATACCACGGCCAATCTGCACGTGGCCCTTGCTTGGGGGTACAATACCATGGCTACTTGCGCGCAAGTTATAGACCTTTGTGGTCGTTGGTACCAACTATGTATGCGGGTCTCTGGACCAATCTAATCTGATAGCTAATGGGTGTACCACGTATGATCTTATGCAAAATCTGAATATGAAAATGTATATGAATCTGTTTCTGTTTGAAGTCTGACTATGCTCTGATTTAAATGCTGAATTCTAACTTGTGCTGGACATCATTCATATAACCCCTTTGCTCTGTTATTATTCACTGGGCTTTCGCCCACAGGTTATATTATGTATGTAGGTGAGCCGGCACATGACCAGGGCCAGAGTTGACGACCTTTTGTACTTTTTTGTCAGCCAACCGTTGTGCCTCTGAGGAGGTTCCGATCGAAGCCTAGTGCCATGGCTGTTTTTGTATTTCATGCTAGTCTTAGTGTTTGCACTGTATAGTCAAATCTTGGGAAGTTCACTTCTATAATTATTTTGTAATTATTGGTGTCCTTGACTGGCATGTTTATGTTTATATAAATAAGTTTTAAAATGTTCTGTCTCATGTACGTTGTCACAGCTCATTGGACCTTATCTATTTTGTATTATTGCTTCCGCAGCCCCTTATTATTTGTTAATCTGTTCAGAGGCCTTTGGTAATCCACGGATTACTAGCCGGTTACGGTGCTAAACCTACAGGGGCGGGTTTGGGTCGTGACACTATTCGCCTTCTAAAAAGAGCGCAGAAAGCCGGGCTACTGATCCGACCGCATCTATGTGGTTTGGAAAAAAGTTAACCTACAACCGCCCGCAATGCAGTTTACGGTTTGTGTGGGTAGGGTTCGCGGATGTGTGGTCGGTTTGAGGATTTGACTTTTTTCTTTGAAAATTTATTTTTGAGCCTTTTTTTTCCCCTATTTCTAATTCAATTTGCCCATTTCTATTGCGAAATAAACTCAGAGAATAAACAGATTTAATTTCCACTTCTAATTCAATTTCCAAAATCTTAATCACCATTGAAACAAAATCTTAGTCAAGCAGTGTATATGTGGAAAATTGAGCACATTGCAACCTACTTACAAAGCTACTATACTGTGGTCTTTATATATATGGAAAATTGAATTGGCATATAATACACAATCAACAATGAAGAATAAACATCTTGAGAGCACTTGGAACAGATGGTCAGATTCTCTATCCCCAAAATCTTTGTTCCCCTATTCAAACACATTTCTAGACAAAAATACATTTCTCACCATAAAAAGAAAGATTTTAAAGACACAGGATCCCTGGCCTAGAATAGACAAGTAAAAGTTACATGGCTAAGCAAACTCATAACAATGAGAATTAAAAGTAAATTATAGCAGCAAAAAAGTTACTCATAAATGCATATAATCAAAAACTAAAGATCGATTCAAACTTACACGGATAATGTTGATCATCGCAGGTCACCGATAGAGAGAGAGAGATTGTCGAAGGTCGATCTTGCCAGAGAAGGTCACCGATCTTGTGAAGGTCGATCTTGCTGGAGAAGGTTCGATCATCGAAGGTCGATCGTTAAAGGTCAATCAGTCGACTCGCCACAAAGAGAGAGAGGCTGCGCAGCTGTTGAGTTGAGAGATTAGGGTTTTGTATGTTGGGCATAGGATAAGAATGAAATCAACAGTTCAAATTAAAAAAAAAAACATACACACGCAATTGCGGATGGGTGTTTGCGGATGCGGATTAAACCCGCAATCCGCAAACATGTCATATTTCAAACCGCATCCACCTGCATTGTGTTTGCAAAACCGCTCATTTGTATGCGGTTGGGCGGTTTGGATAACCTATGCCCAACCCTAATAAATTTCATTTTTTTAGTTAATTCTATAAAATAAAAAATTCTAACAAGGGAGTATTTGTAATTTTTCAAACCACAAGTAATAATTTGTAAACAAATTTTAGGGGGATATTTATAATTTACCCGTAATAAAATTACACATGTGATGATAAATTTCAATACTCAAATGTAATTATTTGTTTCAAATTAATTTTGTAGGGCACATTTTGCTATTTGGGTAAATTACAAATACATCCCTTGAGGTTTGATTAAAATACAAATCGCCTCTTATAGTTTTGGAAATTATGTTCCACCATCTGAGGTTTCTAATTTCATAACAAATCACCTCTTTTATTAATAAATCATCAAGTCAATTAACAGTTTTTAATGATGTTAGAAATATGTTTCAATTAATAATTTAGGTAATTTTATTATTGTATAAGAGAGCAATTATGAATTTCATTGTTTTAGTTAATTCTGTTAAATAAAAAATATTAATAAGGAGGTATTTGTAATTTTTCAAACCACAGGGGATAATCTTTACTTTAAGCAAACCTCAGAGGGTGTATTTGTAATTTACCCTTGCTGTTTTCGACAATGGTACTGTTAGTGTTGTCCTTGATTTGTACAAATCAAAATTCACCATATGACATATGGAAAGGAAACACATTTTTTTTCTTTTTTATAATTCGATATTCAATCTAGTAGACCGATTAATTTATGGAACCAATCTAACCATTCACTTGTAGGCGTCTCAATTAAAATTAGGGTAAAATCTCGTATGGACTGCTCCAAGAAATTACTTGTATTTAAGAGATTTTGACTATGAAATCTTAGAGGGAGCACACAACCAAGCTTAAGCCTTGACCACCAGTGCCAACCTCTTGAGGTTGGAAAGGAAAACACATGCCCTTATGCCAACTCATATGCTCTCCAATCCAATAAAAGAGGTTGCAGATTCAAGCCCCATACGAAGCATTATCTCCTTTCCCTTTTTCCTTCTTTTTAGATTAGGCTACACGTAAGTGACCAAAAATTAATAAGAACATTTACATGTAAGTCTTAATGAGTGGACTTATTTTTCAGTAGGTCCTGTAAGAATTAATGGCGTTTTTCATTAAACACCATTTAAAAAGTCACTAATTGTTAATTTTCAACGACAATTTAAAAATTATTACAAAAAAATGTCATTAATTACAAGTTTTAATGACACTTTAAAAAGATCATCACAAAAAAAAATCATTAATTTTTAACTTTCGGCAGCAATTTGTAAATTCGTGACAAAAAAGAGTTCGCAATTGTCAATTTTTAGCGATATATACAAAAAAAATTGTCACACAAAATAATTTTTAGTGATGATTTTAATAGGACTTATTTTCAATAGGACTTGTTAGGAATTAAGTCAAACTATTAAGACTTATTGGTAGTTTACTCAAAATAATAAATAAATAAAATAAAATTGCTAACTCTTGATTTTATCTCTTTTTGATTTTTCACTTTCCTCTTTTTGTTTTTTTTTTTTTTAAATTTTTGGTTGATTACACCAACGTTTCATCAACTATCAGTGAATATCATTTTATTCTTATTATCTAAGAATCCATATATTTTGACCCCCTCAATTTTGAAAATTGTAAAAATACACCTATTTTGAAGGTGGTCTAAAAGGGATAACGTGACACACACACACACACACACACACACATATATATATTCTTACAATCAATATGAGAGTGATTATAAATATGAAAATATTCGCATCATCAGATAGACAGTAGCCCACAATAGTTAGAAAATTGACAAAGCCTAACCCACCAATAAACCAAGCCCAACAACCACTACTAATTATATATAACCCTTGTAATTTGAGAGAAATAAATACCACTACAAAGGATATCAAACTGTACTACATAGTAGTTGAATCCAAAATCTCACACCACAAAAGAGTGTTATACAACCACTAAGCCAAATGCCCTGAGTCATAAATGCGAGTGATTGAGCTTAGACATGTGACACATTTTCATAGTTGAATGGGTCAAAATATACATGTTCATAAATGCAATTGACTGAGTTTAGAGTGATTGGAAGAAGGTGATTTAGGAAGATGGTAAGTGTTCAGTTGGCATGGGATCATTGGAGGTGGAGGAAGATGTAGATGAGACTCTTAGAGGAAAGAAGGTGACAATAGAGATCTTCTGAGCCAGAGAACTATGCTAGTGATGTATTAATATGGCACGCTTAGTGCCTAGACTTGGCACGATATGCAGAGACACATCAAGACCTATTGCCTTGTAAGACCACCAGATGGTGCTAATTACCAGGAGAATAACGTGGAGAAGCCATGTAATAAACATGGACACATGTACCTACAATATGTCATCATTCCCGATTCAAATTTTGAAACTAGACAGAAAATTTAAAATTTAGAGCTGCCATTTTTAGTATCTGTCACACAATCATCTTGTAAACTATCAATTCAAAATGATCTGGACAACCACAACCAACATGGGTTTGAAGAAAAGACAGACAAATGGTTTATCATAACTGTATCACAAAAAGAAGTCCCTTATTTATAATTGAACTCATGTTTTCCATCTACATAGCTTTTCATCGTGTGCACGATTTAGCAGATGATATACATCACATTGTTTAACATCAAACCTAATGGAGAAATTAAAATATACAGGGGGATGCTTTCCATTCTCTCCTTTCTGTGTTTTCTGGCAATTTCGTAGTTGGGCCAAAAACTTGTGAGGTTCATTCACCCCAATTGGGTATGTCTTTTGCTGTTAGATTTATCCATAGATTCGAATCTTGTATAAAGAAACACTTATTTCAAAAATAGTTTGCAACTGAAAACCAATATGGTTTAAAAGCTCTTATCCCCTAAATCTAACAACAATGCAAGATATATCATCTTCACTGTCTCTCTCTAATGCTTCGGTAATTAATTGCTTGGCCGCTTTCCGGGGGTCTCTCATTCTTCTTGCAATATCAACTGCCTCCTGATTCTCCATTACCTGCACTAATCACATATCAAATGAATGAAAAATAAAATAAAAAACAATAATAATCTTTTTTGATATAATTATCAAGACAACTATTTGCTTCCTAGTGTGTGTTACCTTCCAAAGACCATCGCTTGCAAGGATAAGAACATCAGTGTTGAAATCGATAATGGTGTCTTGAATATCGGGGTCCGACCGCAAATGTGATTTAAGGGTTTTATCTCCAAAAGCACGAGAAACAGCCAACTGTCCATCCACTCTAGGAACATCCCCTGATAGAAAGGTGCGACAGACATCGTTCTTTAACATTCATATCGACTGTTTTCATGGTGAAATTCAAATAAACTTTACCCCAATTAAGAACCTTGATTGATCAAGTTATATCAACGGATGTAAATTTCTAGTTCAAGAACATAAAAAGATGCAAGAGAACCATGTCAGTTTATTGAAGTATTCACGCAACACAGTTCACAATACACGCAAATCAGAGAGGTGTACAAGACATACTCAAAGTTTCCCTCAGATTAGATGTTCATATAATCGCCACCAAAAGTTGGAGAAGAAGAAGAAAGAAAGAAAGAAAGGAAAAAGCATGATCGCACATGCAGTCGCAAACAAGGCATTTTCGGGAATCGTGAAGCATAGACAAAGCCGAATTACCTCTGCAAGTTCAATTCTAAAAAATAATGACTGAATAGCTCTGCAACTTCAGTTCTATTTATTTGGTGTTTAACAATTTTGTTGAATCTATCTTTACAAGCCTTAATTTTTCTGTTCTGGCTACAAGCAAAGATATCATAGGTTTTCACCTTACTGGCAGGAGGTAGCAAATGTGGATACTGTTCTATGCTTGTTTCAAATGTGAAAAGATGCTGAATGTTAAAATAAAATGAGTAATGCTAGAGGGCCCAAATGTTTTACCAAATATTCTACCAAATGTCTCACATGAGTGTGGGACCCATACCATGTGGGTCTCATGTGGGTCCCACACCCATATGAGACATCTGGTAGAATATTTGATAAAACATTTAGTGTCACTAGCATTACTCAAATAAAATATCTCTATAGAGTTCGGTGATGCATGGAAATAAAAAGCCTCCACTTTGTTATAATTTATAAATAGAATTTGAAGGTATAAATCCATCTCCCAAAGTAGTGCACCCATAGTTGAAGTGGCCATTATCATCAAAACTTTATGAAATGGGTGCCGCTATTTCTGGTGGCCCTTCAGGACAATGAATTATAACATCAAATGCCTACATAAAAAACTTCGGATATCCATTCAAGTAAGGTTCACCATTCAGATGTTAGGGATGAAAACGGGTCAAGAAGATTCCCCTTGTTGCAATCTTATATGATCCCATAATTATCTTTTAGTTGGATGCTGAGATGGATGGTGGATAGCCTTCTGGGAAGAAAGTAGACACAATGAAGGATCATGGCCGCCAAAGGTGGAGGAGAGAGTGGAGGCAGCCTCAGGAACAGAGTGGAAATGAAGAGGTTTTTGGTTCGTTGGACGGAAGTGGGTTGATTGATTTGTTCTCTATAGAGAAGGTCCCTTATAGCGAAGAACAGGACGACAGGGCACAACTCAGTTATAACCAGGTGGCTCAATCCTCTCTGCTCAATAATCCAAAGAATTCTCACCTAGCTACCATGCCCATGGAAAACTTCAGTGGCCATATCATGGGGTTATAGTGGGCAGATATGATAAACCTTAGGGTACGCATGATACAAACTTCAAAGTGTAACATGTCTTGGTCAATGCCTCTCTCTCTTAGGCCAGTAAAGGTGGAGCCATCCTGGGGAGACTCAGGCAACCATGACAATCCCTCAATTCCAGCCTCCAAGTCACAAATTCTTCAAAGATCCCGCATGGGGTGCCCTCGTGGAGAAACACTTGGCCAAGTATCACAGGCTGACTCGTTTAGAGATGCAGTCTATGAAGCACCGACACTTCAAAACAAGTGTTGTATCCGTGTCAAACACACAGACAATGGCAAGGACACATATGGGACACGCCACATGATTTAACCAATTTATTTTCAAAGGACACGCCGGGCACACACTAGGAACATGTCAAGTTGTCTTTTTTTTTTTTTTTTTAATGTTGAATATTTATTATCATTTTCTTAGATTTAAATACTTAATAAATCATACATAAAAAATATATATATATATATATACAAATTACAAATGTTAATTTAAAACTGCTTTTTTAAAATATATATATATATAGAATTATAGTTATTTTTGTTAATATTGATTGTTTGTGGATGTAGTATTAATCTAGATAGTAAATAAAAATATATGAAAACATATTTTATTACCGTGTCCCAATTTTTTAAAAATCGCTGTGTCCCGTGTCCGCATCCATATCCCTATTCGTATTCGTATCCGTGCTTCTTAGGATGCAGCGGAACAATTTTTTGCCCATGTGGCACTCAAACTCTATCAAGTTTAAGCCCGCCAATCTTCACCAACAATTCAAGTGTTCATAAGTTAACCCATTTGATCTTTCAAGGTCTAATGCTTTGTCAAGAAGAAACAACTCCCATGAGGTAAGCTCCGCATTCCCAGATGCCATGAGTAGACTCGATGTCTTAAGAGCACCAAGCACATCTTAAGTTGCTTCATAGCACCATGCTCCTCCCAAGTAAGGCACTTGCCTAACAAAGGTTCATGTCATCAAGGCACCTAGCAACACAAGGATGCGTTAGCAAAGGCCCCTGACCTAGGTGACAAGCTTTAACTCCATGCAAGGTCTTTTGATAGCACTCAAATAGTCACGGGGTCTAACATGCCTCAATTCATGCATATCAGGTAGCCACAGGGTCATGCACAACCCACAAGTCATCGAGGGATAGTCTTGTGCTCACGATGTAGTCCTCATGCTTGCACGTATGCTAGATTCTACCCAAGGCCATTGCACGCCTTTAGCGTTGCACTAATGTACCGACTGAGTAAGGCAACATGACAATCCGTAGCTTGATTGTAGCGCTACATCTCACTCAACAAGCACAAGGTGCTTGTTGCATAGACTAGTTTGATGCCTTCATTCAATGGCCCACATATGGGGCATTCCTCCATGTCACATGCCTTTAGCCACGGGACGCCTACAATTAGTAGCAGGAACCTTCTACTCGAGTGTCGTTTCTTACGAAAAAACATGATTCCACGCTCCCAAGTAAGAAACTTGTAAGAAACTCGCCCCCGTCAAGAAAGAAACTCACTCTAACCTGAGATAGAAACCTCTCAAACATATAAATCTCATAAAAAAAAGAACAAAAAAAAAAGACAAATCTCAAAACTTTTTTAGTAGTTTCTATTTAAATAATTTTTATTTATACGTAATAAAAAACAATTTGCAGTTGACATCAACCTCTAATATTTATTCATATTTTAATACATATATTGTAACTAAGCAGCAAAATATAATTGTTAGAATAACCCCAAGGGATGTGCTCCCTCCAAGGTTCAAGGATCGAAGCCTCTTAGGGTCTAACAATTTCTTGGGGCCATCGGACTACAAAAAAACCTTGAATTAACCGTGGTACACTTGCGAGAAACTCCTGGTCGAGGGCCTGCGCACCCTTGGGATTAGTCGGGCTTTGATCCGAACACTCCAGTATCAATCAAATATTTATATAATTGTTAGAATATCTTTATATATTTGAAGAATATATATATACACCTCCATATCCCAACCTAAGAAACTTCTATATGCCCTTACTCCTCTGCCCCCGCTCCTGCTTCTACTCCTGTCCCCTCCCTCTCTTTGTGCAACTAAACCCCTATGTGCAAAGGCAAACCCAAACCATGCCTGTGAGTTGGCACATGAGGCTCACAGTGGAACCTCGACAGCCCACTCGATCTAGAACGACGCCCAAGATGCTACAATGCGGGGGCTCGTGGGTGCACGTCCCAAACCCTGCACTTGGGAGGTACATGCAATGCCAACACTAATTCCCCTCAATAACACTGGACATAGGGCTCCCAAACCCACATGGAGACCTTAGACATCCATTTGGATACCCAAAGCGCACCTCAAGTTGCCTCAATATTGCTCACTTCATGCACAGTTTGGGCACGGAGGCTGGTTAGTAGCACACTATACCCCTTTATAGTAGCATTTTAAGCCCTTGACAAACTGGCAAGAGGAAACATGCTCATTGCTAGAGACATCGTATCATTTTTCATTATTCCACATTTTTTTTAAAAACCACCAACCTTGGCAGCAAGAACCCTCATCCCATGGGTTCATCCCAATAAAAATATTGGCCGAAAACTCAACCATTTGGTGTCTCAAAGAAGCCCCCAAAGCTGCGCTAGCAAGCTGCCAGCGCTGCTGGGCACGCATGCTCACGTGGGACAAGTCTGGAAGGTATGTGCAGAGGGGCGTGGGCAAGAGGCCAGGTGCGCATGGGGACATGGGCGGGGTGTGCTTCTGTTGGCTGCATGGGAGTGCTGCTGGCTAGTGTCGGCATGTGCACCATGCGCTGCTTGGGACCGACCTTGGGAGGTCGAACTGTCAATTTGGAATCTCAATGCCATCCTCTTAGGCACTTCCAAGGGCCACTCTTGAGCACTCCAAAGGTCACACCACACATGCAAACCATCGCGGTGTTGGCCTTGAAAGGGCAACCCGTGACACCAAGCCAAGGAGATGCTAAACCCATATCACTTTGTTGCATCTTAGATCTTGCTGAATCTTTTGTTGATTAAGATGCATGTTGCACAAGTTTCATATGGTTAATCTAATGACCTAATCAGGATTGCTTCAGTAGCTTTAGACAGGGAAAAGAACACAAACTTTGCACTTCTAAAAGTACTAGATAATTAATTAGAGCTAGGCCTTAGTGGATGTAATATAATGTTGGTACAAATACTTTACAAATTCCATATGCATAATAAAAGGTGTGAACCAAGCAAAAATAAATTTAAAATTCATATTTTGGGAAAATGTCCAACAACGGTATAGAGTTAAATGAAGATTAGAACATTAAACCAATGCTCATTAAATAGAATAACAACAATTACATTTCATGAAGAAAAATTGATTAATTCAAAATTCAGGAAAAAATAGATCGCAAAAGTTTCAATAGTTGATGAATTAAAAACAAGGTAAAGCATACACATACAGTATCTTTTCACTTCATTTCTCATTTCTCAATTCTTATTTTTAGTTTTTTCGTGCGTCTTAAGTGATTGCACTACCGTCTGTTTACATGAACCAGTTTATTGTTTGGCTGTACCGCATTTGGAATTGGAAGCATATTTGGGTTTAAGATAATTAATAAAGAGATTCAAGCAATTTGTGTTATTTGGAAATAAAATGGCAAAAAGAGGATAAGAAACTTGGAATTAGTTTGCTTCTCAGAACCCCTACCTATAGATATAAATTGTACCACAGGTAAAAAAATCTAAAGCCTCACTTTAAAATATGATGAGTCTTGAGTAATTGACAACTAAATTGTTTCTAAAAAATAAAAATAAAAAACAATAGTGATATCCACAATTAAATTCAGAAAAGTCAACGTTTTTTTTTATCAATGGGCTCATAGAACAATGGTTACTGTGAATAACCTGGCACGTTTGAGACAAAACCTCCTTTATTCTCGATGCTGCCTCGTTCAGTGTTAGGCTCATGGTCTGTAGTCATCTGTATTGCCTGACTCCCTCTTGAAAGAACTGCTCGTGAATCTCCGACATTTGCTACCAACAGTCTCTGTCCATTTATCAGAATTGCAGTAACAGCAGTAGACCCCCCTCTTCCCAAGTTGGAGCTCTGTGAAAGAATTGCTTGGTCGGTCTTCTCATATGCATTTGAGATAGATCTACTTGGGTCAGTCCAAAACTCTTCCTAGAACAATTAAACCCATTAGTGTAATATAACATCAATTTGAAATTAATTTTGTTTAAAAACTAAACCAAACATATCACCAATTTTACCATTTTGAATCACCCCACCTCTTTTAAGATGTTGGGAAACAGGTACTTTTGTAGGTAGGCAGGAACACTATCCCCCAAATGGCCATCAAATATAGCAAACAGCCCAAGCTCATGCTCTTCCATCTGTATGAATGTAGCAACATGGTAATCCTCCACGGGATGATTAGCCTTCCCTTTCACTATGCTGAAACCATACCTGATTTCACCCTCATGGCTTCTTCCCTTGCCAGAGCTATATGAGGAATGCACTCCTACACACTAACCTCTCAATTCATCGAAAACTACTCAGGCGAGGAAAAGGTATGATTAAAATAAAACTAAAAAAATACAATACATCATTGGTTACATTTCTTTCAAACGAAATGAAGCCCCAAAGTGACCTTTCATGAAAATTAAGACAGCATCTGTTTATTGCAATTATATACTTTTAACAATACCGAAAAAGCTATCTCGTTATACAATTGTGGTAAAGACAGACCATACTGCAGATACAAACAATCCTCTTAATAAAGATTCATTAATTCTCATTAGAATTCTTGTGTGCAAAAACCTTTTCCATCTGTTAAGATGTTTTCATTCCAGGATTTACCTTCCATTTGATATGATAGAATCTCCATGGTCGATTCTTTTCGGTATTGGGGCCTCTTTAGATGCTCCAGAAAAGTGAATGTGCCCGTTGACATTTCGCATGCCATTTTAAGGTAGAAATCTATAATCTTGAATGGAGCCATTAGGTTAAATGGTTGTCGTCTTACTATTAAGATCATAATTATGACACAAACTATGCTCAAACAAGTTCATATCGCATAAACCTGGAAAATCCTAGAAACAAAATTCATCTTATTTTTCCAATTTTATAATTTATTTATTTTTAATTTCTTCATTTCATTGAAATGTAGAAAGGATCACATACTAAGAAATATAATAAAGTTCCCAACTTTCGTTCATGGTTCCATTTTACCAGGTGAATGTTTAGTTTTTAAATGACACAGAAAGTGCAACCAGGCCATTAAATTCAAAAGGCTTCCAAATGCAACCTCAGACTAGATTGAAGATTACAAGTGAAGTGACAGCTGAGATCCTAATGGTTCAATGTCAACTCTTTCCTGTTTACATTCAATGTACATGATCTTTAAAATACATATCAACATAGGGTTAATTTCATTTTTATCCCTATACTAATGTCATTTTTTCAATTTCATCCCTAAATTTTCATCTATTTAGTCCTCAAAGTTTCCGAATTTAGCTCATGTGGTCCAATTGGAGGCGGTTGTCTAAATCAGTGAGTGTTGAAGCTTAATTTGAAAGGCCAAAAAGTTATTATAGATGTTTAGCTGTAGGGTGTAAGTTCTAATATAGTGTGAGTGAGAAGATGGGTATTTGATTATATGATATTGGTTGTCCAAATTGTAAAATTACCTTTTTTCCCATTAAGTTAGGCTTCCACCATTACTGATTGGGACAGACCTCTCCAATTGGACCATTTGAAAAGAAATCAAAAACTCTAGGATTCCAATCTAGAAAAATAATTGATAGCTTGTACTTCTGTTGTATTAATTGTCATTTCAACAATCTACTTCTCCCATAATGATAGCTATGCTACCTAGTATCGTCATTATATCAGCCAATGTCATTATAAGAATTTGCAAATTGACAAAACCTAGCAGGCAAAGTTTCCATCACCAAGGAAAAACACTCTAGAGACTAAATACATAAAATGGATAATTTAACAATGAAATAAAAAAATAAAATTGACAATAGTTTGGGGGATAAAAAGTGAAACTAACCCCATCAACACCTAAGAAGTACGGACATGGACACGCAACACGACACGGACACGCCGACACATTAATTCTAAAAAAATGCAAGACACAACACGTGGGGAATAAGCATAAAATATATAATTTTATATATTTATTATAGGTTATATATATGAATATATCGTTCAAATATAATAAAAAAAAATGCAATATAACACTAATCCCTATAAATTTATATAGTTTTTGTTTTATTATTGCAATTTAAGTTATTTTGTTCAAAATTATAATTAGTTTTATACGTGTCTAATTGATGGACACGTGTTAAAGTGATGGACACATGTGTTAAAGTGATAGACATGTGTGTAGTGTCTAAAAAAGTGTTTGAGTTTTTAAAAAAATAAAATAAAATAGGACACGTTTTATAGAGTGTCATGTTGGGAAAGTGTCCAAAGTGTGTCAGTGGCCGACATAGACACGACACAACACAACATGACACGGATATATCATCTTCTTAGAAGTGTTTGTACTTCTTAGATCAACACAATTTACACGATCAATTATACATTTAAGACAGAGAATAATTAATCAATCTGCTACCTATAGAATCCACAACATATGTCAAACATGGCAGAAGCTTAGACCACCCAGCTAAAAAATGTTGGAATACAGATACAAAACCCTTCAAAATCAAGCAGAACAACATAACCTCATTACAAGAAAACTCCAATGCTTTTATTTGTTTATTTTTAGTTTCCATGGATTAAAATTCCATAACAACAAACATAAAACATCCAAGAACTACAAGAGATGAGAAGATTACCGGCACCCATGCAATGTTAAAGCAGCATAATTTCTCCATCAAAGAGATCACCAAACACAAACTTAGAACTTCTTATAGCTCAACTCTTAAAATCTACCACTTGCGGACCTCTGATCGAATATCTATCTATACAAAACCCACTTCAATACACCACGAACCTTCCCCAAATTTACAAACTACAGCATCAAAAAACAGAGACTCGATCACTGAACAAAGAATTTGGAACAAAACCCAAATCCAAGTAAAGCAAGATATAAGCAAAAAGAACATTTTTTTTTTTTGGTGCGGGTATTTTAGAAATTTCACTTACCGATCGATTGGAAAGAGTCTGAAGAACGTCCTAGTTGGGAGGCTGATTCTCATAAGTTTGTACAGAAATTGAAGATGGAAAGTGTAGAAAGAGAGAGAAGAATAATGATACATCTAAGTAATAATTGATATATTAATTAATAAATCAATCCAGAGGAAATTAGGAGAAAATTATAAGTGGCATGCTTTTTATTTTTGTGAATATTATTGTTTGTTATAGGACTTTAAAAAAATATATATATATATATATATTATTTTATATATAAAATGATCTCTAATATAAATATATATATATATATATATCATTCTTCTTTTATTTTGAATTCTCTTTTTATTTTATACTAAAAAAGATTTATTCATCCTATTTGAAATTATTTTTTATGGTATTTAATTTTTGTTTATGCGTATATAATTTATATATCATATATATATATATGTGTGTGTATTTTGTGTATATGATAAAAAAAATATTTTTCTTTTGGTCTCTCTTCTATAATGAAATCTTAGTTTCGTTCTTGGTATTAACGGATTGGGGTATATAATTTTAAAGATGTTAGATTTTTCTAATAGGTGAATTTTTAATTTTAAAATGATAATATTATAATCATATTGATATATCAATTATTGCGAGTATTGATTCCGGAGAAAAAGAGAAACAAAGAGAATTAAACACTTTTTACCTTTATTAAGTAAACAATACGCATAATATTGATGGTGATGATTTTAATATAGTTAATATTGGTAGTGATGATTTTAATATAGTTGTAAATAAAGAATGATTTGTGACAGGACAGAGAATCGGCGACGGTCGTTGTGTTTTGTGTAACCGTAAAAACGGAAGACTTGATGGATTGAATGCGAATGAATTTTTTATTTTTCCTTTTTGTATAAATTAATTTTTATTTGGAAATTTTTTTTTAAGATCTTTGATATTAAGATTTTATAAAATAAAATATATATAATATTTTTATAATAGTGGGGTCTCATAACATTTTTTTAGAGAAATTTCAGTTTCTTTGTATTTTAAATTTCTTTGGTTTAAAATTTTTTAATTTGCTCAATTTTTCTAATTTTTTTTGTGTTTTGAAATTTTCTAGATTAAATTTTTTTTATTTTTTCACAAATTTCTCTACATTTTGATTAATTTTTTCTGATTTGCTCATAAATTTCTTTATATTTTGGCCAATTTCTTTGAAAAAATTCCATACACAATGCGTGGATTAATCGAGCCAGGATCAGAAGATGAAACAATCACACCTCAATCGTCTCTTTATGGCAGATTCTAATCTTACCGCTCTCTTTTCTCTCTTCTTCCTTCTCATCTTTATACCGTCACAGACTCCACACTCTCATATCAAGTAAAACAATTAAGGGTAAATTACACTGACCTCTCATGAGGTTTCTATGTAATACAGATCCCTCCCTCATACTTAAAAAAAAATTTCCTTCCTAAAGTTTATAATCTCATTACAAATTGTCTCATAGATTGCTGATATTATACCTTAAAAATTTCTAAATAACCATCTTATCTTTTTTTTCTTACAATTTTTTCTTCCTATCATCATGATTATATTGTACAACTTTCTATCATTAAATTCTTCTTGAACATATTCTTATTAAGTGATGATATACAAATATAAATTTTATATAGAATTTTTAAATACAATGATATAGTTTAATTGTGACATTTCACTTCATAAACATAATTTATAAGGCAAATTACACTAATAATCTATATAGTTTGGGACTTATGTCACTTTGATTCATGACTTTTCAATTGTGACACATTTGACCCTGAATTTTGAATCTTGTTTCAAATAAGGACAATTGAAGATATCATTGTTTAATTTCAAGGGTAAAATCGTCAATTTAATAAAATATAAACTAATTTGACAAAAATAAATTAGTGTAATTCATCTTAATTTATATTTACAACAGTATCACTATCACAACATTTTTATGAATTTTTTTATAAAAATTTTTATATATGAAAATTTTTCATTTTTATTTCCACCGTTATATTTAAAAAGTATAAAATTTATACAAAAAACTTTAAAAAATCTATTGAATACAACAAAATAAGATAATGTATTGAATTTTTGTATTTTTTTTATTTGGTGAATTTAAAAAAAAAAACCAAATATTACACTTCTTAAGTATATTTAGATTGAGTGTATCAAAAAAAAAAAATTGCTTAAAATATTAAGAAAAATAGTAAAAATAGAAAAACATGAAAAATTAAAAAAAAAAAAAAAAAACTCAATTTTTTGCGTGTGTTAAACTAAAGAATATGATTTTTATCTTTCTTAAAATGACATGAACAAAATATTTGTATTATTTTATATGCATAAAGGTTAAAAGATAAATATGTCATTTTAATATAACAAAGGAGAGTCAATATAAATTTTTAAATGTAAGAGAAAGATTTATATTAAACAAAAATCTGAAGAGATGTTTGTATTTTACCCCACACTAAAAAAACCCACTTCACAAAATCCTCTTCAACTATCTTTGTACATCTAATTTCAATTTCAAAATATTTGCAAAGATTAAGCAAAACAATCAAAAATCCACTTGAACTATCTTTGTACATCTATAATAGCTCTGAATCAGATTTAGAGATGGCGAGATCGGCCCTCCTTCACTTGGTTCGTTCGCAGACCACTCATCATCTCAAGTCCTCTCTCTCTCTCTCTCTCTCTCTCTCTCTATGTATATATGCGTTTTTATGTATGTGTAGCGTTCGTGTGTGTCACTGTATGCGTCTTGTGTAGGTATATATACTTTTTTTATGTGGTGTGTGTGTGTCACTGTATGCGTCTTGTGTAGGTATATATACTTTTTTTTTATGTGTTGTGTTCGTGTGTGTCACTGTATGTGTTTTGTGTAGATATAATTATACTTAGATGTTGGAATTGTGAAACAAGTTAAAAAACTAAGTGAATTGTGGACCTTGGATATACAGTGTGTTGTTGTTTGGATATGGTAACCTTTCACCAAAATTTTCATCCTTGTACATCTACAAATTTCAGTTCAATTTCAAAATATTTGCAAAGATTAAGCAACAGCAGCAACAGAACCAAGAAGAGCCCCGTGTGGGTGTCAACATCGGCACCGACGTCTTGAACTTTCTCTCTCCATCGGACCCTGTTGCGTTTTTACAGGTACAGAAAAATCACCCTTGTCCGACTCTACATGCCATGACATTCTCAAAGCTTTAGCCAAAATCGAGATGTGGGTGTGATATATGTGTGGGGGTAAGGACCTTAGGCCCTGTTTGTTTTGGGGGAGAGAATAGAGGAGATTGATAGTAAGGGGATTAATAGTGAGGGGATTGATAGTGAGAGGATTAATAGTGAGGAATTGTTAAATTATTTTTATATAAAATAATAAAACAAATAAAAAAATAAAAAAATAAACACTATATTTTAAAAAAATTCCCAATATATAAAAAATAAAAAATAAAAAAATTTCTAATCCCCTCACTATTTTTCTAATACCATGTCTACCTCCTCCTTACCAATTCCCCTTCTTCCTCCTTACTAATATCAAGGGATTACTAATCCCCTCCCTATCTCTCAAAACAAACACATCATTCTCAATCCCCTCCTCACTATCAAACTCAATCCCCTCCTCATAACCCCAAACAAACGGGGCCTTAGGTTATATATATATATATATATATATATATATGAATCTCTCTTATTATTAAAAGTTTGAGAGTGATATTAGACTAAATATTTCTTTTTGTTTTTATTTCTTGATTGACTTTTTAATTTTTTGATTAAAATAGTCGATTGTCAGACTATACCTAAAACTTCTTGTTGAGTTCGTGTATTTGTGTTTATTTATTGTATTTATTTAATCCCTACTATTAATTGGGCACATAATCAAAATGAAATTCAAATTAAAAAATATATATATGAAAATTTTAAAATGACTAAGGCCTGTATGGTAACGTTTATTTCTGTTTATATTTATAGAATTTTAAAAAATTATAAACAAAAACTCGTTTGGTTTTTGTTTTGTTTTCAAAAAATTATAAACAATTTACAAAAATAATTAAAGTTTGTAAACACAAAACAGTGGGTTTCATTTTCTGTTTAATTTTTTTAATTTTTTCTTCTTTCTCTCTTTCCGATTATCATCCATTGCGTTCTCGTCCCAATCTACTCATCCCTACCTCAATTTTATTTATTAAATATATTTATATATATAATATTTATATAATTTAATTTTTTTAATATAATAAAACTAAAATATTGTACTTTTTATTCATCATATTACATCTTTAAATTCTCATTAATTATAAATTATTATCTATAATATACTATATTATCTTTAATTTTTATTAATTTTTTACTTTTAAAGCTACAAAACTAACCTATTTTCACTCCCAATTTGATATAGGATGGGGGTGGAGGATGACAAATCCGCGCCAAACTCGTCTTTTTGCCATTCATTCTCATCACTATCAAGTACCATCACCAACAATGACCTCATCCGTCAACCACCTTCGCCCATCATCTCTAACCATCGTCAATCACCTCCCGTAACCCTTATTTTCATTTGTTTTCAAAACAAAATTTTAAAATATCAAATCTATTTTGTATCAAATCTGTTGCGTTTTTACAAGTACAAAAAAATCACCCTTGTCCGACTCTACATTTCAACCATGACATTCTCAAAGCTTTGGCCAAAATTAAGATGCGGGTGTGATATATGTGTGTGGGTAAGGGACCTTAAGTTATAAAAAAAAAAAAATAATAATAATTGTGAACTTCTCTTATTATTCAAGATTAGAGAGGGATGGGAAGCTGGTAAAAAATCAGCTTCCAGCTTTTTACTAATTTTGGGTCACATCAGCTCTTACATAACTTACCCACAAAAAGACAAAATAAGCTAAAAAATTCAAAAAGTCAACTTTTTACCAACTTTCCAAAACACCCCTAAATATTCCTTTTTGTTTTTATTTCTAGACTTTTTTTTATAAACTTTTGACTTTTTAATTTTTTTTGATTAAAATTGGCGATTGTCAAACTATTCCTAAAACTTCTTGTTGAGTTCGTGTATTTGTGTCTATTTATTGTATTTATTTAATCCCTACTATTAATTGGGTACATAATCAATGTGAAATTCAAAATTTTAAAATAATAATAATAATATGAACTTTTCAAAATGACTAAAGGCCTGTTTGGTAACATTTATTTCTATTTATATTTATAGAATTTTTAAAAACTGTAAACAAAAGTTGGTTTGGTTTTTGTTTTGTTTTTGTAGGGGTGTTCGAGATTAGAAAGGTGATTAGAGAGACAAAACTATGCTAATGGTCCAACCATGGTGGAATGGCTAGAGAATGAGTAGCTACAACTATTTGGGAAGTTGGAGAGTGAGCAGCTGGGTGAGGGTGAAGCAAGTAGCTCAAGAAGAAGACAAAGGCAGTGCACAAATGGGCAGCATCTCCCCCCCCAAATCCCCAAAATTCCTTATTTCTTGGGCTGGGAAATGGGTCCTATTTATAGGCTTTTTCTTGCTACCAAGAGGACACCAAATGGCCAAATAGAGAGAAGACATGTGTTCTAGAGGATCACATAGAATATTCTGCCTTGAGCTACTAAGTTGAAGGTGCCACGTAACCTTCTACATGTACTGTGTACTATCTGTTTGCCTCTGTAACTACCTTTTTGAGCCTCAGCAAGTATAGTTGCGATGGAAGTGTTTGGCGCTTCAACTCCCTTTTGAGCCTCAACAAGTGCACTTGTGGCGGTAGTGTTTGTTGCTGCATTTGCTTTCTCAGCTTGAACCTCAGCAAGTGCACTTACAGCGGTAAACCTTGCTGTTGTACTTGCATTCTCAGTTCGAACCTCAGCAAGTACACTTACAGCGGTAAGCTTTGCTGCTGCACTTGCCTTCTTAGTTCCATTTAGCCAGTACATGCATTTTCAGGACTTCATAGCCTGCTATCAGCCATGTTTGTGTTCACCTCAGCAAAGCCTCCACCCTTAGCCACCTAACCACAAACTCCCTAGCTTTCCAGGGTGAAGACCACAGCCAAGCCTGCTATCAACCATGTTGTTCCTTAGTACTAAGCCCAAGGGGGCTTCCCTAGTCTTGCATGTGCGACTAAGGCAGGTTCATGACCTGGGTAATGGAAAGGGAGTCCCTTACACTCGAGCTACCCTGCTTTCATCTTCGCAGTATACTGGTATCTATGGACCTGCTAGCAGCTCTAACCAGTAAGCCTTGGAGCCTGCTATCAGCGCCAAGCTAGTGAGCTTCGGAGCCTACTATTAGCACCAAGATAAATATGACTTTGGGGGTCTGCTATCAGCCATAGGCTAGTAATGCCTTGGGACCTGCTATCAACACCAAGTATCAGCCTCTACTTATGGAGGGAAAGCTTCTCCCAAAGGTTGCTATCACCTTGGTGAGGTGTTCCCTCCGCAAGTTAGTTGTTGCGGCTGTAGTTGCTGCAATAGTCATTTCCCACGGCAAGTTCAAATGGCAAAACCAACAATACTTGGAATGACGGCGTTGAGACAAAGTGCCTCTGCAACTTGGCCGTCGCAAATGTTGCTTCTGCAACTTAGTTGCGTCGGCTTTTTCTTTTACTCATCAATTTCAGATGGCAACAGAACCAACAATAATTGGAATGACGACGCTGAGACAAAGAGCCTCCGCAACTTGGCCGTCGCAAGTGTTGCCTCTGCAACTTAGTTGTGTCAGCTTTCTCTTTCTCTCAACAACTTTAGATGGTGGCGGAACCGACAAAATTGTGAATGGCGGCGCTGAGGGAAAGTGCCTCTGCAACTTGGCCGTCACAAGTGTTGCCTCTGCAACTTGACCGCTGCAAGTGTTGCCTCTGCAACTTCACTTAGGCATTTTCCTTCGTAGAATCTGTTTGGACCCTTGGCTAGTTGGACCTACTTCTGCCCCCTGTTGGCCCACTTTCCTTGGGTTTTAGCCCATGCTCCTTTAATTATTCATAGTCACCTAACAGAGGCGACCTCCGCACTTAGGTCCATACTTAATTTGAACTTTAATTTCTGACCCTCTATAGTTTTCAAAAAATTATAAACAGTTTACAAAATTTATTAAAGTTTGTAAACACAAAAAAGTGGGTTTTATTTTTTGTTTAATTTTTTTCATTTTTTCTTCTTTCTCTCTTTTTCCGATTATCATCCATTGCTCTCTCACCTCAATCTACCCGTCCTTACCTCAATCTTATTTATTAAATATATTTATATATATAATATTTATATAATTTAATTTTTTTAATATAATAAAACTAAAATATTGTACTTTTTATTCATCATATTACATCTTTTAATTCTCATTAATTATAAATTATTATCTATAATATATTATATTATTTTTAATTTTTATTAATTTTTTATTTTTAAAGCTACAAAACTAACCTATTTCCGCCCCGATATGATATAAGATGGGGGTGGAAGACGACAAATCCGCTCCAAACTCGCCTCGTTGCCATTCATTCTCATCACTATCAGGTACCATCTCTAACAATGATCTCATCCATCAACCACCTTCGCCTACCATCTCCAACCGTCGATAATTACCTTCCGTAACCCCTATTTTCTCTTGTTGTCAAAACAAAATTTTAAAATACTTATATACGTACCAAACATGTTTTTGTTTTCGTTTTTTCCTGAAAATAAACATAAAAATGTTTAATGTTTTTTATAAACAAAAAATAAAAAATTGTAAACTTTACCAAACAACACCTAAATAATTTCTCATTTAAAGGGAGATTGCTATTTCTAGAGCCTCTAAACATACTCAAAAAAATGGTTGAATACCAATATTTGGTGATTTCTTTTTCTTTTTTTTTAATTAATACTATTATACCTCCAACAAAGGATAAAAATTTTAAAAATTATTTCTCTATACTTTCTTTGCACTAACTCTCAATAAACATCTTCTCCCATTTGAGTCACCGTCACCACTACCTCTATGATAGCCACTCTAGTCCTTTTCCAGTTCCGATTACCACACTCCAACCATTACCTACCCTCCCAGCCTTTCCTCAACTCCTCCAACCCCTCTTTATTTCTTCCATGATTCTTTTGAGATATATATATATATATATATATATATGTTGAGGTAAAGGTAGGCTTAGGGTTCGAATGGTTTTCCATCTTGGGGGTGGAGCTAGGCTTAGGATTCGAATGTGAGAGAAAAGAAGGGGGTTAGGGTTGTTGGGCAAAGAAATGGAGGAGTAAGGAGCGTTAGGCACTAAAGAGGAAAGGGTGGGGGTGTTATGTAATGCCCCGAAACAAACACAATATATCCATCTCGTTATGTAATGCCCCGAAACAAACACAATATATCCATCTCATAACAACCAATAAATAGAAACATAAATAAATTGATAAACTTTCATCAATCAGAGTTTGATATACACAAGGTGACACATGTAATATACATTCATAAATAGTACATCATGAATCTACAACATGTGTTACAAGATAGTGAGAAAAAATGAAAGCTAAACATATAATCATATGACCTAAAGGCTTACGTCTTTCCAAGTCAATGCTTGGGTACATCAAAAGTGAGTCTTAAGCTCAATACAAATAAAACCCTAAGCTTGCACAAAATTAAATACAAAATAACAACACTGAGCCTTTAGCTCCACAATCCTTCCAAGCTAAGTCCTCGATGCAAACATATCACCAACACTTGAAAATGGTTTTTCCCACATAGGGTGAGCCAAAGCCTAGTAGAAACACTACAACACAATGTATAAATCTTAACAAAGCCATAAGGTGTTATAGCAATTCCAGCTTTGACCAAATCCATTGGATATTCTGGAGCTCGGGTTTTATGGTTTCCAAATGTTGATCATGTCTTTTCCCTTTTATTCTTGCTTGAGTTTGGTTATTGAGTTGGTTGGAGCATGTTTGGAACAAGATGGTTACATAGTTTTCAAACTTTTGTTGCCCAAATTTTTGCTCTTCTACTCGAGCGACACTTCTTACGCTCAAGCGGGCTTTACAAACTCTCAATACTTTTGTAGGTCTGCAAAACTACTGGAAGAGTGTATTCTATGCTCGAGCGATTCTTTTTGCGCTCAAGCGATTCTTAGCTCAAGCGCCCCTTCTTGTGCTCGAGCGATGGTCAGTCCTTTGTAAAACTACTGGATATGTATATTCTACGCTCGAGTGGTCATTTCTTGCGCTCAAGCGGAACAACTTATTGTGTCTAACGCTTGAGCGTCAACTCTTGTGCTCAAGCGGACTGTGCGTATATCAGTTTGTAGTAACCCACTTTTTTATCACTTTTTCATCTCTTTTCTCTCAAAAACCCTAGATCGGGAATCTCTCTCTCTCTCTAAAACTCTCATTCTCTCTACTTTTTCACTTAGATCAAGTGATCTCTCTACCCGTATGCCTTTGTTAAAAAGGTAAAACGTCTTCATAACTCCATTTTGATTCAAGTAGAAGTTGGTTTCAGAATCTTTGAAGTTCCTCCATTGTTGCATTGGTCTTCTAAGCCTGAGGTAGGAATTTTCTACACATTCTTATGGTTTTTAACTTAGTTATTGGTTGTTGTGTAGTAATGGTGGGTTTTAGGAGTATTTGAACAAACCTAGGGCTTGGGATGTAAAATCAAAAGACGAGTTTCAAGTGAATGTGATATAAATGCTCTTGGGGTTTGAAAATAAGGATATATTGGTTCAAAATTGTTGATTTTGACATTTGGGTCAACATTTGGGAAAAAAGAAAGTTAACCTAAAATGCTTCAAATATTTATTTTGTATAAATAAATGAGATTGGTATTGTAAAGATGAAATTGGATGAATGTTGATGTAAATGGTGGAGTTAGATATGCATTACCTCACACTTTTGAAAATTTGAATAAATTATCTACCTTGAGATTGAATATATGTTTAGAAATATCTATATTGAGCTATCGGTGGAGGATAACTATGATTGTTGTAGAAACTACATAAGGATTAGGTAAATTAAAACTAATCTCTTGTGGGATGTCGTTGAATATGACTATGTTTTAAATACATTGTATATGTATGATTGTTTGGGAGGAGAAATGAGATGTACTCCATTGAAATTAAGTTGGCCTGTGTGTCTTGGGTGAAAGTCCCAAAACTGCGCATATACATGAGTGCCAATCCCGCGGACGAAAGGCAGATTTTAGTGTTTGCGTGATGATTGTGTTAATTTGCAAACCACTGAGTTGTAGTCTTAGATGGGTTGTTTGAAAGCTAATGAAATTGACTCACGAATTGAGATGAAATGATTTAACGTAAATTGACGAGAAGGAAGCATGATTGAGTTTTGAATTTTGGTATTTTATGATGATATAGAATATAAATGTTTTCTCATTGGCATTGTAAATACACATTATACTTAGATCTTTGTTAAGATCCATATACTGTGTTAGATTGTTCCTACTAGGCTTTGGCTCACCCTATTTGGGAAAAACCATTTTTAGGAGTTGATGATATGTCTCCGCCAAGGCAATAGCTCGGAAGGAGTTTGGAGCCCGAGCTTTACTTTTTGTACTTATTTGTATAGCCAAGGGCTTAAATTGTATATAGTTAGACTCTCTTTTATTGCAACCAAGCAATGACTTGGAAAGATGTAAGCATTTAGGGCATATAATTATCTGTTTAACTTTCATTCCTCCTTACTACTTGTAACACACGCTATAGATTCAAAATGAATTATTTATGAATGTATATCGCATGTGTCACTTTTGTATAACGATTCAGGTTAATGGAAGTTATTATTTTGATTACATTGTCTTATGTATAATGTGTGGGTCGAATTATTATAATTATTTTGGGGCGTTACAACTTGGTATCAGAGCGTACCGGGTTCGACTTTGGGTACGTGGGAGGTGGTCAATACCATAATGGGTTTATCTTGCTTGACAGAGATGTTTGTATGTGTTGTATGCTTGTCATGTTATGTGATAACATGTTTATGTGATTATATGGGTATGAGATTTAATTTCTAGGATGTTGATCGAGTCTATAGGTTTCTGGGAATCCTGTTAGAAAGGCACTTGATCACTGTCGTTTCTAACTAGAACTCTGGTAATGCTGCGGGACGATTATTATCCGGAAATGAAATTCGTATGTGTTTATGTGACTACGTGCTTATGTGGAGTGAATTACTATTGTCCACCACATTAGGATGTGAGTGAGCTAACTAGCTTCGGCACATTTGTAAATATGCTAATCTTTTTTGTTACCTCCATTAGGATGTCAAGATGTGGACGTAGTGGTGGTAGGCATGGTAGGCCTAGGAGGCATGAAGTGTCTTTACCGGATGATATTCCGGCACAAGAAGAGGGGGTTGGTTAGGCCAATGTAGCTGAACCGGTTGGTCAACAGGCCATGGGCGCCTTAGCCCGCAAAATGGCCGAAGCATTGCGGGAATCCATGGACATTCTCAGGGCTGAAAATCAAGTCCAGGCCCAAGTAGCTGAAACAGGGCCGTCTTTTCTGAAGAAAGAGTTTTTTCAGTCAAATCTGGACGAGTTTTTGGGTGATTCCAAGGAGCCACTAAAGGCAAATGAGTGGGTAGAGCAAATGGTGAAGACATATGAGATGCTGGGCATCAAAGACGGAGGTTTGAGATTGACCTTGACGTCCTTCCAATTGAAGAGGGACGCGGATCAATGGTGGAAGTATGCATGAGAACGCATTAAAGGGAATTTGGAGGCTTTCATCGACACCTTCCAGAGCAAGTTTTTGCCTCCTACAGTTAGTGAGAAGTTGAGAGACTAGTTCTCTAAGTTGGTGTAGTTGAATACACTAGTGGTCGAGTTCGAGGCCACCTTCACTAGCTTGTCTAGATTTGCACCAGAACTCATGGCGACTGAGGAGTGCCGTTGTCTAGAGTTTGAGAAGAGGTTGAGGATCGGACTCATGTTTCGAGTGGGCATATCCATGATTAGAGACTATGGGTTCCTTGTGAAGGTGGCGGGATATCTTGAGACCATTATGCAGATGGAATGAGAGAATGTGGGGCTCTAAGAGGAGTCAGGATAATCAAAGGGACAACAAGAAGCAAATGGGTTCTAATCCCCAATCGTCCCAGGGAGTTTAGTTTAGATCCACATTTCTAGTACCGAGTTCGGGTTCTGGGAGGGGTGGCTAGGGAGAATTTACTTGTTTTAAGTGTGGTCAGCTGGACCATAAGTCTCCAGCTTGCCCATAGAGAGGAGAAGGGCAACGAGCAGCATCATCTTCGGCTCATTCTCAGAGCCAGAGTCAAGGGAGAGGGCAGTCGCTCACTTGTTATTAGTGTGGGCAAGTGGGGCATATGAAGAGGTTTTGCCCACAGTTGGGTGGCACACTTCGTGCGTCTGGTTCGAGACAGACATAGAGTCACCAGCCAGCACAGTCAGCACAGGCTTCAAGGGCCAATCAGGGAGCCTCTTTGGCTCAGCCAGTGCATTAGGCCTATGCTTCGAGGGGTGAGCAGGTAGATCAGAGGCCTATAGGATGCGTATATGCTGTTACCATGTCAGATCTTGTACCAACGCCTTCGGTAGTGAGAGGTACCTTCTTGTTTTGCAATTCAGTTGCTAATATGTTGATTGATATAGGTGCATCCCATTCATTTATTTCGTCTACATTTGCATCGGTTTTGGGGTTGGAATTGGCTCGATTAGCATCTCCTATCTATGTTGAGTTACCTATTGGTGGTGAGATGATTTTAAAACAAGGGTGTTGGGGTTGCAATATAGAGGTCTCTGGTCGTTGACTTCCTTTTTCATTTGTTTTGATTGAAATGTCTAGCTTCGATGTTATTTTAGGTATGGACTGGTTGTTGTCATACCGGGTTGTTATAAATTGCTACCGCTAGAGAGTTACTACATGTACCTTGAGCAGTGATTGTTTTCATTTCTTGGGGGACCGGTGGATAGGTTCTTATCACTGATATATAACCTGCGTGGGCAGAGTGAACTTAGTTGTCTTTTGGAAAATTTCTTGAGCGGTGAGTGTGATGAAGTCCAAGTCGAGTTGCCAAGGGAGGTTTGTGAATACCTGGACGTTTTTTCAGAAGACCTTACTAGTTTGCCACCTTATCGAAAGATTGAGTTCATTATTGATCTAGTGCCTGGCATGGCACCGATTTCTATGGCACTATATAGATTTGCACTTGTCGAGTTGAGTGAGTTAAAGATTCAACTCCAAGAGTTATTAGATAAGGGTTTTATTCCCTCTAGTACATCGCCTTGAGGAGCACCAGCTCTCTTTGCTAAAAAGAAAGATAAAGTGTTGCAACTTTGTATTGATTACCGGGAGTTGAACCAAGTAACTGTTAAGAACAAGTACCCAATGCCTTGTATAGATGATTTGTTTGATCAGTTGAAGGGGTCTTGTTACTTCTCTAAGACAAAACTGAGATCAGGTTATCACCAGTTGAGAGTAAGTATCCCGATGACGGCATTCCGTACGCGGTATGGCCATTACGAGTTTCTAGTGATACCTTTTGAGCTAACCAATGCACCGACTGTGTTTATGGATTTGATGAATCGGATTTTTCGTGAGTTCCTAGACCGTTTTGTAGTTGTCTTTATAGATAATATCTTGATTTACTCGCCCTCTGAGGAGGAGCACAAGAAACACTTACGAGTAGTACTCGAGTTGCTTAAAACCCACAAGTTGTATACTAAGTTTGGGAAGTGTGAATTCTTGCTGAAAGAGGTTAAGTTCTTGGGCCACGTGGTATCTGGAGAAGGGGTGACTGTAGATTCATCCAAGATAAAAGAAGTGTAAGATTGGGAACAACCTAAGAATGCCTTTGAGATCCGTAGTTTCTTGGGGTTGGTCGGGTACTACCGTAGATTTGTGAAGTATTTCTCTAGGCTAGCCTTACCATTGACTAGATTGACGAAGAAGGGAATCAAGTTTGTGTGGAGTGAGTCTTGTGAGAAGTCATTCCAAGAGCTTAAGGTTAGGCTTACCACTGCTCCGGTATTGATTATTCCAGAGAGGGGATTGAGTTATTCGGTGTATTGTGATGCCTCACAGGAAGGTTTGGGTTGTGTTTTGATGCAAGGGGGGAACTACCCTACTCATGACCTAGAGTTAGCGGCAGTGATCTTTGCCCTTAAGATTTTGAGACACTATTTGTATGGGGAAAGATTTGAGGTGTTTTCTGATCACAAGAGTCTAAAATATCTGTTTACACAGAAGAACTTGAATTTGAGGCAAATGAGGTGGATAGAGTTCATAAAGGACTATGATTTTAAGTTGTTAGGTGTCCTTGGTGAGAAAGGCCAATGTTGTAGTCGATGCCTTGAGTAGAAAATCTATTAGCAGCGTAGCTTGTATTGTCATCCGGGAATAGGAGATGTTGGGTGCCCTTGGTGAGTTTGACTTTCATCTTAGCAAGTCTGTTGAGTCTGTAGCGTTGTTTGCGGTGGTTGCACAACCCACTGTGGACGCATTCCCGGGAACCCTTCGATATCCGCGTGCGCGTGCGGGGGGCGCAGATATCGTTTTATTCTGAGCTACTACAGTTTAGACTCAATGTCACGGTTCTAAATCTAATCTCACAATGTGTGATGTGAGACCGATAAATCACCAAAGGGTCCAAATCCGGCAAATCGTTTTGGAAAATTGATTTTTATAAAGTGCCAAACATGAACTGCTTTGCCAGACACAGAGTCGCCACCTAAATATTTTATTTTGGGGAGAATTTAGGAAACCCTGACTTGTGCCTAAGGCCACGTGTCCGTCATCACCAAAGTTGCCTCGGCTCGAGAACTTGGGTACGAGAGGGGAAGGTCATGCAATGAGTACCCTCGCTCGCCTGATCAAAGATCGACCTGTACTAAGCATGATATTTTGTTTTGAAAACACATGTGCTCTTATTCCGGTTAATTAGCTAATCTTACTACGTGATGCACACAGCATACAAGTATACACTAGATCGCCTAAGTTGGAACAAAACATTGCGTGTTCGTTTGTGAAAATGATTTGAAGTTTGCTACTCGCAAGTAGGCTAAATCGGGGATTTGATGAATTGTTCCAATTCAGGCAATCCAACCTTCACCCACAGGCATTCAGTCAGTTATATCACATAAGCAGTTAGCCTCATGGCAAGCACGCTTTCATGGCAACATTAACACACATGCAGTATGCTAAAGCGTAAACACTCACAGTGTACTCCGAGCCAAAACAAAGAACTAGTTAGAAATCATGTATGATCCTAGTTCATGTTAAAATGGCTAATGCAACACATGCAAGAATGTATGTTAAAATAGGCTCGGCTATTCTAGAATGGCATATGAAATGCAACTTAGTACATGTATTGAAATAGGAATTGAAATACAATGTAGTTAGTATGATGCGCTGAGCCCGGTGCATGCAATACAGATGAATGGATGCACGCATGCAAGCATAAAGTATTCTAATTGAAATATGCCCTAAAACTAACCATCGTAAGCGGTTAAGTAAAAGGGAGAAAGAAATGGGGGTTGGAAGACATGCATCACACATACGCACGCTTATTACAACAATGTGTCCTCTCAATGGAGGGACCGAATAAGAAGCTAACTAGCTAATCTAAGCTAATTAAACTAATCATTACACAACGAATAAGCTAATTAACTAATCCTAGTTAACTAATTATTACAAAATTGAAATAGCTAAACGCATTAACTATTAAGGTACAAAACAAAGCAAAAGCTAGCTATCTAAGCATGGAAGCTAAGGAAAGCAGTAAATCAGGAGCTTCAGAGGGAGAGGAATGCATGCAAGCTCGGTCACCTCGTTTGGAAATCCAATGCGATGCCTCGATTTGCCTCTGTTTTCAATTGTCCTCAGAAACTTGCACCAAGCTCAAGAAAGCTGAAACTCCACCTTGGGAGACCTGTGGGAGGGTGGCCGACCAGTTTTGGTCTCTGTAGCCACCTGCTGACCACTTTCTTTGTTGAAAGCCAGAAAAAGTGGTCGGCCAGCCAGGTTTACTGGTAGGCCGACCAATTGTTGCTACCAGACTGCAATTTGCTGCAATAGAGAGCAAGAAAGGACAGGGCAATGTATTTGCAAGGTATGTGTGCACAACCACCCTCCCTATCATGTCATGAACTCAAGGGAGTGTAGTTCTCGACCCTCGGGCCACCAATCGCGCATTTCAATGCATGATGGCCGAGAAGTGAAGTTGCACGATTCAATATGAAAATGAATGCACAAGTAAACACATAAGGCCTAAAACTCTATCATGCTTGATCAAGAGCGTCGGCGACCGAGAATTAAGGCACGTTTCATCACTTTAAGTATGAAGCGTCCCTCGTTTCTCATGTTTGGACTAACACCTATTCCAAACAAAATGCAACACATAACATGGCATACATAATGCGACTCAAGCATGCAAACATGCAACATGTCTTAAGCATGCAACAATATGAACAACGACTAGAATGCACAATGCAAATGAACAAAGTATACACAAATGCAATGAACCTCATGCATACTCAATGCAATGACTATCATGGTAGACTCAATGCAATATGATCATGGCATATACAATGCGAATCAAGGGCATGGCATGCATAATGCAAACAATAACATAACATGCACGATGTGGTGTAACATGACATACACAATGTTCAATGGACTTAAACCAAAATGGACAGACCTCAGCCTTATCCAAATCAGTGGCCATTGGTGATAAAATTAAGGCACATAAAGCACATACGAGCATGCACAATGCAATGGCTTATCAACAAGGCCTAAGAGCACAACTCTCAAGGGTGCTCAAAGAGTGACAAAAGTGGAAGTGTAACAACACTAAGTACACTGAAATTAAGTAAGAAATGATGCCAAATCATTCAAACAAAGCAAGTAAGGCATGCAAGAGTCCTTAAGGCATGAAGCTAGTAAAGAAGACTACAAAGGGGGCATGCAATACATGACACAAGTGCATGAACCAACCATGGACAGAGCTGAAATAGGTCAAGACAATGACCAAAACATGTTGAGATGAGGGCTCAAAGACCTAGGCATGCAAGCATACAAGCTAAGCCATAAACTAGGCAACAATGCACAACACTCAAAGCCATAAACTAAGTGGGAACATGGTAATGCTAAAAAATCTAAAATGAAGTATTAAATGATGCCAAATCATCTAAATAGCTCAAAGATAGCATGCATGAGTCAACAAAACACAAAGCTGGCAAGGCCAATTGCACTACAGCTATACAAAGCATGAAGCATGTGACCAAGGCAACCCAAAACAGTCCTAGAACATGTCAAAATGATACATGGAAGGAAGTCAAAATAAGCTAGCATGAGGGGCATAAGACATGATGCATACAAGGCAAATAAGGTGGATTACACTACACCTATTAAGACCAAGCATGGAATGACTTAAGCAAAAAAAATCAGAGTTATATCATGGCAAAATAAACCCAAATAAACACTGAAATGATGGCTCGCAAGCTAAGGCATGAAGGCATACACAATGGTTCATGTTAAGGCATAAAGGGGCAAACCCTCCAACGCATTGAATGAGTGATAAATGCAAGTGCATGAGCATGAAACATGGACTGAAATCACATATGAAATGATGTCAAATCATTCAAATAGTCCAAGTAAAGCATGCCAATGGACTTGATGTACAAAGCTAACAAGCTAGATTGAACTATGGCTATACAAATCAAGTCATGCATGGTCAAAACAATACAAATCACAGCTAAAGCATGTTAAAACATGGACAAAAGCTTCTTTAAGTTAAGCCAAAAGCATGGTAGAATGACATGTTAAAGCATGATGCATGTTAGGCTAATTCATGAAAATGCACTACAAGTGCATGGAGCACGCAAGGGCCAACCAAACCAAACCCTAACAGAGGTATGACATGGAAAAACAAGCCCAAGAACATGCTAAAATGCACTCAACATAAGCTAGAATGACATGCTACTTCATGAAGCATACAAAGCTAGTGTGTGTGATTTACACTACAAGTGTATTATGCATGCAAGGGATGACTAAACCAAGCAAAAACAGTGGTAAGCCTCAGCAAAATAACCACAAATACAAGCTAAGATATGGCCAACACAAGCTTAACAAACATGCTCAAACATGAGGCATATATGGCAAGTATTCAAAATAAAAGGAGAGGGGATGACCCTCTCCTATTCAGTGGTAGAAAGGTTATGCAAAGGCTACAACAAGAGCCTAAAGGGATGGCTCAAAATAAGGCCTAACAAGGCCTAAGAGAGGGTAGATCACCCCCAACAAAAAAGTGACCTTAAACAAACTTTTTAAGCATGCAAAAACAGAACTTTTTTCAGTTAAGAGCTAAGCTTAATACAGTATGCAAATAAGTCTAAAAGCTTAAGCAAGAATGGGGGATTTAAGGGTTAAAGACTCACCCTTGAAGACCTTCTTTACTACTGCAACCCCAGCACCATCTTTGAGCTCAAACCAACCCAAGAACTTCAAAAACAACCTCAAGAAGCCTCAGCAACACAAGTAAGGTGTTTGAGTGTGTGTTTGTGTACAAAAATATGACAAATCTACACTTTTAAGGCACAAAACAAGAACAAAAGAGAGATATAGATACAAGGCTATATGTATATCTCAAGGGAGATTTTTTTGAACCTAGAGGAGGGGGGAAGAGCCTCCCTCTTATAGAAACAAAAAGGCAAAGCTTCTCCAAGAAGTTAAGGGCCAAGGCAATCCCTCCATACACGTGTATGGAGGATGGCTCTGGTGCCCTCCAGCTATGCCAGCTAGAGGAAAATATCTCCAAAAAGGTGCCAAAAAGCAGCCGACCACTTAAAGTGGTCGGCCAACTACAAAAAGTGGTCGGCCAATCACTTTAAGTGGTCTCCCAAAAATGAAACTGGTCAGCCATGGTGGGAGAGAGTCCAGAGGATGAAAACAAGCAAATGGTGTGGTAGCCGACCACTTTTGATGGTCCAAAGATCAGGGAGACCAGTTGTCAGACTAGAAAACTGGCTGGCAGGACGAAAACTGGTCTCCAAGGGGAAATATTGGTCTCCCACCCTTGTACCACCTTCCAAACAAGGAAAAAAAGGTTTGTACCAAAAACAAACCAAAACGGATGCAAGACGAAAGTTCGGGAGGCAAAACGCGCAGCCGGGAGCCTCGAAAACTAGCTGACAAGCACCAAAAGTGGTTTACGACCACAAAAGTGGTCTCTCAAACCACAGTGGCCCTCTAGACCAAGGAAACAAGGTGTGGTTCAAAAACCACGCCAAACGGAGAACGTTAAGTAGTCTCGAGACAAGGCGCGCAGCCGAATGCTCCAAAAATCGGAAACTAGTCTCCAAATGGGAAAAGTGGCCTACGACCACAAAAGAGTGGTCTACAAGACCTCTCCCTCCCTCAGGCAAGGAAAACCAGACTTGGTTCACAAACCGAGCCAAAGCACAAAGAGTTCAGAGGCCCGGGGGCAAGGCTCTCAATCAAAACTCTGAAACCTCAAAATGAGCACAACATGCACTGTCACCGAGCGCTCAATCGATGACGTCTGAGTCTTAAGGTTGGTCAAAAATGGGGTGTCTACACCCACACTTGTGAACCAAGTGATAGAAGCACAGAAGGGTGACCTTAAGGTGAAATCCCTTTGGGAGAAGATCTCCAGTGGGAAGATAGAGAAGGCCTTAAATGTATATCCCGACCTAAGTGTGAGATACTGTGACCATTTGTTCGTACCGGAGTCTTGCCCAGAGGAAGTACTCTGAGAGTTTCACCATTTGCATCTTGCAGTGCATCCAGAAGGCACAAAGATGTACCACGACCTTTGTTACCAGTTTTGGTGGAGGGGTATGAAGAAAGATATGGCATTGTTTGTATCGAGGTGCCTTACTTGTCAGCAAGTGAAGGCCGAACATTAGAGGCTAGTGGGTTTGTTGCAACCCTTGCCTATAGTTGAGTGGAAATGGGAGCATGTCACGATAGATTTTATTGTGGGCCTTCCGAGGACTCAACAGGGTAGTGATGCAATTTGGGTGGTAGTTGACCAATTAACTAAGTTGGCGCATTTTATTCCTATGTGCGTAAATGACTCGGTAGATTACCTTGCTAACCTGTACATTAGGGACATAGTGAGGTTGCACGGGTCCTAGTGACAATTGTTTCAGATAGAGATCCACATTTTATAGCTTGGTTGTGGCAGAGTTTGCAGAGTGCCTTGGGCACTAAATTGACCTTTAGCACTGCATATCACCCTCAAACTGACGGGCAGTCCGAGCATACTATTCAAATCCTTGAAGATATGCTTTGAGGTTGTGTCTTTGACTTCAAGGGATTGTGGGAGAGACACTTGCCCTTAGTGGAGTTTGCCTATAACAATAGCTTCCAGTCGATTATTGGAATGGCACCATTTAAGGCCTTGTATGGCCAACTATGTAGATCTTTGATGTGTTGGGCTGAGGTGGGTGATACACTTTTGTTGGGGCCGGAGTTGGTTCGAAAAATGATGGAGAAGGTGGCATTTATCCGTAAGCGGTTAGTTATGGCTTAGAGTCGCCAAAAAAGTTACACCAACCGTAGGAGGAGACCTTTGTCTTTTGAGGTGGGAGATCATGTCTTTTTGAAAATATCACCTAGGCGGGGTTTGATGAGATTTTGGAAAAGTGGGAAGTTGTCCCCTTGATTTATTGGGCCTTTTGAGATCCTTGAGCGGATCAGAGAGGTAGCTTACTGTTTGGCATTACCGCTTTTGTTTTTCAGAGTTCATGACGTGTTTCATATTAGTATGCTTCGGAAGTATGAACCGGATCCATTGCATGTGTTGGATTGGACCAACTTAGAGGTAGATGAAGATGCCTTGTATGAGAAGAGGCCGGTGAGAATCTTGGATATCCAAGAACAAGTCTTGCGAGGCAAGACAATTCCCTTGGTGAAGGTATTGTGGAAACATCACGGGGTTGAAGAAGCAACTTGGAAGCGTGAGTTGGAGGTCCGTAAGAAGTATCCGGACTTGTTTGTCGATGTTTGAATATGTATCGAATTTTGTTATATTAATGAAATATGAAAGCATTGTATATGTTTAAGAATATAGAGACATTGTGTATGTTGAATATGTTACACAGGCTTAATATCAACATCGTTTATGTTGTTTAAGTTTGGAAAATGCGAATTTATTATAAACATTGGATATGTTTTGGAAATGTGAAATGTATATTCAATATTGAGAATTTGTTCATCATGCGATGGGGTTAAATGACTGGTGAATGGTCATGGTGTTGGAGTTGATTTGTAATCATTGTGGTAATTGGTTAAAGCTTGGTTTTTGAAACTCAATTTGGAATTTCGGGGACGAAATTCTTTAAAGGGAGAGGTTACAGCAATTCCGACTTTGACCCGATCCATTTGATATTATGGAGCTCAGGTTTTATAGTTTCCAAATGTTGTTCATGTCTTTTCCCCTTTATTCTTGCTTGAGTTTGGTTATTGAGTTGGTTGGAGCATGTTTGGAACAGGTTCGTTGCTCAGTTTTCAAACTTTTGTTGCCTAGATTTTTGCTCTTCTGCTTGAGCGGCACTTCTTACGCTCAAGCGGGCTTTGCAAACTCTTAGTACTTTTGCAGGTCTGCAAAACTACTGGGAGAGTGCATTCTACGCTCGAGCTATTCTTTCTGCGCTCGAGCTGGCTCAGCTCGAGCGGCCCTTCTTGTGTTCGAGCGATGGTATGTCCTCTATAAAACTACTGGATGTATGTATTCTGCGCTCGAGCGGTCATTTCTTGCGCTCGAGTGGAACAGCTTATTGTGTCTGATGCTCGAGCATTGACTCTAGCGCTCGAGCGGACTGTGCGTATATTAGTTCACAGCAGCCCACTTTTTCATCTCTTTTCTCTCAAAAACCCTAGATCGAGACTCTCTCATTCTCTCTACTTTTTCACCTAGATCTAGTGATCTCTCTACCCATGTGCCTTTGTTAAAAAGGTAGAGCGTCTCAAAAGCTCTATTTTGATCCGAGTAGAAGTTGGTTTCGGTGTCATTGAAGTTTGTAAACACCCCATTTTTGACCGGCCTCAAGACTTGGACATCACCGTTGGAACACTCGGTGATCATCCATGATTGTGTTCGTCTTGAGTTCCTAGAGGTCTCGGTTGCGCGCCTTGCCTCAGGATCTCTCAACTCGACTGTTTTGCGTCTGGTTTTTGCACCAAACACTTGTGTTTTGCCTTAGAGGGGCAGGGAATGCCTTGTGAGGCACCCCCACACATCACCGGCCATGGCTCGAGGCCACCGACCAGTGATTTTATGCCATCGGCAATATATATTGCCTGTCGGCATTCTTTGTTGCCGGTCGGTCATTTATTTTGTCAAATGGCAATTTTGGATGGCTGATCACTGTTCATCTACTTTTAGTAGATATTTTGTGCCAGCTGTGATAGCTGGCACCCACCTTTGCTCCCCTCCATACACGTGTATGGAGGGATTTCCCTCTTAGCAAGCTTGTTTTGTAAGCTTTGCAAGAGGGAGCTTCTATAAGAGGAGGGCTCTCCTCCCTCTTCTAAGGTTAGAGAGAAAAACATGGTTAGAGAGCTCTGGTTTTTAGGTTAGGGCTTATATATATATATATATTCCATCTCTATATCTCTCTCTCTTGAGTGTTCTATGTGTGTTTGTTCATAGTATTACACACAAACACCTACCATTACACCTTCCCTTGGCTATTGAGGTTCTAAGGGATTGTTTTCTGAGTTTTGAAGCTGGTTTGAACCTCAGGAGACTGCTGGTCCACCATTTGTGAAGAGGGTCTACAAGGGTAAGACTTTTGTCCCTTTTTATCCCATTTTTGCATAGCATTTTAGCCTATCTTGCATCTGTTTTTGAGCTTAGTGTATAACATAAAAAAGTTCTATTTTCAGGCCCTCTAAATAGTTGTTTAAGATTGCTTCAAGCTTTGGGGTTGTTTGACCCCTTTTAAGCCTTGTAAGGCTCCATTTTGTGCCATTTTGGGTGAGCTCCGAGACCTTGGTGTTTGGGCCTCCTCACCACTGAAATCTTGAGGGATTTCAGAGGTGAGGATGGTGCCTTGAGGTCTCAAGAAGTAGAGGGCCACCCTCTCTCCTTGTTGTCCTTGAAAAGGATCATTTTTTTGCCTCTTGAGGGAGCACCTAGCTTAGGCTCATGTTGACCATGCCTTGGCTGTTTTTTTTTTATGCTTATTATGCCATGATATAGCATTTTTTTAAGTTGGTTTTGGTACACCATGCTTGCTTAGCATACATGCCTTGTAATGCCATTTTGTTGCCTTAGCATGCCTTAGGTTGTAAACCATTGTTCTAGCATGCTTTAGGCTTGGCTTTGTGAAGCTTTCATGTTTATTTTGCCATGTTTAAGGTCTATCCTTAGTTGTTTGGGTCGACTTTAGCATGCATTGCATAGCCCCTTTGCATTTTAGCTTGTAGGCTTCAAGTATGTGAGTGTATAACATGCATTACTTGCTTTGATTTAGTGAGTTGGGACTATTTTCCATGTCATTTCAGTCCACTTAGCATGCTTGTATACTTGCATTTCATGGCTCTTTGATGTTTCAAGAGTTTGTGTTTCATGCTCCTTGAAAGTGCATTTGTGCATGCTTCCATGTGTAAGTCATTTAGATGTCATCTAAGTGATTTTGGGGGTTCATTTTGACATGCTAAAACCCTGATTTTAGTTGCTTAAATCATGCCATGTTTGGTCTTGATAAGTGTAGTCCAATGCCTCTTTGGTGAGCCTTAGGCGTTGGGCTTGGTTGCATGATATGCTTGCTTTGTTTAGCTGGTTTGGCACCTCCTATAGCATGATTTTCAGAGATTCATTTGCATGTTAATTGTCCATGCTATGCCTCTTTTAAAGTGCGCTTAAAAGTTGCCTTTATGTGCTTAAATGTTGGTCCATGTTGTCATTGATGCTTGCATGTGCATTTGGCCTCATTTCCTTGGTTGATGGCCACTGTTTTGGGCTTCCTTAAGGGCTGCCCAAACGAGCTTAAGTCCATCCTTTGCTTGTTTGCATGCTTACCTTGCGTGTTTGCTTGCATACTTGCATAAATGCATTGTATGCCCATGTTGCATGCTAGTTCACATGCCTAGGTTGCACTCCATCTAGCATGCATGCCTTGTTCCTTGATTTAGTGATGGGAGTTGGGCCTTTGTTTGTTGGTTTGCATTGCATTTGAAATCAACATGCATAACTTGGTCTCTTGGGCCATCACGCATTGAAATGCGCGATTGATGGTCCGAGAACCAAGGACCATGTCCCTTTGAGTCATAAACATGATAAGGGATATGGTTGGTGCATACATTGCTTGAATTGCATTGCCATGCAAAGCTCTGTCCTCTACTGCTGTCAAACAGATTCTGCAGAAACTTTTTGCCGATCGACTGCACAGAGTGCTGACCGGAAATCCATCGGTGGCCGATGGATTCATTTTTGGCCGATCGACACCAAATCACAGCCGGTGATGATTCCCTCCAGCCGGTGGCATTCCCCAACATCCAGTGAGCACATCCTGAGACTTTGGCAGCCTTCAGAGGAGCAGAGCAGGGAAAACAGAGGCAGCTTGTGCATGGTAGTGGACTTCCGAACAAGACCCGAGCACGCGTGCATTGGACCCTCTTCCCGAGGCCCCCTTTTATTGCTTTTCTTAGCTTAGTTAATTTGTTAATTAATTAGGTGATTTGTAATAATTAATTAGCTTGCGAGTTAGTTAATTTGTATTATTCTTTCGGTCCCTCCGAGCGAGGGCGAATTTGTAATAAGTGTGGGTGCGTGTGTGTGCATGTCTTCCAATCCCCCACTTTTTTCTCCCTTTTACTTACCTGCTTTTGATGGTTAGTATTAGGTCATGTTTAATTTAGCATACCTTATGCTATGCATGCGTGCATCATTCACCAGTATTGCATGCACCGGGCTCGGCGCATCATGCTAACTGCATCGTATTTCAAATCTGACTTGAATACATGCTACTTGCTGCACTTTACATGCCATTTTAGGATTAGCCGAGCCTATCCTAATTGCATTTTGTATGCATTGCATTAGGCACTTAACATGGACTTGGATCATACATTGATTTGCTAACGAGTTCCCTGTTTTGGCTTGGAGTACTATGTAAGTATTTATACTTTAGCATACCGCATGCGTGTGGATGTTGACATGACAGCATGCTTACCATGTGGCTAGATGCTTATGTGTTATAAATTGCCTGAATGCCTGTGGGTGAAGGTTGGATTGTCTGAGTTGGAATGGCTCATTGAAATCCGTGTTTTAGCCTACTTGCGAGTAGCAAATTCCAAAACATTTTTCAAAACAAACGGATATGCAATGCTTATTTCCAAATTAGGAGATCTAGTCTATAATTTTGTGCTGTGCGCATAACATAGTAATTCTAGGCTAATAATCAGGATAAGAACACATAACGTTTTCAAAATCGGATATCATGGTTAGTAGAGGCCGATCTTCGGATTGGGCGAGAGGGGGTGCTCATAGCTGACCTTCCCCAATCGTACCCTAGCTCCCGAGCCGAGGCAACTTTGGTGATGACGGACACGTGGCCTTTGGCACCGAGTCAGGGTTTCCTAAATTCCCCCTTGAAAAATATTTAGGTGGCAACTCTGTATCTGGCAAAGCAGTCCATGTTTGGCACTTCTTTTCTAAAAATCTGTTTTCTCAAAACGATTTGCCGGATTTGGACTTGTTGGTTCAGATTAAGAACCGTGACACAAATTGAGTCCGAACTATAGCGCGAAGGCCTCACGCGGGCGCGTCTACAGTTTCTGGCGACTCTGCTGGGGATTTTAGAGAGCTTGACTCGAACTCATGATATCCTGTTTTGATTTCATTTATGTGTCTCTTTGCATTGCATGTGCATTGGTGCGCCTAAGACACCGTGTTTGCCATCTGCCATTCCTGAACGGTTTGCCGGAGGCTTGACTTTGTCAAAGCATGCCATAAGGCTGACCGGTTGTGGGCTCTGATAGTATGGGAACACGAACCCCGGTTTTATCGGGGCACCCTTTTTGACCATTCGACTTAGTGCATATTCGGAATCCATAGTGACCATTCCAAACTAGGACAGGTTGCTTACCCGATATTAGGTTGTTTGAAACCGCTGTGTGCATAGTGAAACCCTAGCTCCTGACAAAATAGGACGGGGAAATCCTACCCCAACATAGGGGTGTTTTGGCTCTCATTTGCTTGCTATGTGCTTTTTTGAGCTGGCCTCTACAGGAATGCATATATCAGTTTGCAAGTTTGGGTATCAGGCCTGCGGGCATCAGTGTTTTGAGAATCAGTTATATCTGCGGGTATCAGATTCAGATTTGGGGCAGTGATTTTGGGGAATAGTGATCAGTAGTAGAATACAGTTATTCAGTTATGCCTATGCCTGTTCTGATGAAATTGGGCTGAGATGCTGCCTGTTTTCTCTTTTGCTAGGTAGTCCTGGAACCATAGCTTCAGAAGGCTCCGATATCCCTTGAGGTTCATCGGACTTTGTGCTGATAGACTTTGTCAGGTCAGAGACTCAGTTCAAGGGTAATCAGGGCCAGAGAAGGCTAGTCAGGCACAAACCACCAGTACAACAGCTACTAGATCAGTGATCTTTGAGCATTTGGGTTGAGATTTCCGAGCCTACTGCAGACACAGATATACCGATAGCTCAGTTAGATCAGGACAATATGTCGGGTCTGGAAGAGATGGTGCACCAACTCCAAGATAGTATGAAAGCCATGCAGCAAGACGCTGCCCATCAAGCGAAATTTGCCAAACAACAGGCCGCGACTATAGCCCAGTAGGCAGAGACAATTGCCAGGTTAGAGTAGCAAACTGGAGTATCTACTTCACACCAAGCTCCTCCCACACCAAGAGTTCCCATACTCGGGGAGGCAACCCACGTCCAGGATGATACGGACGTTCCGACAGGGCCAGCTCTGCCCCCGGTTCTACCCCAGCTATCTAAAACACCCACCAACCTACCAGACCTCCCCTTTGATGTCGAGACGGACCCCACAGCATTGAAAGTGAGCAAGCTTGAGAAATTGTTCAAGAAGTCTCAGGGGGCCCACTCCATTCCTGACATTGAAGACGGGTATACAGACTCGGCTGTGACGCTGCCGGACAGATTTAAGATGCCGCACATCGACCGCTTTGATGGATCTGGGGATCCCATGGTACATTTGCGACTGTTTTCGGACATACTAAGGCCGATGGGCTTCACCAGATTACAGAAGCTATCATTGTTTGGCCGGACCCTGTCTGGGATAGCCGCAATCTGGTATGCAAAATTGGAGAACTCTGTGAAACAGAAATGGGAAGAGATGGCTGAGGCCTTCAGCGATCAATACTCCAACAACACACAAATTGAGGTCATAACTCGTGATCTTGAAGTCACCCGCCAAGAGCCAAAGGAGAGCTTCTCAGAATTCATGGCCCGCTGGAGGGCCAAGGCCTCAATGATGACCATTAGGCCAACGGATAAGGATCAAATACGGATGGTTGTGTGCAACCTCCAGCCCAAACTAATGCAGAAAATGATCGTGCTCCCCTTCCCTACCTTTTCAGATTTGCATGAGATGGGAGTACAGATCGAGGACGCTATGAAGCAGGGCCTTATTGACCAGGAAAAAGAGCAGCCTAGGAGGGCGTTTTCCCGCAATTCAAGTGCGACCACCAGCTGTGACGCAGCTGCAAAATCTTCTGAAGTGGGCATGGTCACTACTAGCACACCAAGAGTAGCCACCCCTTTTGTTGGTACATCCACTTCAAACCCCCGAACTTCAGACTATCTACCCCGAGGCAAGAGGGTTTTCACCACACTCTATATGCCTTTGTCTAAAGCCCTAGGGGTCCTACTCAGGAAAGGACATCTGAAACCGTTGGAACAACGGCCTCTACCCGATCCTCTCCCTCCAAAGCATGACCCGACTAAGTACTGTTCTTTTCATCAACAAACCGGTCATGACACCGACAGTTGCATCCGTCTCCGCCACGAGATACAAAATCTGATTGACAATGAGGTCATCGTCGCACTAAGCTCTGCAAAGTCTATCGGCACTTGATCAGTGAACTTGTGGGGGATAATGTGACTTTGCGATCAGGGGATGAACCACTTGCGGACGGCACTCAGTTTACTCCAGATGTGGTGTTTGGCACGCACTGTTTTGAGCATTTGTGAATGCTAGTTTTGTACTTTCTGACTTGGGTATTGGGTCAGTCTTGTCATTCTATATTGAGTCAGTCTTTTTATACTGAGTCAGTTGGGTCTGTCTTGTTGTATCGAGTCAGTCCTGTTTTGTTAGAGTCGGGTGATTTCGGGGGTGTTACCTCGGACATCACTTGCTTGTTTTGTGTTTGTCTTTTTGCTTTCTTTTGAGTCTATTTCTGCCTTGGAGCCAGTTACGCCAACAGATCTGAATGGAACAACAGTGATTTTTACACTCTTGTGTTTGCTTCTGCCGTGTGCCAGTTGTGCCAGAAATTCTAAATAAGATGGCAGTATTTGACTAGAAGCTGTGTCTTTTCTGTGCCTTGAACTCATTGCATTGACCTAATTTTTCTTAAAACCATTTGAACACTGTGGTAAAAACGAAGAGGAAGGAATTCCTCGGGTTTTGCAAAACTTGATCAACTGAGAGAAAGAGAGGCGTGCTAAGCCCTTAATGATTGAGATCATGCTTGTTAGTGTGAGTATTGGAAAGGATCCTGGCTTGATCCAGATTGGTCCTACACTGTCTTCAACGCGAGCGATTTGTCGTTTTCTTAAAAGATTTCAAAAAAATGTTTTGCGCGGTCCAGTGAAGACTTGTGTGGAATCGCTCTTGAGATTATGCAGCCTCGGATCGCTCTCAGCCTCGAGACTCGACCCCTCATTTTCAAACCTTGGACTTAAATTCAGAATGTTCAATGGTCAACTACAATGTGAGGCCTGTGTGGCCAGATTCAAAGCAACCCTCAGGCAAGAGGCAAGAAAGTCAGATCAAGAAGATCAGATGTCATCAAAAGAAGCTTACAAAGCTAGATCAGAAGCACCCCTGGAACTAGGGGCAAAGAATTTCAAATATGCTCGAAGAGCCGAAGATGGATCATTCCACAAATCAAAGAAGGTCGGCAAGAATGCCAAATCCCAGAGGGAGGAAAAAAGAAAGTATTGCTGAAGAACAATTGAGTTCCTATCCATAACACTAAGGGCAAATTCAGCCCCCCATTGGATGGACTCCTGCATCGTCAGTGAACAGCAGTCATTCTCTTGGATTCAGATGGCTTCGAGATCTCAGAACCATTTGACATGGATAAAACTACACTTTTACCCTTGAGAGGCTCGCTAGGCCGAAAACCCAGAAGGCCGACCCAGGCAAAAGTTAGAGCAATGAAAAAATGAAGAAAATGAAAAAAAAATGCAAAAGAAATGAAAAGAGAAAAATAGGAAAAAAGAGAAAAAAGAAAAGAAAAGAATTGAAAAAGGAAAGAAGAACAAAGCTCGCAAGGTTGAAAACCCAGAAGGGCGGCCTTGGCAAAAGTTAGAGCGCAAAAGGAGAGATTAATACCCGAGTGTACCTTAAACCCGAACTACGTAAGGCTTGATTCCCATGTTTGGGATATGTAGGCAACTTCATTCTAAAGTCCAGCCATGAAACACTTCAAGTGACTGTGTCCATATATTGGTTTTGACCATCTTCGTCTTCTCTGTATCCGAGAGTTCGGCTGCGATCATCACTAATGAGGATTGTTTACGATGTGCTGCAGCACTATCCAGACAAGGGGCAACTTTCCGTTGCCATGAGTCGCCATTCAAACCAGGGGCAACTTTCCGTTGCCATGCAATGCCATCCAGACAAGGGGCAATTTTCCATTTCCTCCGATCTGAGGTTGTGCATCTCGAGAGTAAGTTCTGCGCTCATTGAGCATAGACCGCTTGCAAAAATGGTTTTTGAAAATTTTTACTGAGGTTGACTATTTCCTCGAAAATTATTCCATTTTCCAAAACTGGACCATTTTCTTGGACCCAAAAAGGAAAATTTTCAGTGCTCATAACCTGACTTGCATGATTTCAAATCAAAAATCGAACAAGCATATTAATCTAACTCTCATTTTGGTCAAAGTTGTTTTAGTAGAAAGCCAAAAACAAAAAATGGTCAAAATGATGAACTAGGGGCACAGTTAAGTCAGGCTTCCTGTCTTTCCCCCATTTTTAACATACTCGCCAAGAAGGTCACTCTACCTGCCAGAAGAGGGCACAACTGAAGTTAACAACAAAGGGCTGAAAGCTCTTTCATCCTCCAAGCAACGAGGTATCAAGCCAAGTGCGAAGCACGAACGGGAACGGATCAAGATATTCCACTCCTCTGTTTGGACAGATCTAATCACGTCCAAACTCCCCAGTAAGAGCATCGTCAACCAATGTCGATTGCAGATCTGCTGCACATCGAGCCGCATCGCAACCCCTCTATGGGAGAAAGTTCACTGTTGTGAGCAGAAGAAGAGAATCTAGCAGAATGCTTGGGGCAAGAACCCGCAACTTCCTGTTTATTCATCAACCACCCTGGGGAGGGATGAAAAATGAGAGATTAAAGAATAGAGAGATGTGCGCTGAGAGAAAAAAGTGAGAAAAAGGGCTTTTTCAGAAAAACAGAGCTTGAGAGCCGAGTGATGTGAGAATCACAAATGAGAAAGGGTGGGAAACAATACCCGAAGAAACAGGCTCCTTGTGCACGTCTGTATGTCGTGTCTTTTGTTTTGTTTGTCTCAAATCTTGTTTTGAGTCGTTCTGAGCGTGTCTCGTTGTGTTTAGGTTATTTTACCGTTGTTTTCCATTTTTGAGTCCTTTTGGCTGTGGTCAGTTGTAGGCTCAATACCCAGTCGAGAACTCATCCTCAATTTCAAAAATGAATCGTTTTGTGCTCGGAGTGCTGTGCCATTCTCCACATTTGTGCAAAACAAGAATTTGTTCTTTCTTAAAACCACAGGGTTCAACCCAGGTCATGCAAGAACAGTAAAACAAGGACCTATTTGAAGCTATATGGGTTCCAGACTACAAAGCAAAAGAAAAGAGGGAAAATCGAAGCATCTGAGTGTGTTTCACCTTCAGCAAATTCCGAGACTGCATTCCGGGTGCACCTTTTCAGGCCTCGCCATTTCTCTGGAGTATGAGTGTATCTCAACCCCAAGCTTAAGCCTGCTTTAAGTCAGAATAGCAATTAAAAGCAGCAGCAGATGTTATCTCTCGCCAATATAAACAGGGTGTACCTTTTCAAGCGGAGTGTGCTACAAACCCCTCCGAGAGGTAAATCGGAGGTCGCGTTTGGATTTGGTCTCGTTAAGGCTTGTATTTCCTTATTCGGCATTTTGTTTCAAACGCGCTTTTGAAGTTGCACATTCATGGCATCGTTACGCACACCATTCGTTGCATTGTTATGCACATCTATCTAGCATTGTTATGCACCGTTACACCTGCATTGTTATGCACATTATATTTGCACTGTCGTGCACCTTTTCACTTGCGTTGTCACGCACAGTTCAATCGCATTGTTATGTACAGTTCAATCGCATTGTTATGCACACTCTTTAGTTCCGAAACATCGGGATACGTCCCTACGTTTTTCTCTGTTCTTGAAACACCGGGATACGTCCCTACGTTTCTCTCTTCTTTCCGAAACACCAGGATACGTCCCTACGTTTCTCCTTCCTTTCGAAACACCGGGATACGTCCCTACGTTTCTCTTTTTTTTTCAAAACACCGAGATACGTCCCTACGTTTCTCATTCCTTGCGGAACACCGGGATACGTCCCCACGTTTCTCTCCCTTTTTGAAACACCGGGGTACGTCCCTACGTTTCTCATTCCTTGCGAAGCACCGGGATACGTCCCTATGTTTCTCATTCCTTGCGGAACACCGGGATACGTCCCCACGTTTCTCTCTCCTTTTGAAACACAGGGATACGTCCCTATGTTTCTCGTTCCTTGAGAAACTCCGGGATACGTCCCTATGTTTCTCATTCCTTCCGAAACTCCAGGATACGTCCCTATGTTTCTTTCTCTTTTTTCAAAACACCGGGATACGTCCCTATGTTTCTCTCTCCTTCCGAAACTCAGGGATACATCCCTATGTTTCTTTCTCCTTTCCGTAACACCGGGATACGTCCCTATGTTTCTCTCTCCTTCCGAAACACCGGGATACGTCCCTACGTTTCTCATTCCTTGTGAAACACCAGGATACGTCCCTACGTTTCTCTCTTCTTTTCGAAATACTGGGATACGTCCCTATGTTTCTTCTCCCTTCTTTCCGAAACACCGGGATACATTCCTATGTTTCTTCTCTTTTTCCGAAACACCGGGATACGTCCCTATGTTTCTCCTTCTTTTTCCGAAACACTGGGATACGTCCCTATGTTTCTCATTCGTTTCGAAACACCGGGATATGTCCCTATGTTTCTCCCTCTTTGGTTAAGAGCATTTGGAATACGTTCCAATGCTTATACATTTTCGAAACACCGGGATACGTCCCTATGTTTCTTGCACGATCATAAGTTATGTTTGGCTTTGTGCATTGTCTTGTATTTTGCCCCTGCCTTCGGGCGCATATCTTGTCTGTCTTGCATGTTTGTCTAAGTCTTCGGCGTTGTCAAAAATGGGTCGTCTCTGGGTTTTGACATTCACTCCCGTCATTGTTATGACTTTCGAGTTCTGTCAAAGAGGGGCAACTGTAGACACCCCATTTTTGACCGGCCTCAAGACTTGGACGTCACCGTTGGAACACTCGGTGATCATCCATGATTGTGTTTGTCTTGAGTTCCCGGAGGTCTCGGTTGCACGCCTTGCCTCAGGATCTCTCGACTTGACTGTTTTGTGTCTGGTTTTTGCACCAAACACTTGTGTTTTGCCTTGGAGGGACAGGGAATGCCTTGTGAGGCATCCCCACACATCACCGGCCATGGCTCGAGGCCACCGGCCAGTGATTTTATGCCATCGGCAATATATATTGCTGGTCGGCATTCTTTGTTGCCAGTCGGCCATTTATTTTGTCAAAATGGCAATTTTGGATGGCTGATCACTGTTCATCTACTTTTAGTAGATATTTTGTGCCAGCTGTGATAGCTGGCACCCACCTTTGCTCCCCTTCATACACGTGTATGGAGGGATTTCCCTCTTAGCAAGCTTGTTTTGTAAGCTTTGTAAGAGGGAGCTTCTATAAGAGGAGGGCTCTCCTCCCTCTTCTAAGGTTAGAGAGAAAAACATGGTTAGAGAGCTCTGGTTTTTAGGTTAGGGCTTATATATATATTCCATCTCTATATCTCTCTCTCTTGAGTGTTCTAGGTGTGTTTGTTCATAGTATTACACACAAACACCTACCATTACACCTTCCCTTGGCTATTGAGGTTCTAAGGGATTGTTTTCAGAGTTTTGAAGCTGGTTTGAACCTAAGGAGACTGCTGGTCCACCATTTGTGAAGAGGGTCTACAAGGGTAAGACTTTTGTCCATTTTTACCCCATTTTCGCATAGCTTTTTAGCCTATCTTGCATCTGTTTTTGAGCTTAGTGTATAACATAAAAAAGTTCTATTTTTTGGCCCTCTAAATAGTTGTTTAAGGTTGCTTCAAGCTTTGGGGTTGTTTGACCCCTCTTAAGCATTGTAAGGCTCCATTTTGTGCCATTTTGGGTGAGCTTCGAGACCTTGGTGTTTAGGCCTCCTCACCACTGAAATCTTGAGGGATTTCAGAGGTGAGGATGGTGCCTTGAGGTCCCAAGAAGGAGAGGGCCACCCCCTCTCCTTGTTGTCCTTGAAAAGGATCACTTTTTTGCCTCTTGAGGGAGCACCTAGCTTAGGCTCATGTTGACCATGCCTTGGCTTTTTTTTTTTTTTATGCTTATTATGCCATGATATAGCATTGTTTTAAGTTGGTTTTGGTACACCATGCTTGCTTAGCATACATGCCTTGTAATGCCATTTTGTTGCCTTAACATGCCTTAGGTTGTAAACCATTGTTCTAGCATGCTTTAGGCTTGCCTTTGTGAAGCTTTCATGTTTATTTTGCCATGTTTAAGGTCTATCCTTAGTTGTTTGGGTTGACTTTAGCATGCATTGCATAGCCCCTTTGCATTTTAGCTTGTAGGCTTCAAGTATGTGAGTGTATAGCATGCATTACTTGCTTTGATTTAGTGAGTTGGGACTATTTTCCATGTCATTTCAATCCACTTAGCATGCTTGTATACTTGTATTTCATGGCTCTTTGATGTTTCAAGAGTTTGTGTTTCATGCTCCTTGAAAGTGCATTTGTGCATGCTTCCATGTGTAAGTCATTTAGATGTCATCTAAGTGATTTTGGGGGTTCATTTTGACATGCTAAAATCCTGATTTTAGTTGCTTAAATCATTCCATGTTTGGTCTTGATAAGTGTAGTCCAATGCCTCTTTGGTGAGCCTTAGGCGTTGGGCTTGGTTGCATGATATGCTTGCTTTGTTTAGTTGGTTTGGCACCTCCTATAGCATGATTTTCAGAGATTCATTTGCATGTTGATTGTCCATGCTATGCCTCTTTTAAAGTGCGCTTAAAAGTTGCCTTTATGTGCTTAAATGTTGGTCCATGTTGTCATTGATGCTTGCATGTGCATTTGGCCTCATTTCCTTGGTTGATGGCCACTGTTTTGGGCTTCCTTAAGGGCTGCCCAAACGAGCTTAAGTCCATCCTTTGCTTGTTTGCATGCTTACCTTGCGTGTTTGCTTGCATACTTGCATAAATGCATTGTATGCCCATGTTGCATGCTAGTTCACATGCCTAGGTTGCACTCCATCTAGCATGCATGCCTTGTTCCTTGATTTAGTGATGGGAGTTGGGCCTTTGTTTGTTGGTTTGCATTGCATTTGAAATCAACATGCATAACTTGGTCTCTTGGGCCATCACGCATTGAAATGCACGATTGATGGTCCGAGAACCAAGGACCATGTCCCTTTGAGTCATAAACATGATAAGGGATATGATTGGTGCATACATTGCTTGAATTGCATTTCCATGCAAAGCTCTATCCTTTACTACTGTCAAACAGATTCTGCAGGAACTTTTTGCCGATCGACTGCACAGAGTGCCGACCGGAAATCCATCGGTGGCCGATGGATTCATTTTTGGCCGATCGACACCAAATCACAACCGGTGATGATTCCCTCCAGCCGGTGGCATTCCCCAACATCCAGTGAGCACATCCTGAGACTTTGGCAGCCTTCAGAGGAGCAGAGCAGGGAAAACAGAGGCAGCTTGTGCATGGCAGTGGACTTCCGAGCAAGACCCGAGCACGCGTGCATTGGACCCTCTTCCCGAGGCCCCTTTTTATTGCTTTTCTTAGCTTAGTTAATTTGTTAATTAATTAGGTGATTTGTAATAATTAATTAGCTTGCGAGTTAGTTAATTTGTATTATTCTTTCGGTCCCTCCGAGCGAGGGCAAATTTGTAATAAGTGTGGGTGCGTATGTGTGCATGTCTTCCAATCCTCCACTTCTTTCTCTCTTTTACTTACCTGTTTTTGATGGTTAGTATTAGGTCATGTTTAATTTAGCTTACCTTATGCTATGCATGCGTGCATCATTCACCAGTATTACATGCACCGGGCCCGGCGCATCATGCTAACTGCATCGTATTTCAAATCTGACTTGAATACATGCTACTTGCCGCACTTTACATGCCATTTTAGGATTAGCCGAGCCTATCCTAATTGCATTTTGTATGTGTTGCATTAGGCACTTAACATGGACTTGGATCATACATTGATTTGCTAACGAGTTCCCTGTTTTGGCTTGGAGTACTATGTAAGTATTTATACTTTAGCATACCGTATGCGTGTGGATGTTGACATGACAGCATGCTTACCATGTGGCTAGATGCTTATGTGTTATAAATTGCCTGAATGCCTGTGGGTGAAGGTTGGATTGTCTGAGTTGGAATGGCTCATTGAAATCCGTGTTTTAGCCTACTTGCGAGTAGCAAATTCCAAAACATTTTTCAAAACAAACGGATATGCAATGCTTATTTCCAAATTAGGCGATCTAGTCTATACTTTTGTGCTGTGCGCATAACATAGTAATTCTAGGCTAATAATCGGGATAAGAACACATAACGTTTTCAAAATCGGATATCATAGTTAGTAGAGGCCGATCTTCGGATCGGGCGAGAGGGGGTGCTTATAGCTGACCTTCCCCAATCGTACCCTAGCTCCCGAGCCGAGGCAACTTTGGTGATGACGGACACGTGGCCTTTGGCACCGAGTCAGGGTTTCCTAAATTTTCCCTTAAAAAATATGTAGGTGGCGACTCTGTATCTGGCAAAGCAGTCCATGTTTGACACTTCTTTTCTAAAAATCTGTTTTCTCAAAACGATTTGCCGAATTTGGACTCTTTGGTTCAGATTAAGAACCGTGACACAAATTGAGTCCAAACTGTAGCGCGAAGGCCTCACGCGGGCGCGTCTACAAAGTTCCTCCATTGTTGCATTGGTCTTCTAAGCTTGAGGTAGGGATTTTCTACACCTTCTTATGGTTTTTAACTTAGTTATTGGTTGTTGTGTAATAATGGTAGGTTTTGGGAGTATTTGGACAAACCTAGGGCTTGGGATGTAAAATCAAAAGTGGGGTTTCAAGTGAATGTGATATAAATGGCTTAAGGTTTGAAAATGGGGATATATTAGTTCAAAATTGTTGATTTTGACATTTGGGAAAGAGGGAAGTTAACCTAAAATGGTTCAAATATTTATTTTGTATAAATAAATGAGATTGATATTGTAAAGATGAAATTGGATGAATGTTGATGTAAATGGTGGAGTTGGATATGCATTACCTCATACTTTTGAAAATTTGAATAAATTATCTGTCTTGAGATTGAATATCTGTTTAGAAATATCTATATTGGGTTATCAGTGAAAGATAGCTATGATTGTTGTAGAAATTGCATGTGAGTTAGGTAAATTAAAACTAATCTCTTGTGGGTTGTCATTGAATATGACTACATTTTAAATACATTGTATATGTAAGATTGTTTGGGAGGAGAAAGATGATGTACTCCATTGTTTGGGAGGAGAAAATGGGTGTGCTCTATTGTTTGAAAAGAGATAGGGGATGGACTCCATTGATATTAAGTTGGCCTGTATGTCCTAGGTGAAAGTCCCAAAACCGTGAATATACATGGGTGCCGATACCGCGGACGAAATTTCCTTAAAATGGTAGATTGAAGTGTTTGTGTGATGATTGTGTTAATTTGAGAACCACTGAGTTGTAGCCTCAGATGGGTTGTTTGAAAGAATGAAATTGACTCACAAATTGAGATGAAATGATTTAACGTAAATTGACGATAAGAAAGCAGGATTGAGTTATGAATTTTGGTATTTTATGATGATATAGAATATAAATGTTTTCTCATTGGCATTGTAAATACATTATACTTATATCTTTGTTAAGATTCATGTACTGTGTTGGATTGTTCCTACTGGGCTTTGGCTCACCATATTTGGGAAGAACCATTTTCAAGAGTTGTTGATATGCCTCTGCCAAGGCAATAGCTCGGAATAAGTTTGGAGCACGAGCTTCACTTTTTGTACTTATTTGTATAGCCAAAGGCTTAAATTGTATAGAGTTAAACTCTCTTTTGTTGCAACCAAGCAATGACTTGGAAAGATGTAAGCTTTTAAGGCATATAATTATCTGTTTAACTTTCATTCTTCTTTACTATTTGTAACACATGTTGTAGATTTAGAATGAACTATTTATGAATATATATCGCATGTGTCACTTTTGTATAACAATTCAGGTTAATGGAAGTTATCATTTTGATTACGTTGTCTTATGTATAATGTGTTGAGTCAAATTATTGTAATTATTTCAAGGCGTTACATGTTTTATACATATGCAATGCTAGTAACCAAAACATTTATATCCATTTTCAAAAGCCGTGTTATGCCAGGTTTATATCAAGATTCTCAAAACCATGCCCTTTACAATAGAAAACATGGGGAAATCTCAAATCAATACAACCTTTCACGGATATTTCGTTCGCGGAAAACCGTCAAATGGCACTCATGTAAACGTAGCCTATACAAGCACTACTATTGCCATTTTACAGATATTTTGTTTGCAGAACCAACACCCATGTATAATGCGTTTTTCGAGACTTTCACCCTAGACACACAGGCCAACTTGATTTGGTGATACATAACTCTTTTTTATATTCACCCATTTTTCTCAAAATCATATACATTTTCAATGTATTAAATGAGCAACAATGTTCAATACACATGGATGAGAAATTAGTTTTAATTCACCTAATTCTCATGCAATTTGTACAACACTGATAGCTATCATCTAGCGATATTCCAAAATAGATATCTCTAAGCAGATAAATAAATTTTATTAAAGATACACTTTTCCAAAATCTCAAGACGGGAGTGCTAATACATATCTAACTCCGCCATCATCAGCAACATTACTTAAATTTCATAATTCTCAACATCAATTCCATTTTCTCTTTGCAATCTCAAACATTCACATTTTAGGGCAAAATCCCTTTCTCTTTGAAAATCAATTTCACTATAGGAAATATCTCATTTCAACATATATCAAATCCAATTTCATACCCACAAGCTTTTCCAAGAAACCATTTGAAAACTTCTCTTTTTCATTTTGATTTCAAACCCTAGGTTTTATCAAAAACCCTCAAACCACTATAATCTTTTGAAATAGCAAATGACTAAGGTAAAATGTATACAAGGGTGTGAAGAATCCCTACCTCGAAGCTAGGAGACCAAGGAGAGAATGAAGAAACTTAAACAGCGCCGAAACACAATTTTGGTCAGATGAAAGTGAAGCTTTAAATGAGCTCTACCTTTTTCTCAAAAGGAGTAGGGTAGAGAAATCAATGGATCTAGGCGCTTTAGAAGTGAGAATGCGAGTTTTAGAGAGAGAGGGTGTAGATCTAGGATTTTTAGAAAGTTTAAAGAGAGAGTGAAATGAAAAAGTGACTCAAAATGGGCTGTTTACGAATTGATACACACACAGTTTGCTCGAGCGCAAGATGCGTCGCTCGAGCGACCAGGCACAATAAGTTTTGCCGCTCGAACGCAAGAAGTTTCGCTCAAGCGCAAAATACACACTTCCAGTAGTTTTGCAAATAAAGGTCGTCGCTCGAACACAAGAAGCTTCGCTCAAGCGAAAAATACAAATTCCTTATAGTTTTGCAGACCTGTAAAAATACTAGATATTCACAAAGACCGCTCGAACGCAAGAAGCTTCGCTCGAGTGAAGGAACAAAAATCTAGGCAACAAAAGTTTGAAGAACAAGCTACCAACCTATTCCAAACGCAATCCACCCAACCCAAAAGCCTAACTTAAGGAGAAATAGTGAGAAACAAGGCAAGAACAACTATATAAGGAAAACAAACTTGAATCCAAAGTCAAATGGGTTGGATTTAAACTAGAAACGCTATAACCTCCCTCCTTAAGGAATTTCGTCTCTAAAATTTAAACGAAACACTTAAAACCATGTTTTGACCAATTACAACAATGATAATAATTTTAATTCATCACCATGACCTATCCACCAGTTATCCTTTCCCACCAACATGATAAACAAGTTTTCAACACCGAATATACAATTCATATTTCCAAAACATAACAAAGTTTTCAATACATGCTTAAAATCAACAAATAGGTCTGGATACTTTTCATGGACTTCCACTTCACGCTCTTAAGTGGCCTCCTCAATCCCGTGGTGTCGCCACAATATTTTCACCAAAGGAATTGTCTTGCCTCGCAAGACTTGGTCTCAAGTATCCAAGACTCTCTCTAGTCTCTCCTCATATGAGGCATCCTTGTCTACCTTTAATTTAGTCCAATCCAACTTGTATGATGGATCCAATTCATACTTCTGGAGCATACAGATATGAAACACATCATGAACCCCAGAAAGCTATGGCGGCAAGACCAAGCGATAAGCTACCTCTCCAATCCACTCTAGGATCTCAAAAGGCCCAATAAATCTAGAAGATAACTTCTCACTCTTCCCAAATCTCATCAAACCCCATCTAGGTGATATCTTCAAGAAGACGTGATCTCCTATCTCAAAGGATAACGGTCTCCTCATAGCTCTTCTGACGACTCTAAGCCGTAAGCAACCTCTTACGGATAAGTGTAACTTTCTCTGTCATTTTCCAGACTAACTCTGGACCCAACATAGGTGCATTGCCCACCTTAACCCAATATATAGGAGACCTACATGGTCGGCCATAGAAGGCCTCAAACGATGCCATACCAATACTCGACTGGAAGCTGTTATTATAGGCAAACTCCACTAAAGGCAAATGCCTTTCCCACGACCCCTTAAAGTCAAGGCAAAACCTCGAAGCATATCTCCAAGGATCTGAGTAGTGTGCTCAGATTGCACGTCAGTCTGAGGATAATAGGCGGTACTAAAAGTTAACCTAGTGCCCAAGGCATTCTGTAGGCTTTACCACAACCGAGCCGTAAAACGTGGATCTCTATCCGAAACAATCATTACAAGGACCCTATACAACCTCACTATGTCCCTAACATAAAGGTCGGCAAGAACATCTACTAAGTTACTCGTGCGCATAGGTATAAAGTGTCCTGACTTGGTTAATTGTTTAACTACCACCCAAGTGGCATCATTACCCTGTTGGAAGATCCATAACAAAATCCATTGTGACATGCTCCCACTTCCACTCAGCTATAGGCAAGGATTGCAACAAACTCGCTGGCCTTTGATGCTTAGCCTTCACTTGTTGACAAATAAGGCACCTTGACACAAACACGGCTACATTTCTCTTCATCCCTTTCCACCAAAACTGGCGATTAAGGTCGTGATACATCTTTATGCCTCCCGGATACATCGCAAGGTGTGAATGATGAAACTCTTCTCTCGACAAGACTCCAGTACAAAAAGACGATTAAGGTATCTAATACTGGAGTCAGAGTACACGTTCAAGCTTCTTTCTACCTTCCCATGGGAGATCTTCTCTCAAAAGGTTTTGTCACTACCTAAACCTGCCTCTACAGGTTTAGTGTCGTAACTGGCCAGTAATCCCTGGATTACCCAAGGCCTCTGAACAGAATAACAAATAATTAGGGGCTACAAAAGCAAATATTTAAAATATACGTAGTCCATTGAGCTCTACTGACATACATGAGGTAGATAATTTTAAACTTTGTATAAAATAAATACATATATGACGTCATGTCTACATAAGACATGCAACATCGTACAAGTATTACCAAAAGGGACTTAGCCCAGTATATGGATAAACAAAAATGAAACTAAACATAAACGTTCTTAATATGATACACAAAACAAACTCTTAGCGTGGTCCACAAAACTTGACTTCTATAAACAGGAACCTCCTCGGGAGGCACGGTGACTAGCTAACTTCAAAACTCTCCAGGTAGCAGCTTAGGCCTGGTCATGGGCCTGCTCACCTACATACATAATATAAATAGTGAGTGGAAGCCCAGTGAATAATAACAGAGTAAAGGGTTAAATGAATGATGTCCCAATAGATTCAGAAAATAGGAACAAATTCATATTCATTATCTTGTTTGAATCATATACAGAAATCAGCATTTATGCTTGTTCATATGTGGTACATCTATTAGCATTAATAAATCAAATACAGAGCATTAAAGGTCATACTTGTCAGTTCCATAAAGGAACCTCCAGTACCGGGAACAAATAACATACTTGCCAGTTCCACAAAGGAACCTCCAGTACCGGGAACAAATAACATACTTGCCAGTTCCACAAAGGAACCTCCAGTACTAGAAACAGATAACATACTTGCCAGTTCCACAAAGAAACCTCCAGTATCGGGAACATATCACATACTTGAACCACCGAATTATTGTCACGAGTACTTGTCAAAAACTAGACAATCATTCATTGTACAGAGCATAGCATTTCATAAAACAGATCTTATTCCATATACAAAAAATAAATAAAATTGAACATAGCTTTACTAAGTTATTACTCACAGATGGCTCCAAAGCAAACAACAAAGCAGGCAAATCAAGTAACTTACAGCGCGTGACCTACATAGATACAGAACGAATACGTACTGAATTACACATTCGGAATCATTAACTTAGTTTTTTTCTTCTATAGGTGTGTTTCTACTTCTTATCCTCATTATTTTGTCTTAATTTAGGGCTTAGGAATTCCTAGAATTCAATGAGAATGCCAAAACATGCTATTCAACACTTAGATAAATTTGTTGAAAATAGGGTCTTCGCTCGAGTGTAGCTTCTTTCGCTCAAGCGGAGGTCTAAAAATTTGAGTGGTCGCTCGAGTGGTCTGTAAACTCTGTAAAAGTACTGGTTGTGCGAATTTTTCGCTTGACGATCGCTCGAGCGTGTGACTGATGTCTTCGCATCGCAACTCTTGTCGCTCGAGTGATCTGTAAAATGTTTCAACTTTTGGGAGCATGCATTTTATGCTCGAGTTGACTTTTGGTCGCTCGAGCGGAAGTGCAAGATCACAGAGTGGTCGCTCAAGCTCAGGTTCTATCGCACGAGGGGAGAGACAGGATTCTAGAATTTTTAGATTGCTCTTCCAAGCTCAAAACTCAATTTCAATGCTGGAATTCATGTTCTTTTGGGCCAAAAACTTACGGAAACTTATGTAAACTTGGAAAACTTTGTGGATTTGATCATTTCGCAAAATCAAGGTTCAAGAGCATGTGAATTGTGTAAAATTCAAACTCAACACTTTGAAACATAACATGCATAAGTTGATATAAACTTCAACCTCCCAAACAAGATCAACAAGGCAAAATGGTATGAAACTTGATGAATTCCAAAACTATGCCATGATCAATGCATGCATGTAAGAATTCTTCAAAATCAAACTCTAAATGTAAGAGGATGTGCATGCATGTATGATTATCATCCTAACTCTTCATTCATAGTTCAATTCTTGCATCTCATAGGTTAATTCCCTTGAATTCACGCATTAACCAACAAAGTCACAACACTAGGCCTTGAATTCTTACCTATGCTTTCCAATTTAAGCTCAAAAGGCTAGATTCTTGAGTCTCTTGGTTCAATCCTTCAATCTCCTAGCAAGTCCCTTAGTTTTAGGTTAATTCCTCTCCAATTTGACTCTAATCTCACTCCTCTTACTCTTCCTCACGTTTAGAGCTTCAAAATGAAGAATTAAGTGTGGAAAATGAATTAGTGGTGTTAAATGGGCCTTATATAGGCTTCATGAAATTGACTTAATTAATCTTGGCTTAAACTAAACAAATGAGTATTAATTATTTTAATGAATTCGTTCCGAATCAAATTTTAATTAAACCTACCGTAAAATTCCAGAAATTCCAAATAACACATAACCTAAGTCAATTGCTTGATCGGATGCCGATAAGGCCTTCAATACGTATAACAAAACCGAAACACAAACATATATTCCTATAGCAGACAGATATCAACTCAAATAATGCAATGCACATGTAATTAACTTAAGATTCCATCTTAGTTACTTATTAGGCATACTTAATCCTGGCTTAATAGTTAATCATGGGTCGAGGTTGTTATAGGTTTTTACCTCAAGGTCAACCCTCTGCGTTTCTATAACTCGACTCACAAATATAGGTTGTACAACTATCGAAAATAGAGCTGGCGACTCAACAGACTCACCAAGATACAAGTCAAACTCACCAATAGCGCTCAACATCTCCCATTCCCAAATGGCAATATTAGCCACACTACTAAAGGATTCCCTACTCAAGGTATCGGCCACTACGTTGGCCTTCTCTGGATGATAGTGTAGCTCAAAGTCATAATCTTCTATAAACTCCATCCATCTCCTCTGCCTCAGATTCAATTTCTGTGTAAATAGATATTTCAGACTCTTGTGATTAGAAAATACTTCAAACTTCTCACCATACAGATAATGCCTCCAAATCTTCAAGGCAAAGATCACTGCTGCTAACTCTAGGTCATAAGTAGGGTAGTTTCTGTCATGTGTTTTTAATTAACGTGAGCCATAAGCTACTACCTTCCCTTCCTGCATCAAAACACAACCCAAACCTTCCCGTAATGCATCACAATACACAAAATAGCCCGAACCCCTCTCCGGAATAATAAATACTGGAGCAATGGTAAGTCTAACCTTAAGTTCTTGGAAAGACTTCTCACAAGTCTCATTCCGCGTAAACTTGATTCCCTTTGTCGTTAGTCTAGTCAAAGATGAGGCTAACTTAGAGAAATCCTTCACAAACCGACGATAATACCCGGCCAACCCCAAGAAACTATGAATCTCAAAGGCATTCTTAGATTGTTCCCAATCTTGCACTTCTTCTATCTTCAAAGAGTCTACAGTCACTCCTTCCACAGATACAACATGACCTAAGAACTTAACTTCTTTCAACTAGAATTCACACTTCCTGAACTTAGCATACAATTTGTGGGCTCTAAGCAACTCAAGCACAACTCGCAAGTGTTCCTTGTGTTCCTCCACGGAAGGTGAGTAAATCAGAATGTCATCAACGAAGACGACTATGAAACAATCTAAAAAATCATGGAATATTCGATTCATTAGATCCATAGACACAGCCGGTGCATTGGTTAGCCCAAAAGGCCACTAGAAACTCATAATGGCCATACCGCGTACGGAATGCCATCTTCTGGATATAGGGCCAGTCCTGAGGGCAGGCAAGAGAGGCCTGCGCCTTGGGCCCCAAAATTTGGGCTAAAAATAAGGGCCCCCAAATATAATTTTGTGTTTTAGATATAAAAAAAAAAGGCCCAAATACTATAGGCCCAATTGAACATGAGGCCCAAAAAAAAGCAACAAGACTAGATTTTTATTTTTTTTAGGTTTTTGCAATGATTGCTTCCTATCTTAATATATGAAAGTAATTTTTTATTTATAATTTTAATGATTATATGTGCAAGTAAATTTTTTTGTGGCTATAAACAAATAAAAAAGTTGTAACTTATTGTTTTATCTATGAATTTTTTTTTTCAATGTAAGAGGGCCCCATTTCTAAAGTGTCGCCTTGGGCCCCCTAAATCTCAGGGCTTCCTCCCTTACCCTCAACTGTTGATAACCCGATCTGAAGTCTATCTTAGAGAGGTAACAAGACCCCTTTAACTGGTCAAAAAATCATTTATATGAGGCATTGGGTTCTTGTTCTTAACAGTTAGCTAGTTCAACCTCTGGTAATCAATACAAAGCCACAAGGCACCATCTTTCTTCTTGGCAAAGAGAGTCGGTGCTCCCCAAGGCGAAACACTAAGGCGGATAAAACCCTTATCTAATAATTCCTGGAGTTAAATCTTCAACTCATTCAACTCAGCGAGTGCAAATCTATATAGTACCATAAAAACCAGTGTCATGCCAGGAACTAACAATAGAGAACTCAATCTCACGATGAGGTGGTAAACTAGTGAGATCCTCAGGAAAGACATCCGGACGGTCACAAACTACTATCGAGAAATTAACTAGAATTTAGTCACACTCACTACCCAAGAAGGTCCCAAAAAGACAACTAAGCTCACTTCGACCACGCAAATCATACACCGACGATAAAACTCTATCAGCTCTGTCCCCCACGAAATAAAAACAATCACCGCTCAAGGAACAAACAGTAACCCTCTGATGATAACAATCTATGACAACTCGATACGATGACAACCAATCGATACTTAATATAGCATCAAAACTCATCATGTCTATTAACACAAAAGCAAAAGGAAGTCGGCGACCGGTAACCTCTATCTCATAACCCCGACATCCCTGTTCTAGAAAATCTCACCACCAATAGGTGACTCTACACTGAGTGGAAATGTTAACCGAGCCAATTCTAACCCCAATGGAGATGCAAATGCAGACGAAATAAAAGAATGGGATGTACCCGTATCAATCAATACATTGGCAATAGAATTGCATAACAAGAAAAAACCTCTCACTACTAAAGGTGTTGGTACCAAGTCTAGCGTGGTAACAGCATACACACGCCCTAAAGGCCTCTGCTCCACCTGCTTACCTCTCGGAGCATAAGTCTGATGCACTGACTAAGCCGAAGAGGCTCCCTAATTGGCCCTCGAGGCTTGTACTGACTGTGCAGGCTAGTGGCTTTGTGTCTGTCTCCAACTAGATGCACCAGGTGTGTCACCCAACTGAGGACAAAACTTCTTCAAGTGCCCTGCCTGCCCACACTGATAACAAGTGAGCGGCTGCCCTTTCTCCTGACTCTGGCCTTGAGAACGAGCCGCAGATGAAATAGACCGTTGCCTTCCTCCCCTTTGCAGGCAAGCTAGAGACATATGGCCCAACTGGCCACACTTAAAACAAATGAAATCTACCTTACAACCTCTCCCAGAACCCAAACTTGGCACTGGAAAAGTGGACCTTGACTGTGTTTCTTGGGACTATTGTGGGGTAGAACCCCTCTGCCTCTTACTGTCCCCCTAACTCCTCATGGAGCCCCTCATCCGCTCTTTCTCTATTTGCATCACGGTCTCAAGATGAGCCACTGACTCTACAAGTCACTTGTAATCCATAATCATCGAACCGACTTCCTTGAAAAGAAGCCCGATCCTTAATCTTTTCTCGAACTCCACACAATGGCGCTCCTCTGTCACCACTAACTCTAGTGCAAACCTAGAGAGGCTAGTAAAGGCTGCCTCAAACTTGGCTATAAACATGTTGAGCTACTTAAGTTTTGAGAATTGCTCCCTCAACTTCTCCCTAACCGTGGAAGGTAAGAACCTAGAAGGCATTGGCGAAAACATCCCAAGTCACTTCAATGCTCCCACGTGCATACTTCCACCATTGACCTACATCTCCTTTCAGCTAAAAGGATACCAAAGGTCACCCTTAATCCGTCGTCCTCGATGCTAAGCATCTCAAACGTCTTCACTATCTACTCTAGCCATTCATCCGCCTTCAGTGGCTCTTTAGGATCACCTAAAAACTCGTTCGGATTAGACCAAAAGAACTCCCTCTTTAAGAACGATGGCCTTGCATCAACCACTTGGGCCTAGACTTGATTCTCAGCCCTGAGAATGTCCATGGATTCCCGCAAAGCTCTGGCCATTTCGCGGGCCAAAGCACCCATGGCTTGCTAACCAACTGGTTTGGTCACATTAGCCTGACCAACTCCTTCTTCTTGTGCCAAAATCTCATATGGTAAAGGCATTTCATGCCTTCTAGGCCTACCATGCCTGCCTACCACGCCTACCACCACTACGTTTGCGTCCTGACATCCTAATAAAGGTAACAAAAGACATTAGCACATTTAAAAATGTGCTGAAGCTAACTCACTCGTGTCCTAATATGATGGACAACAGTAATTCACTCATGTAGCTTGCTTTTCGTGCTCGTTTCGGATATAACTAGCTCTACAGTTCGGACTCCTGTGGTTCTGAATCTGATTTCACAAGTGCAATGTGAAATAGAAAAACACAAATGAGTCCAAATCCGGTAAATCTTTTAGAAAAATTGATGTTTAGAAAAAAAGCCATAAGGACTTACAACACAACAAGCTAGATATTCAAAGCATAAGCTATTTAAATTAATTAGGACAGCCCTAAACAACCTCTAAAGCATAAAAACAGTGACAAAACTACTTCGAAAAGGGGAAGAAAGTGAACACAAATAGGAGAGGACAAGCTAGACAACCAAGCTTGCACTACAAGCATGATATTCAAAGCCTAAATTAATTAAATGAGCCAAACAACTCCTAAAACCAAAAAGAAAAAAAAAAAAAAAACAGTGACAAAACTACCCCAAAAACAAGCTGAAAATAGTTTGAAAAACTAGAAAAAGTAAGCAAAGATTAAAAAGAACAAAGCTAGTAAATAAGCCTAAAGAAGGGTGGCTAACCCCTCCACTTTTTACAACTTCAAATCACATATTTTAGCCTCCAAAAATAGTCCAAAAATAGCCCAAAACTGTGGCTAAAATCGTGTTACAAGAGCACAAAAGATAGGGAAAAACAAAGAGATACAAAACTAGTAAGTAAGACTAAGGAGGGGTGGCTAACCCCTCCACTTTTGGAACTTTTAAATCACATTTATTAGCCTTTTCAAACTCTGAAAATCAGTATATAAAGACAAGAAAAATAGAGGATAAGAGTAGAAGAAGATTAAAGAAGAATGTGCAAAATTAGGCCTTTGAAAGAGAGGTAAGCTCTTAGCTAACAAACGTGATTCCAACACCCTTAAGTTTATGAAATATGGTTTGAAACTCTAGCAAAAAGCTTCAAGAACAAGCTCTAATGGTGTATGTATTGTGTATGTATAGCTAAAGAAGGTTTGAGGCTGAAGAAAGGTGTTGAAGATGAAAGGGGGTCTTTTTAGCTCTTCAAAGCTTTTGGAAAATTTGCAAACCCTTAATTCTGAAGAGAGAGGTCGAATTTATAGAGTTTGAGCCAAATTGGTGAAAAATATCTTCAAACAAAGCCAGCTGTCTGTTTGGCGCTATTGAGAGCCGGCCAACTCCCAAAACATTCAGCTAGGCCCAAAAATGAAAGACCGACTCTAAAAGGCACAAATTCACTATTTTCATTGAAAGCCGGCCGGCTCTAAATGAGCTACGGCCGAATTTAAATGGACCCTGCCGGATCTAAAAATCTACATTTCAGGCTCGACTTTAAACTGGCATATCTCCCTCATCCGGACTCGATTTTAGGTGATTCTTGAGTCTAAATTGAATCCCCAAAAGCATACTTTCCAATGGTGGTGGCCTCATATCTAAATTCTAAGTGATCAGAGAGATATGCCTAATTTAGTGAAGGTTGCTCATTTTTTTCTCAATGGTTTGATGCTCAACCTTTTTCTAAACTAGTTTTCTTTCACCCCCTCATATTTCCTTCAATTCCAAACCTATAAATAAGATGTTTTTAAATATTTTTCAAAGAGTTCACCTCCCTTCCATTTATTTCCACTTTGTCCTTACTCGGTTTACCAAAAAGTACAATTTTTTAAATGAAATGCGAGCCTCAGAACATCGTAGAAACATTTGGAAAAATATTTTGAAAAAGAGGGTTTTAAGGTCTAAAATAGTTTGGCCAAAATGGGGTGTAAGGATTAGAATTAGAGCTTGAATCCAAATTTCTTTGCTCAGAATTCAAAGATTACATAGTGTAACTTTCATCTAGGGGTGTAATTTTGGCACGCGGCCCAAGGTGGGCCCAGCCCATTAAGGCCCGAGCCTAAGCCCGGCCCGAGACCTTGGGCCATCATTTTGACGCCCGGCCCGAGGCCCAGTATTATTTTTAATGGAAAATAATAAAATTTTGGTGGAAAAAATTATAAAAATTTTAAAATTTGTTTAGGCCCGCCCAAAGCCCGAGCCTAGGGGCCCGGCCCACTGGCCTGCCCAAAGCCCGAATACCCCTTGGCTTGGGCCTAGTTTTCTGGCCCGTGGGCCGACCCAGTCCGATCCGGTCCGATTTTTTGGCTGGAGCCCGCAAGGCCCGACATGGGCCCGGCTCGGCCCGAGCCCGGATGGGCCGGGCCGTACCAAAATTACACCCCTACTTTTATCATCGAGTGTTTGGAATAAAGTGCTCAAGTCTTAGGGGCGGTCAAAAATGGGGTGTCAACTCCACGTAAGCACATAAACACATACGAGTTTCTTTCCTAGATAATGATCATCCCGCGGCATTGCCAGAGTTCCAATTAGAAATAGCAGTGATTAAGTGCTCTTCTAATAGGACTTCTAGAAACCCGTAGACCCAATCAATATCTTCGGAACTAAATCCCATGCCCATATAACCACATAAGCATGTTATTACATAAGCATACCATATATACAAATATCTCTATTAAGCAAGACAAACCCATTATGGTAATAACCACTTCCCACGTACCCAAAGTATTCAAACCCGGTACGCTCTGATACCAAGTTGTAACGCCCCGAAATAAACACAATATATCGATCTCATAACAATCAATAAATAGCAACATAAATGAATTAATAAGCTTTCATTAATTAGAGATTGATATACAAAAGGTGACACGTGTGATATATATTCATAAACAGTACATCCTGAATCTACAACATGTGTTACAAGATAGTGAAAAGAAATGAAAACTAAATGGATATTAGATAATCATATGCCCTAAAGGCTTACATCTTTCCAAGTCAATACTTGGGTACATCAAAAGTGAGTCTTAAGCTCAATACAAATAAAGTCCTAGGCTTGTACAAAATTAAATACAAAATAACAACACTGAGCCTTCAGCTCCACAGTCCTCCCAAGCTAAGTCCTTTGTAGAGGCATATCACCACCACCTGAAAATGGTTTTTCTCACGTAAGGTGAGCCAAAACCCACTAGAAACACTACAACACAATATATAAATTTTAACAAAGCCATAAGGTTTTATGCATATGCAATGCTAGTTCCAAAACATTTATATCCATTTTCAAAAGTCATGTTATGCCAGGTTTATATCAAGATTCTCAAAACCATGCCTTTTACAATAGAAAGTATGGAGAAATCTTAAACTAGTACAACCTTTCATAGATATTTTGTCAGCGAAAAACGGTCAAACAGCACCCATATAAACATAGTCTATACAAGCACTACTATTGCCATTTTACGGATATTTCATTTACAGGAACTGGCACCCATGTATACGCGTGTTTTTCGGGACTTTCACCTTAGACACACAAGCCAACTTGATTTGGTGATACACAACTCTTTTCTACATTCACATATTTTTCTCAAAATCATATACATTTTCAATGTATTAAATAAGCAACAATGTTCAATACACATGGATGAGAAATTAGTTTTAATTCACCTAATTCTCATGTAATTTCTACAATACTGATAGCTATCCTCTAGCGATATTCCAAAACAGATATCTCTAAACAGATAAATAAATTTTATTAAAGATACATTTTTCCAAAATCTCAAGATGGGAGTGCTAATACATATCTAACTCCTCTATCATCAGCAACATTACTTAAATTTCATAATTCTCAACATCAATTCCATTTTCTCTTTGCAATCTCAAACATTCACATTTTAGGGCAAAATCCCTTTCTCTTTGAAAATCAATTTCAATGTAGGAAATATCTCATTTCAACATATATCAAATTCAATTTTATACCGACAAGCTTTTCCAAGAAACCATTTGAAAACTTCTCTTTTTCATTTTGATTTCAAACCCTAGGTTTTACCAAAAACCCCCAAACCACTATAATCTTTTGAAATAGCAAATGACTAAGGTAAAACTCATACAAGAGTATGAAGAATCCCTACCTCGAAGCTAGGAGACCAAGGAGAGAATGAAGAAACTTAAACAACGCCGAAACACAACTTTGGTTGGATGAAAGTGAAACTCTAAGTGAGCTGTACCTTTTTCTCAAAGGGAGTAGGGTAGAGAAATCAATGGATCTAGGTGTCTTAAAAGAGAGAATGTGAGTTTTAGAGAGAAGGAGTGTAGATCTAGGGTTTTTAAAAAGTTTAGAAAGAGAGTGAAATGAAAAAGTGACTCAAAATGGGCTGTTTATGAACTGATATATGCACAGTTCGCTCGAGCGCAAGATGTGTCACTTGAGCGACCAAACACAATAAGTTTTGCAGCTCGAGCGCAAGAAGCTTTGCTCGAGCGTAAAATACACACTCCCAGTAGTTTTGCAGACAAAGGTCGTCACTCGAGCACAAAAAGCTTCGCTTGAGCGAAGAATACAAATTCCCAGTAGTTTTGTAGACTTGCCAAAATGCTAGATGTTCACAAAGACCGTTTGAGCGCAAGAAGCTTCGCTTGAGTGAAGGAACAAAAATATGGGCAACAAAAGTTTAAAGAACAAGCTACCAACCTATTCCAAATGCAATCAACACAACCCAAAAGCCCAACTCAAGGAGAAATAGTGGGAAACAAGGTAAGAACAACTATATAACGAGAAGAAACCTAAATCCAAAAGTCAAATGGGTCGGGTTTAAACCAAAGACGCTATACGTTAGTTGGCGGGAGAAAAAAGGTAATGACGACAAATGGCTAAAAAGAAATAAAATAGGGCGCACAAGCAACAAACAGAGGAGATGAAGAAGTATCAGAGTTGGCATCGGTGGAGGAAGTGGAAGATGATGACTAGAGAGAGTTGAGGTAAGGTTAAAATTATAATAAAAAGATGTTCACAGAAAAATAACAAAATTTAAATTTTAGAATGTTGTCCAACAATATTCCTAGTGCATTTAGAGGCTTTCATATTTTCTCTAATGACTTTTTTCTTAGTTTACACGCAAATATATTTTTTAAGGTAAATTACACTTACCTCCCCTAAGGTTTTTGACAAATACAAGGACTTATGGTTTCAATAATTACAGAAACTTCTTCTACTTTAACTGACAATATCAAGATTTTTTCAATCCATCAATTTTGCACAAACAACATTACTTTCCTATATAGAATGACTATATTACCCTTTCATTTGAGTGCGAAAAGATGAAAATACCCTTTGTTCCACCAGAGTCTGAAGATCTTCTTTAGAGCCTGGAAGAAGAGATGACCTTGAAGATGTCCCACTTGGGGAAGCCATGATGGAATTTTTTTGCCTCAACACAATCACAAAAATTTTTAGATCAATAAAGAGTTATTTAATCAAAATAAACGAGACCTAGATGATAAAAAGCACCAATTTATCTATATAGATGTAGAGATTTATATATAGTAATATATATAGATTTTTAAGGCTAAATAATCATGAAGTGTAATTGTAGACTGCCCGGAACTCCGCTCCACGCGCAAGGGCGCGAATCGTTGTTCTTAGCTACTACAATTCGGACTCATGTCACGGTTCTGAATCTAATCTTACAAAGTGCAATGTAAGACTGATAAATCACCAAAGAGTCCAAATCCCGCAAATCATTTTGGAAAATCGATTTTAATCAAAAGTGCCAAACATGGACTGCTTTGCCAGATTTCAGAGTCGCCACCTAAATGTTTTGTTTTTGGAAAATTTAGGAAACCCTGACTCGTGCCTAAGGCCACGTGTCTGTCATCACCAAAGTTGCCTCAGCTCAGGAACTTGGGTACGAGAGGGGAAGGTCCTAAAATGAGCACCCCCGCTCGCCCGATCAAAGATCAACGTCTATTAACAAGATATATTGTTTTTGAAAACACATGCATTCTTATTCCGGTTTATTAGACTAGCTTACTATGTGATGTGCACAGCATACAAGTATAGACTCAATTGTAAGAATTGGAACAAAATATCTCATGTTTGTTTTTCGAAAATGGTTTGAAAATGCTACTCGCAAGTAGGCTAAGTCGCGGGTTTGCCACCCTCAAGTGGGCTTAGAAAACAATATGATTTTGCTACCTCAAGTGGGCTTAAAAACTCGCATTTGATAAATTATTCCAATTCAAGCAATGAAGCCTTCATCCACAGGCATTCATGCAGTTAAACACTTAAGCAGTTAGCCTCATGGCAAGCATGCTATAGATGGCAACATACACATCTCATGCAGTATGCTAAAACGTAAAAGCTTACCTAGTACTCCGAGCCAAAACAAAAGCTATGTTAGAAAACAATGCATGCTCCTAACTATACAAGAGTGCCTAATGTAGCACATGCAAAATGCAACTAAGATAGGCTCGGCTATTCTAAGATGTCATGTGAATGCAACTTGATAACATGTATTCAAATTGGTATTGAAATACAATACAGTTTGTATGATGCGCCGAGCCCGGTGCATGCAAGACAAAATGAATGATGCACGCATGCAAAGCATAAGTATGCTAATTGAAAATGATCCCTAATCTAACCATCAAAAGCTGGTAAATAAAAGAGAGAAAGACGTGGGGTTGGAAGACATTCACACACACATGCACACTTATTACAATAGTTGGCCCTCTCGACGGAGGGTCCGAATAATAAGCTAACTAGCTAATCTAAGCTAATTAAACTAATTATTACAAAACATAGCTAATTAACTAACAAGTTAACTAATTATTACAAAACGAAGCTAATTAACTAACAAGTTAACTAATTAAGTACAAAACCAAAGCATTAGCTATCTAAGCAAAGCAGCTAAGTAAAGCAGTAAAGAGATGTCCTCGGGGCGAGAAGTGCATGCATGCTCAGTCGCCTCATTCGGAAATCCATCGCTATGCCCCAACTTGCCTCTGTTTGCATTTGTTCTCAAAACACTGTACAAACCTCCAGATAGCTTCTGCACCATCATGGAGACCTCCAAGAAGGCTGCCGACCACTTGTTGATGTTGTAGACCACCTGCTGACCACTTCCATTTGCTGCAGACCAGAAAAAAGTGGTCGGCCAGCCACTTTTACTAGTCTGCCGACCAGAAAATGCTGCCAAACTCTAATTTGCTGCAACAGAGAACAAGAAGGGGCACGACAATGTATTTGAAAGGTATATATGCACAACCACCCTCCCTATCATTTCTCAAGCTCAAGGGAGTGCGGTACTTGACTCTCGGGCCACCAACCAAGCATCGCAATGCACGATGGCCGAGAAGCCAAGTTTGCACAATTCAATGTCAATGAATGCACAAATAACACATAAAAGCCTCCGCCTCTATCATGCATGATCAAGAGGGTCGGCGAACGAGAAATGAGGCGCATTTCATCACTTCAAGTACGAAACGTCCCTCGTTTCTTGTATTTGGATTAACACCGTATCCAAACACAATGCAATGCAACATGAGAATGGCAAAACAAGGGCCTTAAGCATGAAAGCTAGTGAAGGATGCAACACAAGGCTATACAATGCAATGCACAATGGACTAAACCAACCCCAAATAGACTTCATGCAGGCCAAGACAATGGCCAAACCACTCTTAAAAGATGGCATGAAAGGCTAGAAAATGCATGCTCATGCAATGGCCTATCAATTAAACACAAGAGCACAACTCTCAAAAATGCTCAAGGAGTGACAAATGTAAGAGTGTAACCACACTATAAGCATTGAAATTAGGTATGACATGTGTAGACACCTCATTTTTGACCGTCCTCAAGACTTGGACGTCACCATTGGGACACTTGGTGATTACCCTTGTTTGTGTTCGTTCTCGGAGGTCTCGGTTGCGCGCCTTGCCTCAGGATCTCTCGACTCGACCGTGTTGTGTCTGGTTTTGCACCAAACACTTGTGTTTTGCCTTGGAGGGACAGGGAATGCCTTGTGAGGCATCCCCACACATCACCGGCCATGGCTTGAGGCCACCGGCCAGTGATTTTGTGCTATCGGCAATGTATATTGCCGGTCGGCCATTTATTTTGCCAAAATGCCAATTTTGAATGGCCGATCACTGTTCATCTACTTTTAGTAGATATTTTGTCAGCTAGCACCCACTCTGTTCCCCTCCATACACGTGTATGAAGGGATTCCCCTCTTGGATGGCTTGTTTTGGAAGCCTTACAAGAGGGAGTTGCCTATAAGAAGAGGGCTCCTCTCTTGGCATTAGGGTGAGACAACATTTTTAGAGAGCTTTGACATTAGGGTTATGAATTTGTATCTATTCCATCTCTATATTTCCCTCTCTTGTTAGTTTAGTGTGTGTTTGGTCTTACTTTTTCACACAAACACCCACCATTACACCTTTTCTTGGTTATTGAGGGCCAAAGGAGTGTTCTTGGAGTTCTTGGAGCTGGTTTGGAGCTAAAGAAGCTGCTGGAGCTTCATTTGTGAAGGAAGTCTTCAAGGGTAACGACTTTGCCCCTTTTTACCCCTTTCTTGCATAGCCTTTTAGCTTACCTTGCAACTGTATTTGAGCTTTGTGTATAACATAAAAAAGTTCTATTTTTAGGCCCTCTAAATAGTTGTTTAAGGTTGTTTCAAGCTTTGGGGTTGTTTGACCCCTCTTAAGCCTTGTAAGGCTCCATTTTGTGCCATTTTGGGTGAGCTCCGAGACCTTGGTGTTTGGGCCTCCTCACCACTGAAATCTTGAGAGATTTCAGTGGTAAGGATGGTGCCTTGAGGTCCCAAGAAGGAGAGGGCCACCCCCTCTCCTTGTTGTCCTTGAAAAGGGCACTTTTTGCCTCTTGAGGGAGCACCTAGCTTAGGCTCTTGTTGACCATGCCTTAGCTGTTATTTATACTTATTTTTCCATGAAATAACATTGTTTTAAGTTGGCTTAGACACACCATGCATGCTTAGCATACTTGTCTTGTAATGCCATGAAATTGCCTTAACATGCTTTGTGCTTTGAGACTTGTTTCTAACATGATTTTGGCTTAGCTTTGTGAAGGTTTTATGCATATTTTGGCATGATTTAGGTCTGATTTTGGTTGTTTGGGTCATCCATGACTTGCTTTGTATAGCTACCATGCAATCTAGCTTGTATGCTTTGAGTATTGCCTCCTCTACCATGCTTTATTTGCATCATTTCAGTGGCTTGGCACCATTAGTTATGATATTTCAGTCCTTTCTCTATGCTTGTATGCTTGCATTTGATGCCTCTTTAATGCTTTAAAAGGTTGGTGTTTCATGCCCCATGTTTCGACCTTTGTGTATGCTTCCTTGTGTAGACCATTTAGATGCCATCTAAATGTGTTTTGGGCCTTGTCTCGACCGACATTGGGACTGTTTTGAGTCCTCTCTGCCCTTTGGGGCTTGCTTCATATAGCCATGGTTTAAGCCCTTTGGCTTGCCTTGAGTTTTGAACATAATTGCATGCCTTGCTTGCATTGATAGGTTGACTTGGCATCATCCCTCATGTATTTTTCAGAGTTTAATGTGCTTGCCATTTGTCCATAATAGTCTCTTTTAAATGTGTTTAAAAGTTGCTACTTTGTGCTTAAGTGTTGGACCATGTGTGCATGCATGTTTGTATGAACATTCGCCCTCATTTTCATAGCATTTGACCACTGTTTCGGGCTTATTTGAGAGCTACCCAAATTAGTCTAAGTCCACCTTTTGCATGTTGCTCAAATGTTGTTACATTGTTTCATGCCTTGCATGCTTGTTTGCTTAGGTTGTGTGCCTAATGTACATTACTTGCTAGCATGCTCATATTGCATATTTAGCTCACATGTTTAGGTTGCATTTGGCATGCATGCCTTGCCTCTTGAATCACCGTGATTGAGGTTGGGTCCCTTATGTGTTTGTGTGCATTGCATTTGACATTAAAATGTCCAACTTGGCTACTTGGGCCATCACGCATTGAAATGCGCGATTGATGGTCCGAGAACCAAGGACCATGTCCCTTTGAGTCATAAACATGATAAGGGATATGGTTTGTGCATACATTGCTTGAATTGCATTGCCATGCAAGGCTCTGTCCTCTGCTGCTGTCAAACAGATTCTGCAGGAACTTTTTGCCGATCGACTGCACATAGTGCCGACCGGCAATCCATTCGTGGCCAATACCTTCATCAACAGCCGATGATCACATCTTACTACCGAGGGCCATTCTCCTCAGCCGATGGTGCCTCCCAATGTCCAGGGAAGCAATTCTGAGACTTTGGAAGTTTTCAGAGGGGCAGAGTAGGGAAAACAGAGGCAGCCTAGGCATGGCAGTGGACTTCTGAGCAAGACCCGAGCGCGCGTGCATTGGGCCCTCTTCCCGAGGCCCTTTTTCTTGCTTTCTTAAATTAATTAATTTGTTTAATTAATTTAGTTGGCCTGTAATAATTAATTAGCTAGGATAGTTAATTCATTATTCGAATTGTATTATTCTTTTGGTCCCTCCAGGCGAGGGCGAATTTGTAATAAGTGTGGGTGAGTGTGTGCATGTCTTCCAACCTCCACTTCTTTCTCCCTTTTACTTACCTGCTTTGATGGTTAGTAATAGGTCATGTTTAATTTAGCATACCTTATGCTATGCATGCGTGCATCATTCATCAGTATCGCATGCACCGGGCTCGGCGCATCATGCTAACTGCATTAGTATTTCAAATCTAACTTGAATACATGCTACTTGTGCATTTTCACATGTCATTTATAGAATAGCCGAGCCTACTCTAGTGACATTTCGTATGCGTTGCATTAGACATTTAAACATGGACTTGGATCATGCATTGATTGCTAACGAGTTCTTTGTTTTGGCACGGAGTACGATGTAAGTATTTATGCTTTAGCATCCTTGTATGCGTGTGAGTGTTGCCATGATAGCATGATTACCATGAGGCTAGCTGCTTATGTGATATAACCGCTTGAATGCCTGTGGGTGAAGGTTGGATTGTCTGAGTTGGAATGACTCATTGAAATCCGTGTTTTAGCCTACTTGCGAGTAGCAAATTCCAAAACATTTTTCCAAAACAATCGGATATGCAATGCTTATTGCCAAATCAGGCAATCTAGTCTATACTTTTTTGCTGTGCGCATAACATAGTAATTCTAGGTTAATAACTGGAATAAGAACACATAACATTTTCAAAATCAGATATCATGATTAGTAAAGGCCGATCTTCGGATCGGGCGAGAGGGGGTGCTCATAGCTGACCTTCCCCAATCGTACCCAAGTTCCCGAGCCGAGGCAACTTTGGTGATGACGGACACGTGGCCTTTGGCACCGAGTCAGGGTTTCCTAAATTCCCCCAAAATAAAATATTTAGGTGGCCACTCTGTATCTGGCAAAGCAGTCCATGTTTGGCACTTCTTTCAAAAAAATCTGTTTTCTCAAAACGATTTGCCAGATTTGGACTCTTTGGTTCAGATTAAGAATCGTGACACGAATCGAGTCCGAACTGTAGCGGGGTCCCTCGCGGATGTGTTATAGTTTCTGGCGACTCTGCTGGGGAGTTTAGAGACCTTGACTCGAACTCATGATATCCTGTTTTGATTTCATTTGTGTCTCTTTGCATTGCATGTGCATTGGTGCGCCTAGGACACCGTGTTTGCCATCTGCCATTCCTGAACGGTTTGCCGGAGGCTTGTCTTGTCAAGACATGACCATAAGGCTGACCGGTTATGGGCTTTCAAAGTGATTGTGTCCATATATTGGTTTTGACCATCTTCGTCTTCTCTGTATCTGAGAGAGTTCGTTTGCAATCATCATTGACGAAGACTGTTTACCAAATGCTACGGCGTCATCTAGACAAGGGGCAACTTTCCGTTGCCATGAGTCGCCGTTCAAACCAGGGGCAACTTTCCGTTGCCGTGCAGCGTCCTTTAAACAAGGGGCAATTTTCCATTGCCTCCGATCCGAGGTTGTGCATCTCGAGAGTAAGTTCTGCGCTCGTTGGGCGGCGGCCGTTTATAAAAATAGTTTTTGAGAATTTTTACTGAGGTTGACCATTTTCTCAAAAATTGTTTTATTTTTTCAAAATTGGACCATTTTCTGGGACCCAAGAAAGGAAAATTTTCAGTGCTCATGGCATGACTTGCATGATTTCAAATCAAAGATCGAACAAGTGTGTTAATCCGACTCTCATTTTGGTCAAAATTGTTTTAGTAGAAAACCAAAAAAATGGTCAAAATAATGAACTAGGGGCACAGTTGAGTCAGGTGTTCTGTCTTTCCCCCGTCGTCAACATACTTGCCAGGAAGGCACTTTACCCGCCAGAAGAAGTAGCTGTGAGCTAACGGTGTTGGGCATGAACCCACAACTTCCTATTCATTCATCAATCACCTTGGGGAGGGACGAAAAATGAGAGAATAAAGAATAGAGAGGTGTAAGTTGAGAGAAAAGTAAGAAAAAGGATTTTGAGAGGAAAAAAAAAAAACGAGCCTGAGGGCCGAGTGATGTGAGAATCACAAATCAGAAAGGGTGGAAAGCATACCCGGAGGAACTGGCTCCTCGAGATTTGAGGTCTTTCGTTGAACATGTCCGCGTGTCGTGTCTTTCGCTTTGTTCACCTCAACTTTTGTTTTGGGTCTTTTCTCAGTGTTACTCGATGTGTTTAGGCTGTGTACCTTTTGTTTGAGTCCTTCCCACTGTGTTCAGTTCTAGGCTCGATACCTCGGTTGAAAATCCTTTTTCTATTTCGAAAATCGTTTATGCTCAGAGTGCTGTGCCATTCTCTATATCTGTGCGAAGCAAAAGAAGAAGAAAAAAAACTTGGGGCATCTGAGCGTGCTTCAACTTCAACTGGTTCCATCCTTGTGTTCCGTCTTGTCAGATTGGGCCGTTTGTTCAGGATTTGCTGTATGCAGAATGAACCGAGTGTGGTGTTAGGGGCTGTACGCAGACTAACCCCCAACAAAGTATGGGCTGTGCGTTCAGTTTGAGCAGTGTGTTGCTTGGGCTGTTTTGCTATGAGGCCATTTGGTTATCTGATCATTACAGTACAAATGCTCGATTTTTCAGACAACAGGTCAATTCCATTCACATTGAGGTGTAACATGATGTGATGCGATGCAATACATGAGATATGTAAATGTAACACTTTTTAAGCAAAAAGTTTGTTCATTTCATTATCTTTTTCAAGTACATAGCTTTGAAAACAAAAATCTGCCTGTGGCAGTACAAGGTAATCTAACTACCAGCAAAAAGAAGGAAGAAAAAGAAAAAAAGAGTACAAAAAAGAAGAAAAGCAGCAATCTGGATCATCATCAGTAGTCTCGAGCCCGGGGATCTGTCCTCACCCTCTTCCTGGACGAAGGTCCAGGGGCATCGGCATCAGCATCGCCGTCTGAGCCTGACTCTGAGTCGTCTTCAGCCTCCTCAGATGACTTGGCCTCTACTTCTGCCTCGGACTCATCATCGTCATCATCAGGGGTTGGCGCCCAAGAGCTACTCCCGACATGAACACGTCCCGCCCTGGTACGGGGACGTACAGCGTCTCCACGCCCTCCTCGAGTAGGAATGAGGAGGGCCACATGGTTAAGGACTGCCCCTCTACTCCACAAGCTAGTCGTAAAGCTACACCAAGCGTAGCGGCATCAACTGTTACACCAAAACCGAACCCCAAAGCTACCGGGAAAGAGCCTATGAGGCAGGGCCGAGTGTTCGCCCTAGTACCGGGAGACGTCCAGAATACCGAGACCGTTGTGTCAGGTATTCTCTCTATTTGTACTCAAAATGCTTATGTACTGATTGATTCGGGGTCTACGCATTCTTATGTGTCGCATGCCTTTTCTCGAAAATTGAATAGACCCTTAGAACCTATGAATTATCTGTTAGCTGTATCATCACCGTTGGGGGATCTATGACCTGTGCATACATGTACCCTGCTTGTGAAATCATTGTTGGAGATGCACATCTGTTTATTGATTTACTGCCATTGAATATTAATCATTTTGATGTTATATTGGGGATGGACTGGTTAATGAAATATCATGCCACCATAGACTGTGTAACAAAACAAGTAGTCTTCCGCCCACCTGGTTTGCCTGAATTTGTATTTAATGGGGTTGGAGTAGTACCTCCCCCGTATCTGATTTCATCTGTGAAAGCTGTTAAACTGATTAGAAAGGGCTGTAAGGGATATCTGTGTTCTGTACTGACTGTATCTACTGATGATAATGCTAATGTGAACTGTATTCCTATAGTCAGAGAATTCCCAGATGTCTTTCCAGACAATTTGCCAGGAGATTTGATTGACAAGGAGATTGAGTTTACTGTTGATGTGGTTCCCGGAACACAGCCGGTTTCTAAAGCCCCGTACCGAATGGCTCCAACTGAATTGAAAGAACTGAAAGTGCAACTGCAAGAACTGTTAGACAAAAAGTTCATCAGACCCAGTACCTCACCATGGGGTGCGCCTGTTTTGTTTGTAAAGAAGAAAGACGGCTCACTGAGACTGTGCATTGACTATCGTGAACTGAATAAGGTAACTGTAAAGAATAAATACCCATTACCGCGTATTAATGACCTGTTTGATCAGTTACAGGGTGCTAAAGTATTTTCGAAGATTGATCTCAGATCTGGATACCATCAGTTGAAAGTTAAATCAGATGACATTAATAAAACTGCTTTTAGAACGAGGTATGGACATTACGAATTTTTAGTTATGCCTTTCGGAGTCACGAACGCACCAGCTGCATTTATGGACCTCATGAACAGAATTTTTAAACCATACCTTGACAATTTTATTGTTGTATTTATTGATGACATATTGATTTACTCCAAGAATATAGAAGAACATGAACATCATCTGAGACTTGCCCTACAAACCTTAAGAGAACAGAAACTGTATGCTAAACTGTCTAAATGTGAATTTTGGCTTGACCATGTTATGTTTTTGGGGCATGTTGTTAGCAAAGATGGAATTTCTGTTGATCCACAGAAAATTGAAGCTGTAGTGAACTGGCCTAGACCGACAAACGTGACTGAAGTCCGAAGCTTTTTGGGTTTGGCTGGATATTACAGAAGATTTGTCAGAGATTTCTCCAAAATTTCTTTACCGTTGACTCAACTGACTCAGAAGGGGATATCATTTGACTGGACTGACCAAAGAGAATCTGCTTTTCAGGAGTTGAAAACTCGATTAGTGACTGCACCTGTTCTGACCTTACCTTCAGGTACGGATGGTTATACTGTATTTAGTGACGCTTCTCATAAGGGTTTAGGGTGTGTGTTAATGCAGAAAAGAACTACCCGACGCCATGATCTGGAACTTGCTGGAGTGGTATTTGCCTTGAAAATTTGGCGTCACTATCTGTACAGGGTGACATGTGAAGTATATACCGACCACAAGAGTTTGAAATATTTCTTCACACAGAAAGAACTGAACATGAGACAGCGGAGATGGCTAGAACTGATTAAAGACTATGACCTGCAGATTTTGTACCATCCAGGAAAAGCCAATACCGTTGCCAATGCATTGAGTCGGAAATCAATTGGAAACTTAGCATGTTTACTCACTGGACAGAAAGAGCTACTTTGTGACCTTAAAAAATCAGAAATTGAAATTGTTTTGCGAGAACAAGGCGGAACCTTAGCTGCTATTTCTGCTCAACCAGCACTGATCAAAGAAATTAAAGAGAAACAGCAACTGGATGACTTCTTGAAGAAGATCATCGAAGAAAGGGAAACTAAACCTAGACCGGGTTTCAAGGTTGAGAATGATGTATTGAAATTTCAAGAAAGACTGTGTGTACCGAACGATACTGAATTGAGAAAAAGAGTTCTGCAAAAGGGCCACAATTCAAAACTGTCTATCCATCCAGGGAACACGAAAATGTACCAAGACCTGAAATTGAATTTCTGGTGGCCGGGAATGAAGAAAGAAATCGCAGAATTTGTATCGAAATGTCTTCATTGCCAACAAGTTAAAGCCGAACATCAACGACCCGCAGGCTTATTGCAGCCCTTACCGATACCGGAGTGGAAATGGGAACATATCACTATGGATTTTATTGTGGGATTGCCTCGCTCCAGTAAAGGTATGGACTTGATTTGGGTTATTGTTGATAGACTGACTAAATCTGCTCACTTCTTACCTGTTAAGACAATTTATAATGCGGACAAATTGGCTACACTCTATATTGACGAAATTGTTAGACTGCATGGAGTGCCTGTGTCCATTGTTTCTGACAAGGATTCAAAGTTTACATCGAGATTTTGGCAAAGCCTACAGACTGCATTGGGTACTGAACTGAGACTGAGTAGTGCCTACCATCCTCAGACAGATGGCCAGTCAGAAAGGACCATCCAGACTCTGGAGGATTTACTGAGAATGTGTGTCCTTGATTTTCAAGGAAACTGGGAAAGCCATTTACCATTGGCTGAATTCGCCTACAACAACAGCTACCATTCGAGTATTGGTATGGCGCCTTTCGAGGCATTGTATGGCAGAAAATGTAGATCTCCGATTTGCTGGGCAGAAGTTGGAGATGGGCCTTTGCTTGGGCCTGAAATTGTATATGAAACGACTGAGAAAGTGAAACTGATACAACAGAGACTGAGAACTGCGCAGAGCAGACAGAAGAGTTATGCTGATGTCAGAAGACGAGACAGAGAGTATGAAGTGGGTGATCACGTATTTGTGAAAGTGACACCAATGAAAGGCCAGACTCGTTTTGGAGTCAAAGGCAAGTTAGCACCGAGATACGTCGGACCATATGAGATTATAGAGAAAATCAATCCGGTGGCGTATCAAGTTGCGCTTCCTCCTGAAATGGAGCATATGCATAACGTCTTCCACATTTCTATGTTGAGAGACTATCTCCGGGATCCTTTCCATGTAATAGAGCCCACTCGTGTAGTGCTGAGTGATGACTACACTTATGAGGAACGGCCTATACAGATTGTAAACAGACGGATCAAGAAGTTGAGAAACAAAGAGATCCCGCTAGTGAAAGTTGACTGGCAGAACCATGGTGGTGTGTATGCCACTTGGGAAAGGGAAGAGGACATGGCTAAAAGATATCCTGAACTGTTCCCACTAAACCCTGTTTTCTTCCAGACTGAAGGTAACTCGAGTTTAGAGGACTAAACTCTTTATAAGGAGGGGAGACTGTAACAACCCTCATACTGTTTACCGATTAATGACTGATTAACTGCTAATTACTGTTAACCGAGACTGATTATGACTGATAATTGAACTGAATAAACTACGGAACTGGCTGACTGAAATTGGAAACCGAATTGATTGAGTATATGTTAGTTAAATTGCATTCTATCTGTTTGACTGTATGATTATCTGTTCATGTTTATATGTTTAGACTGTAAGTTGAAGGCCTTATCGGCGGCCGAATCCAAAATTGATTGGTGTTTTATGATCAACATAATTTATGTAATTCTATGGTATATTCATTGAAAAAGTGATTCGGTATGATTAAATTAGATTAAAATAAGTTAATTGGCCAAGTAGGACTTATTTACCAAACTAGCCTTGTAGTGGCCCACTACCTTAAACCTTTTGAGGCTTATTACACTTAATGCATTTGATTAAAACAACATTTCATTAGCCTTTGTGTTGCCTCAACCGACCAAAGAAGAGAGTTAGAGAGAGAGAGAATTGTTCTTGTTGTTTTAGCTTGAGATCTTGAAGAATTGAAGGAGTTCTGTACAATTGAGCTTTCCTATCCCAAATACAAGACTTAGGTAAGAGAATTCAACCGTTATTGATGTATTTGAGCTTGATTCTTGCATGGTTTATGTCAAAATTTAAAGTTGAGCCTTGTATTAGTTCTAGCATGTTGAAATAGAGCATAATTCATGCATGCATGTTAGTATTGTTATATTTTGAGGTTGATTACATGGACATTAGTACATGCATGCTCATATTGTTGTTATAGACCATGTTTTCATCTGGTTTTGAAAAGGAATGAGCTCATTTGATCAAGCTTTGGAGCTTTAATTTGGTTTAGAACTCATGCATGCCATGTTTGAATGTTGTTCTTGAAAAATGATTAAAATTGAGTTTCAATTAAACACCCTTGGGCTTTGATTTCTCAAATTGAGTTTTGAATCATGCTATTCCATGTGTTTACAAGTGTTTTCTGGAAATTCAGCCCAAGAGGATCGGTTTTGATGCTTTTAAACTTGAGTTTAAGCTTGGAGGTGCAATCTGGGATTTCCAGATTTTGCACTCCCGCTCGAGCGGGGTAATTGGCGCTCGAGCGGGGAATTCGAGCATCCAGCATCTCTGCACTGTTTTACTATCCGCTCGAGCGGAGGACTGGGAGCTCGAGCGGAGTCTTGTGTCTCAAGCTCGAGCGGGCGTCGAGCGTTCGTCGAGCAGAGATTTCACCCATCCAGCACTTTTGACTGTTTTTGCAAAACGCTCAAGCAGGTAATTATACGCTCGAGCGGGTACCTTTGTTTGCATTTCCGCTCAAGCGGAGTAACTTACGCTCGAGCGGGACTCTGTTTTCCGAAAATGTTTTCTAAGTGCATCTTTGCATCCTCATGTCACCCTAGGCATTCTTAGGCCTAGTTTTAGACATCTTAATGAGGATATAGATGTAGAACACACCGAGACAAATTTAGGGATTTAATTATTACCTTTCCCAACTGTGAAACTTAGAATGTGTTCAATCTGTTAACTGTATAGGGTTGGCATTTCGAGGAGACGCTCTAGCCTACTGTAGCCCAGAACTCTGTGAGTAACAATTGTGTAAAGATATGTTCAACTGATTACCTTTGAATACTGAACTGAACTGTTTACTGAACTGGTATTACTGAATGAATGTATGTCCTTTATTTCTGAACTGTACTGTGGCATCCTTAGCACCTACTGTTTACTGTTACTGTTACAGAGATCTCTGTCGGTTCCCTCGTGGAGCCACTACTGTTTACTGACTGATGGCCATCATTACTGTTCGGTCTTTTAAGACCTACTGTTACTGATATGCTAATGGATGTACCACATATGACTGTTTACTGTACTGAGCAACTGAAATACTGATTGAAATGAACTGTTTTCATTACTGTAAGGACATTCATTCTAAACCCCTTTACGCTTTATGTTATTCACTGGGCTTTAGCTCACTGCTCATATATATATGTAGGTGTACAGGCACCGGATCAAAGCTAGAGGCGTCAGGGTTATTCCAGTTTTGTCAAGCCAACCACCGTGCCTCACTGCGAGGTTCCGAGTTCGCCATGCTATGGCTTGGGGTGTCTTTTCCCTCGCTGGTCCCTGTTACTGTTTTGTATTACTGTATAGACTGCTATCCACTGAACTGTACTGTTATCAAGGGATTAGATCCCTATACTGAATGTCTGTCAATGCTTGTGTAGTCTGTACTGTTGTGATTATATGAGTGCATAAAAAAAAAATCTTTTTGGCATACAGACTGTCACAGCTCAATGGACATTATTTATTTACTGTATTGGCTTCCGCCAGGCCCTGTACTCTGTTTTACTGTACTACTGTTCTGTAGGCCTTCGGTAATCTCGGATTACTGGCCGGTTACGGTGCTAAACCCATAGGGCCGGGTTTGGGTCGTGACAAGTTTTTAGAAGTACGAACTGCAGCTCCACAAGTATGCTCATCATGTAGAGTCCTAATGTAGAAAAAATTATTAGCACTTTCTAGAGATGCATGTATTCGCCATAAACAAGCTTTGGACTCCCGCATTGAACACACAGCAGTGACCCGACACTTTTCATTCTTCACATACACAAACTCAAATCCTATCTCAATGGCATATTTACATAATGCAATTCGGAAATCCTTTGCACCTCTAATAAATCTTTGACCTACATGAGTACTTCCATTCACCCATCCACAAGACAACAAAGTCCTTTCTTCATGTTGACAAAACATAGGGAGTAAATCCATTTCATCATCAGTAATGTTGGATCCAGTAGCGTCCCCTGATTCTCCAACTCCATGTTTTTTATTTGAAATGCCCATTTCAGTAATAGTCACATCAACCCGGTCAACACCAAGGGGATAAACAAGCGACAACATATTCTGAAAATCAAAATCATCATCAATCATGCATTGTGAATGTCCAGGCAAACAGTACGACAACAGTATGCAACCACTATTGTCAAACTTCTTCAATTTACAACTTAAGAAATCAATTAAATCCTTCAACGTACTATTTGACACAACCTTGAACACAATGGTACGATCACCATACTTGTATAACAACATAAGAGGTGGAATCATTTTACAAATCTGCAATCAATTAACAGTAAAAATTTACTAAAATCTTACTGTTACTGTCACTATCAAAGTAAAATTTTACTGTCACTACAAGTCCAAAAGTCAATTTGTGTTTAGTTTGAATTGATAAAATTTTACTGTGGTTTAGTGTAACATTGTACTATATTTTAGAATTAATTTTTACTATTTGGTTTGCCAAAGATTGACAACTCATACAGTGTGTCACCAACACAACTTGAGATATGAATCTAAAAATAAAATTTTACTATGCATAAAAGTAAAATTTTACTCTGAAATAAGAGTACAATGTTACAAAAAGAATCTAAAAGTAAAATTTTACTGTGAAATAAGAATAAAATGTTACACTCTAAATCAAAGAGTAAAATGTTACACCCTGATTTTAAAAGTAAAAATTTTACTCTGTATAAAAGTAAAATTTTACTCTAAATAAGAGTAAAATGTTACACTCTGAATCTAAAAGTAAAATTTTACTCTCTATAAAAGTAAAACTTTACTTTGAAAAACGAGTAAAATGTTACACTCTAAATCTAAAAGTAAAATTTTACTCTGTACAAAAGTAAAATTTTACTCTGAAAAACGAGTAAAATGTTAGACTCTGAATCTAAAAGTAAAATGTTACTCTGCACAAAAGTAAAAAATTTTACTCCGAAATAAGGTAAAATTTTTATTTTAAATTATCATTTTACTCTGAAATAAAGTAAAATTTTACTGTGAAACCACAGGCTCAACACACCCATAGACGACCATTCAACAACATAGTAAATTTGTACTTTATAGAAATGGTATTATTTGCAGACAATAAACTTGTTTGGTGCAATTTTTTGCTAGTTAAAAATTGATAACTAAAATGCATAAGCTAAAAGAACATATCTCCCTTATCTTCTTAATCATCATGATCAACGTCAGCGGAGGCAGTGTTTGTGGCAGTTGAAGTGTTTGGCAATGACCACCTCTTGACAGTAAAATTTTACTGTAATTCTAACACCAGAGTAAAATTTTACTCTAATTCTCTCAAACAAAAAACAGAGCAATAGAACCAGAGTAAAATTTTACTTTGGTTCTGTCAAACGAAATCAAATCAAACACAACAAAAATAAATCAAAAAAAAAACAAACAAAAACAAAAGAAAATTAATCAACTAATCAAAATACCTAATTAAGAAGAAAAACCTCTAAAACTCGATCAACAGTTACAAATCTCAATGAAACTCTCGTTTAATTGAGAGTGTTGATCGTCGGCGGCGAGATCGTCTATTGTTGAGCAAATGAGAGATCTTCGGCTGCGAGATCTTCAGATTTGGAGGTCATCTTCATCGATTTTGTTCCTGCGAGATTTCGTTCCTGATTTCGTTCAGCTCAGATTTCAAATATTTCAAATGTATTATATGTATATATAGAGGGGCAATATTGTGATAAAAAATATATATATAATATAAAATGTCCTTATTAAGGTAGGCATTTCCTAATCAGGGAATTTTTGAAAGAAAATCGATTGGGTTATCCTTTACCCTAATAAAAAGGCCCAAAATGGGGGTTTCACCAAAAATCCCATATATATATAGGAAATTAGTGAAACATCTCTCTAATTTTGGGTGGTAGGAGAGATTCAATATATATATTTTTTTTATTAGCTTAGGTCCCTCAATGAAATTTCTCTATGATCATATCAGAGAAATTTCTCTGTGAAAATTGAAATTTTTCTGTGTCGGAATGAAATTTCTCTATGTCGAATTTTCTCTATGAAAATATTGAGGAACTCTAACTATTATGAAAATATTATATGTCTTTTATCTTATAAAATATTAATATCAGGGACCTTAAAAAAATTTCCCCATATCCATATTGGTACTCCCAAACAAAAATAAAATTAAGTCAAAAAGTAAATTAATTTAAAAATTATATCCAAAAAATATTGTAAATGAGTAAAAAAAAATTAATTACATTTTAGCTTCATCTAAATTCACAAATGACTACAATAAATCAACTTCTAAGTTAAGACATATAAAAATCTTGTAATAATTTTTGGTAATTAATGATTCTTTTTATTACAGTTTATAAGTGAACAAACGATTCCTTTGTGAGTTAGTTAAAAAATTAATTTATTGACTAAAAAAATTATAAAAAATTGATGTCAAAAAAATTAATTTGTTTATCTCAACGTTTTGGCTTTTCTAATGATTGTTTTTTGAGTAACTAAAGTAAAGTTTTTGATGAGAAGTAGATTCGCAAAAAGAGCCCAGGGTTTTTTTTTTTTTTTTTTGGTTGTAATAACAAAGTAGACATCTTTAGCTAATAAACTGGATTTTCGGGCACAACAAAAGGAAGCCTAATGCTAAAATAAGTAATTTTGTTGGATAATATTATATGTACCAATTGATGTATCAATTAGTGTACTAATAAATAATGTGACATAATTTTAAAAGTTTTGAATTTTTGCAGTTTATATAATGGGTGTGATCATAATTTTGAAGTGATAATACCATACCATATGTTAATACACTAATTGGTATACCAATCGGTACGTGTAACACTCCCGAATTTTGTTTAATAGGCTCATGAGTTTTACCTTTTTAGTGTATCCATCTTTTAGGTGTTGCCTTTTTAGTATATCCATCTTGGGAAAACTACCAAGAAGTCTTTTTTTTTAAAACGTATAATCTATTTAGTCTCATAACCTTTTGTTTATACCTAAAAGTCCTATAACATTATTCTTCCTCTCTACCTCTCTTCTTGTCTGCCTTTTTTGCTCTTTGTGATTTCCGGTGATCGTTGATGGGTAATCATATTTTGCTTATTCTCTTTCTCTTTCCAATATAAAATCACTGGCGACCGACGACTACCATCGATTGGGATTCACCGGCAATCACCGACCGTCAACTCCTTACTTCACCCTCACCGACGGTAAAGAAGATATGTTTCCGACGAAGAAGATGAGTAGATATACTTAGATCTGATGTAGATCTACATCAGATTTGGCTAGATCTAAACAAAAAATAGTTACCGAAGTACAATCCTCTCTTTATATCCGCCTTTCTCTTTCGATCTCTTATTTTTTTTCTACATTTTCTCTGCTATACACTTCTTTTTTTCTATTCTAATGGAGAAAATTTTCAAGTTCTGAACAAGTTGTTTTCGAGTTTTGGTTACAGGCGGTGAAAACTGTAAGATTTTGCAGTTTCAAATTTTTTTTGTGTTGGAATGAATCATGGTATAAAACTGTAAAATTTTACAATTTCATAACATGTTTTTCAGTTTGATTAATAAGAATAAATGATTAATAGATTTTTTCTTTGAAACTGTAACATTTTACAGTTTCAAAACTTACTTTTCAGTTTGATCAATATTGGAGATTATTTGCTTAAACCTTACAAAAATTGAAAAATACGTAAGTTTTTTCCATTGTTGTTGTTTTTTGTCGTTCCATTTTTTTTTCTTTTCATTTATCAATATTTAGAACATTTTGCTATATTTTTTCGCTCTAATTTCTCTATTTATTTTTTTTCGGACAATATTCTAGGTATTTCGGTGAGACTCCAATGATGTTCTTAACGTCCAGTGAACGTTTTGAACATTCCGGTGACTTCCATTAACGTTCGTAATACTCCGGTGAACTTCCGACGATACTCCGGCAACTTCCCGACGATACTCTGACGACTTCCCAGTGATGTTGAATATTCCGACGAGTCTCCGATGACCGTTTGACGGAAGTCCAACGGTAGTAGGATGTAACATTGTGTCTGTAAATTTAAAAAAAAAAAAAAAGATTTTTTGGTAACAATTAAAAATATATAGGACTAATTGGTGCAAGTGTTTTGTTTGAGGATTAGATGGGTCTTGAACTTTGTATATGGGACTTATTGGTAAGTTCGCCATCCATCTTTTAGGTGTTGGCTTTTTGGCTTACTTTTTTTCTTTATCCAACAATTTTTTAATTGAGTTAGATTTTTATTTATTAACAAACTTAAAAATTTTAAAAATAACAAAATTATGAAAAATTTACTTTAATATAAACTAGATTTTTTTGAGAAAACCTAAAACAGTTAGCTTTTAAGTGGAGTCAAATAAAGAAATTTTATTTTTACTAAAATATGCTAACTTTTTTACTACAAAATTTGTTAACTTTTTTCAAAAAAAAATTTAATTTGTGATAAGTAATTTTTTTGAAAATTTTATTATACTTAAAAAAGTTCAAGAGCTTGCTATTGAAGTACAAAAATTAGATCCACTTTTCAAGTCCAATAATGTGACAATCAATTAGGATATCTAAAACAACACTCTCTCTCATATCTTTTTTAATAATCAATCAATCACATTATTTACACATCACTGAATCCAAAAAATAAATTTATATATTATTTTTCAAAATTTAATAAACAAACTTCTTAGTTATGTTAAAAGGAGCCATACTGATTATAACAATTGCTTTGTCAAGACTCATGATGTGATGGCCGGTTCCATCTTGCGTCACCTCACTTTTTTTTTCGTTGGTTTTGGGGATGTTTGGAAGTTTTTCTCAAACAAATCCTTGTTCTTGTTTTCTTTTTCGGTGTTGACTTACACTTGTTTCGGAGAGTGTGCGGTCGAGCCCGAAGCGTCTAGAAGCGAACCAGAAAAAAATTCTGGGCTAAAGGACCTGAGCCGCACGTGCAGGGGATGAGGCCGCACGTACGAGGAAATGGGGATTTTCAACCTTGCACACTGCATTATATGCAGGTGCGGGGGTAGGTGCGGATTGGAAGGCTACACGTGCAGGGATCAGTGCTGCACATGCGGGAAGAAGGCTCCGCACGTGCGAGGGCACGTGCAGGACGGACACAAACCAAAAACTCTATTTTTTCTCTTCATTTGGGCTGTATGTATATCATTTTGTTATATCTCTCTCTCTCTCTAAAAATACCTTTCTCTCCCTTCTCTCTACATTTCTACCTCAAAGCAAGATCAAAACCCTTGATCTTCTTCCATCCATTTGAGATTCAACCTTGGCTCCTTCATCAAAGATTGAAAACTCGTCAAGAACTTCATTGTGTTCGGTGAAGATTGAGTTTGGGTATCTTGGCATCCTAGGGTTTCATCTCTTTCTCCTTCAAGACTTGAGGTATGGAAATTACTTAGAGTTATATATATGTTTGTGCAAGTTGATTGATTTTGAGAACTCTTTCTTGTTTATTTTGAAAATGGGTTTTGGCTCAAGAAGATGATGGTCTTGTAAGAAGAAAATACATCCTTGTTCTCTTTTTTTAGATCTTCTTGAAATGTTGAATCACATGGGTTGAGATTGATGTATTAGTGATGTTTTGAAAAGAAATGAAGAAATATTGGGATTTTTGTGAAAAACCTAGGAAATGGGGGTTTTGGAAATAATGAGGGGATTTATGAAGTTTTTCTTGACTTAGATGAAGGAGTAAATGAGGATTTATGTTGTTGGGGGTGAACATGATAATTTCTTGATGAATGAGGGTTTTGGAAACAAAGAAAATTTGAGATTTTTGTTAGTTGCATACATATACATGTGGTCATGAATCGGTACATTGTTGAAATTCCATGGAATATGTGAAAATGAAGGTCTTGGAAGTTGATATTTAAAATAATGCCTATGATCTTGAAAGAACTACTTAGTTAAAATGTGTACAAAATGAAGAAACGTTGTCATGTGTTAGTGGCTTCTATTGAATCTATGGTTATTTTGTAAAATGGCATTGAAGGGAGGAAAATGGGGAAAATGTTATGAGGCATAAATTTTTACATCATACACTCATTTAATTTATCATGTTTGTTATCATTATGCATCTTGAATTGAATTGGAAACGCTTACATCAAGAAAAGAATACTTTGATTGAGAACTATTGAAACGTTATGGGGTACATACGTTGGTAAGTCTGGATAGGAGGTGTAGATGGAATTGTTAAGTTGGCCTGAGTGTCTAGGGTGAAAGATCGAAAACACGCACGGAGGAGATACCACTTCCCTTCTGGTTAGTAACCGGTAAAGCGGGGTTATTGGTAGTGCTTGTTGAGCCTACTTTATAGCGACCCCGGTCTTTTCTCTTTAGATTATTGTATCCGGACTTAGGTTCCGTGGATCCTGTCATTACTTATTGGTTGTTGTTGTCCTTTAATCTCTTAGTATTTGAATTATAGGTTGTGTTGGACGGGTCTGTTACAGGTTGGTTGATAGTTGATGCCAATAGGTGATGCCCAGATTTTGGCCTTCACGCTCGAGCGGAGGTTTTAACGCTCGAGCGGGCCCTTCGTTGTTGCTTCTCCGCTCGAGCGGGAGTTTTGACGCTCGAGCGGGATTTTCCATCTCCCAGTATTTTGCTCTGCAGTTCTTCCGCTCGAGCGGTAGTTTTTACGCTCGAGCGTGATCCCTTGTTCTTGTTCCTCCGCTCGAGCGGGGAGTTTGACGCTCGAGCGGGTGCAGCGCCTGCAAAACTTCTGAAAGGGTGCAATCGACGCTCGAGCGGCTTTCTTTACGCTCGAGCATGATTCTGTGTCTTACGCTCGAGCGGGGCTTTCTACGCTCGAGCGTAGAGTCGACTACATCAGTCCGTGATTTCACTTTTCTGATCACTTTTTGACCTACTTTTCATCTCTTAACTTTTAAAAACCGCCCCTTGAGACTCTCTCTCTCTACTCTTACCTTTTCTCCAAGATTTGATCTATTTCCGGTGGTCTTCTACCCTAGTTCCTTTGGAAGAAAGGTAGAGCTTCACGAGATCTTTCTTTTAATCTGAAAAAGAGAGGATTTGGAGCACTTTGGATTTTGGGTCATCATCTCCATCTTCTCTATTTTAGTTGTGATCTTCAAGGTAGGGATTTCCTACTCTATTCTATAAGCTTTGTTCTAAGTTCGGTATTTTGATAGGTTGGGGACACTTTGATAATTTTGGGAACAAAACCTAGTTAAATTGCTAAATTGATTGGGGTAATTAATTTAAGGAAAATTGGGGAATTTGGTTAAATCCATGAAATTGGGAAATTATTGATTAAATGGTGTAGTTGGTTAATATAAATCACTCGCCTATTGAATTGTTGTTATATTTATTTCCAGTCTAGAAATAACTGTTTTGGGCTATCAGTGGAGGATAGTCGTGATTGTTGTAGACATTGCATGTGGATTAGGAATAACTGAAACTAATCACATTGGTTAAGTCATTAATTTGACTATTGAATTAATACTGAAAATACGTGTATTGGTTGAGCATTGCATTTGCATATTGTGTGGGAGGAGATAGGGGATGTACTCCACGGTTTAGGGGAAGATAGGGGATGAACCTCTAAACCGGATTTTTGTTTGGGAGGAGATAGGGGATGGACTCCATTAGCACCATTTTTATGTGTGCTTATTATATTGAAGTGTTTTTACATGATTATTGATACAGCACTAAAATGTGTATCAAATGGGAAGTATGAAGTGTTTTGATATGAGCATGAGTCTCATTTGTTTTGTTGATATTGGAAGTAATGTGATTATGTTATATAATTCACTGTTGTAAGTTTGGCCAGGTTCTGAGCCATGTTGATAATAATGGAAAGTGAAATGTGTCTTAGACATTAGTGTTATGAGACTGTTTAATAATAAAATTGATTATTTTGATTAACCATCTATTGAATGCTATAGCTTTATTCAATGCTTATATTTGGTTTAGTATTTTTCTACTGGGCTGTGGCTCACCCTTTATGGGAACATCATTTTCAGGTTCAGGTGATAAGCTACCTCCACGGACTTAGCCTGGAAGGATTTGATGTTTGGGATGTTGAAGACCTGTCTTTAGTTATATGTTTTATTTTGTTATTTTTGGGATTTCATGCAAACATTCAAGCCTAGGGCTTAACTTGTAAATGAGTTAGTACTCATCCTTTTTGTGTCCAAGTGTTAGCTTGGAAAGATGTAAGCCCTTAGGGCATTTATTTTGATGTTGCAGGATGTTACAAGTAAAGTCTGTCAATAAGAATACTCTGATGACTAACTCAAATGATTCATTTTCTTTTATAAATGCATGTTAATGTTATGGTTATTATGGGTTTATTTTGAGGGCGTTACAACTTGGTATCAGAGCGTACCGGGTTTGAATACTTTGGGTACGTGGGAAGTGATTAGTATCACAATGGGTTCGTCTCGTTTGATAGAGACTTAGTGTAATGTTATATGCTTACGTGATAACATGTTTATGTGACTATGTGGGTATGGAATGTAGTTTCTAGGATGGTGATTTGACCCTTGAGTTTCTAGTAGTCTTGTTGGAAAGGCACCTGATCACTGCTGCTTCCAACCGGAACTATAGTAACGCTTCGGGACTATTATTATCCAGGAATGAAATTCGTAGGTGCTTATGTGATTATGTGCTTACGTGGAATGAATTATTTTTGTCCAATGCATTAGGACGCGAGTGTTTAGCTTTGGCACATTTATTAATGTGCTAATGTCTTTGTTTCCTTTATTAGGATGTCAGGGCAAGGACGAGGACGCGGTAGGCGTGGTAGGCCGGGTAGGCAGGAGGTACCGGTGCCAGAGGAGATTCCGGCAGTTCATGAGGGAATTGGCCAGGCCAATGTGGCCGAGCCAGTAGGCCAGCAGGCTATGGGCGCTTTAGCCCGAGAGATAGTAGGGGCATTCAGGGAGTCAGTAGGCATTCTTAGGGCTGAGAATCAAGCCCAGGTTGTTGTTGCGGATGCAGGACCTTCCTTTCTGAAGAGGGAGTTCTTCCGGTCTAATCTGGATGAATTTGTGGGTGATCCTAAAGAGCCGCTTAAGGCAGATGAATGGCTCGAACAGACAACGAAGACGTTTGAGATGCTTGGCATCGAAGACGAGGGGTTGAAGGTGACCTTGGCATCATTTCAGTTGAAGGGGGATGCGGGTCAGTGGTGGAAGTTCACTAAGGGGCGTATAGGAGGTACATGGGAGGCTTTTGTGAATGCTTTCCAGGAGAAGTTCTTATCTCCAGCAGTTAGGGAGAAGCTGAGAGACCAGTTCTGCCAGCTTAAGCAGTCGAGTTCTTCAGTGGCCGAGTTTGAGGCTGCATTTACTAGCTTATCCAGGTTTGCACCTGAATTGGTGGCGTCTGAGGAACGCCGCTGTATTGAGTTTGAGAAAAAGTTGAGGCGTGGCCTCAAGCTGAGAGTTGGGGGAACTATGATTCGGGATTATGGGCGTATGGTTGATGCTGCAGCTCATATGGAGATCATGATGCAAGAGGAGGAGGAAGGGCAGAAGGGCTCCAAGAGGAGTCAGGATAGTCAGAGTGATGGTAGGAGACAGAAGGGTTTTAATCCCCAGCAGTCTCATGGTAGCTTTTCGAGATCGACTTTTCCTGTACCGAGTGCTAGTTCGGGGAAAGGCAGTCAGGGAGACATTACCTGTTTCAAGTGTGGCCAGTTGGGCCACAAGTCTCCAGTTTGTCCTCAGAGGTGAGGAGTTCAGAGAGCAGCATCTTCTTCGGCTCGATCTCAGAGCCAGAGTCAGGGTAGAGGCCAGCCACTCTCGTGTTATCAGTGTGGTCAGCCAGGGCATATGAAGAGGTATTGCCCGCAGTTGGGTGGCACACCTGGTGCATCTGGTTTGAGGCAGATTCAGGGTCAACAGCCAGCTCAGTCGGGTCAGGCCTCGAGGGCCAACCAGGGGGCTTCATCGTCTCAGTCGGTGCAACAATCTTATGCTCCTAGGGGTGAGCAGGTTGATCAGAGGGCATCTGGGCGCGTGTATGCTGTTACCGCGCAGGATCTTGTACCGGCTCCATCTGTTGTGAGAGGTACTTTCTTGTTTTGCAACTCGGTTGCTAATGTTTTGATTGATACGGGTGCATCTCATTCCTTTGTGTCTGCTGCATTTGCATCTGTTTTGGAGTTGGAGTTAGCACAGTTAGCATCCCCTATTTGTGTAGTGTCGCCTCTTGGGGGTGAATTGATTTTGAAACACGGTGTTAGGGGTTGTGATATAGAGGTTGATTACCATAGAATCCCATTTTCCTTTGTAGTTATGCCTATGAGAGGTTTCGATGTTATTTTGGGTATGGACTGGTTATCGTCATATCGGGCAGTTATTGATTGCTACCGCCAGAGAGTCACTTGTTGTACCGTGAATGGTGAGTGTTTTCATTTTCTGGGGGACCGTGTTGGTAGTGTTTTGCCACCGGGGTATGTTCCGCGAGGACGGAGTGAGCTTAGTGGTCTACTTGCTAACCTTTCGATTAGTGAGGACGGTGAGACTCAGATTGTGTTGCCAAGGGTGGTGTGTGAGTACTCGGACGTTTTTCCCGAGGATCTTGTTGGTTTGCCACCGCATCGAGAGATTGAATTCTCTATTGACTTAGTGCCCGGCACGGCGCCGATTTCTATGGCACCCTATCGTTTTGCCCCAGCTGAGTTAGTTGAGTTGAAGATCCAACTCCAGGAGTTGCTAGATAAAGGCTTTATACGTCCTAGTGTTTCGCCTTGGGGAGCACCGGCCCTCTTTGTTAAAAAGAAAGGTGGTGCTTTGAGACTTTGTATAGATTACCGGAAATTGAATCGGGCTACGGTTAAGAATAAGTACCCTATGCCCCGTATAGATGATCTGTTCGATCAGTTGAAAGGTTCCCGTTGTTTCTCGAAGATAGACTTGAGATCAGGTTATCATCAGTTGAGAGTCAGGGAGGAGGATATTCCAAAGACGGCATTCCGTACGCGGTATGGCCACTATGAGTTTTTGGTGATGCCATTTGGGCTCACCAATGCACCGGCAGTATTTATGGATTTGATGAACCGGATATTCCGGGAATTTCTAGATCGTTTTGTAGTCGTCTTCGTGGACGACATTCTTATCTATTCACCTTCAGAGGAAGAGCACGAGGAACACTTGAGGGTGGTGCTTGATTTACTTAGAGCCCATCAGCTTTATGCTAAGTTTGGGAAGTGTGAGTTCTGGCTAGAGGAGGTGAAGTTCTTAGGCCATGTAGTTTCTAGGGAAGGGGTGTCTGTTGATACATCCAAGACAGAGGCAGTGCAAGATTGGGTACAGCCTAAGAGTGTGTTTGAGATCCGCAGTTTTCTGGGATTAGCTGGGTATTATCGCCGGTTTGTAAGAGATTTCTCCAGATTAGCTTCGCCTTTGACTAGATTGACTCGGAAGGGAGTCAAATTTGTTTGGAGTGAGACTTGTGAAAAGTCGTTCCAGGAGTTGAAAGTTAGACTGACCACTGCTCCAGTCTTGATTATTCCGGAGAGAGGGTTGGGTTATGCAGTCTATTGTGACGCCTCACGAGAGGGTCTTGGTTGTGTGTTGATGCAAGAGGGGAAAGTGGTTGCCTATGGCTCACGTCAGTTGAAAGTTCACGAGAAGAATTACCCTACGCATGATTTAGAGTTAGCAGCTGTGATATTTGCCTTGAAGATTTGGAGACATTATCTTTACGGTGAGAGGTTCGAGGTATTCTCGGATCATAAGAGTCTGAAATATCTGTTCACACAGAAAGACTTGAACTTGAGGCAGAGGAGGTGGATGGAATTTATTGAGGATTATGACTTTGAATTGCATTATCATCCGGGAAAGGCCAATGTGGTGGCCGACGCCCTTAGCAGGAAACCTGTTGGTGACATAGCTAGTATAGCCATCCGAGAGTGGGAGATGTTAGGTGCACTTGGAGAGTTTGATTTGCTTCTGGGCGAATCCGTTGAGGCTGCGGCCTTGTTTTCTGTTGTTGCGCAACCTACACTTGTGACTCGAGTGTTAGAGGCTCAGAGGGGCGACCTTGAGGTAGAATCCCTCCGTGAGAAGATTTCTGGTGGGAAGGTTGAGAAAGGTTTGACGGTGTATCCCGACCTGAGTGTGAGATACCGAGACCGTCTGTTTGTGCCGGAGTCTCATCGAGAGGAGGTACTCCGAGAGTTTCATCATTCACGCCTTGCGGTGCATCCGGGAGGTACTAAGATGTATCGGGATTTGGGTCGCCAGTTTTGGTGGCGGGGTATGAAGAGAGATGTGGCAGCTTTCGTATCTAAGTGCCTTACTTGTCAGCAAGTGAAGGCCGAACATCAGAGGCCAGCGGGTTTGTTGCAACCCTTGCCTATTGCCGAGTGGAAGTGAGAGCATGTCACTATGGACTTCGTTGTAGGTCTTCCGAAGACTCAGTGGGGCAGTGATGCTATTTGGGTGGTTGTAGACCGGTTGACTAAGTCGGCGCACTTCATTCCTATGCGCGTTAGAGATTCAGTAGATCATCTTGCCGACTTGTATATTCGGAACATAGTGAGGTTGCACGGGGTTCCAGTGACGATCGTCTCCGATAGGGACCCTCGTTTTACTGCTAGATTATGGCAGAGCTTGCAGAGCGCCTTAGGTACTAAGTTGACCTTTAGCACAGCTTATCATCCTCAGACTGATGGGCAGTCCGAGCTTACTATTCAGATCCTTGAAGATATGCTTCGGGGTTGTGTTCTTGACTTTAGCGGGTCGTGGGAGAGGCACTTGCCATTAGTGGAATTTGCCTACAACAACAGCTTCCAGTCTAGTATCGGTATGGCACCGTTTGAGGCCTTATACGGCCGACCGTGTAGGTCTCCTGTTTGTTGGGCCGAGGTGGGTGATGCACCTCTGTTGGGTCCGGAGTTAGTGAGGGAAACGACGGAGAAGGTTGAGCTTATCCGTAAGAGGCTTGTTACAGCCCAGAGTCGTCAGAAATCTTACGCCGACCGTAGGAGAAGACCTTTGGTGTTTGAGGTTAGTGATCACGTCTTTTTGAAGATATCACCAAGACGGGGATTGTTGAGGTTTGGGAAGAGCGGGAAGTTGTCCCCTCGATTCATTGGTCCTTTTGAGATCCTTGAGAGGATCGGTGAGACTGCTTATCGTTTAGCTTTGCCGCCGCAGTTATCCGGAGTACATGACGTGTTTCATGTGAGTATGCTTCGGAAGTATGAGCCGGATCCATCACATGTATTGGATTGGACCGATTTAGTAGTTGATGAGGATGTCTCGTATGAAGAGAGACCGGTTAGGGTCTTGGATAAGCGGGATCAAGTCTTGCGAGGCAAGACCATTCCTTTGGTGAAAGTTTTGTGGAAACATCACGGGGTGGAGGAAGCCACATGGGAACGTGAGTTGGAAGTCCGCGAGAAATATCCGGACATGTTTAATGATTTGTAATCTTGTAGTTAGATTATGTAATATTGTCAAACCTTAAAGCTTTTTATATATGTCTTAAGCTGTAAAACATTTAGAATGTTTTGGTTAATGGAAATATTTTGGAACTTACCTCGAAATGGAAGTTTAATGGAACATTGTATATATTGAATATATTGAAAATTGTTGAAATTGAAAGAAAATTGCATAGTGTTAATGCAGGTTGAAATATATGTTTGTTTTGCATATTGTGGCATGCCTCTTAGTTGAGAGATGGAATGGCCGGTGTTGGGTCAAGTTGTTTATTATTGAGTTAACATATTGTTTGAATTTGAGAAAACTTGTTTTTAAAACCTTGTGCTTAATTTCGGGGACGAAATTCTTTTAAGGGGGGGGGAGGTTATAGCGACCCCGGTCTTTTCTCTTTAGATTATTGTATCCGGACTTAGGTTCCGTGGATCCTGTCATTACTTATTGGTTGTTGTTGTCCTTTAATCTCTTAGTATTTGAATTATAGGTTGTGTTGGACGGGTCTGTTACAGGTTGGTTGATAGTTGATGCCAATAGGTGATGCCCAGATTTTGGCCTTCACGCTCGAGCGGAGGTTTTAACGCTCGAGCGGGCCCTTCGTTGTTGCTTCTCCGCTCGAGCGGGAGTTTTGACGCTCGAGCGGGATTTTCCATCTCCCAGTATTTTGCTCTGCAGTTCTTCCGCTCGAGCGGTAGTTTTTACGCTCGAGCGTGATCCCTTGTTCTTGTTCCTCCGCTCGAGCGGGGAGTTTGACGCTCGAGCGGGTGCAGCGCCTGCAAAACTTCTGAAAGGGTGCAATCGACGCTCGAGCGGCTTTCTTTACGCTCGAGCATGATTCTGTGTCTTACGCTCGAGCGGGGCTTTCTACGCTCGAGAGTAGAGTCGACTACATCAGTCCGTGATTTCACTTTTCTGATCACTTTTTGACCTACTTTTCATCTCTTAACTTTTAAAAACCGCCCCTTGAGACTCTCTCTCTCTACTCTTACCTTTTCTCCAAGATTTGATCTATTTCCGGTGGTCTTCTACCCTAGTTCCTTTGGAAGAAAGGTAGAGCTTCACGAGATCTTTCTTTTAATCTGAAAAAGAGAGGATTTGGAGCACTTTGGATTTTGGGTCATCATCTCCATCTTCTCTATTTTAGTTGTGATCTTCAAGGTAGGGATTTCCTACTCTATTCTATAAGCTTTGTTCTAAGTTCGGTATTTTGATAGGTTGGGGACACTTTGATAATTTTGGGAACAAAACCTAGTTAAATTGCTAAATTGATTGGGGTAATTAATTTAAGGAAAATTGGGGAATTTGGTTAAATCCATGAAATTGGGAAATTATTGATTAAATGGTGTAGTTGGTTAATATAAATCACTCGCCTATTGAATTGTTGTTATATTTATTTCCAGTCTAGAAATAACTGTTTTGGGCTATCAGTGGAGGATAGTCGTGATTGTTGTAGACATTGCATGTGGATTAGGAATAACTGAAACTAATCACATTGGTTAAGTCATTAATTTGACTATTGAATTAATACTGAAAATACGTGTATTGGTTGAGCATTGCATTTGCATATTGTGTGGGAGGAGATAGGGGATGTACTCCACGGTTTAGGGGAAGATAGGGGATGAACCTCTAAACCGGATTTTTGTTTGGGAGGAGATAGGGGATGGACTCCATTAGCACCATTTTTATGTGTGCTTATTATATTGAAGTGTTTTTACATGATTATTGATACAGCACTAAAATGTGTATCAAATGGGAAGTATGAAGTGTTTTGATATGAGCATGAGTCTCATTTGTTTTGTTGATATTGGAAGTAATGTGATTATGTTATATAATTCACTGTTGTAAGTTTGGCCAGGTTCTGAGCCATGTTGATAATAATGGAAAGTGAAATGTGTCTTAGACATTAGTGTTATGAGACTGTTTAATAATAAAATTGATTATTTTGATTAACCATCTATTGAATGCTATAGCTTTATTCAATGCTTATATTTGGTTTAGTATTTTTCTACTGGGCTGTGGCTCACCCTTTATGGGAACATCATTTTCAGGTTCAGGTGATAAGCTACCTCCACGGACTTAGCCTGGAAGGATTTGATGTTTGGGATGTTGAAGACCTGTCTTTAGTTATATGTTTTATTTTGTTATTTTTGGGATTTCATGCAAACATTCAAGCCTAGGGCTTAACTTGTAAATGAGTTAGTACTCATCCTTTTTGTGTCCAAGTGTTAGCTTGGAAAGATGTAAGCCCTTAGGGCATTTATTTTGATGTTGCAGGATGTTACAAGTAAAGTCTGTCAATAAGAATACTCTGATGACTAACTCAAATGATTCATTTTCTTTTATAAATGCATGTTAATGTTATGGTTATTATGGGTTTATTTTGAGGGCGTTACATACTTGCAGACACCAACCTAAGGATTGCCAGAGTCATATTTACTGCCCCCAGTAAATAAATTTGTAAATTTCAGAAACTGTTGAGATTCTCAAATTGTTGTTGAGCATGATGATAATTTAAAAGAACATGTAAATGAATCTTTTTACAAATATTGCATGGCATGTGCATTTAACCTGGGGAATCTTGCATAAATGTATATACTTTATTAAGGATTTCTCTACTGGGTTTTATGCTCACCCCTAAGGGTTTTGGTGCAGGTAAGGACGTGGTGAAGCCACCAAATTAGGGCGTGGAAATGTGTTTTGAGAGCACAAGGCTCTTGTTGAGATTGTAAATTTTTGTAAAGCCAAGGGCTATTTTTGTATGGGTCCGAGAGACCACTTTTGTGTAACCGGGCTCAAGCCTTAGAAGCTGTAAGCCCATGAGGGCATTTTATTTATTTTGAGACTATATGCTTCATATGCTATAAATTCATCTGTTTTCTTACCATTGAATGTATAATTCGCATATGAATCCCTTATATACAACTCATTTATTAACTATGTAGAGATGGAAGGATTATTGTCGTTATTTCGTGAATGTTAGTTGATGTAGTTGAATCATATTGGTTTATTTTCGGGGTGTTACACAAGAGGACGATGATAACAATTATTTTGTTTCCTATTTATCTCAAACAGTTTTTTTTTTTTTTTCTTCCCCCCTCTTCAACAACCTTTTTTAACAGACTTAAATCAATCATTTTAACTAGTCTATTGAGGCCTTTTGTGAGTAATTTTAAGAGAGTAGCTAAATTGTCATTTTAGCTGAAGTTACTAGTAAATCACAACTAAAATAGGGTGATTCTATTTCTATATACCATTTACTTTTTGTCTACATACTCAATGAATTAATTTTTTTTTACAATTTTATCACTAAACGAAATGACTAAGATAGATATCAATACACACATCAAACCTTAGATATCAATACAAATCACTAAGTTTAAAAAGTAAATTTATATATCATTTTTCAAAGTTTATAAATGAACTTCTTAATTATGTTAAAGAAGCCATACAATAATAACAATTACTTTGTTGAGACTCAAGAGGACCATAATAACAATTATTTTCTTTCCTATTTATCTCAAACGGGTTTTTAACAACAACAACAACCAAAAAACAAAAAAACCCCTCTTTAACATACTTCTTTTTTTATCTTTTTTTTTTTTTGAACTCGCTCTTTAACATACTTAAATCAATCATTTTAACTAGTCTATTGTGGTCTTTTGTGAGTAATTCCAAGAGAGTAGCTAAATTGGTATTTTAGCTAAACTTAATAGTAAACTCACAACTAAAATAGGGTCATTCTATTTTGGGGCATTTACACACAAGTTTTAATTTATGCACTTCATTAAATCATAACTAAGATTTTTTGGACTTTCAAGTCCTATTAAGTTTTTAATAGTTAGAATTACCTTTAAAACAATGATTGCTCATCATTTATGATTATCTATAAAGAACATGATGATTTGACATTTATTTTGATTTTTAAAACTTTAAAATATCAACTTTCAAATTGACAAAAACTAAAAAAAAAAACTATGTGCAAATTTTTTTAAAAAAAACTAATTTTTTTTTGAAAAAATTGAAAAAAACTGAATTATTTTTTGTACAAAACTGAAAATTTTGTGTCTATAAAGGAGCATGATGATGGAACATTGATGGAAAAAAAATAAAAAATGAAAAAAATGATAATGTTATCAATTTTAAAACTGAAAAAAAAAAACTGTTAATATTCTCGGTTTTATTAGATAGTTAAATCAAACTAATAAATAGAAGGGTAAAAACGTTTAATCTCATACTTTGTTTTTTTTTTTTATCAATTAATGAAACAATTATCCAGAATATTAATATGCAAAATTGATAATGTTCTTAATTTTAAAAATTGAGAAAAACTGATAATATTGTTAGTTTACTAAATAGGATTTATTTGTTCAAAAATTCTTAAATATGACCTAAGCTACCATAATATTTGTAAATAGGACTTTTAGATAATTAACTCTTCTATTTATAAACACCATTTATTATTGGGACATTTACACACGAGTCCTAATTTATAAACTTATATTCCATTAAATCCTAATTAAGATTTTTTGGACATTTAAGTCCCATTAACAACTTGGACATTCTTAGAAAGAATAACAATAGTGACAAAATTTCAAAATTATTATGAGTTCCATATTTTAAATAGGAAAATGTTTGGTAACTCAAAATTTTGTGGCTCAAATGACTCAAATCTGTCAAAACGACGTCGTTTTACACTCATTTACACTCAAAATGACGTCGTTTTGAGTGATTTGAGCCATTTGAGCCACGAAATTTTGAACTACCTAGCATTGTTGCTTTAAATAATATAATAGGTTTTTCTTCAACTATAAAAATTGAACGGGAAATTCTACTATATTGCTTGCACCATAATTATTTTTCTGTCGATTATGGCTTATTGATTGTGGCTAAATCTAATTTTATTAATTGTGACTTATCGATTGTGGCCAAATATAATTTTATTGATTGTGGCCTGTCAATTTGACATGTCGATCATGACCAAATCTAATTTCATTGATTGTGACTTATTGATTTTGGTCTATCAATTTAGATCGTGAATCATCTTTTTATAAATAAATTTATGGCCATATTATTATTATTATTGTTATGCTTTGAGCAGGAGGTTTGAGCAGGGGGCATGGGAAGTGGTCTAGGAAGTTCAATGTGGCTGATGAAAGTAACCTCCCATTATGATTGTGGCAACGTGGCTTTAAAGAAACAAACTGCCTAGAGTAATTCTTGAAGGAAACTATTGGTGAAACTTATAAATAGGCAAAGCAGCGAGGGAAGAAGGGATCAAAAAACAACAACTAAAAAGTTAGTTTTAGACTTAGCATAATTTAAGAGTAGTTTCTCTTTCGAAATAGGAGTAGTTCATTACTGTACTCTGTAAATTTATGTGAACTTTAGTAGTTTCACTTTTGAAATTACTTGTTGTTTACTTCATTTACTTTGTAACTTTTAGTTGTTCCAAAAAAGTCCTCATTCTTTTGAGGCATTTGAACCAATTTCACAATTGCTTGATTGTTCTTGTTTAATTGTTTAGTCAAAATTTTTGTTTAATTCCTGTCGATTGGGAGTTAACATAATTTTTACTAATAATTTTTGGCACGCCCAGTGGGACCACATCCTAATTTGGAACAATGGAAAAGATGAGGTGTAGACACCCCATTTTTGACCGACCTTAAGACTCAGACGTCACCGATTGAGTGCTTGGTGATGTTGCATAACGTACTCATTCAGAAGTTTCAGAGTCGCGGCTGCGAGCCCCGCCTCCGGACTTCCGGACCTTCTTCGGTGCCTTGCCTCGGTTTGCGAACCAGACTCGGTTTTCTCTGTTTCTTTTCCTGAGGGGAGGGAGAGGTCTCGTAGACCATCTCTCAGTGGCTGTGGGCTACATTTGGTGGCCGTAGGCCATTTTGCCCATTTCGGAGTCCGGTTCCCGGTTTTCGGAGCCGTCAGGCCGTGTGCCTCGGTTCGGGACCGCCTAACTATCTCCGTTTGCTCTGATTTTTGGAATACATCTTATTTAATCCCTTTTGAGGGACACTGGGGGCTAAGAAACCCACTTCGAGGTCGAATACCATTTTCGGTGCTTGACAGCCCATTTTTGGGACCCCGAACTGCGTATTTTGGCCCCGGAACATTCGTTTGCAACGGTTTTCGTTCATTTTTGGCAGGTACCTCTGTTTTATCACAGGGAAGGTCACTGAAGGGTGGGAGGCCATCAATTGTTGCAGCAACCAGTTATCTCTCCTCCGGAGCCTCCCGACGCCCGTTTTTCCAACTTCCGGGCTAATGTTGAATACCTTGGAGCTAGTGTTGCCAACTTTCAACCACATATCTGTGATGTACACACATGAGAGGCCACTAAAAGTTCATGGCCGGCCAGTAATTCAACTTGACCCTTTTGACCCCCTCTTTCCGAGCCAATGTTGAACCCCTTAGACCCACTTTCTCGGACTTCTAACCACATGGTTGTGTTATACACACATAGGGGTACCTCTCCAGTAGCTGGCCGGCCAGAAAATCACATTGACCCTTTTGACCCCTAGCCGGCCGGCTAGGGGGTGTGGCCGGCCGGCCACCTCCAACAAAAGTAATGGGCCGGCCGTGTTCCTCGCACTGTGCACTTTACAGCTGTGGGGCAATATCCCCCAGATATTATCTGTATCCGGGGGATATTTTGTGGGGGAGTTTTACCCTCCTTTTCCCCCACCGTTACACCCCTTCTTTGGCCTATATAGCAAGCAAACCTTGTTCTTTGTTGGGGTTAGAAAAACTCTCCTTCAAGCTTCCATAGCCAACTCCATCTTCTTCCTTCTCAATTCTTCAAAAACCCCTAAGCCCCTAACCATCATTCCTTCTACATCACCAAGCTCTACCACCACCATCTCATTTCCAGCAACAAGGAAGGATTCTTGAAGGCTAAAGAAGCTGCAAATCCATCCAAGAAGCAACAAAAGTTTGAATCTTCAAGGGTAAGTAACACTTTTACCCTTTTGACCCTTTTTCTTGATCTATTTCTAAGCCCCACTTATTTTTGGTTTCAAGCTCCGGCCCTAACTGAAAAGGGTCATCTTTTGAGCTCATCTTCACTTTTCATTAAGGGCTCAACCCTGTTTGAGCCCTCCATGACACACTTGCTTCATTGATCCTCTTGTATGTCATAGTTTTGCATGCTATTTTTGACCCATGAGAAATTTATTTTCGAGCATGTTGTAAACTAACATTAGGCTTATTTTGAGCCCCTATTCAACATTGGAGAAGGGCTCAACATTTTTTGGTACCTCCATGTGTCACTTGTAGTTATATCCCTTATTTGGCCCCATTTTTGCATAAATTGGCAACCCTCTTTGCTTCTGTTTTTGGACCTTGGTCCGAACTGAAAGTGGTCTTATTTTGGCCTATACTTCATGTTTCATTCACACTTTTTTTCTGTTTGGTGAATATTTTGTATACTTCATGTTATAGCCATTGTTGAGACTTAGTTTGCATCACATTTCTATCATGTTTGTATACTGATTTGAGATCTGCCATATACTGTAAATATTCATATTTTTGGTCCCTCTTCAGTGTTGTAGAAGGAAATTTTTCAGTTTGGGTTTTGCTTATACCACTTGCTTCATTACCCCTCTTTTGGCCCCTTTTCGGCCCCTTTTCTTGCATGCTATTTTTCCCTTACCTATGCTTGCTGTTTGGCCATGTTTATAACTGTGAAAGTGCATCTTTTGGGACTGTCTAGCTTCTGTCTTTGCATTGCATGTCCATATTGTGCATGTTTGGCATAGCTGTAGGCCATTTCGGGTGCCTTATGTTGCATTTCGGGGCATTTCCTTGCATTTCATGTCATTTCGCCTCATCCCGGGGCTGTTTTCCCCTTGTTTGGTTGCTGAAATTCCATTATCATGCTTGCATATCATTTTTGCCATGTTGCATCACATTTTATCATTGCCTCGGTTTGCGTGCCCGTGTACACGCATTTCGAGGCACTTCTTTTTTATCCGCCGGCATCCTATGTGAGTGTGGCTGAGGCTCACTCATGTTCGTATAAGCCCATTTGTCATTTCCATGCCATTTCATTACATTTTGTCATTGCCTTGGTTTGCGTGCCCGTGTACACGCATTTCGAGGCACTCCATTTTTATCCGACGGCATCCTATGTGAGTGTGGCTGAGGCTCACTCATGTTGGTATAAGCCCATTTGTCATTTCCATGTCATTTGCATTGTGTATGCATCGCCTCGGTTTGCGTGCCCGTGTGCACGCATTTCGAGGCACTTCTTTTTTATCCGTCGGCATCTTATGTGAGTGCGGCTGAGGCTCTCTCATGTTAGTATAAGTCCATATTGCATTCTGTATGTCATTTGCATTGCACATATCATTACCTCGGTTTGGGTGCCCGTGTGCACGCATTTCGAGACACATATCATCGTCTCGGTTTGCGTGCCCGTGTGCACGTATTTTGAGACACATATCATCGCATCGGTTTGCGTGCCTGTGTGCACGTATTTCGAGACACATATGCATTACCTCGATTTGCGTGCCCGTGTGCACGCATTTCGAGGCACTTCCTTTTTATCCGTCGGCATCTTATGTGAGTGCGGCTGAGGCTCTCTCATGTTAGTATAAGTCCATATTGCATTCTGTATGTCATTTGCATTGCACATATCATCGCCTCGGTTTGCGTACCCGTGTGCACGCATTTCGAGAACATATCATCGCCTCGGTTTGCGTGCCCGCGTGCACGTATTTCGAGACACATATCATTACCTCAGTTTGCGTGCCCTTGTGCACGCATTTCGAGACACTTATCATTGCCTCGGTTTGCGTGCCCGTGTGCACGCATTTCGAGGCACCTCATTTTCATCGCGTTCCATTATTGTCTCGGTTTGCGTGCCCATGTGCACGCATTTCGAGACATCCCATTTTTATCGTATTCTGCCATTTTCTCGGTTTGCGTGCCCGTGTGCACGCATTTCGAGGCATATCATTTTCATTGCATTCGTGCATTTTCTCGGTATGCGTGCCTGCGTGCACGCATTTCGAGGCATCTCATTTTCTATAGCATTGTGTATGTTAGGATTGTATATTAGTTGCATTTCATGCATATCATGCATATTGCATCGTGTCCGGAATAGGAGTTAGTCCGAGCACGGGAAACGAGGTACATTTCGTACTCCGAGTGACGGAATGTGTCTCAATTCCCCAGTCACCGACACTCCGGATTATCCATGATGGAGTTAGGTTTTAGCTGTAGTTTCATGTGCATTCATCCTATATTGAGTTGTGCATTTCGACTCCTCTGCCATCATGCCTCGGTATGCGTGATTGGTGGTACGAGGATCGAGACATGCATATATCTGTGCAAATACATTGCTATGCCCCTTTCCTGCTCTCTGTTGCAGCAAAACGAAGAATCAGCAACCTTTTGGGGCTTGGCACGCATTTCAAGACAGGTGTAAACAGAGGCTAATTGGGACATTCCGGTGGATTTCCGCGCAAGACGACCCGGGTATGCATCATCCATCAGAAGCAAGGCAGTCCCTGGCTTGCACGCCAGTTTTACAGTTTTCTTAGTTAATTCGTTAATTAATTAGGATTTTGTAATATTTTGGACTGTAATATTCTTTTATTCGGGACTGTAATATTTGGACTGTATATTTATTCGGACCCTCCGAGTGGGGGGCACAACTATAATAAGTGTGCGTGAGTGTGTTGTATGTCTTCCAACCCCACGTCTTTCTCCCTTTTATTTATCTGCTTATGATGGTTAGATTAGGGCATGTTTAAATTAGCATACAGTATGACAGCATGTTTGCATCATTCATCTGTATTGCATGCACCGGGTTCGGCGCATCATACTAACTGCATTGTACTTTCAATTTCAAAGTTGAATACATGATAGTTGTAACATTTCATATACCATCTTAGAATAGCCGAGCCTGCTATAATTGCATTTTGCATGTGTTGCATTAGGCATTTCTGTATACTTAGGATCATGCATGATTTCTAATGTAGTTTCTATTTTGGCTTGGAGTACTCGGTGAGTTTTATGCTTTAGCATCCTTGCATGCGTGTGAGTGTTGCCATGAATAGCATGCTTACCATGAGGCTATGTGCTTATGTGATATATCTGCCTGAATGCCTGTGGGTGAAGGTTGGGTTATCTGAATTGGAATAGATCATCAAATGTTTCAAGCCTACCTGCGGGTAGCAAAAACTCTTTCAAAAAAATAAACATGAAATGTTTTGTTCCAATTCAGGCGATTCAGTCTATACTTATATGCTGTGCGCACCACATAGTAACCTAGGCTAATAACCAGAATAAGAACTCACAATGTTTTCAAAAATTGATATCATGGTTAGTAGAGGCTGGTCTATGACCGGGCGAGCGGGGGTGCTCACGAAGTGACCTTCCCCAATCGTACCCAAGTTCCCGAGCCGAGGCAACTTTGGTGATGACGGACACGTGGCCTTTTGGCACCGAGTCAGGGTTTCCTAAATTTTCCAAAATGAAATATTTAGGTGGCGACTCTGTATCTGGCAAAGCAGTCCATGTTTGGCACTACTTTTTCAAAATCAGTTTCTCAAAATGATTTGCCGGATTTGGACTCTTTGGTTCAGATTAGGAACCGTGACATTTTAAGAGTCCGAGCTGTAGTGACCCCAAAATGAACAGAACGGGAGCTCGTTCCTCCCGGGGCGTTCGGGGACGTCTACAGTTTCTGGCGACTCTGCTGGGGATTTAGAGAGCTTGACTCGAACTCATGATATCTGTTTTTGACTACACTTGTGTGTTTCTTTGCATTGCATTTGCATTGGTGCGCCTAGGACACCGTGTTTGCCATCTGCTATTCCTGAACGGTTTGCCGGAGGCTTGTCTTGTCAAGGCATGACCATAAGGCTGACCGGTTGTGGACTCTGCCAGTATGGGAACACAAACCCCGGTTTTACCAGGGCACCCTCTTTGACCATTCGACCTAGTGCATATTCGGATCCATAGTGACCATTCCAAATTAGGACAGGTTGCTTACCCGTTTATAGATTGTTTGAAACCGCTGTGTGCGTAGTAAAACCCTAGCTCCTGACACAATAGGACAGGGAAACACTACCCCAACATAGGGGTGTTTTGGCTCTCACTTATCTGTTATGTGCTTTAGAGTGCGTCTCTACAGGAATGCATGTATCAGTATATGAGTTTGGGTATCAAGCCTGCGGGCATCAGTTCAGTATTGTCAGTATCAGGCCTGCGGGCATCAGATCAGTATATCAGTACAAGTATCAGGCCTGCAGGCATCAGTTTAGTACATGAGTTTCAACATTAGGCCTGCGGGCATCAGTTCAGTATTATCGGTATCAGGCCTGCGGGCGTTAGCCAGTATTTGCGAACGAGTTATCTGCGGATATCAGATTCTGTTTCAGGGAACAGTGATACAGGGATAATAATCAGTGTTCGAGGCCAGTGTGTATTTCAGCTTATTGACTGTGTGTTGATTATGCCCGACTGTGTGTCTTGCATTTTATTTTAAGCTGTTATGCTGTCCATTTATCTGTTTATTTATTGCCTTTTCGCTTTATTTATCTTTTGCTAGGGTCAGTTTTAGCACGATTGCTTCCAACCCAACAGGCATTCCCCAAGCACCTTGGACACGAGGTCGTCGACTCCACCGATCTGAGGATCTAATCGACGGACAGCCAGTGTTCCGTTCTCTACCCCCTGTTACCAGAAGGAAGCCGAAAAAGCGCAGTGTGTCAGAACAGAGGTTGTCAAGGCAGTGGGTTACCCCGTCAGAGGACAACAGAGGTGAAGTCCGGATCAGTGCTATAAGAGTAGACATACCAGTCAGACAGATGGATCAACCGAATACATCAGGGATGGAGGCTCTAATGCGCCAGATGCAGGAGAGCATGAGACAGATGCATGATGATGCCACCCGTCAATCGGAGTTTTCCAAACAGCAGGCCGCGATCATGGCCCAACAGACCGAACTAATCACCAGGCTGCAACAGCAGAATACAGCATCTGCTTCACAACAAATCCCTCCTCCGGCAGGGGCTCCATTACCTGAGCAGGCACCTACTGTTCAGAACGCCCCACCAAATGCCCAGAATACTCTACCGACTGTCCAAAATGTACAAGAGGACACGAATCTTCCAACGGGGCCAGCTCTGCCCCCGCTTCCACCACAACTGTCCAAGGTCCATACATCCAATCACCCGGACTCTCCATTCGAGGTCGAGGTTGATCATACAGCTCTGAAATTGAGCAAATTGGAGAAGCTCTTCAAGAAATCCCAAGGGGTCAAGGCTATGCCGGATATCGGAGATGGATATACCGAGGAGGCCGTAACACTCCCCGATAGGTTCAAAATGCCACAAATCGACCGTTTTGACGGGACCGGCGACCCCATGGTCCATATCCGACTGTTTGCGGATGTCTTGCGGCCAATGGGCCTTACACGACCACAGAAGCTCTCATTATTCGGCCGAACCCTGTCGGGTGTGGCCTCTCATTGGTACGCAAGATTACAAGATGAAGTGAAGAAGAATTGGGATGAGATGGCTGAGGCCTTTGTCACGCAATATTCATACAACACTCAGATCGAGATCACAACTCGTGATCTCGAAACGACAAGGCAAGAGCCCAAGGAATCTTTTTCGGAATTTGTGATCCGATGGAGGGCGAAGGCGTCAAAAATGACTTTAAGGCCCACAGACAAAGATCAAATCCGGATGATTGTGCGCAATCTCCACCCAAAACTGATGCTGAGAATGATTGTGGTCCCCTTCCCTACTTTCGCAGATTTACATGATATGGGGGTGCAAATTGAAGACGCAATGAAACAAGGTCTGTTTGACCATGATAGAGAACAACCGAGGAGGACGTTTAACCGTAACAACAATGCGGGCCCGAGTGGCGCTGCAAATACGAGAGCCTCGGAAGTTGGTATGGTCACCACCACTCCCTCTCCCCCTCCAAGGCCCATGACTGCCACACCATTTTCCGGCGCGTCCGGAAGCAACACACAAGCCAACAGCCGATTCCAACCACGAGGCCAAAGAACCTTTACCCCACTATATATGCCTCTGACCAAAGTTCTGGGAATACTGATCAGAAAGAATCATTTAAAACCCCTAGAACCAAAGCCATTGCCGAATCCACTCCCCCCCTCATATGACCCGTCAAAATACTGTGCATACCACCAACAACACGGTCATGACACCGACCGTTGTTACAGATTGCGTCATGAGATCCAAGATCTTATTGACAAACAGGTGATCGCACCTCCCGATCAACCCAATGTTACAACCAACCCTCTCCCATCACATAACCAAGCTCCTCCTCCCAAAAGAATTAACTTTATCCAGACTGGGGTCGCATCTTACGATCCTAGCATCTATATTACGCCCACCCACCTACCCAAGCCGGAGGTGTTCCTCCCCGATTGCACTGATTTCTTGTGCATGGTGGACATCTCCAAAACCCAACCAGAACCGGTGGTGGTGACCGTCGAAGACAAGGCAGGGCAGATTTTGGGAAAGAATGAGATTGTTGAATCTGGGACTGGGCAGAGTTTTACTGGGGGAGCCTATGATCCAAGCAAGTACATCCTAACAACGAGCCGAATTGGCTAAGTGTAGAATTGCCAGAGACAGGAGAACTATGCATGATCCGGGGGGATAGATCTGGGCTATGGGCAGATGAGCTGATAGCCGTAGAGGAGGACTTTGCTAACTTGCAATTTCTCGAGGACCAGGAACTGGGAGATGCGTCGATTAATTGGTATGATTATGAGGGATCAGAGGAGGCCACGAGCTGGCTCGAAGATCAACCGGATGCAGTGGGGGAAGCCCAACCAGAACAGAGCCCGGCAGGGGCAGAAATATCAGTTGTGGCCGGAACGGCCGAAAGTCAAGTTGTACCGCCGGAGAGCGCCGGTGTTAAGAATTCCGCTCAGGACATGGGCATTACGGATATGGGAACTGTTGAGCAAACAGCTGTACTGACGCAGCTAGAACCAGAAAAGTTTGAGGAGGCTAAGAGAATCAGAAAAGCTAAAGGCCCTGAGGGGACCGAAAGTGCTGTGTGCACGAAGACAAACAATGCTGCAAGCATATGGACAGAGAGCGCTGAGAGTGCGAGTGGACCGGAGCCAGACAGGTGTCTGTTGGCTGCCAGCGGAATGTGGTGGGAAGATGACGACTTGTGTCTTGCCCACACCGATGAAGACTGGGGAAATAACCAGCCGGATGATACTTGGTACCTTGATGAAGTGGACCATATGACAAGAAGTGGGCGGTACTTCAAACCCCCACACCTGGATCAACCCGAAGCATCTGGGAAAGATAGAGAAGCAGAGAGACAGAAGGAGAAGCAGATTGAGGATGAAGCTGTGCTGAAACAGTTGAAGAAAATACAAGCAGACATCTCCATCTGGGGACTGCTAATGGCATCACGAGTACACAGAGAAGCTGTCCTATCTGCTATGGACAAGTCCAAACTCTCCATAGACACCACGCCTGAACAACTGGTTGGGCTGGTTTTTCCGGGAGGAGGTTCCCCGGCAGTAACCTTTTCGGACAAGGAGCTACCGCCTGAGGGCACAAACCATAACAAACCTCTCTATATTTCTGTGGAATGTAGAGATAAGTGGATACCGGTGGTGCTTGTTGATACCGGGTCTGCGATTAATGTCTGCCCAACCAGAACGGCATATGCGATCGGGTTGAAACCCGTGGACTTCGTCCCAACCACCCAAGTGATCAGAGCATATGACAATACCAGCAGAGAAGTGATGGGGACTGTTAAAATTCAAACCAAGGTTGGTCCAGGACAACACAGTATCGAATTTCATATCTTGGACGTTCCCGCAACCTTTAACCTACTTTTGGGGCGACCGTGGTTGCACCAGGTCAAAGCAGTCTCTTCCACTCTACATCAAATGCTAAAGTACCCCCACGGGAAAGGGGTAGCAATCGTTTTTGGGAATTCATCAATCCATCCGCCGCCGGAAGTGTCTACACCCGTCTTGGAGATCGAACACGGCACGGAGGATGTGTTTTTGTCGGGGTTCACTTTGGCCGAGGCTCAAGTGGTGCAGAATGTCATGGCTGCGAATGAGGGCATGTATGTTAGTGCACAATCCATATACCTCATGAACAAGCTAAAGCATACCCCCGGGATGGGATTAGGGAGAAGCGGCCGGAAAGGCATCTCAGTGTTGGCCGAAGTGCCACACAACCCTCACGCTTTTGGACTGGGTTATCTGCCCACCAAGGAAGATTGGATGAGGAAAGGAAAAGAAATGGCCGGAAGGGCCAGGGCAAAGAAGGCCGGGAAGCCATTTGATTTAATGCACAGGCCCATCTGGGGTACCCTAAACGGACGTTTCGTCCGGGAGGGGGAAGATTTTCCATTCTGCGGCTTCCCGGAGCCATGGCTAAACGCGGCGGGGACGCGCGTGCCTGGTTTTGAAATCTTCTTCGACATACAATTATCTGGGGATGACGTTGCCGAAGCGCAGACAGACCCACCAACTGAGGTTGAGCAATGTGAAACAATGGATCCTGAGAGTACAGAGCTTGAAATGGGGGTAGCACTAGCGAGTCTACTATCAGATCCTCCGATCGGCCAAGAATGCTTGGGGGATAACTCTTCGGTTTCTGTGATTGGAGATGAAATAGCTGCGGGCTTTCCAGCGCCGATCTTGGATGCATCTATCGCACCTTCTCTCATCTGGCAATATGAAGAAGGCTTTTTATCTAGCAGTTCCGGGTCAGGTAGTGAGCCGGAATCTGATTCTACCGAATCTTGTGCGTCAGAATCAGATTCCAGCTCGACTGAGTCTGAGTCTGGTATTCCTGGGGGTGATAACCCGGATGCCACAGTCCTGTCTAGGTCGTCTTTTTCATTTTCTTTTGAGTCTGTTGTAACAGAGGAATCTGACGGCTTGGAAGTAATTAATGAGAATGATGTGGATGTGGTTTCCGAGTATTTTTCTGTGCCTTTGATTTATTGCTTAAATCAGGATTTTCAAAATTTTGATGAAAACAGCGAGGAAGAAATTCCCCCAGTTTTGCAACGATTAATTGATCAAGAGCAGGAAAGATTTGTTAAACCTTTAATGGATGAAATCACTACTGTGAATGTTGGTACTGAGAAGGACCCGCGGCTGGTCCAGATCGGGTCCACGTTGTCTTCAGAGGAGCGCGAGCGCTTAGTCGCTTTATTAAAAGATTTCAAAGAAGTTTTCGCGTGGTCCTACGAAGACATGCCTGGAATTGATCCTGAGATTGTACAGCACCGGATCCCTCTTGATCCAGAGGCCCGCCCTGTCAAACAGAAACTCAGAAGGATTCGCCCGGACTGGGCCCTCAAAATTAAGGAAGAGGTCACCAAGCAAATTGACGCAGGGTTCCTGCTGGTATCTGAATATCCAACTTGGTTGGCCAACATAGTTCCGGTGCCAAAGAAGGACGGCAGAATTCGGGTCTGTGTAGACTTCAGAGATTTGAACAAGGCCAGTCCGAAAGACGACTTTCCCTTGCCACACATTGATGAATTGGTGGACTTCACGGCAGGACATGCCTTGCTTTCGTTTATGGATGGTTTCTCAGGCTATAATCAGATAGTGACGGCACCCGAAGACCGGGAGAAGACTGCGTTTACTACCCCGTGGGGTACATATTGTTATCGAGTGATGCCATTTGGGTTGAAAAATGCTGGGGCCACGTATCAACGGGCAGCGACTACAATATTGCATGATATGATCCATAAAGAGGTCGAGGTGTATGTGGACGACATGATTGTCAAGTCCAAAGATAGAGAGGGCCACTACACCGCCTTACAAAAATTCTTTCAAAGGATCAAAGAGTTTCGGCTGCGACTGAATCCCCAGAAATGCACGTTCGGTGTTACAGCGGGGAAGATGCTAGGGTTTCTGATCACACAAAGGGGCATCGAGGTCGACCCTTCCAAAATTAAGGCCATCTTAGAAATGCCACCACCAAGGACTGAAAAGGAGGTGCGAGGCTTTCTGGGTAAAGTGCAATTCATAAGACGGTTTATTTCTAAATTAACCTTGACTTGTGAACCACTTTTTGGCCTCCTGAAGAAAGGAAAGAAATTCCAGTGGGACGGCCGATGTCAAGCAGCTTTTGAGCAGATCAAAGAGTATCTACAGAACCCACCCGTGTTGTCACCGCCAGAGCCGGGGAGACCGTTGATACTGTATCTTTCGGTAACTGAAACTACCATGGGCTGCATGCTTGCGCAGGAGTCAGAAGACAAATTGGAAAGAGCCATCTACTATTTGAGCAAAAAGATGCTGGATTACGAGACCCGCTATACGCCGCTGGAGAAGGCTTGTTTGGCCTTGGTATGGGCAACCAGGAAGCTGCGGCACTACCTGTTAGCCCACTCTATAATGTTGGTTTCGCGTTTGGATCCCATCAAATATCTTTTCGAGAAACCAGCACTTACGGGTAGGCTAGCTCGTTGGCTGCTGTTGCTCTCCGAATTTGATTTAAAGTATGTAACGCGCAAGTCAGTAAAAGGGAGAGCGGTAGCGGAGTTCCTTGCCGACCACCCGGTTGAGGGGGATGAAGCGATTGAGTATCTATTCCCAGATGAAGCCATTCTGCACGTCGAAGATGAAACTTGGACGATGTACTTTGACGGAGCGTCAAACCAGTATGGGTATGGGATAGGGGTGTTGCTGATAGCGCTTGACGATTCCCGTATCCCCTTAGCGTTCAAGCTCCGGTTCAAGGTTTCCAACAATGAAGCAGAGTATGAAGCATGTATTGCTGGCCTGGAAGCAGCCCTGGAACTAGGGGCAAGACGAGTGGACGTCATTGGGGACTCGAACCTCGTTGTGTCTCAAGCAAAAGGAGATTGGAAAGTCAAGGAGGAAAGGATGATAATCTACCACCAAACCTTGGATTTGCTAATTCCTCGGTTTGAGAAACTAAATTTCACCCACCTCGTAAGAGAGAACAACAGGTTTGCAGATTCATTAGCAACTCTATCTTCTATGATAGACATCCCGTCCGGAGTCCGGATGCGTCCAGTCATTATTGATCAGAAGTTCGTGCCGGCATACGAGTCAATTTCCGCCATAGATGAGGTTCAAGACGGCAACCCCTGGTATTACGACATCTGGAACTTCTTGGAAAAGGAGACATATCCACTAGGGGCAAATGCCAAGGATAAGAGGGCTGTTAGAAGAATGGCTGCTCAGTTTATCATCTGCGGGGGAAAGCTGTACAAAAGGGGGCATCTGGGAATGCATAAGCTCTGTGTAGAAGCTGAAGAGTCAAAACGCCTGATGGAAGCCATCCATGGGGGGGAGTGCGGTGCACACATGAATGGAGTAATGCTGGCCAGAAAGATCCTCAGATAGGGCTACTACTAGTCAACCATGGAGGAGGATTGCATTAGTTTTGTTCGGCGATGCCACAAGTGTCAAATCCATGCAAATCGCATGAACATCCCGCCGTCAAAACTGTACAACATGACTTCGCCGTGGCCTTTTTCAGTCTGGGGAATTGATGTGATCGGAGCTGTTACCCCGAAGGGGTCCAACGGGCATGAGTTTATCCTAGTAGCGATAGATTATTTCACAAAGTGGGTTGAGGCCCAATCATACGCGGTGTTGAAGGCGTCGCACGTCGCAAAGTTCATCAGAAACAACATCATCTGTCGCTACGGGGTGCCAAACGAAATAATTTCAGATAATGGTTCCCACTTCAAGAAAGAAGTGATAGACTTGTTGGAGAAATACAATGTGGCTTTCCATAAGTCATCTACATATCGGCCGCAGACCAATGGAGCAGTTGAGGCCGCCAACAAGAATATCAAGCATATACTACAGAAGATGGTGGAAACCTATCGAGATTGGCCAGACAAGCTGCCATTTGCTCTGTGGGGCTACAGGACGTCAATCAGAACTTCTACTGGAGCAACTCCATATTCATTGGTCTATGGAATGGAGGCTGTTCTACCCATTGAGATTGAGGTTCCATCTTTACGAGTGTTGGCTGAATGCCAGATAGCCGAGGCAGATTGGCAGCAAAGCAGATTCGAAGAACTCATGCTCTTTGATGAAAGAAGACTGAAAGCACTGTACCACATCCAAGGTTATCAACGCAGAATCGCCCGGGCTTTCAACAAGAAGGTTAAGTCCAGGAATCTGAAAGAAGGAGATTTGGTGCTCAAAGACAACCGAGCTCCCATCCACGACCCAAGGGGCAAGTTCAAACCCAATTGGACTGGTCCTTACATCATCAAAGCTATCTGGTCAGGTGGAGCTGTGGTTCTGATGGATCTAGATGGCTTGGAGTTCTCACAACCGATCAATATGGACAAGTTGAAGAAATACTATCCTTGAGAGGCTCGCTAGGCCGAAAACCCGAAAGGGCGACCTAGGCAAAAGTTAGAGCACAAAAAATTAGAAAATATAAAAACTGAGCTCGCAAGGTTGAAAACCCGCAAAGGGCGGCCTTGGCAAAAGTTAGAGCACAAAAGGAGAGTGAAAATACTCGAGTGAACCTTAGCCTGAACTACGTAAGGCTTGATTCCCATCTTTGGGATACGTAGGCAACTTCGCATCGAAGTTCAGCCATAAACTTTTCCCCGATCAACTCTGTCCATTTTGATCATCTTAGTCATCTTTATCCATCAGCATTTATCGTGATCTCCGATACAGTGCTGTTCAGACTAGGGGCAACTTTCCGTTGCCGCGACGGTGCAAAGTTACTCAGACAAGGGGCAACTTTCTGTTGCTATGCAGTGCCGCTTTGTTCTTCAGACTAGGGGAAACTTTCCAGCTGCAGGGATCTGGGGTTGTGCATCTCAGTGACAGATCTCCGGTGTGTCCAGTTCTGATCCACATCGAAAATAGTTTTGAAAAGTTTTAATAAAAGTTGACTTTGTTCAAATCAATCTTTTTACGACTAAGACCATTTTTGGACCAAAAACGGAAAATTTTCAGTACCACAACTTTCAATTTCATTGATTTCAAAACTGAGTTCTCCTGCTCTTGCATTACAATCGAGGTTGCTTTTTTTGGTACATTCATAAAGAAAACTTGAAAATGCTAAATAAGCAATAAATTTGGGACATAGTTGAATCAAGTATCTCCGCGTCCCCTCCCAGAGCTGGACGGAGCATCTGATGCCAAACTGGGCCCAATCTGTGCCTCCTCATTGAGCCAATCCACGCACTCATCGGATAAAGTGCAACTGAAAGTTGAAGCAGGGGCTAGGAGCTCTCTAGTCCTCCATGCCGTGGCATATCGGGCAAGCTGTGCCCCCCGAATCGGGAAAGCGGCTGGGTACTCAATACCCTCCGGTGGACAAGTCTGATCATGACCAAACTGACGCAGGAACCGGAACGGAAAATAGAATACGCAGTGGGTCAGACCAACCAATTGGATCCCAATCATGCGAGACATACTATAGCTCATTGCCGGGAGGTTGAGCCAAGGACAACGCCAAGCAATGCCGTCTGCGGACAAATTGCACATCCAATCGAACCACCACCTTTCGTCAAGAGCATTGACAAGGCGCTGCCGAAAGAAGTAGCCTCGAGCTGAATAAGCCGGGCAAGAGTCCACAACCTACAACTTGTCCATTAACCATACCTAGGGGAGGGATGGAAAATGAGAGAATAAAGAACAGAGAGATGTACGATGAGAGAAAAGTGAGACAAGGGTTTTGTGAGAAAAACCGAGCCTGAGGGTCGAGTGATGTGAGCAAATATATATGTAAGGTTGGGTGGGAAACATTACCTGCAGCAGCAGTGGACTCCCGGCGAACCTAGTCACCTCCCGGCGATAGACAAAATCTAAGCCCATCAGTGTCTCGGCCAAGGTCATGGCAATACAGCTCTTTCCTTCTCTCAAACCTTGGGCGACTTCAATCAGGCGAATGCTAGCTCCGCCAAAGCCCGAGGAAAGCAGAAAGTGAGACAACAAACATAAGCAGAGGGCGTGTTGCCGAAAACCCTGCCAATAATGGTTGTTGCGGTCACCGGCGTCGGAAAAACGATGGATCAAGCCGAGGATGTCCAATTCCCCACTGCAGATCAGAGATCGAGCGTCATGCGCCGTGAGCCCACACATCTGCCCTAAAGCCTGAGCATGGCCAAAACGGAGCTGGGGCAAGATCACTTCAGAACACTCAGACTCCATCAAAACCTGAAAATCTTCGAAAGTGGGGCACATCTCTTGGCCGCCGAAGCTAAAAACATGCGTCACTGGATTCCAGAACCTTGCCGCGGCATAGAGAAAAGGGAGATGTAGCGGAGTACGGCTCAGCGTGAATAGTGCATTCAAGCCGAAACCCCGGAAATTCAACTTTTCCGAGCCATCTAGAGAAGAGATCCAAGATGTGATATTTTCTGCGAGAAACGCTTCCATCTTTGTCTAAAACCAAGATAAAATGAATGTTCCCGAAGTTGGGGCTTTTATAGAAGGAAAAACACTATTCACGGGGACACGTGTCAAAAATCTGGTGGCTGCAGGACTGAATGGCCGGCCAGCCACTTTTTCTGGCTGGCCAGCCATTTACTTTTTCAGAAATGGCCGGCCAGCTGTCTCTCTCTACCAAAAATGGCCGGCCAGCTCCCAGGGATGGCTGGCAATGATGCAGTGTATCTCCCTGGCCCTGTTTTATTCTTCGAGGGAGAGTTCCAAGCATTTCCATGAAACGGGAAAGTCAGAAGCCTTCATCTCCCTCCGTTTCGGATGTGTTCCGATGCCCAGATTGTTAGAGGAACACTCTGTTATTGTTAAGTTTTGCTTATCGAGTTGTTGTTTTGCTTATCGAGTTGTTTGTCGAGCGAACGTGTTTTGTGTTTTTGAGTCATTGCTCTCTGTTTAAGCAATTGTCATTAAAGTCTTGTTTATTTACGTTGTTGCATTTTGCTTATCGAGTTGTAAACTTGCTAAAGATTCTGTTATATCTTAGTAAGTTGAGTTGCTTAGTTTGTTGCGTCGGTTCACTACCTAACTTGGTGATTACACAATGCGCATTTCCATTCAATTTCATTTTTGTGCGAAATAAATTGATGCGATACAATGCTAAAGTTTAAAATACAAACATCTTTTCAAAAGCTATTTCATTTCATCATGCTTTACAACAAACAAAGGTACAAGTTTTACAGAAAATAAAACTACCTAACAATGTGCAAAGTGCTACAAACTACTAGCAAAAAGAGAAATAAAGCAGGAAATAGCAGCATCAAAGTCCTCGGGAGCGGGAACGAGAAGCACTCCTCGTCCTCTTCTGCGGGACAATCTCCGCACCATCATCATCATCTGAGTCGGAGCCTCCCTCCTCGGCAGATGCCTCTGACTGACGATCTGTGGCCTCCTCCTCCTCCTCCTCCTCATCAGGCTCCACCTCCACAACGTGAGCCCTGCGTCTGCGGACAGGCCCTCCTCGAGCTCCCTGAAAAGGCCTAGAAGGCCCGGCTCCTCGGGAAGGCCGAGATGGCCCTGCCCCCTGAAAAGACCCAGATGGCCCAGCTCCCCAATGAGGCCCAGGTGGCCTAGCCTGCGGCTGACCGGACCATGAAGGCATCTGAAAACAAAGAGTTCAATTCAAATACATCAGTCCAAATATATACATCAGATGCAGATGCAAGCAGATGCAGATGCAAGCAAAGGATACATAAAGTGGATGCATGTAAATACAGTGTACAAGTGGGGTGTGTGTCAGATGTGCTCTACACAAAAAGTCTATCGATGCAGTAGAAATCAGCATGTCATCAGAAGTATGATAAATGCCAGAAAACTGAAAGGTACCTGGATGCCCGCGACAGACAACTGTGCCTCCCTCCGCAGGACCATGCCCTCGAGTGTGGCCACCAGTCCAACCACCTCCTCCATGTATCCTCGCGATGGCTGCAAAAATGAGCTCATAATCATCAGTGAACAGAAGAGTATCTAAACATCTGAATGATGAATGAAAAGAAGTGGAGCATACCGGCGGTGAGTCCGGATCAATGGCGTATCGATCACTGGGCATCGGAGGCTCTAGTGGAATCGGAGTCGGAAAGCTAGCCCCATACTGCCACGCCATCAACTCAGTAGGCATATCTGGCCATCCGGGATGAGGATGAACCGACGGAGCCGGAGGAACCGGTCTACTCCCACCTCTAGATGTACCGGCCCTACTAGTAGAAGGGGCGTCTGCAGCCCGAGCCCGAGCCTGGTCCGAGGATGACATACCGGCAGGCCTCATCATCGGAATACGAGCTTCCGTCAATGGAGACATCAAGTATATGTGACGGTAAGTGGCGTAGTCCCCCTCCTCAACATGCAGTAAAGCATCAGTGCCCAGCATGGCGCCGACTACCTCTGAGTAAGAGAGTCTGTCAGCGGTCCGCATACTGGCTGGAGGTACTGCGGGAATATCCTGAGAAAGATACCCCCATACCTGGCGCAGAAAGCGCTCTCCCAGGAACCATGCCCTGCCAACCGGCCCTTCAAGCAGGACCCTATACTGGGAGATGTCCGATGCCCCGGTATACTGAAGTCGGAGGCCGTCACCTAGGGACACCCAGGGCTGCCATGTAATCTGCGGATGATGAATGCATAAACCAATCAGAAATCGAGAATATACAGAGCAAATCAAAGATGAAAATGAAAGGAACTGAAAGTTCTGAGATACCTCTGAATGTCGCACCGTGTCGAAGTACTGTCGCAGGCGAAGGAGGGTCTCTCGAGGTCTCGGCCGGTGCGGGCCCTCGAATATCAATGAATATGGGGTCATGGGAATCCCTACCACCTCCAGCTCTGGGGCTAATGATGGGAAGTATACATAGACCCATAACTGAGAAAAGCAATGCAGAATGTAAGTACGAAATGTTGAGAGCAAAATACAGACTGTAAAAGTGCGCTGTGTGTGCAATGTACAAGTAATGAGAAGCAGAAATGTAAATCAAGGGGACAGAAAAGTACCTCCCAGGCTCTCCAGTAGCCGCCAAGTAAGTCGCCCCGCCCGCGGGAGGTCGCGCTCATATAAAAGTAAAGGGTAGCCAGGCCGGCGCCACCCCAATCATATCTACTGACCTGTGATAGGTCAACCAGAGCGCTCAGCAGGTATAGCCCAATGGTGTTCCCTCTGTCGGCGAACAGGGTAGTCCCGAAGAGGAACATCAAGAAACCACGGGCATACTGCTCCGTCTCCTCGGGAGTCTCGGGCACCATCTCCGCCCGCCGGAAGTGGGAAGAGAACCAAGTGTATCGGACTCTCCCAGAGACCCTGTCAACGGGTGGGTGAGCCCCCAACAGATACATCCAGGCGGCCTCCCACTCGCCCATATCCTCATCGTAGGGGATGGACCAACCTCCGACGTCTAAACCGGTCAATACAACGAAGTCAAAAGGGGTCATGGTCATATCCCCGGTAGCAGAGAAATGAAAGGAGTTGGTGGTGTCCCACCATCTCTCTACCAATGCTGCCATCAGCGTCCTCCTGGCAGGACAACGTGACAACCCGACGCAGAAGGGCCCGAACCCTGCCAAGTCGACTAAGTCTCGAACACCCTCCGGGAGCTCAGCGTACCAATCCCTCGCGGCAGTGGAACCATACCCCCGCACACTGCGGGAGCAAACCTGCATTCAAAATGAATACATGTATCAATAATGAAATGAAATGGGCTGTGTGCCAATGAGATGAAATGGGCTGTGTGCCAATGAAATCAAATTGGCTGTGTGCCAATGGGATGAAATGGGCTGTATGCCGATGAAGTGGAATAAGCTACATGCAAATTCAGTTAAATTGTGGGCTGCGTGTTCACTATCTACCTGGGCTGCGTGTTCAGAAAATTTGAAATTTGGGCTGCGTGTTCAACTTTCAGTTAAATTGTGGGCTGCGTGTTCACTATCTACCTGGGCTGCGTGTTCAGAAAATTTGAAGTTTGGGCTGCGTGTTCAACTTTCAGTTAAATTGTGGGCTGCGTGTTCACTATCTACCTGGGCTGCGTGTTCAGAAAATTTGAAATTTGGGCTGCGTGTTCAACTTTCAGTTAAATTGTGGGCTGCGTGTTCACTATCTACCTGGGCTGCGTGTTCAGAAAATTTGAAATTTGGGCTGCGTGTTCAACTTTCAGTTAATTGTGGGCTGCGTGTTCACTATCTACCTGGGCTGCGTGTTCAGAAAATTTGAAATTTGGGCTGCGTGTTCACTATCTACCTGGGCTGCGTGTTCAGAAAATTTGAAATTTGGGCTGCGTGTTCAACTTTCAGTTAAATTGTGGGCTGCGTGTTCACTATCTACCTGGGCTGCGTGTTCAGAAAATTTGAAATTTGGGCTGCGTGTTCAACTTTCAGTTAAATTGTGGGCTGCGTGTTCACTATCTACCTGGGCTGCGTGTTCAGAAAATTTGAAGTTTGGGCTGCATGTTCAACTTTCAGTAAATTGTGGGCTGCGTGTTCACTATCTACCTGGGCTGCGTGTTCAGAAAATTTGAAATTTGGGCTGTGTGTTCAACTTTCAGTTAAATTGTGGGCTGCGTGTTCACTATCTACCTGGGCTGCGTGTTCAGAAAATTTGAAGTTTGGGCTGCGTGTTCAACTTTCAGTTAAATTGTGGCCTGCGTGTTCACTATCTACCTGGGCTGCGTGTTCAGAAAATTTGAAATTTGGGCTGCGTGTTCAACTTTCAGTTAAATTGTGGGCTGCGTGTTCACTATCTACCTGGGCTGCGTGTTCAGAAAATTTGAAGTTTGGGCTGCGTGTTCAACTTTCAGTTAAATTGTGGGCTGCGTGTTCACTATCTACCTGGGCTGCGTGTTCAGAAAATTTGAAATTTGGGCTGCGTGTTCAACTTTCAGTTAAATTGTGGGCTGCGTGTTCACTATCTACCTGGGCTGCGTGTTCAGAAAATTTGAAATTTGGGCTGCGTGTTCAACTTTCAGTTAATTGTGGGCTGCGTGTTCACTATCTACCTGGGCTGCGTGTTCAGAAAATTTGAAATTTGGGCTGCGTGTTCAACTTTCAGTTAAATTGTGGGCTGCGTGTTCACTATCTACCTGGGCTGCGTGTTCAGAAAATTTGAAATTTGGGCTGCGTGTTCAACTTTCAGTTAAATTGTGGGCTGCGTGTTCACTATCTACCTGGGTTGCGTGTTCAGAAAATTTGAAGTTTGGGCTGCGTGTTCAACTTTCAGTAAATTGTGGGCTGCGTGTTCACTATCTACCTGGGCTGCGTGTTCAGAAAATTTGAAATTTGGGCTGTGTGTTCAACTTTCAGTTAAATTGTGGGCTGCGTGTTCACTATCTACCTGGGCTGCGTGTTCAGAAAATTTGAAGTTTGGGCTGCGTGTTCAACTTTCAGTTAAATTGTGGCCTGCGTGTTCACTATCTACCTGGGCTGCGTGTTCAGAAAATTTGAAATTTGGGCTGCGTGTTCAACTTTCAGTTAATTGTGGGCTGCGTGTTCACTATCTACCTGGGCTGCGTGTTCAGAAAATTTGAAATTTGGGCTGCGTGTTCAACTTTCAGTTAAATTGTGGGCTGCGTGTTCACTATCTACCTGGGCTGCGTGTTCAGAAAATTTGAAATTTGGGCTGCGTGTTCAACTTTCAGTTAAATTGTGGGCTGCGTGTTCACTATCTACCTGGGCTGCGTGTTCGGAAAATTTGAAATTTGGGCTGCGTGTTCAACTTTCAGTTAAATTGTGGGCTGCGTGTTCACTATCTACCTGGGCTACGTGTTCAGAAAATTTGAAGTTTGGGCTGCGTGTTCAACTTTCAGTTAAATTGTGGGCTGCGTGTTCACTATCTATCTGGGCTGCGTGTTCAAAAAATTCGAAGTTTGGGCTGCGTGTTCAACTTTCAGTTAAATTGTGGGCTGCGTGTTCACTATCTACCTGGGCTGCGTGTTCAGAAAATTTAAAATGTGGGCTGTGTGTTCACTTTCGAATTCGGGCTGTGTGTTCGACAAATCAGTGTTTGAACCGTGTGTTCTAATGTGGGCTGTGTGTTCGCAATTAATTGGTGAGCCAAGTGTTCAGAAGTTCAAGTGTTGAAACTATATACTCAAGATGTAAGCAAAGTACTATGTCATAAGCTAAACTGCATGTTCAAGCATGGCAAGGGTGTGAAATGTAAAATACAGAAGATGAGGTAAATACCTCTCGGGCCTCGTGAGAGAGATGCTGCTCCGGCTCTCTGAGAAGCAGATCCCCGGGTGCTCGCTCGTCAAAACTGGTAAAGTGACGGAAGACGGCGCGCGGGAGGACGTGTGCTGGCGGACGGTACCTCCCGGGAATGAAAGGTCGGGTCCTCGGAGGTAGAGTCATGGGATCGAAATCATCTCCGGCGCCTGGAAAACCTCCACCGTGGGGAGAATTGCCCGCCATTTTCAAGAATCTGCAAAAGGGGAGCAAAAATGAGCAAAATGAGCAAAAATTGGAAAAAGTCAACAAAAGTCAACTCCCGAGAAAATATTCCAAATATTAAGATAAACTTACCTCAAGTGGCGAAAATGCAAAAAGAAGCTCCGAAGTTGGAATTTAATCGCTCCAAAGTGCTTAAAACTGAGTGTTTTTGCGAGAATAATTTGCGCGGGGCGTTGGAAAACGCGCGTGAAACTCAGATCTGGAGAGGAAAGCGTTGTAGAATGCAAGAAAATGAAGAGGGCTCGGCTGCCTTTTATAAGCCTCAAGGCCTTGGATTGCAAGAGCATCAAAAAGGAGGGAAAAAGACGGAAATGCCCCCGGAAAAGGCCACGGCCGGCCGGCCCCTTTTTCTAGTTGGCCAGCCATCTGCTTTTTGCAGAAATGGCCGGCCAGCCATTAGCTTTAATGGAAAACGGTTGGACACCCCCCCTTGGGAAGATGAACGGCCGGCCATGCTCCCCACATGCTCACCTAGCTCTCTGCAAATTTTGAGGGAGATCGGAGTTCCCGGGACTTGAAAAAGTTCAAGAAAAGTACACTTCCGGTCGCGAAATAGCTCCGTCGGGACTTCGGCTTCAAGTTTTGACATGTGGCTCATCATCATTCATCGAAATCAAAGTATATCCTTTTTGAATGAGTTGTAACCTTTCAGGGAAGCAGATCGGAGGCCGTGGTCGAGTCGCCTTCGCCGAAACGCGCATTTCTGTACTCGTTGCTTCATAACAAACGGGCACCCTGATTTATGCTAGTTTTGTACTATCGTGCACATTATCTTGCATTTTCATGAACATACTCACATCGTCATGTACGTTTCTTGATATTGGCATACTTCTGTGTTTGAGCATGCGTTGTCACGCATGTTCCATTCTTGCATTGCGATGCATTCACTCACCGGCACTGCGTGTGTCGAACTTTCGAAATTACATTAAATATATGTTGTTAGCATATTGTGCTCGTTGAGTTTCTCTCTTTTGCAGGCACGATATTGTATGTACGGTTCAATTGAGGCTGGTGCGACCAGACGAATCGCGCAGGTATCGTATCTTCTCCGTGTGAGACGTGGCGGGGATTGAATGATCCTCCGCATTCTTAACTGCATGAAATGTAGTTGTTGCTTTGCATTCTTGCTTAAAACTGTTGCATCTATTTGCGAATATTTGCTTCATTACAGCTCGCTGCATTTGCATGATCATTGGGTTACCTTCGGCTTCTTACATATCATTTGCATTTTGCCCCCTGCCTGCGGGCATGCCTGCGGGCACATCTCTGTTTATCTTGTATGTTTGTCTAAGTCTTCGGCCTTGTCAAAAATGGGTCGTCTCTAGGCTTTGACATTCACTCCCGTCACTTGTGACTTCCGAGTTCTGTCAAAGAGGGGCAACTGTAGACACCCCATTTTTGACCGACCTTAAGACTCAGACGTCACCGATTGAGTGCTTGGTGATGTTGCATAACGTACTCATTCAGAAGTTTCAGAGTCGCGGCTGCGAGCCCCGCCTCCGGACTTCCGGACCTTCTTCGGTGCCTTGCCTCGGTTTGTGAACCAGACTCGGTTTTCTCTGTTTCTTTTCCTGAGGGGAGGGAGAGGTCCCGTAGACCATCTCTCAGTGGCTGTGGGCTACATTTGGTGGCCATAGGCCATTTTGCCCATTTCGGAGTCCGGTTCCCGGTTTTCGGAGCCGTCAGGCCGTGTGCCTCGGTTCGGGACCGCCTAACTATCTCCGTTTGCTCTGATTTTTGGCATACATCTTATTTAATCCCTTTTGAGGGACACTGGGGGCTAAGAAACCCACTTCGAGGTCGAATACCATTTTCGGTGCTTGACAGCCCATTTTTGGGACCCCGAACTGCGTATTTTGGCCCCGGAACATTCGTTTTGCAACGGTTTTCGTTCATTTTTGGCAGGTACCTCTGTTTTATCACAGGGAAGGTCACTGAAGGGTGGGAGGCCATCAATTGTTGCAGCAACCAGTTATCTCTCCTCCGGAGCCTCCCGACGCCCGTTTTTCCAACTTCCGGGCTAATGTTGAATACCTTGGAGCTAGTGTTGCCAACTTTCAACCACATATCTGTGATGTACACACATGAGAGGCCACTAAAAGTTCATGGCCGGCCAGTAATTCAACTTGACCCTTTTGACCCCCTCTTTCCGAGCCAATGTTGAACCCCTTAGACCCACTTTCTCGGACTTCTAACCACATGGTTGTGTTATACACACATAGGGGTACCTCTCTAGTAGCTGGCCGGCCAGAAAATCACATTGACCCTTTTGACCCCTAGCCGGCCGGCTAGGGGGTGTGGCCGGCCGGCCACCTCCAACAAAAGTAATGGGCCGGCCGTGTTCCTCGCACTGTGCACTTTACAGCTGTGGGGCAATATCCCCCAGATATTATCTGTATCCGGGGGATATTTTGTGGGGGAGTTTTACCCTCCTTTTCCCCCACCGTTACACCCCTTCTTTGGCCTATATAGCAAGCAAACCTTGTTCTTTGTTGGGGTTAGAAAAACTCTCCTTCAAGCTTCCATAGCCAACTCCATCTTCTTCCTTCTCAATTCTTCAAAAACCCCTAAGCCCCTAACCATCATTCCTTCTATATCACCAAGCTCTACCACCACCATCTCATTTCCAGCAACAAGGAAGGATTCTTGAAGGCTAAAGAAGCTGCAAATCCATCCAAGAAGCAACAAAAGTTTGAATCTTCAAGGGTAAGTAACACTTTTACCCTTTTGACCCTTTTTCTTGATCTATTTCTAAGCCCCACTTCTTTTTGGTTTCAAGCTCCGGACCTAACTGAAAAGGGTCATCTTTTGAGCTCATCTTCACTTTTCATTAAGGGCTCAACCCTGTTTGAGCCCTCCATGACACACTTGCTTCATTGATCCTCTTGTATGTCATAGTTTTGCATGCTATTTTTGACCCATGAGCAATTTATTTTCGAGCATGTTGTAAACTAACATTAGGCTTATTTTGAGCCCCTCTTCAACATTGGAGAAGGGCTCAACATTGTTTGGTACCTCCATGTGTCACTTGTAGTTATATCCCTTATTTGGCCCCATTTTTGCATAAATTGGCAACCCTCTTTGCTTCTGTTTTTGGACCTTGGTCCGAACTGAAAGTGGTCTTATTTTGGCCTATACTTCATGTTTCATTCACACTTTTTTTCTGTTTGGTGAATATTTTGTATACTTCATGTTATAGCCATTGTTGAGACTTAGTTTGCATCACATTTCTATCATGTTTGTATACTGATTTGAGATCTGCCATATACTGTAAATATTCATATTTTTGGTCCCTCTTCAGTGTTGTAGAAGGAAATTTTTCAGTTTGGGTTTTGCTTATACCACTTGCTTCATTACCCCTCTTTTGGCCCCTTTTCTTGCATGCTATTTTTCCCTTACCTATGCTTGCTGTTTGGCCATGTTTATAACTGTGAAAGTGCATCTTTTGGGACTGTCTAGCTTCTGTCTTTGCATTGCATGTCCATATTGTGCATGTTTGGCATAGCTATAGGCCATTTCGGGTGCCTTATGTTGCATTTCGGGGCATTTCCTTGCATTTCATGTCATTTCGCCTCATCCCGGGGCTGTTTTCCCCTTGTTTTGTTGCTGAAATTCCATTATCATGCTTGCATATCATTTTTGCCATGTTGCATCACATTTTATCATTGCCTCGGTTTGCGTGCCCGTGTACACGCATTTCGAGACACTTCTTTTTTATCCGCCGGCATCCTATGTGAGTGTGGCTGAGGCTCACTCATGTTGGTATAAGCCCATTTGTCATTTCCATGCCATTTCATTACATTTTGTCATTGCCTTGGTTTGCGTGCCTGTGTACACGCATTTCGAGGCACTCCATTTTTTTCCGACGGCATCCTATGTGAGTGTGGTTGAGGCTCACTTATGTTGGTATAAGCCCATTTGTCATTTCCATGTCATTTGCATTGCGTATGCATCGCCTCGGTTTGCGTGCCTGTGTGCACGCATTTCGAGGCACTTCTTTTTTATCCGTCGGCATCTTATGTGAGTGCGGCTGAGGCTCTCTCATGTTAGTATAAGTCCATATTGCATTCTGTATGTCATTTGCATTGCACATATCATTACCTCAGCTTGTGTGCCCGTGTGCACGCATTTCGAGACACATATCATCGCCTCGGTTTGCGTGGCCGTGTGCACGCATTTCGAGACACATATCATCGCCTCGGTTTGCGTGCCCACATGCACGTATTTCGAGACACATATACATTATCTCGGTTTGCGTGCCCGTGTGCACGCATTTCGAGGCACTTCCTTTTTATCCGTCGACATCTTATGTGAGTGCGGCTGAGGCTCTCTCATGTTAGTATAAGTCCATATTGCATTCCGTATGTCATTTGCATTGCACATATCATCGCCTCGGTTTGCGTGCCCGTGTGCACGCATTTCGAGACACATATCATCGCCTCGGTTTGCGTGCCTGCGTGTACGTATTTCGAGACACATATCATTACCTCAGTTTGCGTGCCCTTGTGCACGCATTTCGAGACACTTATCATTGCCTCGTTTGCGTGCCCGTGTGCACGCATTTCGAGGCATATCATTTTCATTGCATTCGTGCATTTTCTCGGTATGCGTGCCTGCGTGCACGCATTTCGAGGCATCTCATTTTCTATAGCATTGTGTATGTTAGGATTGTATATTAGTTGCATTTCATGCATATCATGCATATTGCATCGTGTCCGGAATAGGAGTTAGTCCGGGCACGGGAAACGAGGTACATTTCGTACTCCGAGTGACGGAATGTGTCTCAATTCCCCAGTCACCGACACTCCGGATTATCCATGATGGAGTTAGGTTTTAGCTGTAGTTTCATGTGCATTCATCCTATATTGAGTTTTGCATTTCGACTCCTCTGCCATCATGCCTCGGTATGCGTGATTGGTGGTACGAGGATCGAGACATGCATATATCTGTGCAAATACATTGCTATGCCCCTTTCCTGCTCTCTGTTGCAGCAAAACGAAGAATCAACAACCTTTTGGGGCTTGGCACGCATTTCAAGACAGGTGTAAACAGAGGCTAATTGGGGCATTCCGGTGGATTTCCGCGCAAGACGACCCGGGTATGCATCATCCATCAGAAGCAAGGCAGTCCCTGGCTTGCACGCCAGTTTTACAGTTTTCTTAGTTAATTCGTTAATTAATTAGGATTTTGTAATATTTTGGACTGTAATATTCTTTTATTCGGGACTGTAATATTTGGACTGTATATTTATTTGGACCCTCCGAGTGGGGGGCACAACTGTAATAAGTGTGCGTGAGTGTGTTGTATGTCTTCCAACCCCACGTCTTTCTCCCTTTTATTTATCTGCTTATGATGGTTAGATTAGGGCATGTTTAAATTAGCATACAGTATGACAGCATGTTTGCATCATTCATCTGTATTGCATGCACCGGGTTCGGCGCATCATACTAACTGCATTGTACTTTCAATTTCAAAGTTGAATACATGATAGTTGTAACATTTCATATACCATCTTAGAATAGCCGAGCCTGCTATAATTGCATTTTGCATGTGTTGCATTAGGCATTTCTGTATACTTAGGATCATGCATGATTTCTAATGTAGTTTCTATTTTGGCTTGGAGTACTCGGTGAGTTTTATGCTTTAGCATCCTTGCATGCGTGTGAGTGTTGCCATGAATAGCATGCTTACCATGAGGCTATGTGCTTATGTGATATATCTGCCTGAATGCCTGTGGGTGAAGGTTGGGTTATCTGAATTGGAATAGATCATCAAATGTTTCAAGCCTACCTGCGGGTAGCAAAAACTCTTTCAAAAAAATAAACATGAAATGTTTTGTTTCAATTCAGGCGATTCAGTCTATACTTATATGCTGTGCGCACCACATAGTAACCTAGGCTAATAACCAGAATAAGAACTCACAATGTTTTCAAAAATTGATATCATGGTTAGTAGAGGCTGGTCTATGACCGGGCGAGCGGGGGTGCTCACGAAGTGACCTTCCCCAATCGTACCCAAGTTCCCGAGCCGAGGCAACTTTGGTGATGACGGACACGTGGCCTTTTGGCACCGAGTCAGGGTTTCCTAAATTTCCCAAAATGAAATATTTAGGTGGCGACTCTGTATCTGGCAAAGCAGTCCATGTTTGGCACTACTTTTTCAAAATCAGTTTCTCAAAACGATTTGCCGGATTTGGACTCTTTGGTTCAGATTAGGAACCGTGACATTTTAAGAGTCCGAGCTGTAGTGACCCCAAAATGAACAGAACGGGAGCTCATTCCTCCCGGGGCGTTCGGGGACGTCTACATGAGGCATCAAAGCCAAATGAGTGGCCCTTCTGTACTACCTAATAGCAGTTTGGTTTCACAATTAAAGGAAGCTCTTGCATCTCTTTTAGTTGAGGAAAAACAGGTGCTGGTTGGTGAGTTAAGAAGTGTTATTGATCATTTTTCTAGAGGTCAGTGTTAGATAAGGGTGGAAGTCCACAAGACACCTTCAAATGTTAGTGTTGTTACTCCATCAATTGTCATGATTGCAAAAACAGAAAGCCATGAGAATCAAAATTCCATGGCGGGGGGCAATTTCACAAAGAAATACTTTTTGGATTTTTAAAAAATATTTCTAACCCATTAATGTGTGAAAGGAAAAATCAGCCCTTTTTATGCAAATCTTAGTTCCAAGAATGATGCAAACAATATGGTTAAAAAGTTTGATTTTAAGCCAACTATGGCTAAAAATTATGAACAATCAATTCATGATGATTTTAATATTTTTGACATTGTTCAAAATGTTAAATTTTTCTGAAATTTTGAGCCATGCAAAACTATGGATTATGGCATTCAACACCCATTTTGGATTTGTGGATCACACCAAGACTTAATTTTGGTAAATTGGCTAAAGATCCAACAATATTTGAATAATATTGGTGAAAAATAGTTTATTCATACCTCACAAAATATATTTTATATATGTCTGCTTGATGAAAAAGTCCGGGCCAAATAATTTTATATACAACTCTTCAAGAATTTGAAATTTCTCATTCTTAAAGAGTTGGGGGCATTGTTTGCACCATAATTATTTTCCTGTCGATTATGGCTTATTGATTGTGGCCAAATTTAATTTTATTAATTATGACTTATTGATTGTGACCAAATTTAATTTTATTAATTATGACTTATTGATTGTGGCCAAATATAATTTTATTGACTATGACTTATCAATTGTGACTTGTCGAAGTGGTCAAGGAAGTTCAACGTGGCTGATGAAAGTAGCCACCCATTATGATTGTGGCAACGTGGCTTTAAAGAAACAAACTGGCTAGAGTAGTTTTGAAGGAAGCTATTGGTGAAGCTTATAAATAGGCAAAGCAGTGAGGGCCGAAGGGATCAAAACACAAGAATTAAACTTAGCATAATTTAAGAATGGTTTCCCTTTCAAAATATGAGTAGTTCATTATTGTACTCAGGGCCGGCCCTGGGGTGAGGCGACTGAGGCGGTCGCCTCGGGCCTCCAATTTTGAACAAAACTTAGGGCTCCCAATTAGGGGAGTGTATCATGTCATGTTATTTCATAATTATTTTAATATTAACTCATTTTATTTATTTTTATGTTGCCGTGTGGTGTTATTTTGATTCGTGTTCGATTGATGTTTAATGTGAAAATTTTCACTTTTAGTTAAAAATAACTTAGCAAGTGTATTGAGAGATTAAAATTTTTCTCATAATTTGAATTTTATAAAATTTATTTCAACTAAATGAAATTATTCATAGAATGTTTGATTTTAATTCAATTGCATTTTTCTAATTAAAAAAATTGTACCTTGTTACTATATATTTTTTATTAGATGGACTCTAAAATAGGTAACAAGAAAATATATATCTGAAATGAAAAAAAGATATTAGCCTTAATTATTATTTTACATACTTTTTTATTCAATTAGATAGAGTTAAATAAAAGATTAAAAAAATGTCATGACAACCTTAGTGAACATTCAAATATATAACTAATAATTTATGTTATTGAGTTGTGTCATACTTAGATTCATATTGAAAATAGTCAACCTTAACTTGCTAATTTTATATATTGCTTGAGCTGTGTCGAAAATTCTCATCCTTACCCCCAATTAATTTTTGTTCTTATAGCATTAGTAAGCTAAAAAATGAAGATTCGATTCAACTAATTGAAATTCAACTATTATATATATATATATATTTGTTATCTAAATTATGTTAAATTGTAATGCAATAGAAATAAATTTTTATCTTTTTTGTTTTATCCAAACAAATTTTTTTTTTTTTTAAATAATGATATATGAAGGGCCCAATTTAAAAAATTTGCCTTAGGCCCCTAATAAGTCAGGGCCGGCCCTGATTGTACTCTGTAAATTTCTATAAACTTCAGTAGTTTCACTTTTGAAATTACTTCTTGTTTGCTTCATTTACTTTGTAACTTTCAGTTGTTCCAAAGAAGTCTTCATTCTTTTGAGGCATTTGAACTAATTCCACAATTACTTGATTGTTCTTGTTTGATTGTTTAGTCAAAATTTTTGTATAATTACTATCGATTGGGAGTTAATATAATTTTTACTAACATATATACATACTTGAAAATGGTGTACCATATACACCTCTAATTATGCCATGTTCTTCTTTAGTTGTTATTAATTTTCTTATTTAGTTATGACATTATCACGAGATCTTTGATTATGCCTCATGTGGTGTTTGGTTGTGATTTTTTTTTTTTTTTAAGTATGATTTAGAAATTATAGAGTTATGCCATTTTTTTTCTTTAGTTATAAAGGCATATCTATCTTTCCCAAATTGAAAGTATATAAAAACTAGCATAACAAACTATACATTATAGTCTAAATTATGAAACAAAGCTATTCAACTATGTATTCAACCAACCATACATAAATAATCAAGAATTGAATAAATTAGACTCAAATAAAAACATTTAGATGCACAATTGACAAAATGAAAATTTTAAATACCAAAGTGATACAGAATACATATTGCAACATTATTCCCCCAAACTGTCAAGTCATATGATCTCTGAGGAGATAATTCCTCCCTAAATAAAAGGTTTAGTGATAGTCTAAACCTGATTACTACATTTCTTATGCATAACAATAGCTCTAAAGAATAAAAAAATAGAAAGAAAAGAACAAAATGAAACTTAGTGCAGAAACACTCCAAGAAAGAATGTATATGTGATCATATGTATTTCTCAATTAGAGTTACGAGTTACATAGTTGTGGTTATCATGAAATAAGTTTTAATAACATAAATCCAATACACTGTCATAGCAAACAACAATAAAATTAAATTAAAAAACCATAAGAAACATGTTCGTGTTAGCAAGATTACAAATTTTATTTTTTTGCAATCCAAAAGAAAATAAATATCAACGGGAATTTGCTTAATCATGAGGTGATTAGAAGCTTGGAGTACTTGAATTCTGATTGTCTCTGCAATTGAATTTCCTTCAACTATATGCATTTGCAGCAAAAGACCTAATAATTACAAAACGCATACTAAATGTAAGGAGGTGCAATATATCAATGAACAATATAAGTATTAAAAGTATATGTGATTTAGACTTTTCTGTTTCAATAAAAAAATATTTTTTTGTATTTAATTCCAACCTTAAAAATGATGGTGTGTTGATTGTAATAGTGGTGGTGTAGGTGATGGGAGAGAGAGTGGAGTAGTGGTGGCGGATATGGTGGCAACCTTAAGAATAATGGTATGTTAGAGCAACTCTAACTCCTAATTTTTATTTTTGTCAAATTTAAATTTAATAAAAAAGCGTTCAAAAATCATGTCCAGTCTATTTATCAAATGTACGGTAAGGCTATGGTACAATATGTTATGCATTTTTGTGATAAATGTTAAGTAATTTTTTTCGTATAGTTACGACAATTTGTGTTTCAAAAATAATATTACATATTTTGTAGTAATGCTAGGCATTTTCATGATAATGTTACCTTCTTTTTTTTTTTTTTTTTTAGAAAATGTTTGGATTAAAAAAAATGTAACATTACCACAAAATGTGTAAGTTAATTTCTGAACTACAAATTGACGTAATTCTACTAAAAAATTACATAATATTTATCATAGAAATACATAATATTTATCACAAAAATACATAACGTGGTGCATAAAATTTCTATCCAAATATCCATCAAATCAAGAGAGAAACATTTTTTTTTCATCAAATTAAAATTTGATAAAATTTTTTTAAAATGGAGTATTGAAGATGATTTTTTTTTTGTCATCAAATTTTGACGAAATGATAAATAAACAATGCAATTGAGTTGGGGACAAACCTGGAATTTAATTGAGTTGAATTGGCCCCAAAAAAAAACACAACTCAAATAACATGATTTGAAAACCTGTAATTCAAAAAGAGTTTTGATTTTTATTTATTTATTTTTTTTTTATCCAAATCGTGATTTGAAAACTTAACCAAACGCTAGTTTTATCTTTCAAAATGCAACTCAAAACTCAACTAATTTCAAAAACTAAATCAAACAGAGCCATATTTTTTTTTAAGTTTGTTTAGCATGAAAGTAATAGAAGTATTAAGGAAACTATAAGAAAACTTAAATTTGTTATGAAAGTAATCATTTATAATAATAATTCATATTTTCTTGTAAAATTTTCCTCCCAATCAAATTTGTACAAAAATTTTATTTTATTTTATTTTCCTTTTCTTTTCTTTCATTTAGTTTTACTTTCTATCATTTACTTCTTTCTAATCAAACGGAGCCCAGGTAACATGATAATTTATTTTAATACGTGACATTTTTAATTCCTAAAATATGCCTTGTTTGTTATTTTAATCCCTTAAATTTTAATTTTGTCATTTTAGTTATCAAAATTATCAATATAAAAAGTAAAATGATAAAATTAAAACATAAAAAATTAAAATGACAAATAACACATCGTAAAAACTCTCCTATCCTAAAATCTACTCTTTTTAACTCTAAAATAAACAAACACAACAATTCAGTTAAGGGCAAACCTGAAACTTAATTGAACTGGCATTCAACTTTGAGATTCATTTTTATCTTCCCTAACCCTTGCGTTTTCCACCTTCCGATTGAAATAATCATGAAGACTGTCGATTTTAGTAATAATATGTTTTCCTTTTCCGGACCAGAGCTTGACATGAGGGATATGCTCGACGATCCAGTAGTCTTTCCTTGGTTGGGTTTGGGTTCCATTCTATCTATCAATTCTTTTGGCATACTCTCAAAATCAAGAGTTTTGAGGTTTCTAAGGTGGTGGATGCAAGATGGTATCTTCTTTAGTTGCGGGTTAGACGCAATCCCTAGATCTTCCAAAAGAGGCAATGTTCCTTCCTCTATTATCACCGAATTCAATCACTTCAACTCTTGAAGAATTAGTCGCTTAAGTTTTTGAAACCTTCCGACCTCAAAATACAACTGCTCCCTATCATATGCATCCCGAAGACCAAGATATACTAAACTTGGCAAGACTTGAAGGGCTTTTAGTGGATCGTTCTTGATCAAACCTGAACCCCATAGCTGTAATTTGACTAGATTTTGAAGTTTCGGGATCCAGTCAGGCAACTTCTCTAAACGTCCAACCAAATTGAGACGTTGAAGATATTGAGGTGGAGATGATGATATATACTGTAAATCCAGAATCTCATCATCACTTGAGGCCAGTACACTCAAAGTTTTAAGGTATTTCATTTTCTCAATGGCTGCACATAGAGCCCTCCCATGTTCTCTGTCCAATTTCGTAATTCCCAACTTCTTTAGCTGCCTCAATTTCTCAAGCTCTTTAATTAGGCCATGATTTGTCTCCACATACCACAAATTTTGCAGCTCCTCTAAAGCCCCAATCCCTCTTTGTATCTTCACTCCTACTATTAAATCCACCCAGTATTCAGATTCAAAGTTACAAGAATAGACAAGAAGATGTCGCAACTTATGGAGCCTACTGATATCAAGTGGGAGCTCTCTTACGGGAGAATGTTTCAGATCCAAAGTCTATAAGTTGTGTAACTTATCTATGGACTTTGGAATTATCTTCACTTCTGTATTCGTTATGCTTAGGTATCTCAAAAGAAATAGATTTCCCACTTCTTCATGAAGTTAGTCCAAAGGAGCATCCTCAAGATCCAGCACTTTCAAAAGCTTGAAATTTGCAGCTACTGTACCCAATAAGGGCTTCTTTGGCAGCTCTCCACCTTGAAAAAGAAAAACAGAACGAACTGGGGACTTACTAATGCTTTTCATAACCTTATCCATGTTGCAATAACGCATATGCATAGATAGCCGCCGAGTTGTGTTATTGAAACTTGGATTCTCTTTTTCCAAAATTTGACACAAACTAAACTCCTCGGACATTGAGAGAATAATCTCACGCACTACATCATGTACTCGGCACTTTTTAACTCTTTCGTCAAATTTTGTTGTTGACACTTGAACTAAGCGTCTATGGATCAGCTCAGTCAAGTATTCTTCTGCAACTTCTTCCAATGTTTTTCCGTTCTGCTTTTCAATGAAACCCACAGCTATCCATAGCCGAATTAGTCTTCCACAACATATAGAGTAATCCTTTGGCATTATGCCAAAATACAAGAAGCAAGATTTGAGGTAGTGAGGCAGCTCATTATAACTGAACAATAAAAAATTTTTGATGCTTGTAAGATTAGGATTCCTTTCCAATTCAGAGTGCATGCTACCATAGAATTTTTGCCACTCAAATATACCCTTTTTTTTTTTTTGTGGACAAGAGACCACCTATAGCTGCAATTGCAAGTGGCAAACCTTGAGACTTTCTAACAATTGCATGTGATACTTCCTCCAATTCAGGGGGACAATGACCCTCAGAGTCCAAATGGAAGGCTTTCTTGCAAAAGAGTTCCCAAGCCTTCTCTTCGGATAGGGCTTCAAGCTGGTGGACATGATCCATTGACATTTCTTTGCAAAATGTAGCAACCTGTTCACTACGTGTGGTGATGATTACCCGACTACCGTCACTATTTTTGGGTAAAGCATGTCTTATGGATCCCCAAAAATCAGTTTCCCATACATCATCAAGCACAATGGCGTACCTCTTTTCAGATAAATATCCTCTTAACTTGACAATGAGTGACTCAATTCCCTCATCAGGTAGAACATAAATTCCTGATAGTTGCTCTATCATTTTTTTTAGGAGCTCCTCTGGCTTGTATGATTGAGAGACAGTGATCCACGCTTTGCTATTAAAGTGTGCAACCACTTCTTGGCTATCATAAACTCTCTTGGCAACAGTGGTCTTGCCAATTCCACCCATGCCAACCACCGAGATCACTGCTCGTTGTGAATGATTTTGGTCAACCAACCTGCTTATCAGTTCATATTTGGGAGATTCAATGCCGACGACTTCGTCATCCCCTATGAAAAGGGAAGCCAGTCGAGGGTCACGCCATATGTTGTCCTTGGTGATGCTGCTAGTGCTAGTGATGCTATGCTCTAAGGAACTACTAGTACTGAATCCATATCGAACAGCTCCTTCTTGGATCTCATGGATCATAGTCTTGATGTCTTGGATTTGAGAAGCTATCTCATGTCATGGCTTTAGCTTAGTGATCATTCGAGTAACCTTACGCAAGGAACCAACAAGTCCAGGTTGTTTTGGCAAGACCAAGAGAATGTGTTCATCGATAACGTCTTCTATTCGATAAGAAACTTCCCTTACTTGTTTCACCCATGTTTTCACGCCTTTATCTCCCTTTTCTGCTCTTGATTCTGCATCTTCTAAGAAAGAGTGTATGCGCTCCAATTCAGCTTTGATACTGACAATTTCCATGCGGACACCCTTTAACAACTTTACTTCATCGGCTAAAAATGGTGCCAAATATTGAATAACAGAGCTCACCGCTCTTTCTGCCATTACTTATATCCCTGCACTAAACACACCATCACAATTAGTTCCAATTATGCTTAGTGTGTGATTGTGTCCACATAAAAAAGAAATTAGATGGAGTTTGGGTCCTCTAAAGTAGATGGTAAAGTCATTTATAAAGTAAAAAAAAAAAATTGATTGGTCTACATTTTTATTATCATTGATGCCTTGTTTTTATTTATATTTTTTTTCCAATTTTTCACCAAATTTTTTTTAATAATTTGTTTAAAAAAAATCAGAAAATTAATTATGCAAATCAAATCAAAGCAAACCAACCAGGCAACATTCCCATGGTCTAATATAATCATGTTTAAGGTAACAAGTCAGGCCATGTGACCTTGTAATTAGATGGTACAATCAAGCTGAAAAATTAATAATAATTACTATAAATTCCATTAATTTGGACTGAGTTTGAAAAATTACAAGCACTATAAATTTGACATAACTATACCAATTCTTTTTTAATAAAGCTAAGCTAAAGCAAAAGAAATTAATACAAATGGCGTAGACATAACTATGATCAATGATAACATATATATATTAGTGGTTGGCATACGCATTGCGTGTGTAATTCAAGTAAAAATAAAACTAAATTTTTACTATATAATGTGTGCCACTTATATAGTAAGTGTTTTCTTTATTTGATCGATGGTTAAGGTTCGAGTCTTGATCTTTCCATTTATCTAATTTTTTTATTTTAAATTAAAAAGTGAACACTTGGCAGTATAAGAAGTTGAGGACACCGGGGTGTTCATTTAATATATATTATAGATATATATTTATTTATTTCGTTGTAAAAGATATACAAACACAACATCATCATTCATAGATTTGAGTAGAGATTTGTGGATGAGTGTAGACACCCCATTTTTTACCGTCCTCAAGACTTGGACGTTATCGTTTGAACACTCGATGATCATCCATACTCGTGTTCGTTTTGAGTTCCCAAAGGTCTCGACTGCGCGCCTTGCCTTAGGATCTCTCAACTTGTTTGTTTTGTGCTTGGTTGTGGACCAAGGACTTATGGTTTTTGCTTCTGAGGGAAGAGGGTGGCTTGTTGGCCATCCCTATAACCCATCGGCTAAGGCCTTGTGCCATTGCCCTTGTTTTCTTGCCATCAGCCATAAGTGGTGGCCGATCGGCACTCTTTTTGGTCGATCAGCACTCTTTTTGGTCGATCGGCCATATTTCTTGGCTGAGACCTTTCCACCTGCTTTTGCAGATATTTTTGTGCCAGCTGTTATAGTTGGTAAGCATAGAGCCCATCCTCTATACACGTTGAATCAAGACTCAAGCTTGTTCAACAAGCTTGAGAATTGAATTTCTATAAGAAGGGAGACCCCTCTCCCTTTCTAGAGGGTCTGAAAAGTTGATATACAAAACATATATCACTCTCTCTCTATATTTTACCTCTCTCTCCATGTTTACCCTAGTTTGTGCTCAAAAGTGTATTTTCTTCATACTTTTGCACTAAAACACCTACTAGAACACCATCCTTTTGTTGCTGGGGTATTTAGGAGCTGGTGTTAGTGTTTTTAGACTAGTTTTGGTCAAAAAAGAGTGCTAGAGTTGTGTTCTTGAAGATGTTATTCAAGGGTCAGTCAACTAGCCTTTAAACCCTTGTTTTGGTTTAAGCTTTTGGACATATTTGCATGTTGATTTAAGCTTAACTTTATACTATAAAAAGTTCTGATTTTTCATGCTTGTAATGTTTGTTTAAGGTCACTTTTGTGTTGGGGGTTGTCTACCTCCTTTTAGGCCTTGTTTGGTCTTGTTCTTGTGCCTTCCTTTTAAGCTATTGGGACCACCTTGTTTTGACCTTCTCACCACTGAAATCCAAAGGATTTTTAGTGGTGGAAATGGTGTTTTGAGGTCCCAAATATGAGAGGGTCATCCCCTCTCCTTATGTCTCATATGCTTGTATTAATGGCTCATAAAAGTAACATGTTTGTTAAGCTTGTTTTGGCTCCATCTTAGCATGTATTAGACCTTATTTCAGCATGATATACCTCTGTCTAAGGTTGGTTTGATAGCCTCTTGCATGCACCATGCACTTGTAGTGCAATCCTCTCTATTGCATTAACATGCATCTTGTGTTTGGATCATCATTCTTGCATGTTTTGGCTCAACTCAAAGAAGCTTTCCCTCATGTTTTACCATGCTTGAGCTCTGTCTGATGTTGTTTTAGTCATGCATGCATTGCTTTGTATAGCCATAGTGCATTCTAGCTTGTTAGCTTTAAGTGTCCAAGCCACTAGCATGCATTGCTTAGACCATTTTCATGATTTGGCATCATTTCATATGTGATTTCAGTCCATATAGTGTGGTCACGCACTCACATTTGTCACATTTTCCATGCATTGGGAGGTTTGTGTTTTAAGCCTTGAACATGAGCCATTATGCATGTCTTATTGCTTAAGCTTTTGGGATGCCATCTCAGTGGGTTTTTGGGCTTATTTTGATATGTCATGACTCTGATTTTTATTGGTTAAGTCATGCCATGCCTGGTCTTGGTAGGTGTAGTGTAACCCTCTTTATTGGCCTTGCATGCATCATGGCTTACGCCCTTCATGTTGGCTTGTTTTAGCTTTGGCCCATGCATGTTTTAGACTCATTCACTACAAAAAATTTCACTTTTAGCAGCGGCCAAAACTGTCGCTAAAAGCAAAAAAAAGCGTCGCTAAAAACTAGAAAACCTTTACCCGCGATTGAAATAGCGGCAGCCAAACCGCCGCAATAGCCCCGTCAGCATATCTTTATAGTGACGTTTTCCTCAAACGCTGGTATAGTTATTTTTATTGCGACGGTCAATGTAGTGACAGTTATAAATGTCGCTATATCTTAAATTTACCCATTACTCGCTAACTTTATAGCGACAGGTCGACTGCTGCTATATCCTTCACTTTTGCAACATTTTGTGAACTGCTGCTATATTTTGACTCTATTCCATCAGTTTTACACTGTCGCTATAGCCATAGAATTCTTTTTGAATTTTATTTGCAGTAACAGTTATTAATCGTGGTTGTAGGCGACGTTTACTATTCAATTACCAATAATATATAACTTGAAATTTTTAATGATTTGCTAACCATTAATGGTTGTCTCTCACTTATCCCTACTCACATTATATATCTATAAAAACACTTTTTTATTCTAATAGCTCAATATTCAATAATTGTAAAAGGTAAAAGAGTCTGCATTTTCATAATTCCAAAATATCCAAAACACCTTAATTAAAAGGTTCATTACATAAGCTTGTAATACAAAATAGATCCAATATTTCTAGCAAACTAATAGGCCACGCCATAATCTAAAAGGTATATATAAACTTGTCACATTACAATAGTACTCAAAAGTATTACTCATGACGCCATTTTATAAAGGCCTCCATAAAAAATGTTCAAATCGAGAAATAACGTCCATTGTTTGATGCTTCATATTGTCTTCTTTCCTGCGGTAAAAATGATTGAATCAGCATAAGTATCATTTTCAATTTCAAAATCTATAAAGAAAATTTAGACTACAAATAGTTCTTGACAAGTCTTATTTTTTTGGTAAGTATGTGGTTTACATATCAAAACTGGCATACTGTAAATAATAAATAAATAAATAAATTCAATGGCCAAAAATAAAAAGTAACTCCAATTAAACTACTAGCAATTTGATCAATATAATGCCTACAAATTACTTTCTAAAAAAAAGACACAACAACAACAACAACAATAGCAAGAGATCAAACAGGGTTAAGCAATCAGAGAATTAACAATTGAATCAGCTAAGAGGGTTTTTCAATAACAATCGAACAACAGTAGGCTCCATTTGTTTCGAATTAAATAATAATAAAAAAACAAAAAAAACAACATTAAAAAAGCATCTAAAATCCAACCTAAAAAAAAATAGAGACTATTTGAGTTTTTAAAGCTGAGAACCCAAAAAGAAGAACCAAACAGTTATGTTAGGAACTTGATAAAACATGTTGGTTAGCATGCAAATAAGCTTGCTGCCAACAAGTTCCGCCCAAGAATTTCTCCTGCCAACCTCTATAAGAACCTTACCCACCTTTAGGTAGATGAAAAAAAAAGAAAGTTAAACCCAAAACTCAATGGAGATGTTGATGTACATGAAGTTCAAAAGAAGCATAGAACAAAAAAAATTACTGACTATGTAGAAACTATTGCACAATACAAAACAAACAAGCTCAAACAATGATAAATAGTCAATAAAAATACATGGTTAGAAACTGTAGCAGATTCTCATTAGCGTCACTAGAGGGAGATCAGTTGTGGTAGTACAATGGTAAAATATCAAACTTGTCCTCATTCTTTATTTCACTTTTCTTAAGATTTTATTAAGAAAACATAAAAAGCAATCATTACCTGAATATAAGTCAACTAAATTCCCTGAATTGTCAAAATCAAAAACTTTGTTCAGGTTCAAATTCCTAAAAGCTGCAATTAAAACAAAAGTCTGATGACAAGCCACTCCCCATGCTCAAATGTGGCTAATAATAGAGATCGCAACAGCAAGTAGGAAAGCCAAGCAAGCATTTTCAGTTCTATAAAACTACATTAAAAATATTTGATAAGCTACTCATATAAAACCTTTTGTTCCATCATTTATCTAAAAATGGGCATCTGTGTGATACACAAGCTTGTAGCATCCATCAATAGCCAAAAACATGAATAAATTATTAAATAATAATAATTTTTATTTATGTTTTCAATAGTTGGCACCTAGAGAAAACATCATCAAAAGCGATTTCTCATCAATCTGAAGCTCCTCATAATAAAGAACATACAAAATTGTACTTGCACAGAAAATACAATGCTGAGCAGGGGAAAATGAATTACCCTTATGTCAAGTCCTTCTAGCTTCTTCCTCCGGATTTTGCCTCTATCACAGACAAAATAAACAGTTTAGGACTGAAGCCCAGACAGATTGTTCCTTCTCTTTTATCTATGATATAACAAAATGGCAAAGAAGACTTAACAATGATACATGAAGTACTAAAAAGACAATAACCAATTAATGATAGTTATATGGGTCAAGGTGACCAAACCACAACCAATTGAAAGTTTAGACTACATTCAACCTAAAACAATCTGGAAAAGGTTCAAAGTCCATCACAAAAATAACTTGGAAGAAATTAAATACAATGTTAGTCCCAATTCAACATCAGTCAAGAAGGCACTTTAGCTTCTCTACCTTGAACTACAACTTGTACAAAATAAAATTAGTAGAAGAAAATGAAATAAAGAAAAGGAATTATCCTCGGCCCTTGTAATGTATGAAGAATTCTTATGTAACAAAGAAAAAGATTGGAAAGTAGCAAAGAAACTTTTGGTGACCATTATTTTTAAAAGCTTTAACAAGCCAATTTTAATACAAAATATGATAATCAGTGGTACATTACGTCACTATTACTATTAGATCCCACAACAACACTAAAACCGTGAATGCTCAACGGCCATTATTAAGGTGGTTTGCAAATGATGTGTGTGTTTGTGTCACCATCTTCAATCATAATCCCTGATAGACACACATATCTACGTAGCATACACAGAGAATGGGACACAAACATGACACAACACAAACACAAGGACACAATAAATTCCAGAAAACTTGCATCTTTGCTTATTTATCTCATGGTGTAATGCATGAACACTTTCATAAACAAGAAGCAATGACAATAAAAAGAGGCAACAATTTTCTATAATTACATTATTAAGCCAACAAAACATTACAAACTGCATTAAATTCATAGACAACAATTTTCTCAACCAAAAAAACAAAAAAAGAAAAAAAAAAGAGAGAGAGAAACAAAACAAACCAATAAACAAAAAGATAGGCACTATTATTCCATTGTGGCATTTTATCAAATACCTAACATACATAATGATTCCGCAAGCATGAGATTTTATTGTGTAGCATCAACAACAATCCATTCACTTCACTAATTATATTGGTTAAAATATAAATATTATAGATGATCAAATATATATATGTGTGTGTGTGTGTATCATAATCAGAATATAGAACGTGTTAATCAATCTATTTCCTAAATTATTTTCCCAAATCAAAATCATTCAAGATGTTCATGAAATCCTTCAAAGTAGAGAAGTTTTAGAGATATTAGAAGCAATGAATGGAATGGCAAGTCTCATCTTAACAATGAATTACATTGACCCAAACTTGTCCGAAGACAGTAAGGGTAAAAGAAAAACCAAGACAGTAGAAGAAAGAGAGAATAGGAGGGAGAGAAACCTAGAGACCAGAAGAAAGAGAGGGATAGAGAAAGACAAACAGAGACAGCAAACTGACCTTGAAATCACAGTGATACTGTAGCTTGACGTCGTCAATACGTTGCGGGGGAGGATGAACGGATGCTCTGATATTTCGCAAAAGAAGTGTTGATAAACTAGGGCACAAATTGTGAGTTGAACGGTTTTTTTGTTTGGACTGAAATTCTGATATGTTATTCACCCACAAATTCTAATATGTTATTCTGCGCGAAATCAAATTTGTTTTGGCGGGCCTTTTTATTTTTCTTGGTTTTTTGTAACGGTTGCGTACAAACCGCTACTATAAAAAAATTTATGGCAGCGTTTTAAGAAAAAAATGTTACTAAAAATTTTATTTTTAGTTGTGGTCAATAACCGTTACAATAGTCTATTTATAGCAGCATTTTTCAGACCGCTGCAATAAAAAACGCTGCTAAAACTTGATTTTCTTGTAGTGATTTTGGCATGATCTATGACTGTTTTGGTTGTCCTTGGCCCTTTGGGGTTTGATTCATGTGGCTTTGGTACAAGTTCCTAGGCTAGTTTCAAGCTTTGAGCTTTTCTTGTATGCTATACTTGTCTTGCTTGGTTGATTTGGCATCATTCCATACTTAATTTCAGAGCTTATAGTGTTGTCACACTTTTACTTTTGTCACCCTTTGAGTGCCTCTAAGGGTTGTGTTCTTGTTGCCTAGTTTGTGGACCAATATGTGTGCATGCATGTTTTGCCTTTTGGTGCCTTAGTTTTAGTGTTTTGGCCACTGATTTGGGCATGATTGAGATCTTTCCATTTTAGTTTGAGTCCATTTTGCATGTTGTTGCATGCTTGTCGCATTGCATGTTGTTGCATCGCTTGGTCCATTGCATGTTGTTGCATGTTTGGTACATTGCATGTCGTTGCATGCTAGTTGCATTACATAACATTGTTGCATACTTGTTGCATGCCATGTTGTTTACATGTTTAGGTTGCATTGCATTATTTGCATGCCATTAGCTTTGTTAAGTTGTGCATGCATTGCATTGTGTTTGGTTTGGGTGTTAAGCCAAGCACGAGGAACGAGGGATGTTTCATACTTGAAGTGATGAAACATGCCTCAATTCTCGGTCGCCGACCCTCTTGATCATGCATGATAGAGGTTAAGGCATTTATGTGTTTTTGTGCATTTCATCTATATTGATTTGTGCAACTCGGCCTCTTTGGCCATCATGCATCGAAATGCGTGATTGATGGCTCGAGAGTCGAGCACTACACTCCTTTGAGCTTCAAACATGATAAGGAATGTGGTTGTACAAGCATTTTCTTGCAAATGTATTGCCATGCCTCTGTTTGTACTCTGCTGCAGCAAAAGGAGGAGTTTGTAGAAAGAGATGGCCGATCAGTTATCTAGTGTGCCGATCGGCTACAAATATTTGGCCGATAATCTCAAAATTGGTCGATGACCATTATCCACTGGCCGATGGCCACCCCTCTTGGCCGATGACCTCTCAGAATGTCCATGAGGTAGGTTAGAAGCAACACAGAAGTTGACACAATTTTCAGAGGTGCAAAACAGTGCAAACAGAGGCAACATGAGGCATGGCAATGGATTTCCGAGCGAAGTCGATCGAGCATGCATATGCCCCTCTTCTCGAGGCCGTTTTAACTGCTTTGTATAGTTAGTTAATTTGTAATTAATTAGTTAATGTGTTAGCTAATTTAATTCATCGTTGTAAATTCTTAATTAGCTTAGCTTAGCTAATATTCAATTTGATTATGTAATAATTAGTCTAATTAGATTATTAGATTAGTTAAAATAGCTTAGCGTAGCTAGCTTGTATTATTCATTCGGACCCTCCGTCGAGAGGGCAAATTTTGTAATAAGTGTGCGTGAGTGTATGAATGTCTTCCAATCCCACGTCTTTCTCCTTTTTACTTAACCGCTTACGATGGTTAGTTCTAGGTCATGTTTTGATTAGCATCCTTATGTTTGCATGTTTGCATTCATTCATCAGTCTTGCATGCACCGGCTCGGCGCATCATACAAACTGCATTGTATTTCAATACACTTACTAGAATACGTGTTCAATAGCATGTTATCAAGTGTGCATTCATTTGCCATCTTAGATAGCTGAGCCTACTTAGTTGCATTTTTGCATGTATTGCATTAGGCATCTTAACATAGCTAGGATCATGCATTGATTACTAACTAGTTATTGTTTTGGCTTGGAGTACACTATAAGTGTTTACGCTTTAGCATCCTTGTATGAGTGTAAGTGTTGCCATGATAGCATGCTTACCATGAGGCTATTTGCTTAAGTGCTTAACTATTTGAATACCTGTAGGTGAAGGTTGGATTGCTTGAATTGAAACAATTCATTGAAATGCGAGTTTTAAGCCCACTTGAAAGTGGCAAAATCATGTTTTCTAAGCCCACTTGAGGGTGACAAATCCACGTCTTAGCCTACTTGCGAGTATCACCTTCAAACCATTTTCAAACAAACATGAGATGTTTTGTTCTAACTTAGGCGATCTAGTCTGTACTTGTATGCTATGCGCATCACATAGTAAGCTAGCTAATAAACCAAAATAAGAACACATGTGTTTTCAAAAATAAAATATCATGCTTAGTAAAGGCCGATCTTTTTAATCGGGTGAGCGGGGGTGCTCATTGCATGACCTTCCCCTCTCGTACCCAAGTTCCCGAGCCGAGGCAACTTTGGTGATGACGGACACGTGGCCTTAGGCACGAGTCAGGGTTTCCTAAATTTTCCAAAACAAAAACATTTAGGTGGCGACTCTATATCTGGCAAAGCAGTCCATGTTTGGCACTTCTTTATTAAAATCAGCTTTCCCAAACGATTTGTCAGATTTGGACTCTTTGGTGATTTATCGGTCTTGCATTGCACTTTGCGAGATTAGATTCAGAACCGTGACATTGAGTCCAAGCTGTAGTAATTAATGAACAAAATGGATTTCGCGCCATTCGCGCGCGGAGCCGGGACGTTCGGGCACGTCTACAATGAGTTACTTAAATCATGATCCAAAACAGAAGAAGATAGTAATGGGCTCTAGAAACATACATACCCGCAACCAAGCAGAGATTGATGATTAGCAACTCTGCAAAGAAGAAATGTATATAAAGATCCCTAAACCAAACCTGGGAATTGCTTTTGTTGCTTTTGTGATATTTCAGCAAAAGCTTCACTCTATGAATGAGTTAGGCTTCGTTTTTGGAGAAGAAAGGCTTGACTTTGTAGACAACTTGGGTATATTAGGAGGAAAAAGAAAAGAACAGAAGACGAAAGGTAGTGACAATAGAAAAGACATGATTTTCTTTTTTTATTATTAGGCAAATTATAAAAAAAAATTCCTAAGATTTCGTGTTCTTAAAATTAAACTTTAGCATTTTAATTGTATCAATTTAAATTCTAAAACGATTACTTTCAATTTTTGGGTTTCTGTTTGGTTGCTCGAAAAATTTGTGATTTGTTATGGGTTGAATTTCAATTTTTAATTGGCTTTAGTGATGCTAGGGTTTTAATCCTATTGTAATGTTTCGGTCCTATTGTTTTAGAACTTTTTGCATTTCAGTTCTTGTGAATTATTTCTAAAGATCTTCGACATTGGATTGGTTCATTTTGATTGAAGATGAGAACAATTGTTCGATGTGTTAGACAATTTAGATCAGCTTTTCAGCACCGAGGATACACTATCTTAAGTGGGTTATCAAGAAATCAAATTATTTGGCAAGTAATTGGTCTGTCTACAAACTCTCCTACAATGCTAAAATTGTAGATATACATATCCATATATAATCTCAAGAACTCTGTTTGGTGATGCTGCTAAAGCAACCAATGGAGGTCGTCTTTCTATGACTGTCCTTTTCTCATTTTCAATTTTGTTAAATAATCTTTAGCATGATGTTCACATTTTGATTTGGGTTTTAACTTGATTTCATGACCTCATTAAGGTTTTATTTATAGCTTTGTGCAAAGGGAGAGGGTGGTAGTTGCCGATAAAAGAAGAAGAAAAGTGGTGGTTGCTGGGTGGAACCAAGGTGGGTAAAATTGGGATCCTAAGTGAGATCTCGTTAGAAGAATTCATGGTTCAGATTGCAGAATCGGATCAAGAATCATAAGATTCTACTTTCAATTGCAAAATAATAAAAAAAAAATTATGAATGTGTTACAGACGAATAATATTAATTCAAATTTAAATTATTTATGTTAATCATCTTAACATTATCATTCTATAAAAGTATTAGTTGAATACTTATATATAATAAATTTAATTAAATTATTTGCTTGTTTGGATCATCTTAATTCTGTTGTGCTATAAAAGTGTAATTATTATATAATGATAGAATGGCAGCAGAATTCAATTTAAAAAATAACAGAATAGCAGCAGAATAGAAAATTCAATTCAAATTCACAGATTCAATTTCATTCAAATCCAATTCAGATTCAAAAAAAATTCAGATTCAAATTACAAAGATCAAATTAAACAGATTCAAATTCAAAAGTAAACAATTACAAAGATTCAAATTAAACAGATTCAAAAGTAACAGAGTAAGCAAATTAAACAAAAACGAGAGCGAGACAAATCTAAACGGATTCAGATTACAAAGATCATATTACAAAGATCAGATCAGATTAACCCACCCACCAGATTCAGATTACAAAGATCAAACTCCCCCAAAAAATTAAACAAAACCAAAGACACAGACAAATCTAAACAGATTCAATTTCAAAAAATTCAAACAATTTCAAATAAAAGAGAGTGAGACAGATCTGGGAGGGAGAGAGATAGAGAGAGAGAGATACAAATCACAGATCGGAGAGAGAGAGCGAGACAGAGAGAGCCTTACCTCAGAGTTGTCGGAGAGAGAGAGAGAGTTGATTGCGAAGATTGATCGTCGCGTGCGAGCTGCGCAGATGAAAAACGAGAGAGAGATGAGAAGATGAAGAGAGCTCTCTCTCAGTCTCAGTGAGTCAACGAGATAAGAGAGTGAGATTAGGGTTTTGTTCTCAATTAGTTTTGTTTGGGTTGGGGCAAAAAATATCATCTATGGATGGAATAGATGAACGGTCTAGCTTTTTTTCTAAAAAAATAAAAAAAAAGAAGAAAAAATGCAGGCGGTTGTGGCAGGTGCAAGTTAAACCCACAATCCGTCCACAATCCGAAAAATTGAAAATTTCAAATCGCATCTTACCTTATTGTATTTGTGAAACCGCTCATACGTGTACGGGTAGGACAGGTTATGCGAATTGGATAATCCTATGCCCAACCCTAATATGTACCTGTAATACAATTGAAGGTATGAAATTAATTACACAATTATATAATTTTGTTTAATAATTTATCTTACAATACAAATCCATTGAATATACTGTTACATATTATTTGCATACTATTGGTATAACAATTTATTAATATCAATAGATAATATATTTTTATACATCAAGAGTTGTTAAGTCTCATTTCCTATGTCAAGAATATCTTTTATAATGAAAAATATAACATTAGTCATTAGCATACATACAATTGCTATACAATTGTCGTAAAAAATAAATATAAAAAGTATAATTATTGTCGTGATGTAGATGTTTTGCAAAGTCTTGATATATTATTGAAAGTATTTATTGTAGACACTTGTTTATATAACATATATGTATATATGTATTGAACATGAGAGGGTAATTTATAAGTAAATTGGGCCGAGCTGGGTAAATGGGCCGATCTGTGGGTCATTGTAAGAGAGGCCGAGTAAAAGGGCCTAGAAGGTAGCTCGGTCCAAGAGAGCTCTGCAGTTAGCTCGGTCACCATACTCAGAGCGGTAATAGTTAGCTCGGTCATACCCTTCTGAACCAAGGTATGCTGAGCTTTTCTCAAGACCTTGCTACGGGTTAGCTCGATCCAGGCTCAGTATGGTTAGCATGGTCTCAACCAGAGAAGCCGATATACGTACAGTGGAGGGGAGGACCAAGCTAAGTAAAGCTCGGTCATTTCAGCCAGTTTAGCATGGCTGATATAGCTCGGTCGTTTTGTCATACCGCCGAGATAAAACCATCTCACTTGATTTAAGCAGTGAGGAGGGTGTTGAAGGATAAGCATTATCTTTCAGGAATGTAATTCCTAGGAGGACTCTGCATGGGGGAATAAGAGTCCTACTAGGACTGTGCCACGCGAAACCTATAAAAGCTCACAAAATCACCTATGAAGAGGTAACACAACTTTGATTCTCGAATACACAGAGCTTTTGTCTATTTGTCTATTTTGCTGACTTAGGCATCGGAGAGGTATCCGGCACACACCCGCCGGCTAACTCACGTTTGTGTTTTCAGGGAGTAAAGCGACGTCGTACGGAGGAGCGCAGACTTGATCAACAGGATTATACGAGAAGGTTTATTTCTAACCCGTATAGAACATAAGTTAATAGAACAATATACAATTTCTGTAATTTTTTCTTAGCAAATATAACTATATTACTAAAGCGATACATGTTACAAAATTAAAGTATCCGATGGTAATATAGTAGTACAGATTGACAATGTATAAATACAATAACATATATAAATTTATATTTATATTTTTTTAATGTTTATATATGTAGACATTGATAAATTAATACAGGTAACAATGAAAAACTAATTATTTATAATTAAATAGTTAGTCATAATGTAGATGTTTAGTGTTACATTTTTGTGTATACATAATTTTTTTAATTAGATTATGAAATTCACATAAAAATTGAAAGGAATTTGTGAATAAATTGTGTAAAATTATAGATTAGTGAATAAAGATTTAAGAAGAAGGAAAAAAAAATTAAAAAAAATTATAGTGTTTGGTTTGGTTTGTTTTGAATTTTTGAATTTTTGAATTTTCATGTTTTTTTTTTTTTTTTTTTGTCTTTCACACTGTTTTTTTAATAACCTTTTAATTTTTATTTTTTAGATTCACTTCATTTAATTCTTTTTTATTTTTGAATTTTACTTTTAGATTTAGATTCACTTAATTTAAATGCACTTAGAAAATAATTTGTTATATATTCTTTTTTGGAAAAAAAATTATTAATATTAAATAATAATAATAATAATAATAATAATAATAATAATAATAATAATAATAATAACAGCAAAATATAATAATAAAAAATCAGTACATGTTTGAATTTATAAAAAATTTTACCAATATTTTAATTTTTAATTATATTTAGATTATTAGATATTAGATTTTCATGTAAAAGTATAATTTAAATATAAAATATGAAGAAATTCTAGTATCTTTAATCACCAAAATTGAGAAAATATGAAAAATTAAAAACTAACTAACAGATTTAAAAAATAAAACCAACGAAAGTGGTTTTTATTTAGAATTTTGACATCATATCTTAATTATTAAAATATCATATAAAATATTGTAGTTTATAAAATATAATTTAAACAAAAAGAAAGTGTATGAAGATAACTTGCGAATTTTTAAGATGCAACACAAATCTCTAGTTTAAAAACGTATTCTCTTTTCTCTGTCTAAAATTGAACGAATGCATATAACTTTAACATTCAACCAAAATTATTCATAGTGATTTAATCCATGATGGACAATTACAAATATTATGTCTAGAATAAAGCTTTGGACCCCCAGTGGGGGTACTGGGGGTCACCTCCCATTGGTCCAAAAAAAAAACAGTTTTTTTTTTTTTTTTTTTTGAGTTTTCAGCCAACCCCAGGCCGACACGTGGCACTGGGGGGTCACTGGGGGTCATCCCCAGTGGGGGTCTGTAGCATTGCTGATTATGTCTATTAGTATAGAAGCAGGAAATAAGAAAGAGTAATTATTTTTTATTCTTCAATTATCATTAATATAAAAAATAGCAAAAGAACTTTTTATTTATTTATTTATAAGAATGGAGACGGTTTATTTATATTTCATATAGGACTCTTTAAAGCAGATATATCATTTTTTAGTGTTCAACTCTAAAAATAAAGAGATAGTTGGTTTATATAGGACTGTTCATGACTTTTAAAAAATATAATAAATTTGAGAGAATAAAATTAAGATTTAAAAAGAAGTAAAAAATATAACAGATTCTTCACACTTTTACAATAGTAATAGATAAATGAGCAATACATAAAAAATAATTAGTCCAAATATATAGACCCCATTCCAAAAAGTGTAATAGCCTCACTTAAAATGGTACATTTCACTATTATACATAAATTAAAAAGTATGTATTATAAAATCGGACTCCACTTTCATATCATAGCCAAAGGCTTCCTTCAAAACCATCCTATTTCTGTTGAGAATTGTCTCCCGCGATCCTTGGAGTTTTCTTCCCACGAGGATACCCTCTAAGAGTTTAAAGCATGAAAATTAATTTTAAAGGTTGTACTTTATGTAAATAAATTTCATAACAATGAAAGGTTGGATTTTGAGTTTGTTATTTTTGTTTAATTCATTGTCTTATTCTATCATTGAGCAGTAATATACAACTAAAATAGATCACTAAATTGAACATAAAATCTCATGTGGTCTAAAACATCAGATGAGGTGGTTGCATCCTTCATGTGCTGGGTATAATTAAAACAGCACTGTTACAATCACCGCAAATTTTGATCGTTTTTTATTTTTTCCTTAGATTAAGTTGTTGGAGTGTTGATGGTAAAAAGTCCCAAACTATTCAATTTCAATTTAGGGTTTTTTCCTTGTATAAACTCCCCACAGGCATGACCAATTTGTATTTTTCTAAATTTGCTAAACCATGGGCGAGGAGAAATGAACAAACGCCGAAACTACATTCAAAGTCACCAACATCAGCGTTTGAGAGGGCTGTAGACACCAATAGGACTCTGTTAAAACAGAGTTGGTTGTTATTCGAAGCAATGATTGTAATTTCAAACTCAAACCATGCTTAAGATTTTTGCTCCGAAAAATAATTAAAAAATTAAGTTCGTCTAAGACATTAAAATATTCTAGGAAAAATCTTTCATCCTGTATGCTGTTGAGTAGCATGAAAATTAATTTTAAAACTGCTACTTTTATGTAAATGAATCCTGAAATATACACCTTGCAATTCCGTTGGAATCAAACACTGAGATTCACTTTCGGATGTATTTTAAATATCATTCCATTAATGGTTTAGATGATTATCTGAAATTGAATAAAAATTTGACTCAAAATAAAAATTTAGATGATTATTTGAAATTCGAAACTTTATGAACGAAATTGACAAAATAAAATCTTCCAAGAAACTTCAGCGGGCAAAGTCCCAAACATGCTCCTGCCTAGTTCCAAATTCATGCTTCTACAAGGCATTGTCTACTTACGACCTGATAAACAATGCAAGAAACTGATTCCGGGAGTTCTATTTCCACCCACCACTTTCTCTCAGTTCACATTATTTTTCATCCAAAATAACTTCTGAACAAAACTACCAGCTTTGGAAATCAACTCCACAACCAAACCTATGGATTGGAAATCAAACTCCGAACCAAAGATATATAACAAACCATAAGATTTCGTTAGGAAATTGATTTCTAAATCATGTAATTTTGTTCAGAAGTGGATATCCGATTGAAAAATGAAAAATGTGCACACCAAGATGTAGTGTGTGGATATAGATGCTTGCCAAATTTCATCGTCAGAAGCTTGCTTGTCAAATTAATACAAAGCTAGCTCCACACACACACACAAAACAAAAAAATTAAAATTAAAATTAAAAGATAAAAAATCCCAATCCACGCTTAATTTTTAATACACAGTCGGACTTCCATGCAGATAGGTAGAGAAACCAAATTATAATAAATTTCTTTACATTACCCATGGATGGTTCACAGCATGCCGATTTTATCATTTCCTGAAGGGCCTCATACCTTCTATAAAATTAGGAAGCAACTAATCCTTGATCTTACTGAAAAAACATTGGTAATTAGACACATTTTTCCATGAGCCAATTTGACGATTCCTTTTTCTCTCTCCAGATTGCCAGTACTTCATCAGTTCTGAACCGTTGTGTGAATGTTGATTCCTCCAGCGGAGTTGAGGTCTCATTAGCATAAGCTAGGAGACCAGTATACCCAATCATTGCCCTGTTGTCAACACAGTACCTGTCATCAGTTGCAAACAACTTTCTGCCTCTCTCCGAGCACCTGATTCTCATCATCTCTTGCAAGCATTCATTGTAGCCCACACCACCAACAATGAGAACATCTTTCTTGTCAAAAGTGTGCCATTGCTCATTCTGCAATCTCCATGAGCATTGGAAGCACAGTTTCCTAAAACAAATTAAATTGTATGCAGAAATTGAGCCCACAATTAGATCATGTAAACTAAATATTCAACCAAAACTTGCAATTTACAAAACGAAACGTCTATTCCTTTCACAACGTAGGGAATGTCTATAAACTTTTCTCCTTTCTTGGCAAGCTGATGAAGAAAGGGAAAAAAAAGATGAAGTCAAGCAGAAAGCATTTCTTCATCACGTCATTTTAAGAACATTCTGAAGCCTATCCAAGAAATTTTAAGAATATCTCCAGTGTTAGAATAGCTTTAGCATAGCTTTAGCAGACTTCATTATTATTTGTATAGCTTTATGATAGACTAGCTTTAACTTTATATTATTAATTGTATAGTGTTTGCTTTCGGTGATAATGGTGGTATCCAATGCCCCTTTCTCTCTCTATAAAGAGAGCCTTCATCTCTTTGTAAATCACACAACATAATACAAACATTTCAGAGTCTCTCTCTCACTCTATAGCTTCTCTCACTCTCTCAAACTAATCTTTCATGGTATCAGAGCCCAGTGTTACATTTCTGGCAATTTTCAATTTTTGTGTTTAGTCCCGTACACAGTGGCATACATCAAAACGCTCGGAATTTTCTCACGATTCCAACGGCACCTAGCCCGTTCTCAGAACACCCTCCACGCGCCCACACGCGCCGCCTTTACCTTCTGCGCGTCACCAGCTCCGCCACCACTCTCACACGCGCCCGCACGCGCCATCTGTTGCCACTCACCTCCGCCACGCGCCTCCACGCGCCCACACAACCGCGGCTGACGTCAGCCCTGCCACTCCCGTACGCCGCGCCTGCTATCGTGCGCCTTTCGTGCGCCGCTTCACTACATTGCACCCGCGTGCGCCAAAACGGCTATTGTGCGCCGCGCCTGCGCCTGTTTCGCTACCGTGCGCCGCCGCCTTTCTGCTAACGTGCTCCTCCCTGCACTCTGCTAACGTGCGCCGCTGACATCATCGCTGACATCATCTCTGTCCAGCAGCCTTTTCTGGCTATTTTCGACCTTCCGGACTCACTGGTACACTCTGTTTTACCAAATTTTGCTCCTACAGGTCTCTTCCTGTTGCTTTAATCCTACTTAACTAGTATTATGGATCGTCTTGACACCTCCCATCCCATTTCCGTTATTCTGAATGGTTCAAACTATGTTCTGTGGGCCCAAGCCATGTCTTCCTTTCTTAAAGGCAAGAAGCTCTAGCGAATTGTCACCGGGGATGTGACTAAACCAGTCAAAGACAGTGCCACTACTGAAACTCCTGTTCTTACTGCTACATATGAAGACCGACTTGAGGAATGGGACAGTAAGAATTACCAAATCATTACCTGGTTTCGTAATACCTCTGTTACCTCTATCAGTCTTCAATTTGGCCGGTTTCAGCTTGACTCTGTAACTACTCCTGCGAAAGACATCTGGGATTTTTTGAAAGAACGATACCAGACTACTGGTCTTGCCCATCAATATCAACTTCAGAACCAACTTCACCGCATGCGTCAAGAATCCACTCAGTCCATTAATGACTTCCTTTCTCAAATATACTCTGTTTGGGATCAGCTTGCTCTTTCAGAACCAACCTGGCATGACCCCGAAGATGCAGTTTTATTTACTAACCATCGCAACCAGCAGAGGTTGGTGCAATTTCTCATGGCTCTTACCCCCTCTTTTGAGCCCGTACGTGCCTCTCTGCTTCATCGCCATCCCTTGCCCACTCTTGAACAAGCCATTTCTGAGTTGCTATCAGAGGAGACTCGTCTAGGTACTCTTCAAACTCATCATGTGGACTCTGTTCTTGCCACTCCTCCGTCCCGGCCATCATTTACCCAGCGGACAACTGCTTGCCTCTATTGTCAGAATCGGGGCCTTCCTTCAACCCATCTCCTGGTCAATTGCCCCGTCAGATCCTGCCGCTACTGCAACAAACTTGGTCCTGGTCATCTGCAACAGGATTGTTTTCGCAATCCATCTCGCTCATCCTCCAATAGCCACTCCTCTCGCGGTGGCTCTTCCCGGGGAAGTTTTCATCGTTCCGGCAACCAGTCTCATCACACTGCTACTTCTGCTTCCGGGAATCAGTCTTATCACACTGCTGCTGCTGCTTCCGGGAATCAGTCTCATCACCCTGACACTGCCCCCTCTGTAGGGTTCTCTGAGTCACCTGCTCCATCTACCCCTCACTTTTCTCCAACGGATGTAGAGGCCATGCTCAAACAACTTCTCTCCTCATCTGGTACACCTCCTCCTACTGCTTTGTCTGTCATCCCAGGTAACTCTTCTTGGTATTTTGACTCTGCCTGTTGTAATCATATGACCTCCAGTTCTACTATCTTTTCTTCCTTATCTTCATCTCCTCATATTCCCTCAATACATACTGCTGATGGTTCCCTCATGTCTGTTCGTCATGTTGGTACTGTTTCCACCTCTTCTTTATCTCTACCTCACGTTTATCATATCCCTGCTCTTACCTTAAACCTTATTTCCATTGGTCAATTATGTGAACTTGGTCTAACTGTCACCTTTTCTGCTACTGATTGTTTGGTACAGGACCCTCAGACAGGGCAGACTATTGGGATCGGCCGTAAGCGTGGACGTCTCTATGAACTCATTCACCTTCATGTTCCTGCCTCTCCTCAGATTGCTGCTCCTACATCTACTTCCTTATTATCTCCCTTTCATCTTTGGCATTGTCGCTTAGGGCATATTTCTGTTACTCGTTTAAGGTCTTTGGTTTCTAGTGGACAGTTGGGTCATGTAATTCCCGATAATTTCGATTGTATACCATGTCAACTTGCCAAACAACCTGCTTTATCATTTAATAAGAGTACTTCTGTTTCTCTTGCCCCTTTTGATCTTATACATTCGGATATTTGGGGGCCCTCCCCTACTACTACTATGGGGGGATCCCGCTATTTTGTTGTTTTTATTGATGATTTTTCCCGGTTTACTTGGCTTTTTCTCATGAAAAATAGGTCTGAACTTAAACACATTTATTATCGATTTGCACAAATGGTTCACACCCAATTCTCCAAAACCATCAAAAATTTTCGCTCTGACAATGCTATGGAATATCGGGATTCAGATTTCCTTTCCTTTCTTCAGCATCATGGTACACTGCCTCATCGTTCCTGTGCTGGCACGTCCCAGCAAAATGGCCGCGCTGAACGGAAACATAGGCATATTCTTGACACTACTCGCGCTCTCCTTCTCTCTTCTTCCTGTCCTGAAAACTTTTGGGGAGAAGCTGCTCTCACTGCTGTTTACACTATCAACTGTGCTCCTACCCCTGTCATCCATAATCAAACTCCCTTTGAACGTCTGCATGGCACTCCCCCTCCTTACGCCAATCTCCGGGTTTTTGGCTCTGCTTGTTTTGTTTTACTTCAATCCCATGAACACACCAAGCTTGAACCTCGCTCTCGTCTTTGTTGCTTTCTTGGGTATGGAATTGAACATAAAGGTTTTCGCTGTTGGGATCCTCTCTCTAAACGTCTTCGTATCTCCCGCCATGTCGTTTTCTGGGAACACCAAATGTTTTCCTCGCTATCCTCCTTTCACTTACCCGGACTTTCCACTACTGCACTGTTTACTAATCCTTCCATCGATCTTTTCTCTGCTGAATTTGATACAGGTTCCTCCTCCATCTAGACGCCCTTGCTCACCCCTGATCCTGTCCAGCCTGCTCTACCTGAAGGTCTACCTCTGGTTGCCACACCTCCTTCTCCACCGACTCTTCCTCCCACCGATCCTCCTACGGGTCGACCCCGCCGGGTAACTCAACCTCCTATTCATCTTCGTGATTATATTGTTGGATCTGCTGCCTTCTCTACTTATGAACCTACCTCCTATCGTGAGGCTTGTACTAATCCTCTTTGGCAGCAAGCTATGACTGATGAACTCCATGCCTTGGACAAAGCTCATACTTGGGATCTTGTTGATCTTCCTCCTGGCAAGACTGCGATTGGCTGCAAATGGGTTTACAAAATCAAAACACATTCTGATGGCTCTATTGAACGCTACAAAGCTCGTCTTGTTGCCAAGGGTTTCAACCAAGAATATGGCATTGATTATGAGGAGACATTCTCTCCTGTTGCTCGGCTTACCTCTGTTCGCAGTTTACTTGCTGTTGCTACTGCTCGCCACTGGGGGCTCTTTCAGATGGATGTCAAAAATGCTTTCCTCAATGGTCATCTTCTTGAAGAGGTCTACATGCAACCCCCACCTGGGTCCACTTTTCAACCTCATCAGGTTTGCAAACTACAGCGTGCTCTCTATGGTCTCAAGCAAGCGCCTCGTGCTTGGTTTGCTAAGTTCAGTTCTACCATTCATGACTTCGGATTCACCTCTAGCTCCTATGACTCTGCTCTTTTTATACGGACTACTTCTCATGGTACTACTCTTCTTCTTCTGTGTGTGGATGATATGATTATCACTGGTGATGATCAAGCTGGTATTCTCCACCTCAAACAATTTCTCCACCAACAGTTTGAGATGAAGGACCTTGGTACTCTTAACTACTTCTTAGGCCTTGAAGTCTCTCATGATTCTACTGGTTCCTATTTGTCCCAGGCCAAATATGCATCCGATCTTCTGGCTCGAGCTGGTCTTACTGATTGCAAAACTGCCTCTACTCCGGTTGATCCCCAGATTCGTCTCACTCCTCTCGATGGGACTCTTCTCTCTGATGCTACTCTTTATCGCCAGCTCGTCGGCAGTCTTGTCTATCTCACAGTCACTCGTCCTGACATTGCCTATGCTGTTCACATTGTCAGTCAGTACATGTCGGCTCCTCGCACTCCCCACTATACTGCTCTACTCCGTATCCTTCGCTACCTCAAAGGCACTATGTTCCATGGTCTTCACTTCTCGGCTTCTTCCTCTCTTGACCTACGTGCCTTTTCTGATGCTGATTGGGCTGGGGATCCTACGGATCGACGCTCCACCACGGGCTTCTGTTTCTTCTTAGGGGATTCTCTTCTTGCTTGGCGTAGCAAAAAACAATCCCTCACTGCCCGCTCTAGCACCGAAGCTGAATACCGAGCTCTTGCGGATACTACTCAAGAACTTCTCTGGCTTCGCTGGCTCCTTGCTGATATGGGTGTTTCTTCATCTGCTCCTACGCCTCTCTACTGTGACAATCAGAGTGCCATTCAGATTGCTCACAATGATGTTTTTCATGATCGCACCAAACATATTGAGATTGATTGTCATTTTATTCGCCAGCATGTCACCTGTGGAACTGTTCATCTTCTTCCTATTGCTTCAGTCGATCAACCCGCTGATATCTTCACTAAGGCTCATCCTCCTGGCCGCTTCAATGATCTTGTTTCCAAACTCAACTTGGTTGATGCTTTCCCTCCTTGAGTTTGCGGGGGGCTGTTAGAATAGCTTTAGCATAGCTTTAGCAGACTTCATTATTATTTGTATAGCTTTATGATAGACTAGCTTTAACTTTATATTATTAATTGTATAGTGTTTGCTTTCGGTGATAATGGTGGTATCCAATGCCCCTTTCTCTCTCTATAAAGAGAGCCTTCATCTCTTTGTAAATCACACAACATAATACAAACATTTCAGAGTCTCTCTCTCACTCTATAGCTTCTCTCACTCTCTCAAACTAATCTTTCATCCAGAACGAAAATTAAGTATAAAATAGTAAACCAAAGTTCCAGAGAGAACCTTTATAAATGAGAGGTGATGAAATGTGTTACAAATCTTGCAGATATAATCTAAACTTCCCCCAAAAAAAATATAAACATATAAACTTACAGATCAATCATGTATTATCAATCCAATGCTGTGTTAAAATATAGAAAAACAAAAACAAAGAGATGAAGGTATAATAAAAATGTAGTTAAACATATTTATAAAAAAAAATAAAAAGAAATAATCAAATAAGATGAAGGTAAGACTAAATATACTGGAGAAAGGTAATCTGACAACGTTAAAAACCACAGACAAGCATCTATTAGCTTTGTCGAACAAGCACTTAAAATACAAGTATCTAACTTGAACCTTGCACTAAATTCACCAGTATCCACTGCTCACTGACAAAACTCAAAATAGACCAAGAAGCACAAAAGTTGAATTGTATGTAATAATTCAATAATAAAACTACCCAACCCAACAATGCCTGCATCCAAACCCTTTAAGGTAGGTTTCATCTTTAGCCTTCAATCAACTCCATCTAGAGGCTTATTCTCTCATAAATCCATGGCAACTATTTCTTTATCATAGCCCCAGCTGATGTTCATTGTGGCCTTCCACTTGATCTTTTCGCAGAAAACTGAGAGGAAGGATTATGTAATGAGGAAAGAAAAGAAAGAAAAAGGAACTAATTGCTTGTTTAATCATTTTCTCTTACAAATGAAGAGAAGGGTGTTATATAGCTGACTACAATGGCCTAACAACCACCAAATTCTGACCTTCAACAAAGTTAAGGAGGTACACAACAAACATTTATTCTTTAAAGATTAAGAAAATTATCAAAGAGACACAAAATTTGCAGTTGTCTTTGTGTGTCTTCTGAGAAGGCAGGGGGGAGAGGATACACCAAAATCGAGCTCTACAACATTCAAAGATCAGAAACTTTCAAGTCATAACCAAAATTTATTCCAGTATAGTGTAGGTTAGACAAGTAACATCAGAAGGTGTCATACAAGTATAAAGTTATCTCAAACAATCGACAGAGAACAGATCAATAAAAAAAAATTGCAAACTTATATAGTTAAACAAGTAAAATGTCAAATAGAAGCTAAATTTAATTTTTTGTCATCCTTAAGCTCGAAGACATTTGAACATGATAATGGTCAGTCTCAATGTCAATTTACCTGATATAGTTTAAGGAAACTCGCTTCCAATTGCATACATGCTCAATGTTGTACCCAGGGTATGGATCATTAGACAGAGTTAGAACTCTCGCAAACTGGTCCAAGCAATTCCCAGCAGCAATATCTATGTAGTCTCACCAAAAATCCAATACCACCCCTCGGTATAGGCAATCACCTGTGTGTTCCCACCACTTACATATAGCACAACAGGGTCATCTGCTCCGGTGACAACCCTTCCCATCTCAATATGAGCAACGCAATGATTTACTGCAACAATGGGTTTCTTCCAAAGCTGTGAAAGAATCCGAACAACAACAGCGGTAACCTGTAATGGTGCATCCACACCTGGTCCTTTAATGTAACAAAGACAGTCAATGTCATTTGGGGAATCTGCGCAGTCTTGAGAGCAGATTTGATAAGTGGCAGAATGTGTTGGAGATGGTGTTGGGCAGTTTGCTGGGGAAGGAATCCTGCGCTGGTGGGGTAACATAGGTGTGTCTTGGGTTTGATAAACCATCATGGGATAAACCATCATGGGTCACAACCCCAACACTAATCTTATAGGCTGACCCCAAACCCTAGAGCTATCAATCTTCTTCATCTTTAAGAATATTATGCCTGACTCAAATCCAACGTCTTCAAATTAGGTTGATGACTTCAACTGAAATTATGTATTCCTTTTATCTGGGAAGAAAAAATACATAGTTAAGAGAGTCTGCCACAACTAGATACATTTCATGTGTTGCACAATTGGAGGCGCCAGTAATGATTATGAAGTTGTAACATGAATGTAGTGAAGTTACAGAAATAGCATTGTAGTGGAAAAAAATAATACGGGCTCAATGTTGGAAATAAATTGAATCAAAAGTAAGGCGAAAGGACGCTTTTATTGAGATGATTTCTTAGAAAATGTTGAACTTCAATTTGTCAATGTCAATTGTCAATTAAAAGATTGAAAAGTTTTTTTTTCCCCTTCTTTTTGAGAGGACTCCATTTTTGGAGTCAAATGAATGGTTTGATTTAAACTCAAACCCATTTCTCCAATTTAAAAATACTATAACTTTTTTTTTTTTATGCTTATTTATTAGATTGACTCCAAAATAGTAAATGAAAATTTTAGATCATCTCTAATAGAAAACAAAACGACTTTTATTAACTCCAAAATCCTATTTTACATTTTTTTATTCAACTGGATAGGGTCACTAAAATTATTTAAACTAAACCTTATTTTTTTTTTATGTTTACTAGATTGACTCCAAAACAATAAATGAAAAATATAAGATTATCTCAAATAGCAAACAAAAGGACTATATTGGACAAAAAATCCTATTTTACATATTTTTTTTATTCAACAGGAATGGGTTACTTAAACTATTTAAACATGTCATCGCACCCTTTAATAAAAATAACAAGTTCTTCATACTTTTATGAGATATATATGTTCCAAGCTAGGCAAAGTTGCCAGTTTCCATGATTATTCTATTCTTGCCGCCAAGAGATGATTCCAAATATAACTTCTTCAATTAGATTATTAATTGTTTAATTTCTTTTCCTCTTCTAGTTAAAGACTCTGTTGTTCATCCACTTCCGTACATTTTTTTTGATAAATTAAAAAAAAAAAAATATCCACTACTTTCATCTACTTCCATACATGGCAAACTATAACACCTAAAGAAAACTTATCCACTACTTTTTTTATTATCTAATTTGTGAGCAAGCTAATTCTGAAATGAAAATGACTTGCAAAACATAATTTGTATAAATAAAGTCCATCCAAGATCACGTGGCAATGACATTTTTATAATTATGAGTGTGGGAGCCAAAAAAATATATATCAGCTTATTGGGCCCAACCCAAACAAGGAAGCCCATGGGACAAATATCACACCCCCCATCTATAAAAGGAGGGCATCGAAAGGAATAGAGGGATGCCTCATCTCTCTGCACCAAACAACACACCGAACACTCTTCATTTCTTCATCTTCTTTCTTTCCTAACTTTATCATCGGAGTGTCTCCGGCCGGCAACCTGTAATAACCCTCACCACTGCTTACCGATAAACACTGATTACCGTTAAACTGAACTGATTATGACTGATAACTGAACTGATTAAAGTACTGAACTGACTGACTGAAAAGCTGGAATCGAATTGACTGAGTATGTGTGTTAATTTGTATTCTATCTGTTTGACCGTTTGACTATCTATTCATGTTTTATGTTTAAACTGCTAATTGAATGCCTTATCAGCGGCCGAACCGGGAATTGATTAATGTTTCTTGACCCTCATAATTAATGTGATTTTATGGTATAATTAACTGAAAACTGATTAGGTATGATTAAATTAGATTAAATATTGGGTTAATTGCAAAGTTTGACTTAATTACCAACTAACCCTTAATGGCCCACTCAATATAACATATTTAAGCCTTACACTTGACCTTATAACACATTTGCTCAGCCCTTCTCCTTGCCATAGCCGACCAAGAGAGAAGAGAGGGAGAGAGGGAGAGAAATTGGATTCCATCTTGAGTTTTGCTTGCTAATTGAAGGTTGATTGTTAAAGTGAGCTCCTAAATCTTGAATACAAGACTAAGGTAGGAAACTCATCTTCTTATTGTGGTCATTGAGCTAGTTCTTGCATGATTCATACTTCATTGTAGAACTAAGTCATGATTTGATTCAAGAATGTGGAATTGTAGCTTCATTCATGCATGCATGTTAGTATTGTTGGATTTTGAGTTGAGTTTATGGCAAATTGTCACATGCATGTCCATGTTTTGAGTGTAGTTCAAGATTTCATCATGTTTGGAAACAATTGGCTCGCAAGAGCATGTTTTGAAGCTTTGAAATGATATGACTTCATGCAAGTTTGCATGTTCATATTGTTCTTGAAATTGGTTTGAAATTGGGTTTCAATTAAACACCCTTGGGCTTTGATTTCTCAAAATTGAGCTTTGAACCGTGATATTCTATATGTTTACTAGTGTTTTCTGGAAATTCAGCCCAAGAGGATCGGTTTTGATGCATTTAAACTTGGTTTTTGGCTTGGAGGTGCAATCTGGAATTCCCAGATTTTGCACTTCCGCTCGAGCAGGGATAGTGACGCTCAAGCGTGGAATCCAAGCATCCTGTATTTCTCTGCACTGTTTTACAGTCCGCTCGAGCGTAGGATTGGGCGCTCGAGCGGAGGCATGTGTCTCACGATCGAGCGGGCGTCGAGCACCCGTCGAGCAGAGATTTCACCCATCCAGTACTTTTACAGTACGCTCGAGCGGGAGAGTTTACGCTCGAGCGTGTACCTTTGTTGCATGTCCGCTCGAGCGGGTAAACCTGAACTCGAGCGGGACTCTGGTTTTCTGAAACTTCTGAAACTGCTTTTTGAGTACATCTTTGCATCCTCATCCCATTCTAGGCATTCTTAGGCCTAGTTTAAGGCATCTTACTGAGGATATAGATGTAGAACACACCGAGGCATTAGGGGTTAAGTTACTATCTTTCCCAGCTGTGTAGCTTAGTGTGTTCAATCTGTTAACTGTGTAGGGTTGGCGACTGGGGAGGCACGCCCTAGCTTACTGTAACCCAGAACTCTGTGAGTAACGATTGTGTAAAGATATGTTCAAAAATGATTATTTTCTGAACAACTGAACTGTACTGTTTCTGAATTGAATACTGTTAACTGAATGAATGTATATCCTATATTCTGAACTGTATTGTGGCATCCTTAGCACCTACTGTTTACTGTTACTGTGACAGAAATCTCTGTCAGTTCCCTTGTTGGAACCACTACTGTTTACTAACTGATGGCCATCATTACTGTTCGGTCTTTTAAGACCTACTGCTTACTGTACTGTTATGCTAATGGGTGTACCACATATGACTGTACTGACTGAACAACTGAAATACTGTTTAATTGAACTGTTTTCACACTGTAAGGACATTCATTCTTAACCTCTTTACGCATTATGTTATTCACTGGGCTTTAGCTCACTGCTCATATATATATGTAGGTGTACAGGCACCAGACCGCGGCTAGAAGCGTCAGGGTTACTCCAATTTTGTCAAGCCAGCCTATGTGCCTCACTGCGAGGTTCCGAGCCTATCGTGTTAAGGCTTAGGGGTGTTTTACAATTCCCCTTTCTGCACTGTCTTGCCGTTTGTTATAATCGAATGGATTGTATAGACTGAACGTTTACCGTACTGCTATGTAAGGGATGGAGTCCCTAGTCTGAATAATTGTATATATATTGTGCATACTGTTCTGCACTGTCTACGTACAAATGTATGAAAAGTCTTTTTGCATATAGACTGTCACAGCTCATTGGACATTGTTTATTTACTGTTTTGGCTTCTGCCAGGCCCTGTACTCTGTTTTACTATTCTACTGTTTTGCAGGCCTTCGGTAATCTCGGATTACTGGCCGGTTACGGTGCTAAACCCATAGGGCCGGGTTTGGGTCGTGACACAACCCCGGTCGGGTGGCGCCGACCACGCTTATCTTTGCAGATTTACAGGGCAAAGCTCCTCTCTTTGTTGGATCTCTATAATCCATGTGAGAGGATTTTCTGGGTCTCACAATTGGCGCCGTCTATGAGAATCGTCTGAAAAAGGTCAACGAAGGAAATAGCAAACATGATACTGTAAGTAAAAATTCAACAACATTATGATGGTGATCTATTTTCTCTCTGATTAAATGGGTTCTTGAATTGTATATATGTATGTGTCTGCGTACAAACTTTTTGGAAACTTTTGTTCATATGGAATGTTGATGGAAAAGTATTAAAACAAAACAGAATTCATGAGTCTACTTTGCATCTCCATTTTCTCTCTCAAAAAATGGGTTTCACACTTTTCTTGGTACGAACATCTTTCGGCAATTCAATACAGTTGCTCAGCCAAATCAATTCATGGATCTATCCATTTATTTATTTATTCTTTGTTTCTCAAAACTTATCTTGAAGTTGATTCTTCATATGTACGCACATGTACCTATGCTAAACAGATGGTTTTTCACTTATTCTCTAATAGCTCATGTTGATGCCGACCAAAATCTCAATAAAACCGAAGATCAAAGGTGTTGCATGCGTAAAGAAGTCTTGCCGACCACATTCTTAGCAAAACCAAATACAAAGAGATGCGTACCAAATGTTTCGACACACCGTGAAGCTAAGAGAAGTTGCCGACCAAGAGTTTTGATATATCGAAAAACCACTACATTCCGGGAAGAAATTGATCGGCACCCATAACAAGCTTGCCGAGTCATCTACAAAATCCTTAGTAGTAATCATAAGCTTACAAACTCAAGATCTGGCTATCACAACTACGCCTACTCAGCAACATTGCGGCGTCAAAATACATTGATAAATCCCAACGATGACACCACAATGCACCTCTTGGCCACTACTTCACCGAAATGTTTTAAACAACACATTGGTCACTCGACAGTGCCAGATAGCTATCAACTTGCCGAATTCACACTAATTCCATCATCAAGCTCATCAGCAATGATAATCATCATGCAATGCAAGTATATATCTTCAATCATATTGGCTACAACCGCGGTGCCAAGAACCAAATCTAGTCCGGTTCTCTTTTTTTGGAGTCTCATCTCGGCAACCTATCAAGCATATGTTAGCGGACATTTCATCCTCTAGAAACAACGGCTCGAGAATGAAACGTCATTAAATCAATTATAGCCATTGCGGCGAGCAATTCAGTTAATACATTGGCTAACACCGAATCAACTTCGCGAGGTATTTCACATCAAGTTGCACAACCGACCAAGCGAAAATCAAGCTTAACATTTAGCCAAATATCTACCAACTTCCCAACTAACGTGTGATCTATGAGCACAAGGGTAAGAAGAACAACACAACTGCGACCCAAACATCGTGAACGAGTTATTAGCATTTGAAATTGGCGTCCAATTCATCCGCTTGTTACTTCAATGCACCATGGGTTACTTCATTCACAAGACAAGAGGAATTACATACTGGGTCAATACTCTCTCTAGAATTCGGCAACCATTTCTCGATTAAGCGGTCTTCGGAACTTCCATTTACACCTATAGTTGTTAGTCGGCACTTTATTTGGGTTGCCCATCAAATGGCAACAATACCTTTATTGGTGAGTTGTTTTGTTTGGCTCATAGACAAGGTATTCTAGGCTAACCACTGCTTTCTCTCTCTAGCACTATTATCGGCAATCTTTAATTTCTGGCGAGCCAAAGGTGGAGTCATCGTCGACCAAGTGATTCGGCAAATCAAAGTGCCAAGATGATTTGCCTTCCAACCATTGCCAACCAAGCTCTCGACAAAGACAAAATGACAAAAACAAGCCAACCAAGCGATTTCGGAAGGGAAAGAAATTGTGTTGCCAACCCACCTATCTCGGCCGTAAAAGTTTTCATGGTTCTAGGCGGCAAAGCAACATTCTCTATACACGCCCAACTCATTGCTTAGAGCATAAAAAGAAAAGTAACACCATCTTATTTTTGGTCAACTTTGGGAGGTCCAACGGTATCCAAGAAGTGACGGAATGAGGCGTATAAATGATGGAATGAACACTAGGTCGCAAAATGAATCCAACACCGTAAAAAAGAGGCAAATCGGACTTACGACGAAGGAGATACAACGGCTCAAAGTCAGGGGGTTTGAATCTAAACAACTATGCGTGTGACGTTGGGCTACAGACACTGAAATTTTTTAGATCATTGCCATCCAGTTTCGAGTACATCAATGTGAAGTACTCATCGAGATAGATCTAATGCAAAAACGGCATCGAAATTAGACCTAAAACAAAGTTGTACGGGCCGATCAAAGTTTGCCTTAAAATTCAACTATTTCACCGAAGACGACAAACTAGAGTTGGCAAACAACAGAAATTATTCAATGCATTGCGGCTAAGATACATCCCATTGTTTTGACACAGGCAGTAGTTGAACAACAATTTAGTTCAAATATATAACTTGTGAAATATGAACAAAAGGCTCTGTTGTGGCACAGTGGTGAGCATTTTTCATTCATTACTGAGGCACGAGTTCAAATCTCACGGGCAACAACTTCACTTATATTTTTTGCAACTATGCTAAGTCGAGCTAATAAACTCGGCATCTGGCATCACATTGATGCACTAATATCAGAGAAATTATCCAGTGCTTCGTAATGCCCAATTCTCAAAAGATCTGAGCCATCCAATGATTCTGGCCCAAGTTAAGCCATTTGGAGTCCAATCCCAACGATTCACTAGTCGTTTCCAACTATGTGGCACATTCCGGGCACATCCATGCGGTCAGAAATTACAAATTCAATTAAAAATAAAAATAATAATAATAAATTTGTATACAATGCAGCACTAGTTTACTCCGACTTGGCACAACCATAATTCATACTAGCTCAAGAGCAAGAAATCAACTCGACAATTCCTTACAACGGAGCGATGCTATGTTTTTTTTTTCAATGCTCTACCACTAGCGTAGGTTTTTCAATTTTCTACTTTTTTGTGCCTAACAAGTCTACATTATTTGGTACAGGCAATCAATGACACGGGATATACTATTCAAAATCCTTGCAATGTCTGAAATTGATCGTCACTTTCCATCAACAAAAGCTCCGAATTCGGAGCGCCTTCGTGCTCGGCACGATTGGCCATCAAAAAAGCCTCCAAATTCGGAGCATCCTTCGTGCTCGACACGATTGGCCATTGAAAAAGCCTCCGAATTCAGAGCATTCTTCATGCTCGGCGCAGAGAGCCATCATAAAAAGCCTTCGAATTCGAAGCGCTCTGTGTTTAGCGTGGAGAGCCATTAGCAAAAGCCTCCGAATTCGGAGCAAGACATACATCTATCATACATTCAAGCATACATGCATTTATACAGTCATTCATTCATTCATTTTTATTCATTTATCAAAAGTGTTCTTTATTAAGAAACCTAACATCTATTTGAACAGTGTAGCTCGGCAATAAAAACTTTCATTCCTTCTACCGAAGACAATGAAAGTTTTAGGACATTGTGGGAGCTAGAAAAAAATATATCATCTTAATGGGCCCAGCCCAAACAAAGAAGCCCATAGGACAAATATCACACCCCTCATCTATAAAATGAGGGCATCCCAAGAAATAGAGGGATGCCTCATCTGTCTGCACCACACAGGACACTGAACACTCTTCATTTCTTCATCTTCTTTTATCAGTGTCTCCAGCCGGCAACTCCGGTTGGGTGGTGTTGACCATGCTTATCTTTGTAGATTTACGGGACAAAGCTCCTCTCTTCGTTGGATCTCTATAATCCATGTGAGAGGATTTCATGGGTCTCACAATGAGCTACTAGTGCTTCAACTTGAAATGAAAAAACCAAAAAAAAAAGGCCACATTCTACTCTTCGTTTGGATTGGGAGATGAGAATAGAAAGAAAATTATTAGAGTTTCTCACCTAGGTGAGAATAAAAAAAAAATGATTATGGTTTCTAACCTTCTTGTTCGGATGGACAATGACTAAAAGAGGATACGTGTCTTTTTATTATATTTGTTTTGTATTTAGAGGGATAGTTTAGGTATTTTTAAATTTTTGTAAAGAGTAATTTTTATTTCCTCACCATTTTTGGTGATAAATAAAAAGTTTATGTAGCTTTTGGTAACGTTTACGCTTCTGGTTTATGTTTACAAAAATTTTATAACTTGATTTTTGTTCATTTTTAGAAATATGCCTGTTTGGTAGCATTTTGTTTTTAGTTTTCAGTTTATATTTACAAAAATTTTAACAACTGTCATAAAAACTTGTTTGATAAATTTTTTGGTTTATAAATGATTGTCTCAGTTTATAAATTTGAGAAAAAAACTTGAACTCAAAAAATGAGTTTATGTTGGTTTTTAAACAGAAATTTAAAAATTTGACTAACAAATTTTTTTTTTTCAAATAATTTTTTTTTTCAAATAATTTTTTTTTTCAATTATAATGTGTACGATCCCATTGTCATAAATAATAAAAAATAAATATAAATAATTTAGGTTTTGGTTTGAACAAAATGTTTAAAAAAATTTAAAAACATAAACTAAAAAATATGTTTGTTCAGACCTAAAATATTTATGTTTATTTTTTATTATTTATGCCAATGGGATAATACACATTATAATTGGAAAAAAAAATTAATTGAAAAAATTATTTGAAAATAAAATTAATTGAAACAAAAATTATTTGAAAAAAAATTAATTGAAAAAAAAATTATTAGTCAAATTTTTAAATTTCTGTTTAAAAATCAACATAAACTTAAGTAGCATTTGATAACGTTTACGTTTTTTGTTTATGTTTACAAAAATTTTATAAACTGATTTTTGTTTATTTTTAAAAAAAACATAAATTATAAACGCGTTTGGTTTGAACAAAATGTTTAAAAAATTTTAAAAACATAAACTAAAAAATATGTTTGTTCAGGCCTAAAATATTTATACTTATTTTTATTATTTATGACAATGGAATCACACACATTATAATTGAAAAAAAAAATTAATTAAAAAAATAATTGAAAAAAAAATTAATTGGGAAAAAAATTATTTGAAAAAAAATGAAAAAAAATTAATTAAAAATTAATTGAAAAAATAAAAATAAAATTATTTGAAAAAAAAATTATTTGCAAAAAAAATTAATTGAAAAAAATATTTGAAAAAAAATATTTGAAGAAAAAAATTAATTGAAAAAAATTATGGAAAAAAATTATTTGAAAAAAATAATGGAAAAAAAAAATTATTTGAAAAAAAAAATTGAAAACTGAAAACGTAAACTCATTTTTTGAGTTTACGTTTTTTCCTCAAATTTATAAACCAAGACAACCATTTATTTAAGTTTACGTTTTTTTCCTCAAATTTAGAGAGATTGACCAATAAGTTTCATATTTTGGATTTATAATCCATATAGTTCCATACTTTTTCTTGTGATCCATTTAGTTTTTTTGGATGTGTAATGACTCATTTGTTCGCTACATTGGAGTGTCACATTTGGAAAAAGTACACAAAAGAATTTTTTAGTGTTACACTATACCAGCCACGTTAGAGCATCATATTTGGGAAAAGTACATTAAAGATTTATTAATTTTTTAGAGTGACATCATATTCGCCACGTTGGAGTGTCACGTATCACGTTTGAGAAAAGTACACAAAGGAGTTTTAATTTTTTTAAAGTGTCACATCATATCCACCACGTTGTCACGTTTGAAAAAAATACACTAAGGAGTTTTTATTTTTTTTGAAGTGTTACATCATATCAAGAAAAAGTACACTAAGAAATTTTTTTTTAAAATAAAAGTTTTGAAATGTCACATCATACCCGTCACGTTATACATTTAAGAAAAGTACACTAAGGAGTTTTTAATTTTTTTGGAATGTCACATTAACACTTGTCACATTGGAGTAACACATCATATCTGTCACATTAATAAAAAGGTATAGTTGTCCACCAAAACATTACCAAAATCAAAAATAGGACTACACGGAAAAAAACTCTCCACTAATAGAACTTAACAAATCAATAGAAAAAACTTGAGACTAGTTGGAATACTTGTTTGTGAGATGAGATTTATTAATAAATATCCCAATTTATAAACTGAAACAACCATTTATAAACCAAAAAAATTATCAAACAAGTTTTACGACAATTTTTAAAATTTTTGTAAATATAAATTGAAAACTGAAAACAAAATAATTACCAAACAGACCCTAGTGTTATTTGTGTTTCCCACCATTACTCACCCCATTAATCATCCAAATAAAGTTATAAGAAACCACATTCTCTCAATCCAAAACGAATAAAAAATAGGAAAAATTAGTCTAAGATCCCTATCCCATTTTTAATAATGGAAAAGATTCACAATATTATTTTATGATGCGTAAAGTCCTTCAACCCCAAACTCATATATCACAGAGAAATTTAAGAAGAAATGAAAGGGCTTCAAAAACTGAGTTTGGTCTCTCTCTCTCTCTCTCTCTCTCTCTCTCTCTCTCCGACATCAACCCCAAACCCTAGCTTCTTCCTTCATCCTCGTGAGCTTTCTCAGAGCTATCAAACCTTGTTCTCGCTCAAATACGTCCTGACTCTTGAGCTTCACAACGAACTCTTCGTCCTCAGAGATCGAATTAGGGTTTAGCGTTTCGTCAGCAGCGATCTCTGATGAATTCGAGGTAGACGATGGCGAGAAACACATCGGCCGAGTAGTGAATGGAAGCAAAGGAGTCGATTGAACGTTTGCGATCACTGATTCCTCAGAACTCGACGAGTAGAAATGGTTCGCTCGATGATTCAACTCAGTCGCCGCGTGCGAGAACAAAACAACTGGATTCTCAGCGACGCCCTTCAACAACTCCCTCTCAGAAACCCTAATTTTTGAATCATCGTCGTCTTCTCTCGCAGAAGCCATTAACCCACGAACCGTGGTCTCGACGGAACTGTAATCCGATAACCGAGGGCGTTCGGTACGGGAGGAGTCGCACCAGTTGAAAATCGTCGATTTGAGATTCAAATTGGGGATGACAGTGGAGAAATCGGGGATAGAGCCGTCAAGAAGTAGAGGAGCAAAACCTAGGTGTCTGCAGACTTGTACGCACATGCTCTCAAAGGTTTGGCCTGAAGAGACGACGACTGGATCGAACATCAAGGAACCAAAAATGGGACAGACGTACTCTGTGGGAGGTTCCTTGTGCTTGGACTTGGACTTGGACTTGGAAGACGATGGTGATGGTGATAGCGATGGTGATCTGTATATAGAGATTTTCCACTTGTGAAGCTTGCCATTACCACCCATCTCTCTATATGGTATACAAGCTTTGTGGATCTAAAAGGTAAAATTGGAGGTGAAATTCATGGAGATAGGTGATAAGGCTCCGATTTTCAGGGGAAAATTATAGGAAGATTATCTGAATTTATTAATTGTTATGAAGATAGAAAGTGTGAGCTACCGGGGCTGGTGGTCCAGCAGGTGGTGTTTCCTTAGAAACCGCTGTCTCTGGTGGTGAATGATTCATAGTTTATGAGGAATTGAAGAAGCAGAGGTAGATGATTGAATTGGAGAAGTAGAGGATGCAATTCGCTAAACATTTGGAGGTTAAGAGGATGCAGTTGTTCAAGGATACTCAAGTTCAGCTTGAGAAGATCAAGCAAACTAAGTGGTCGGATTCAAATGGTGACAGAAAATGGAATTTCTGAGTTATAAATTTCTCTGGGTTGAGTGATTTGGAGAGGGAAAATTTCTCTGATTTGAGTGAATTTCTCTGGGTTGGTGAGGAAAATTTCTCTGGCTTTGAGCAAAAATTTCTGAGTTGATGTGAGTCTAGAGAAATTCTTCCCAGGTCCAGAGAAATTCTCAACTCAAAGAAATTTCAAAAGAGCTGAATTTTGTTTCTAGCATACTGCTCAAGCGTCTGACCATCCTTGGAAATACTGGCTTCAAAACTACCAGTGATGGAGTTGATGAAATCACGATGGCCAGGAGCATCAATGACAATGCAGTAGTATTTGGTGGTCTCAAACTTCCACAAAGCAATATCAATATACACAGAGAAAATTATGAACAAATCATAGAGATATTTGTGAGCAAATTAGAGAAAATTCAACCCCAGAGAAATTTCAAAGCAAAGAAAACAAAAAAATTGAACAAACCAGAGAAATGGTTTGAAATTTCTCTAGATGGAAATTTCTCTGGGTCGACTGCAGCGGAGGCGTTAGTGAAGTTGGCATTGATGGAGAGAGATTTGTTGATAGAGTTTAAGGTGTCTTGTTTGAAGATAGTTGATGTTAGAAATTTTGATAAGGTTTGAATTCATTTTGAGTTTTTAGATTATGGATTTGGTTACTTGAAATTGTGGATTGAAATTGAATGTGTGATTTGATCACAGTCGGAGAATGTGATTTGGCCAGAGAAAATCAACAAATTTCTCTGGCCATCACACAAAGAAAATTAACACAGAAAACTAACTGACACAATTTTTTCTGGTTTGGTTAAAACATAGAGAAAATTATGAGTGAATCAGAGAATATTAGTCAAATACACGGAGAAAATTGTGAACAAATCACAAAGTTATTTGTGAGCAAATTAGAGAAAATTCAACCCTAGAGAAATTTCAAAACATAGAAAATCAAAAAAAATTAAACAAACCAGAGAAATTTCAAATTTCTCTGGTTTGAAATTTCTCTGGATGAAAATTTCTCTGGGTTGAAATTTCTCTAGATCAATTTGAGAGACCTTAGACGTTATGAAAATATTGAATGTCCTTTATGCTATAAAATCTTAATATCAATGACCCTAAAACAAATCCCCCTAAAAAATAATTAACAAAAAAATAACAAATTAAATGTTAAAAGAGAAAGTATGGGTGAAATCAGTTAAGTCCCAAGCGCTACTGTCTGGTTGGATTTTTCAATAGACGCTGAAAACAATTGCTACAACCTTACCAAAAACAAAACAAATATTAACAATTGTATCAAAGCATGAACAACATCTAGAAACAATGATACACTGACTTTGCTTAATATGATCATGTGGACAAGTCTGGGAAATTTTACGAAAAAAATTGGGCTTAGGGTTTCAAAAAAATTGGGCTTAGGCTTTTCTAAAAATTTTGGTTTCTAAAGAAACTAGGGTTTAAAAAATAATGGATTTCTTTCAGGTAAGGCCTTGAGGGAATCAATCAGTGGATGTGGTGTGTGGACTTACTGTAGTCGACGGAGATGGAGAGAGACCATCACTGCCTGAGAACTTGAGATTGAGCTCGAGCCTGATCTAGATGTGGAGTGGAGACTCACTGTAGTGGCCAGAGAGTGAGTGACGGTGAGAGCTTGAGGGTTAGTTTCTGTGATGATATTGGAGAAGAGAGTGTAGGCGGGTTAGAGTTAGGGTCAAGGTGAAGTTTGATGACAGAGGCGACAGAGACGCTGTGCAGTGTGTGAGAGTGATTGAAAGGCACGAAATAGAGAGGGAACCATGCGACTTGATGACTGACGCGTGGACGGTTAATCTTGTGACAACCAACAGCCAGTTAATCTTGTGAAAAAGCACCAAACAATTTCTCATAAGCCAACTTTCTATTTTAATATTTTTTTTCTTTTTTTATGAGAAAATATTTAGATAATTAAAAAAATATTTTAGTTATGTTATTTTTTTTAATTATAATATTTTTTAATTATAATTTAAAAATTATAAAATTATATATATTTTTTAAATTATAAAGTGTACCATACTGTTCCGCAAAAACTAATTGAAAAGGGCAAATTTCCAGGATGAAAAATCATAAAATGTGGAAACAATGCAATCATCTAGGGAGTTGCTATTTACACACACCACTTCTTCTCTGTGCACATCCTTCTTAATTCACACACCAAAAAAAAAAATTACTCATTACACACACTATTATTCCAATTATACCTCCATATCTAAAGCATACACACACAACTTTCCAACACACTCAATCCATCCACCTTCCCTTACTTTTTTCATTCTCCAAACCCTAACCCTAAACCAACCACCACCCACTGCAGCCACTGTCGGCGACACCATAGCTTCCTCCACAGTCACCGCTTCCAGTAATCATCTCATCGTTCCCTCAACCCACCATAGCAGTCTACACACCCGTCCAACCCCTCTGCCGACCACCTCTCATCCATATTACTACCACCATCGTAGTGGCGACCCACCATCACGACACACCCGTCGTTCGTTAAACCAAGGTCGAAAATCACACATCAATTCGACCATCAACATCCGAACAAAATACATTGGTTCGACATTGTACTTCCAAATCAATGTGTTTTGTTTGAAAGAGGCAAAAATAGAGGCAATGGCGATTCGCTTAACGGTCGCATAGAGAGAGAGAGAGAGAGAGTTACAGATAGCAGGGAAGGAGGCTTCGATGGGAGAAAAGAGGAACGGGGTGTATGAGCGACGAGCGATGGGGTGGGAAGGGGCTTCGATTCAAGAAGAGATAGTGTAACGAGTTGAATCAAATTGAATTTATACTTTACTCTCAGTTGGGGATTTATATTAAATTATTAAATTCCATTCATTCTGGATCCAATTGATTGAATTGTGACCCATTAGTAACCATGTAATAGTGTTGTGGTTTTATTATTATTATTTGACTACCATAAAAGAGTTATGAATATTTATGGTGTATACCGTTAAACGAAATATATTTTGTGGTAAGAAAATATTATATTTACTTTTGTCATTAAAGATGTTGAAATGTATTTTTAATTGATATATATATATATATATATATATATATGTAGGTGTATATATACAGTTAGATATTTGTTTAAGAAATATCTATAAAAGTGACCAAATGGAATTTTTGTCAAACTTTGGGAGTTCTTGCCGTGAGAAGAAGGGAAAAAGGGTTCCAATGTTGGTTTTTCATGGGTTTGATCTAATGTAAGTCATTTTTGACCCCTAGTGCTTTGGATTAAAACGTAGAGGACGGAAAATGTGTCGTTTGGCTCCGAGCAGATTTAATTTCTATTGCCGAAAAATTTGAAAGCTTCTTGGCTTGAGGTAGGGATTTTTCTTACACTTCTTTATGCACTTTTACTTGATTATATGGAGCTTAGAGTTATATATAATTTAATTAGAATTTTTGAAAAATTTGTGATTTATTTCCTTAAAAAGGGAATTTTGAGAAAAATAAAGAGTTGATGCCCAAATTGTGAAAGTGTAAACTTGGAATATGTTTGTAAGATTATGAAAGAGTTATGTTTTAAATTTGAACAAAAACGGATTTCAACTTGATCGGTTTTGAAATTTTTACCGATTTGCGACCAAAAGAGCATTTTTAAAGAAAACAAAGGAATTACGTTTAACTTTTGAGGCTTTTGATCAAAATAGGATGTCATAGTTGAATAATGCTTAGAGAATGAGTTTGGAAAGAAAATGATGTTTTCTTGGGCATTAACGGTATTATTTTACTTAATGTATCTGTTGGAATAAAACCGACACAGTTAGAAATAGACCTTGACAGGTTACCGGACATGATTGTGATATGAAAACTAGTGTAGTTGTTCATATTTGATGAGATGTGGAATAGATTGTATTTTTCAAAATTTTTAGAATTTAATTGTTTAAATATCTGTTTTGGGCTATCGGTGGAGGATAGCCATGATGGTTGTAGAAATGCATGAGACTTAGGTAAATTGAATCACATTCCTCATTTGTTGCATTGGATATTGCATTACATTCATTTCATTAGAAATGTATCTATTCTTTGAGAAATGTTTGGAAATGTATTTGTTCGTGAAAATGTGAATACTCGGTGAATTTGAGTAAGAGGTGTAGAACCCCACGGTTAGGTGTCGAGCCTTCCAGTTTGCTGGTAAAAATGACAATGATAGTGCATTAAGGCCTACTTGCAGACACTCACCTAAAGATTCACAGAGCCTGTATTCATGTAATAGATATGGTTTAAAATGGAAATGACTTTTGTATCTATTGTTGCATCTCAGCATTGCATGCTTTATAAAAAGATAGATAAATTGTTTTATGATGAGTATAGCATGAGCATACTCCTCTTTAGTCTTGTCATGGTCCATATGTTGTGTAATATGTCTCTACTGGGCTGTGGCTCACCCTATAAGGGAAACCATTTCAGATACAAGTGATATGTCTCCGCCAAGGCACTAACTTAGAAGGACTCAGAGCTGAGGCTTCTTTTTTGTTTTATTGTTATTTGTTGAATGTAAGCCTAAGGCTGTATTTGCGTTGAGTGTTGAAACTCTATTTTGTGTAACCAAAAATGTTCTTAGATAAATTTGTAAGCCTGTAAGGCACTCATTATCTGTTTGGCTTCTATTTCATACTTGTTGTAAAATGCATGCTTGGGATTGGAACTGGGGCATTAAGATGTGAACAGTATGTATTTGGCATTTGGAATTAAATAGAAATGGATGTATGGAATAGTTAATTATATATATGTGTTTGTCTATCAGGTGGGTTTGTTGTATAAATAGATATACCCTGCCCAATTTTTAGGGCGTTATAGAGGGGCTGGTGGGGGAGGCGATGGAGGGGGTAGCGGGCAACGGTGGAGATGATTAGGGTTAGGGTTTTGGTTGAAGAAAAAAGGGATATTTTGGTAATTTTATTTTAGAACAAAAATGTAATAAAAAAATATCATTAAGTGTATGGAAAGAAAGGAAGTGTTGTGTGCAAATAGAAGCTCCCAATCATCTAGCACAACCGTAAATACTAATAGTCGAAATTACCCTTCAAACAATAATTGTTCATTATTTATGATTATCTATGAAAGAACATGATAATTTGACATTTATTTTGATTTTCAAAACTTTAAAATATCAACTTTCAAATTGAAAAAACTAAAAAAAAAAATTCACTTTGTTTGGTTTTGGTTTTCAGAAAACAGTTTTCAGAAAATTCTACTTTTTATTTTCCGTATTTAATGTTTTCCATGAAGTTTTTTTAATATTTTAAGTAATTTTTTTAATTTTTAGACACACCTAACATGAATACACTTCAAAAGTATAATATTTGTGAAAAAAAATCTTTAAAAAATACATTAAATACCAAAAAACACAAAAATAAAAATAAAAATAAAAATTGTGTATATTTTTGTGTATTTATTAATTTTTTAAAATATTTTTTCACAAATATTTTATTATTTAGATACATCTAAGTAAGGTGCATCTAAAAAAGTAAAAAAAATTGCTTAAAATTTAAAAAATATTCGCTAAAAACAAAAAACAAAAAACAAAAAAAAACTCAATTTTCAGAAAACTGTAACCATTTTTTTTTTTTTTTTGAAAAAAATGAAAAAACTGAATTATTTTTTTGTACAAAATTGAAAATTTTGGATCTATAAAGGAGCATGATGATGGAACATTGATGTGCAAAAATTGAATAAAAAAAAATTAAATGAAAAAATTGATAATGTTCTCAATTTTAAGACTAAAAAAAACATTCATAATATTCTTGGTTTTATTTGATAGTTGAATCATGCTCTGTTTTTTTTTCATCAATTAGTGAAATAATTATCTAAAACATTACTATGCAAAATTGATAATATTCTTAGTTTTAAAAATTGAGAAAAACTAATAATATTATCAGTTTTACTAAATAGGACTTACTGGTTCAAAAAATCTTAGATAGGACCTGAATTATCATAACATTTGTAAACAAGACTTTTAGGTAATTAACTCTTTATTTTTTGTGCACACACTTAATGAATTAATTTTATATTTTTTTATAATTTTATCACTGAACAAAATGACCAAGATAGATATCAACACACACATCTAACCTTAAAATTAGATTTTTTTAGTACACATCTTTTACATGAAAATTCTCAGTACACATTTTCTTTGCAAAAAATACCCGCATCAAACTTATTCTTCCATTGTCACAATTATCATTCTAAATTAGGCAATGAAAAGGTAAGTTTTTTGTTCAGAAGTTTTTTTTTTTTTTTTTTTTTGTCATTGTCGCAATTATCATGTCAAAAATCAATTCCCAAAATATTGCAACTATACGGAAATCAACTTTTGAAAATGTTTCATGTATTTAAAAACCAACTTAAAAAATAGTTGTATGTCGAAAATTTATATTTGGTTCGAAAGTATAGAACCAAAAACTGTTATTTTAATTCAATTATTGATTGTTGAATTTGTTTAATTTATTTGGATAATCAGTACCAAATTGTTTTCCATCTCTTCGCCAATTAATATGAAACAAATAACGAAAATAGTATAACAATAACTTACACTTTATTTGATTTTGAGTTTTGAAAAATAATTTTTTAAAATTTCAATCCGTATTATTTTTTTAGTAAATATTTTTTAATATTCTAATTATTATTATTTTTTAGATCCACTTAAGTGTATCTAAATTAAGAGGATCTAAAAAGTAAAAGGTTGATTAAAATATTTAAAAATTTTGCTAAAAATAAAAGAATAATATTTTAAAAATAAAAATATATATTTTTAAAAACTCAAAACTAAACAGAGTATTAGTTTTTGCAGAATAATAGTAAAATAATAACAAAAAAAATATTGATTTAAAAAAAAAATTGCAGACCTTAGTAAATATCGTTGGACTACAGCCAGAAAGTGCCAAAAAATGTCGTGTGTAGGACACGATTTAAGTTTAGGTTTAAGTTTAGGTTTAGGTTTAGTGGTGTGGTGTGAGTTTATGTTTTGTGTGGTATGTGTATATAATGTGTTAGGATTTTTATGTTAATGTGTAGACATATATGTTATAGGTATATTTGAAACATTTTGTGTGTGGAATGAGTAAAACAAAATGTAAACAAATTCATTAAGTGTGTGCAATAAGAAAGATGTGCACAGAGAGTAAATGATGTGTGGAAATAAAATTATCCCTAAGATAGTTCCAACGCATTAACTAAATGGCTAGTTAAAATAATTTTGGCTCTTTTTGAAAACACTTTAAAAAGTCATTTTTCAAGATAAATTACGATGGTAGTCTCTGTATTTTTGTACTTGTATCATTTTAGTCCCTGTAATTTCAATTGGCTTTATTTTAATTCTGAATTTATGACATTGTCTCAATTTGATCCAATTAATTATAACTCTTAGTATTTTTTCATAAAAAATATGCACATAAATATCATATGTCATATTTTTAAAGGCAAAAATATAAACTAACTCAACTCAATTAGTTAATCTCAATTAATTTAGTAATAATTTTTCTTAAAAAACACTAACGATATTATCAATTGAACTAACTTGACATAAAATTTAAAATTAATAGTCAAAATTAAGCTAATTGAAAGTATAAGGACCAAAATGACGCAAATGATAAATGTAAAGACCACTAGTGTAACTTACCTTTTTTTTTAATACCTTTGTTTTTGGGAGGGGTGCTCGCAAATTGGGTTGGGTTGGGTCAAGTGGCCTCCCATCTGCCATCCATCTGAACTTAGGTGGATTAGGAAAAATCAGTTCACTTTTTTAGCATATGCAAATTGAGCCAACCATGTGGGTTAGCGGATGGATGCGAATCAATTTGACAGTTTAGACTTACTTTTTATTTTTATTTTTTTATAACTATTTTAGAATTTTTTTTTTTTTTACTATTTTGGGCCTTATTTGAGTCTAAAGTCTTTTATTCTTTCATTTTTTATTATTGAAATAAAGGTCAAACTTTCATATTTCATAAATATCTAACATTATTACTAAATAAAATATTTCTTTAAACATACAAAGCATAAAAATATGACATCATTTTCTTCAAGGGGGTTGGTGGATTGAATTGGATTGGGTTGGGTTGGATTAGGGTGGCCTCTCAGCCGCCATCTGTTTGAACATAGGCAAATTTGAAAATTTTCCATCCACATCTGTCCGCTTATTTCATCAAAATCTCTTAAAAGTGGGTGGATTTAGTTGGATTGGTGAAATTTTTAGTTTCAAGTACGTCTACTTTAAAAAGATTTAAAAAGTATTTTTTTTATTAAAAAAATACAAAAAAAAATGACTATAAAATAATAAGTAATAATCAATCTTTTTAGCTTATTTTTGGTAGGGTGTTCGCGGTTTGGTTGCGGTCAGGGAACTTCCAATCCTGCATCCGTTCACCAGATTGACGGATGCAGATTGAGCGGATTGGCGGATAGATGCGAATCGATTTGGCAGTTTAAAATTTTACAAATTTTGAACATAATATAACAACTTGTCAACATTTTTTTTTACAATAACAATCCAACTCAACATAACCGAAAGATTATTAAGTAAATTGTCAAATACCAATAATAAATACATATAAGAAAATCATGCATTATCAAAACTATTTCATTACTTTTTTTTATTCAAAATCTATTTAATTTGATTTTTTTTAAAATGATAAAATAAAGCTTTATGTTTTCCATACAAAAATACAAAATATCAACACTTGCCATTTGATAAAAGAACTTTCAAATTGAAAACTGTGGGGATGTATTTTCTGAATACCCAAACGTGGCAAGGTGACGCCAACGTGTCAGCCGAAGTGCCACGTGTCCTGGTTGTGACGCCGAGGTTATCTCGGCGAGGCCGAGGTTATCTCCGAAGATATCGGAATCCGAGATAAGCGGATAATGGATAAGGGGCAAAAGTCCTAGAGTAAAGAGAAGACTTGCTAAGATAAGGATAAAGTTCTTAGGGAGTTTATCTTTATCTCTTGAGAAATCCAAAGTAAGTACAGAATTGGAGTCCATAGAAGTCAAGCTTCTAGTGGGACTAGGATTGAGTAAATTATAAAAAAGAGACACCCCCGTGGGTCTAAGGTACGCAGTTTTATGCTTTGAGTAGTGAGTTTAGCACTTGATTATCTTTGAGAGATATACTGACTTGATCGTCGGAGTGCCCCCGGGTGGAAGAGCCACCGCCGGAGCCTTTTCTTTCTATTACAGGTTTGCTGAAGCCATCTATTCTGTCGGTGCTCTCCAGCTGATTACTAAGCGGGCAGTGTGGTCAGAAAATCACTCACACAATTTGGCGCCGTCTGTGGGAACTTAGAAGAATAGATGGCCAGTAACGAACAGAGGGAAAACATTGGGGGCGACACTCCTGTTGGGAGTGGCAGACCAATTGACCTTGACGTTGAAGGAGACAACCACAATACAGAAACTCATGACCAGGGCCACGAAGAGAAAGACGTCGGCCAGGAGGGCGACGCTTCGAAGAGGACAGACCAAAGCAAGTATTATAACAAAGATAACCTTCAGGTATGGAGGGATAGGTGCCTACGAAGGGATGAGAAAGTAGAAGACTTGGCAAACAAGTTGGCAGACCTACAGTCAGTGGTCAACTTCATGATGCAAAATAATGTCATGCAGCCACCATACCCGCTGTAGGATACGCTGATGCCAACAACTAACACCCAGAAGGGAGGAAGAAGAACAATCCCCGAAGTCCCTCAGCACACCAGGAGCAGAAGGCACTCTCACCGACCTTCCAGGGAAGGCGGACAAGAGGATCCGAGACGAGAGGAGTCCCGAAGAACGTATCATACGAAGGACCCAGAACCCAAAGAACATCGGCATGTTCAAGGGCAGGCGCTTTGCTTTGACACAACACATGGAGAGAGATCAAAACGAGCCCACCACGAGGCCGAAAGTAGTGTGCCGAAGAGATTGAAGTCCAGAGATAGCCGAGCTCCAGGAAGGAGTAAAGAAGACTTGAGAGATTACCTCAAGAGGAAGCAACAGAATGCTGAAGCTGAGGTAACTTCCCCGGTTAAGCCGAGGACACCATTCTCGGTGGAACTGGACAAATTTCAAGCACCAAAGCGATTCAGTATGCCGAGGTTCCAAATATATGATGGTAAGTCAGATCCCAACTTCCACGTCGGGCTATACCTGAATTCGATGGCATTATATAGTGGAAACGAGTCGTTGCTCTGCAAAGTGTTCCCCTCTTCCTTTGGAGAAATTACATCAGCTTGGTTCCATAAACTACCGAAGGGAAGCGTAAAGACCTGGGAAGACCTGGCCGAGATGTTTGTGGCCAAGTTTGTGACGAACAAACTGAAACCATTGAGGGTGGACGCATTGATGGCTCTGAAGATCAGCAAAGATAAAGGCCTTAGGGCCTATGCGAAAAGGTACTATGAAGTGTTCAATCGAATACCATAATGTAATCAAGAAGTAGCGGTCGTGTCATTCAAGAACGACCTGAAAGACAATTGTCCACTACGGAAGTCTTTAGCAAAAACTTTGCCAAAAAGCATGGAAAAGCTCATGGCAAGAATTGAGAAATATGCCAGAGCCGAGGAGGACACATCGGGGAATAAGGAGGTAAGGCAGGAAAAAGAGAACGGCGAGCCGACGTGAAGCCGAGGTGACAACGGATTTAACAGATCGGAGATAGAATTGAGGGGTAAACAGGCAGTGACGACTGTGTTCCGAATCCCAGTACACAAAGTCCTGGATTAAATCCGAAATCAACCTTATTTCAGAGCACCAGCAAAGGCCCCAGGGGAATACATGGGAAGGAACGTTGGTAGGCGTTGTGCTTACCACAATGAAGAAGGGCACCCAACTCAGGGCTACAGAGCCCTAAAAGTATACTTAGAGGACTTAGTAAGGCAAGGCCATCTGAGGGACCTCGTCGACGAAGCCAGGACAAGAGAAGAGCAGGCAAGATTGCCTCAAGCACCAGCGGCCCCGCCTCCCCCAGCACAGCAACCACAGGGAGAGGGACCTAGGGTGGTTAATGTAATTTACTCAAAAGTGAACGAAAGCAACATTCGAGGAGAAACCCAAAGAGTAAAACACCTGTAGCACGTGAACCAGGTCGGACATAAAAGACCTTAGCCTGAAGAGTGCCGAGGACCGATGATAGCCCTCACTGAAGCTGACCTAGAGATGGTCCAGCATCCGCATAATGATGCCTTGGTAGTATCCCTCCAGGTTGGGGAGTGCCAAGTGAAACGCATCCTAATAGATCAAGGCAGCTCTTGTGACATCATGTAAGTTAGATGTTACAAGGAGCTAGGCCTTCACCCAGACGACATGGAGCAATCGAATGGCCCGATGGTCGGCTTCAATGGAACGCCGACGTGGCCACTGGGCGCAACAAGCTTGGAAGTACAAGCTGACACTAAGAAGATCAGGACAGAATTTATGGTGATTGACATACCTTTACCATATAACATCATCTTGGGAAGACCATGGTTGCATGCAATGGGGGCAGTTCCCTCAACATTGCATCAACTACTGCGGTTTCCAACAGAGCATGGGATTGAAGAAGTCAGAGGAGATCAACTGCAAGCAAAAAGTTGCTCCATGGCAGCAATGAAGTCTACTTGCAGCGTTCGAGAGCCAAAAGAGGCAGAAATTGAAGATAAGGGCGTGAAAGTACTAGAAGACATCGGCAAAGAACCAGCCGAGAAGAGCGAAGAGGCGCTAAAGAAAATCCTCGTCTAGGATGGAGACGAAGAACGCTTCTTTCTTCTCGGCTCGGGCTTAGCCGAAGAAGAGGAAAAAGAGTTGGAGACTTTTTTAAGAGCCAACATTGAGGTGTTCGCCTGGACACCTTACGAAATGCCTGGCATTGACCCCGAGGTCACTTGCCATAGACTGAATGTCGATAGGTCAGCAAAACCTGTGATTCAACGAGCCAGAAGACCGACGTTGATGCACGTCGAAACAGTAGAAGAAGAAGTGGACAGACTTCTGGAGGACAGGGCCATCCGAGAAGTTCATTACCCAACATGGCTATCCAACACAGTAGTGGTAAAGAAGAAGAACGGTAAATGGCGGGTCTGCGTAGATTTTACAAGCCTGAACAAAGCTTGTCCCAAAGACTGTTTTCCTCTACCCAAGATTGACCAGTTGGTAGACGCCACATCTGGACATGGAAGGATGAGCGTCCTGGACAATTACAGAGGATACCACCAGATAACCATGTACCCTCCAGACGAAGAGAAGACAGCGTTTATCACCCTGAAACGACTGTATTGTTACAAGGTAATGCCTTTTGGGTTGAAAAACGCAGGAGCAACTTACCAAAGGCTGGTAACCAAAATGTTCAAACACCTGATTGGCCAAACAGTAGAAGTCTACATCGATGACATGGTCGTGAAGACCAAGGAGCCTAAGAGTCATCTTGCCGACCTAAAAGAGGTATTCAAGATCCTCAAAACATATCGGCTCCGACTCAACGCATCAAAGTGCGTGTTTGGAGTTGGATCTGGTAAATTTCTGGGGTACCTGGTAGCAAGGAAGGGCATAGAGGCTAGCCCAGAGCCCAACATCGGCAAAACAGATACAAATGCTTACTGGAAGGGCCGCAGCCCTAAACAGGTTCATAAGCCGAAGCTCAGACAAATGTAAACCCTTCTTCAACCTGGTGAAGAAGACCACGAACTTCCTATGGACTGAGGAATGTGAGGCCGCTTTGGCCGACCTAAAGAAATATCTGACCACGGCTCCGGTCCTCTCGACACCTGAACCTGAGGAAGAGCTATTTTTGTACTTAGCTGTGTCAGAACACGCAGTAAGTGCAGTGCTAAGCCGAGAAGAACAAGGAGAACAAAAGGCTATTTATTATGTAAGTAAAACCTTGGCCGACGTAGAAACAAGGTATCTACCACTAGAGAAATTAATGCTGGCCTTAGTAATGGCCTCAAAAAAATTGAACCATTACTTTCAGGCGCACAAGGTTGTGGTGCTCACAGAGCACCCACTGAAGTTCCTGTTGCAACCAAGAGATTTAACAGGAAGAATCGCAAGATGGGCAGTTGCCTTAGACCAGTATGACCTGGATTTCAGGCCCAGAACAGCAATAAAGGGCCAAGTTTTGGCCGACTTCGTGGCAGAATTCACGCCTGAAACCATCGAACATCGGGCTCCGTTGAGCCAGGATGAGCATTGTCCCAGCAAGTAAGGAGAATCCCAGCCTAAGGCAAAAGAGCAAAGGAAGGAAAAACTCAGACCCTGCAGCATCTACATCGGCAACTCATTCAGACTGTTTGTCGATGGAAGTTAGAACCGACAAGGAGCGGGGGTAGGAGTACTGCTGATATCTCCAGATGGAGAAATAATAAAATAGTCCATCCGTTTGGGGTTCAAGGCCTCAAACAATGAAGCGGAATACGAAGCATTAATCGCAGGGCTAAAACTGGCAGCAGCAGCAGAAGCAGATGAGGTAATCGTTTTTTGTGATTCACAGTTTATTGTTAACCAGTCAATAGGAGAATTTGCAGCCAGAGACGAAAGGATGTCGGCATATGCAAAAGAGGTCATCAGATTGGCAGCCCTATTTCAGAACTGCCGACTACTCCAAGTTAGCCGAGATGACAACACCCACGTCGACGCGTTGGCTAACCTGGCAAGTTCAATGCAGATTGGAAAAACAAGGACAATTATGATCGACTATATGTCGGGCCCGAGCATAGAACCACAGAGCACAGAGCAGGAAGCAATGTGTGTGGACATGGGGCCAAGCTGGATGGATGTAGTTGTTACATTCCTGAAATAAGGAAAGCTGCCAGAAGATCGTAAAGAGGCACACAAAGTCAGATTGAAATCGGCAAAATTCAATCTGACAGCAGATGGACACCTCTACAGAAAGTCCTTCACTGGACCCCTTTTAAGGTGCATACACCCTTTGCAGGTTGAAGATTTCCTATATGAAATTCATGAAGGAATTTGTGGAAGCCATGCTGGGGGCAGATCATTAGCCCACAGGGCCATTACCCAGGGGTATTGGTGGCCCTACATGCAAAAGGATGCTAAAGCCTACGTGAAGAAGTGTGAACAATGCCAAAGGTTTGCACCTTTGATACATCAGCTAGCTGCTGACCTAAACCCAATATCCAGCCCTTGGCCGTTTGCCCAATGGGGCATGGATCTTGTTGGGCAACTTTCCCAGGCAACTGGGCAAAGAAAATACTTGCTGGTAGCAACAGATTACTTTACAAAGTGGATAGAGGCAGAACCTCTTGCCAAAATCCGAGATGTGGACGTCAAGAACTTTATATGGAGAAATATCATCACCAGATTTGGGATTCTAAGAGCAATAGTTGCCGACAACGGAACACAGTTTGATAGCAAACTCATCAAGAACTTTTGTGCGAAATTCAAGATCAAGAATTACTTTTCAACACCAAGTTTTCCCCAAAGTAATGGGCAAGCAGAAGCATCCAACAAAGTAATTTTGGATGGAATAAAGAAGAGGTTGCAGGCAGCAAAAGGAAAGTGGGTAGATGAATTGCCCAACGTGCTTTGGGCATATCGGACTACGCCGAAAAGATCAACAGGGGAATCCCTCTTTGCCATGGCTTATGGCACAGAAGCAATCATTCCACTGGAAGTTGGCATCCCAGGGATCCGAACCCAGGGAGTTGAGAACGGGACAAATGACATACTCTTAGCCCGAGATCTGGATCTTTTGGAAGAACGAAGAGAGAAAGCTGTAATTCAGCTCGCAGTATACCAGCAACAGCTTGCCAGAGCTTACAACAAGAAGGTCAATCCAAGAGATTTTCAAGTCGGCGACCTAGTCTTGAGAAAAGTCGTCGGCAACAAGAAGGATCCCAAAGAGGGCAAGCTTGGCCCAAACTGGGAAGGACCCTACAGAATTACTTCGGTATTAGGCAATGGAGCTTATCGGCTTGAAGATAACGAGGGCAAAGCACTGCCAAGACCTTGGAACATTTGTAATTTGAAATTCTTCTATCATTAGATGTGCATTATTTTTGGCCGATGTCATCAATAAAATCTTTTCCCTTTTCTTTAAACACATATGATTGATAAAGTTACATATTGGTGTTTTTGGAGACATGAATAATGAGAACCCAAGTAGAACTCAGGTTCACATTGGGGGCAGAGAGAAGACAGAGACACTTAATTCACTTGTTGAAATTTGTAGCAATTTACAAGTTGAAGCTAAGCTGAGATGGTTCCTTATCTTCACTTGTTGAAATTTGTAGCAATTTACAAGTTGAAGTTAAGCCGAGATGGTTCCTTATCTTCATTTGTTGAAATTTGTAGCAATTTACAAGTTGAAGTTAAGCTGAGATGGTTCCTTATCTTCACTTGTTGAAATTTGTAGCAATTTACAAGTTGAAGTTAAGCTGAGATTATTCCTTATCTTCACTTGTTGAAATTTGTAGCAATTTACAAGTTGAAGTTAAGCCAAGATTACTGTTTCTCTTCGCTTGTTTAAATTCGTAGCAATTTACAAGTTGAAGCAAAGCCAAGTTATTGCTAAACACTTGTAGCAATCTACAGGTTGGTTAAACCAAAGAAGATGCTTAACACTTGTTGAAATTTGTAGCAATTTACAAGATAACGTTAAGCCGACATATGATCATCTGTTGAAATTTGCAGCAATTTACAAGTTGAGAAAAAAGCTAAGTATGTTGTTTAAACACTTGTTGAAATTCGTAGCAATTTACAAATAGATTATTGTTTCACTTGTTATGTTAATCCTTATTGAAATTTGTAGCAATTTACAAGTAAGCTAGACCGAGATCGCCGTTTAAACACTTGTTAAAACTTGAGAAAAAGTTTGCAAAGTTAACATTGAGTAGTATATGTTTCACACTTGTTAGAATTTATGAAAAGTTTACAGGTCAGTATCTTGCCGAAGTAAAAGTTTTGTAGCTATTATACCCGAGGTATGTAATCCCGAGAAGATTGCACAAAGGAGGCAAAGTATGAAAGACATACAAAAAATTCTAAGTATAGAATCAAACAGAGGCAGTCAAAGAAAAGGCAAAAAAGAATGCAGTCATTCAAAGAAAGATAGTTATGTTAAAATATCCAACACAAACAGAAGGTACATTGGCCGTACAGAGAAGCTTCTACTGTCCAGGAAACAAAAAAGTACAAAAGACAAGAAAAGAGGGACATCAAAATTATGATTCTTCTACTTCAGGCGCAATTTGAGACTGGACTTCTGCCGATTCTTGGAGAACTACCTCGACTGATTCCTGGAGAGCTACTTCGGCAGTCTTTTTCGCCTCGATTTCGGCGTCAATCTGCGCAAGGGTTTCATCAAGACTTTTTTCGGCTGGAGGAACGTCCGATGAGGCCTGTTCAGGAGTAGTTTCCTTGGCAACTGCATCACCATCATTATCTTGAGTCAGGTCCAAGACCTGCTCATTTAGAGAATGAGACTTAGGCCCAACAGCCTCTTTGGATTTCCTTACTAAAGCCTCATCCTCACCTTCCTCCTCATCTTCAAACTCAGATTCGGATTCTTCTTCAACTTGACTTGGAGGTGGAGGAGGAGGAAGGAATGAGAGAGGAATAGCTTCAGCCTTGCGCAGAGGTGAATCTTCAGGAATATTGAGCTTTTTGGCCAGGGATATCCAACCAAGGGAAAAGCCCCTGTTGCATGCCTGCCTAACTTGTAATTTGTATTCCTCTGTAACATCGACCATTCCTTGGGCATAGGATTTTTCGTCGGCCGCTTTGATTTCAGCGTCTTTAGTGGCCAAGGCCTCCTGAAGTTCCTTTTCGGCTTGGGCCTTTTTGTCCTCGGCTTCTCTCTTCTCGGCCTCGGCAACCTTCTTGATGGCCTCAGCAGATTCGGCCTTTTCTTCGGCTAAGGTTTGGGCTTTGGTGGCAGCCTCAGCCTGGTCTTCCAGTTTTTTCATTTTTGATTGAAGAGTTTTGTTCTCCTTTTTAAGGGCAGAAACCTCCCTCTTCATATCGGCCAACTTTGCCCTATTTTCAAAAGCTTGCATAGAAAGAGAGTGGGCATGTTGAATGGCCTGAAAGAGCACAGGGCAAAAATTATTACAAAATTTTACAAAGTAAAAGAGAAGACAAGTTTCCATGTAAAGACACTTACTTGGACAGAACGTTGGAGCATAAAGGCATAGTTCTCGTACTCACTCATCTTGGAATTTCGCTCAAGATCACCTGGGAGAAGTAGGGCGGATTGAGTGCTACGCCGACATTAATGTCGTTGGCACTATCGCTGGCAAGAACAGGCTTATCTTCTAAAGTAATTTCAGGCGTCCAGGGGACTTTTGGTATTCTGGACCCCGAGGTCGTCGCAGACGATGACCTCGGCTTCTTTGATTGTGTGGACTCTGATGGCTGTGTCTCAGCAGACCTTTTTTTGGGAATGGAAGTCGTCTTCTCACTCCCTGCCAATTATGAAATTGTCAGGGTATCCTCAGCCTCAACTTCAGTGGCTTTAGCCTTTGGTTGGGCTTTCTTGGTTCGTTTCGGCTTTGGTGGGGGCATGGTTTGCGTCGGCTGAGCATCGACGTCAACAGGGAGATCGGCAAGGAGGTCTTGAGCAACGGGCTTTGGGCGACCCATCTCAGCAGTCTTAACAAGTCTTCGCCGACGTTTTCGTTCTTGTATTGGGACCAAGTATGGGGCCGAAGTAGATGGTTGATTGGTTAGGTCAGATGTTGACTCTTGATCTGTTCGTGATGTAGAGGCGGTTTGAGTTGTGGCAGTAGGAGGAGAAAGGCTTTTCTTCTTTCTTTTGGGGACGTCGGGCAAAATCGATTTGTATGTAGGAATAAAGTTGAGAAGAAGAGGTGCTTTTCTTTTGTGAACTGGCAAGTCCAGGAGTTTTTCAGGTCCTTACTGGGAACGTAAGATTGGCGAAAGTTTTTCACTGGCTTGCGAACGTTTGCAAAAAGAAACAGACATTAGAAATAGATAAAATATTGAAGACTTGAACAAAAACAACTAAGTATTGACACTGGGCTCTTACCCTTGCCCTCTTTAATTGATCGGGGAAGAGGGTAGAGATGGGCGTCCTCATCTGCGCCAAACTCCCAATTTCCCGAAGCAATAACATAATCATCTCCAGCCCCCTTGTTGGAGCCTGGAAGGTCGGCTACGATTTTGAATTCAGTGGACCTTGGCTTGAGATAATAAATGAAGCCTTCTTCTTTCAAGTTAAGGGCACACATGGTGTAACAATATTGTATGTCGGCTAAGGTGATCCTAACGTTTTCCTGTTTAGCTAAGGCGATAATACCAAAAATCACTCGATAAGAGTTGATTGCCAATTGCATGGGGTTTAACTTATAATAATGAAGAATCTCGTGAAAAAGGATGTTGGGTGGGAGCCGGAGTCCGCACTCAGTAAAAGCTACAATGGGAAGGGGCATGGCGTTTTCTGTAAGCATGATGGAGTCGTCATCCCCAGCCAGTCTTAGGTGGACATCGACAGGAATGGAGAACTCTTGCCTAAAGTACTCAAGTTTGGTCGGGTTATCTACCCTATGTCTCCACATACCCATGATATCGGCTTCTATTAGAAGGGTTGAAATTCAGAAAGATGTTTCTTATTGATGGGACCTCGGCAAACAGTGAAAGTAGGTGCAGGTTTTAGTTTTTTCCTAAGTTATGGGTTCTATAAACAAATCCCAAACCTAAAACTATGAAGATGAAGATCAAAGGTATAGATCTGGAAAAGATACAAAAAAACAGAAAACAAATACGAAGTTTCAGAGTCAAGAACAGAGATGGACTATCAAGAACATGAAGAATACAAAGGGTTGAAGGCCAGGAAACAGTAGCAAGACATGCAAGAAACACTAAGAACAGTACATGTATTCAGGGCATAAGCAAAAAACAAAATCAACACATTCAGATGTATGATCTACAAATTGATTACTTGAAGCAATAGTAAACAAGAAATTCCAGGAAAGATCAAGAACTGGAATAGAAAGAAACAGCTGCTTACCAGAAAAAGAGAGGCCGGAAAGGGATTTGCCGACGTCCTATGACGGTTGCAAGAGCAGAAGACCGGTGGAAATCTCGCCGGAAGGGGTGAACAGAGAAGGATGCAGAGCTTTGGAAGCTTGAGCAATGGCGGATTTGAAAAAAAGAGTTTTAAAGAGAGAAAAAAGCAAGAGAACTCAAATGCAAAAGTGAAGAGACGAAAGAAAGGGGGAAAGATTTTGTCAAAAAAATGAAAACTGCGGCAAAAGCAATCAATACGCCTAAAAAAGCGCATACGTCAGACGGCGCATGTGAAGAAGAGATGACTTATGGGCGCGTTACAGGCACGAGCTGGTAAGAAAGAAACGCGTGTCTAAAACAGTTGAATTGAAGTGCATGACAGCTCATGCGCGTAAAAGGTTCCTTAAAAATCTTTGATTTTTTACGGAAAGCATGTCGGCCAGAAATGAATGATCTCGGCTGTCAAATCTTAAGCCGATTTACTGGAAGAAAATACAGATATGGGTTCCATCGCATTTTAATCCAGATTAGGTTCGGTCGATTTTGGCGGATTAAAATATCCGCTGCTCACCTCTAGTTTTTGGGATAAATTACACTTTTAACTCTTATAATTTGATCCAAATTTCATATCAGTTCTTATTATTTCAATTTGGCGGATTAAAATATCCGCTGCTCACCTCTAGTTTTTGGGATAAATTACACTTTTAACTCTTATAATTTGATCCAAATTTCATATCAGTTCTTATTATTTCAATTTGAACAATTTTTTTTTTTTTTTAAAGTTTAGTTTCAATTAATTTGGTGTCTCCATTTAACTTAAACGTTAATATTAGAAATTTTATTACACGTGTCACTCTCCTAAGCCATACACGTAGAAGAAATTGATAATTATTTAAACAAAATCATCAAATTAAAACATAGACTTAAAATATTCAGCTCGTTCCTTCTTGTTGATGAGCCAGGCTCACTGCTGCTCTGCATCTGAAAATCGGGTGATATTGGCTTGAAGTGGGCTGGAACTTACAGCAATTATTTGCTTGAAATGGGCTGGGTTTATAGAGGCTTTGTTGGGTGTATTTTCATTTTGATTATTTATTTTATTCTTCTTGCTTCTTGTCTTTGTTTGGCTTCTCATCAAATTTGGCGTGGTGCTAGTATATGACTGAGCATACATATTAGTGTCAACATAGTTAGGATGATTATATTATGCTATGATACTTGTCGTACTTGTGCCTCCCCTCCCCCACTCTTTTATTGATGTTTTTGTCATATGTAATTGTATGCTTGCGATTCATCAATAAATTTCTTCTATGTTACTAATAGGATTGTAATTGAACACAACCAATTTAAGCATTAAATTGTTCAAAATTTGACTTATTGAAAATTAGTCAAGCTTCAGCTTACATCAAGTTTAAAGAATCAAATTTGAGCTTGACTTGTAAAATATTTGAAAAACTCGAGCTCAATTTCAGTAAACTCAAACTAAACTTAAATTATTCATGAACAATTTGATTATTATATATATATTTTTAGCTCATTTATATATTTATATTTAAAAAAATTTCAGGGCGGCAAAAGATCATGTTAGGTGCTATAGTGAACTTGACTGAAACAAACTGAAACAATTTGAACATTCCCACACACATTTTGGCATCAATTTGCCGAAGATGAGACCACATCACTATACCTTCCAAATCCTATGATGTAAACTTTTGAGAAGGGATATGCATATCTGCCAAAATTTTTACAATTAACCAATCTATATGTTTTGTACCCAATCCTTATGTTGTGTTTGGTTGGGGGATTTGAGGAGAGTTTGGAAAGGAAAATGGAAAAGGTAAGTGAAATGTGAATAAAATATACCTATATTTCACCTAGTTTCACACATCTTTTCCCTTTTTCTTTCTAAATCCCTCCCCAAATCCTCCAACCAAACACAGCGTTATTGTTTTCACATCTTAACCCCCCTTCTTTTTCCCCTTCCTCTCTCTCTCCCTCCCTCCCTTGAAGGTTGATGTGCAGCATTTTACTAACTTATATGCAAGGCTGGTACTCCGGTGGGTTCACGGCCGGTTTGGCCCAAAGCCAGTAAAGTCGTGGCTATGAGCTCTCAAAAATTGATAAAAAAAATGGGCCTGAAAATAGTAAATTAGAAGCTTCTTCTATCAAAACTATACTATCTCTAAGAGTTTGTTTGGAAAGTGACTGTTTAGTAGCTTTTTGACTAAAATATAAAATTAAAATAATTAATATGTTTGCAAAGGACTTTTTGATATTTTACGAAAAATTATGCAAATACTACACAAAAAAAAAAAAAAACTAAAATGTTAAAAAGTTAAAGTATATTCTTATTCACTTTAGTCACAAATGTCATCTCATTCACTTTATTTTTCACATGTTTTTTTCTTCTTCTGAGAGGTTGTTTGAGATGTGCTATATAAATTCATTTTTTGATTTTTTTGACTAAAAAAGTAGGGGAAAAAAATGTATGCTTGAGATAACTTTTTAAATTTTTACAAAAAGATGTGTAATAAAATATTGTAATAAAATCAAAATGACCATTCTACCTTCATTGACTTTTTGACTTTTAACTTTTTAATTTTTGGATAGTTGAATTCAAGGGGTAAAATAATAATTTTGCCCTTTAGGCTTCCCTCACAAGCTTCCCCCAAATAGTATGGATTTTTTAGTTTTTTTAATAACTTTTTGACTTTTTAGCTTTTGGGTTCGTTTAAGATGTGAGTTGACTTTTTAATTTTTTGGCTATTTTAGCGTGGGACTAAAAAATCTCGTTTGGAATAGATTTTTGGACTTTTTTGACTTTTGTAAGAAAAAAAATGCAATAATTATGATTTGGATGTAGCATTTTATCTTATTAGCTTTTTAGTCTATTTTATTTTTTTATGACTATTTTAGCCGAAAAAATCCTTTATTTTTTCTTCCCAAACGAGCTCTTTATAGGTTATCCCAAACAAGCACTAATATTAACTATTTTCACTTTATATTTTAACTAAAAAGCCACTAAAAAAATCACAATCCAAATAAGATCTTAATAACCTTTTAACTATTATACTAAAATAATCACTTACCAAACATAATCTAAATCTTTAATTTTTTCAAGTTAGACTTCGGCTGCTCGAACTGAGTCGGTCCAAATTCCAACTTGTAGGAGCCATCAACTAGCCGCAACAATTGACACCAGCTACTAAATTCTTCCCCATTACTTCATTTACATTTGAAAAGGCCGGCTTAGAATCTGAAAAAATAGAATCTTAAATGAGGTTTTCATTTGAGATTTTTAGAGTCCTACAATCCAACTCTGTTTTTAGTAACATACACTTTCCCCTTGCAACACATGGAATTTTCAATTGAAATTTGTTCTGTTGTGTGGCACATTTTGTGACCTCACATGATTCCCAATAATTGTCTTTGAATAGGTCAGCTATGATAAATTAGAGTTTTTTTTGAATGGTTTTGCCATTTTTGCCATGGAAAACTCATAATTTCACGATCTATCTTCATTTGATTGTTTCTATTTTCCTCACAAATGTTAAATAGAAATGTCATTTGTTAGTCTCAATCAGCATAAGAAATAGAGAGAGAGACAGTTTTGTCACATTTTAGCAATTGCCAATTTTTGTCTCAAATTTGACACAACATTTTACAATATCATAATTTGGCATGAGTTTTGACAAACTATTATGCTGTGTTTGGTTGAGAGATTTGGAGAGGGATTTGAAAAGGGAAAGGAAAAAGGTGTGTGAAATTAGGTGAAATTTAGGCATGTTTTATTCACATTTCACTTACCTTTTCCATTTCCTTTTTCAAATCTCTTCTCAAATCTCCCAATCAAACACAACATTAGAATTGAGTTTTTGAAACGTCTTACTATAATTTTTTTTACAATAGTTGTAACATGTCATTGAAATTAGAAAAAAAAATTGAGACTCGAAATTTAAGTCTCAAAATTTTATTCATAATGAAATGACATATTATGTTTTGACTTTTGATTTGTTACAATGTAAAGCTCTAATACCTAAACATATCACTGTGACTGAATTCTTGGACTCAAATTGTAAGTATGTAGCATCTGTGACATGACACTCAATAAAAAAAGAAAAAAATATAACACCAAGGTCAAAATATCAAATCATTCATGGTGGGGCCCACTGCCACATCATTAGTGGTAGCACTAATTAATGCTCTCACTCATTTTCCTTAGAAAAATGATAGAGACTCATAATTTAGATTACTAAATTTACATAAAATGATGTAATAAGAGAGTTGAATCCTAAATGAAGGAATATGTTACAAATTAAAAGTTAACATTAATCCTACCATATCACTGTGAATCAAAATTATGAAATTCTTTTAAGGAATCTCAAACATTTTTCTTAAAATTATTCTTAATTATTTTGTACCGAGAAATGTTACTTATTAGTAAAATTGCCGAATTCGAAATGATTAAAAATTACCTATTCAAAAGAAATTATTATAAAAATCTCTATAACTCTAGTATTAGGGTTCCTAGTAGCCCACTAGCCCACTAGCCTACTACTACTAGTAAGGCAAAACACCACTATAAAAGCACTAGCAAGAGGCAACAGACTTTCATTGTAGGCCTTAGTTTTCCAAAGCAGTCATGGGTGACACACCTTCAATTGTTGTCATTAGCCCTTCCCCTAAACATGACTTGCCCACTGAATACTCCATCATGGAAGAAGCAAAGCCTAGAAATCACCAAGAACCAACCGTGACCATCACACCTCCTCCTAATACCTTCCAAAAGGTCATAAACTCTGTCATCATAACTATCTTATTTACAAGAACGCTACGTATCGTAACAATATTCAAAATTTGAAATTTATAGATCAGATTCATTCTACAACTACTAACAACATAGTATTATTTTGATTCCTTGTTAAAACAGATTGTTGCAGAGCTTATGGGCACCTATATTCTTGTATTTATTGGTTGTGGGGCAGCTCTAGTTGATAGAGAAAAGACACTTACCATTGTGGGCATAGCAATGTTGTGGGGTTTGGTTCTAATGGTAGTTATATACACACTAGGGCACATCTCTGGTGCCCATGTCAACCCTGCAGTCACCATTGCCTTTGCTGCTGCCCAAAAATTTCCTTTGATACAAGTAAGATCCTTTTACTTTGTTAGTTAAAAACAATGGACTCATCACTTTAGTATTGTTTTTTAGGAGAACACCACACATGTTATAAGATGTATGGTGTGGAGCATTATTTGAAAATCACTAAGTAACTTCTCCATTGCATGAGATGGGCAGGGGATACTCTTTCCAGATGTCCAAAGAGGACAGGGGAGATTCAGAGATAGGAATCTAGCTTGTGTAGCATTTGAAGAAGTATGCATATATATGGGATAAGCGAGTCAAGCCAGTTTATCAACCACTCACAAGACCACTGAGATCTATGGTCGTCTCTAGTCAGTAAAAGACTTATCAGAGTTGAGTTTTGACATGTTCAAGCTTAGCTCTCTCAAAATTAGTCGAGATCGAGTTTGTAGAGCTTAGCTCTAATTAAACTTGATTACATAAACGAGTTGAGTTGGAGCTAGAGTTTGAAAGTAAAATCGAAACTTAAAGTAATATGCATATTAAGATAAAAAAAGAGAAGATTATGGGCAAAAACAAAAGAATGCTTGATAAAATTCATCAATCAAATATATAAATTTGCAAAAGCACTAAACTTAAAAATAGAAATAAGATAATAATAACAATAATATATTTATCTATTATTAAAAATAATTATTAAATTATATATCTTTATGTTCATGAGTCCATTTGGCTTGAGCTTGGGTTTGCTCAACCTCGGTCTCAATTATTTAAGTATTTTAAAATTTTGGCTTGAATTTGTTCATTTAGCAAACAAGTCGAGCTCAAATGAGGTTTAAACGAGTTGTGCTTGAGCTAATAATGAGCAGTTCGGTTCATTTGCAACACACAGAAAGTGACCACTTTTGCATGGAATGCAAAACAGATGAAGCCTGGAAGTTTCTTTGATCTCAAAAGCATGGAAAATCTATGACTAGTTAGATATTACATGAATGAAGCACCTTCATTTCACACACATCATTTGACATTTTTGTCCATTTAGATGATGCCTGGAAATGTCCTCCTGCAGGTGCCAATGTATGTTTTGGCACAGTTGTTAGGTGCAACACTAGCATGCCTCACCCTCAGAGTATTGTTCAATGATCAAGCTGTCGATATGCGCCCAACGGTGACTCAATATTCTAGTTCAACAACTGATCTTCAAGCTGTTATTCTGGAGTTCATCATCTCTTTCTTCCTCATGTTCACCATCTCTGGTGTTGCCTCTGATCATAGAGCGGTATGTTCTTCACAACAGGTGCCATATATGTATATATACTAGAGACGGGTTCACAATTTTCATCTAAACTTTTGTTGATTTGATGAATGGAGAAGATGGGTTGAATTTGATAACTATTTTATTTTATTTTTCATTGAACCTTTGATCTACAGTCATGCCCTTATTGCAATACTGAAAGCTACTAACTTCCAACTGATAAAAACAGAACCAAGGGTTCGCTGGAATTGCAATAGGAGCTACAGTGGTGTTTAACAGTCTCGTGGCTGGGTAATTCAACTCCCCTAATAATCTTCACATCGACATAGAAGACATTTCAACATTTATCATCATCACTACCATTTGATCATGTTAGAAATTGGGCGCCCATGTGGCATGACCCTTAGAACCTTTTGAACCTCATCCAAATGGGTTTTGAATTTGAATTCAAACCTATTTGGATGAGCCACTCAGGATATATATCTATCATATCATGATATGGATAGATGATATAGATATCAGATATTATCTCATTTAACCAATGGATAAATGAGATAAATATAATATATATCTGATATATGGTTATGGGTAACCAAGAGAGAAAACAACGTAGGTTTTGTTTTCTATCCATAAACTGACTCTCTCCCAAGAAACAACGATCAAGTCAATTGCACTGTGGTTTGTGTGGGTGATATTCACCATTGTAATATCACCCCACTGCTGGGATTGATTTATCAGACTCTGGAAGCACGTGATTTATCCACGAGGTTCTATCATCGAAAGGTATGATATGATTATTTTATCCGCTGCATAATTGTTTGTTTTTATTTACATTGGTATCAGAGCCATTGATGGATATTTTCGTGTTTCTATTTTTACATGCGTATATATACATGTATATGCATGAATATTAATGGAGGAGGAAGATGAAGTGCACGGTTTTCTTTTTTGCATTTTAACTCCATTTAGATTGAGAGAGTGATATACCTCAATTTTATGTTGCTTAAATGTTATTTTTTATGCCATAAATGTTTTTATTGTGAAAAATGGAGTCCGTCAGTACAAAAATCGGACCGGAAAACAACCGGGAAGGCGGCGCGTGTGATTCACGCGCTGTATGACGCCGAGCAGCAGCCCCACGCGCCACCACGCGCCTCCACGCGCTGAGCGCGTTAGGCACGCGCCCCACACGCGCCACACGCGCGATCTGTCAGCTTCCTTCCACACGCGCGCGTTAGCCGCGCCGCTTCCAGCCGCGCCACGTGTGCGACACACGCGCGCCATGCGCCGCGCCGCGCCGACTCGCGCCGAGTTGCGCTGAGCCGCGAGCCGAGCCGTTTTTTCCCCCTGGCTTGGCTCTAAGGCTCTGTTTGTTTGTTTTTTAATTCTGAATTGCGTTAATTGGCCATAATTTATTCGTTATAGCTTTGTTTTAAGCATGGTTGGTACCCTTAGACTCAGAATTAATTTTTCTACATTCTGTAAAATTTTGAAAATTTTACGAAAATAAAAAATATTTATTCTGTGTTAATAATTCATTTTTTATGCTTTAAAATGATTCTGGTATTACATAAATAATTTTCTGGGGTTGAAATTTTTATTGTGGACTTCTGAAATGTTTTACTATCTACTGGTAATATTGTCTCAGTTTATCAGTTTCTGGATTTTTTATTTCTAATTTTATGTGTGTTTATTAGTTATTTAAAATTCCAGAATATTTCAGAAAAATTCCAGAAAATTTCAAAATGATGTACACTTTAATTATGGCATAATCTGAATATTGAATACAACATATTTTTTTTTGGATTTGTAATATGTTGAAATTAGAAGAGCATGATTATTTATTTATTTATTAGAATTCCATTATTAAATAAATATAGCATGAGTTATTTGTAGATTTACATTAAAATGCTATTGTATGGAATTTATCATGCTTTGTATATGCCATAGTCAGTGGGAGGTTATTCGGTTGAGAGAAATCTTTGTAGATTAACTCCCGAAAACCAATATTTTTGCGCATAAATTAAACTAAATTTTGGATAATTGTCACTTGTGGCGCAAGAGATGATTACGAGCATAGCGGATTTTCGATCTTGCGACTTGTGTAATATTGTCACTATTTAATTTAGATTTTTGCGGCAAAATTATATTATGCTAATCAAATTAATCCCAATGCGAATTTCTCTCTAAATTGATTTAGCTTATGGAAGTTAATTTGGTTGACCTAAACTTAGTAGAGATGTTCAAATGTGAACAAACTAATCCCATTCTTTAGATGAGCAAAAGTCTTGGAGACTTTAGGTCAAACCTTAATTGAGCCAAAGTAAGGAAACATGACTCAAAGTCGCCGTGTTTTTTGTTGCCTTGTTTGGCACAATAAAAACTAATGTGTGCGCTATAGTTAGCGGCACGCTACATAGTTTTGGTTGGCGAGTTTTGGAGTTATGAAATTAGTAAGCCCTCAATAGATCTGTATATGATCTTGACTAATGAGCTGCGCGGATTGACTTTGTAATTTGACTTGTAAATAATGTTACATCATTGGATGAAGTAACATTCAAGAGTCACGTCATCCAAGAAATGCGAGCTTAAATAAATTAGTCATTAAGTGTAAGACGAGTAGCCAGTACGAGCAGTGTTTTGCTCTCTATCCAATTATTGGGAGTGGATTGAGCGAAATTTCATGCACTATAATAGTGTGCGTTGAAATATCACGTGAAGTTAAAAGATTAGCGCTTAGAAGCTGCAAAATCTATTAACACTGAGTGAAAAGATTAGCGCTTAGTGGCTGCAAAATCTATTAGCATTGCCAACTTGTCTAAGTGTGGACACTTACTGTTTCCACACTTGAGTGTGAAACATGGATGAGGTGCTTCTTTGTGTGATTCCTTTACTAGGCTAACGTTTTGAATAACATTTACCACTAAGCGCAAACGTTGTAGCATAGTAATGAAAAGGTTAAGGCTGACAAGGTTGTTATGACTCTAAGAATTTAACGCATCGCTTGTAAGAGCATTGTGTTGAATTAGACTATTTAGCCTAATTCGCGCTTAAGTTACTTCAGGAGCTATCATAGTTGATAGCTTATTCTCTCCTTCTTGTGGATAGTAGAATTAATTGCAAGTGACTATGAAGCGAGAAATAGAGATGGCAATAGGAGTATCGTCATCTTTCAACTAGATGTATTAAAGTGTATGGAGAATAAAATTGACTTGAAGGTGCAGGGGATTAGCACTTACTAGTTAAATTTGCGACTTAGGCGCAGTTGATATCTCCATGATATCCTTTTTATGATCTAGTGAATATGACTTAGTCGTGAGTCATTACCTAGTTGGGCCTAAACCTTTAAAACTTGTCTTCGAGAACTCACACATTAAGATGATTGGAATTAGTTTATGACATTGGTCATGAACCAGTGGCTTATTATACTTAATCACATTAATGAGATGATGACACGATGGTTTGAGTAGGCCTTCTCGGGCCCACTCGCTTATGACATCCTGCTCTCATGTGAATGTGTAACTTTGTTCGCAATGGGTGCACACAAGTAAGTAGGAAAGCCGCAGAAGGTCATTTGTTTTGGCGCATTTAGTCCACTATGATATTTTGTGACTAGATATGTGTGAGGGTATGATAGCTAAGCCTCAATCTCGACACATTTATAGATTACGATACGCATCTGAGTCAAGACTATTTGATCTCCCATACGTCAAAAGTTTTGAGATGATTTTTGACATTGCACATATGAGGTCGAGATCAATTAGATAAGAGTTTTTTGTGCTTTTAGTTTTGACCAAGGTGGCGAGTATCTATTTGAGTTATTTTTCAGAAAAACTCTGTGAAGAGAGATGGATGCTTAGAAAATTGATTATTCCTAGTACTCAACAACACACTGGTGTAGTAGAGATAAGGAATTAAATATTGTTAATGTTAGGTGGATAATGGCGCAAAATGTTTCCCAATTGGGAATTGCACTAGTTTGTTGCCTATATCCCTAACTAAGTGCCCTCCATATCAGATTTTACACTCCATTTTGAGTAATGGGTTAGCAGAGAGCCATCTATGGGCGATCTGTAACCATTAAACAGCTTATCTTTATTCTACTTCTCATAAGATTGCGAAGTTAAGACCTAGGGTTCTATAGCGCATTATTGTATGCTGTCTTGTAAACACAAAGGGTCGTGTGGCGCATTATTGTATGCGGTCATGCAAACCCTCCGGGTCATGTGCATATAGGTAAGCATCTTTGTGGTAGTGTAACTAAGTCACATAAAGTTTTATTAGTAAAGGTGACGTGAATAGAGTTTTCGGAACTCTATAAGATGGAGAATTCCAAGCATAGCGCTCTATGTAGCCTAGTTGAGAATGGAAAGAAATTTCCAATATCCTAGGGACAGTGGGAGCGATGTGCCTACTAATGGATTACTCCATTAGAGAAGAATACTCTACATTCTTAGTTGCGTGGTAGCAAATGTGAAAATTTTCCACGTCATCACTGGGTGATTAAGAGGGAAACATTCATGATTGCTCCGCAAGATGATAAAGAGCCTAGGATAATGCCTAAGGCTCTAGTCCCCTATTTTTTGAAAGTGGATCAATGTTGCGCAATTTAAGACAAAGTCTTTGAGGATTAACCATTTTTTATAATTTGGTTGACTTTCTATTATGACGCAAAACTGTTATAAAGTTATGCGTAATTTGGATAGTCATTGTTGAGGCATAAGGCTCGCTAGATACCGAATGGTCGCACCATTGAGGAAAGTGTAGACCATGAGAAGACTTCCTCCTGGGGAGTGAGGTTATTTTGACTTAGGCTATAATTGACATAAGTTCGGAACATTGATTTGTGGACATTGTGACCTGATTTCTCATTAGAGAATTGGATAAGTAGATCCGTAGGGATTTACCTTCTGCTTTTATGGTGAAAAGTTAGGAGCGCAAAAAGGTTGCTGGTTCCAATAAATCTTTTACAACCTAAAGCAGTTATCCAAACAGTGGTTCTTAGATTTCGTCAAGCCATGATAGGCCAACGATGATCAATGAAGACCACTGAGGCATGATCAATGGTCCAAAAGAAGTTTTTCCTTACTTAGTCATTATGAGCCAGGAATTTATAAGGTTGTCGCCACCTAGGGTGGGCAGTCCTCTATTTTAGATATGATGGACATGGGTGATGTAATTTATATGCTCGGATGTACGATCCTTAGGGATTGTTTTAGGAAAATTCTCGGTCTGTCTTCGATGACTTACATAGAGAATATCTTAGAATGATTCTAGATGCAAAATTGCAAATCCATTGACTTACCTATCGGTAAAAGCCAGAGCCTTAGCTATTGAGTGAATCCTCAGATTATCTTTGGGAGAAACAGATGACCTATATTCCTTGATCTTTTCTTTGTTGTGGGAGCCTAAAGTACGCTATGTGGGCGTATTCGGCATGATAAGTGTTATCTTTGATAAATGGTTAACTGAGTTGTTCAGACTTTGACCTTGCTCATTAGACTGTGGATAAAATGCTTTATTAGAAGCATATTAATTTGCTCATTGTAAAATTCAATGCGCTGGTTAGGCGCATCTGCGCTAGTTGGGCGCATTAAGAATGAACGCAAATTGGTCACCAAAAATATCTTTAGAGAGGTTATTGCGCAAGAGGTAGTGATCTTAAATCATTTCATGTGAGGCGCACATGGTGGATTCCGTTGTATATACTTATCGCAAGAGGTGCTGATATGGCTTATGTTTGGAATCCATAATTGCGCAAGCTGTGGTCATTTTTTTTAAATCGATCACTTATTTTGAGATGATGGGATGTTGACACTATTATGGTTTGTGTCATAATGAGTAGCAGATGATGATGTCAGCAGGCAAGATTGGCTCACTCACACGAGCAATCGCCCTTGGCGCTTGGGAGCGAGCAAGGATGAGACTGGTGGTTTATTTTATTCGGAGCCAAGAGAGGCTTAAATCATCCACTATGTATGTCGCCTTGGTTATAACCAAGATGAGGTCGTGTTAAGGACCAAACATGGATGTTAGTACCCACTTTCCATGTTGTGCCTGTTATGATTAGCCAGATGCGAGATCTCATTTGGCGCCTAGAAGGCGAGCAAATAGAGAATTCGGGTTAGGCGCTAGAAAGCGACTAGACTAATATCTGTACGGTGTATCGAGTATGACGTCACTCTTTATGGAAGAGTTACTCCACCGTAACATGTATTCATACTATATGTGCTTAGCGACCGAGTAATGAGGTGAGAGAATGGATCCCTGCTTCCTCACCGTGTGAGTCTTACGAGTCATTATTGATATGACTTTCATTTATATACCCTTTTGTGACTTTTGACTATGTCATAAGGTAAGGGGTTGATGTTCTGCTACTTTGGTATGTTGCCTGCGGTCATGTATGATTCGGCCTTAAGGGACATCACTGGGAAAGCGGTCAATCCTAAACTAAATGGCATGAGGGCAAAGGGAAGATCATCTAGTATTACACCACTGTTGTATATTCACTGCCGGCAACTCACATCGCTCTGTATGAGAGGCGAATTGAGTGTGAATATATTGCAAGAATTAAGAGGGTCAAACATGCTCTTTTTGAGGGATTAGAGATGTTTTTTGGACCGGTGTAATTAGATGGGTCTGGGGTATATGAGACACTATTTCTATTCTTTTTGGGTTGATGTCTCTATACTGGCTCATTTTGAGTTTCTAGTATAGAGCTCCCACATGCAGGTGTTCTCAGCAGTCGCACGGTGCAGTGGCTAGTATGAGATTGTTTATTTTTGGGGTGATTGAGATTGAGACGTGGCAGTGTCATGCCAACTCATGTCCGAGTGGGAGATGTTAGAAATTGGGCGCCCATGTGGCATGACCCTTAGAACCTTTTGAACCTCATCCAAATGGGTTTTGAATTTGAATTCAAACCTATTTGGATGAGCCACTCAGGATATATATCTATCATATCATGATATGGATAGATGATATAGATATCAGATATTATCTCATTTAACCAATGGATAAATGAGATAAATATAATATATATCTGATATATGGTTATGGGTAACCAAGAGAGAAAACAACGTAGGTTTTGTTTTCTATCCATAAACTGACTCTCTCCCAAGAAACAACGATCAAGTCAATTGCACTGTGGTTTGTGTGGGTGATATTCACCATTGTAATATCACCCCACTGCTGGGATTGATTTATCAGACTCTGGAAGCACGTGATTTATCCACGAGGTTCTATCATCGAAAGGTATGATATGATTATTTTATCCGCTGCATAATTGTTTGTTTTTATTTACAGATCACCATTGAAAAACAACAATCTTGCTCTCAATCTTACAGGCCAATCACCGGAGCTTCAATGAACCCCGCGAGGAGTATTGGTGCAGCAGTCATTTCTGGCGTTTATAAGAATCTATGGGTCTATGTTGCATCCCCTATCCTTGGAGCCATGGCTGCAGCCTTGGCATACAGTCTTCTACGCCAACCCGAGATAGAGAAATCCAAGGAGACAAGCAAAAGCTTGTACAATGATCTATATGACGAGCCATAGAAAGAAATTTATTCCATGAAGGAAATTTATGAAACCACTGAAAAGGGCATGGTGGAAATTTAGAATGATGCGTATGAAATTTCTCTAGAGAATTTGGGAAGGAAGAAAGGTTGTATATTTTATTTCCCATTTTCTGCTGCAGTTTTTGTCCAGAGATAGGACCTTAGGACTCTGTGTGAGAGAGAGATTCCACAGAGGACCTCCCAGTTTCAATGTGTACTCTTTCAATTTTAGTGTGTACTTACATATAAAAATATATATATTTTAAACTCAATTAATGTTTCATCAATGAGATTTCCAAGCAAAAACGAGGGAAAATTGCAATTCAGACTACTTTCAAAAAAATAATTACAAAATCATTGAAAAGCTTACATTCTTAATTTTTAGCGTTGATAAAGTTTTTCATTGATTTTGTAATTATTTTTATAAAGATACATTGATATATAATCTTCCCTAAACAATTCTAGTTAATTATTGCAATTATAGAACAGGACATATAAATTTTGGGGCACTCAAACAAGAAATTCAAAATGCAAAGTTAACACATTGTTTCTTTCACCAGATACGGAAAACATTTTTCAAAGCACACTTTCCATAAAATACATTTTCTTATGTTTGATTGCTACCTTTAGTGGTGGTACTGGTGGTGGCGTGGTGGATGGACAGTGGAGGTGATGGTGAGGTGGTGGAGTTGAAAATGATGGTGGTGATTGTGATCATGTAAGAGTTCAGAGGTAACTCAACTATTAGTCATTTAAACTATCTCCCAAAGCCCACAAGAAAATTTCAAAAAAAATTATCTCAAAGGCCCAATTTTTCGGAGTGTTCATTAGGTAAGGTCTCATTTTGATATTTTGACCTCGTTTGAGAACAGGCTATTTTAGTAACTTTTTAATATTTTGACTAAAATATAATGTAAAAAAAATTAATATGTTTGAGATGACTTTTTGATTTTTTATGAAAAGATGTGCAAAAAATAGAGAAAAAAATAAATCTTTAATTTTTTGGTATAGATTGTTGACTTTTTAATTTTTTTATAACTTTTTGACTAAAAAAATCACTTGCCAAACGAAACCCTAGGCTTCCAAAAATCTTGAACCACTACTGGTGGTGGTGGTGTGGTGGAGTAAGTGAAAGTGATAGTATAGTGGCATTGCTAAGATATTAGTCTAAAAAATATTTTCGCTGTCCACAAAATAAATTTATTTTTAATTTTTTCATTAATGTTTTTTTTTATCGTACTAAAAGCCAAAACACAGCGTAAATTGTAGGCTCTCAAACTAGTATATATATATCCCCAAGAAAACATACTTCTTTAAACCTATGCCTCCATGGATTATGTAAAAAGGCAAGAAAAAAAGTGGTTATATGAACATGATTGCTTATTGTTTACTTCATAAAAATGAAAAAGCACAAACTTGAGTTTATTGGAGGATCACAGATCTCTAATCTCTATTCTCTCCCCTTATGAGAACATTCACTATACAGCAGAGCTACAAATATGGTACAACAGGATACAGACAAAAGAGGATAGACACGACGAGCCTACACCAATTTGAAATCTCATATATAGTGGAGGCCAACCGCTGGACAGGTCAGACCGGGCAAGAACGGTCAATAAATATGTCTCCACGGTATGATCCAGAATTCTCCATTTCCCAGCTTCTTGTGTCGTAATGCAGAAACATTACCTGTTTGCAAGCATAAAATTTAGAATTTTTTAGTCTAGTGAAAGTGAAGATCCAAAGCGAAATGATAGGGATAAAACATTCATAGTTCAAGTAACAGTGACAGTTCTAGTCACAGACAGTAATGAATGAAGCACATTCTGAATTTTATCTGTGATGAAAATTATTTAGTTAGGCATAGTGATGGAGACAGTATTTCCATTTGAACAATGAAAATTCTCGTCCTACATGTACAGGATATTTCAAGAAGTGAACAGCTTTCTTAGTAACAGGGTCTGAGAAAACAATAAGAAAAATGATTTCATTATATTTCTGCTTACAACTTAAGAAGCAGAAATAATTTATATACGCTGAAAAAAACTGATTATTGGGAAGCAGAGAAAAGAGTGCTTTTAGCTTATATTTTCTGATTATCAGTTTTCAACTTGCAAAAAACTACACCAAACAGGACTATTGTTAGTTTACCCAGTTTGAGAAAGCCGCCTCCAGTTCATTAGTTGGTGAGACTGTGGATGCCTCTGCAAGAAAGATGAACTAGTTCCAATCCCATTTTCTTCACCCACAAACTGCTCCGAGTAACTAGAAGTCGAGGGAGACCACACGGGAACTACGCCTCCGTCCCTTTCTCTCCTACTACTATTACTAGAAGATTCTGCCATGGAATCTTCAGCATTTTGCAGACCTATTCTAATGTTAAATTGTGGTGGAGTTGCGTTGCTTCGGACTGCTTGCAATTGCATAACACCTTGGTTTAGTACTTCTCTCCTCGGTTCTTGATTTACATTGACATTCGTTGGCACTTCAGCCCTACTGTCTGTTGCACGATTTCTGAGATCAAGAGAAACTTCTTCCTCTTCAACCCTTAACAATGAAGAAGTCATGCTGGGGACCATCTGATCCTCATACCGTCGGGCCATTGTAGGGTTGTTGTTCCTTGCAGGTTCATGGACGTCGACGTCCATTTGTGTGTCAGGAGGGAATGCAACGGGCAATGCCTCGGATTCTCCGAGCCCTTCTTCAGTTCCATTCTCAAGTGCTGCTCTTGAAGCTGCTTCATGTTGCCACATCTCTGAAAGTGCTTCTTGCAACCGGGCTTTTGCTGCGTCTATTTCTACAATGGGAAGAGGATAGTTGGAGCCGAGCTCAATTCCAGCAGCTTGGAGTACAGATTCTGGTGCATTCCAAGGGTGGTGTATCCATTCAGTAGGCAGTCTAGCAAGTTCAGGCAGCCACCGGCGTACATACTCTCCATTTGGGTCGAATTTGTAACCCTCAAACTGCAAAAAACCAATGAGTAAATATGAAACTCCACTCTGCTGACATTTTTTATCACATAATAAAATAAAATAAAAATTCAAATAATTAAACTCTTGGTTTACTTATCCTAACTTTTTTCATAAGATCTGAGAATTAAGTTACACAAATTAGTAACAAAGGAAGATGTTTGGAGAAAAACTGTATTAACAAAAGAAATTTGCAATACAAACCCAAGACTTTGATCTGACATTCTATAATGTTCTTTCGTTTAGTTATTTTATTATTTTCGACAAACAGTGTAAACTCTCTGAATTTGGAACTGCGATGTACAAGAAAAGTATCAAATAAAGCCATAATACTGAAATAGTACAATAAAACCATCCTGACAGTGACAGGCATGTTAAAATCACAGTATGTTTGATAATCCCAACACCATTGAGCTTCATCTATTACAGAACAGTTAAGATTTCAAGTGGATTAAAGAATTGCTACAACCAAACAGAAATTCTCTAAATTTTTCATCTTAGAATTTAAACACAGTCAAGTTTCATCCATTGGTTGCACAAAGTGGGACGTAAGCTTTATTATTTTATTTTTTATTTGAGGCCAGGAGGGAGAGGGGGAGGGGGAGGGGGAGGGGGAGTGCGAGGGAGGGCGGGGGTTTGAACCCAAGACCTCATAAGCAGGCTTCACAGCCCCTACCACGATGAGTTCAGTGGGACATAATCTCCAGACACTCTTAATCTTCAATAAATGTTCATCAAGAAAAAAATAAATAAATAAAAGCATAGACCACAAAAAATTGTAGGTGATGGTTTGATCATCTTATCATTAATAGAATGCAATAAACTTAGGATCAAGGCTATTGATGGTTTAAGTCACAAATGCTGCGGGCATGTCCCATTCATAGGGTAGCTAAAGTATGAAAATAGAGCACACTTCAGTTATAGTGATTTGGAAAACATGTGTTGGTGTATCCCCAACTTAAAGAAGAGTCACAAAACCAAACATAAAGTAAACCAAATTAATTTCTTTTTTTTGAAAAAAAAAAGCAAACTACCTGTGGGTTATCAATACGATCAAGCTCACGACCATCAGGAAGAGTACCAGATATATACTGCCAACCAAGAGCATCACTCTCGAGATCCGCATCTAATAAGGTATCCCAGAAATACTTCATCCCCCATCTCCATGGAAGCTGCAAAACCTTCACAAAGAAACTAGACACGACGACTCTTATTCGATCATGTAACCAACCTGTGGCCCACAACTCTCTCATCCCAGCATCCACCAACGGATAGCCAGTCCTACCTTGTCTCCACGCCTTAAAATACCCCTCATCCACGACCCAAGGAAAAAACTTTAGGTGCCCAAGAAGAGGCCTTTCGTGGCTGTGAGGGTGGTTGAAACTCATGTATCTTGAATATTCCCTTAGACCAATGGACTTCAGGAACAAATTGACACTCTCTTCACCAGCTTTGTTCCCTTCATTAGCCCACAGAACTTGCTTAATGCGAACGAGATGAAAAACCTTGCGGACACTCACTTCCCCAAAATGTAAATGGGGAGAGAGAAATGAGGTTGTAGCACTATCAGCCTTTCTACGGTTCATGGAGTACTCAATAAGTGGTCCGTTAATGAAGGTAGTTAATGCCTTGTTGGCATTGCTCCACCCAGGTGACCATGCTCGCGCAAGAAGTGCATTGCTTCCTTTCTCTGATTCATCCTCGAATACTAGTGTGTCTGAAGGGCATCTAAAAACATCACCTGAAAGGATGTGAGCAATGCAAGTCAGTACAAATTGTGTAAGCAAAATGAGGGAGAGCAGTTATTCGAAAAATCATTAAGTAATGGGTTGAAGTACCTTATATAAGTAAACATATAGACGCTAGATTACACATAACTACACATTTTTCCATCCTGAAATCTATTAACTCATTAGCAGGATTATTTTGAATTTCTGTTGTATGTTTGTAGCTGTTACTATATAAAAGAAAGCTTTTATTCCCACTAAACAACATCAAATAGTTACTGTGTCAACCAAATCCACCAATTTTTATTTTATTTTATTTTTAACCACCATATAGCCACATGTTACTTTAAAAAAGTTGGAATATGGAGAGAAAAACATACAAGAAGAATCAGAAGTATAGAAAACCAAATAGTGAGAAAAATAAAAATGCAAAACTAGAAAATTGACAATAACTGAAACAAAACCAATTATCCTGACTTTGAAATGTTTCAATTATGCTGCCAATCTCCCAATAACCAACTCCCGCTCTTCATTACAATATTTGTAGTGGTACAACAGGAAAAAAAAATCTGATTTAGGGATTAGCAAACTCTCTTTTCCCCACCCACTAAAACCTCCACAAGGCAAAAATAAAAATAAAAAAAATAGTAACCAAGGAGGATATCATTGTTTTAGACATTATCCTTGTTGTAGTAACCAAGGAGGATATCATGTTTATTAATACTGTTAAAAAAATATAGTTCGTCCTTATTTAATCATTTAACAATCCATAAGGAATATGTATGCATTGTTAATAGTTGGTCTGCTAGTTTTTCGTACTATCCCCTGTAAACTTTGTGTGTCATCATCTCCTTTGCATTGGACAGCTGTGCATACAGTCCCTAATGCTCATGCATCCTTAGGAAATCCAGTTCTTGTTGGGGATCTTATGAGCCTTTCAATTATTGTTTCTTCAGTAGAATTACAAACCGTTAAAAACTTGCTGGGAAAGCTAAAAATTCAGTAGTATGCTCCTAGACCTCTGAAATATTATAATTTTATGTCTAATGAAGTAAAACACTCATTACGGGTTGTTTTCATTTACTTTGTCTCTAAAAAGTTCATTTAGCAATTGTCAGTTTATTATGGGATCTGATTTTTCTTATGATTCCCATCAACTGTTAGTCCTAAAATTATGGATGCAAATAGATACTTTGGCTGAGTTGCTAGGTTCTGAGACTGTTGCCTGAACATATTTCTTGGGTCAAACTGCTTAAATATTAAAGTACAATGGATTTTGGTCCAAACAAAATATTAGAATCTCAGTTATCACTTGTGATGGATATTGTTGGGTCATTAAAAAAAAATATATATATATATATATATATGCTAAACCTCACCAACTAGCTTGATTCTCTGATTGAAGGATGTTCAATTAAAGAAAATTAATGTTGATTTACACTAGTAAAGCATAATACAGTTTACACAGTAATCCATGATCCAAAATGTCTAGCAATCATAATTTTTCTAGTTTCGAAGACAATAATTTTAGTGAATTTATTTTGAATCTTAGTCAATCTCTATAATAAATGAATTTAATAAAATATGACAGTCTAGTTGATACAGAGAAGAATGTTACAGAAGACTACTTGAAGAAAACACACCTGAGGTAATCCTCTTAGGTGGGAGAAGTGGAGCCTCAGGATCATAAGGCATGCTAAGGCATCTCTCCCAAAAAGCAGCAAAGGTCGTGAAAGGGAGACCCTGATCATCATGAACTTCCCAAGGATCATAGAGCAAATCCGCATTGTAGGTACGCACGGCTATGCCTTGAGCAGTTAAAACCTCCTTTGCCCTGTGATCCCTATCGAGCGAAAAGGGATCTAAAGCAACAGGAAAAAGGAAATGTAATTGAGACGTAGACATAAAATGGCAAGACTAACTTTTATTTGCTAATCAACAGCTTAGGAAATCAGAAAAACCTCATGATCCAAATAAATTATAGATTTAACATATTTCAGCTAAAATTTAATTAAGATATTAAATTAAATTAAGATATTCACAGGTTAACAAGAGGAACTGATTAATCTAGATGGAAGTAACAATGGAACGACTACCATAGTCAACTCCACAAACGCTAATCCCAACTACTTTGAGATGGGCACAATTACCATATATACATGGAAAAAACACTTTGCCATGCTAGATTCCCAAAATTATGATCAAAGCTCAAAACAAAAAGTAAACATTGGGCCCGCTTGGTTCATCTTCTTAAAAGCTTTCAAGCTTAAAGTCAATAATAAGAAATTAAAAACTAAAAGCAACCCTCCCTCAACTCCCCCCAATAATCATATTTTTTTACTTTATTTAAGCTATTTTTGTTTCATAATATATAAGCAGCTCCTATCAGGGGCACCAAACAGAATCATTGACGCAAATCAATCAATTAAAAAAGGAAAGAGAGAGAAAGAAAAGAAGCAATTATTATTTAGAAGATACTACTCGAATCTACCCAAGGATCATCATAAGCCACAATCTTGGAATTAACAAAAATTGGTAAATAAACAAGCAACAAGAATATAAAACCTAAAGTCTCAGATTCCAAGGCAAGAAGAGAAAATCAAATTAAAATATCATGAAGTAATTAAATTTGACTAAACAAATGCCCAAAATGTATACAAAGAAAACCAAGTAAATTAATTAAAGGTCAATTTTCATGTTCAAGATGATCCATAAGAGAAATTTGGGACTGACCATATAGGTGATTGAAGAAGAGCCGAGTAGCACCAGTAGACTTGACAACCTCAAGGAGAGTAGAGACAGTATCAGTAGATCTCTTGGTGATAAGAGAGGTACCAAGGCTCTTCAAAGATGAATCAAGGTAAGCCAAACTGTGCTTGAGCCACCACCTAGAGACCCTACCTGGGTAGTAGTGGCCTTCTTCTTCAGGTGCCCATATGAACACTGCAACCACTGCCCCTGCTCTCACTCCTGCAGCCAGTGCTGGGTTATCTTCTACCCTCAGATCTCTCCTGAACCATACTATGCTACACCCACGTCCTGACATCTTCCAATTTTTCCAAAAACCAAGGCCCAAATCCAAAAACACTCACTTTGAACTATATGTATAATCTCTCTCTCTCTCTCTCTCTCTCTCTCAAGAGAGAGAGATAGGATAGCAGGGGATTGTGATTAATCTTGTATATTAGGAGAGGATTTTGGGGAATGAGCAAGAGACAAATATATGCTACTAAACACTTATCTTGTGGGTTTACTTTGTTTTCCCAGTTTTTGGGTGAGTCTATTTTGCCTTGTAATTTGGGGTTGAGTTTATTGACAATGGCAACCAAAAGGACCCTTCACTTCAGAGAGAGAAGAGAAGTGGAGGGGTAGAAAGGGGAGAGGAGAGGGGGGATTGGTTGATGGAGTGGGGGATATACTAGAAACTGATAGGCAATTTGCAGCCACAACTTTTGTTTTCTAGATTTTCATTTTATTTTTCTTATCCTATGCATATGCACAGAATAAACTAAGCCTCCGTTTGGGAAGTGGGTTGGCTTTTTGGCTTTTTGGCTTTTTTGGCTATTTTAGCCTGGGCTAAAAAGTTTGGTTTGGGAAGAGTTTTTTGGCTTTTTGGCTTTTTTGGCTTTTTTTGTGAGAGAAGAATGTAATGATTATGGGTTGGATGTGATATTTTGTTTTTTGTGGCTAAAATAGCCTATTTTGTCTTTTGGGGCTAAAATAGCCAAAAAAGCCCCGTTTAGCCCAAGTTTTTAAGAAAATAAACATCTTGGTTTCAATTTTTTAAATTTAATTTTATAAAAATTGAGTTTTTTTTTATATATTTTTATTTTTAATGAATATTTTTTAAATTTTAAATAATTTTTTTTTATTTTTTTAAATATATCTTAGATATATTTTCAAAAATAAAATATTTATAAAAAAAATCAATAAATACACAAAATAATAAAATATATTGAAATGTCATTTTTTTTTTTTGTATTTTTGATATTTGGTGAATTTTTTTTTAAAAAAAATCACAAATTTTATACTTTTTAAGTGTATTTATATTAGGTGCATTTAAAAAATAAAAAAATTTACTTAAAATATTAAAAAAATTAAGTAAAAATAAAAGAAAATATGAAAAATAATAAAAAAAAAATTAATCTAAACAATTGAAACCAAATAAGGTGAATAATAAATAGGTAATAACTAGTAAGTTTAACTTATAGTACACGTAGTGTATATATATATTTACGAAAAGTTTTATAATAAAAAAAAGTCAGAATTTGATTATTGTAATAAAATAAATCATAATTTTTTAATTGGGATTTTTTTTAAGGTTTGTGATATTAAGATTTTATAAGATAAAAAGCATATAATATTTTTATAGTAGTTAAGATCCCTGACATTTCTACAGAGAAAATTCAATTCAGAGAAATTTTACTTGACTCGGAGAAATTTCAATTTTCACAGAGAAATTTGAAATTTCTCTATGATCATATCAAAGAAATTTTGAAATGTCTCTGAGTTGGGGCCGAAATTTCTTTTAGTCAGGTGAAATTTCTCTGAGTTGGACAAAATTTCTCTAAGTCGAATTTTCTCTGTAAAAATGTTAAGGGACCTTAACTAATAAAAAAAATCTTGAACCTCCCATACTATACAAAGTTTGATAGGGATGTTTCACTAATTTTTCTTTTTTAATTTTATCAATTTAAATCTAATATTTTAATTTATTCTCAGTCTAAATCATTTATATATTTTGCTAAGTAAACTTAACAGAAAAATATATTTTAGTCATTAAACTTAATGAAAAATGATATTTTAAACATTTTATATATATTTACATTAAGTTTAATGCTAAAATACTTTTTTTCGTCAATTTACTTAATAAAAATAAACAAATGATTTAAATTAAAAATAAATCAAAAAATTTAAATTTAAATTAACAGAATTAAAAATTAAAAATTTATTTTATTATGAAGATCAAATTCTGAATTTTTGTTTTGTAACTTTCCTTCTTTTTTTTAAAATAGTAATAATACATAATTATTTGATTTTTTTATTTTGTAGATAAGATGATCACGTGTTATGTAAGAATGACAATTTCTCTATTTCCTTGCATTGCCGAGCCTATCTCATACGAATTTTCCTACCTCGATGAGAAGTCGGTAATGAAATTTTCTCTCCCCATCCCCATCTCTCGATAATATTTATTAAACTAGTAATTGATATGTACAATATACGTGTTATTTTTATTTTTAAAAAGTATTTAATGGTATAATATGTGTTATAAAAGAATAATTTTAATTTTAATTTAAAATTAAAATATGATATTAAATATTTATTTTGATAATATTGGTACTATCGTTCTATAAAATTGTTACGTGAATACTTATATATATGCATATATATATTAATTTTAGTTAAATTATTTATGTATTTTGATAATTTTAATTCTATCGTATTATAAAAGTGTAATTATTATATAACAATTTTATATGATATATAATAAATTCTAAAATAGTAAAATGATACTCATTTTGATATTAAAAATAAGGTAAAGGGAGCTTTTTTTTTATAAATCCCCTTTCTAGGTTTTGTTCCATCTAGCAATTTTTATTCCAATAAGTCTCATACCTAGCAATTTTTCCAAAACACCCCTACACATGTTTGAGCATTTATTTCCATTCAAAACGTCACAGCACAAAAACATATGAGCAAATTGCAAAATATACGGCAAGACTTTCAGAAAACCTTCATTTCCATACGAGTTCTCATCGTCTCATTGTTTGAATCCTCCATCGCGATTCTCATCATCTCTGCATCCAACCATTGTCACGTCATTGTCGGCGATTGAAACCCTACTCCGAAGTGAAAAATCAACTCTGTGAAAGTTTACATCGACCGACTAGATGTGGACCAAATGTAAGCGCCCATATTTTTTCCTCTTTTGTTTGTATAATCATCAAGTGAATATTTGATTCAATATAAACTTTTACATGTGTTGTTTATATTATTGTTGTTGTTTTTCTAATTTTTCTGTAATTGTTGATTTTGTTGGTGTTGATGTGAATCGCCCATTTTTGACCATTTTCTCTTTCTAGAAAATAGAGTGAACGTCCATATTTTTTCCTCTTTTGTTTGTATAATCATCAAACGATTATTTGGTTTAATGTGAACTTTCGCATGTATTGTTCATATTATTATTATTGTTTTTCCAAATTTTCTATGATTGTTGTTTTTGTTGGTGTTGATGTGAATCATCCATTTTGACCATTTATTTTTTTCTAAAAAACAAAGTAAGCCACCATATTTTTTCTTCTTTTGTTTGCATAATCATCGAATGATTATTTGGTTCAATGTAAACTTTCACATGTATTGTTCATATTATTGTTGTTGTTTTTTCAATTTTTCTGTGATTGTTGTTTTTGTTGGTGTTGATGTGAATCACCCATTTTGACCATTTATTTCTTTCCAAGAAAACAGAGTGAGCCACCATATTTTTTCTTCTTTTGTTTGTATAATCATCGAATGATTATTTGGTTCAATGTGAACTTTTGCATGTGTTGTTCATATTATTGTTATTATTTTTTCAATTTTTCTGTGATTGTTGTTTTTGTTGGTGTTGATGCCCAATTTTTTATGGTTGCCAACCCTATTTTAGTTCAATGTGAATTCTTGTAGGCATGTTGTAAATAATAACATCTTATTGTTTCTCTTATTATTGAGTAACAACCAATGTGAACATTCACATTATGAGGGTAGCCATTTTATAAATTTACATTATGGTGTATATTATATCTCCCTCCTTATGTCAATATCGGACTTGTTGGTGTTGTTGGTAATTTATGGTGATCAAATAATTACAACCTTAATTTTGGATGGTTGTCAACGTTGTTTTAGTTCAATGTGAATTCTTGTAGGCATGTTGTAAATAATAACATCTTATTGTTTCTCTTGTTATTGAGTAACAATCAATGTGAACATTCACATTCTGAGGCTAGCCATTTTATAAATTTACATTATGGTGTTTGTTGTGTTGTTTGTTGATTATCTGCTTTATTCTCAGTTTCGTAGTCTCAAATGTTTGTGTAACAATCAATGTGAATATTCACATTTTGAGGCTAGCCATTTCACATGTGTTGTTTCCTTTATGTTGTGAAATTTTATTCGTGTCAATATGAAAAATCAACATATATTGGTGCTGTCTCACTCCTATTTGCACCCTAGCAGTAATGTGAGTAACAATCAATGTTTGTATTGTTTGTTGATTATCTGTTATTGAGTAACAATCAATGTGAACATTCACATTCTAAGGCTAGCCATTTCACATGTGTTGTTTCCCTTATATTGTGAAATTTTGTTTGTGTCAATATAAAAAATCAACATATATTGGTGTTGTCTCACTCCTATTTGTACCCTAGCAGTAATGTGAATATTCACATCTCTAATGATGTGAATGTTCACATTATTATGTTTGTCACCTAAATAGTACTTTGTTGCTTTTGCTTATATGAATATCATTGAATGTGAATATCCACACTGACTAATGATGTGCTAATGTCAATGTGCATGCCTACCCTACCAATTCTATTAATGTTCATATAAACACTCACTATTTGTGCATGTCTATGAAACAGATGTTGCATCTAAATTTTGCACAAAGAGGAAGAGGGAGAAGTATCATGTCAAAGAAGAGAGCATGCCTCTAGAGAGTAACACCCATATCGACATGCGACATGTCAATTATCAATCAAATATTACAAGCTTAGTAAAACTGATGACAAGCACCAGGTTTTGGGATCCTCAGCTGGACTATTTGAGGCAAACTCCGTTGTTCGATGGTTGGGGTTGTCCACCATAGACTAGCTATACCAAAATACAGTGTCAGTTTTTTTTTTTTTGTTGGTAATTTTGATAACTTGTAGTTGAAAACACTTGACAACATATATATAAATCAATGATATACTTCTCACAGACCTATGTGTTTTGATGGTATATTTGGTGTTGGTGTGTTGTGTGTGCTAAACAATATAAACTGTGAACATTCACATCTGTTTTCTTATATTGAAGTTTGTGTGAATGTTCACATCGTAATTTATGTTCAATAAATGTGAATGTTCAAATTATGTCTTATGTTTACTGTGGTTGACTATAGATGTTAATATTCACATTATATATTAATTAGGTGTATGGTCTATGCACAAATATATTAGAATTAATGTGAATCTTCACATCTATCTATTGCATTGTGAATATTCATATCATACTGTGGTTGACTACAGATGTTAATATTCACATTATATATTAATTAGGTGTACAACCCCTTACCAAACATATCAAATGTTAGTATTCACATTTTACATATGCAAAGTGTATGATTCATCCACAAATATATCAACAAAAGAATATTGACTACACACAATGACAGTTGACCAAACAATGTTCTAAACAATATGAATTGTGAACATCCATATCTGATCTCTTATGTTGAAGTCGGTGTCAATGTTCACATCGTAATTATGTTGAGGCTCATTTTCAATCACATTATGTTCTATGTTTATTATAGTTTATTACAGATGTAAATATTCACATTGTATTTACCATTCAATATTATATTGGTGTGTGAATAATATTAACACCAATTGATAACACAATGACAAATTTTCAATTCAAATTAATATGAATATTAACACGGATTAATAATATGAACATTTATATTATTTTTATATAAAACACATTACCAATCTCAAAAAAATCATTGCTACATTGAAATCCAATAACAAAAAAATAAAAATCAATGACAATAACATAATCATAAATTCAAAAATCTCAATCTCTCAAAAAATAAAAAAACCATTACACAAATCCTCCTCTGTATCTTCATAATTTTCATCTTCATCTTCATCATTATCACTATTATTAACACCTCTTACAATTCCACCATTACAGCAATCCAAATCAAACCAAACACTCCTCATCTCTTTATAAAGAAAGCTACATTACTGTATCAGAAATCTTATTCTTCACAATTCTAACACTCATTTCTTAAACTTCCAAACAATATGAAATGTGAACATTCACATTGATTGACAGAAAAACCAAAAAAATGGCAGCAATAGAACTATAAATCAAAAAAAAAAAAAAAAACTCAATCTCTCTGAAAATAAAAAATTATCACCCACATCTTTAGCTTCATTATATTACTATCATTAACAACCCATGTAATTTCACCATTCCACCAATCCAAATCAAATTAAACCCACCTTCGAAGAACAAGTATTCAAATCCATCTCATCTTTCCCTTTGATTCAATCCAGTTGAATGTGGGTTTTAGTCAATCTACTGAACAAGTTTGTAAGCCATTACCCCTGTTTCTTTGATTCAAATCCTATTCTCTTCATTTGATTTCTGGTTGAAATCATAACTATGGCAAAAAAAAAAAAAAAAAAAAAAAAAAAAAAACAAAGCATAAACTCTGAATCATCATCTTCTCTTCTACAGGAATGAAACCGTATCGCAATGAAACACTATCGCGAACTATGTGCCATCGTCTTCTCTCTTATAGGAACAAAATCCTACCACAACAAAAACAGAGGGAAACATGTATATTATTTTGTATATAATATATATCAACATATAGATAAAAGGGTATAATAGTCCAATAAAAAATATAAATCAGGAAAAAAGGACCTTATGGAATAAAAGTATAAACACATGGGACTAATTAGGTTATAATTTTTCTTTGTGGACTTATTGGGATAGAACATCTCTAGATGAGATTTATCAATAAAAAACTCTAAGGTAAATTATTTATAAATCCTATTTGGAAGACTTATTTAGGCCTCGTTTGGGAATGCTCTGTTTTAGCCAAAAAGTCAAAAAGTTACTAAATTAGCCAAAAAGTCAACAACCCATACCCAAAAGTCAAAGATTCTCTTTTCTCTCTACTTTTTGCACATCTTTTCGTAATTAGCCAAAAAGTCATCCCAAACATACTAGTTTTTTTTAGCTTATATTTTAGCCAAATAGCCAAAAAGTTACTAAATTAGCTTGTTCCCAAATGAGGCCTTAATGTGAAATTTTATGAATAGTTTTTTAGAGTTTAAAATCCTATTTAAATAGGAATGTGTCCTATAAGGTCCTATGAGTTGTAAATAAATGATATTAGTGTATTATTATACCCTAATTTGTTTTCATATTGTACCTTATTTTCTCATTCATCATATCACGTTTAGGAAGGCTTTTAGGAAAGACAAGTTTACAGGTAACGACTGTGCAAGGTTTTTTCGCATTGATCGCGGGATTCTAGTGCATTTTCAAAATGTTGCTTAAATGGATGCGGATATGGTCAATGATATGATGAAGTTTGAAGGTTGTATGTTGATTCCTTCGACAAATTTCGACTCAAATCGGTTGAGGAGAATAGGTATTTTTTATTTTTATTTTTATTTTTTTGTTAAAGTTTGTTATTGATTGTTGAAGTGTGGATTGTCCATCTTTAATAGGGTATTGGCAATCTATTGCACTCATTAATAGGTACACTTTGCCCAATATTCTGATTGTATGTGTGTATTTGACATTGTGATGGTTGATACGTTTTGATATGTTCGATGTATGAGGTGATGTGGATACGTCCAAGAGTTAAGTTGGGGTATTTGGTTTTGGTTGTTAATTGGATGTCAAATATGAACCACGTCGTAGGATGGCAATTATACATTGGGACCTGAATGATCGTGTTACGATGCATGTTACATTTAGTGTGTAACGTTAATCCACATATACCATGTAGTAGATGACATTTGTATGTTTGTGCGGTTGTATATGTGTTTGAATGTGTATCGTGTCTTTGTTATAATCAATATTTACGTACATGTCACAGTACGTTGCGCAAAATTATTGGGGATTTGGGTTTGTAATTGAATGTGGATTGAATTCCATCGCTCGATGTTAAAGTTACGATGGGTTGGGGTTGATGCTAGTTCAATACATTGGTTGGGTTGGGATGTTATATGTTACATTTAAGAAGTTACATTATTCATAATTCAACAATGGAGTATTAAAATGTCATGTTGGGTTTGGAATGAGAAGCATATGGGAATATCATGGTGAGTTTGGGATGTTACATGTTACGTTTACATTGGGTTTGGGATGAGAAGCATATGAGAAGGTCACATCATGTCGGGTTTGGAAACGTCATGTCGGATTTGGGATGCTACATGTTATATTTATGTTTTGAATTTTAAATTTCCAACCATATAAATATGATCATAATCTATGATAACATTAGATTTCTCATATATGGTATTACCATTAATCAAGTTATTTTGAATTTCATAAACATATGCAAATGTCACGTTGGATTTGGGAATGTCACATTAGATATGAGATGTTACATGTTATCTTTACGTTTTGAATTTCAAATTTCCAACCATGTAGATATGATCACAATCTATGGTAACATTAGATTTTTCATATATGGTATTGCCATTAATTAGGTTATTTTGAATTTCAAATTTCTAACCATATAGATATGATCATAATCTATGATAAAATTAGATTTCTATAAATAGTATTGCCATTAATTACGTTATTTTGAATTTCAAATTTCTAACCATATAGATATGATCACAATCTATGGTAACATTAGATGTCCTATATATGGTATTATCATTAATCAAGTTATTAATTAATTAAGATTGGGGGTAGATGTGTCCACAAGAAAACCACAGGACCTATTGAGTTATAAGTTTTTTTCATAAGATCATATCTTGTATAAGTCTTCTAAATAGGACTTATAAATAATTTACTCTAAAAATAATAGTTAAATTAGGAGAAGAATTAGTAATATAAAATTAAAAGTAATTCTAACTATTTAATTGTCTTTTATATTCATTTGGAAAATAAAAATATGTAGAAATAGAAATTATATAAAATTTATTAAGAAAATTAAATATAAATATGTTGTAATTGGATTATCATATAATGATTTTATATGATATATATATATATATATATTAAATTATAAGATTATAAAATAAACACTTTTAATTAAATTAAAATATCAACTGCATAAAAGAAATTCAACAATGACTAACCAAGAAAGAACAACATAATAACATTTAAACCAAAAAAGAAAAAATAATGACAACATCTAAATGATGGATACATCTCAATATGTGAAGTGATTGATCATCTGTAATATGATGTTAAAATATAAAAGAACTTACTTTTCAACAATTGAAAAAGTAACTCAAGCAGTAAATCCAAACTTTAGTGATTTCTCGAGAGATCATTGTTGTGCAGATTTTTCCTCCTATGAGGTGTGATTATATAAAATAATGTGGGAAATGAAGTATAATTGAGTATATAGAATCACTATAAAATTTAATCAAAAAATCCACAAAATAGAATTGGTATTAGGTATAGAATAATGCACGAGAAGATAAGAAAAAATAAAAATAAAAAATAAAAAAGTAATTTAGTATTAAAAAAATCCTAATACCTTTGAAAAAATTAAGAAGAAAAATGTAAAATGTAAAATGCAAAATTGGTATTGGGTTTGTGAATTAATTCAATTTACCATGAAAAATATATGAAAAATAAATATTTGTCAAATGAAGTTCATATAAAATAGGAAAATTAGTATAATTGAAATGGGAAATTTACCAATAAATCCCATTTCATAAACTACTAAACCAATTAGTCCCAACTTTATTCTTTTGTTCGGATAAGTCCTATCAGTGGGGAAGTTTATTTCTTGTTGATCCTATTTTTCATATTTAATGTAACTGTGTGGACGATTTTACCCATTATTGTTTGTTTCCATATACTGTTGGGGCATCAATGTGATCCCTCACTTCACCATCACTTCACCATCTCCCACATTACAACTCTTCCCCCCTTCTGTTGCAAGCCCACCCGCGCTTCTCTCTCTCTGAGATTTCGTTCCCTCCAAACCCTTCCACACAACAAAAAAGAGTAAAATCGATCTCCTTCCGACTCACCATCAACACCGACAAAGCAACGATCACGAACGCGAAGTTCCACAACAGATCCAGAATCACGATCGGCTTCGAATACGCCCAATCGCTCTGCTTCTCTTCGATCTGCTCCGCCGTCGCCTCTCTTACCCTCAACTTCGGCTCGCGCATCATTCTCCGACTACCGCAGAGGCTCGGTGGGCAGCGCACGAACCGGCAGCTCAGGAAGATCTAATCGGTCAGCAATGGCATCGCATCGATTAGCTATTGTGTGTGTGTGTCTCTGCCCCTCGTAATGTATGTGTGTATCTGTGTGTGTATCTGTGTGTGTATGTGTGTATCTATGTGTGTATCTGTGTGTGTGTGTATATGTATCTGTGTGTGTATGTATCTGTGTGTGTGTGTATATGTATTTGTGTGTGTATATGTATTTGTGTGTGTATATGTATTTGTGTGTGTATGTATCTGTGTGTGTGCGTGTGTATCTGTGTGTGTGTGTGTGTATATGTATCTGTGTGTGTATGTATCTGTGTGTGTGTGTATCTGTGTGTGTATCTGTGCGTATGTGTGTGTATATGTATCTCTGTGTGTATGTATCTGTGTGTGTATCTGTGAGCAACGGTTAGATGAGGGTAATTACGTCCCTCACAATTAAATGGGACTAAACGGTTTACTAGAATAAAAATGGGACCAATTGGTTCATAAGTTTACATTTTGGGATTTATTGGTAAATCTCCCAATTGAAATTAGGTTTGGGTATATGTAGAACTCTGTAGCCATGTTTGATTCACAAGACTAATAGTGAGGTATTAATAATCCTATCAAATTAGTGTGATATTCACTATCCAATTGGATTAATAGGATAAATTATCCATTTGATTAATAATCTTACCCCTACTCCATTACTAATAATCCTACAAATTTGTTGGATTAATAATCTTAAACCAAAATGTTAAAACAAACATAGGATAATTGGGCCCACGGATTAATAATCTCAATCCCATACTCTAATCCATCCAATCAAACCTGCCCTCTATGTAAATAAGAAAATATATATTGACATGGCTCTCTTTGAAAAAAAAAAAAAAAAACAAGCTCTTATAAGCTCTTATAATGTGCCACATAAATATGGGAAAAATATTACTTTTAATAATAATGTATATATATATATATATATATATGATAGAGAAAATTATTGATAAATCCAATCTCAAGATTACGTAAGGTGTGAGGTTCACTAGATAATTGTTTTTAGTGAGAATGACACATATAAAGCATTGTGGTGTGAAGTCCCTTTTGTTGTTTACAATGATATTTTCTTTCTAATTTTATCCTTTTATATAATTTTTTTAACCTATCTATTCAAATTGTTTACAAAAATCTATCTATTGAAATTATCTGTTCAAAAAATCTATTACAAAAATCTATCTGTTGAAATTATCTGTTCAAAAAATCTATCTATCTATTGAAATTTTACTTTTTAAAAAATCTATCTGTTGAAATTATTTGTTAAAAAATTTATCTGTTGAAAATATATCTATTCAAAACTCAGCACACACTCTCTATCTCTCTCCACAAACCCACTATCTGTTCAACTCTTTCTCACTCTCTTTATCTCTTTAGACAATTAGATCTATTTTTTTTTTTAATCTGTTCATTTGCAATATGTTTCTCAAGAACAACAACAACAAAGAAAAAAAAAGAATAATCTAGATCCAAAAAAAAAAAACTCCCAGATCAAGATCATCCACAATCCTCTAGTATAATCTAACAATAAGGACAAGCATTGGTTTTATACAAAGATAGATAAAAATAAATCATATCTGTTAAGATGGGTTCTGGATTTGTAAAGGAGAAGAGAGAGAGAGAGAGAGAGAGAGAGAGAGAGAAAGTGTTCTAAAACGTTTTCTTCTTTGTTTTCTCCAATTGCGATTGAGAAACGCCATGAATGGAGCCTAACAAAGAAAACAAGGGCAATATGATATCCCATCGGCCTTATTTGAAGATTGAGTCTCGCTACTTGAGCCATTTCTCTTCTCTTATTTTATTTTCCCTCATTTCTCGCGTTTTTGGGTTCTGCAAAACTTGGGGGATTTGGTGTTTTGGAAAGTTGGGAGATCTAATCTATTTGAGTTAGGGGTTTTGGTGCTTGATCTATTTGAGTTTTGAAAAGTTGGGTTTTCTAATCTGTTTAATCTGTTGGTGGTTTTGATTCCGGTTCATTTCATTAGATCAGAGACGACCAACGGTGATCAACTTGACTTTGCGATCATCGTCAGCGCTGACTGGGAGTCGATTTAGGAGATCTACTAATGGGGGTCAATTGAGCTTGAGTAGCTTTTGGTAGCCTTATCAACGTTGTCGCCACAACCACAAGAAGAGGAGGCGACCTTTATTCGTCGGAAGTAGCAAGACCACCATCGACGGAAGTCTCGGTCTCTTCATGTTCGAAGAAGACACCAATTGAGTAATTTTAGAGAGTAACGGAGAAATGGATAGAGAGAGAAAGATAGAGGAGAAAGAAAAATGGGTTTGATTTATGGAGAGAATGGAATTTGAACAAATAGACGCATAGAGGATCCACAAAAACCAAACGCGAGTACGACTCTAGCTACCGCAAATGGAGAATAAGGTAGCTTGGTCATTTCGCAAAAAATTGTCCTTATGGACTTAACATTTTACCACGTAAACCTTTGAACAAAGAAAATTTAAATTTAGATTTATCGCGTGAGCACTCTATTAAATATAATTATATATATATATAATATTTATATACTTTAATTTTTTGAAATATAATATGACTAAACACTCAATTTTATTCTTTATTTCTCATATTACATCTTTTAAATCTCTTCACTTATAAATTATTATTCGTAACATACCATATAATCTCTTGTTTTTATAAATACTATAATTCTTAAGATTATAATATCTTCGTTTGGGATGTGGGTTGAGTATTTGGTTTTCTGGTTATTTTAGTCTGGGGCTAAAAAGCCTCATTTGGGATATTTTTTGACTTTTTAAAACTTTTATGAGAGAAAAAAATAAAATGATTATGATTTGGATGCAGGCCCGGCCCTAAGATTTTTGGGGTCCAATGTTGATAATTAACTAATAAATATCATTAAATCATTTGGGATCCTTTACATAATTTTTTTTTTCATTCAACGAAATTTTTTTTTGAAGGTAAAGGACAAAAGATTTGTATCAAAATTACAAAAAATACTTAGCATTATATTACAACAACTAATAAGTATTACTAGATCCTCACTTTTCTTGCATGTTTAGAAGCAAATAAATCAATCATACTTGCATAATCTAGTTTAATTAATTGAGCAAAAGACAAGGCAAATATTTAATTAATTAAATAGAAAAAAAAGACTTACTTGTGATGTGCTACTACTTTGAATTTTTTAGAAATTCGTTAATGCTCTATTGTGATGCTTCTCTCAAATTTTTGAGAAAATTGAAATAAGAGTTAGCGTTAGGAATTAGATAGGGAGAGAAAATAGGCTCTTTTAATTTTGAATGAGCCTTTTAATTTTTTAATGAGTCAATTTATTTTAAATTAATTTGGGCATTCTTTAATTTTTTTTAGACTTAAAACATACCTAATATATTATATTATACTATAATAGGAGCGGACTCCTTTTTAAGTCTATTTTGAGAGCCCTATGCCCAAGACCGACCTTGTTTAGACGTGACATTTTATTTTATTAATTTTTTAATTTATTTTATTTATTTTTAACTATTTTATCTCAAACCATTCATGCCAAACATAGCGAATATGAACTCATTCTTGATTTTCCCAGCCCGGAACATAATTCAAAGTAGGGGCGGGACAGACTATAATCGCTTGATAAGAGCATCTCCAACGGTGCATTTCTTTTTTCATCAAATCTGAATAAAAAATGACCCATTTTACCAAATCTGATATCACTCGCTCCAACGGTGAACTTTCATCAAATTTGCGCCGGGACAACCGGTTGGTCGACCGGCCGGTCGACCTGTTAAGCGAAAATTTTTTTTTTTTTTTTTTCTGAACTTTTTGAACCTTTTAGTGGTCGACTGGCTGGTCGACCGGTAAGGCAAATTTTATTTTATTTTTTTTTTTTACTGTTTGAACCTTTTCTTGGAACTGTTTGAACGTTTTGGTGGTCGACCGGTTGGTCAACCGGCCGGGCAATCGGCTGGTTGACCGGTTGGTCTCCTTCCAACGGTCACCAACAGTGTTTTGGTGAAATCAGTATTTCGTCGTCAGTTTGATAAATTTTTTGACGAACTCTCAATCTGATATTCATTTGGTGCAACCGTTGGAGCAATGAACAACAGCTTTTTCATCAAAATTTGAATTTGATATCAGTTTTGGTGAACCGTTGGAGATGGTCTAAGTTGGAGGTATAAGATTATTTTTTTCAATTTCCCAAAAAATTATCGGATCAAAATTTTAATGTGCGTCTGTGCCAGTTGACACTATGTGATTATTTTATCATATTTTCCTAAACAATGATTATGCCGTTATTATTTGGTGGACACAATCATTTTGTTGTATTTTTTAACACTGTATTTGATTAGATAATTTAAAAAGGAATTAGAAAATGAAAAGAGAAAAAATAAATAAAATATATTTATATTTTACTTATTTTTATACATATATTTTCTTTTTCTTTTTTTTTAAAATCTTTTTTAAATCTTCTAACTAAACACAATATAAAGAAATTGAATTGATTATAGTTAGGCAAGCCAATAAATGTCTAGTAGTGTCTCTCGACTAGGAATGGCAACGGGGCGGGGCGGGGCTGGGGATCGCACTCCCTGTCCCCGATCCCCAATGGTGGAAATATCCCTGTCCCCGGCCCCGATCCCCGACGGGGAACCTGTCACTGCCACCGCCCCCGCCCCCGCCCCCGCCCCCGCCCCCGCCCTCCAACGGGGATCGGGTTTCCCCGATCCCGATAATTCCCCGGCTAAAATTAAATAACAACAACAACAACAACAACATAAACATCATCCAACAACATATCTAATTCATCAAATGTATATCAGATGTAAAAAATTCATCAAATGTAAAAAATATATAATTCATCAAATGCAATTCATCAAATGTAAAAAATAAAAATAAAAAATAAACAATCTAACACATCTTTCATCAGATCTGAGCATGTTGAATCTAACACAACTTGTGTGAGGCAGATCCGAGAGAGGAGGCGACAGAAGCGACGGAATGATGGAGATCGGTGTGAGACAAAAGCGACAGAAGGGAGGAGGCAGTGATGGAGATCGGTGTGAGACAGTGAGATCGGAGGAATGGAGATCGGCAGCGATGGAGATTGGCGTGAGGCAGCGCAGCGATGGAGATTGGAGGGAGAGGAGGAAGGCTGTGGCTGAAGAAAGACGATCGGCGTCGCGATGGTTGCTGTGACTGGGTCGCGACAATGGTGAGAGTGAGAGAGAGAGAGAGAGAGAGAGAGAGAGAGAGAAAGACGGAAGATAGAACTGGAGATGAGGGCTTGGTTTGGTTACTATGTGTGTGTGTATATATATATATCGAGGGGTAAATTAGTAAATTCATTTCGGGGAAAAACCGGGCCGGGGAATGGGGACGGGGCCGGGTCGGGCCGGGTACGGGGCTGGGACACTTATCCTCGTCCCCGGCCTGAATCTGTTCGGGAATTGATTTTTAAATACCATCCCCATCCTGTCGGGGGTATTTTTCGGGAAAAACCCGCACAATTCGAGGTCGGGGGGTCGGGTTCCCATTGGACCGGTTTCAAATTGCCATCCCTACTCTCGACCATCTAAATTTTTATTTTGTAGAATTTATTGAACGCATCATCTATACCAAAAAAGAATGACTAGACATTAATAACTAATTAATCAAATTATATATTATTTTTTAAAAAAAATAATTAATGAACAAAATCAAAAATTAATTAAATAGTCACTTTCCAAACAAATTTTAGGTTTGGTTTAGTTTTAGAATTATAATTTGAAAATAAAGTTGTATTATGAGTTTGTGAGTTTTTGAATTATGATTTGAAAAGAGAAAATTTGTTTGGTTATGAGTTTTAAAAAAAATTTTGAATTGAATTTTGAATTAAGTTTTGAATTTTTGAAATGAGAAAATTTGTTTGATTATGAATTTTGAAAAGAATTTTTAAAACTTAATTCAAAAACATATAACTTATAACCAATCACACGACTCAAAACTCTATTGAAAATTCTATTCAGAACTCATAACCAAATTCTTTTTAAAATTCTATTTAAAAAAATAATTATTAAAAAATATTTTTTTGTTTAAAAAATTAAAAAAATTCCAAAAATATATTTTTATTTAAAATATAAAAATATATATATATATATATATTATTTTTCGTTAAAAAAATATTCAGCTAGTGTTTTAAAATTACTTTTGATTGTATATTTGGTTGGAAATTTTTTGTTAATTGTTTTGTTTAAAAATGTTTTTTTATTTTTTAAAAATTAATGTGACAAATTAATTTTTATCTAATTTTTTTTTGTTAACTTTAAATAAATGGCCAAATAATTTGTCATTTTGGTCTAAAAAAATAATTTCTATATTTAAAAAATATAAAAAAACAAATATATATATATATATATTCAAATAACAGGTACTGTTGAAAAAAAAAAGAAGAAAAAAAAAGTACTATTCCGGTCAACCGACCTGAGAGGATGTCCGGGCGAACGACAATAGATCCAATCCGCTCTTTTCAAAATTTAAAATTAAAAAATTCTCTCCTTTGCAAAACATGCTCTCAAATGAGTTTTGAAATGTGACATTGAAAATAATTTTTAAAAATTTAAACTAAACAAAATATTGAAACATAAGGATAAAATCATGTTTGAAGGGTTAAATCAAACAGAGCCTTAAGTTTTCACACTTCCTAGGGGCTTCTGTAGTCCTCATCCATTGACATGGTAGAAAAGTTGCAAAATGAAACATGATTTGATTTTTATGAATTATTATTTGTTATTGAAAGTGATTGAGCTTTTCATATTTTTGTAACGTACATAATTGGGCACCCTCATGATGAAATGACACTGCTACTTTTTGTCAAAATCTCTATGTTGAAAGGACAAAATTGGGATTTCAACAACCTTTTGTTTGCTTGCATCTGATTCTGTATACCTTTTGGCCACTTGGAGTTATTGTAATACTATATATTATTATTTTATCAAGTGGGATTTGCATGGGAGAAGATAGGTGTGCTCACAACTTGGATTTGCCTTTTTGTTGTGAGGCGGGCCATTGCTTTCATTGTTAATGGTTCTCCTCTGTTCACAAAGTTTGATTCCATTCATATGTCACTGTTAAAAGTGATTTGTGATGTGCGCCTATCAACATTGTTACTTTTCAACATAGAAAAGTATTGTAAAATAATAGAGACTAAGGACATGGCCTTAGACTTCAATTTTTGAGAATAGATTATTTTAATAATTTTTTTAATTTTTATAAAATATATATATAATAAAGGGGCATTTTGGGAACTTATTGAAAAAGTCAGTTTTTTGATTTTTTAAATTTTTTTTACACAAAAAAGCCACAAAAAAAAATACAAAAAAGTTAATTTTTTTACACAAAAAAGTCATCAAAAAGTCAAAAAAAATTAACTTTTTACCAACTTTTCAAACCATCACAAAACCACAAAGTAAAGAGAATAATATAATAATTTATAATGATTTTTTTAATTTTTTGATTCAAATATTTAGACTCCAAACGAAAAGTTTTAATCAATGATTGATACATGCATTAAAAAATGGATATTGGCACTTACATTTATAGAAAAACGGTGCTACATTCCTCTAATATATTATTCATATTTTTACCTCAAATGAGATGGAAGAGAGAGAATAGATAGAGATAGAGAGAAGAAGGATGAGTAAGGAGTGATCAATTCCACATCATTAGAGGTACTTAGGGGTGCCCAATTAAAACTCTCAAGCGATTTTTCTATTAGAATGAAGGGTAACACATAATGTAATTCAATAAATTAAGTTTTAATCAATGATTGGTAGGCATTAAAATAGTCTTGTTAACTTATACCATCACAATATATGTTAAAAGAAGTTTTAAAATATTGTACATTATTTCATGTGCAATGTACAATATTGAATATATAATCTTTTAAAATTTTTTAATATGTCGCGGCAAGCACACATTAATAAAATCTTTAAACAAATTAAATTGTGGCATTATAAGATCATAATCAATGATTGAAAGGCATTAAAAAGGCATCTTGGATGGAATTGGGGGTCACTGTTGTGCTTTTAGCACAACAACGACTGTTGTGCCTCAATTTGAGTTGCATTATGACTTATTTTTATAATCTGAACCGTTCATTTCATAGAGTTAGTTGATTACTTTCTGCCTACCAAAAATCATATTAATCGAATATCAATAACTATATGATTGAATTGCATATTTTTTATGTTATTTCTTAAAAGAAAAACTTATTGCTCATTCTTTTTGGTTATCGATCATATAGTTATTGATATCCAATTAATATGACTTTTTGGTAGGCATAAAGTACTCAACAAACCCTACAAAATGAATGATTTATATCATAAAAATAAACCCATAATGTATCTCAAATTGAGGCACAAAGCAGTGACCCTTCCTCCGGTCAGCTTCTTATATAAGACAGAATTGATATTCAATATGAGAAGTTTTGTAATTAATGTGAATCAATTTGAAATTCATTTTTTGAGTTTGTTATTTTGAATGGAATTATATATTCATGATTGTTCTAACTAGGAAATTTGGAATTAGAAATTTTGATTTTTCATCAAAAAAGAAATAATAATAATTATAATAATAAATAATTCAATGAGAGCGGGAGCATTGGTATCCTAAAAAAGTTATAAGATCAAAAATTAGAAGAATAGTTTTTATCAAGAATTCCTCTTCCAAATTTAGCAACTATGCGTTAAGAGTATTTAACAAAGAAAAGTTGTTAATTATTATTTTGATCAAGTACGACATTATATTAAGATTTATTTATTTATTTATTTTTTTAAGAAGATACAACACAATGAATAGGTGGTAAAACTTGAAATCCAGACCGTTTGTCTAATCACTTAGGCTTTCTTTTTGTTATATACTTCATTTTTATTCTATTTTTGATTGAGCAAGAATATAAGATTAGTATGAAATGTTGAGATAATATTTCTACTTCACTTGAGAAAGTAATTTTAGCTTGAGCATGTAATAAAGAATATTAGATCTACTCGGATCTGGCCCGCCTCCACGGGTCTGGCTGTGTCAGGTCTGAGGTTTAACTTTTTCTTGTTTTGCTTTGTTTTTTTGGTTTTTGGTTGTTGTTAGGTTTTTATTCTTGGTAATTCCGGTTGATAAAACTCCTTTCAGTTGTATTTATTTTCGCACTTTTTATTTTAGTGAGGCTATGAGTGTTTAGATACGAATCTAACTCAAATTGTGTCTTGTAGAGAAGTTTGTGATGATAATACTTTCAAGATTGCCACTTCGCTGATTATGACGGGGATCGAGCTGCCCGGTCAGCTCGCGGGGGTCCAGGAGGCAACGCTCCTTGGCGGGTCCGAGGCAGCGCCCACGAAGCAAAATACAAAATTGAGCGGGTCCGAGGCAGCGCCCATGAAGCAAAATACAAAATTGCATTCGAAGTTGCTTGTCCGCCCTTGCTCACTCCAGCGAAGGAGTTCTCGCTCGAGCGAAGGCTGCGTTCGTATAAAAACCTGAAAGAGATGATTTCATGCTCGAGCACAGGTTGTTTGGCTCGAGCGAAGTCACTTATGGAAAACACGCGTTTTTGATTCCTCGCTCGAGCAAGAGAGTCTTTGCTCGAAAGAGCATCGCGATTCAGATTTCTATAAGTACATGTTTCTGTCAGAGTTGAAGATGACTTCTCTAGATCTTCTTTTTGGATATTAAGATTTATCTCTGGAGATATTTTGCTAGTTTTTTTTAATATTTTGATTGAGTATTCAACTCATGGTTTTAGAAGTTTACATCAAAGGATTGTTTGTTTAATTCTATACAAAAGAGAGAGTTGTTCTTCGGTGAATTCTGAAGAATACGAGCCTAAAACTTTGGTGGATTCTGGAGTGGCTCATCGTCAAGACAATTCCGAGGTGAAGGCGGGGTTGGAAGAGACACATAGAAGTTGGTTCAATTCGGGGTTGGATTCGCTAGGTAATTGAGGGCTAGTTTGGCATTTTTCAAAAAAGTCAAAAATTTAAAAAATTACTATTCTATTTAAGTCATATCATCTTATTTAAGTCACATCATCTCTCTACCACATCACTTCAAACCCAACCCATATCCAACTCATATTTCATAAAAAATCAAAAAGTGCACTTATTTAGATCATCCCAAATCACCTCTGAGAGTATACCTGTGTAATTCCTTTATATCTTCTTAGAGATTGTTTGGTTGGGATTGTTGTTTACTGCTTAAAATTGATACATAATCACAAATCAAACATCTAGGGGATTTCTAGATTTTTTAATAAACAACAATCACAAATTAACATTTAACACAAATCGACACAACGATTTTACGTGAAAAAACCACAATTGGACACCTCCAATTGTGATAAAAAAACCACGGACAACAGCCACAAAACAATCCACTAAGAAAATATAAATGAATTACACAGGTATACTCTCAATTACTTAGCCAATCCACGCCCGAATTGAACCAACCTTTATGTGTCTTTTCCAACCCCGTCTTCATCTCGGAATTGTCTTGACGATGAGCCACTCCAGAATCCACCAAAGCTTCAGGCTCGTATTCTTCAGAATCCACCGAAGAACAAACTCTCTCTTTTGTATAGAATTGAACAAACAATTCTTTGATGTAAACTTCTAAAACTATGAGTTGAATACTCAATCAAAACATCAAAGAAAACTAGCAAAATATCTCCAGAGATAAATCTTAATATCCAAAAAGAAGATCTAGAGAAGTCATCCTAAAATCTGACAGAAACACGTACTTATAGAAATCTGAATCGTGATGCTCGCTCGAGCGAGGAACCAAAAATGCATGTTTTACATAAGTGACTTCGCTCGAGCCAAACAACTTGCGCTCGAGCTTGAAATCATCTCTTTCAGGTTTTTATACAGATACAGCCTTCGCTCGAGTGAGAACTCCTTCGCTCGAGCGAGAACTTCTTTGCTCGAGTGAGCAAGGGCGGACAGGCAACTTCGAATGTAATTTTGCATTTTGCTTCGGGGGTACTGCCCCTCGACCCCGCCTGGGCGCTGCCCCGGACCCGCCAAGGGGCGCTGCCCCCTCGACCCCCACGAGCTGACCGAGCAGTTCGATCCCCGTCATAATCAACGAAGTGGCAATCTTGAAAGCATTATCATCACAAACTTCTCTGCAAAACACAATTTGGTTTGGATTCGCATCTAAACACTCATAGCCTCACTGAAATAAAAAGTGCGAAAATAAGTACAACTGAAAGGAGTTTTGTCAACCGGGATTGCCAAGAATAAAAACCAAACAGTTGTTTCTTAAAGTCTATTGGTGCTTGATTGTAACCTATACACTCTGTGATTGTTATCTATGATTTATCTCAGATATATTCTAACGCCAAATTCTTATGATCGGCTCTACGTTGCTTTATGAGCATGAATACTGTTATACGTCTGAATAATTTCACAATTTTTGCATTTGCACTCCTTGTAATGTTTTTACTTTGTTTGGTGTATAATTTTTGGCGAATGGACTCAGTAGATGTCATTTGGCAACTATTTCTCAACGGAATTTTCTTCTCATAGAAAAAAATGTAATAAAAAATATTCAACAATTCATACCACCCGCAACCCCAAACTAAATCATATCAATAAGAAATAGACCCATAATAAAAAGAAATAAACAACTTACGAAAGATCTTTGATAATAAAGAATTAGTAACCTTCAACAGTGATTATTCCTTCACGTTTTTAATTGGAAGGGTATAAGAATGACCAAATAAATTAATTTAGGCCGAATTACGCTAACCGTTCTTATAGTTTGAGATTTGTGTCATTTTGATCCTTGACTTTTTAATTGTAACACATATGACCATAAATTTTGAATCTTGTTCTAAATAAGGACAATTAGAGATACCGTTGCTTAATTTCAAGGGTAAAATTGTCAATTTGATAAAATATAAACAAATTTGATAAAAATAAATATCAAAAAAATATTTTTAAATTTTTAAAAATTATTTCTACCCACTAAAGATAAAATTATGTAAAATTAATAAATCTTTAACACATTATTTATTTATTTATTTTACCAAATTAATTTTTATTATGTGTTTAGATGATTATCATGTAATGGGTGGTTGTTTTTGTTTTCATTAAATTAGTTTTTAATTAAGAGAAATTAATAAATAAAATAATTTTTTGAATTATAGACTTTCAACTTACGAAAATAAATAAATAAAATTATATCAAAATACAAACCCAATTTTGCTTTTAGTTTAGTTTCAAAGACCATTCTCTGGTCATGTGTGATGTAGAAAAAATATAGAGTATAATGGTATCATCATTTTACATGGTGTTATTGGTCAATAAAAAATGAAACCCTAAAAAAAAAAGGAGATAAATGGACAAATCTTATCTCTCATTAATTTAATATTATTGTGATGGTTTAATATCACTGTAATATTATTATGAATAATATTTCGAATTATGAAAAAATATCATGAAATATATCATGAATTTTTTTCATTATTTGATTAGTAAATTGATTTTTTTACTTATTACAAACAGACGTATAGAAAAGTAAAAAGGTAATGTGATAGAAATAAATCAATAAATCAATAAACAATTTATTTTTATTATCCCCAAAAAAGGCCTTAGAGTCACAAATTTTTTCATAAATTTGTAATTATTCAGTAGAGCCCACTAATTTGTAATTTCCTCTTTAATATTTGAATAAAGTTATACTTACCAATTGATATATTAATTAATGTATTAACAAATAATATAACATATTTTTAGAGATTTTAAGCTTATATAATTTATATAATGAATAGAATCCATAATTTTAAAATAATAATATCATATATATATATATATATATATATTGATATATTAATTACTATATATTGAGTTCGTTTGGAAAGTGTGTTAACTTTTTGACTTTTTGACCTTTTAATTATTTTAGTCTGGAGCTAAAAAGTCTCGTTTGAAAAAGACTTTTTAATTTTTCAAATTTTTTATGAGAAAAAAAATATAATAACTATGATGTAATATTTTATCTTATTAAATTAAAAAATTTATTATATCTTTTTGTTATTAAAAATAATCAAAAAAAACCCAATCCAACCCATCTTTCAGTGGTGAAGTGATGTAATACTACACATGAAATGCACATGCTTTTTGACAATCTTGCAGACAGAGAATCCGACACAAGGTACATATTTTTGTTGAAGATAAGTGTGAATTACTAAAGACAAGACAACATTGTCGTACAGAGTGTGTATTACGGCCACTTTGATAAGTCTAGACTCAAAAAGTTAAAAAATTAATATTATTTATCAAAATTTAATAATTATAGTTGCATAATTTTTATTCTTAATTTTTTTTATAAATTAATTTTTACAATTTTTTATTACACATTTTTTTTATAAAAAGTTAAAAAGTTAACTCAAATATCTGTATTTTCTTCTTCAATTTTTTAGTTCAAAAAGTGCATTTATTTAGAACACCCCAAACAATCCTTAAATTTGGGAATTGCTTACCCTCCATCTATAATCGGATCAGAAGATACTGTTAAATTTATAAAGATTTATTATGAGTTTCGTTTCGATAATCTGAACCGTTAAATGTGTAGAACTCGTCGAGTACTATATGTTTGCAAAAAATCACTTTGACCGGATATCGATAATTAAGTGATCAAATCAGTTTTGTATAAAAAAATAGATAATGAAAAAATAAACGGTTGAAAGAAATCTAATCCGATGAAATAGTTATCGATATTCGATAAACGTGATTTTTTATAACGTATAATACTCGGGAAGTTCTACATATTGAATAGTTTGGATTATCGAAAAGAGACCTGTAATAGACCCCCACAGGCCCAACAATACTCTTCAGTCCGATCACGGATTAGAGGGAAGTCCAGCCCTTAAATTTAACACATTAGGGCATCTTTAATGATATATAATTTTTTTAATTAAATTTGAGTAAAAAATTGATAAAAAAAAACTCTTTTTGATATCAAGTGTTTCAATGGAGGGTTTTGCAACATCGTCAAACTACCGGTCGACTGGGCGGATGATCGGGCGGATGTCTAGCCGGTCAACCGATCAATGCAAATTTTTCATAATTTTTCTTCTTGAGGTGGTCATCCGGGGGCCAGTGTAATTTTTTTACAAACTTTTGTCTTGAGGTGGTCATCCAGAAAGACATCCGAGGTATATTCGATGGTGAAAATCTAATACCAATAAATAGTGATTTGATAAAAAAAATATATTAGTCCTCAATTTAATGAAAAAAAAAGTGAAATATTAGATTTGATACCAATTTAATAAAATCATAAAGTTAAAAAAAGAATCATTTTTTATTAAATTTAAATTTAATACACGATTGGAGACGGTGTTTATCATCTCGAATTTGTGATGATCAGAGATAGTTCACTATGAGCTAGGATTCTGGATTATTGATACAAAATATAGCACTTCTTTGATCATCAGATCCAACACCAAGCCAAGGCATATGTAGTGTAGTGGGTGTTTGAGAAGTTATCATTTTAGTAGGTTATCTTAATTTTTAATTATTTTAATAGGTTAAAATTTTTATGATTAGGAAGATAATTGGATTATTTTATAGTTGGACGTGATGTTTGTGAGAGAAAAAGTAAAATAATTGTGAATTTGATGTAATATTTTATCTTATTAGCTATTTTAGCTACAAAAAAACTAATATCTAACTTGCCAAACACCCCCTAATGTGATTCTCAATTTATTAAAAATTTCTTTGATTGACAATATTGTTACTTTAATTGTTATGATTTTGAATTCAACTCTCATAAATAAATGGGATTTTTAGTGACAAATCCTGTTGATAAGTCTTATAGTAGATTTGGTCCTCTTTTTTAAGTTAACCTTAGATATTCTGTTGAATTATTCATGGATAGGTCAAGGCTTGCTTATAAAATTTCAATGAAAATTCGAATTGATTTGTTGTTTAGTGCAACACACACTCAGCAAAACCACTTGCATTAATGTAGTTAAGCTACCGAGTTAGTTGTTTTTTTTGTTTTAAATTTTAAAATGTCATAACTTGAATTGTACACATTTATTCTTAATTAAATTTATATTTTCGGACTCTACCGATGAAGAATTATGAAACAAGATCAATTTTAGATATGAAAATTTGTATTCTGAAGCTAGTTTCTTAGTTTCTGAATCACTGACATTTCACAATTTTTGTGTGAATTTTTGCAAATTCTACATTGCGAAATTTCATAATTTTTGTGTTTTAGAAACATCATAATTTCTTAAAACTTAGAAATTGCAAAATTATTCAATTTTTGTATATAAGAAGAAATGAAATTTCTTAATTTTTTTGTTTGAAAAACTGCATAATTTTACAATTCCTAGACAGAAATTATCAAAATTTTGAAAATTTATTAAAATTAAGAATTTTCTCTTTCAAAAAAGAAAAAAAATGAAAAAAGGGGAAAGTTTCACAATTTCTTCTATAAAATTTCTCAACTTTTTCTTCAAAAATTTTATATGGAATTCTTAGTTTTGTGTGTTTGAGAAACTATGAAAATTTAATTATTTTTGTATAAAGTCACTGTTTTCATGCATAAATGGCAAAAATTTATGGATATGGATGTCATAGTTTTTTTATTTTTAAAATAGAGAAATTTTACAATTTTCTGTGCAAAATTTTTTAGTTTTGTTCTTCCAAAATCTTGTTTGATAGATCTAACTTAATGGATAAGACAAATAGACTGAAATTCGCCTCTCTTTATGATTTCTATTTTGCAACTGAATTGTTGCATCCGTCAAAGAGAAGAGATGAAAAGCTCAAGAAGTAGAGACAGGAAAATAATAAAAGCAACTTTCCTAGGTCTGGGTCACATTATGTTTTTACTTTTGCACAAACATGATAAGGTGCTGCTGTATATAATTTATCTTCTTTTGGGCCAAAGGACAGTATTACGTCATCAACAGTGTATTTCCAATATGCCAAATTGAGGAGAAATTAATTGCTTTTTTTTTTTTTTTTTTTTTTTTTTTTTGGGGGGGGGGGGGAAGTCACAAAGTTCGTGTTTCTAGTAGGGGGTGGGTAGGAATGGAACTGCATAGATATTAAAGTCAAGTTACAAAGTTCATGTTTCTAGTAAAACAAACTCCGCTAGCATCAGCAGCTAGATAAGTAGATAGAAAATGATTTTCCTCCCGAATTTTATTTCTTGGAATCTTTCGATTGTTCAAAACGATGTCATTTTGAATATGTATATATATATATATATATATTTTCTCCTTATGTACTCTGAAAGTCTGAAACAGAGGGATAGAAAGAGAAAGAGAAGAGAGAAGAAGAGAGGAGAAGAGAGAGAGGAGGGGAAGAGGAAATAGAGAGGAAGAGGGAATGGAGAGAGAGAGGGGCCCTCCGCTTCCGCCGATCGATTGTAGCCTCTGTCGATCGATCGCAGATCTCCCAGCCGATCGTCATTGTTAGGTTTTATTCTTGGCAATCCCGTTTAACAAAACTCCTTTCAGTTGTATTTATTTTCGCACTTTTATTTCAGTGAGGCTATGAGTGTTTAGATGCGAATCCAACCCGAATTGTGCTTTTCAGAGAAGGTACTACCTATGTTGTCAAATCCGGAGACAAAACATTGTGTTGATTCAATTGTAATTTTTTGTGTTTTTGTTCTGTCCGCTCAAGCGGAGCTTTGTGAGCTCGAGCGTAGATTAGCAGGTCTCAGTATTTTGTCAAGGCAAGCAAAAAACTCTGGTGGGTGTGATTTTACGCTCGAGCGGATTATCCTACGCTCGAGCGCATCTCAGTTTGTTCACACGCAGTTTTTGGTCAGTCCGCTCGAGCGGGCTGTGTTGAGCTCGAGCGGACCGCGCGATCCCAGATTTCCAAGATTTGATTAAGGAGTTGGTTTTCTTCCCAATCTAGGATTACTTTTGGTTCTCTATAAATACTTGGTTTTCTCCCAAAACTAAGTGATTGATGGGACTTCTCCAGATCTTATTTTTTGGATCTTAAGGTTTATATCTGGAGAGATTTTGCTAGTTTTCTTTGATGTTTTTATTGAGTATTCAACTCATGATCTAAAGAGAGTACATCAAAGGTTTGTTTGTTATACACAAAAGAGAGAGTTGTTCTTTAGTTGTGGATTCTGAAGAATTCGAGCCTGAAGCTTTGGTGGAATCCGGAGTGGCTCATCAGAAAGACAATTCCATGGTGAAGATGGGGTTGGAAGAGGCACATAGAGGTTGGTTCAATTAGGCGTTGTGGATTCGCTAGGTAATTGAGAGTATACCTGTGTAATTCCTTTAAATCTTCTTAGTGGATTGTTCTTGTGGCTGTTGCCCGTGGTTTTTTTTATCACAGTTGGAGGTGTCCAATTGTGGTTTTTTCCACGTTAAATCGTTGTGTCTCTTTGTCTTGATTGTTTGATTGGGATTGTTTTATTCTGCTTAAATTTGATACATAGTCACAAATCAACATCTAGGGGATTTCTAGATTTTTCATTTGGTATCAGAGCAGGTCGTTCTATTTTTTTTTTTTTTTTTTTAAAAATTTTTTTAGAACGAGATCTTGTTTGATTTGTGATAATGGATACAATTCGTGAAGGAAATTCTATGGTTCGACCACCCCTACTTGACAGATCCAATTATTCTTTTTGGAAAGCTCGGATGAGATCTTTTTTAAAATCTATTGATGAAAAAGTTTGGCAATCCGTCATGAATGGGTGGACTGAACCAACAATTACCGTTGATGGAGTTACAATCCCCAAACCAATTGATAAGTGGGACACAACTGATTACCAAAATTGTAGCTGGAATAGTAAAGCTATCAATTCTCTCTTTTGCGCTGTCACACCTGAAGAATTTAGTCGTATTTGCAATTGTGAAGTCGCAAAAGAGGCTTGGGATATCTTACAAACTATTCATGAGGGCACTCCTTCTGTTAAACGCTCAAAACTTCAAAGACTCACATCTAGTTTCGAAAACCTTTCAATGAAAGATAGTGAGACCTTTGATGAATTTTATGCGAAGTTGAGTGACATTGTAAATTCCAGCTTCAATTTAGGTGAAAAAATTCCAGAATCCAAAGTTGTGGGAAAAATTTTGAGATCCTTGCCCGATCGGTTCCAACCAAAAGTTACGGCTATTGAGGAGGCTCAAGATGTTGACAACCTCAAGCTGGATCAGTTGGTTGGAAACCTTCAAACTTATGAAGCACATAGGAATTTCAAAAAGAAACAAAAAGATACTATTGCTTATAGTAGTGCTCATAAAGTGGTAGAGGATTCTGATGAGGATTGCGAGATAGATTCCAAGATTATGGCTGCTTTTGTTAAACAATTTAAAAAATCTTTTTTGAAAAAGAATCCTAATCTTTTGGAATCTACTCATGCTCATAAATCTAAAGGCAAAGATAAACTCAAAATTAATCCTATAGCCAAGAAGGAGAAAGGAAAGATACAAGAGAACTCTGAAAGACTCCAATGCTATGAATGCCAAGGATTTGGCCACTTTGCTTCAGAATGCCCTACTCGTTTGAGGAAGAAGAAAGCCCTCGCTATCACTTGGGATGATGAATCAGAATCTGATAAAGATGAAAGTGACAATGAAGATCAAGGTGAAGAGGGTCATAAACAATTTCTTGCTTTCATGGCGGCTTTCGAAGCTGAAGGACAAACAGATTCTCCGAAGATGTCAGTTGAGAATATCACTGATGATGAATCCTCGGAGAGTGATCATGAAGAGCTTGAGCAAGCATATGAAAAGTTGTATAAGGAATCTCTTAACTTATTCAAATTAAATGACAAACTCACAAAGAAACTCAAAACATGTGAAAGTGAGAATGTCAAACTAAAGGAGGAGATTTCCGAGGCCAGAATTAATGCCATCAAGGTAGCTGATGATCGACAAGTTCTTTGTGCAAAACTGTTGACTTGTGAGACAGAGAGGAATAAGCTACTGCAAACCCATGCCATGTATGAAGAAAAGATTGAATCTCTCGAGATGTCACAAGTTGCTTTGGAAGAACTAATGATCAAGAAAGAGGAAGAGCTCAAGTGTGCTATGGCTACCATTGGTCTTTGGAACAAAGGATCAAAGACCTTGGAGGATATCATTGGGTCTCAACAAACGAGTTGTGACAAGAGTGGCATTGGCTTTGGTGGTAAGAAAGAGCAAAAACAGAGTGCTTCAACATCTCATGATAAAAGAACTCAAGGAAAGGGAGAACAAAAAATTCAACATAATGATGGACTTCTTAAACTTCCTAGAGTTGGTAAGGTAAAAGAAAAAAAGGTACACCCTGTACACCCTGTTTTTATTTGTCATCATTGTGGTATGCATGGTCATATTCGCCCTTATTGTTATAAGTTGCATGGGAGAGTGTCTCAAAAGGGTAGGAATTCGAATACTTTTTGGATTAGGAGACAACCTTACATGTCCAGGCAGAATACCAAGATTCATGAGGGTGTTCACAATGCCACGACATTTACCAAGACCGCTAGACCTAATTTTGTTAAGATCAAAAAGATTTGGGTGAGGAAACTTGACTTGTGTTAATTTGGTTATTTGTTTTAGCTTTTGGTTTTTTGTGTGTTGTTTTTAATTAAAAAAAAAAAAAACGTGTGCTTGTTCATTTTTTTTGTCTTGCTTTATTTTTGAAAAAAAAAAAGAAAAAAATCCCAAAAAGATTTTCTTAGTATGGTTTTGCAAGCTTGAAATTTTTTGAGTGGTCCTTGGTGCATATTGGAATTAATGAGAATATCTATTACATGTTAATTTGTGTGTGCTTTCTGTGGTCATTACTCATTTTGGAGTGTGTGTTTTTTGATTAGTATGTCTCATTCTGTACACACTCTTGGATTAGCAAATTTTGGAGTCTTCCGCCTTAGTGATTATTTTTTCTCTATGGACTTCTGTCATTGATCTTTTGCGTTTCTAGAGGAATTGACCTATACTAGCATATCATGGGTGATGTTGAGTCTCTTAACCACCTACCATCTTTTTGCATCTCCACGGCTTTCCCCTTAATTCTTTGTAGTCTAGCCATGAGGAAAAGGCTACCTCAGAGTCACCAACCAGGCCATCCTTATTATATCCATGCTTCTCTGGTTCGGTTTCCATACTCTTGAGCGTGTCAGCCACCAATGATTGTGCAAAAGAAAAAGTAAAAGAAAAAGAAAAAAGAAAAAGAAAGAGAAGAAGACAAAATATGCAAAAGAAAGAAAAAACATGTGCAAAAAAAATAGAAAGGGAAAAGATTCATTGATTGAGGGGGAGCCTCCGCCTTTACTCACCAAATACCCCTTGATTCCTAGTGGTTTGACTTTCCTTTGTTGTGCTTAGATTCTCTTGTCGGAGGTCCAACTTTAATATCACTACTAGGATTGAATCTAGTGTTTGTCGAACTCCAAGAGTTACACACACACTTTTATCATGGGATCTATGCTTTTCACATAATGCATCACTTTCTTTCATGAGGAATTTTCTACAGACTGTGCATATTGTGTTTTCTTGTAATTGTGCTTCTTGGATAATCTTATGTGTTTTAAGGTACTAATCTGAAATTCCTTGCTTGCTCCACCATGTTATTTTTATCGTTTTCTTCTTGTTCACTGTTTTAAGTGTTTGTGGTTGCTTTTAGTGAGGGGGAGTTTGGTTCATTTTGATATGTTTTGGTAAGGGAGATTGGCTATTTGTTTTGTATGTTGCTATGCCCTATTTGCCCTTCTTGCATGCCCCTGATATTTACATCGTCATATCATTGCTTGGGGTGGTCTTTGATTTTGCTTTTGTTGTTTGAGAGTTGTTTTTTATGAGTCTTAGTTTTCATCTATTCATGTTTTCCATCTCATGTTTCAAGTTAATCGTGTCATATGTCTATTGCTTTTTCATATACTCTTGTGGCACTAATAGCTGTTTTGCAGATCATGACCTTGAGAAAGAAGTTGGCTTTTGTTGGCTGTAATGGGTTGGGGTGTTTAGGATTTTATTTGTTAGGTGTGTTTTGTCACGGCATTGCCAAAGGGGGAGATTGTTAGGTTTTATTCTTGGCAATCCCGTTTGACAAAACTCCTTTCAGTTGTATTTATTTTCGCACTTTTATTTCAGTGAGGCTATGAGTGTTTAGATGCGAATCCAACCCGAATTGTGCTTTTCAGAGAAGGTACTACCTATGTTGTCAAATCCGGAGACAAAACATTGTGTTGATTCAATTGTAATTTTTTGTGTTTTTGTTCTGTCCGCTCGAGCGGAGCTTTGTGAGCTCGAGCGTAGATTAGCAGGTCTCAGTATTTTGTCAGGGCAAGCAAAAAATTCTGGTGGGTGTGATTTTACGCTCGAGCGGATTATCCTACGCTCGAGCGCATCTCAGTTTGTTCACACACAGTTTTTGGTCAGTCCGCTCGAGCGGGCTGTGTTGAGCTCGAGCGGACCGCGCGATCCCAGATTTCCAAGATTTGATTAAGGAGTTGGCTTTCTTCCCAATCTAGGATTACTTTTGGTTCTCTGTAAATACTTGGTTTTCTCCCAAAACTAAGTGATTGATGGGACTTCTCCAGATCTTATTTTTTGGATCTTAAGGTTTATATCTGGAGAGATTTTGCTAGTTATCTTTGATGTTTTTATTGAGTATTCAACTCATGATCTAAAGAGAGTACATCAAAGGTTTGTTTGTTATACACAAAAGAGAGAGTTGTTCTTCAGTTGTGGATTCTGAAGAATTCGAGCCTGAAGCTTTGGTGGAATCCGGAGTGGCTCATCAAAAAGACAATTCCGTGGTGAAGATGGGGTTGGAAGAGGCACATAGAGGTTGGTTCAATTAGGCGTTGTGGATTCGCTAGGTAATTGAGAGTATACCTGTGTAATTCCTTTAAATCTTCTTAGTGGATTGTTCTTCTGGCTGTTGCCCGTGGTTTTTTGATCACAATTGGAGGTGTCCAATTGTGGTTTTTTCCACGTTAAATCGTTGTGTCTCTTTGTCTTGATTGTTTGATTGGGATTGTTTTATTCTGCTTAAATTTGATACATAGTCACAAATCAAAATCTAGGGGATTTCTAGATTTTTCAGTCGCAGCTCGTCGTCGATCGTCGCAGCCCCGCCTCCGCCTCTGCTTCTACCCGCCGTCGCCTCCGCCTCCGCCTCTACCTCTTTCTTCTTCTTCTCTTCTTCTTTCTTCTTTCTTCTTCTTTTCTGATTGAAAAAAAAAAAAAAAAAAAATTCAAAACGACAAATGTGATATTTTAGTAGGTTAAAATTTTAGTAAGTTATTTTAATTTTTAATTATTTTAATAGGTTAAAATTTTTATGATTTGGAAGATAATTATATTCTTTTATAGTTGAATGTGATATTTGTGAGAGAAAAAGTAAAATGATTATGGATTTGATGTGACATTTTATTTTATTAGCTATTTTAGCCTATTTTATCTTTTTAAACATTTTAGCTAAAAAAAAACTAATATCTAACTTGCCAAACACCCCCTAATGTGATTCTCAATTTATTAAAAATTTCTTTGATTGACAATATTGTTACTTTAACAGTTATGATTTTGAATTCAACTCTCATAAATAAATGGGATTTTTAGTGACAAATCCTGTTGATAAGTCTTATAGTAGATTTTGGTCCTCTTTTTTAAGTTAACCTTAGATATTCTGTTGAATTATTCATGGATAGGTCAAGGCTTGCTTGTAAAATTTCAAAGAAAATTCGAATTGATTTGTTGTTTAGTGCAACACACACTCAGCAAAACCACTTACATTAATGTAGTTAAGCTACCAAGTTAGTTGTTTTTTTTAGTTTTAAATTTTAAAATGTCATAACTTGAATTGTACACATTTATTTTTAATTAAATTTGTTAGACAATCTTCACTGTATTTAATTAAGTTAAATTCTGTTGTGTACAAAACAACAACAAGAATATAAAGAAATAAAGAAAATGAGAGAATTTGTTTGATTACAAAGATCAAACTCGAAATAATAAATAAATAAATAAAACCACAGATTTTATTTTGTTACAAAAATAAAAATAAAATCTGATTAAATAAACAAATAAAAACAGAATAAACTTAAACAACTTACTTGGTTAATTTATTTGAATAACTTTTCTGATCAAGTCCAGTGTTTAACACTGTGTCCTTAAGACAGATTCGTCCTCTCTACGGTGCTATCAGAATTTGGGCGTCTATCTCCCAGGATAAAATGATCTTATCAACGAATAAAAGCAGCACTACAATTTAATCGTTCGTCGAACGTACAATGTGTTTACACTCTTTCTTTCAGAAATAAGATGCAGCAAAATGCAGAGATTTAAAGCAGAGAATGGAGTACGAAAATTGGAGTGAAATCCAAATGGGAGGCTAGTCTATTTATAGATGTAAAGGTGGCTCTTGGTTTTGAATTGAACAGGTATGAAACCTGTTAGTTTCAAATTTAAACAGATTTGAATCTGTTGGGTTAATAATTCAAACAGATAAAAACGGGAAGGGCTCTGTTTGGATGAGTAATAAATCCAAACCAGTTTAATTTGAATTCTGGATTTTATTTTACCAAAAAATAAAATTAAATTCAAATCACGCACCTGCGCCCAAGCCCAGGCCCAGCTCAGCCCGCCCGACCGGATGGAGGACGGCGGCGGCGCGCGTGTGTGGTGATTTTTGGGTCCAATGGGTCTAGCCCATTTTGCCCATAACCTCTCCCTCTAAAACACTTGGGTACCCCTTGGGGCACACCCCAAGTATCTAACCCAAGCCTTATAAACCCTTTCAAAACTTCCCACCAAATCAATGTGGGACAAGCCAATTTACAACCTTAAGGAATTTCCACCAAAACTCCATTTCCATGGAGCACACTTTGGCTTCAATTTCCCATTCACTCGGTAATGGTTTTGAGCAACCAAATATACCACGTGAATCACAACGCGGCATAGAACGCGTTACCACTTTGACCCGAGTAAATCGACACTCGGGGCCCACCTAAAAAATAGACCAAACTTGAGAAAAAATTCTGATTTTATCCAAAATTTTTCTACCATTTCTAACAATCCCCCACATGAATGGAATTTGATGACAACGAAAATGCAACAATATGCAGACTTTAACGAAAGAGTATAAGTCGAAAATATCTTGCATCAGGATAGGTAGTTTTCGGCCTTGAACCTTCCATAGTGATAACCTATCGGACTTACTGGCTAACCAATGGACGCGCTGCCTTGAATTGTTCAGCTGTTTGTGTAAGCCAAGACAATAGAGTTCACACAAAATATCTTCTAACACATCGCGGTTCTCACTGTTGTGTTCATTTTGGCCTTGAACGCGCCTGGTTTTCATAAGTGTTTCTAGAGAATTTAGCCTTTTCATTCTCATAGAACCGGCCCTAGTTCAACACTCATATAGGTGATTCTTATTGTGAGTATCTCCTTATACTCGTCTTGATTTTATACCTTAATCAAGATATAAGTAATCATTAGAAGCAAAGCTTATCCTTATATCCCTGCATACAACATATGTTGCAGATATCACTCTCACCATAAGAATGGGTAGGGAATTTTTAATCCCTTGGTGATTTCTGGTGAGCCATATATAACTTAGTTGTCCCTTTGAACTTAGTTCTTGGGATCTCCAGTCATATAAGTAGGGTTACCATTATGACGACTCTTATGTAATAGGTTTTAATCCCATCCCCTTTGATGAACTATACACTAGCTCTTTTGTCAAACCTTTTGTTAACGGATCCGCAATATTCTCTTTAGATTTTATATAATCTATTGAGATTATTCCGTTTGACAACAATTGCCTTACGGTATTATGTCGATGACGAATATGTCGTGACTTACCATTATACATATGATTCTGTGCCCTACCTATTGCAGATTGACTATCACAATGAATGCAAATAGCTGGCACAGGTTTTGGCCACATTGGAATGTCTTCTAAGAAGTGACGAAGCCATTCTGCTTCTTCACCTGCTTTGTCTAAAGCAATGAACTCGGATTCCATTGTGGATTGTGCGATGCAAGTTTGTTTCGTGGACTTCCAAGAAACAGCAGCGCCTCCTAGAGTAAAGATATATCCACTAGTGGATTTTGAATCTTTAGTATCCGATATCCAATTGGCATCACAATAACCTTCGAGTACTGCTGGATATCGAGTAAAGTTCAAACCATGATCACGAGTAAATCTTAGATATCTAAGAACCCGAATGATCGCTTTCAAATGGTCTTCTCCAGGGTTACTAGTGTACCTACTCAATTTACTGATAGTATAAGTTATATCAGGACGAGTACAATTCATTAGGTACATTAGGCTTCCAATGATTTGAGAGTATTTTAACTGAGACACTGCATCACCTTTATTTTTTGATAAATAAAGACTGATGTCTACAGGTGTTCTAGCTAAATTCAAATCATCCTTGATAAATTTATCAAGAATTTTCTCAATATAATGAGATTGAGATAATGTATATCTGTCAGATGTTTTAGTAATTTTCATTCCTAATATAACATCTGCGACCCCCATATCTTTCATATCAAATCTTTTGTTAAGCATCTGTTTAGTTGATTTGATCATGTTTTGACTGCTTCCAATAATAAGCATGTCATCCACATAAAGACAAACTATGACATATCCTTGGTCAGTGTTTTTAACATAGACGCATTTGTCACATTCGTTTATCTTAAACCCATTAGTAAGCATTGCTTGATCAAATTTTTCAGGCCATTGCTTAGGTGCTTGTTTTAATCCATAAAGGAATTTTACAAGTTGACAAACTTTTTTTTCTTGCCCTGATACTACAAACCCTTCGGGTTGCTCCATATAGATCTCTTCATTTAGATCACCGTTTAAGAAAGCTGTCTTAACATCTATTTGATGTATTTCTAATTTAAACAACGCTGCTATAGAAATAAGCATGCGAATGGATGTTATTCTTGTCACAGGGGAATATGTGTCGAAATAATCCAGACCTTCCTTTTGTCTGTAACCTTTAACAACAAGTCTTGCTTTATACTTGTCAATTGAACCATCTGCTTTCATTTTTCTCTTGAATATCTATTTATATCCAAGAGGTTTAGAACCCGGTGGAAGATCCATCAATTCCCAAGTATGATTTTGCATAATGGATTCAATTTCATTATTAACAGCCTCTTTCCACAAAGGTGCTTCAGGACCTGTCATTGCTGCCTTAAAGCTTTGAGGTTCATTTTCTAACAAGTATGTCAGAAAATCTGGACCAAAGAATTTTGATGTTCTCGCTCTCCTACTTCGTCTTGGTTCATCATCAGTTAAATCCTGTTGGTCGAAACCATTATTAGTCTCTTGTGTTTGATTGTCATTAGTCTCTTGACTTTGTGTACAATCATAAGTTCTTTTCTGTGAACTTAATTCCTATCCTTTCTTATAAGGAAAGACATGTTCAAAAAATACAGCATTCCTTGACTCTATAATAGTGTTCACATTTATATCAGGTATTTCTGATTTATAAGTCAGAAACCGATATGCACTACTATTCTGAGCATAACCAATACACACACAATCTACTATTTTTGGTCCAATCTTAGTCTTTTTAGGAACAGGTACTTCAACTTTTGCCAAACACCCCCACACTTTTAAGTATTTGTAAGAAGGTGGTCGACCTTTCCACAATTCATAAGGAATGCTTTTGGTTTTCTTGTGGGGTATTCTATTAAGAACATAATTAGCAGACAATATTGCTTCCCCCTACAAGTTCTGTGGTAAACCTGAACTTAGTAACATGGCATTCATCATTTCTTTGAGGGTTCTATTCTTCCTTTCAGCAATTCCATTTTGCTGTGGAGAATAAGGGGCTGTAGTTTGGTGAATAATGCCATGTTGTGCACAAAATTCATTTAATGGTGCATCATATTCACCACCCCTATACCTTCTGATATAAATCAATGAATTTTAAAACAAATTCAAGAAAAAACCAAAATAATTATGACTACTCAAGTCAGAATTAATGTTTTGACAAAATCATATCCTCATAAAAAATTTTGCCTAAGAATCAAACAATTCTAAAACCCATTTGATTGTATACATTCTTGCAACTCAATAACAAATAAATGTCACTGTCATAAAAATATTTGTGACAGAAGAAAATTAAATTATCTCAATTAATGCAAGAGATACACCCCCATATTAATAAAATGGTTCATGGTTTAACAAATTCTACTACGCAAGTAAAATAATTATTAATGACATCTTATGTCACATAATTCAATAATCAATATAAAAGATTTCTTAAATTACTCCCCAATTAAACGAACCGATATAATTACATACATCTTCATGTTTAAATTTCTCTGGTGTTTAAACACCCATTCAAAATTGATTAGAGATATTTAAATTAACTTGCTTATGTCCAAAGTCGACATAACAATTTATCATTCCAAATCACTTGAAATTATTGTTAAGAAATAACTTGAGTTGATATCATACATGCATATCAAACGCATCAACTAAAAATAATGAATTAATAAAATAAATTAATCATGCACGATCCCATCACTTGTATCATGAAATAAAAGGATTCTCAACTCATAAATAAAATCCAATGCATTTAAACTTTAAACTTCAAAATGACAAAACAAACCTTCATTTAATAAGTTTGATTTGTACATAAATAAACAAATTAAAAATATGCAATAAAATGTTCTTGTGAATATATATATATATATATTTTCCGACTCAAGTGCAGGAAAAATTCAAGACTATGAATCCACATTGTAATAAAAATAAAATTAGTTTGTAAAACTAATATTTTACTCTAGAAACAAATTCTTCCATGTATACTCACGATGAACTATGATAAAGTCAAAATAATTAACACCTTTTCACAAAGGGTTCAAAAATAAGTGGTCTACTAAACGAAACCATAAGTTACTTACAAAATTAACAGATTGTGACCGAGTCACAAAGTTACATGATTGATTAATAAAATCAATTTTCTAGTTACTAAAACCAGAAAATAAATTAAAATATAAAATAATTTTACTTTCCTTGTTACTAAAACTAGTAAAATAAAATATCGAAATAATATCTGATTACAAAAATCAGAAAACCAAACCACAAATTAATTTTCTAGTTACTTAAACCAGAAAATAAATTATAACACAAAATCATTTTATTTTTCTTGTTACTAAAACTAGAAAATACTGTAATTTTATTTTCCTTGTTACTGAAATTAGAAAATAAAATACCACAAAACTATCTGATTACAAAAATTAGAATAAACACAAAATAATTTTCTAGTTACCAAAATCAGAAAATAAATTAAAACACAAAATAATTTTATTTTCTTTGTTACTAAAACTAGAAAATAATATAATTTTATTTTCCTTGTTACTAAAACTAGAAAAATAAAATACCAAAATAATTTTCTGTAACGTCAAATAATATTCTGCAATTGTTAATGACACCAGTATATTACTACTAGTTGTCAAAGAAAAGAGACAGTATATTACTACCATCTGTCAAATAGCATAAATCACTATTTGTTTTTCCAACCAGAATATTACTTTGAAAACACAGAAAATTAAATACAATGAAAGATACCAAAAAAAAGGAATCTGTCTTAAGATTGTTGGACAATCTTCACTGTATTTAATTAAGTTAAATTCTGTTGTGTACAAAACAACAACAAGAATATAAAGAAATAAAGAAAATGAGAGAATTTGTTTGATTACAAAGATCAAACTCGAAATAATAAATAAATAAATAAAATCACAGATTTTATTTTGTTACAAAAACAAAAATAAAATCTGATTAAATAAACAAATAAAAATAGAATAAACTTAAACAACTTATTTGGTTAATTTATTTGAATAACTTTTCTGATTAAGTTCAGTGTTTAACATTGTGTCCTTAAGACAGATTCGTCCTCTCCACGGTGCTATCAGAATTTGGACGTCTATCTCCCAGGATAAAATGATCTTATCAACGAATAAAAGCAGCACTACAATTTAATCGTTCGTCGAACGCACAAAGTGTTTATACTCTTTCTTTCAGAAATAAGATGCAGCAAAATGCAGAGATTTAAAGCAGAGAATGGAGTATGAAAATTGGAGTGAAATCCAAATTTCTGTTTGAACACGGGAAGGGCCCTGTTTGGATGAACAATAAATCCAAACCAGTTTAATTTGAATTCTGGATTTTATTTTACCAAAAAATAAAATTAAATTCAAATATTTTTTGCCCAAAAAGTTTAGAAGCCCAACCCAACCACACACCAGCGCCCAAGCCCAGCCCGCGCGTGTGTGGTGATTTTTGGGTCCAATGGGTCTAGCCCATTTTGCCCATAACCTCTCCCTCTAAAACACTTGGGTGTCCCTTGGGGCACACCCCAAGTATCTAACCCAAGCCTTATAAACCCTTTCAAAACTCCCACCAAATCAATGTGGGACAAGCCAATTTACAACCTTAAGGAATTTCCACCAAAACTCCATTTCCATGGAGCACACTTTGGCTTCAATTTCCCATTCACTCGGTAATGGTTTTGAGCAACCAAATATACCACGTGAATCACAACGCGGCATAGAACGCGTTACCACTTTGACCCGAGTAAATCGACACTCGGGGCCCACCTAAAAAATAGACCAAACTTGAGAAAAAATTTCTGATTTTACCCAAAATTTTTCTACCATTTCTAACAAAATTTATATTTTCGGACTCTACCGACGAAGAATTATGAAACAAGATCGATTTTAGATATGAAAATTTGTATTCTGAAGCTAGTTTCTTATTTTTCTGAATCAGTGACATTTCACAATTTTTGTGTGAATTTTTGCAAATTCTACATTGCGAAATTTCATAATTTTTGTGTTTTAGAAACTTCATAATTTCTTAAAACTTAGAAATTGTAAAATTACTCAATTTTTGTATATAAGAAGAAATGAAATTTCTTAATTTTTTTTTTGTTTGAAAAACTGCATCATTTTACAATTCCTAGACAGAAATTATCAAAATTTTGAAAATTTATTAAAATTAAGAATTTTCTCTTTCAAAAAAGAAAAAAAATGAAAAAAGGGAAAAATTTCACAATTTCTTCTATAAAATTTCTCAACTTTTTCTTCAAAATTTTTATATTGAATTCTTAGTTTTGTGTGTTTGAGAAACTATGAAAATTTAATTATTTCTGTATAAAAAGTCACTGTTTTCATGCATAAATGGCAAAAATTTATGGATATGGATGTCATAGTTTTTTTATTTTTAAAATAGAGAAATTTTACAATTTTCTGTGCAAAATTTTTTAGTTTTGTTCTTCCAAAATCTTGTTTGATAGATCTAACTTAATAGATAAGACAAATAGACTGAAATTCGCCTCTCTTTATGATTTCTATTTCCAACTGAATTGTTGCATCCTTCAAAGAGAAGAGATGAACAGCTCAACAAGTAGAGACAGGAAAATAATAAAAGCAACTTTCCTAGGTCTGGGTCACACTATGTTTTTACTTTTGCACAAACATGATAAGGTGCTGGTGTATATAATTTATCTTCTTTTGGGCCAAAGGACATTAGTACGTGATCAACAGTGTATTTCCAATATGCCAAATTGAGGAGAAATTAAATGCCATTTTTTTTTTCTTTTTTTTCGTGTGTGTGGTAGGAATGGAACTGCATAGATATTAAAGTCAAGTTACAAAGTTCATGTTTCTAGTAAAACAAACTCCGCTAGCATCAGCAGCTAGGTAAGTAGATGGAAAATTATTTTTCCCTCGAATTTTATCTCCCCGAATCGCCCGACTGCTCAAAACGACATCGTTTTGGGTAGTTTCTTCTTCTTTTTTTTTTTTTTCTTTTTTTTTTTCTCCTTATGCAGTTTGAAAGTCTGAAACAGAGGGAGAGAAAGAGAGAGGGAGAGAAGAAAGAAGAAGAGAGGAGAAGAGAAAGAGGAGGGGAAGAGGAAATAGAGGGGAAGAGGGAATGGAGAGAGAGAGAGGGCCCCTCTGCTTCCGCCGATCGATCGCAGATCGCCCGCCCGATTGTCGCAGCTCTTCGGCCGATCGTCGCAGCCCTGTCTCCGCCTCTGCCTCTGCCCGCCGTTGCCTCCGCCTCTACCTCTTTCTTGTGCTTCTCTTCTTCTTTCTTCTTCTTCTTCTTTTTTGATTGAAAAAAAAAAAAAAAAAAAATTTCAAAACGACGAAACGACATCATTTTGGTTTGGGGAATTCAGGGAAAGAAAGGATTCAAGCTACGTAGCATAATTGTATTTAGATATGCAACGAGGGGCGAAGGAAAACAGAAAAAATTCTTCTTGGTTAGCAAGCATATCAGCAAAGCAGTTGGCTTCATGATTTCATTAAATAATAAATCAATTTAAAAGTAATTAATCTATTAAAAGATAAAATAGGTTAAAAATCATGGGTTAATTACTTAAAAATCTTATTTACAAATGTTATAGTAGTTCAGATCCTATCTAAGATTTTTTGAACCAATAAGTCCTATTTGGTAAAATTGAAAATATTATCAGTTTTTCTCAATTTTTAAAATCAAGAAATTATCAATTTTGCAGAGTAATGCTATAGATAATTATTTCACTAACTGATAATAAAAAAAAAGTAGAACATGAAATTAAACGTTTTTGCCCTTTGATTTATTATTTGATTCAACTATTCAATAAAATTGAGAACATTATCAATTTTTTTTTCTAATTTTAAAACTTAGAACATTATCAGTTTTTTTTATTTTTAAAGATTTTTTTTTATTTTTTTCATTTTTGCACATCAATATTCCATCATCATGCTCCTTTATAGACGTAAAATTTTCAGTTTTGCACTAAAAAAGTTCAACTTTTTTTTTAAAAAAAACATAAGTTGTTTCAGTTTTCCGAATTCATTTTTCAAAAAAATTTCACTGTGTTTGGTTTGAGTTTTATGGATTAAGTTTTTTGAAAATTGAGTTTTTTGACTTTCGTATTTTTTTGTTTTTAGTGAATATTTTTAAAATTTTAAACATTTTTTTTTACTTTTTTAGATGCACCTTACTTAGATGTGTCTAAAAAGTAAACAAATTGTGAAAAAATATTTTAAAAAATTAAGAAATACATAAAAATATAAAAAATGTACTAAATTCTTGTATTTTTTTTGTATTTTTGGTATTTAGTGAATTTTTAAAAGATTTTTTTTACAATTTTTTTACTTTTTAGGTATATTTATGTTAAGTGTGTCTAAAAAGTAAAAAATTTGCATAAAATATTAAAAAAAATTAGTAAAAACAAAAAAACAAGGAAAATAAGAGTGTAGAATTTTTTGAAAACTGTTTTTAAAAAATGGGAACCAAGCAAAGTGTTTACTTTTTCGTTTTCAGTATTTTTTTTGTTTTTACTGATTTTTTTTAATATTTTAAGAATTTTTTTTTTAATTTTTAGATACATCTAACATAAATACACTTAAAAAGTAAAGTTAATTACCTAAAAGTCCTATTTATAAAGTTATGGTAGCTTAGATCCTATTTAAGATTTTTTGAATCAATAAATCATATTTAGTAAAACTGAGAATATTATCAGTTTTTATCAATTTTTAAAACTAAGAAAATTTTCAGTTTTTCATGATAATATTTCATATAATTGTTTCACTAACTGATAAAAAAATACAGAGCATGAGATTAAATGTTTTTGTCATTCTATTTATTGGTTTGATTCAACTATCTAATAAAATTGAGGACATTAACCGTTTTTTTCAATTTTAAAACTGAGAACATTATCAGTTTTTTCGTTTTTAAATTTTTTATTTTTTTTAGTTTTGCACATCAATGTTCTATCATCATGTATAGATACAAAATTTTTAATTTTGAAAAAAAAAATCAATTTTTTCAAAAAAAAATTAGTTTTTTTTTTTTGTACATAATTTTTTCTTTTAATTTTTTCAATTTGAAAGTTGATATTTTAAAGGTTTGAAAATCAAAATAAATATCAAATCATCATGTTCTTTTTATAGGTAATCATAAATGATAAATAATCATTATTTGAAGGGCAATTCTAATTATTAAAAATTTAATGGGATTTAAGGGTTCAAAAAATCTTAGTTAGAACTTAATTAGAGTATAAGTTTATAAATTAGAACTTATATGTAAATGCCCCTAAAAAGCATAATATTTGTGATTTTTTTTATAAAAAAAAATTCAGTACAATTTTCGTATTTTTGTGTATTTATTGATTTTTAAAAATATTTTCCACAAATATTTTATTACTTAGATACATCTAAGTAAGGTGCATCTAAAAAAGTAAAGAAATTGCTTAAAATTTTAAAAATATTCACGAAAAAAAAAATTGAATTCAAAAAACTGAAACTAAACACACTGATTAGTTATTTTATTTTATTTTTGCACATAATTTTGTTTTTAGTTTTTTCAATTTGAAAATTGATATTTTAAAGTTTTGAAAATCAAAATAAATGTCAAATTATCATGTTTCTTTATAAATAATCATAAATGAGGAACAATCATTATTTAACAGACAATTATAATTATTAAACTTTTAATAGGACTCAAAGGATCAAAAAATCTTAATTTAGGACTTAATGGAGTATAAGTTCAAAAATTAAGACTTGTGTGTAAATGTTACAAAAATCAATAAAACAAAATGTTACATCCAAACCAACAAGAGTAATTATTTCATTTTTTCTCTTACAAAATTACTAAAAATCCAAAAGTCTGTCCCAAATAAAACTTTATTAATCATGCTAAAATAGCTAAATGTCAAAAAATCAAGCTACAAAAGTTCATCCCACATGAAGGCTGATTCTAAATTTGATAATAAAAACACAAAAGTCAAAAATATCGCTCTCTTAATTTCTAGATGATTAGACAAGACAATTGGTCCAATAATCCATGTAATTATCTTTTGGGACTTTAAGAAGGTGAATGCGACACTTTATTATAATCTAACTGAGAGAGAGTTTTTATGTGCATTAGGGCCGAGCTAGGCCCAAACATTGTAGTGGGCCGATCTATGGGCCGTGGTGAAAAGGACTTAGCAATTGGACCTTGCTGTTAACTCTGTCCAAGTATGGTTACAATTACCAAGGTTGGAGTGGTGATAATTAGCTCGGTCATAGTATTCAGAGCCGAGGTGTAGTTGAACAGTGATCGAGCTAAGCGTCGCTTGTGGACGCACCGAACTGAGTCTGTCTGAGGGCTAGGGATAACTCGATTGTTTGTCATATTACCGCTGTAAGACCATCTCACTTGGTTAGGCAGTGAGGGGGGTGTAGAAAGATGAGCATTAACCTTCTGATTCCTAGGAGGACTCTACATTGGAGAAAAAGAGTCCTACTAGGTTTGTGCCACACAGAATCTATAAAAGCTCATAGCATGACCTATGTATAGGTATCACAACTTTGATTCTCAAATACACAGAGCTTTTGTCCATTGTTTATTTGTTGACTTAGGCATCGGAGAGGTATCCGGCACACACCCGTTGGCTAGCTCATGTTTGTGTTTTCAAGGAGTAAAGCGACAACGTTTTGAGGAGCGCAGACTTGATCAACAGGATTATACGAGAACATTATTTCGTGCTCGTACAATTAGCGTCGTCTATGGAAATTTCACAAAGAACAAGACCTTTTGATCGAGTTTTCCTCTCTAGTTGAAATCAATGGCGCACAATGAAGACTTGCCGCAATCTGCTATTGATGGGCAAACCCCGGAGGAGGGTGTGAGGCGCGAAGGTTTACCCTCTGTCCCACCCATGGCAGAATTAGAACCCTAGCGATGGAACTCCCGGAGGGACACAGGGGAAAGACAGGGCACTAGTCCCCGTCGCTCTCAAAGTCCTGAAAGACAGAGGCGGAGGTTGGATCCTCAAGTTCTGGAGGATCGCGTAAGGGAGCAAGACAAATTAATAAGGAGAATGGCTGCGGACATGGAGACAATGAAGCGCCAGATAAAGGGAAAAATAGGTGGAGACAGGAGAGGGGCGCAAAGGCAACACGCTTCCTCGCCACTCAGAAGATCGTGGCAAACATACCACACCATCGCAAGTAGAAAGTAAGAGCCTTAGAATATGCGATACTCAATCAAGGACTTTCAGGACTCGTTGCTCCAGGTCTGAGAGAACGAAAACTGAAAGGTCGCATATGGAAGGAAGCAGCTATCGGCCCTCGCACACGCACCAGACGACGTCTAGGCACACGGAGTTGCCTAGATCATTCGACCTGAGAATAGTGCTCGAGGAAAGGGCCCAATGGAAGGAGGACCCTAGGGCTTGCGACCCACGCAGAGTTTCAGCCCTGCAACGGTTGGCCCCTAGGACGCATGGGAGTGTCGAGATGGGGATGCCAATGCCGCGCCTTACTTACGAACCAGCCGACAAAGTATTAGTAAGTTTACAAAGCTCGCCGTTCGTTCCGGCAATTGAGAACGCACCACTACCTTTGGGTTTCCACTAGCCCAAATTCACCACTTATGAAGGGAAGACAGACCCCTACATGCACTTAAGCCACTTTTGCCAGGTTGTGGCAATATACCGGCGAAACGAGGCCCTAATGTGTATCTTATTTCCATCTAGCCTTGGCGACCTAGGTCTAACCTGGTTTGAAAGACTGCCAGAAGACAGCATAGCCTCATGGGCACAGTTGGCAGAAGCGTTCATGACTAGGTTCAGAACGACTACTAAGACACCAGTGGAGATCGACCAGTTACTCTCCATTGACATGGGCGAAAAGAAAACATTGAGGTCCTACGATAATCGCTATTGGGAGACCGTCAACCAGATTGGGAATTGCCCTACCAAACTCGCCATTGCACAATATAAACGAGGTTTACCAGTCGGTAACAAACTGAGGGACTCAATAACAATGATGCCACCCCTCACGATGGAGGCCCTAATGGAGAGAGTACATCAACATATCCGAGTAAAGGAAGATAGCGCCCGTGCTAAAGCAAAATCTGGCACAACAGCGATGCTAGATAAAAAGACTACAGCAAAGGTCAACACAGTGGAACAACCAAACAGGAACGGGTGCCACAGGCGAGCCAACAGAGAGGACCTAGAAAGAATCCGCACTGCCATTACCACAGTATTCAATAAACCTATCTATCGGATTCTCAGTAAGATACGTAATGAACCCTTCGTTCGGTGGCCAGCCAAGTTGGGAGAGGCACAAAAAGGCTATGACAAGAGGTCCCGATGCACATTCCATGATGAGAAGGGGCACCGCACTAAAAATTACACGTCATTGAGGCAACATCTAGAGGAGTTAGTGGCAGCTGGGCACTTGGACCAGTACATAGAATGGGGGACATAACCAATAAACCAAACGGGATGCCAGTTGACGGTTCACCCCAAAGCGTAATCAACGTCATACATGGGATCATCGAACCTGAACGGGTATGTGAACTCAGGGGGATGATCAAAAAGGCTGAGCACTTGAGAGAGGTATTAAGTGCACAACCTACCATAAAAAAAGGGCAGAACATAAGCTACGAACGTCATATCCTTCTCAGACAAGGATCTAGCAAGGCTACATTGCCCTCACAATGACGCGCTGGTGATGACTTTGCGCGTCAAGAATTTCGACATCAAGCAGATTCTGATTGACCAAGGAAGCTCATGCAAGATAATGTACTATGAGACCTTCGAACAGCTGAAATTAGAGAACAAAGACTTGGCACCTGCGACATCTCCCCTTGTCGGTTTCAACTTAATGCCAGAGTGGTCGGTTAGCAAGATAATCCTCCCAGTCAAGGCAGGAACCATGACAAAACAGATAGAATTATGGGTATTGAAGGTCCCTTCCACTTACAACATAATCCTAGGAAGGACATGGTTGCATGCCATGCGCTCAGTAGCATCAACCTACCATCAGACATTACGATTCCCCAACGAAACTGGCGTGATTGAAGAAGTCTTAGGAGACCAAATCATGTCGAAGCAATGTTTCGTCACAGTAAATGGAAGCCGTGCTACAAAAGGGTTCGTACAAATGGTGGAAGAGCCAGAGAGCAATGAATTGTTCGCAGATGTCGGCAAAGCAGCTGAACAGAAGGCAGTGGAAGACCTAGTAGAGGTAAGGATAGATGAAAAGAACCCAGAAAAGTTCTTTTTGCTCGGCTCGTCTTTATCCAGCACTGAGAGAATATAGGTCATGGAATTCTTAACCTCTAACATCGAAGTGTTTGCCTGGACACCATACGACATGTCTGGCATTGACCCAAACTTCATCTGTCACCAACTTAATGTCCACTCAACTGCCAGACCAATTATACAGCGCACATGATGATTGGCGCTCCACCACGCGGAGATAGTGGCAGAGGAAGTGGGAAACTTGCTGGAGGTAGGAGCCATCAGAGAAGTGCACTATCCCAGGTAGATCTCCAATACTGTAGTAGTGCCAAAGAAGAACGGAAAATGGCATGTCTACATGGACTACAAAACAGTCAACAAGGCATGCCCAAAGGACAGTTTTCCCCTACCACGGATAGACCAACTGGTAGACCTGACGGCAGGACACAATCGACTTAGCTTCCTTGATGCATATAGAGGTAACCATCAGATCGTCATGTTTGAACCAGACCAGGAGGTCACATCATTTACAACGCCTAGAGGATTATATTGTTATAAGGTCATGCCCTTTGGCCTAAAGAACGATAGGCTACATTCCAACGGATGGTCACCAAAATGTTCAAACTATTGTTAGGAAGAACAATGGAGGCTTACATAGATGATATGGTGGTCAAAAGCAAGGAGGAGAAGGACCATCTCAGGGACCTAGATGAAATGTTCCAAATTCTGAAAAAGAACAAGTTGCGTCTAAATGCATCCAAGTGTGCATTTGGCGTAGGATTAGGCAAATTCCTAGGCTTTCTGGTGACCAACCGAGGTATAGAAGCAGACCTCTCTTAGATCAAAGCAATCCAGGATCTTGAGAGGCCCAACACAGTCAAAGAGGTGCAGCATCTCACTGGCCTAGTAGCCGCACTCAACTGGTTCATAAGTTGGTCATCAGACAGATGTCGACCATTCTTCCAAGCATTGAAGGCCAAATTTGAGTGGGATGAAGAATGAAACCGCGCCCTAGAGAGCTTAAAAGAGTACATGTCTTCTCCATTGTTGGTAACTCCAGTGCCAGGAGAAGAGCTCTTTTTGTATTTGGCAGTTTCATAGCATGCAGTACGCGCAGTGTTGGTCAGAGCGGAAGGAATCCAACACCTGCCTATCTTTTATGTTAGCAAAACCTTGCAGGGCGCTGAAACAAGGTACCTACCATTAGAAAAGCTGGCATTACCTTTGATGATGGCCTCAAGAAAGTTGTCGCACTATTTCCATGCCTACACCATGATCGTCTTAATGACCTTTCCATTAAAGCCTTGTTTAAGAGGGCGAATTTTTCTGAACGAATCTTGAAATGGGCGGTGGAGTTGGGGCAGTTTGATATCAAGTTTTAACCCAGAACTGCAATAAAAGCCCAGGCTTTAGCAGACTTTGTGGCTGAGTTCACACCAGGAAGTCATCACATTTGTCCGGTCGATTTGACCAACACAACCAAATTGAGAGGGAAAAATGCCGCGGGAACAGCGCAGCCCCATGCAGGCTTGAGGACCAAAAGGAAGGAACGAACCATACTATTCTCAGTGAGGACTCATCAAAAAGTAAAGACTTGAGCCAGTCAGATAGTGAAGATCAAACCCCAACAACAGGCATGGACTTGGAAGAAAACATCACCAACACACATGACCCCAAGACATCATCCAATCCCTCTACTTGCTGGAAACTATTCGTCGGAGAAATGTTGAAGCTCTTTGTTGATGGAGCATCCAATAGGCACGGTGCAGGACTAGGCATAGTCCTCATCTCACCAAATGGCCTAATAGTGGAACAAGTAGTCAACCTTGGCTTCCCAGCATCAAACAATGAGGCGGAGTATGAAGCATTTTTAGCAGGCCTAAAATCAGCATTTTTTATGAAGGCCACCGAGCTAATGGTTTACAGTGACTCCCAGCTGGTAGTAAACCAGATTTCAGGCGACTACAAAGCAAAAGATGAGAGGATGGCTAAGTACCAAGAGTTAGTCAGAAAAGAGGTCATGAAGTTTGAAGTAGTGCGGATAGAGCAAATCGGCCGAGAAGAAAACAGTAAAGCAGACGAACTGGTACGTTTTGCTTCAATGGCAGATACATCTATCCCACATCCATTACTAATCGACTTCCTACCCAGACCAAGCATTGAAGAACCCAAAGAAGCTGAGGTATGTTGTGTCGAACTAGGCCCTTTATGGATGGATCCCATTATAGTATTCTTAAAACACGGCATCTTGCCTGAAGAGAAGAAATAGGCCAACAAAATAAGAGCAAAGTCACAGTGATTCTGGCTCTCTCCATCATTGGCGTTATTGTAGACACCCCATTTTTGACCGACCTTAAGGCTCAGACGTCACCAACTGAGCGCTCAGTGATGTTGCATATTGTGCTCGTTCTGAGGTTACAAAGTCTCAACTGAGAGCCTTGCCTCCGGACTTCAGAACCTTTTCATGCCTTGCCTCGGTTTGCGAACCAGGTCCTGTTTTCTTTATTTTCTCTTCCTGAAGGGAGGGAGAGGTCTCGTAGACCATCTCTCAGTGGCCGTAGGCTACGTTTCGCGGTCGTAGGCCATTTTTTCCGTTTGGAGACCAGTTTCCGATTTTCGGAGCCGTCGGCCGCGCGTCTCGGTTTGGGACCGCTTAACTACCTCCGTTTGCTCTGGTTTTTGGCACACACCTTGTTTCCTCTCCCTAGAGGGACACTGTGGCTCGGGAGACCCCCTTCAGGGTCGCACGCCACTTCCGGTGCTTAACAGTTAGTTTTCAAGGACCCCGGCTGCGCATTTTGGCCCCCTAACCCTCGTTTTGCATCGGTTAGGGTTCATTTTTGGCATGGACCCTAGTTTCATTGTTAGAAAGGTGGTAGTATGGTGGGTGACCACCTTTTCTTCTTGGAGACCGCTTTTCTTTTCGCCGCCCGATTTTCTTGTTAGAAAGGTGGTCTCCCTCACTTTTGGGCCATAATTTCTGGTCTCTCATACCACCATTGTGTTGCATTCATCTGGGAGGCCACCTATTTGGTATGGCCGACCACCTTTGGTGCTTGACCCTTTTGACCCCTTGGTCTCCCTCACTTTTGAGCCACATTTTCTGGTCTCCCATATCACCACTGTGTTGCATTCACCTGGGAGGCCACCTTTTTGGCATGGCCGACCACCTTTTCTTGTTGACCCCTGGTCGGTCGACCAGGGGAAGTGGTCGGCCGACCACTTGAACTGGTCGGCCGACCACTTGAACTGGTCGGCCAGCCATCTCCTTTTTGGCCTTCCTGAGTTGCATACAACTGTGCCAGCTGGGAGGCATTTGCCCCATCCTCCGAGATTTAACCCTTTTGTTTGTCTTCTTAAGGAAGATTTGGCCCTTTTTGCTTAGCTTCCAAGAGAAGCTTGACCTTTTGTCAAGCTTCTTGAGAAAGCTTGACCCCTTTGGTCTAGCTTCCTCAAGAAGCTTGACCCTTTTGGTTTAGCTTCTTTTAGAAGCTTGGTCCCTTTGCTTGAGGCTTCTCCAAGAAGCCTTGTACCTCTTTTTCTATAAGAGAGGCTCTCCTCTCTATTTGCAAGGGTTGGACATTTTTGGCTGAGGCATACATATACTCTCCCTCTATATCTCTACATCCAAGCTCTATAGCTCCATGGTTCTTGGCCATTTGCACTACACCTCCAAGCACAACACCTCCACTACCATCCTAAGTACCTTGGAGCTATTTTTCAGAGGTTGAGGGCTCACTTTCTTGGTCCAGATCTTGCTGCATTGCTGTGCTATAAGGGTAAGTCATCATTTCCCTCTTTGTAGCTTTATTTTGCTTCATTCTTTAGCCTTATTTGCAAGCATTTCTGGGTTTTGTCATAAACTGAAAAAAGTTTTGTTTTGAGCTTATAAACATGTTTGTTTAGACATTTTTTCTGTTTGGAGTCATCTTCCCCTTTGCATGCTTCATTTCCTCATGTTTAGGGCTATGCATTAGAGCATTTGTGTTGGACTTGGTTTGGCCTTTTAGCCACTGAAATCCAGTGGATTTTCAATGGCTAACATGTATTTTTCAGCCCTAAAATCAGAGAGGGGTGACCTTCTCACCCCTTAATTTGTTTACTAGCTTTGTTGGCCTTCCAAAGGGGCTCCTACTTGCATGTTTCAAAGCCATATTTCAGGCCTTATTTGGTGAGTTTTAAGGTCTGCATAGGCTCTATCCAAAGCCCATTTTTCCATATAAATTGTCTATTATGCATGTGTAGAACAATCCTATTCAAGGCCTTTCAAAGGGGCTTTCACTTGCATGCTTCCTAGACTAATTTCAGGACCTTTTTGGTGGTTTTAGGACCCTCATAACCTCTTTCTAGAGGTGGTTTTGCCATTTTGTGTGTCCATCATACATGTGTAGAATAACCCCTTGCATGGCCTTCCAAAGGAGCCTATCATTCTTGCATGCATTGACTGAGTTTCAGTGGGTTTTTGGGTATATTTTGGCATGGCATACTTCTGTTTTTGGCTGGTTTGGTGAGCTCTCATATGCTTCATATAGTTGTAGTACAACTCATGGTTCACTAGCTTTCTTTGCATGCTTTGTTGACCCTTGATTTTAGCACTTTTTGGCCTTGCCTTAAACTGATTTTGTGTATATTTTGGACTTCCCTAGCTCTGTTTTTGGGTTTCATGGTCGAATGATACTTGTTTTGCATGCTTGTAGTTCAATACACTTGCCTAGCTTTGAGATTTGACGTCTATTGCATGCATATACTGAGGTGTTTTCATACTTTGGGGTCATTTTGCATCATATTTCAGAGCCTATGTGAATGCCATATCCCCATTTTTTCTTCTCTTTAAGTGTGCTTGAGAGTTGTGCATGAATGCCTTGTTTTCGGACCATTGAATGAGCTTCATTTCCATGCACTTTGAACCATCATTTTGGGCCATTTTCCCACTGTTTCAGATCTTCCTAGGGTCTATTTGGGGTTGTTTTTGCCATTCGTGCATTGCTTTGTGTACCTATGGTGTAACGCACTTCACTAGTTTCGGTATTCGGGCCATCTAGCATGCATTGGGTAACATATTTGTATGATTCGGGACCATTGTACATCATGTTTCAGAGCTGGAAAATGTATGCTTGTATGCCATATTTCATCCTTTGCCATGCTTAGTTAGAGTTGCATGTTGTGCCTTAGGATCGGTCCATTGCATTTGTGCATGCTTGCGTATATTTCGGTTGCCTCATTTTCATCATATGGCCACTGATTTGAGTGTGGCTGAGGTCCACTCATTTTAGTTTAAGTCTATCTTGCATTGTGTATGCCATATAATCTATGTTGTTGCATGATTGGCCATTGCGTTGTGTATGCCTTGTTCATCTCATCGTTTGTCTCCGTAAGTGCATTGCGTATGCCAGATAGTTCATGTGCATTGAATATGCCATTCTAGGTTCATAGCATTGCGTATGCTAGTTGCATGTTTTCATATCATCTCTCGCATGCCAGCATGATTAGGATTGCATGCATTGCATTAGGATCGCATGCTAGAAGTCGCATTGTGCATGCCTTACTTGTTGCATTGTGTTTGGAGTAGGAGTTAGTCTAAACACGGGAAACGAGGGACGTTTCATACTCCAAGTGATGAAACGTGCCTCGATTCCCAGTCGCCGACACTCCGGATTACCCATGATGGCGCTTAGGCCTTGTTGTGTTTATATGTGCATTCATTTCACATCGAGTCGTGCAATTCGACTCCTTGACCATCATGCATCGAGATGCGCGATTAGTGGCACGAGGATCGAAGACTACACTCCCTAGAGCTCATGCAATGACGGGAAGAGTGGTCATGCACACATTTGTTAAAAATACATTGCCTTTCTTCTCTCTTGCCTTTGTTGCAAAAAAACCAGAAACCAGAGGTGGAAACTGGTTGGCCGACCAGATTTTATGGCAGGCCGACCACCCTTTTTGATCTCCACCATAAAGGGTGGTTGGCAGGTGGTCTCCCATGCTAATAACTGGTCGGTGGCCTTCCCAAGGTAGAGTTTCAGCCTTCTGGAGCTTTGTGCAAGTTTCTGAGATCAATTGCAAACAAGGGCGAGGCGAGGCATCATGATGGAATTTACCGACAAGGTGACTCGAGCATGCATACACCTTTCATCATTCGGAACAGAGCTGAGGCGGTCCATATAGCTTGCATGCTAATTTATTTGCTTTTCTAGTTAATTTGTTGATTAATTAGGGTTTTGTAATATTTAATTAGTTAGAGTAGTTAATTATTTATGCGGACTGTATTATTTATTCAGACCCTCCGAGCGAGGGCACAATTGTAATAAGTGTGCGTGTGTGTGATGTATGTCTTCCAATCCCACGTCTTTCTCCCTTTTATTTACCAGCTTATGATGGTTAATTTAGGGCATGTTTCAATTAGCATACTTATGATAGCATGTTTGCATTCATTCATCTATTTTGCATGCACCGGGCTCGGCGCATCATACAAATTGCATTGTATTTCAATTCCGAGTTGAATACTTGTTAGTTGTAGCATTTCACATGCCATGTTTAGAATAGCCGAGCCTATTGTAGTTGCATTCCTGCATGTGTTGCATTAGCCATCTTAACATGAACTAGGATCATGCATTGATTACTAACTAGTTTCTGTTTTGGCTTGGAGTACTCAGTAAGTGTTTATGCTTTAGCATCCTTGCATGCGTGTGAGTGACTACCATGATAGCATGTTTACCATGAGGCTAACTGCTTATGTGATATACCTGCCTGAATGCCTGTGGGTGAAGGTTGGATTATCTGAATTAGAATAATGCATTGACTGTGAGTTTTAAGCCCACTTGAGAGTGGCAAATCATCTTGTTTTCTAAGCCTACCTGAGGGTGGCAAATTCGCATTTTAGCCTACTTGCGAGTAGCACCTTCAAACCGTTTTTCAAAATGAACATGAGATGTTTTGTTCCAATTCAGGCGATCCGGTCTATACTTGTATGCTGTGTGCATCACGTAGTAAATCTAGGCTAATAAACTGGAATAAGAGCACATTGTAGACACCCCATTTTTGACCGTTCTCAAGACTTGGACGTCACCACTTGAACACCCGATGATCATCCTTGTTTGTGTTTGTCTTGAGTTCTCGGAGGTCTCGGCTACGCGCCTTGCCTAAAGATCTCTCGACTCGACTGTTTTGTGTCTGGTTGTGCACCAAATACTTGTGTTTTGCCTTGAAGGGGCAGGGAATGGCTTGTGGGCCATCCCCACACATCACCGGCCATGGCTTGAGGCCACCGGCTGTGTTTTGTTGCCACCGGCCAAATGTTTGGCCGGCCGGCACTATAGATGGTTGACCGGCCATCTTTTTTAGCCAAATTGCATTTTTGGCTGGCCGACCACTGTTCATCTGCTTTTGCAGATATTTTCATGCCAGCTGTGATAGCTGGCATACACTCTGCCCCCCTCCATACACGTGTATGGAAGGATTTCCCTCTTATCTAGCTTGTCTTTTAAGCTTGCAAGATTGAACCTTCTATAAGAGGAGACCTCTCCTCCCTCCTCTAGGTTAGACAAAAAAATCTCCAGAGAGACCTCTGATATTAGGGTTAGGTTTTGTATCCATTCTATCTCTATATCTCTCTTTCTTTGCCTTAAGTGTGTTTTAGTCTTACTATTGCACACAAACACCTAGTCTTACACCTTTTCTTGGTTACTGAGGGGCTAGAGGTCTGTTCTTGGTGTTCTTGGGTGGTTTTGAGCTCAAAGAAGCAGCTGGTCCACCATTTGTGAAGAGGGTCTTCAAGGGTAACATTCTTGCCTTTTTTACCCCATTTTTGCATAGCTTTTTTGACTACCTTGAAACTATTTTTAGACTTGGTGTATAACATATAAAAGTTTTATTTTTTCCCACTCTAAATAGTTGGTTAAGGGTGTTTTGAGCCTTTAGGTTGTTTGACCCCTCTTAGGGCTTATTTGACCCTTTTTTTGGTGCCATTTTGGTGAGCTCCGGGACCATTGTGTTTGGGCCTCCTCACCACTGAAATCTTGATGGATTTTAGTGGTAAGGATGGTGCCTTGAGGTCCTAAGAAGGAGAGGGCCACCCCCTCTCCTTGTTGTCCTTGAAAATGGCCATTCTTGCCTCTTGAGGGAGCACCTAGTTTAGGTTCATGTTGATTATGCCTTAACTGATTTTTGTGCTTATATTGCCATGATATAGCATTGTGTTAAGTTAGTTTAGACATACCTTGCATGCTTTGCATACATGTCTTGTAATGCCATATTTTCGCCTTAACATGCTTTAGGTTTTGATCCTTGTTCTAGCATGATTTTGACCAAGCTTTGTGAAGCTTTTGTGTTTGTTTTAGCATGCTTAAGTTCTGTTCTTGGTTGTTTTGGTCGACCATAGCATGCTTAGTATAGCCACCTTGCATTTTGGCTTGTTAGCCTTAGGTGTGTGAGTGTGTAGCATGCATTACTTGCATTATTTCAGTGGTTTGGAACCACTTACCATGTTATTTCGGTCCTTATAACATGCTTGCATACTTGCATTTGATACTCCTTTGTTGCTTTAGAAGGTTGTTGCCTCATGCTCCATGAATGTGCTTCTTTGTATGCTTGCATGTTTAAGCCACTTAGATGCTATCTAGGTGTTCCCTTAGCATTGTCTAGGTCTACCTTGAACCTGTTTTAAGTCCTCTTGGCCTTGTGAGGCTTGGTTGACTTAGCCGTGGTTTAAGTCTCCTTGACTTGCCTCAAATACTTGGACCAATTGCATGCCATGTTTGTCTTGTTTAAATTGGTTTGGCACCATTATTAACATGATTTCCAGAGTTTACATTGCATGCTAATTGTCCATGTTTAGGCTCTCTTAAGTGTGCTTAAAGATTGCTTGTTTGATGCTTAAGTGTTGGCCCATCAACATGTACGTGTGTGTGTGTGTGTAGGCCCTCATTTCCATAGCATTGGCTACTGTTTTAGGCTTGTTTGGGGGCTGCCTTAATTAGTTTAAGTCCACCCCTTTGCATGTTGTTGCATGCTCACCTTGTGTGTTGTTGCATGATTGAATGAAGTCACATGCTTGCTTGCATGCTTGAACATCCATATTGTGTCTTGCATACTTGTAGGTTGCATTGTTTCATGCCTTACATGCTTCTTTACTTAGGTTGTGTGCCTAACCTACATTACACATTGCATTGCCATGTTGCATTCTAGCCTCCATACCTAGGATGCATTGCATTGGCATGCATGCTTCACCTCTTGAGTTGAGTATGATAGAGGTTGAGCCCCCTTTGCTTGATTATGTGCATTGCATTCCATATCAAAATGCATACCTGGTTCCTTGGGCCATCATGCATGGAAATGCGCGATTGGTGGTCCGAGAATCGAGAATCATATCCCTTTGAGTCATAAATATGATAAGGGGTGTGATTGGTGCATACATTGCTTGAAATGCATTGTCATGCTATGTTTTGCCCTCTACTGCTGTCAAAAACAGATTCTGTAGGAAGATTTGGTCGGCCGGCCATCTGCAGTGCCGACCGGCCATCCATAAGTGGCCGATGGATTAATTTGTGGCCGGTGACCATTCTCCATGGCCGGTGACCAATTCCCTCAGCCGGTGGTGTTCCACAGCATTCAGGGAAGCAACCCTGAGATTTGTGCAGTCTTCAGAGAAGGATAATAGTCAAAGCAGAGGCAACTTGTGCATGGCAGTGGCTTTCCGAGCGGAGCCGAGCGCGCATTGCATTGGGCCCTCTTCCCGAGGCTGTTTACTGCTTTCATTAGATTAGTTAATTTGTTAATTAATTAATTGGCCTGAAATATTTAATTAGCTTATAGGTTAATTAATTTGTATTATTCTTTCGGTCCCTCCGAGCGAGGGCAAATTTGTAATAAGTGTGGGTGCGTGTCCGCATGTTTTCCAACCCCCACTTCTTTCTCCCTTTTACTTACCTGCTTTTGATGGTTAGTATTAGGACATGTTTACTTTAGCATACCTTATGCTATGCATGCGTGCATCATTCATTAGTCTTGCATGCACTAGGTTCGGCGCATCATGCTAACTGCATAAAGTATTTCAAATCTAACTTGAATACATGCTATCTGTGCATTTTCACATGTCATCCTTAGATTAGCCGAGCCTATTCTAAATTGCATTTTGTATGCGTTGCATTAGCCACTTAACATGGACTTGGATCATGCATTGATTGTTAACATGTTCTTGTCATGGCTCGGAGTACATTGTAAGTATTTTTATGCTTTAGCATTTGTAGACGCGCCCGTGGGCCTCACTACAGTTCGGACTCAATTTGTGTCACGGTTCTTAATCTGAACCAAAGAGTCCAAATCCGGTAAATCGTTTTGGAAAACAGATTTTTAGAAAAGAAGTGCCAAACATGGACTGCTTTGCCAAATACAGAGTCGCCACCTAAATATTTTATTTTGGGGGAATTTAGGAAACCCTGACTCGGTGCCAAAGGCCACGTGTCCGTCATCACCAAAGTTGCCTCAGCTCGGGAACTTAGGTACGATTGGGGAAGGTCAGCTATGAGCACTCCCTTTCGCCCGATCAAAGATCGGCCTCTACTAACCGTGATATCTTGTTTTGAAAGCATTTTGTGTTCTTATTCCGGTTATTAGCCTAGAATTACTATGTTATGCGCACAGCAAACAAGTATAGACCAAATCGCCTAAATTAGAACAAAACATTGCATGTTCGTTTTGAAGATGGTTTGCTACTCGCAAGTAGGCTAAAATGCAGGTTTTGCCACCCTCGAGTGGGCTTTTAGAAAAGGTGTTTTTGCCACTATCTAGTGGGCTTAAAACTCACAGTTTTAATGCATTTTTCCAATTTAGGTAATTCAACCTCCATCCACAGGCATTCAAGCAGTTATATCATATAAGCAGCTAGTCTCATGGTAATCATGCAATTATGGCAACACTCACACGCGTGCGGCATGCTAAAGCATAAAAGCTCACCTAGTACTCCAAGCCAAAACAAAAACTAGTTAGTAATCATATGCATGATCTTAGTTCATGTTAAAATGGCTAATGCAACACATGCAAAATGCAACTAAGATAGGCTCGGATAATCTACAATGACATGTGAAATGCTACAACTAACACGTATTCAATTTGGAATTGAAATACAAATGCAGTTAGAATGATGCGCCGAGCCCGGTGCATGCAAGACAAATGTATGAATGCACGTATGCATAGCATAAGGTATGCTAATTTAAATATGTCCTAGTCTACCATCATAAGCGGGTAAATAAAAGGGAAGAAAGACGTGGGGTTGGAAGACATGCACTCACTCACCCACACTCATTACAAATTCGCCCTCGCCCGGAGAGACCAAATAAATATTACAGATAATTAACCTACAAGCTAATTAAATATTACAGGCCATCTAATTAGCTAAGCAAATTAACTAATCTAGGGAAAACAGATAAACTGCCTCGGGAAGAGAGCCCAATGCAAAGCATGCTCGGTCCTGCTCGGAAGTACACTGCCATGCATAGGCCGCCTCTGTTTTCCCTGCTCTGCTTCTTTGAAGATTGCCAAAGTCTCAGAATTGCTTCCCTGGACATTGGGAGACCCCACCGGCTGAGTAGAATGGCCACCGGCAGTGGTATGTGATCACCGACTGTTGGTGAAGCCATCGGCCCAGGAAGGATTGCCGGTCGGCACTAAACACTGCCGGTCGGCAGAAAATTCCTGCAGAATCTACAATTGACAGCAGCAGAGGGCAAGGCATAGCATGGCAATGCAATTCAAGCAATGTATGCACCAATCATGTCCCTTATCATGTTAGTGACTCAAAGGGACATGATCCTTGGTTCTCGGACCATCAATCGCGCATTTCCATGAGTGATGGCCCAAGGGACCAAGTGTGCACATTTGATTTCAAAGTTAATGCACGCAAACACATAAGGGCCCAATCCCTATCACTAAATCAAGGGACAAGGCATGCATGTTCAATGCAACCTGAGCATGTTAACTAATATGCAACATGGTATAAAAGGGAGCATGCGAACATGCAATGCACATTAGGCACACAACCTAAGCAACAAGGCAAACAAGCATGCCACAATTATGCAAACTACTTAGAGCATACAAGATGTAATCTAATCATGCCACAGGCTAGTAATTTGACCAAGGGAATGCATGCCAAATGCAAATGATTTCAAGCATGCAACACATGCAACCAAAGCATGCAAACATGGGATAATGTAACAATACTTGAATGGCATACAAGGGATGGACTTACACTAATTGGACGGCTCTAAGTTAGGCCCAAAACAGTGGCCAAAGCTTAAGAAGATGGGACCAAACACACATACACACATGCGCATGTTAAGGCCTAAACACTCAAGCATCAAGGGGCATCTTTCAAGCACACTTAAAAGGCAATAATCATGGACATGGGGCATGCATTAAGCTCTGAAAATCATGCAAGGACATGGTGCCATACCAAGCAAATAAGATAGGCTAAACATGCAACAAATGACCCAAGCATTTAAGGCAAGCCGATGAAGTATTGAACTACACTTGATATGACCACACATGGCAAGACTTAAATGACCGAAAACAGAGTTTTAGCACATAAAACAAAGCCCAAAAGACCGCTTAGATGGCATCTAAATGGCTTGAATTCAAAAGCATGCACAAATGCACTTTCAAGGAGCATACCACACAAGCTCATAAGGCACCAAAGGGGCATCAAAGGCAAGCATACAAGCATGTTAAGGGGACTGAAATGATGCTATAAATGGTCCCAAACCATTAAAATAAAGCAAGTAATGCATGCTACACACTCACACACTTAAGGCCAACAAGCCAAAATGCAAAGGGGCTATATTAAACATGCCATGGCCGACCGAGATAACTAAGGACAGACCTCTAGCATGGCAAAATGAGCACAAAAGCTTCACAAAGCTAGACCTAAAACATGCTTGAACAATGGTTTACAACCTAAGGCATGTTAAGGCCTAAACATGGCATTACAAGGTAGGTATGCTAAGCATGCATGGTGTACCAAAACCAACATACAACAATGCTATTCCATGGCGAAATAAGCACAAATAACAGCCAAGGCATGGTCAACATGAGGCTTAGATAGGTGCTCATTAAAGAGGCAAAAATGGCCCTTTTCAAGGACAACAAGGAGTGGGGGTGACCTTCTCCTTCTTGGGACTTCAAAGCACCATCCTTACCACTGAAATCCCTCAAGATTTCAGTGGTGAGGAGGCCCAAACACCAAAGTCCCGGAGCTCACTCAAAATGGCACAAAATGGAGCCTCTCAAGGCTTAAGAGGGGTCAAACACCTCCAAACCACAAAACACTCTAAACAAACTATTTAGAGGGCTTAAAAATAGAACTTTTTTATATTATACACTAAGCTCAAAAATAGTTCTAAGATAGACAAAAATAGTATGCAAAAATAGGGAATAAAGGGACAAACTTCTTACTCTTGAAGACCCTCTTCACAAATGAAGCTCCAGTAGCTTCTTTGAACTCAAAACAGCTCCCAAGCTTCAAGAACAAACCTCTGGCCCTTCAAGAAACAAGAAAAGGTGTAACACTATGTGTTTGTGTGCAATAGTAAGACACAAACACACTTATACACACACAAAGGCCAAATGAGAGAGAGGTATAGAGATAGAATATATATCAATCCTAACCCTAGAACTCAAAACCCTAAAATGGCTATCTAAAATGTCTAACCCTTGCAACAAGAGAGAAGACCTCTCTTTATAGAGCTTATTGTCTTGTAAAGCTTACAAGACAAGCTTCTAAAGAGAGAGCTCCCTCCATACACGTGTATGGAGGGGAGCCAAATACAAGACAGCTGTGTCAAAATATCTGCAAAAGTAGACGCACAGTGGTCGGCCGGCCAAAGATGCAATTGACCAAAAAAGGATAGCCGACCGGCCATCTATAGTGCCGGCCGGCCAAACATTTGGCCGGTGGTAACAAAACACAGCCGATGGCCTCAAGCCACGGCCGGTGATGGGTGGGGATGGTCTACAAGCCCTACCCTGCCTCTCAAAGGTAAAACACAAGTGTTTGGTGTCAAACCAAGTACAAAATAGTCGAGTCGAGAGGCCCTGCGACGAGGCGCGCTGCCAAGGCTTCCGGGAACTCAAGACGAACACAAACATGGATAATCACCAAGTGTTCCAATGGTGACGTCCAAGTTTTGAGGACGGTCAAAAATGGGATGTCTACAGTTGCCCCTCTTTGACAGAACTCGAAAGTCATAACAATGACGGGAGTGAATGTCAAAGCCCAGAGACGACCCATTTTTGACAAGGCTGAAGACTTAGACAAACATGCAAGACAAACAAGGTATGCGCCCGAAGGCAGGGGCAAAATGCAAGACAATGCACGAAGCCGAGCATAACTTATGATCATGCAAAGATAAAGCTGTAACGAAGCACACATGCAACAGTTTTAAGCTAGCATCCACCGAACTACACTACAATGCAGAAAGGATGTAAGAGAATTATGCAATTCTTAATACGTCTCACTCGGAGGATAAAATACCTGTGCGGCTTGTCTGGTTACACTAGCCTCAAATGAACCGTACATACAATATCGTGCCTGTAAAGAAAACAACTCAACAGGTACGATGTTATTAGCAACATGCATATTAATGTATTTGAAAATGCGTGACAACGCAAAGCAGGTGAGAAGCATGACAATGCTGTGAAGGCATAGACAGGTAAGTGAAGCACGCAGTCTACGCAGGCAACGAAGTTGATCATAAGCATGCGGTCTACGCAAGCAATGAAATTGAACATAAGCATGCGGTCTACGCAAGTAATGGAATTGATTATAAACATGCGGTCTACGCAAGTAATGAAATTGAACATAAGCATGCGGTCTACGCAAGTAATGGAATTGATTATAAACATGCGGTCTACGCAAGTAGTGAAATTGACTATAAACATGCGGTCTACGCAAGCAAAACATGCGGTCTACGCAAGTAATGAATTTGAACAAACATGCGGTCTACGCAAGCAAAACATGCGGTCTACGCAAGTAATGAATTTGAACAAACAAGCGGTCTACGCAAGCAAAACATGCGGTCTACGCAAGTAATGAATTTGAACAAACATGCGGTCTACGCAAGCAAAACATGCGGTCTACGCAAGTAATGAAATTGAACAAACATGCGGTCTACGCAAGCAAAATATGCGGTCTACGCAAGCAAAACATGCGGTCTACGCAAGTAATGGGTTTGAACAATCATGCGGTCTACGCAAGCAAAACGTGCGGTCTACGTAAGTAATGAATTTGAACAAACATGCAGTCTACGCAAGTAATGAATTTGAACAAACATGCGGTCTACGCAAGTAATGAAATTGAACAAACATGCGGTCTACGCAAGCAAAACATGCGGTCTACGCAAGTAATGAAATTGAACAAACATGCGGTCTACGCAAGCAAAACATGCGGTCTACGCAAGTAATGAATTGATTGAGTGCATGCAAAATGCAATGAGATGCGCGAAACCACGCGATGCGTTTCAGACAACGTGAGCGCACAAGACAGTGCGATTGATATGCGATACTCATGGGGCAACTTTTGAGTTTTGTAAAAGCCAAAAGGGTAGGAAAAGGATACACCTTGCACGAATTCGAGTGCCACGCACAGAAGACACGGTTCGAGATCGAAACGGAGGCCGGTTGAGTGTCGGAGATGCACTTTCTTGTACTTCTTTGAGCTATGATGACCCAAAATCACAGATCTGACCCAAACAAGGATACAGGAAGCTCACCGGCCGGAAGAGGAGGCCACCAGCTGTCCATCGGCCATCAATACATTCCACCGGGTAAATATTTGGCCGACCGGCCAAAAATGCTTGAATCGGGGCAGATTCGACTTTTCACCTCGGGTCTTTTACAATAGGGTTCCAAACCCTATTTTACACATCCTCCTTAGCCGAAAATCCTTTCCCTCTCTCTCTAGAGCATTCTCCTTCTTTGATTCTCCCATTTTCGTGCGTTCTAGCCCCCGTTTCGTCGTTCGATTCGCGTATATCTTCGCGTTTCAAACATTTTCATCCGAATATTTCTTCATTTCGGTGCTCCCTTTGCCATTTCAACCTTTTGGGGCTTATTCCCCTCAAGTTTCTCTCGACTCTCGTGCCTTTTTCACTTCCCGGCTTCTCGGGCCACTTTTTCACCCTCTCGGGTTGACTTTCCGGTTGACTTTTCACATTTTCGCCCGATTTTCCCTTTTCCGGCTATTTTCTCACCATTTTTGACATGGCCGTCGATATTCCACAGGGCGGGACTCCCCCGGATCACGAGATGGATCCCGGGGTTGAGCTCCTCCCATTGAGCGTCCGCCCGTTCGACCCGGCGACCTACCGGCCGGCGATTTATGTGCTACCTCCTGACGGACTTCGCCAGTTTTGGAGTTTCGACAGAGCGATGCCACCAGAGCTCCTCCTGCGTGAGCCTACATCTCACTTATCCTTTGGCGCTTCCGAGGTAACATTCCTCTCTCTGTTTTATTTTCCGCAATGTAGATTATAGAAACTGCCATAGCTGATTACATCCTTTAACTGCTTGACTCAGATACACTGACACACTGTGCACTGTAGTTGATCGCAACCATACTGGCAACTGATATCTGTTTGAGGTTGACATGTGCACACACACTGCGTTGGCCCTGAATCACTCAAACGCACCAACACAGTATACATGCACACACTGTAGTTTATTGTAATCACACCGATACTCGATATCTGTTTAAATCTGAAAAACTTGCACGCATGCTATATTTGTACTGAACCACGCAAACACGCTGACACATCACACGTTGTAGTTCACTATAAGCACACCAGCACCCATGATCTGTTTGAATCTGAAACACTTGCACTCATGCTATATTTGTACTGAATTCTGAATGCCCTTCAAAACTAGTATATTCAGTATTGCCTCGCAATTATTTGTTTGAAAACAGGGAGATTCCCATACCGTCCGCGGGTATGGGAACATTGCTGCTCGGGACTGGTATGCTGAGCTTCCCGGCGCGGTTCGCCACATTGTGGACCAAGCGGGCTTTAGCGCATTCTGCAGGGGATTATCCAGACTCACTGCGAGCAGGCCTCTCCTTGCTGCTCTAGCGGAGAGGTGGTGGGACACCACCGACTCGTTCCATCTATCTGCGACGGGAGACGTGATGATGACTGCCTATGATTTCTCGATGCTCACAGGCATCGGGGCAGGGGGTGATCCGATCCCCTTTGACACTGATATGGATGAGTGGACTGCCGCTCAGATCCTTCTACTTGGCGAGGTGCCACCTCTCTCCCGTCCAGGCTTTGTTCGTTACTCCTAGTTTGAGGTGCAGTTCAGGGTCCAGCCGTGTTGGTAGAGGAGGCTCTGATGACTCCGGAGGCCGTGGAGAGATATGTGCGTGGCTTTCTCATGTTCCTGCTAGGGACGACCATTTTCGCCGACCGGGCGAACACCGTACCCCTCTGCCTGCTTAGTGCACTGGTGGACGTCAGGCAGATCTTGCACTATGATTGGGGTGGCGCCACTCTGGCCACACTTTACGGGTATATGAGCTCGGCTTCTCGTGGCAGCGGACAGTTGCTCAGGGGCTACTGGCGTACTTGGGAGGTACGTTTCTTTCCCGCTTTTCATTTATGCTTTTCTATCTTCTGTACTCTGTACCGTATTCTGTATCGCACACACTATAGTCTGCTTTTCACTAACTGTATACTGCACACACGGCACACACATACACTCTACTTTACACTGACTGTACACTGCTAACACTGTATACTGTACACAATACACTGCACAACACACGGCTCTGCCATTTCTGCTTTATTCTGTATTTTGCTTTATCTGATAGTCATATTGATGTTTTTTCTGCAGTTGTGGGTCTATGCCTACTTTCCCAGGCTTGCACCTGTGCCAGACACTGAGACCCCCCTCTGTAGACATCCCCGAACGCCCCGGGAGGAACGAGCTCCCGTTCTGTTCATTTTGGGGTCACTACAGCTCAGGACTCTCAAATTTGTCACAGTTCTAAGTCTAAACCAAAGAGTCCAAATCCGGCAAATCGTTTTGAGAAAAAAAACAGATTTTTGAAAAGAAGTGCCAAACATGGACTGCTTTGCCAGATACAGAGTCGCCACCTAAATGTTTTTTTAATGAGAAATTTAGGAAACCCTGACTCGGTGCCAAAGGCCACGTGTCCGTCATCACCAAAGTTGCCTCGGCTTGGGAACTTGGGTACGATTGGGGAAGGTCACTTCGTGAGCACCCCCGATCAAAGATCGGCCTCTACTAACCATGATATCAATTTTTGAAAAATTTGTGTGTTCTTAATCCGGTTATTAGCCTAGGTTACTATATGATGCGCACATCATACAAGTATAGACTGAGTCGATTGAATTGGAACAAAACATTTCATGTTTGTTTTTTTGAAAGATGGTTTGCTACTCGCAAGTAGGCTTAAAATGCAGATTTTGCCACCCTCGGGTGGGCTTAGAAAAGATGGTTTTGCCACTATCTAGTGGGCTTAAAACAAACATTTGATGAATTATTCCAATTCAAATAACCCAACCTTCACCCACAGGCATTCAGGCAGTTATATTACATTAGCAATTAGCCTCATGGTAAGCATGTTATTCATGGCAGTCACTCACACGCATGCAAGGATGCTAAAGCATAAAACTCACTGAGTACTCCAAGCTAAAAAAGGAAGTTTATTAGAAATCATGCATGATCCTAAATATACAGAAATGCCTAATGCAACACATGCAAAAATGCAACTATAGCAGGCTCGGCTATTCTAAACATGGCATATAAAATGCTGCAACTAACATGTATTCAATTTGGAATTGAAAGTACGATGCAGTTAGTATGGTGCGCCGAGCCCGGTGCATGCAAAACAGATGAATGATGCAAACATGCTGTCATACTGTATGCTAATTGAAATATGCCCTAATCTAACCATCATAAGCGGATAAATAAAAGGGAGAAAGACGTGGGGTTGGAAGACATACAACACACATACGCACACTTTTTACAGTTGTGCCCTCGCGCAGAGGGTCCGAATAAATAATACAGTCCCAAATGAAAGAATAGTACAGTCCGAATATTACAGTCCAAATAATGTACAAATTCATAATTAATTTACAAATTAACTAAGAAAACTGTAAAACTGGCGTGCAAGCCAGGGACTGCCTTGCTCCTGATGAATGATGCATGTCTGGGCTACCTTGCGCGGAAATCCACTGGGATGCCCCAATTAGCCTCTGTTTAGCAGTCATTCTTGGAAAGCGTGCCAGACTCTGAAAAGTTACTGATTCTTCATTTTGCTGCAACAGAGAGCAGGAAAGGGGCATAGCAATGTATTTTCACAAATATATGCATACCTCGATCCTCGTGCCACCAACCACGCATATCGATGTATGATGGCCGAGGAGTTGAATTGCACAATTTAATATAGAATGAATGCACGTGTAAACACGACAAGAACCTAACTCCATCATGGGTAATCCGGAGTGTCGGTGACTGGGAATTGAGACGCGTTCCGTCACTCGGAGTACGAAACGCACCTCGTTTCCCGTGCCCGGGCTAACTCCTATCCCGAACACGATGCAATATGCATGATATGCATGAATGCAACTAAGATACAGCCTAGTATGCACAATGCTATGAAAATGAGATGTCTCGAAATGCGTGCACACGGGCACACAAACCGAGGAAATACATAAATGCGATCTAAGATACAACCTAGTATGCACTATGCTGTGAAAATGAGATGCCTCGAAATGCGTGCACACGAGCACGCAAACCGAGGCAATGGCATACGCAATGCAATATGGCTAAAATGGCATATAGAATGCAACATGGACTTATACTAACATGAGAGAGCCTCAGCCATACTCACATAAGAGGCCAATGGATGAAAATGAAGTGCCTCAAAATGCGTGCACACAGGCACGCAAACCGAAGCAATGGCATATACAATGCAATATGACTAAAATGGCATATAGAATGCAACATGGACTTATACTAACATGAGAGAGCCTCAGCCACACTCACATAAGAGGCCGATGGATGAAAATGAAGTGCCTCGAAATGCGTGCACACGGGCACGCAAACCGAAGCAATGGCATACACAATGCAATATGGCTAAAATGGCATATAGAATGCAACATGGACTTATACTAACATGAGAGAGCCTCAGCCACACTCACATAAGAGGCCGTCAGATGAAAATAAGACAACTCGAAATGCGTGCACGCAAACCGAGGACCGACCCTCAGGCACCGAAATGCCACTCTAATGAGACATGGCAAAGACATGGAATATGGCACACTATAATGCAAAAATCAGAGGTAAAATGAGATGCAAAACAGCCCCGAAACAAGGCGAAATGACACCCGATGCACGGAGTGAAACCGAAATGCAACATTAGGCATATGGAATGGCTTACAGCTATACAAAGCATGCATAATTGGCACATGGAATGAAAATACAGAAGCAAGGAAGCCCCAAAATAAGCACTTTTACAGTTCTAAGCATGGCAAAACAGAAAACACAAATAGGGCAAAACTAGCATGCAAAAATGGCCCTAAAAGCAAGATAAAGAAGCAACTCACAGCTGCTGTCCTCAAACAGATTAGGGCCCTTCGACAAAGTTGAAGAGGGGCCCAAAACATGATCTTTTAAAGTTCTGAAAATAGCCCAAAAACAAACATAGTTATGGCTAAACTTTCATGCAAGAAATGAGCCAAAAGATGGCCAAAGAAGTAAGTGGTAGATCCAAAGCCCAAACAGAAAAAGACTCTTCTACAACACTGAAGAGGGACCAAAAATAATGCACTTTATAGTTGAGGGCCGGACCCAAAACAGTATGCAAATATGTCAAAAATGCTATGCAAAATGAGGTCCAAAAGAGAGATATAACATGAAGTGTATAAAATATGCCTCAAACCATGAAAGACCCTTAATGAAAAATGAAGAATGGGCCAAAATAAGACTGTTTTCAGTTCTGTAAAATGACCAAAAACAGAAGCACAAAGGGCTGCCAAGTCATGCAAAAATGGGGATTAAAAGAGAGATACAACACAAAGTATAGGAAGGGTGCCTCAAATAGTGAAGGACCCTCAATGAAACATGAAGAGATGGCCAAAATAAGACCTTTTATAGCTCTGAAAATCGTCCAAAAATGGAAGCACAATAGGCTAACAAATCATGCAAAAATGGGGACCAAAGATGGATATAAAGACAAGGGGTACATGGAGGTCCCAAACAGTGATGAGCCCTTCTTCAATGTTGAAGAGGGGCTCAAAATAAGCCTACTTACAGATTACATCATGCTCCAAAACAGATCACACATAGGCTAAAAATATCATGCAAGAGAATGGCATTCAAGAAGGATATTGAAGCAAGTGCAAGATGGGGGGCTCAAACAGGGTTGATCCCTTAAGAAAAAGTGAAAAAGAGCTCAAAATAAGGCCACTTTCAGTTAGGGCCGGAGCTCAAAACAGCAAGCATATATGGCTAAGAAATGTTGCAAAAAATGAGCTAGAAAGAGGGAAATGGTAACTCACCCTTGTAGACCAACCTTTAGCAACTTCTTGGACCAAATTTGCTGCCTCCTAGCCTCTGAGAAGACCTCCAAGCTGCTGGAAATGGAAGTGGTGGTGTGAGGCTTGGTGGTGTAGTGTAAAATGGTGTAGGGTTTGAAGGTTTTTTGAAGGAAATGAGAGAGATGAAGGGATATAATGCAAGAGGCTCTTAGGGAAATTTTCCAACCCTAAACCAGCAGCTAGAGCCTCTGTTAAATAGGCAAGAATGGGGGAAAAAAGGGGGGAAAATGGATCAAGTTTCCCTCCAAAAAATGCCAAACCCTCGGACATGGGTGAAGTGTAAAAACAAATACATGGCTGGAATGCACTCACAGGGGCAAAAATGGCTGGCCAGTTTAAAAGCGGAAAAAAAGTCATCCACCAGGTAAGTGGCCGTCCGGCCAGAAAAAGTGGCCGGTCGGCTAGGTCAAAGGGACAAAAGTGGCCGGCCACCCTCTAGGATGAAGCCCCAGATGTTAGCTTTCCAATGGCGCAAACGTTGCATTAAAAGTCCTTCTGTAGAAAAAGTTATGCCCTTTTCCGTGAAGCCGCGCAGATTCGGTCCAACCGGACTTCAACCAACCACATCTCTTCCCCCCGGACTTGGACTTGGGAGATTCTTGAGTGAAAAATGAAGCCCCGGAAGTAATCTTTCCAATGGTGGTGGCCTCATATCTTAGTTCCTCTTGTGAAAAGAGTTACGCCCGTTTCGGTGAAGCCGCGCGGATTTTTCTCCTTCCCGGATTTATGCTGAACCACTTTTGACCAAAAAGAAGTTGGCTTTTCAGCAAAATTGCTGGCCTCCCACCCTTCTACAAGCTTTCTAACAGTGAAAATAAGGTCTCCACCAAAAATGAGCCCAAACCGATGCAAAATGAAGGTTCAGGGGCCAAAACGCGCAGTCGGAGGCCCCGAAAATTGGCTGTTAGGCACTGGGAGTGGTGTTCGACCATGAAGCCGGTCTCTCGGACCACAGTGTCCCTCAAAAGGGAGAAAATAATATGTATGCCAAAAACCGGGGCAAACAGAGACGGTTAAGCGGTCCCGAACCGAGGCACACGGCCTGACAGTCCCAAAAACCGAAAATCGGGCTCCGAAATGGACAAAATGGCCTACAGCCACAAAATATAGCCCACGGCCACTGAGAGATGGTCTACGAGACCTCTCCCTCCCCTCAGAAAAAGAAACAGAGAAAACCGAGTCTGGTTCGCAAACCGAGACAAGGCACAGAAGAGGGTTCGGAAGTCCAGAGGTAGGGCTCACGGCCGCGACTCTGAAACTTCTGAACGAGCACGATATGCAACATCACCAAGCGCTCAATCGGTGATGTCTGAGTCTTAAGGTCGGTCAAAAATGGGGTGTCTACAGTTGCCCCTCTTTGACAGAACTCGGAAGTCATAAGTGACGGGAGTGAATGTCAAAGCCCAGAGACGACCCATTTTTGACAAGGCCGAAGACTTAGACAAACGTACAAGATAAACAGAAATGTGCCCGTAGGCAAGGGGCAAGATGCAAAATGATATGCAGATAAATTTTGAAGATTGGACTTATACGCTACGCGAAGCCGGTTTGATGATTGGACTTATACGCTACGCGAAGCCGGTTTTGAAAGTTGGACTTATACGCTACGCGAAGCCGGTTTTGAAAGTTGGACTTATACGCTACACGAAGCCGGTTTGACAATTGGACTTATACGCTACGCGAAGCCGGTTTGAAGATTGGACTTACACGCTACGCGAAGCCGATTTGAAAATTGGACTTACACGCTACGCGAAGCCGGTTTGAAAATTGGACTTATACGCTACGCGAAGCCGATTTGAAAATTGGACTTACACGTTACGCGAAGCCGGTTTGAAAATTGGGGATTCATGTAATGCACTGTAATGTAATAACTTGAAATGCAATGTAATAGCTAGGAAATGAAGGTACCTCATAGGGGCATTGGCAATGACTTACCTCATGCTGCTGGGGGTCTCCCGCTTCTTCTCAGTTGAACCACAGGTACTACTTTTCTCCCTGACTATGGTTGCAGCTTTCCCTATTCTCCAACAGGGTGACAGACTAGGTTGGATCAGTATCCAGAATTGAGGTGCATACAGATGCTATCTCAATCTATGGGGCTGCCATACAGATTTCAAGCCGAGGATAAACCCCTGGGTATTTAAACCAGACTTTAGTCTCGGAAATCCCGAACCTTTGCGTTCTAGGCATAAGCCATTCGAACTCTAGTTTCCACCGTCTCAGTTGGTCTCCTAGGAACTCACCGCAAACACAGGCAGGTGGCTATGCCAGACCACCGGAAGTCGTTCGGGCACGACAAACACCAAAGGAATTTCACCTTTAGAGGATTTAAGGTCTCCTAGACCGGGGAGTGCACAAGACAGTGCGAATAAAGATGTAGGATTTAAGGTCTCCTTAGACCGGGCGATAAAACAGATATGGTGCAATGGATGTAATAGATGTGGTGCAATAGATAATAGATACGATGCAACAGAGAGTACAATAGATGCAAAATGGTGACATACTCCAACCACGTTGGACTCGTGAGTGGAAGCAGAACAAAGAAAATCAATCAGGAGCGCGTTCCACGCAACCTAAGATAAATTCCAAACACGTTGAAAATCGTGTGAGGAATGGGAGGCTCCAATCACGCTAAAATCGTGAGAGGAGGTCCGAAACCGCTCGGGCTCGCGCTTTACGCGTCCCGAGATATAAGAGAAAGGTATGAGACTGTACCACAATTGTAATGAAAGTGTGCGCTAGATGTACAAAGTGAAAGAGTGCGATAGATACACAAAATGAATGAGGAAAGATGGTGTGAACACCAGGTGCACCTGATGTTTTTAACCCAGTGAATCAGCGACCTAACGCGTCTCACGCAAAAGGCGGAAATATGGAACAATCAGATCCAAACACGTTTCATGCGACTGCAGGAAAATGAACATGAAATCCTAACACGTTTCACGTGAAAGGTGCGAAGGTGGTGTAACCAGCAGGCATACCTAACCGTATCTCATACGGAGAGGGAGAAGGTTTTAACCGGGGAGAAAAACAATGGTGTAACCAACATGCGTATCTCAACGTATTTCATACGGAGAGAGGGAAGGTTTTAACCGGGGAGAATAACAATGGTGTAACCAACAGGCATATCTCAACGTATTTCATACGGAGAGAGGGAAGGTTTTAACCAGGGAGAATAACAATGGTGTAACCAACAGGCGTATCTCAACGTATTTCGTACGGAGAGAGGGAAGGTTTTAACCGGGGAGAATAACAATGGTGTAACCAACAGGCGTATCTCAACGTATTTCATACGGAGAGAGGGAAGGTTTTAACCAGGGAGAATAACAATGGTGTAACCAACAGGCGTATCTCAACGTATTTCATACGGAGAGAGGGAAGGTTTTAACAGGAGAGAATAACAATGGTGTAACCAACAGGCGTATCTCAACGTATTTCATACGGAGAGAGGGAAGGTTTTAACCGGGGAGAATAACAATGGTGTAACCAACAGGCATATGTCAACGTATTTCATACGGAGAGAGGGAAGGTTTTAACCGGAGAGAATAACGATGGTGTAACCAACAGGCGTATGTCAACGTATTTCATACGGAGAGAGGGAAGGTTTTAACCAGGGAGAATAACAATGGTGTAACCAACAGGCGTATCTCAACGTATTTCATACGGAGAGAGGGAAGGTTTTAACCAGGGAGAATAACAATGGTGTAACCAACAGGCGTATCTCAACGTATTTCATACGGAGAGAGGGAAGGTTTTAACCGGAGAGAATAACGATGATGTAACCAACAGGCGTATCTCAACGTATTTCATACAGAGAGAGGGAAGGTTTTAACCAAATGTGTGACACCCCTGTTCCGTAGTATGTTAATTGGTCCTTAACATGATGTGATTATGTATTTTGATATGATTTTGTGTTCCACTACGTGAAAATATGTGGTTTGAAATTTTATCTGTTCATCGTAGGAATATCTGTTTGAGTAGTCTGCTTTGGAAATTTAATTGAGGGCCTTATCGGCCACGGAACCCGAAATTGATTACGCCATTGTGGTTGGCATAATTTTTAGAGCCTACGGTGAAATTTAATTGAAATTTGATTCTGGTCAATTTAAACTGATTAAATTGATAAATTAAGTACCCCATTATTTTATATTAAAATATTTGTTAGTGGGGCTTGTTGTATATTTGTATTGCACTCTCCTTTAGCTCTCTTAAAACTCAAAATCTGAGTTAGACAATTGAGAGTGAGAGAGAGGCCGGCCATGGAGAGAAAAAGGGAGAGATTTGTGTAATTTGGGCTCAAGACTTGGGAATTTGAAGATCTAGCTCAAGATTTGGCTAGAGCTTGAGTGTTGAAGCTCTTAGGTAAGTGAATTCATGGACTCTTACTTGTAATTTGTAAGTTCAAGGGTTGTTTGTGATCAAGAGCATGTAATGAGTTGATTTTTGTTGAGTTTGAAGTCTTAGAACTCATGCATGTAAGAAATTACTTTGAATTTGCATGTTTGAGCTTGAAACACATGATTCATGTAGAGTTTTGGTTAAAGCTCATGTTGTAATCACCATTTGTACCATCTAAGTTGAGAATGATGAGCATCTCCCACATGCATGTACAAATCATGGGAGTATAAGTCTTGAATGTTTGAATTTGAGCATGTTGATGATGGGTTTGAGATATTTTGGGACATGCATGTAGATAATTCATGTAATTGAGCTTCCTAAGGTTGTAGTCTTGCATTAGTAGCATGTTAGCATGTGTAAATGTGTAATTTGAACCATTGCATGCAAGAAATGTAGATGGAAAACCGATTTGGAGCTCAAGAACACGATCTGGGAAACCCAGATTTTTGAGGTCCGCTCGAGCGGGGTAATGGCCGCTCGAGCGGGAAAATCGTGCTCCCAGCATTTTTGCAGAGTTGAATGTCCGCTCGAGCGGGACACTTCACGCTCGAGCGTGGATTTTGTAGACAGGCCTTCAGCTCGAGCGCTCTATTCCACGCTCGAGCGCATCTTTCGTGCAACCAGTACTTTTGCAGGCCTTAAGGGTCCGCTCGAGCGGAGAAGTTTACGCTCGAGCGGGGACCCTGTTTCCTGGAATTTTGTTCATGCATTCTGTGATTCGTTTTCCGTTCTCTTTCACTTGTAAGCACTCTTAGGCATATGTTAAGCATTGTAAATGAGTTAATGAGATAAGAACAAAGCCTAAAGAGGAATATGTGAATTAAAGAACGGATTGAACTGTTAGTGACCCTTTTGTATTCATGAAATGTGTAGGGTCAAGCTCCAGGGCGCATCCACAAGCCGATCACTGTGAGTAATATCAATATTGAAAGCTTGTCAATGTCCAATTGTTATTCCCTTATAAACTTTATGAGTTGTTAATTGGGATTGTGGACAAAAGTCTGACAGGAATAAATGAATGGACCAAAGGTCGTTTTGATAAGAACGAATGGACCGAAGGTCGTTTTGATAAGAACGAATGGACCGAAGGTCGTTTTGATAAGAATGAATGGACCGAAGGTCGTTTTGACAAGAATGAATGGACCGAAGGTCGTTTTGATAAGAATGAATGGACCGAAGGTCGTTTTGATAAGAATGAATGGACCGAAGGTCGTTTTGATGTAAATGAATGGGCCGAAGGCCGTTTTGACATGAATGAGTGGGCCGAAGGCCGTTTTGACATGAATGAGTGGGCCAAAGGCCGTTTTGACATGAAAGAGTGGGCCAAAGGCCGTTTTGACATGAATGAGTGGGCCAAAGGCCGTTTTGACATGAAAGAGTGGGCCAAAGGCCGTTTTGACATGAAAGAGTGGGCCAAAGGCCGTTTTGCCATGAAAGAGTGGGCCAAAGGCCGTTTTGCCATGAAATAGTGGGCCAAAGGCCGTTTTGACATGAATGAATGGGCCGAAGGCCGCTTTGACATGAATGAATGGGCCGAAGGCCGTTTTGCCATGAATGGAAACCCGAATGGGCCAAAGGCCAGAATGTTTGGAACTACAGTTACTTGACTTGCATTTCGTATAGTTATATATATATTTGGTTGTTAAACAGAAGTATGAATTGGGCCCAAGGCCGTTTGGAGCATGTTGTTCTACATATTGTTATGTAACTGTTATATTTGATATTATTCACTGGGCTATCGCTCACGCTCATTCATGTATTTGTAGGTGAGCCAAGGGAAGTCCAAACCTAGCCCCAGTGAAGTCTGCTAGGAACAACAGGAGTTTTGGGAGAGTCAGCCTTGTGCCTCGCGCATGAGACCATCCTTGCCCTTTTACTACGTACCTATGTTTTGTCTTGTTGGCAAGGACCTAGTGCATGTCTGTACATAGTCTATTATAGGTTGACTCGTTTTGGACGATCCTGTCTGTAATGAATTTTGTGAAACTGTACTTTTGATGTGAGTTATTAACGTATCTGAGTATGGTTTGTTTGATGTGCATATAAGCACGGCTCTATGGACAAAGTTTTTAATTTTGCTTCCGTTTGGCCCCCACTAACTCTGTTAAAATACGTTTAGAACAGTTTGAGGCCGTAGGTAATCTCATGATTACTGGCCGGTTACGTCCTTAACCCACGGGGGCGGGTTTGGGGTCGTGACAAAATGCGAAAGGAGGAAATGAGGAAAGGTGGATTCGAAATCCAAATGCGCCTCACGCGAGTGGAAGAATGGTAAAATGATTTCTTGCTGACAAGGGGTAATCTCTACATGTAAAAGCCACGGATGTCGCTTTTCTTTCTGATCATATTCATAACTTTCCCTCATTACAAACAAAAGCCAAGATAACTCTGACGGGGAATGGTACTTGGGGAGAGCACTTCTGATCGCCATTCTGGCTTGAGACAGTGAAACAGTCAACATAGTATTCTGTTCACTTTGAACACACAGCTCATACCAGCACACTGCTCATTCTGAACACGCGGCTCATAACACAGTATTTGGTTTATTCGACACACAGCTCATTCTGAACAGACAGTCTGATCTGAAAAGACAGGATGCAAAACGGAACCTGTAGAAGTTGAAACCAACCCGGATGCTCCAAATTTTCCCTCTTTTCTTTTGCTTTGCAGTCTGGAACCTATATAGCTTCAGATAGATCCTGATTTTACTGTTCTCACATGACCTGGGTTGAACCCTGCCATTTTCGAAAGAACAAATCTCGTTTTGCACAGATGTGGAGAACGGCACGGCACTCGGAGCACGAAACGATTTTTTTTTTTTGTTGAAATCGAGAGATAAGTTTTCGACCAGGTATTGAGTCTACGACTGAACACAGCAAAACGACTCAACAAGGAAATAAAAGGCACACAACCTAGACACATCGAGTAACACTCGAAACGACTCAAAACAAGAATCGAGATAAAACAAAAAAGACGCGACACTCAGACGTGCACAGGGAGCCTGTTTCATCGGGTAGTGTTTCCCACCCTTTCTCATTTGTGGTTCTCACATCACTCGGCCCTCAAGCTCTATTTTTTTCTGAAAAAGCCCTTTTCTCACTTTTTCTCTCATCGCACATCTCTCTATTCTTCAATCTCTCATTTTTCATCCCTCCCCTGGGTGGTTGATGGATAAATAGGAAGTTGCGAGCTCTTGCCCCTAGCATGCTGCTAAATTCTTTTTCTCCTGCGCACAGCAGTGAACTTCTCCCACAGAGGGGTTGTGATGCGGGTGGATGCGCAGCAGATCTGTAATTGACATTGGTTGATGATGCTCCACCGGGGAGTATGGACGTGATCAGATCATTCCAGTTCGTGCTTTGCACTTGGCTTGATATCTCACTGCTTGGAGGATGTTGAGAGCTTTCAGCCCTTTTCTGCTAACTTCAGTTGTGCCCTCTTCTGGCGAATACGATGCCCTTTCTGGTAAGTAGAGTGCCCTTTCTGGCAAATGCATTGACAACGAGGAAAGGATAGGAAGCTTGACTCAACTGTGCCCCTAGTTCATCAATTCGACCATTTTTTTGTTTTGGCTTTCTACTAAAACAGTTTTGACCAACATGAGGGTTAGATTAACATGCTTGTTCAACTTTTTGATTTGAAATCACGCAAGTCAGGCTATGAGCACTGAAAATTTTCCCTTTTTTGGGTCCAAGAAAATGGTCCAGTTTTGGAAAATGAAATAATTTTCGAGAAAATTAGCCAACCTCAGTAAAAATTCTCAAAAACTATTTTCGCAAACGGCCACTTGCTCAACGAGCATGAAACTTACTCCTGAGATGCACAACCTCGGATCCAAAGGAAAACTGCCCCGTTCTTGAAGAGAGCTGTATGGCAACGAAAAGTTGCCCCTTGTTTGAACGGCACCGCGGCGCATTGAATGGCAACAGAAAGTTGCCCCTTTGTTTGAATAGCACCGCGGCGCATTGAATGGCAACGGAAAGTTGCCCCTTGTTTGAATGGCGCTGCAGCACACTGAGTGGCAACGGAGAGTTGCCCCTTGTTTGGATGATGCCGCAGCGCATTGTTGTTAGTCCTCAGAGCGATGAACACAACCAGACTCTCAAATACAGAGAAGGAAAAGATGACCAAAACGATCGCATGGGCACAATCAAATTGAAGTGTTTTACGGCTGGACTTCAGGATGAAGTTGCCTACGTATCCCTAAGATGGGAATCAAGCCTCACGTAGTTCGGGGTTAAGGTACACTCGGGTATTAACCTCTTCTTTTTTAGGCTCTAACTTTTGCCAAGGCGCCCGTCGCGGGTTTTCGACCTTGCGAGCTTTGTTCTTCTTTTCTTTTCAATTTTTTCATTTTTCATTCATTTTTTGATTTTCTTTTCTTTTCTTTTCTTTTCTCTTCTTTTTTTTTGCATTTTTTTTCTTCTTTTTTTCTTTTCTTTTCTTTTTCTTCTTTTTTCTCTTTTGTTCTTTTTGTTCTTTTTCTTGCTCTAACTTTTGCCCGGGTCGCCCTTCCGGGTTTTCGGCCCAGCGAGCCTCTCAAGGGTAAAAGTGTAGCTTAGTCCGTGCCAAATGGTTATAGGGTTTCGAAGCCATCCGTATCCAGGAGAGTGGCTGTTGATTTGCAAGAGGACTCATCTTCAGCTCTTCGAGCATGTCTGATATCTTTGCCCCTAGTTCGAGGGGTACTTCTGTTCTAGGTTTGCAAGCTTCTTCTGATCTTTTTGATCTGACTTTCTTGGCCTCTTGTTCGAGGGCTGCTTCAAATCTGGCCACACAGGCCTCACATCGTAGTTGACCGTTGAGCCTTCTGAATTCAAGTTCAAGGTTTGGAAGCGAAGGGGTTGAGTCTCGAGGCTGAGAGCGATCCTAGGCTGCACAATCTCAAGAGCGATTCCACACAGGTCTTCGCAGGACCGCGCAAAACATTTTGTTTTTGAAAATTTTTAAGAAAGCGACAAATCGCTCGTGCTGAAGATAGTGTGAAACCAGTTTGGATCAAGCCAGGGTCCTTCTCAGTGGTCACGCTAACAAGCATGATTTCATTCATTAAGGGCTTAGCACGCCTCTCTTTCTCTCAAATGATCAAAGTTTTGTAAATCCCGAGGAATTCCTTCCTCTTCGTTTTCATCGCAGTGTTCAAAAAGTTTTGAAAAACTTAGGTCAATGCAATGATTTTGGGGTGCCGAAGAGTAGGCAAAAAGTACTGTCGTTTCATTCAAACTTTCTGGCACAATTGGCACATGGCCGAGGCAAACACAAGAGCGTAAAAAACCACTGCTGTTTCATTCAAATCTGTCGGCACAACTGGCTCCCTGGCAGAAACAGACTCAAAACAAAATGAAAAGACAAGCATAAAACAAAATGGTGACGCCCGAGGTAACACCGCCCGGAATCACCCGACTCCTATACAACAGGACTGACTCGATACGATAAGACAGACCCGAAACAAAAGAGACTGACTCAAAAAAAAAAAAAGACAGACTCAAAAACAAAACAACAAAACTGACCCAATACCCAAGTTAGAAAGCACAAAAAAAAACTGGTATTTGCACATTGCTCAGAACAGTGCGTGCCATTCCCATGTCTGGAGTAAATCAAGTGCCACCTGCAGCTGGTTTAATCTCTGATCAGATCACATTATCCTCCCCCCCACAAGTTCACTTATCAAGTGCCGATAGACTTTGCCGGACCTGGTGCGGGGATGACCCCGTTGTCAATCAAATTTTGTATCTCGTGGCGGAGACGGACGCAACTGTCGGTGTTATGACCGATTTGTTAATGGAAAGCGCAGTGCTGGGTAGCATCATGCATAGCCAGAAGAAGGTTCAGGAGAGGCCGAGGCTCAAGGGGTTTGAGATGGCCTTGTCCAACAAGGATTTGGAGAGCTTTGGACAAAGGCATATAGAGAGCATGGAAGACTCTCTGACCTCGGGGTAGATACTTCGAGGTTTGTGGATTTTTGCTAGACGCACCAGTAAAGGGATTGGCAGGTGCTGGCCTGGTTTGTTGATCTCTTCCGAGTGCAGGATTATAACTGAAAGGAACGTTTCTAATACAAACACCCTTCTCCCGGCTTGCCCCTTGATTCAAAATGCTTTCATTCTGAGTGGCAAAAGTGTCGTCCACAGTTTTTGCAATAACCGCGAGCACTTGCTCTTTGTTCAATCCCTCGGCTTTCAAAGCCTCAACAGCCAACAGAAGATGTTCATGGGGATCCATGTCCGTCCCTATCTTGTTTTCACCACTTCCCCCCACTTGGTCAAGGGATCGGCCTTCTTCAAATGCAGCCCGTCCCAAGATTGGGGAGCTTTTTGTCGTGAAACTCCTGGCATGTGCTGTGGTCGATGATGGAGCCAATGTCCCAGAAGCTAGATCCGTCACAGTTCTTTGAAGGTCTTCGATCATTCTCTTTAGCTCAGAAGTAGTGGGTTCACGGGTTTGAAATAACTGGGGTTCCCAGATCGGATGTGCGGCAAGTGACCTGGGTGGGTGTGGCACTCCAACATCGGTATCACCCCGCAATGTGATTCCTTGGTCTGATGCGGCTACCATAACCATAATTTCTTCCAAATTGTGCGTCATCACGAGTCTGCTGATGATGTGACTGGTGACTGTCGGATCAGATGAACAAAGTGAACCGTATCTAGCCCTCCTTTGCCTTACCTCAGCGAAGAAACACTGATTTTCCCTTGAACTGAATTTCCGACCTGACAAAGTCTATCAACACAAATCCAAAGTACCCAGGGGATATCGGAGTCTTCTGAAGCTATGGTTCCAAGACTACCTGGCAAAAGGAAAAACATGCAGCATCTCAGCCTGATTTCCTAGAACAGATTTGAGCGTAGTTGAATGAGTGTGCTCTCTACTGAATTCTGCCAAAATTTCTGCCCCTGCAAACTGATACCCTCAGGTAAAACTGATTCCCAAATACCGATGGTAATGCCCGCAGGCCTGATGCCCAGACTTGCAAACTGATACATGCATTCCTGTAGAGACGCACTCTAAAGCACATAGCAGACAAGTGAGAGCCAAAACACCCCTATGTTGGGGTAGGGTTTCCCTGTCCTATTTTGTCAGGAGCTAGGGTTTTACTACGCACACAGCGGTTTCAAACAACCTATGATCGGGTAAGCAACCTGTCCTAGTTTGGAATGGTCACTATGGATTCCGAATATGCACTAGGTCGAATGGTCAAAAGGGTGCCCCGGTAAAATCGGGGTTTGTGTTCCCATACTGGCAGAGCCCACAACCGGTCAGCCTTATGGTCATGCCTTGACAAGACAAGCCTCCGACAAACCGTTCAGGAATAGCAGATGGCAAACACGGTGTCCTAGGCGAACCAATGCAAATGCAATGCAAAGAAACACACAAGTGTAGTCAAAAACATATATCATGAGTTCGAGTCAAGTTCTCTAATTCCCCAGCAGAGTCGCCAGAAACTGTAGATGTCCCCGAACGCCCTGGGAGGAACGAGCTCCCGTTCTGTTCATTTTGGGGTCACTACAGCTCAGGACTCTCAAATTTGTCACGGTTTTAAGTCTGAACAAAAGGGTCCAAATCCGGCAAATCGTTTTGAGAAAAAAAACAGATTTTTGAAAAGAAGTGCCAAACATGGACTGCTTTGCCAGATACAGAGTCGCCACCTAAATGTTTTTTTAATGGGAAATTTAGGAAACCCTGACTCGGTGCCAAAGGCCACGTGTCCGTCATCACCAAAGTTGCCTCGGCTCGGGAACTTGGGTACGATTGGGGAAGGTCACTTCGTGAGCACCCCCGCTCGCCTGATCAAAGATCGGCCTCTACTAACCATGATATCTATTTTTGAAAACTTTGTGTTCTTAATCCGATTATTAGCCTAGGTTACTATATGATGCGCACAGCATACAAGTATAGACTGAGTCGATTGAATTGGAACAAAACATTTCATGTTTATTTTTTTGAAAGATGGTTTGCTACTCGCAAGTAGGCTTAAATTGCAGATTTTGCCACCCTCGGGTGGGCTTAGAAAAGATGGTTTTGCCACTATCTAGTGGGCTTAAAACAAACATTTGATGAATTATTCCAATTCAAATAACCCAACCTTCACCCACAGGCATTCAGGCAGTTATATTACATTAGCAATTAGCCTCATGGTAAGCATGCTATTCATGGCAGTCACTCACACGCATGCAAGGATGCTAAAGCATAAAACTCACCGAGTACTCCAAGCTAAAAAAGGAAGTTTATTAGAAATCATGCATGATCTTAAATATACAGAAATGCCTAATGCAACACATGCAAAAATGCAACTATAGCAGGCTCGGCTATTCTAAACATGACATATGAAATGCTGCAACTAACATGTATTCAATTTGGAATTGAAAGTACGATGCAGTTAGTATGGTGCGCCGAGCCTGGTGCATGCAAAACAGATGAATGATGCAAACATGCTGTCATACTGTATGCTAATTGAAATATGCCCTAATCTAACCATCATAAGCGGATAAATAAAAGGGAGAAAGACGTGGGGTTGGAAGACATACAACACACACACGCACACTTTTTACAGTTGTGCCCTCGCGCAGAGGGTCCGAATAAATAATACAGTCCCAAATGAAAGAATAGTACAGTCCGAATATTACAGTCCAAATAATGTACAAATTCCTAATTAATTTACAAATTAACTAAGAAAACTGTAAAACTGGCGTGCAAGCCAGGGATTGCCCTGCTCCTGATGAATGATGCATGTCTGGGCTGCCTTGCGCGGAAATCCACTGGGATACCCCAATTAGCCTCTGTTTAGCAGTCATTCTTGGAAAGCGTGCCAGACTCCGAAAAGTTACTGATTCTTCATTTTTGCTGCAACAGAGAGCAGGAAAGGGGCATAGCAATGTATTTTCACAAATATATGCATACCTCGATCCTCGTGCCACCAACCACGCATATCGATGCATGATGGCCGAGGAGTCGAATTGCACAATTTAATATAGAATGAATGCACGTGTAAACACAACAAGAACCTAACTCCATCATGGGTAATCCGGAGTATCGGTGACTGGGAATTGAGACGCGTTCCGTCACTCGGAGTACGAAACGCACCTCGTTTCCCGTGCCCGGGCTAACTCCTATCCCGAACACGATGCAATATGCATGATATGCATGAATGCAACTAAGATACAGCCTAGTATGCACAATGCTATGAAAATGAGATGTCTCGAAATGCATGCACACGGGCACGCAAACCGAGGAAATGCATAAATGCGATCTAAGATACAACCTAGTATGCACTATGCTGTGAAAATGAGATGCCTCGAAATGCGTGCACACGAGCACGCAAACCGAGGCAATGGCATACGCAATGCAATATGGCTAAAATGGCATATAGAATGCAACATGGACTTATACTAACATGAGAGAGCCTCAGCCACACTCACATAAGAGGCCGATGGATGAAAATGAAGTGCCTCAAAATGCGTGCACACAAGCACGCAAACCGAAGCAATGGCATACACAATGCAATATGACTAAAATGGCATATAGAATGCAACATGGACTTATACTAACATGAGAGAGCCTCAGCCACACTCACATAAGAGGCCGATGGATGAAAATGAAGTGCCTCGAAATGCATGCACACGGGCACGCAAACCGAAGCAATGGCATACACAATGCAATATGGCTAAAATGGCATATAGAATGCAACATGGACTTATACTAACATGAGAGAGCCTCAGCCACACTCACATAAGAGGCCGTCAGATGAAAATAAGACAACTCGAAATGCGTGCACGCAAACCGAGGACCGACCCTCAGGCATCGAAATGCCACTCTAATGAGACATGGCAAAGACATGGAATATGGCACACTATAATGCAAAAATCAGAGGTAAAATGAGATGCAAAACAGCCCCGAAACAAGGCGAAATGACACCCGATGCACGGAGTGAAATCGAAATGCAACATTAGGCATTTGGAATGGCTTACAGCTATACAAAGCATGCATAATTGGCACATGGAATGAAAATACAGAAGCAAGGAAGCCCCAAAATAAGCACTTTTACAGTTCTAAGCATGGCAAAACAGAAAACACAAATTGGGCAAAACTAGCATGCAAAAATGGCCCTAAAGGCAAGATAAAGAAGCAACTCACAGCTGCTGTCCTCAAACAGATTAGGGCCCTTCGACAAAGTTGAAGAGGGGCCCAAAACATGATCTTTTAAAGTTCTGAAAATAGCCCAAAAACAAACATAGGTATGGCTAAGCTTTCATGCAAGAAATGAGCCAAAAGATGGCCAAAGAAGTAAGTGGTAGTTGCAAAGCCCAAACAGAAAAAGACTCTTCTACAACACTGAAGAGGGACAAAAAATAATGCACTTTACAGTTGAGGGCCGGACCCAAAACAGTATGCAAATATGTCAAAAATGCTATGCAAAATGAGGTCCAAAAGAGAGATATAACATGAAGTGTATAAAATATGCCTCAAACCATGAAAGACCCTTAATGAAAAATGAAGAATGGACCAAAATAAGACTGCTTTCAGTTCTGTAAAATGACCAAAAACAGAAGCACAAAGGGCTGCCAAGTCATGCAAAAATGGGGATTAAAAGAGAGATACAACACAAAGTATAGGAAGGGTGCCTCAAACAGTGAAGGACCCTCAATGAAACATGAAGAGATGGCCAAAATAAGACCTTTTATAGCTCTGAAAATCGTCCAAAAATGGAAGCACAATAGGCTAACAAATCATGCAAAAATGGGGACCAAAGATGGATATAAAGACAAGGGGTACATGGAGGTCCCAAACAGTGATGAGCCCTTCTTCAATGTTGAAGAGGGGCTCAAAATAAGCCTACTTACAGATTACATAATGCTCCAAAACAGATCACACATAGGCTAAAAATATCATGCAAGAGAATGGCATTCAAGAAGGATATTGAAGCAAGTGCAAGATGGGGGGCTCAAACAGGGTTGAGCCCTTAAGAAAAAGTGAAAAAGAGCTCAAAATAAGGCCACTTTCAGTTAGGGCCGGAGCTCAAAACAGCAAGCATATATGGCTAAGAAATGTTGCAAAAAATGAGCTAGAAAGAGGGGAATAGTAACTCACCCTTGTAGACCAACCTTTAGCAACTTCTTGGACCAAATTTGCTGCCTCCTAGCCTCTGAGAAGACCTCCAAGCAGCTGGAAATGGAAGTGGTGGTGTGAGGCTTGGTGGTGTAGTGTAAAATGGTGTAGGGTTTGAAGGTTTTTTGAAGGAAATGAGAGAGATGGAGGGATATAATGCAAGAGGCTCTTAGGGAAATTTTCCAACCCTAAACTAGCAGCTGGAGCCTCTATTAAATAGGCAAGAACGGGGGAAAAAAAGGGGGGAAAATGGATCAAGTTTCCCTCCAAAAAATGCCAAACCCTCGGACATGGGTGAAGTGTAAAAACAAATACATGGCTGGAATGCACTCACAGGGGCAAAAATGGCTGGCCAGTTTAAAAGGGGAAAAAAAGTCATCCACCAGGTAAGTGGCCGGCCGGCTAGGTCAAAGGGACAAAAGTGGCCGGTCACCCTCTAGGATGAAGCCCCAGAAGTTAGCTTTCCAATGGCGCAAACCTTGCATTAAAATTCCTCCTGTAGAAAAAGTTATGCCCTTTTCCGTGAAGCCGCGCAGATTCGGTTTAACCGGACTTCAACCAACCACATCTCTTCCCCCCGGACTTAGACTTGGGAGATTCTTGAGTGAAAAATGAAGCCCCGGAAGTAAGCTTTCCAATGGTGGTGGCCTCATATCTTAGTTCCTCTTGTGAAAAGAGTTACGCCCGTTTCGGTGAAGCCGCGCAGATTTTTCTCCTTCCCGGATTTATGCTGAACCACTTTTGACCAAAAAGAAGTTGGCTTTTCAGCAAAATTGCTGGCCTCCCACCCTCCTACAAGCTTTCTAACAGTGAAAATAAGGTCTCCACCAAAAATGAGCCCAAACCGATGCAAAATGAAGGTTCGGGGGCCAAAACGCGCAGCCCGAGGCCCCGAAAACTGGCTGTTAGGCACCGGGAGTGGTGTTCGACCACGAAGCCGCTCTCTCTCGGACCACAGTGTCCCTCAAAAGGGAGCAAATAAGATGTATGCCAAAAACCGGGGCAAACAGAGACGGTTAAGCGGTCCCGAACCGAGGCACACGGCCTGACGGTCCCGAAAATCGAAAACCGGGCTCCGAAATGGACAAAATGGCCTACAGCCACAGAATATAGCCCACGGCCACTGAGAGATGGTCTACGAGACCTCTCCCTCCCCTCAGAAAAAGAAACAGAGAAAACCGAGTCTGGTTCGCAAACCGAGACAAGGCACAGAAGAGGGTTCGGAAGTCCGGAGGCAGGGCTCACGGTCGCGACTTTGAAACTTCTGAACGAGTACGATATGCAACATCACCAAGCGCTCAATCGGTGATGTCTGAGTCTTAAGGTCGGTCAAAAATGGGGTGTCTACACCCTCGCCGTCCCATTCTCGCGATGCTTCGACGTGAGATGCGTGCGGAGGCCACGAGAGACATTTAGCTTCTTTCGCCGCTACTTCGACACTATCACCCCTGCCGAGGTATGTTTTATTTTAGAATTTATCTAAGATTTTCTTTTCACTGCATATTTCAATAATGATAGATAACAAACTGTATGTCATTTTCAGATCACTTGGCAGCGTTGGGCTCCGTTGCCGGCGACGATGCAGGACCGATTTGTCGGCGCTGAGGAGACCTCGCATTTTCGGATCTTACTGGAGGGCCCGGTATGTCGGGCTTGGTACCTGGGTGAGCGTTTCCTACGCCAGACCCTAGGGTTACCTGAGAAGATAGTCCCGGTTCACCCTCCTGAGGACATGAGGGAGACCGAGAGACTCACTACCGAGCAGATGGCCGATTATACTATCGGCTGGGAGGCGACCCGCTTCAAAGGCATCGGCGACTACAGAGAGTACGTGCAGACGTACATTTTGTGGTCTCTGAGCGGCGGCCGTCGAGCTGAGGGAGCCAGGCCCGTTGCGCCAACAGCTAGGGCAGGAGCGGGAGCTGGAGCAGGAGCATCGAGGAGGGCTCGAGTCCGTGGCAGGGGCAGAGTTCAGGGAGGACGGGAGACCGGTTGGCCTGCTCTGCCCACTTTACTGACATACAGAGGACAGGATGGGGGCGACCTACTAGATCCCCTTTGCTCCTCCCCCGGCTGGTCATGAGTTAGCCGGCATCCCTGACTTGCCTCCGGTATGTATTACTTCATTTTGCATCTTGCATTAGCATTTCATTTCAGTTTATTTGATATTTCGCGGAATACTGATGTATCTTGTACTTTTGCAGGCGTCCTCCGAGTACACCCGACAGTTCGTGGAGTTGAATGCCTCCGTGATGGGGATGCTAAAGCGGACCTTCGACCTCCTAGCCCTCTATAGTATTCCGGTATGTTCTTCTGACCACTGTCTCAAACCATTCATACACTGCTTCACATAATCTGATGCACGACGCCACTTCTGATAAACTGCCCACAGCATTCATACACTGTACTCATACACTGCATTCTGCACTAACAAACCGTCCACAGTATTCACACACTGTACTCATACACTGCATTTCTGCACTGATAAACTGTCCACAGTATTCACACACTGTACTCATACACTGCATTTTGCACTGATAAACTGTCCACAGTATTCACACACTATACTCATACACTGCATTCTGCACTGATAAACTGTCCACAGTATACTGATGCATTTGCCTTTTATGTACTTTTTCAGCCACCCTTCCAGATTCCCGTTGTAGGAGGTGCTCCAGCTGGACCTTCTGTCTCTGCCCGAGGGAGAGATGATGAGGGCAGAGTATTCCCCCGCACCAAGGCGGGGCGTGCTCATGTCGGGGGTAGTTCGCGGGCTCCAGTCCCTGATGATGATGACGAGGAGTCGGAGGCGGAGACAGGGTCGGAGGCGGAGTCATCGGAGGAGGAGACCGGAGGCGACACTGGCTCGGGCTGTGATGACGATGCTGATGATGCTCCTGGACCTTCGTCCAAGAAGAGGACTAGGACAGACCGATAGCCCTCGGAGCCGCTTGACATGGATACAGATTTTTGTCGTTTTTCTTCTTTCTTGTACTTTTCTCTTTTGTTGGTAGTTAGGATACTTTGTACTGCCGCAGGCAGATTTTTGTTTCCAAAACTTGTGTATTTGAAAAGATGATAAAATGAAACAGGCTTTTTATCTGAAAAAGTGTTTACATCCGTATATCTTTACATTTCATGCTTTGCATTGCATCACACCATATTACACCTCAATGTAAATGAAATTGATTGGTTGTCTGAAATTTGAACACTCGCACTGTAATAATCAGATAACTAAACAGCCCACAGCAAAATAACCCAAGCAACCCACTGCCTGATTCTGGACACACAGCCCTTACTCTACTGGGGATTAATCTGCATACAGCCCATAACACAGCATTTGGTTCATTTTGCACACAGCAAATCCTGAACAAACAGCCCAATCTGACAAGACGGACCACGGAGGTGAAACCAGCTGGAGTTGAAACACGCTCAGATGCCCCAATTTTTTTGTTCTTTTGCTTCGCACAGATGTAGGGAATGGCATAGCACTCTGAGCATAAACGATTTTTGAAATTAAATAAGGGTTTTCAACCGGGGTATTGAGCCTACAACTGAACACAGCGGGGAGGACTCAAACAAACGGGTACATGACCTAAACACAACGAGACACGCTCAGGAGAGACCTAAAACAAAAGTCGAGGTGAACAAAACAAAAGACACGACATACAGTCGCGTTAACGAAGACGGGGGACCTCAGATCACGAGGAGCCAGTTTCTCTGGGTATTGTTTCCCGCCATTTTCTCATTTGTGATTCTCACATCACTCTGGCACTTAAGCTCGGTTTTTCTCTCAAAACCCTTTGGCTCGCTTTTTCTCTCAACTTACACCTCTCTATTCTTTACTCTCTCATTTTCCATCCCTCCCCAGGGTGATAGGAAGTTGCGGGTTCATGCCCGATGCCGTTAGCTCACAGCTATTTCTTCTGGTGGGTAGAGTGCCCTCCTGGCAAGTATGTTGACGACGGGGGAAAGACAGAACACTTGACTCAACTGCGCCCCTAGTTCATCATTTTGACCATTTTTTCGTTTTGGTTTTCTACTAAAACAGTTTTGATCAAGATGAGAGTCGGATTAACGTACTTGTTCGATTTTTGATTTGAAAACCATGCAAGTTAGACTGTAAGCACTAAAAATTTTCCTCTTTTGGGTCCAAGAAAATGGTCCAGTTTTGGGAAAATGAAATAATTTTCGAGAAGATAGTCAACCTCAGTAAAAATTCTCAAAAACTATATTACAAACAGTCAATGCTCAACGAGCATGGAACTTACTCTTTGAGATGCGCAACCTCGAATCGGGGGCAATGGAAAATTGCCCCTAGCTCGAAGGACGCTGCACGGCAACGGAAAGTTGTCCCTAGTTTGAACGGCGACTCACGGCAACGGAAAGTTGCCCCTTGTTTGGATGATGCCGCAGCATATTGTAAACAGTTCTCACTAGTGATGATCATGACCGAACTTTCTCGGATACAGAGAAAACGAAGATGGTCGAAACAAATATATGGACACAGTTACTTTGAAGGTGTTGGCGACTGGACTTTGGGATGAAATCGGAACCATTGTATGGACCAAGACGCTATGAAAGCGTTGGGGGCTGGACTTCAGAATGAAGTTGCCTACGTATCCCAAACGTGGGAATCAAGCCTTACGTAGTTCCGGTTAAGGTACACTCGGGTATTTTAACCTTCACTTTTTAGGCTCTAACTTTTGCTAAGGTACCAGATGCGGGTTTTCGACCTTGCGAGCTTCTTTTCATTTTCCTTTTTTGTTCATTTCTTTTTCTTTTCTTTTCGCACTTTTTCTTTTCTTTTCTTTTCTTTTTTTTTTGTATTTTTTTTGCTTTTTTTTTTGTATTTTTCTCTTGCTCTAACTTTTTCCTGGGTCGCCCTTCCGGGTTTTCGGCCTAGCGGTCCTCTCAAAGGGTAAAAGTGTAACAAGTCCATGCCAAATGGTTTTTGAAGTTGAAGCCTCTCTGTATCTAGGAGAACGGCTGTTGTAATGATTTGTAGGAGAATCCATCGTGGCTGCTCCATGAGCTTCTTCTGGTGAGATCTAATCTTTTTTATTCGACTTTGGTGCCTCTTGTTCGAGGGCTGCTTCTAATCTGGCCATACAGACCTTACATGGCGTTTGACCGTTGAACTTTCTGAACGGGTTCAAGGTTCGAAACGGACGGGTTGAATCTTGAGGCTGAGAGCGATCCTAGGCTGCACAATCTCAAGAACGATTCCACACAAGTCTTCGCAGGGCCGCGCAAAACATTCGTTTTTGAAAGTTTTTAAGAAAGCGACAGATCGCTCACGCCGAAGATAGTGTGGAACCGGTCTGGATCAAGCCAGGGTCCTTCCCAGTACTCACGCTGACAAGCATGATTTCATTCATTAAAAGCTTAGCATGCTTCTATTTCTCTCAATTGATCAAATTTTTGCAAAACCCGAGGAATTCCTTCCTCTTTGTTTTTATCACCGCAGTGTTCAAAAGGGGTTTTTGAAAAACTTAGGCTAATGCAATGAGTTTGGCGCACAGGAGAGCAGACGAGATGTACTGTCAGCCCATTCGAATCCTCTGGCCCAACTAACTTACACTGAAAGCAAGCATGAAAATCAGATAACCACAGCTGTTTCATTCAGATTTGTTGGTATAACTGGCCCCTTGACAGAAACAGACTCAAAAACAAAAATAGGTAATTACAAGACAAAACGGTGTTCGAGGCAACAACTCCGGAATCACCTGGTATTCTGTACAAAGGGGACTGACTCGCTACAACAAGGTAGACCCTTAAGAAAAAAGACTGACTCAAGACAAAGAGACAGACTCAAAACAAAAGACTGACTCGATACCCAAGCCAGAATTTACAGAGCTAGCGTTCACAGATGCTCAAAAAATGCGTGCCAGACGCCACATCCAAAACATACCAAATGCCGCCCGCAGGTGGTTCACTTTCTGATTACATACTTGCAGTATCTGCGTCCTCAAAATCCAATAACTGGGTGGTAACGGACTTGGCTGAGGTGGGCGGGAGGATAACCTCATTGTCAATCAAATCTTGCACCTCATGACGGAGGCGGAAACAATTGTCGGTAGCATGACCTGTTTGTTGGTGGTACGCGCAGTACTGAGCAGCATCATGCGTAGCAGGGAGATTCTTCGGGAGAGGCCAAGGCTCCAAGGGTTTAAGGTGCCCCCTCTCGGCAAGGATCTGAAGTGCCTTAGACAGAGGCACGTAGAGAGCATGAAAGACCCTGCGCCCCGGGGCAGGTATTTTGAAGTCTGAGCGTTCTTACTAGACGCACAAGCAAAAGGGTCGGCAGGCGCCACCTTGGCTTTCTGATCCTTTCCCGGTGCAGGGTTGGGAATAGGAGGAACTGTTCTGGCATGACGGGGCCTATCCCGATTTTCTGACTGGCTTGAGCTACCCTCAGGTGGAGTGGGGAAAGCATCCTCCTCTGTTTTCACCAGAACTGCGGATATCTGTTGCTTGTTCATCCCCCCGGCTTTCAAAGCCTCGACTGCCTGCAGCAGTTGTTCAATGGGATTGGCATCTGCCTTCATTTTGTTCTTATCTCTGGCCTCAGCCTGGTCAAGGGTTTGGGTTACTACTTCAGAGCAAAGCCCGGTTGTTGCTGACATGTCGTGGCTGTAGCTGGAAGCCACCTCTGGCTGGTTGAGCTCTATCACAATCCGCCCCAGTAGCGGGGGCTCCTGTGGCATGAAATTCCCGGCATACGGTGCCGCTGGTGGCGAAGTCGACATTCCATAGGCTAGATCGGCCACGGATCTTGGAGGTCACCAATCATTCCCATCAGCTCGAATGTAGTGGGCTCGCGAGCTTGATACAACTGGGGGGTCCAGACCGGGTGCGCGACAGGCGACCTGGGCGGATGCGATACATTAACATTGGTTTCATCCCGCAGGGTGATCCCTTGATCTAGCATAGCTGTCATAACCACAATCTCTTCTGAATTCTGCGTCGTCATAAGTCCTGCCTCAATCAAAGGGGAACACTAGCTATTTTGTACCAATCCTCTGGATACTCCTGAACTGAAAGGAAAAACAAACAGCATTTTAGCCCAAACAGATCAATCACAGGCGTAGCCGAACAACTGCACTCTACTACTGATCACTGTTCCCCAGAATCACTGTACCCAAAACTGAACTTGATACCCGCAGATAACTGATTTCTCAACAACATTGATACTGGTGCCCTCGGGCCTAATACTCGATCTTGCAAACTGATATGTACGTTCTTGTAGAGATACACTCTAAAGCACATAGCAGATAAGTGAGAGCCAAAACACCCCTATGTTGGGGTAGGGTTTCCCTGTCCTATTTTGTCAAGAGCTAGGGTTTCACTATGCACGCAGCGGTTTCAAACAACCTATAATCGGGTAGGCAACCTGTCCTAGCTTGGAATGGTCACTATGGAACCGAATATGCACTAGGTCGAATGGTCGAAAAGGGTGCCCCGGTAAAAACCGGGGTTTGTGTTCCCATACTGTCAGAACCCATAACCGGTCAGCCTTATGGTCATGTCTTGACAAGACAAGCCTCCGGCAAACCGTTCAGGAATGGCAGATGGCAAACACTGTGTTCCTAGGCGCACCAATGCACATGCAATGCAAAGAAACACATAAATGAAATCAAAATAGGGTATCACGAGTTCGAGTCAAGCTCTCTAAATTCCCTAGTAGAGTCGCCAGAAACTGTAGACGCGCCCGTGGGCCTCACTACAGTTCAGACTCAATTTGTGTCACGGTTCTTAATCTGAACCAAAGAGTCCAAATCCGGCAAATCATTTTGGAAAACAGATTTTTAGAAAAGAAGTGCCAAACATGGACTGCTTTTCCAGATACAGAATCGCCACCTAAATATTTTATTTTGGGGGAATTTAGAAAACCCTGACTCGGTGCCAAAGGCCACGTGTCCGTTATCACCAAACTTGCCTCGGCTCGGGAACTTGGGTACGATTGGGGAAGGTCAGCTATGAGCACCCCCTTTCGCCCGATCAAAGATCGGCCTCTACTAACCGGGATATCTTGTTTTGAAAGCATTATGTGTTCTTATTCTGGTTATTAGCCTAGAATTACTATGTTATGCGCACAGCAAACAAGTATAGACCAAATCGCCTAAATTGGAACAAAACATTGCATGTTCGTTTTGAAGATGGTTTGCTACTCGCAAGTAGGCTAAAATGACCGTATTCTGGTTATCAGCTTAAGAAGATGGGACCAAACACACATACACACATGCGCATGTTAAGGCCTAAACACTCAAGCATCAAGGGGCATCTTTCAAGCACACTTAAAAGGGAATAATCATGGACATGGGGCATGCATTAAGCTCTGAAAATCATGCAAGGACATGGTGCCAAACCAAGCAAACAAGATAGGCTAAACATGCAACAAATGACCCAAGCATTCAAGGCAAGCTGATGAAGTAGTGAGCTACACTTGATATGACCACACATGGCAAGACTTAAATGACCGAAAACAGAGTTTTAGCACATAAAACAAAGCCCAAAAGACCGCTTAGATGGTATCTAAATGGCTTGAATTCAAAAGCATGCACAAATGCACTTTAAGGAGCATACCACACAAGCTCATAAGGCATCAAAGGGGCATCCAAGGCAAGCATACAAGCATGCTAAGGGGACTGAAATGATTCTATAAATGGTGCCAAACCATTAAAATAAAGCAAGTAATGCATGCTACACACTCACACACTTAAGGCCAATAAGCCAAAATGCAAAGGGGCTATATTAAACATGCCATGGCCGACCGAGATAACTAAGGACAGACCTCTAGCATGGCAAAATGAGCACAAAAGCTTCACAAAGCTAGACCTAAAACATGCTTGAATAATGGTTTACAACTTAAGGCATGTTAAGGCCTAAACATGGCATTACAAGGTAGGTATGCTAAGCATGCATGGTGTACCAACACCAACATACAATAATGCTATTCCATGGCGAAATAAGCACAAATAACAGCCAAGGCATGGTCAACATGAGGCTTAGATAGGTGCTCATTACAGAGGCAAAAATGGCCCTTTTCAAGGACAACAAGGAGAGGGGGTGACCCTCTCCTTCTTGAGACTTCAAAGCACCATCCTTACCACTGAAATCCCTCAAGATTTCAGTGGTGAGGAGGCCCAAACACCAAAGTCCCGGAGATCACTCAAAATGGCACAAAATGGAGCCTCTCAAGGCTTAAGAGGGGTCAAACACCTCCAAACCACAAAACACTCTAAACAAACTATTTAGATGGCTTAAAAACAGAACTTTTTTATACTATACACTAAGCTCAAAAACAATTATAAGATAGGCAAAAATAGTATGCAAAAATGTGGAATAAAGGGACAAACTTCTTACCCTTGAAGACCCTCTTCACAAATGAAGCTCCAGCAGCTTCTTTGAGCTCAAAACAGCTCCCAAGCTTCAAGAACAAGCCTCTGGCCCTTCAAGAAACAAGAAAAGGTGTAACACTATGTGTTTGTGTGCAATAGTAAGACACAAACACACTTATACACACACAAAGGCCAAATGAGAGAGAGGTATAGAGATAGAATATATATCAATCCTAACCCTAGAACTCAAAACCCTAAAATGGCTATCTAAAATGTCTAACCCTTGCAACAAGAGAGAAGACCTCTCTTTATAGAGCTGATTGTCTTGTAAACCTTACAAGACAAGCTTCTAAAGAGAGAGATCCCTCCATACACGTGTATGGAGGGGAGCCAAATGTAAGACAGCTGTGTCAAAATATCTGCAAAAGCAGACGCACAGTGGTCGGCCGGCCAAAGATGCAATTGACCAAAAAAGGATAGCCGACCGGCCATATATAGTGCCAGCCGGCCAAACATTTGGCCGGTGGCAACAAAACACAGCCGATGGCCTCAAGCCATGGCCAGTGATGGGTGGGGATGGTCTACAAGCCCTACCCTGCCTCTCAAAGGCAAAACACAAGTGTTTGGTGTCAAACCAAGCACAAAACAGTCGAGTCGAGAGGTCCTGCGACGAGGCGCGCTGCCAAGGCTTCTGGGAACTCAAGACGAACACAAACATGGATAATCACCAAGTGTTCCAATGGTGACGTCCAAGTCTTGAGGACGGTAAAAAATGGGGTGTCTACAGCGTCTCGCATGAGTGTGAATGTCAACACGACAGCATGCTTACCATGTGGCTAGATGCTTATGTGATATAAACTGCTTGAATACCTGTGGGTGAAGGTTGGATCGTTTCAGTTGGAACAACTCGTTGAAATCCGTGCTTTAGCCTACTTGCGAGTAGCAAATTTCAAACTATTTTTCAAACAAACGGATATGAAATGTTTTGTTCCAACTTTTGCGATTTGGTCTATACTTTTTTGCTGTGCACATAACATAGTAATTCTAGGCTAATAACCGGAATAGGAACACATAATGCTTTCAAAACAAGATATCACGGTTAGTAGAGGCCGATCTTTGATCGGGCGAGAGCGGGTGCTCATAGCTGACCTTTCCCAATCGTACCCAAGTTCCCGAACCGAGGCAACTTTGGTGATGACGGACACATGGCCTTTGGCACCGAGTCAGGGTTTCCTAAATTTCCCAAAATAAAATATTTAGGTGGCGACTCTGTATCTGGCAAAGCAGTCCATGTTTGGCACTTCTTTTCTAAAAATCTGTTTTTTCTCAAAACGATTTGTCGGATTTGGACTCTTTGGTTCAGATTAAGAACCGTGACAATTCGAGAGTCCGAACTGTAGTGAGCCCAATATGAACAGAACGGGACTCAGCCTCCCGGGGCGTTCGGGGACGTCTACAGTTTCTGGTGACTCTGCTGGGGATTTTAGAGAACTTGACTCAAACTCATGATATCTTGTTTTGACTACACTTATGTGTTTCTTTGCATTGCATGTGCATCGGTGCCCCTAGGACACCGTGTTTGCCGTCTGCTATTCCTGAACGGTTTGCCGGAGGCTTGCTTTGTCAAAGCTTGCCATAAGGCTGACAGGTTATGGGCTCTGCCAGTATGGGAACACAAACCCCGGTTTTACCGGGGCACCCTTTTGACCATTCGACCTAGTGCATATTCAGAATCCATAGTGACCATTCCAAATTAGGACAGGTTGCTTACCCGATATACGTTGTTTGAAACCGCTGCGTGCATAGTGAAACCCTAGTTCCCGACAAAATAGGACAGGGAAACCCTACCCTCAACATAGGGGTGTTTTGGGCTCTCACTTATCTGCTATGTGCTTTAAAGTGTGTCTCTACAGGAATGCGTGTATCAGTTTGCAAGTTTGGATACCAGGCCTGAGGGCATCAGTATCAGTGATTTTGGAGAACAGTGATCAGTAGTAGAGTACAGTTATTCAGCTATACTTGTGTCTGTTCTGATTGGGCTGAAATGCTACGTGTTTTCTCTTTCAAGGTTCAGAGATTTAGTACAGAATAGCCAGTGTTCTCCATTGCTGAGGCAAGACAGATATCTGATCCGTCAGTCACCGTTCAATTCAGCGGACTTATGATGGCGCAGAGTTTAGAGGAAATTGTGGTTATGGCAGCCGCGTTAGACCAAGGGATCATCTTGTAGGATGAGACCAATGTTGATGTACCGCATCTGCCCAGGTCGCCTGCTGCGCGCCCGATCTGGGAACCCCAGATGTTTCAAGTTCGTGAACCTACCACATTTAAGTTAATAGGAATGATCGGCGATCCCTAGAGATCCGTGGCCGATCTGGCCTATGGAATGTCGGCTTCACCACCAGCCACATCATATGCCGGGAATTTTGTACCACAAGAGCCCCCGCTGTTGGGGTGGATTGTGATCGAGCTCAGCCAACCAGAGGTTGCCTCCAGCTACAGCAACGACATGTTACCAACAACCGGGCTTCGCTCTGATGTAGTAACCCAAACCCCTAATCAGGCTGAAGCTAGAGGTAAGAACAAAGTGGGAACAGATACTGATCCCATCGAACAACTGCTGTGGGCAGTCGAGGCTTTGAAAGCTAGGGGGATGAATAAGCAACAAGTATTCGCAGTCATAACTAAAGCTGTGGATGATGCTTTCCCCACCCCAACCGAAGGCAGTTCAAGCCAAGCGAAAAATCGGGATGGGCCCCGTCATGCCAAGATAGTTCCTGTCATTCCTAACCCTTTACCAGCACAAGATCAAAAAGCCAAGGCAGTGCCTGCCGACCCTTTCGCTAGTGCGTCTAGCAAGAACCCTCAGACTTCGAAGTACCTGCCTCGAGGGCGTAGAGTCTTTCACGCCCTCTACATGCCTTTGTCTAGGGCATTTCAAATATTGGCTAAAAAAGGGCATCTTAAACCCCTCGAGCCTCGACCTCTACCGAAGAATCTTCCTCTCACACATGATGCTACTTTGTACTGCGCGTACCACCAACAGTCCGGTCACAGCACCGATGGTTGTTTCCGCCTTCGTCATGAAGTGCAAGATTTGATCGACAATGAGGTCATCCTCCCACCTACCACAGCAAAGTCTGTTACCACTGAGCTGTTGGACTTCGCGGATACTGCGAGTTTGTGATCAGGGGTTGGACCACCTGCGGGCGGCGCTCGGTGCCTTTTGGATGTGGCGTCTGGCATGCACTTTTGAGCATCTGCGAATGCCAATTTTCGTGGTTTCTGACTTAGATGTCGAGTCAGTTCTTTGTTTTGTTTTGAGTCTGTCTCATTGTCTTGAGTCAATTTTTTTGCTTAAGGGTCTGTCTTGTCGCGTCGAGTCAGTCCCACTGTATAGAATATCAGGTGAATTCGGGGTAGTTGCCTTGAACACCCCTTTTGTTTTGTAATTACCCTTTTGTTTTCTTTTGAGTCTGTCTCTGCTGTGGAGCCAGTTGCAACTAGGGAATCTGAATGAAACAGCTGCGGCTATCATGTTTCCGTGCTTATTGCTATTTTGAGCTAGTTATGCTAGAGGATTTTAATGGAACAGTAGTACATTCCACCTGCTCTCTTGTGCCCTGAAAATCATTGCGTTGACCTAAGCTTTTCAAAACCTTTTTGAACACTGAGATGAAAACGAAGAGGAAGGAATACCTCGGGATTTGCAAAACTTTGATCAAATCGAGAGAAAGAGAGGCATGCTAAGCCCTTAATGATTGAAATCATGCTTGTTAGTGTGAGTACTGAGAAGGACCCTGGCTTGATCTAGAATGGTTCCACGCCATCTTCAGCGCGAGCGATTTGTCGCTTCTTTAAAAACTTTCAAAAACAAAATATTTTGCGCGGTCCTACGAAGACCTGTGTGGAATCGCTCTTGAGATTGTGCAGCTTAGGATCACTCTCAGCCTCAAGACTTGAGCCCTTGCTTTAAAACCTTGAACCACAATTCGGAGTGTTCAACGATCGACCATCAAGGGAGGCTTGTGTGGCCAGATTGGAAGCAGCCCTCGAACAAGAGGCACCAAAGTCAGATCAAGAAGATTAGATCTCATCAGAAGAAGCTTGTGAAGCTAGAACAAAAACACCCCTCCAACTAGGGGCAAAAATGTCCGATGTGCTCGAAGAGCCGAAGAGGGGTCCTTCAGCAAATCGATACAACAGCCACTCTCCTGGACACGGATGGCTTCGAAACCCTAAAACCATTTGGCATGGACTTGTTACATTTTTACCCTTTAAGAGGCTCGCTGGGCCAAAAACCCGGAAGGGTGACCCAGGCAAAAGTTAGAGCAAGAGAAAAATACAGAAAGAGAAAAAAAGAAAAAAAAACAATAAAAAAAGAAAAAACAAAAAAAGAGGAAAAATGCAAAAGAAAAGAAAAGAAATGAAAAGATACAAAAAAGATGTGAAAAGAAAAGAAGAATAAAGCTCGCAAGGTCGAAAACCCGCAACGGGCGCCTTGGCAAAAGTTAGTTAGAGCCTAAAAAGTGAAGGTTAATACTTGCGTGTACCTTAACCGGAACTACGTAAGGCTTGATTCCCATGTTTGGGATACATAGGCAACTTCATCCTGAAGTCTAGCCCCCAACGCTTTCATAGCGACTAAGTCCATGTAATGGTTTTAATCATCCTTGATTCCCATGTTTGGGATACGTAGGCAGCTTCGTCCTGAAGTCCAGCCCCATGCACTTTCAAAGTGACTATGTCCATATATTGGTTTTGACCATCTTCGTCTTCTCCGTGTCCGAGAGTTTGGTCGTGATCGTCACTAATGAGGACTGTTTACAAAATGCTGCGGCGTTATCCAGACAAGGGGTAACTTTCCGTTGCCATGAGTCGTCGTTCAAACCAGGGGCAACTTTCCGTTGCCACGCAGCGTCCTTCAAACAAGGGGCAATTTTCCATTGCCTCCGATCCGAGGTTGCGCATCTCGAAAGTAAGTTTTGCGCTCGTTGAGCATAGATCGCTTGCAAAAATGGTTTTTGAAAATTTTTACTGAGGTTGACTATTTTCTGGAAAACTACTTCATTTTTCCAAAACTTAGACCATTTTGGACCCAAAAGGGAAAATTTTCAGTGCTCACAGCCCAACTTGCGTGATTTCAAATCAGAAAATTAAACAAGTGTGTTAATCTGACTCTCATTTTGGTCAAAATTGTTTCAGTAGAGAACCAAAACAAAAAATGGTCAAAATGACGAACTATGGGCACGGTTGAGTCAGGCTTCCTGACCTTCCCCCATTGCCAACATACTTGCCAAGAAGGGCACAACTGAAGTTGTCATTTAAGGGCTGAAAGCTCTCTTAACCTCCGAGCAACGAGGTATCGAACCAAGTGCGAAGCACGAATCTGAAGGGATCAAGGTACTCCGTTCCCTTTACCTGGGGCATCGACCAAACGCCACCAGAAGAAATAGCCGTGAGCTAACCATGTCGAGCGTGAACCCACAACTTCCTATTCATCCATTAAACACCCCAGGGAGGGATAAAAATGAGAGAATAAAGAATTGAGAGATGTAAGTTGAGAGAAAAAGCGAGCCAAAGGGTCTTGAGAGAAAAACCGAGCTTGAGGGCCGAGTGATGTAAGAATCACAAATTAGAAAGGGTGAGAAACAATACCCAGAGAAACTGGCTCCTCGTGATCTGAGGTCCCCCGTCTTCGTTAACGCGTCTGTATGTCGTGTCTTTTGTTTTGTTTACTTCAACCTTTGTTTTGAATCTTTTCTGAGTGTGTCTCGTTGTGTTTAGGTTGTTTACCTTTTTGTCTTCGTTGTTGAGTCGTTCTCGCAATGTCCAGTTGTAGGCTCACTACCCCGATTTAAAAAAAAAAACCTTCTTCAAACTTCAAAAATGAATCGTTTTGTGCTCAGAATACTGTGCCATTCTCCACATTTGTGCGAAAACATGATTTGGTTCTTTCATACAACTGCAGGGTCCACCCCTGATAAGTGTGAACAGAAAACCCTGGGCCTCTCTGAAGTTTCTGGGTTTCGGATCGCATCTGAGTGTGTTTCAACTTCAGTAGATTCAACCTTCATGGTCCGTCTTGTCAGATTTGGGCTGTTTGTTCAGGATCCGCTATGTGCAAAATGAACCAAGCGCTGTGTTATGGGCTGTATACAGATTAATCCCCAGTAGAGTATGGGCCGAGTGTTCGGACTGAGTAGTGGTTTGTATGGGTTATTTCGCTGTTGGCTGGTTCATTATCTGATTATTACAATACGAGTGTTCAATTTTTCAGACAAAAGATCAATCTCATTTACATTGAGGTGTAATATGATGCAATGTGATACAATGTATGAAATGTACAAATATAACACTTTTTCAGATAAAAAATTTTGTTTCATTTCATCATCTTTTTCAAGTACAAAGTTTTGGAGAAAACAAAAGAAAACCTGCCTATGGTAGTACAAGGTACTCTAGCTACCAGCAAAAAGTACAAAAAGAAAGAGAAAAAGAAAAACAGCAAAAATCTGGATCAATGTCAAAAGGCCTCGGGTCTAGGGGTCTGTCCTCGTCCTCTTCCTAGACGAAGGTCCAGGGGCGTCATCATCAGCGCCGTCATCTGAACCCGAGTCAGTGCCATCTCCGATCTCCTACTCAGATGACTCCGCCTCTGCCTCAGCCTCGGACTTATCATCATCATCAGGGACGGGTACCCGTGAGCTACTCCCAAAATGGGTGCGCCCCGCCTTGGTGCGGGGGTATACTCTGCCATCTCCTCCGGCAGGAACAGAAGGTCCAGCTGGAGCACCTCCCATGGTAGGGATCTGGAAGGGAGGATGAAAAACACAAACAGCAAATGCATCAGTATGCTACAGAATGCAGTTGTCGGAATACAGTGTGTGAATACTGTGAGCAGTGTATCAGTGCAGAATGCAGTGTCCGAATACAGTGTGTGAATATTGTGAGCAGTGTGTCAGTGCAGAATGCAAGGTATGAGTACAGTGTAAATGCTGTAGATAGTGCTGTGAACAGTCTGTGGGCTACAGTATGTCAGATGCCGTGAGGGCAGTGTATCCAGTGTGGTATTGTGCATCAGATATGTGAAACAGTTTATGTATGGTTTGAGACCACGGTCAGAGAAACATACCGGAATGCTGTAAATTGCTAGAAGGTCGAGGCTCTGCTGGAGCATCCCCATCACGGAGGCAGTCAGCTCTAGGGACTAGCGAGTGTACTCAGAAGAGGCCTACAAAAGCGTTAGAAGCATCAGTATTCTGCGGAATGTCAAATGAATTGAAATGAACTAACTGTGCATAATGCAAAACGCAGAAGTACATACCAGAGGTAGGCCGTAGAACCCGACTAACTCATGATCAGCCGGAGGGGGAGCAATGGGAATCTGGTAAGTCACCCCGCCCCATCCTCTGCATGTCATCATCGTGGGTAGTGCTGGCTAGCTAACCCCCCGACCCCTCCGAGCTCCGCTCCTGCCACGGACTCGAGCTGTCCTCGACATCCCTGCCCCTGCTCCCGCTCTAACTACCGGCGCCGCAGGCCTCTCCCTCTCAGCTCGACGGCCACCGCTCAGAGGCCGCATAATGTACGTCCGAACGTACTCTGAGTAGTCGCCCTCGCCCCTAAAGCCCTCCGTGTCCCAGCCGATCGTGTAATCGGCCATCTCCTCGGCAGTGCACCTCTCGGTGTCCCTCATGTGGGTAGGAGGCGGACCCAAAACTATCTGCTCTGGCAAGCCTAGGGTCTGGCGTAAGAAACGCTCACCCAGGTACCAAGCGCGACAGACCGGGCCCTCCAGCAAAATCCTGAAACGTGCAGTCTCCTCTGCACCAGCAAATCGATCTCGAATCATCGCAGGCAATGGAGCCCAAGGCTGCCAAGTGATCTATAAACGACATGCAGTTTGTTATCTACTCATATTGAAAATAAAGTGTAAAGCCAAGCCTAATAAAACTCTAAAAGTTGAACATACCTCTGCGGGGGTGATGGTGTCAAAGTAGCGGCGAAAAAAGATGAATGTCTCCCGCAGTCTCCGTACGCATCTCACGTCGAAGCGTCGGGAGAACGGAACGACGAGAGGGGTCTCCGCGTCTAGCACTGGGGCGAGTCTCGGAAAGTAGGCGTAGACCCACAACTGCAGAGCAAATACCAGTAGGATTATCAAATAAAGCAGAATATCAGATAAAGCAGAAATTGCAGAACCGTGTATTGTGCAGAGTGTACAGTGTTGCAGTGTACAGTCAGTGTAAAACAGAGTATGTGTGTGTCGTGTGTGCAGTATACAGTCAAACGTGAAGCAGACCACAGTGTGTGCAGTATACAGAGTACAGGAAATGAAAGGCAGAAATGTAAAACAAAGAAAGAGCTGTACCTCCCAAGCTCGCCAGTAACCCCTGAGTAACTGCCCGCTGCAACGGGAGGCTGAGCTCATGTATCCATATAGAGTGGCTAGAGCAGCGCCACCCCAGTCGAAGCGCAGAATCCGTGTGACGTCCACCAGTGCACTCAACAAACAGAGGGGCACGGTGTTCGCCCGGTCGGCGAAGATAGTAGTCCCCAGCAGAAACATGAGGAAGCCGCACACGTACCGCGCCACCCCCTCCTGAGTCATCGGAGCCTCCTCGATCAAGGCCGGCTGAACCCTGAACTGGACATCGAACCACGAATATCTGACGAAGCCGGGACGCGCGAGAGGCGGCACCTCGCCGAGCAGGTAAATCTGAGCGGCCTCCCACTCGTCCATGTCGGTGTCAAAGGGGATCGGATCACCCCCTACCCCGATGCCGGTGAGCATCGAGAAATCATAGGGAGTCATCGTCATGTCTCCCGTGGCAGAGAAATGGAATGAGTCGGTGGTGTCCCACCACCTCTCCACCAGAGTGGCAAGAAGAGGCCTGCTCGCGGTGAGTCGGGAAAGTCCTCTACAGAAGGCACCGAAGTCGGCCTGATCGACAATGTGACGGACTGCGTCCGGCAGCTCCAGATACCAGTCTCGAGCGGCGGCATTCCCATACCCTCGGCAGGTATGGGAATCTCCTTGTATTCAAAAACAACAGTTGCGAAACAATATTCAATGTACAGTTTTGAAGAACATTCAGGATTGGTGACAATACAGCGTGTGTTCAAACAGATATCGGGTGTCGGTGTACTCGAAGTGAATTACGACATATGACGTGTCAGTGTTTCCAAGTGGTTCAGTACAGATACAGCGTGAGTACACGTTTTCAAGTTCAAACCAACATCAGGTGCCGGTGTGCTTACAGTGCACTACAACATGCGATGTGCCAGTGTGTTTGGGTGGTTCAGTGACAATGCAACGTGTGTGCACGTGTTCAGATTCAAACAGACATCAAGTGCGAGTGTGTTCATAGTCAACTACAACATATAGTGTATCGATGTATCCGGGTTAAGCAGTTAAAGAACAAAATCAACTATGGCAATTAAGTGTTCTACATTGTGGAAAATGAAATGGGGAAGAATATACCTCAAAAGCGCCGTATGATAGGTGTGACTCCGGCTCACGCAGGAGAAGCTCTGGTGGCACAACTCTCGCAAAACTCCGGAACTGACGAAGTCTGTCGGGAGGAAGCACGTGAACCACCGGCCAGTAGGTCGTCGGGTCAAACGGGCAGACGCTCAAGGGGAGGAGCTCGGCCTCTGGGTCCACCTCGTGATCCGGGGGAGTCCCGCCCCGTGGAATATCATCCGCCATGTCAAAGATGGTGTGAAAATGACCGGGAAAGTGGAAACCGGATAAGAATGCGAAAGGTCAACTAAAAGGTCAATCCCGAGAGGGCGAAAAATGGCCGGAAAAGTCGAAGTGTGGAAAAGGCACGGAAATCAAGAAAAACCCAAGGGAAACAAGTTCCGAGTGGTGAAAATCGAAAAGGAAACACCGAAACGAAGTTTTGTTCGTATGAAAATGTTCGAAACGCAAAGAGCTTCGCGAATCAAACAACGAAATGGGCCCTAAAACCGAGGAAAACGGAGAATGGAGGCTCGGGAATACTCTAGAGAGAGGGGGGAAGGAATTTCGGCCAAGAGAAAGTGAAAAAAATAGGACTAGAAGCCCTATTTTATAAAGCCCATGCCGAAAGGACAAAACTGCCCCGATTCAGCAAGATTTGGCCGGTCGGCTAAACTTTTGGCCAGTCGACTAAATATTTGGCTGGTGAGATGTTTTGATGGCCGGTGGATGGCCGGTGACCTCTCTTGATGGCCGGTGAGCCTCCTACAACCTTGTTTGGGTCAGATGTATAGTTTGGGGTATTTATTGCTCAAGACAGTGCAAGAAATGGCATTTCCGAAGCTCAACCGGCCTCCGTTTTGACCTCGGACCGTGTCTTCTGTGCGTGGCACTCGAATATGTGCAAGGTGTATCCTTTTTGTATCCTTTTGTCTCTTTTAAGATTCGAGAGTCGCCCCACATACGTTGTTTTGCAAACACGTGTTGAGTTATACGTCATTATGCTTGCATTGTTATGCGTTTTCGCCATGGTCTGGCGAGACCTTAAATACGCTTGGTCTAGGAGACCTTAAATCCTCTAAAGGTGCAAGTCCTTCGGTGTTTGTTGTGCCTAAATGACTTTTGGCAAGTTCACATGCATTATCATGCATTTCAAGCGATGCGCGTCGTCGCGCATTCGAGTTCATAAGCATTTCGAGCGACATGCGTGGTCGCGCATTCAAGATCATATGTATTGTCATGCATATCATAAGACGTGCGTTGTCACGCATTTACATCAGCATGCATCAACATGCATCATTTGCATTTCAAAAAAAAAACAAACACAATCGTGCATTATCATGCATTTTCAAAAAAAAAACAAAAAAAGAGCAACATGCATTGCTATGCATTTTCCCTTTCATGCACTTTTCATGCATTTCAAAAAACAAAACAAAAATAAATAGTGCATATGTCATGCATTACATTCTATATAGTGCATATGTCATGCATTACATTGTAAATAGTGCATATGTCATGCATTCCCTTGTAAATAGTGCATATGTCGTGCATTCCCTTGTATATAGTGCATATGTCATGCATTTTGTTGTATATATTCCATTCCAGTGCATATTGCATTATAGCTTGCATGCATCCACTGCATCACCTCCATTTATGGCTTGCACCTTTCCTTGTTGAGCTTGGTCTGGTATGTGCCCATACTTTTCACGTTAAAGCACAGTTCTGCATGTGTACGTGCCTATTCCACGCTGGTTTGTTGGTTTGAGGGTTGCGGCACCTTTTCTGTGTAAGACGCGGTTTGTATGTGTCCATGCCTTTCCTAGGCAAGATTTGGTTTGGCCCGCGCGCCATATCCGTTGTATATATTACATTGTAGTGTAATTTTTGCATCCTGCATTAGGATCATGCTCTTTCGTTAGCGGATCATTCCCCACTTATGTCATTCCACCCAATTACTTGTTCTTGCGTCCGTCTACATCACTCATAGTTCTGCATGTGTACGCGCTTTGAGGGTTGCGGCACCTTTTCTATCGTAGACGGACTTGTTACCTCCATCAATCTATTTGACATTTGTGTGGTTTTGAACCGCTCATGATTGGATCATGATTCAATTGCATTGCATTTTCTTTTGCATTATTATGCATAGTTTTGTATATATTGCATATCATTTCGCATTCATTTTTCATGTTATGCATGTTGCAAACGATATCATACCTGTTAAGTTGCTTTCTTTTGCAAGCACGATATTGTATGTACGGTTCATTTGAGACTGGTACAACCAGACGAGCCGGACAGGTATTGTACTCTCCGCGTGAGACGTATCGAGAATTGCGTAATTCTCTTACATACTTTCTGCATTGTAGTGTAGTTGAATTTGCGTTTGCTTGCTTAAACCTGTCACATGTTATGCTTTGTTACAGTTTTTTTGCATGATCATAAGTTATGCTAGGCTTCGTGCATTGTCGGTTGCATTTTGCCACTACCTTCGGGCGCATATCTTGTCTGTCTTGCATGTTTGTCTAAGTCTTCGGCCTTGTCAAAAATGAGTCGTCTCTGGGCTTTGACAGTCACTCCCGTCATTGTTATGACTTTCGAGTTCTGTCAAAGAGGGGCAACTGTAGACACCCCATTTTTGACTGTCCTCAAGACTTGGACGTCACTGCTTGAACACCCGGTGATCATCCTTGTTTGTGTTTGTCTTGAGTTCCCGGAGGTCTCGGCTACGCGCCTTGCCTCAGGATCTCTCGACTCGACTGTTTTGTGTCTGGTTTTGCACCAAACACTTGTGTTTTGCCTTAGAGGGGTAGGGAATGGCTTATGGGCCATCCCTACACATCACCGGCCATGGCTTGAGGCCACCGACTGTGTTTTGTTGCCACCGGCCAAATGTTTGGCCGGCCGGCACTATAGATGGTCGACCGGCCATCTTTTTTGGCCAAATTGCATTTTTGGCTGGCCGACCACTGTTCATCTGCTTTTGCAGATATTTTCATGCCAGTTGTGATAGCTGGCATACACTCTGCTCCCCTCCATACACGTGTATGGAGGGATTTCCCTCTTATCTAGCTTGTCTTGTAAGCTTGCAAGATTGAACCTTCTATAAGAGGAGACCTCTCCTCCTTCCTCTAGGTTAGACAAAGAAATCTCCAGAGAGACCTCTGATATTAGGGTTAGGTTTTGTATCCATTCTATCTCTATATCTCTCTCTTTCTTTGCCTTGTGTGTGTTTTAGTCTTACTATTGCACACAAACACCTAGTCTTACACCTTTTCTTGGTTGCTGAAGGGCCAGAGGTCTGTTCTTGGTGTTCTTGGGTGGTTTTGAGCTCAAAGAAGCAGCTGGTCCACCATTTGTGAAGAGGGTCTTCAAGGGTAACATTCTTACCTTTTTTACCCCATTTTTTCATAGCTTTTTCGGCTACCTTGCAACTGTTTTTAGACTTGGTGTATAACATATAAAAGTTTTTTTTTTTGCCCACTCTAAATAGTTGGTTAAGGGTGTTTTGAGCCTTGAGGTTGTTTGACCCCTCTTAGGGCTTATTTGACCCCTTTTTTTTTTTTGCCATTTTGGTGAGCTCTGGGACCATTGTGTTTGGGCCTCCTCACCACTGAAATCTTGAGGGATTTTAGTGGTAAGGATGGTGCCTTGAGGTCCTAAGAAGGAGAGGGCCACCCCCTCTCCTTGTTGTCCTTGAAAATGGCCATTCTTGCCTCTTGAGGGAGAACCTAGTTTAGGTTCATGTTGATCATGCCTTAACTGATTTTTGTGCTTATATTGCCATGATATAGCATTGTGTTAAGTTAGTTTAGACATACCTTGCATGCTTTGCATACATGTCTTGTAATGCCATATTTTCGCCTTAACATGCTTTAGGTTTTGATCCTTGTTCTAGCATGATTTTGGCCAAGCTTTGTGAAGCTTTTGTGTTTGTTTTAGCATGCTTAAGTTCTGTTCTTGGTTGTTTTGGTCGACCATAGCATGCTTAGTATAGCCACCTTGCATTTTGGCTTGTTAGCCTTAGGTGTGTGAGTGTGTAGCATGCATTACTTGCATTATTTCAGTGGTTTGGAACCACTTACCATGTTATTTCGGTCCTTATAACATGCTTGTATACTTGCATTTGATACTCCTTTGTTGCTTTAGAAGGTTGTTGCCTCATGCTCCATGAATGTGCTTCTTTGTATGCTTGCATGTTTAAGCCACTTAGATGCCATCTAGGTGTTCCCTTAGCATTGTCTAGGTCTGCCTTGAACATGTTTTAAGTCCTCTTGGCCTTGTGAGGCTTGGTTGACTTAGCCGTGGTTTAAGTCTCCTTGACTTGCCTCAAATACTTGGACCAATTACATGCCATGTTTGTCTTGTTTAAATTGGTTTGGCACCATTATTAACATGATTTCCAGAGTTTACATTGCATGCTAATTGTCCATGTTTAGGCTCTCTTAAGTGTGCTTCAAGATTGCTTGTTTGATGCCTAAGTGTTGGCCCATCAACATGTACATGTGTGTGTGTGTGTAGGCCCTCATTTCCATAGCATTGGCCACTGTTTTAGGCTTGTTTGGGGGCTGCCTAAATTAGTTTAAGTCCACCCCTTTGCATGTTGTTGCATGCTCACCTTGTGTGTTGTTGCATACTAGTGTGTTGTTGCATGATTGAATGAAGTCACATGCTTGCTTGCATGCTTGAACATCCATATTGTGTTGCACACTTGTAGGTTGCATTGCTTCATGCCTTACATGTTTCTTTACTTAGGTTGTGTGCCTAACCTACATTACACATTGCATTGCCATGTTGCATACTAGCCTCCATACTTAGGATGCATTGCATTGGCATGCATGCTTCACCTCTTGAGTTGAGTATGATAGAGGTTGAGCCCCCTTTGCTTGATTATGTGCATTGCATTCCATATCAAAATGCATACCTGGTTCCTTGGGCCATCATGCATGGAAATGCGCGATTGGTGGTCTGAAAATCGAGAATCATATCCCTTTGAGTCATGAATATGATAAGGGGTGTGATTGGTACATACATTGCTTGAAATGCATTGTCATGCTATGTTTTGCCCTCTGCTGCTGTCAAAAACAGATTCTGCAAGAAGATTTGGCCGGTCGGCCATCTGCAGTGCCGACCGGCCATCCATAAGTGGCCGATGGATTAATTTGTGGCCGGTGACCATTCTCCATGGTCGGTGACCAATTCCCTCAGCCGGTGGTGTTCCACAGCATTCAGGGAAGCAACCCTGAGATTTGTGCAGTCTTCAGAGAAGGATAACAGTCAAAGCAGAGGCAACTTGTGCATGGCAGTGGCTTTCCAAGCGAAGCCGAGCGCGCATTACATTGGACCCTCTTCCCGAGGCTGTTTACTGCTTTCATTAGATTAGTTAATTTGTTAATTAATTAATTGACCTGAAATATTTAATTAGCTTGCAGGTTAATTAATTTGTATTATTCTTTCGGTCCCTTCGAGCGAGGGCAAATTTGTAATAAGTGTGGGTGCGTGTGTGCATGTCTTCCAACCCCCACTTCTTTCTCCCTTTTACTTACCTGCTTTTGATGGTTAGTATTAGGACATGTTTACTTTAGCATACCTTATGCTATGCATGCGTGCATCATTCATTAGTCTTGCATGCACCAGGCTCGGCGCATCATGCTAACTGCATAAAGTATTTCAAATCTAACTTGAATACATGCTATCTTGCATTTTCACATGTCATCCTTAGATTAGCCGAGCCTATTCTAGATTGCATTCAGTATGCGTTGCATTAGCCACTTAACATGGACTTGGATCATGCATTGATTGCTAACATGTTCTTGTCTTGGCTCGAAGTACATTGTAAGTATTTTTATGCTTTAGCATCTCGTATGAGTGTGAATGTCAACATGATAACATGCTTACCATATGGCTAGATGCTTATGTGATATAAACTGCTTGAATACCTGTGGGTGAAGGTTGGATCGTTTCAGTTGGAACAACTCGTTGAAATCCGTGCTTTAGCCTACTTGCGAGTAGCAAATTTCGAACTGTTTTTGAAACAAACGGATATGAAATGTTTTGTTCCAACTTAGGAGATTTGGTCTATACTTGTTTGCTGTGCACATAACATAGTAATTCTAGGCTAATAACCGGAATAGGAACACATAATGCTTTCAAAACAAGATATCACGGTTAGTAGAGGCTGATCTTTGATCGGGTGAGAGGGGATACTCATAGCTGACCTTCCCCAATCGTACCTAAGTTCCCGAGCCGAGGCAACTTTGGTGATGACGGACACGTGGCCTTTGGCACCGAGTCAGGGTTTCCTAAATTTCCCAAAATAAAATATTTAGGTAGCGACTCTGTATCTGACAAAGCAGTCCATGTTTGACACTTCTTTCTAAAAATCTGTTTTTTCTCAAAACGATTTGCCGGATTTAGACTCTTTGGTTAAGATTAAGAACCGTGACAATTCGAGAGTCCGAACTATAGTGAGCCCAATATGAATAGAACGGGACTCACCCTCTCGGGGCATTCGGGGACGTCTACACATATAATGTTTTCAAAACTCGATATCATGGTTAGTAGAGGCCGATCTTTGATCGGGCGAGCGGGGGTGCTCACGAAGTGACCTTCCCCAATCGTACCCAAGTTCCCGAACCGAGGCAACTTTGGTGATGACGGATACGTGGCCTTAGGCAAACGAGTCAGGGTTTCTTAAATTCCCCAAAATAAAATATTTTGGTGGCGACTCTGTATCTGGCAAAGCAGTCCATGTTTGGCACTTCTTTCAAAAAAATCTGTTTTCAAAAAATGATTTGTCGGATTTGGACCCTTTGATGATTCATCGGTCTTGCATTGCATTCTGCAAGATTAGATACAGGACCGTGACATTTGAGTCCGAACTGTAGTGAGCCCCAAATGAACAAAACGAGATTTCCCTCTCGGGACGTTCGGGGATGTCTACAGTTTCTGGCGACTCTACTGGGGAATTAGAGAACTTGACTCGAGCTCGTGATATCTGGTTTGACTACACTTGTGTGTTTCTTTGCATTGCATTTGCATTGGTGCGTCTAGGACACCATGTTTGCCGTATGCTATTCCTGAACGGTTTGTCGGAGGCTCGCTTCAAGAAGCGTGCCATAAGGCTGACCGGTTGCTGGCTCTGCCACAACGGGAACACAAACCCTAATTTTACCAGGGCACCCTCTTTGACCATTCGACCTAGTGCATATCGGAATCCATAGTGACCATTCCAAACTAGGACAAGTTGCTTACCCGATCATAGGTTGTTTGAAATCGCTGCGTGCGTAGTGAAACCCTAGCTCCTAACAAAATAGGACAGGGAAACCCTACCCCAACATAGGGGTGTTTTGGCTCTCATTTGCCTGCTATGTGCTGTCAGAGTGTGTCTCTACAGGGCTGTGTATATCAGTTTGCAAGTCTGGGCATTAGACCTGAGGGCATCAGTATGTGGGGAATCAGTTTGACCTGAGGGTATCAGTTTACAGGCTGAATCTTAGACAGAATTCAGTAGAGGGCACAGTTATTCGGCTGCTCATATCTGTTTTGGTGAAATCAGGCTGAGATGCTGCATGTTTTCTCTTTTGCTAGGTAGTCTTGGAACCGTAGCTTCAGAAGGCTCCAATATCCCCCAAGGTTCATCGGACTTGTGCTGATAGACTTTGTCAGGTCAGAGATTCAATTCAAGGGAAATTAGTGTTCCTTTGCCAGAGGCAGGGTAAAAGGGTCAATCAGGCACAGATCACCAGTTCAACAGTCCTCAGATCAGCGATCATTATCCATCTCACCTGTGCGCAGTTGGGTTGAGATATCTATTTTTACAGAAACAGATATACCGATAGATCAGTTAGATCAGGACAGTATGGCAGGAATGGAGAAAGTATGAAAATCATGCAGCAGGACGCTATTCGTCAAGCCGAATTTGCCAAACAACAGGCCGAGGTCATGGCTCAACAAGCAGAGTTGATTGCCAGGTTACAGCAGCAAACCGGAGCATCTGCTTCGCACCAAGCCCCTCCTCCACCAGGAGTTCTAGCACCCGAGGAGGTACCAAATGTCCAGGGAGATATGGACATTCCGACAGGACTGGCTCCGCCCCCAATCCTACCCCAATTATCCAAAACACCCACCAACCTGCCGGATTCTCCCTTTGAGTCCGAGGTGAACCCCACAGCATTGAAGGTGAGCAAGCTTGAAAAGCTGTTTAAGAAATCTCAGGGCGTCAAGTCCATCCCGGACATTGAGGATGGGCATACCGATGTGGCCGTGACGCTGCCAGACCGCTTTAAAATGCCACATATTGACCGCTTTGACGGGTCCGGGGATCCCATGGTGCACTTACGACTGTTTTCAGACATATTAAGGCCGATGGGCCTCACCAGGCTACAGAAGCTTTCTTTATTCGGCCGGAACCTGTCGGGTGTGGCGGCCATCTGGTACGCAAAACTGGAAGACGATGTTAAGAGGAATTGGGATGAGATGGCTGAGGCTTTTGTCGCTCAGTACTCCTATAATACACAGATCGAGGTCACAACCCGTGATCTCGAGACGACTAGGCAGGAGCCTAAAGAGAGTTTTTCTAACTTCGTAACCCGGTGGAGGGCCAAGGCCTCAATGATGACCACTAGGCCCACTGACAAAGATCAAATTTGGATGATTGTGTGCAATCTCCAGCCCAAGCTTATGTAGAAAATGATTGTTCTCCCCTTTCCCACCTTTTCCGATTTACATGAGATGGGGGTAAAAATTGAGGATGCTATGAAGCAGGGCCTCATTGACCAGGAGAAGGAGCAGCCCAGGAGGGCGTTTTCCCGCAATTCGAATGCGACCACCAGTGGTGATGCAGCTGCAAGATCTTCTGAAGTGGGCATGGTTACCACCACCGCATCAAAAACAGCTACCCCATTCACTGGTGCATCCGGAAGTAGCTCACAAAAAATCAAATATCCACCTCGAGTCAAGAGGGTTTTTACCCCACTTTATATGCCTTTGTCAAAGGCTCTAGAGGCCTTACTCCGGAAGGGATATCTGAAACCATTGGAACAACGGCCTCTACCCGATCCTATCCCTCCAAAGCATGACCACACTAAATATTGTGCCTACCATCAACAAACCGGTCATGACACTGACAGTTGCTTTCGTCTTTGCCATGATGTACAAGATCTATTTGACAACAAGGTCATCGTCGCACCAGCTCAGCCAAGTCTATCGGCACTTGATCAGTGAACTTATGGGGGATAATGTGATGTGATCAAGGGATAAACCACCTGCGGACGGCCCTCAGTTTACTCCAGATGTGGCGTATGGCTCGCACTGTTTTGAGCATTTGTGAATGCTAGTTTTTGTACTTTCTGACTTGGGTATTGGGTCAATTTTGTTATTTTGTATATAGTCAGTCTTTTTGTACTAAGTCAGTCGGGTCTGTCTTGTTGTATCGAGTCAGTCCTATTGCGTTGGAGTCGGGTGATTCCAGGGGTATTACCTCGGATATCACTATCTTGTTTTGTGTTTGTCCTTTTGCTTTCTTTTGAGTCTGTTTCTGCCGTGGAGCCAGTTGTGCCAACAGATTTTGAATGAAATAGCAGTGATTTTCACACCCTTGTGTTTGCTTCTGCCTTGCGCCAGTTGTGCCAAAAAGTTTGAATGAAACGGCAGTACTTTTTGCTTAGTTTTCTGTGCCTCGAACTCATTGCATGGACCTAAGTTTTTCAAAACTTTTTGAACATTGTGATGAAAACAAAGAGGAAGGAATTCCTCGGGATTTGCAAAAAAATTTGATCATTTGAGAAAAAGAGAGGCATGCTAAGCCCTTAATGAATGAAATCATGTTTGTTAATGTGAGTACTGAGAACGACCCTGGCTTGATCTAGATTGGTTCTACACTGTCTTCAGGGCGAGCAATTTGTCACTTTCTTAAAAAAAAAAATTCAAAAAATGTTTTGCGCAATCTTGCGAAGACCTGTGTGGAATCGCTCTTGAGATTGTGCAGCTTAGGATCGCTCTCAGCCTCAAGACTCAACCCCTTTGCTTCCAAACCTTGAACCTTAATTCAGAATGTGCAAAGGTCAACCACAATGTGAGGCCTGTGTGGCCAGATTCGAAGCAACCCTTGAACTAGGGGCAGGGAAGTCAGATCAAGAAGATCAGATGTCGTCAAAAGAAGCTTGCAAAGCTAGATCAGAAGCATCCCTCGAACTAGGGGCAAAATATGTCAGATTGTGCTCGAAGAGCCGAAGATGGATCATTCCAAAAATCAATGAAGATCGGCAAGAATGCCAAACCCTAGAAGGGAGGAAAAAAAAAGACATTGCTGAAGGACAACCGAGTTCCTATCCACAACACTAGGGGCAAATTCACCCTCCATTAGATGGACTTCTACATCATCAGCGAACAGCAACCATTCTCCTAGATTTAGATGACTTCAGAATCTCATAACCATTCAACATGGACAAAGCCACACTTTTACCCTGAGAGGCTCGCTGGACCAAAAACCCAGAAGGGCGACCCAGGCAAAAGTTAGAGCAAGAAAAAGAAAATAAAAAATGAAAGAAGAAAAGAAATGAAAAAAAATGAAAAGAAGTGAAAAGAAAACAAGAACATAGCTCGCAAGGTTGAAAACCCAGAAAGGGCGGCCTTGGTAAAAGTTAGAGCGCAAAAGGAGAGGTTAATACCCGAGTGTACCTTAACCCCGGAACTATGCAAGGCTTGATTCCCAGAAAGTTTCCCCTAGTCTGAATAGCGCCGCAGCACATGGCCACCAGTCCTTACAGTGACAATTACAACCAAATTCTCGGATACAGAGAAGACAAAGACCAGAACCGTCACATGGACACAGTGCTGCGGTGCTATTTAGACTAGGGACAGCTTTCAGTTGCCATGCAGTGCCGTGCAGACAATGGGCAATTTTTCATTATTTTGGATCTAAGGTTGTGCATCTCAAGAGTAAATTCGGCGCTCATTGAGCAGTGGCCATTTGTACAAATAGTTTTGTGAATTTTTAATGAAGTTGACTAATTTTATCGAAAATTATTCCTTTTTTCCAAAACTAGACCATTTCTTGGACCCAAAAAAGGAAAATTTTCAGTGCTTATAACCTGACTTGCATGATTTCAAATCAGAAAATCAAACAAGCATATTAATCTAACTCTCATGTTGGTCAAAATTGTTTTAGTAGAAAACCAAAACAAAAAAATGGTCAAAATGATGAATTAGGGGCACAATTGAGTCAGGCTTCCTGTTTTTCCCTCGTTGTCAACATACTTGCCAGAAAAGGGCACTCTACTTGCTGGAAAGGGCACCGCATTCGCCAGAAAGGAGGGCACCACTGAAGCTAACCGCAAAAGGGTTGAAAGCTCTATTACCCTCCAAGCAGCAAGGTATCAAGTTAAGTGCGAAGCACGAACTTGAATGGGGCAAGATATTCCACTCCCTCTTCTGGATAGATCTGATCACGTCCAAACTCCCCAACAGAGCATCGTTAACTGATGTCAGCTGCAAATTTGCTACACACCCAGTTGTGGCGCAACCCCTCTGTGGGAGAAACTCACTGTTGTGAACAAGAAAGAGAATCTAGCAGAATGTTAGGGGCAAGAGCCTGCAACTTCTTGTTTATCCATCAACCACCCAGGGGAGGGATAAAAAAATGAGAGATTGAAGAATAGAGAGATGTGCGCTAAGAGAAAAAGTGAGGAAAAGGGCTTTTTCAGAAAAAAAAAAAAAAAAAAAAAAAAAAAAAAAAAAGAAAAGAAAAGAGCCTGAGGGCTGAGTGATGTGAGAATCACAAATGAGAGAGGGTGGGAAACAATACCCAGAGAAACAGGCTCCCTGTGCACGTCTGAATGTTGTGTCTTTTTGTTTTATCTCGATTCTTGTTTTGAGTCGTTTTTGAGTGTCTGTGTTTGTGTTTAGATTGTTTTGCCTTTATTTTCCTTTGTTGAGTCGTGGTGCGTTGTGTTCAGTCGTAGGCTCAATACCCGGTCGAGAACTCGTTTCTCAATTTCAAAATGATTTGTTTTGTGCTCAGAGTGTTGTGCCATTCTCTACATTTGTGCAAAATATGATTTGTTCTTTTATAAAACCGCAGGGTTCAACCTAGGTCATGTTAGAACAGTAAAGCCAGGACCTATCTGAAGCTATATGGGTTCCAGACTGCAAAGCATGAGAAAAGAGGAAATGTCGAGCATCTGAGTTTGTTTTAACGTCAGTAAGTTCCGAGATTGCATTCTGTGTGTACCTCTTCAGGTCTTGCCAATGCTCCGAAGTATGAGTGTGCCTCTACCTCAAGCTCAAGATCAAGTCTACTTCAAGCCAGAATGGCAATCAAAAGCGCTCTCCCCGAGTACCAATCCCTGCCAAAGGCATCTTGGCTGTGTTCGCAATGAGTTCCTAGAAGACCAACTGCGACGGTGGAAACTAGAGTTCGAATGGCTGTTGCCTAGAACGCAAAGGTTCAGGATTTCCGAGACTAAAGTCTGGTTTAAATACCCAGAGGCGTGTCCTCGGCTTGAAATCTATATGGAAGCCCCACAGGTTGAGATAGCGTGTATGCACCTCAATTCTGGATACTGAACCGACCTAGTCTGTCACCCCGTTGGAGAATAGGGAAAGTTGTGAATATGATCAAGAAGAAAGGCAGGATCCAAAGTGTTCTACGTGAAGAACCCTTGTCAGTATTTCAGAGCCTTTGTACTGTGAGTTGAAGGTAAGAGTTCGAAGAGAACGAAGGGAGATCCTCGTCAGAGTAGAGCGGTTCATCACCACTCACCCCATGAGATGCTTTCTAAAGCACCGTTAGGTTTGTTTATTGCATTCCTTAAACATCATGCATTGTATTGCATTGTACCTATCAAGTTTCTTTCTCATACATGCATGATATTGTATGAACGGTTCATTTGAAGCTGGCACAACCAGGCGATATTGTATGTACGGTTCATTCAAAGAAGTTCCGTTTGAGATCATTTATTTAGTGTATCAATCACACTTCATTCAGTTAGTGTATCAATCACACTTCATTTATTCAGTGTATCAATCACACCTCATTCACCCTTAGTGTATCTATCACACTTTCTTCATTCGCTTAGTGTATCAATCACACTTCGTTTATTTAGTGTATCAATCACATTCTCTTCACTTAGTGTGTCAATCACACTTCTTTCATTTTCTGTATCTATCACACACATTCTCATTTTCTGTACCTATCACACATATTCTCATTTTCTGTATCTATCACACACATCCTCATTTTGTGTATCTATCATGCACATATTCACTTCATTTACTTTCGTGTATCCATCACATTTCATTATCTTTTGTGTATCTATCACACCTGTTCACTTAGTGCATCTATCACACTTTGTGTTCACCTTTAGTATATCCATCACATTTCATTTACTTTTGTGTATCCATCACACATGTTCACATAGTGCATCTATCACACTTTGTATTCATTTTTAGTGTATCTATCATACTCTGTTCACATAGTGCATCTATCACACTTCGTGTTCACCTTTAGTGTATCTATCATACCTGTTCACTTAGTGCATCTATCACACTTTGTGTTCACCTTTTGTGTATCCATCACACCTTGTTCACTAAGTGCATCTATCACACTTTGTGTTCACCTTTAGTGTATCTATCATACTTGTTCACTAAGTGCATCTATCACACTTCGTGTTCACCTTTTGTGTATCCATCACACTTGTTCACTTAGTGCATCTATCACACTTCGTGTTCAACTTTAATGCATCTATCATACCTGTTCACTTAGTGCATTTATCACACTTCGTGTTCACCTTTTGTGTATCCATCACACCTGTTCACTTAGTACATCTATCACACTTTGTGTTCACCTTTTTGTGTATCCATCACACCTGTTCACTTAGTGCATCTATCACACTTTGTGTTCACCTTTTGTGTATCCATCACACTTGTTCACTTAGTGCATCTATCACACTTCGTGTTCACCTTTTGTGTATCCATCACGCTGGTTCACTTAGTGCATTTATCACACTTTGTGTTCACCTTTTGTGTATCCATCACACTTTGTTCACTGAGTTCATCTATCACACTTTGTGTTCACCCTTTGTGTATCTATCACACGCTCGCTTTGTGTATCCATCACACGTTTACTTTGTGTATCCATCACACGTTCGCTTTGTGTATCCATCACACGTACGCTTTGTGTATCCATCACATGTTCACTTTAGTGTATCTATCACTACACTCGCTTTGTGTGTCTATCGCACATGCTTACTCACTCTGTGTATCTATCACACCTCGTCTACTTTTGTGTATCTATCGCACATGCTTGCTAAGATTGCATAATCTTTTTATATCCTTTCTGCATGTAATGTAGTTTGGTTTTTATTCGCTTGCTTAAATTGTTGCATTTATTGTGTATATGTGCTTCATTACAGCTTCCTTTGCATGATCGTAAGTTATATTCGGCTTTGTGCATGTCCCTTGCATTTTGCCCCTGCCTGCGGGCACATTTCTTTGTTATCTTGCCTGTTTGTCTAAGTCTTCGGCCTTGTCAAAAATGGGTCGTCTCTAGGTTTTGACATTCACTCCCGTCACTTATAACTTTCAAGTTCTGTCAAAGAGGGGCAACTGTAGACACCCCATTTTTGATCGACCTTAAGACTTAGACGTCACCAACTGAGCGCTCGGTGTTGTTGCATATTGTGCTTGTTCTGAGGTTACAAAGTCTTGGCTGAGAGCCTTGCCTCCGGGCTTCAGAACCTTTTCGTGCCTTGTCTCGGTTTGTGAATCAAGTCCTGTTTTCTCTTCTTGAAGGGAGGGAGAGGTCTCGTAGACCATCTCTCAGTGGCTGTAGGCTACATTTTGTGGTCGTAGGCCATTTTTCCCGTTTGGAGGCCAGTTTTCAGTTTTCAGAGCCGTCGGCCACGCGCCTCGGTTTGGGACCGCTTAACTACCTCCGTTTGCTCCGATTTTTGGCGCACACTTTGTTTCCTCTCCCTAGAGGGACACTGTGGCCCGGGAGACCACCTTCGGGGTCGCACGCCACTTCCGGCGCTTAACAGTCAGTTTTCGGGGCCCCCGACTGCACGTTTTGGCCCCCTAACCCTTGTTTTGCATCGGTTAGGGTTCATTTTTGGCATGGACCCTAGTTTCATTGTTAGAAAGGTGGTAGTATGGTGGGAGACCACCTTTTCTTCTTGGAGACCACTTTTCTTTTCACCGCCCGATTTTCTTGTTACAAAGGTGGTCTCCCTCACTTTTGGGCCATAATTTCTGGTCTCCCATACCACCATTGTGTTGCATTCATCTGAGAGGCCACCTATTTGGTATGGCTGACCACCTTTGGTGCTTGACCCTTTTGATCCCTTGGTCTCCTTCACTTTTGAGCCACATTTTTTGGTCTCCCATTCCACCACTGTGTTGCATTCACCTGGGAGGCCACCTTTTTGGCATGTCCGACCACCTTTTCTTGTTGACCCTTTTGACCCCTGGTCGGCCGACCAGGGGAAGTGGTCGGCCGACCACTTGAACTGGTTGGCCAGCCATCTCCTTTTTGGCCTTCCTGAGTTGCATACAGTTGTGCCAGCTGGGAGGCATTTGCCCCATCCTCCAAGATTTAACCCTTTTGCTTGTCTTCTTAAGGAAGCTTTGGCCCTTTTTGCTTAGCTTCTAAGAGAAGCTTGACCCCTTTGGTCTAGCTTCCTCAAGAAGCTTGACCCTTTTGGTTTAGCTTCTTTCAGAAGCTTGGTCCCTTTGCTTGAGGCTTCTCCAAGAAGCCTTGGACCTCTTCTTCTATAAGAGAGGCTCTCCTCTCCATTTGCAAAGGTTGAACATTTTTGGCCGAGGCATACATATACTCTCTCTCTATATCTCTACATCCAAGCTCCATAGCTCCATGGTTCTTGGCCATTTGCACTACACCTCCAAGCACAACACCTCCACTACCATCCTAAGTACCTTGGAACTGTTTTTCAGAGGTTGGGGGCTCACTTTCTTGGTCCAGAGCTTGCTGCATTGCTGTGCTACAAGGGTAAGTCACCATTTCCCTCTTTGTAGCTTTATTTTGCTTCATTCTTTAGCCTTATTTGCAAGCATTTTTGGGTTTTGTCATAAACTGAAAAAAGTTTTTTTTTGAGCTTATAAACATGTTTGTTTAAGACATTTTTTCTGTTTGGGGTCATCTTTCCCTTTGCATGCTTCATTTCCTCATGTTTAGGGCTATGTATTAGAGCATTTGTGTTGGCCTTGGTTTAGCCTTTTAGCCACTGAAATCCAGTGGATTTTTAGTGGCTAACATGTGTTTTTGAGCCCTAAAATCATAGAGGGGTGACCCTCTCACCCCTTGATTTGTTTACTAGCTTTGTTGGCCTTCCAAATGGGCTCCTACTTGCATGTTTCAAAGCCATATTTCAGGGCCCATTTAGTGAGTTTTAAGGTCTGCATAGGCTCTTTCCAGAGCCCATTTTTCCATATAAAGTGTCTATTATGCATGTGTAGAACAATCCTATTCAAGGCCTTTCAAAGGGGCTTTCACTTGCATGCTTCCTAGACTAATTTCAGGACCTTTTTGGTGGGTTTTAGGACCCTCATAACCTCTTTCCAGAGGTGGTTTTGCCATTTTGTGTATCCATCATACATGTGTAGAATAACCCCTTGCATGGCCTTCCAAAGGAGCCTATCATTCTTGCATGCATTGACTGAGTTTCAGTGGGTTTTTGGGCATATTTTGGCATGACATACTTCTGTTTTTGGTTGGTTTGGTGAGCTCTAATATGCTTCATATAGTTGTAGTACAACTCATGGTTTACTAGCTTTCTTTGCACGCTTTGTTGGCCCTTGATTTTAGCACTTTTTGGCCTTGCCTTAAACTGATTTTGTGCATATTTTGGACTGCCCTAGCTCTGTTTTTAGGTTTCATGGTCGAATGATACTTGTTTTGCATGCTTGTAGTTCAATACACTTGCCTAGCTTTGAGATTTGAGGTCTATTGCATGCATATACTGAGGTGTTTTCATACTTTAGGGTCATTTTGCATCATATTTCAGAGCCTATGTGAATGCCATATCCTCATTTTTTTCTTCTCTTTAAGTGTGCTTGAGAGTTGTGCATGAATGCCTTGTTTTCGGACCATTGAATGAGCTTCATTTCCATACACTTTGAACCATCATTTTGGGCCATTTTCCCACTATTTCAGATCTACCTAGGGTCTGTTTGGGGTTGGTTTTGCCATTCGTGCATTGCTTTGTGTACCTATAGTGTAACGCACTTCACTAGTTTCGGTATTCGGGCCATCTAGCATGCATTGGGTAACATATTTGCATGATTCGGGACCATTGTACATCATGTTTCAGAGCTGAAAAATGTATGCTTGTATGCCATATTTCATCATTTGCCATGCTTAGTTAGAGTTGCATGTTGTGCCTTAAGATCGGTCCATTGCATTCGTGCATGCTTGCGTATATTTCGATTGCCTCATTTTCATCATATGGCCACTGATTTGAGTGTGGCTGAGGTCCACTCATTTTAGTTTAAGTCCATCTTGCATTGTGTATGCCATATAATCTATGTTGTTACATGATTGGCCATTGCATTGTGTATGCCTTATTCATCTCATCGTTTGTCTCCGTAAGTGCATTACGTATGCCAGATAGTTCATGTGCATTGAGTATGCCATTCTAGGTTCATAGCATTGCGTATGCTAGTTGCATGTTTTCATATCATCCCTTGCATGCCAGCATGATTAGGATTGCATGCATTGCATTAGGATCGCATGCTAGAAGTCGCATTGTGCATGCCTTACTTGTTGCATTGTGTTTGGAGTAGGAGTTAGTCTAAACACGGGAAACAAGGGACGTTTCATACTCCAAGTGATGAAACGTGCCTCGATTCTCGATCACCGACACTCTGGATTACCCATGATGGAGTTTAGGCCTTGTTGTGTTTATATGTGCATTCATTTCACATCGAGTCGTGCAATTCGATTCCTCGGCCATCATGCATCGAGATGTGCAATTGGTGGCACAAGGATCGAGGACTACACTCCCTAGAGCTCATGCAATGACGGGAAGAGTGGTCATGAACACATTTGTTGAAAATACATTGCCTTTCTTCTCTCTTGCCTTTGTTGCAGAAAAACCAGAAACCAGAGATGGAAACTGGTCGGCCGACCAGATTTTATGGCAGGCCAACCACCCTCTTTGGTCTCCACCACAAAGGGTGGTCGGCAGGTGGTCTCTCATGCTAATAACTGGTCAGTGGCCTTCCCAAGGTGGAGTTTCAGCCTTCTGAAGCTTTGTGCAAGTTTTTGAGATCAATTGCAAACAAGGGTGAGGCGAGGCATCACGATGGAATTTACCGACAAGGCGACTCGAGCATGCATACACCTTTCATCATTCGGAACAGAGCTGAGGCGGTCCATATAGCTTGCATGCTAATTTATTTGCTTTTCTAGTTAATTTGTTGATTAATTAGGATTTTGTAATATTTAATTAGTTAGAGTAGTTAATTATTTATTCGGACTGTATTATTTATTCGGACCCTCCGAGCGAGGGCACAATTGTAATAAGTGTGCGTGTGTGTGATGTATGTCTTCCAACCCCACGTCTTTCTCCCTTTTATTTACCAGCTTATGATGGTTAATTTAGGGCATGTTTTAATTAGCATACTTATGATAGCATGTTTGCATTCATTCATCTGTTTTGCATGCACCGGGCTCGGCGCATCATACAAATTACATTGTATTTCAATTCCGAGTTGAATACTTGTTAGTTGTAGCATTTCACATGCCATCTTTAGAATAGCCGAGCCTATTGTAGTTGCATTCCTGCATGTGTTGCATTAGCCATCTTAACATGAACTAGGATCATGCATTGATTACTAACTAGTTTCTGTTTTGGCTTGATGTACTCGGTAAGTGTTTATTCTTTAGCATCCTTGCATGCGTGTGAGTGACTGCCATGATAGCATGTTTACCATGAGGCTAACTGCTTATGTGATATACCTGCCTGAATGCCTGTGGGTGAAGGTTGGATTATCTGAATTGGAATAATGCATTGACTGTGAGTTTTAAGCCCACTTGAGAGTGGCAAATCATCTTGTTTTCTAAGCCCACCTGAGGGTGGCAAATTCGCATTTTAGCCTACTTGCGAGTAGCACCTTCAAACCATTTTTCAAAACGAACATGAGATGTTTTGTTCCAATTCAGGCGATCTGGTCTATACTTGTATGCTGGGTGCATCACGTAGTAAATCTAGGCTAATAAACCGGAATAAGAGCACATAATGTTTTCAAAACTCGATATCATGGTTAGTAGAGATCGATCTTTGATCGGGCAAGCGGGGGTGCTCACGAAGTGACCTTCCCCAATTGTACCCAAGTTCCCGAGTCGAGACAACTTTGGTGCTGACGGACACGTGGCCTTAGGCAAACGAGTCAGGGTTTCCTAAATTCTCCAAAATAAAATATTTAGGTGGTGACTCTGTATCTGGCAAAGCAGTCCATGTTTGGCACTTCTTTCAAAAAAATCTGTTTTCAAAAAATGATTTGCCAGATTTAGACTCTTTGATGATTCATCGATCTTGCATTGCACTCTACGAGATTAGATATAGCACCGTGGCATTTGAGTCCGAATTATAGTGAGCCCCAAATGAACAAAACGGGATTTTGCTCCCGGGACATTCGGGGACGTCTACAGTTATACAAAAAATCCTTCACAAGACCTTACTTGAAATGTGTCCATCTTAGCATGGTCGAGGCATTTTTGTTCAAGATACATGAAGGCGTATGCGGAAGCCACCAAGGGGGAAGATCACTGGCTTACAGAGCAATCTCATAAGGATATTGGTGGCCATACATGCAAACAGACTCTGAGAAGTATGTCAAGAGGTGCGAGAAATGTCAGAAGTTTGCACACTAAATACACCAACCAGCCAGAGAGCTTTTACCATTAACTAGCCCATGGCCTTTCGCAATGTGGGGCCTAGATATAGTGGGCCCACTTCCAACAGCACCAGGCAACAGAAAGTTCTTTCTCGCAGCAACAAACTACTTTACAAAGTGGGTGGAGGCCGAAGTGCTTGTATCAATAAAGGAGAAAGATGTTAAGAAATTCATTTGGCAGAATATCATTACTCGATTCAGCATACCTAAGGCTCTAATATCTGACAATGGCACTCAGTTCGATGGCAAAATCTTCAGGGGCTTTTCCGAGGAATACAAGATAGAATTCTACAACTCCACACCAGCATACCCTCAAGCGAATGGCCAGACAGAAACATCAAACAAAGTCGTCTTAGATGGTTTGAAGAAAAGGTTGGAGAAAGCAAAGGGAAAGTGGGCTGAGGAGCTTCCTTATGTTTTATGGGCTTACAGTACCACACCTCGGCGGTCAACTGGAGAAACGCCTTTTTCCTTGGCCTATGGCATAGAGGCAGTAATCCCACTGGAAGTAGGCCTCCCCACCATTAGAAGTGAAAATTTTGACCCAGACTTGAATGGAGAAACCATAACCTTGGAACTTGACCTGGTAGAAGAGAGAAAAGAAAAGCTCTAGTTCATATTTTCTAGCAGGAGTTATCCAGAAAATATAATAAAACAGTGCATCCGAGGCAATTCAAGATTGGGGATTGGGTATTGGGTATTACGCAAAGTAATGGGCAACACTTTGGTACCCGGAGATGGCAAATTAGGACCTAACTGGGAAAGACCATACAAGTGGTTGGTTTAGCAGAAAAATGGGCATATCACTTGGAAGATAGAGACAGCAAGGCTATTCCCCGGCCATGGAACACTGCTAATATCAAACTATTTTCTTTTTAGCTTTATTTTAAAGTATTTGTAATTTTCCCTTTTTCAAATAAAACAAGTAGTCTTTTCAACATAATTCTTTCTACTGTAAAAGTTGTTCTCAGTCATTGCCAACAAGGGGCAATCAGAAAGTTTGGCAGGAATAACCAAACATTGAGCTATCTTCAGCCGAGATCAGGATCTAGGCTGAAGAAGGTTGGCAGGAATAACTAACATTTAGCTCTCTTCAGCCGAGATCAGGATCTAGGCTGAAGAAGGTTGGATGGAATAACCAACACCTAGCTCTCTTCAGCCGAGATAAGGATCTAGGCTGAAGAAAGGTTGGCTGGAATAACCAACAGTTAGCTCTCTTCAGTCGACATCAGGATCTAGGCTGAAGAAAGGTTGGCTGGAATAACCAACACATGGTTCTCTTCAGCCGAGATCAGGATCTAGGCTGAAGGAGGTTGGCTGGAATAACCAACACTTAGCTCTCTTCAGTCGAGATAAGGATCTAGGCTGAAGAAAGTTGGCTGGAATAACCAACACCTAGCTCTCTTCAGTTGAGTTAAGAATCTAGGCTGAAGAAGGTTGGTAAGAATAACCAACATTTAGCTCTCTTCAGCTGAGATAAGGATCTGGGCTGAAGAAGGTTGGCAGGAATAACCAACATTTAGCTCTCTTCAGCTGAGATAAGGATCTGGGCTGAAGAAGGTTTGCAGGAATAACCAACATTTAGCTCTCTTCAGCTGAGATAAGGATCTTGGCTGAAGAAGGTTGGCAGGAATAACCAACATATAACAAACAGATTACAAAGCTCTTAAACCGAGATGGTTATCTCGGCCATAAAAATTAAGGCATGGCAACCAAGCAAAGAGTATAACCGAACAAACAGTTGAAAAAAAAAAAACAGATTTCATTCAAGATTTAAAGCATTACAAACGGTGGGGCTTCAGCCCAGTTACAATTTCGAAAGAAAAAATTCAAGTAAACAGATTGCCTAAATCAGCATCCAAATCCACTCGAACCTCACCCAAAGGTAGCTCGGCCACGAGTTGGGTTCCCTAGTTGAGCTTGGTCGTTGGCACCTCGTTTGTCGTGGTTGGCAAGGATGGGTTGGAGTCCACTGGGGTAGGAGAAGCAGACTGGAGCTAAGTGTTGGACGCATTCTCAGAAACAGGGACATTTTTCTCCCCCTCTTAAAAGAACTTTTGTTAGACCGCATTGGCATAGTCCGCCATGTAGCCTGGTATGAAATGAGGAGGGGGATTCAGGAAGACGTCGGAGTCGTGTCCGCAACCGTGCTTTGCAGCAGCGGCTTTCCAACCCCACTTGAAGAATATATCCTTGGTAGACTCGCATTGCTGGACGTACGTCTCCTCTCCTTCCTTAAAACCCCGGTCCTCTGCGTCCTGTATCTTTTGCTTCAGGTCCTCCAGCTCGACATTTTTCTTTTTCTCCATCTTGGCCAGCTCACCTAAGTAACGATCTTTCTTCTCGGCTAACGCCTTCTGCTTGTCAACCTCCGCCGTGCTAACCAGTCCGGTAAGCCTAGAGTTCTCGGTTTCTAGTTCGGCCAGCATGGCCTGTGCATCTTCCAGCTCGGTTGTTTTGGATTCTGCCTCGGCGACAGCTGACCGTGCCATCTTCTTGAGCTCAAGAACTCGTTTGTGAGCTACTTGGCTTTTTTGCAAGGCCTGCATAATTTAGAGCAGTTAGGAGACAACCAATGCATTGGGATCGTAATAAATGTTCTAAGTTTGAGGGGATTTTTGGGGCTTACCAGAATCATTGACTTAGAGGCTGAGCGAATAGCCTTCAGCTCGGTCAAACCCTCATGTTGCTCCATGTTAGCAAGAAGGCAGACACTCTTTGCTAGGTTGAAGGCCAATAGATGGTCCTTCTCGGCGCTGATGGAGTCTGAGGCCTTAATAGCTCGGCTCCTCAATGTGGCTGTTGGTGCCCACACTGGCAAGAAGGGAGGATTCGAAGAGTTAGGTCGGTTGCGGCCTTGGGAGATTGTTGTTTCTTGGAGCTCGGTTTGGGAGGGCTCGTCCTCATCCCTTAGGCTTTGTGTGCGCGGCCGTTTGCTTGGCCGGGATGAAGTAGCTCGGGCTGAGGGGAGGGCTACCACTACCTCATGTGTCAGACCAGCTTGTGGGACCTCGGTCTGAACATTGACAATGGGAGTGGAGGTTTGCTCGGTGATCAGGGCTCGGACAGCTCGGTGCTTGGCCATTTCTTGCTCTTCGGTTAAGGGAACGAGGTTGATTTGTGGCAAGTTTGGGTTCAGTTCTGGAGATGGTTCCAAAAGAAAGTCAGTTACTCTAACCTTTCTCCTTCCACTATATCAGTAGGTCAGTTCGAAGTTAAGAAGCTCGGCCCAACCGCGATGACGGCATCACAGCGCGGTGCGAAGGGTGTCTTGGTTTGCGTATGGGTACTGTGATTTTAATTGGTTTAAATCTGCACAAAGGAAAGACAGCGGTTAGCACGGTGTAAAGTTATAGCCTGGAATAACAAGGTAAAGAGAGGACCGAGGAATCCTTACCGACAGTCCCTTTATTCTGGTTTATGTTATATCCCGGTATCTAGGCTTCTTGGTCTTCAAAATTGCACGAAACCTAGAAAAAATCATCATCATTCAAGTCTTTGTCCGGTGTATTTTTAATTATCTTCTCTCGGCCTCTTCTTACTCTTAAATAATACACCCAACCGTCATCATTTTGGCCGAGTGAGTATTGATGGAATAGCTCGGCCAATCCGAGGTTGAGACCGAGCGGATGGTTTAACTCGGCAATGCCTTTTATTATTCGATAAGTGTTGGTGCTGAGTTGAGTTGGGCATAACCTAGTCTGCCTGAGGAACTCACATATAAGTGGCTGAACTGGGAAACAGAGACCGGCCTCAACAATGGATATTACGGTAAAGGGAACAAAGCCCGGTTTTCCCCAGGGCGTGGTATCTAGTTCGGCTAATGAAAGATGGACATCATCAGGAATATTGTAGTCCTTACGGAATTCAGCGATAGCCCCAGGAGAGTTTACTAAGAACCGATATTTACCCATTTTAAACTTTAGTTGTTTATAAGTTAGCACAGCGGCCTAGCTCGGTGTTGAAATGACGTTGAATATCTCGGTTGAGCGTGCAAAGGTGTGCCTGGCCAACCTAGTCAAAGTCTACAAAGTGGAGATAAAAAGTGTTATGCCCAGATCATTGATCCGGGCTAAAAACAGAGGATAAATAAAAGTAAACCCTAGTATGGTTGAATGGGATGCAACCCGTTCTTAGTTCAGTCGTAACTTAAGAAGAGGCTCCAAGTTTTTGGCTCGATCATTGGGTAGGAAGGTTTTTAGTCCGGTCGTAACAAAAGGGATGGCTCCAAGTTCTAGCTCGGTCATTGGGTGAGGCTTCCAGTTCGGTCTAAATACGCACCTATGGCAAACAAGTTCCTATATCAGTCGTGGTGTTATTTTGGATCAAAAGCATCATATTACAGACTGTTAGTAAATACAGGAGAGGATCTATCATGTGGTTTTTGGGACTAAGTGGTTCCTACTCATTGGTGTGAAAACTATACTAGTGTGTTTTGAAAAACATACATGTACTATGCTATATATTGATATACTATATGAAATAAATGGAAAGGAAAAAGGATAGAAACACTTACAGCTTTGGGAGGAAATGATGGAGATCAAGACCGTAAGGATGGCGGTGAAAACACAAGCTTTACAGGAGCTATGGTCGTGAAAATGGAGGCTCAGAGGACAAGTGCAAGAAGATGAACAGTGGTGTGTTTGGTTCAAAAAGTAGGGTTTTTGTATAAAACATAGATTTGGGCGGGACTGTTCAAAATTTGCGAGGTACAGAGACAGCTGTGACAGTTGTGCATGGCCAGTAGAGGCAAGCCACGTGTCCATGGGAATAAGTAACGATTCAAATGTACTTGAGAAGCGGAACGGCGTGCAGAGCAATTGACAAGATGTTTCTTAACCGAGCAAATTCGTAGCCCGGTAGAACATGAGCTCGGTGGAACTACTTGCTTTAGCTCGATCGTTTTTGGACCTTTAGCTCGGCTGGTAACAGGTAATCCCAAATCATGCATTGCAAATGGAATTAAGGGGTAATTGAGAGGGAGTTTTTATGTGCATTAGGGCCAAGCTAGGCCCAAACATTGTAATGGGCCGATCTATGGGCCGTGGTGAAAAGGACTTAGCAATTGGACCTTGCTGTTAGTTCGGTCCAAGTATGGTTACAGTTACCACGGTCGGAGTGGTGATAATTAGCTCAGTCATAGTATTCAAAGCCGAGGTGTAGTTGAACAGTGATCGAGCTAAGCGTCGCTTGTGGACGCACCGAACTGAGTTTGTCTGAGGGCTAGGGATAGCTCGGTTGTTTGTCATATTACCGCGGTAAGACCATCTCACTTGGTTAGGTAGTGAGGGGGGTGTAGAAAGATGAGCATTACCTTTTTTATTCCTAGGAGAACTCTACATTGGAGAAAAAGAGTCCTACTAGGATTGTACCACACGGAATTTATAAAAACTCATAGCAGGACCTATGTACAGGTATCACAACTTTGATTCTCAAATACACAAAGCTTTTGTCCATTATCTATTTGCTGACTTAGGCATCGGAGAGGAATTCGGCACACACCCGCCGGCTAGCTCACGTTTGTATTTTCAGGGAGTAAAGCGAAGACGTTTGGAGGAGCGTAGACTTAATCAACAGGATTATACGAGAACATTATTTCGTGCTCATACACTAACTTACTAACTCCTAATATCATATGGTATAAAAAAAGATTTTTTTTTTTTTTAGAATATAGATACTTGATATAATTATTTATTTTACTGTGCACAAGTAAAGATGGCAAGAATATTGGAAAATTCGGTTAGCAATGTATCTCTCTAATAATAAAAGATGGATTGAGCTCCTCTTCAATCATGCATTTGGATTGAAGACTGGTGTATGGGCATGTGAGACCACTCTGGGTATTGTTGCATTGATCTAAACAATTCATTTTGTAAGTTCTTATATTATTCAAAAACAAAAACAAAAAATCAAAAAATAAAAATAAAAATTAATACAATAATCGTAACCTATTTAGTTTATTTATCTCATTTGTCTTCAAAAAAATTAGATTATCGGATCGACTTAATTTTTTTTTTATCAATGATATATACAAAGGACTTTATAAAATAAACAATTTGAATCATTGAAACGAGATATGTGGTGGACTTCACAGATCCGAACAACGCTCTCCAACCCAAATAACTGGAGAGGAGAGCCTAATCCTAAAAGATTATGTGTTTACATGATTTAAAAAGTAAAAATAATAAGAACATATCATAAGCACCATTGATTAGACACATGAGTACGTGATGCTCTGAATTAGTATAATAATTTCTGAAAGAGTAGCCTCTTGGGCTAATGATGTAGAATGTTTGGTCATAGAGTTCTTGGAATTCATGGACAAACAGGGCAAAGGGTAAAAGTACTAGTAGATGCGAAATCGCACGTACTCGGAATAACTTGAGATTCGGTCGGGACGTGGAAAATGGTATCATGATCAACACCCATCGCTTTGCCATGGTGTATGATGGATTTCGATCAAATTTCACTGTTTAGGCCCTCAATTGCTTGATTTTTCCGTTTTAGGAAAGATTTGTTTCCATAATTACTTGGTCTAAACAAATCTATTTGTGGCTCATTTTTAGCAACATTATTAGTTTTTATTATATTTTTAAGAATTGAGATTAACTTGAATCATTATATTTTTGACAAATTTCGTATTTTATTTGATTTAGGCTTTATTAGCAAGCTTTACATTTTCTAGTTTATTGCTTAAGTTGAATTAGGGTTAGTTCTACCATAAATAAGTTTGTAAGCCTTAGGGCAAACCAATTTGTATATATTATATATACTTTGAGAGAGAATTATCTCATTTTCCCTATATTTCTGGTAATCTTTTGATTCAATAGATTTGTAGAAAAGTTGCAGTTGTGTTAGCTGCGTGATTCTGCTATATTGTCATGCTCCTATGTTGCGTTAGCAAAGAAAGAAACTGCATGTCACTTGTAAGGTCTTATCATGGACAAATGCCTCTTTGGACTAAGATGTTGGTAAATGATTAAGAGATTAAAGCGAGATGGAAGAATTATTTTGAGAAGTTAAATGAGGAACATGGAGAAAGGTCAAAAGGGGAGGAAGTAACCAGTAATAAGGAAAACTAAGACTATAGGTTCTATCGTAGGATTAGAAAACTTTGAAGTGGAGATTGTACTTGAGAAGATAAAATTGAATAAAGCTTTAGAGCCTAATGATATTCCTATTGAAGCTTGAAAATGTTTGGGTAAAAAAGGGATTGCACGGTTGACTAGGTTATTTAGCAATATTTTGTTGATAGGAAAATGCCAGAAGAGTAGAGGTAGAGTATTTTAGAGCCAATCTATAAGAATAAATGTGATGTCCAAAATTGCAACAACTATAGAAGAATCAAGCTGATGTGTCATATAATGAAAGTGTGGGAGAGAGTGATGGAATGTCGATTGCGAGATATAACAGAGGTGTAAGAGAATCAATTTGGATTTATGCCAGGCAGGTTAACAATGGAAGTGATTTATCTTTTGAGGAGAATAATAGAAAAGTATAAAGAAAAGAAAAGAGATATTCATATAGTTTTATCGATCTTGAGAAAACATATGATAGAGTGCCTTATGATATAATATAGTGGGTATTAGAGAAGTAAGGAAGGACAAAATGATATATTGATGTGATTAAGGACATGTATAATAGTGTGGTGGCTACTATTAGATCGCCTGTTAAAGAGATACGCGAATTTTCAATTATTGTGGGGTTACACCAAGGATTAACATTAAGTCATTATCTTTTTACTTTAGTTATGGATGAGTTGACAAAAAATATTCAGGATGCTGTGCTATGGTGTATACTTTTTGCATATGATATCATATTAGTGGATGAGACTAGCAAAAGAGTTAACACTAAGATGGAGACGTGGATAGAAACACTTGATTTTAAAGAATTTAGGATAAGAAGAACAAAGACAGAGTACATGGAGTGTAATTTTAGTAACAATAATAATGGAAGTAAAGGAAAAGTGAAGATTGGGAATCAATAACTACCTAAGAGCGAACATTTTCATTATTTAGGATCAATTATTACAATGGTAGGGTAGATTAGAGCGAATGTGGTGCATAAAATTAAAGTAAGGTGGCTTAAGTGAGTGAGTGTGTCTGGGATACTATGTGATAAACGAGTACCCACTAGACTCAAAGGAAAGTTTTATAGAACGGTTATTAGACTAGCGATGTTGTATGAGACGAAATATTGGGTAACTAAGAAACAACATGCAGATAAGATGAGTATTGCTGAGATGAAAATGTTAAGGTTGATGTGTGGTAAGACTAGAAAATAGAATTAGAAATGCGTATATTAGTAAATGGGTAGGAGTAGCATCGATAGATGATAAGTTGAGCTAGAATAGATTGAGATAGTTTAGTCATAAACAATGGAGGTCAACGTAGGCAGTATTGAAGAGATGTGATACAGTGATGGTAGATAGAAGTGTTAAGAAAATGGACAGACCTAGATTAACATGGGCAAATATAGTAATTACAGATGTAAATCTCCTTAATTTGACTAACCAAATGGCTATTAATAGAGTCGAGTGGAAAAGAAAAATTTATGTAACCAACCCAATTTGATGAGAATTAAGATTTAATTTGGTTTGCTTTAATTTGATTTATTTTTTAAAATTTCTATCCAAACTTACAATCTAACCCAACTCAGAAATGTCAGATGGGCTAATGAAAAGCCTATTGGGCTAGAAGCAATGCCTCAATAAGCTTGGTTTTGAAAAGTCTTCAAGCGATTTCAAGGATTGTAGTGATAATTTTGCCTAAAACTGTGGTGGATAACTTTCCCAGAAATTCCTTTGAGCAAGCACAATACTGATTAATTCGGCCTCAAAGATTAATGGTCCAATCCCTTGTCTCGCCACGTTTTTGTACACTCCGATTTTATTTTTTTTAAATGTCAAAATACATTATTCACTACCACACAAACTTTTTTAAAATTATTGTCTCACATTTTATTAGTAACATTTTTAAAATTTTGACGTGAAAGATCATTTTTTTAAACTTTTCGGGAGAATTTTTTATTTACGACATAAAATTGGTCTCTTAATATTTTTTATAACAAAAAATTTTACTTTTAATAATGAAAAACTTCGTCCCTACAATCTATGTTTTACTGTTTCTACAAATGGAGAAATTACCACTTTTGTTACTGTCAATTATAAACACCACGAATGCTAAAAATCATAATTTGAAATTTAAATTTACTTACAATAATATGATAAATTAGTTGGGCTTTACACAATTGAATCCATAACAAATTAAAAGTTAACATATAACCTGACATGTTATTATGGATAAAACTAGAATAGACTTTTAAGAGTTTCAATTTTTTTAATTATTATTTTAAAACATTATAGTGTACTTTGAATAGACTACTCTCGTAATGTTATCTTTTTTATAATAAAATGTTGAGAAAAATTCATTTGTACCCCCGGGTCAAATTACCAAATTTGTGTTACTTTATTGTTTGAACTATTAATTTGAGCAATTACTCTTTAAATTATTGATATTAACTCACTTTATTCAAAACCATTAATGAAGGTAATATTTTTTTTACAAAATATCACACCTTCAAGCATACAAAAATATTTATGTATGTGATTTGCTTACTTTGATTGAATTCAGAGACACAAGTTTATTACTCTTGGGTTTGTATGCTGTATTGAGTATTTTCAAAATAATTAGTAGTGTTTTATTTACCAAATAAAAAGTCAGCTTTTAGTTTTTTATCTATTTTGAATCACATCACTTTTTATATTTTTTACTTGTAAAAAGACAAAATAGACTAAAAAAGTCAAAAAAATTAACTTTTTACCAACTTCTCAAAACATCACAAAAAGTGTGATATTCTGGCTCATTATTATTATTATTATTATTATTATTATTATTATTTTGACTCTCTCACCATAAAAAGTTTAAGAAAAATTATTAATAGATTCTAATAGTTGGATGTAATTTCTATCAAATTCTATTGAAAATAAGTCTTAGTATAATCGTCGCTAAAAATAATTTTTTATAATATTTTTTACATACGTTTCTAAAAATTGGTAATTAGTGATTTTTTTTTTGCCACGGTTTTAGTAAATTGTCACTAAAACTTACAATTAGTGACATTTTTCTATGACAAATTTTTTAAATTGTCGCTAAAAGTTAAAAATTAGTGATGCTTTTTTTAAAGGGCAAATTACATATACCTCCCTCGAGGTTTAGCTAAATTACAGATACCCCTGAGGTTTCGAAAATTACAGATACCCCCCTGAAGTTTATATTTTCATAACAATTTGCCTCCTGATGTTTATATTTTCATAACAATTTGCCCCCTAATTTGTTATGCAAATAGTACCTTCAGGGAGGTATCTGTAATTTCTCAAACCTCAGGGGGGTATCTGTAATTTTGCTAAACCTCAAGGGGGTATATGTAATTTGCCCTTTTTTTTTAATTGTTGCTAAAACTTATAATCAGTGACATTTTTTGTGACAAAATTTTTAAACTATCGTTAAAAATTAATAATTAGTGACGTTTTTTTAATAATGTATGATGAAAAATAATATTAATTATCATAGAATTTATTAGATAATAAGTTCACTTAATAGGACTTACACTTACACCTAAGACTTTCAAGAGTTTATAATTCCAACATGGGATCAATGCCTAATAAAATGACATGAAATAAAAATGCTTGAGAATTCAAACCTCAAAAATATTGCCAACCACACCATCCATGAATTGATTAGTGTGGGGATTATTAGTGAGGGTATTAAAAAAAATTATATTTATTTGATGACTACCGAACTAGTAAGAATTCATATTTATTTTGTCATTCTATTATGGAATTAACTATTTGAAATTTCTTAAATACCTTGCTGTTTTTTATATATTTTAATATTAAAAATATATTTTATAAATATTAAAATTATATTTTATAAATATTAAAATTATATTTCATAAATATATATATTTTTTGGTACTATATTATTTTAATATATATTTTTTTATACAATTTTTTTGGATATAATTTTATTATAATAATATTATATTTTAATATTAAAAATTATTTTTATATTGAATGACTTTGATATAAACAATGGTGGGAGCAAAAAATGGTGAAACAAATTATTAAAAAAAAAAATGGTGGGGAAAGATTATACTAACCAAGTGGAGTAAATTAGGTAGTAGGACAATAAGAGGGTAAAATAGTAAATTTCTCTTTAATATCAAGGGATTATCTTGAGTGTTGTTATTAGTACCATATCAATTGTTTTGGACCTTTCATTTCTTTGGACCCCAACTTTTAAATTCTAAAACCTTTAAAATTTCTTTTTTCCTCCTAATAATACTAAAATTATCTTTGAAAAACAATTCACACATTCAATTGAATGCACACCCCTACACCCCAAAAAGTCTCTCTCCCAAAAACTCTAACAAAACCCACAAAGGTTATTATTATTTCATCTCCACATACTCGTTCATGACCTGAGAAAATAAATGTAGGGTTTTTTAATATTGATTCAAAATTCTCATTTTGTGTGTTTTGGGATTTTCACGAGTTTGGGTTATCTGTTCTCAAACAAATAAGAAATGTTTGGTTACATTTTCCCGGACAAATGAACAATTTTTGGGCCAGTGCTCCTGAATTTCGGTCATATGTTCCTGAAAAAATGATGAACAATTTTTATTATTTTTGTCATTTTTTTAAAAAAACTTACCTTTACAAGGACAATCTCCTCTGAGCTAAGAATATTATCAAAGTTAAAAATCATCTTTGAACTTTTATTGTTATATTCCTCTCGTCTTATGAAGTTGTGGTTTTTTAAAAAACTTCCACTCATTCTCATTGTTGAAAAAGTGTAGGTAATCAAATGGTTGTCATCGTTATCGCCGGAATATTGCCGCCAAATAGTTTTCAAGGTTTTAAGGGTGGGTAGGTTTTGAAAGTGAAATTTGAAGAAGATGGATGAATGCTGATCGAGGTGGGTACTCTCAAAAATCTTAACTTATGATGTAGTAGGTGTGTAGGCTTAATTGTAAGATGATATGTCCTAACATTATTGAAGTTCTTTTTAATAATTTCATTTGAGGTTATTATTGTAATAAAAAAAAACTAAAAAATAAGGAGTCTTAAATAATTGATGAGGTACTAATAACAACACTCATTATCTTTTCAATACCATTTCTAGCGGAGGACTATGAATTCCATCATCCACGGCGTATCATAATCCTTTAGGACTATGAATCAACTTACATATTTTGCAAACAAACACAATTATTGTAGTCTCCACCTTTGTTGTCCATCTCTCAAAACAAACAAAGAATTTTGAAATTGAACTTATGACTCGAGTGTAAATTATTATTTTTTAATTTATCAAAATTGTAATATAGAAGGCCCCAATCAATAATTAAAAAATTATAATATAAAACGTCTCAATTCAAATTTTCGATTTCAACAAATAGATAGCATATAATTAATATTTTCTTTGCCAACAAACAAAACTTCTCTTTCCACTGATGTTGCCACTCATAGCCATCATTTCCATATCGTTGCCACCAACTATATTTTCTATGATTGCATAAACCCAATTATTCATCTCACCCTTCGTCATTAGATCTTGAATTTGTAGAATTTTTTTAAAAACAAATTAAAAGAAAGCGATATATAGAAAGCTTTAGGTTTTATTAATTTTATTCTTTTTTCTTTTCATTTATTCTTTTTTTTTTTTCCCTCAAAAATTTCCCTCCAAATTCAAGATTCAAACATAAAAAAGACATTAAAAAAATTCTAATAACTGTCCATTGACATTATGCCTGTTTGGCAGAGCTTAATTACAGCTTATTTCAGCTTTCAGCTTAATTTAAGCTATTTTGATGTGTTTGTTTAGCTTATAGCTTATAACTTATAGCTTTTTGGAAATCAGAAATTAGCTTATTCTTTGAGTGGGGCATGAGATGCTTTAAGAATAAGCTGGAAATCAGCTTAAGCTGAAAGTTATAAGCTATAAGCTGTTGAGGCATAAGCTATAAGCACTTTCCCACAGCTCTACTAAACAAGGCCATTGGTCAATGTTAATATTCGTATGAAATATATATAGAAATAAGTGTATATATATGTGTGTATATGAGAAAATATATGAAACATGTATTAAAATTCTAACTCTTTTGGTATCATTTTAACAGCAACTACTGGATGATCGTTAGTAGGACCATAAATAAATTCTTTTTTATAATCTTATATATAAAACATGTCCACCATGACATAAGAAACTTTGAGTAGGATCCATTAAAAATTAACAAGGTTAGGTTTAGGTAGTGAAAATTTCTCCTCTCCATTTTTTATAGGAAAGGTAGAGGAGAAAAAAACCTAACCATATCATATGTTTTTCTGTCACTTTGACAACCATGACCAACTTGACTTTAATCAATCACTTTATTAAATAACCCAAGCTTAGTTTACTGAAATGGTGCAAGAAACCAGATGAGACCATTGTGTAGTCGACAAGTGTCTCATGTTAGTTTAATAATGGCGACTTTGTTTATTAGTGATTAATGTTAATTTACAAATTTATTGTAGTCTATTTCTTGTTAGAAAAGGATCCAAAATTTTAACTACTCACTATAGGGGTCACATTTGATTTTTGCAAGGGTTATAAACATTGTTTTTATCATAGCCTAATCGTTACACTAATTAATTACTATTTTTGTGAGAACACGGATTTAGCAGTTCGTCTAATCAATTTATGAGGCTGTTTCAGGAAAGCTAAAACAAGTAATGGTACGACGCTTGTGTTAGACTCTAACCACCAAATTGACATCCCTTACAGCAACTCCAATGGTCACTGCTATTTTTTGGCATAAAATTGTACTCAAATGCCATTTTTTTTGTGTGTGTGGCTACAGTGCTGTAATGGTGCACATATTATTTTAGAACAATTAACTCCCATATCAAATTTTGACCATTAGATTTGTTAATGTATACTTATCTATCTGTATCTCTATCTCTATCTCCTTATATCTCTATCTCCTTTTATACTTATTTAGCTTTCTTTTCAGCCTATAAATACAAGTTTCTCTCATTGTATTAAGTATTCAATTCAATAATACAGATACACAATTCCCACATTTCTTTTAACCATTATAACATAATATCAGAGTGTAGGTCTTGAATCCTAGCTCTCTTTTCTCTTGCTTATTGCCCATACACAGTGGCGTTATAACATCTCTCTTCTTTTTCATCAATACACCATTCTTTGTTCCACAACACTTTCATCACTGTTCTGTCATCATAGTTTACCAAAATTTTAAAAAATTTTGCCCCACAGTGCTTGGAATTGTTCCCTGGTTCCAACGCTACCAAGTTCGTCGCCAGAAACCTCATCACGAGCCTTCACGTGCCGTTTTTCTTATCGGCGCGTTCAGCCTTCCGCCGCCACTCTCTCACACACAAACACGCGCTCTACTGTGCACTCGCGTGCGCCATTCTTGTTACCATGTACCTACATGTGCCACTCCTGCTACTGTGCACCCGCATATGCCACTCCTACTATTGTGCACACGAGTGCACTGTTTCTGTTAATGTGCACTGCGCGTCCCTTGCTGCTAATGTCAGTCGCTCCTCCCTCTCCTATTGTGCACCATGCCTCTGCTGACATCATCTAGTCTCCTACTGATGTCATTTTTACACCATTCAGCCCTTTTCCAACTATTTTCGGCTTCCAGACTCACAGGTACGATATGTTTTACCTAATTTTGCTCCTACAATTATGTTCCTATTTATTTTGTCCTACCATGATATTATTATGGATCATCATGATGCCTCCCATCCAATCTCTGTTATACTTGATGGATCCAATTATGTTCTGTAAGCCCAAGCCATGTCTTCCTTCCTCAAAGGTCGGAAACTCTAGCGTATTATCATCGGGGATGTGACCAAACCAATAAAAGAGGTCACCGAAACTGCTGCTAAATTTGAAGACCGCTTAGAAGACTGGGATAGTAAGAACTACCGCTGCGGAATACCTCTGTTCCCTCTATTAGTCTTCAGTTTGTTCATTTTCAGCTTGACTCTATTACCACTCCTGCTAAAGACATTTGGGAGTTTTTGAAATAACGATACCAGACTACCGGCCTTGCACATCAGTATCAACTTTAGAGTCAGCTTCATCGCATGCGTCAAGAACCTGGTCAGTCTATTAATGACTTTCTTTCTCAGATGTACTCTGTTTGGGACTAGCTTGCTCTTTCAGAACCTCCATGGCCTCACATTAAATGTGCTACTTTATTCACTACATATCGTAATCAGTAGTGGTTGGTTCAATTTCTCATAGCTCTCACTACCCATTTTGAGTTCGTGCATGCATCTCTCCTTCATCGCACTCCACTGTCCACTCTTGAGCAGGCTATTTCAGAGCTATTATCTGAGGAAAATCGTCTTGGTACTCTCCAGACTCATTGTATGGACTCTATTCTTGCCACTCCTTAGTCACGGACTTTTTCTTCCCTGTTAAACTCGCGATCCACTGTCTGCATTTATTGTCAGAATCGGGGCCTTCCTTCTACTCATCTTCTGGTTCATTGCCCAGTCAGACCCTGCAGGTATTGCAACAAAATTGGTCTTGGTCATCTGCAGTAAGATTGTTTTCGTAATCCCTCTCGGTCCTTTTTCACTGGTCACTCCTCTCGCGGTAGCTCTTCCGGGTAATTCAAATTTTCCTGGGAATCAGTCTAGATCTTCGCCTGCTCACCGCACTGCTACTACTGCCTCTGAGGATTTTTCTGAGCCTCTAGACCCGTCTGCACCTGTCTTCTCCCAAACTGATGTTGAGGCCATGTTCAAACAATTTATTTCCCTCTCTGGTACACCTCATCCTACTGTTATGTCTGTGACTTTAGGTACATCTTCTTGGTATTTGACTCTACATGTTGTAATCATATGACTTCCAGTTCTACTATATTTTCTTTCATCTCTCCATCGGCTCATATTCCCTCTATTCATACTGTTGATGGTTCTCTCATGTCTGTAAGTCATGTTGGCTCTATTTCTACCTCTCATTTGTCTTTACCACATGTTTATTATATCCCTACTATTACCTTAAACCTTATCTACATTAGTCAATTATGTGAGCTTGGTCTAACTGTCACTTTTTTTGCTAATGGTTGTTTGGTGCAAGATCCTCAGATGGGATAGACTCTTGGGATCGACCATAAGCATGGGCATCTCTATGAGCTCATTCACCTTCATGTTCCGGACTCCACACTGTTAGCCGCTCCTACATCTGTTTCTTCTTTGTCCCCTTTTCATTTTTGGCATTGTCGCTTAGGGCATATTTCTGTTAGTCGGTTAAAGTCTTTGGTTTCTAGTGGTCAGTTGGGTCATGTAGAAAAAGAATAAAACAAAATAACAAAAACAAAGTCTCGTGTGTGAGACACCCGGGCTGACTCCAGAAAACTTGAATTTCTCTCACATTCTTCATTGAGGCTGAAGTTGGACATCTCTTTGCTCACCTACATACATAAGAGTGAGCGAAAGCCTAGTGAATAATATACCAAAGTAAAGGGATTATATGAATGAGGTTCACATTGAGTACATCAAACCTGTAATTTCATATACAAATGACCTTAGGACCATTCTGTGTTTTTGTTGTACGCGTCAAACGGCCTTGGGCACATTTTAGATTCTTATCAAACATATCAAATGACCTCGGGCCCATTGCATAACTTTGTTAGATTCATCAGACGGCCTCAAGCCCAATTCAAATACTTCAAACGTATCAAACGGCCTCGGGCCCATTATTTTTCATATTCATATTTATGCACATTTCATGTTCATGATCATGATCACCTTTTTATTTGGCCCCTTACATTTATATTCAAACGGCCTTCGGCCCAATAAAATATTCAACATAGCAAACGGCCTCAGGCCCAATTCATACATATCAAACGTATCAAATGGCCTCAAGCCGAATTCATACATAGCAAACGTATCAAACGGCCTCAGGCTCAATTCATACATATCAAACAGCCTTGGGCCCAAATCATATTCTTCGTAGAGTCTTATACAAAAATTAGGCATATTGAACACTCATACATAATTCAAATCAACAAATCCATGAAGCTTATACAAAAGTAGCATTTGGAAAATAACATACTTGAAAATATCTTTACTAAGATATTATTCACAGTGTTCTGTCGATGGATTTGCCCTCGCTCTCACTACTAGAAAACAGGGCTTTTGAGTCGGCAGTGTGCCGTCGCAAATAGCGTATTTGCCGACGCAAAAACTTTTTGCGACGGCGTTTCGACGGCAACTCAAGGGACGAAAATGATGGGGTCGCAAAAAGTTTTTGAGTCGGCAATCTGCCAACGCAAAAAGTTTTAATTTTTTGAGACGGTAGATTGCCGACTCAAAAAGTGGTTAAATGTTTTAAAAAATTTAACTCATAATTTTCTCATTGAGGCTCCCAAGTTTTGAACACACACACCATTTGGACAATTTGACCAGAGGTCACCGCACTAAATCCACTTCACCACCATACCTCTTTCAGATATTAAATGAGATATATATTTTTTATAGTATATACACTCAATATTAATATAAAAGTATATGTATAAATAAATATATTTATTAAATATAATCAAGTAAATATATATATATCTTGGCTATAAATTTTTTTTTTTGCTACGGCATCAGTTGCTGACACAAAAAGGTCTAATTTTTTGCGTCGGCACAAATTTGCCGACACAAAAGGTCTATGCCAACTCAAAAGGTCTATCTTTTGCGTCGGTAAATTCAACCGACTCAAATAATGCTATCAAATATTAATTTTTTGTGTCGGCCAACAGTGCCGACGCTAAAGGTTTGGTATTTGAGTCGATAACTCTGTGCCGTCTCAAAAAGGCTACCTTTTGCGACGGTAAAATTTGCCGACTCAAAAAACCGACTCAAAAGGCCCTTTCTTTAGTAGTGTCTTGACCCTACACATTTCATAACACATTGGGCCACAAGCAATTCAATTCGTTCTTAACTTGTTTATTTCTCTTAGGCCTCTTTTTATTCCTTTAGTTCATTTACAATGCTCAATGCATGCCTAAGAGTGCTTAGAAATGAAAGAGAACGAAAAACAGAACATGAAACAACTTTTCAAAATTTCTTAAATAGAGCACTTCTCGAGCGCAGCTTTGGTCACTTGAGCGGTCTACAAAACTCTGTAAAAGTACTGGTTGCATGATTTTAACGCTCAAGGGAGATTTCTGTCGCTCAAGCGATGAGTCTTGCAAAATAGGGTTCGCTCGAGCGCAAGGTTTGTTGCTCGAGCTAACATGCAATTCTCTGTAAAACTTTTGGGAGCTTGATTTTTACGCTCGAGCAAGACTTTCTTCGCTTGATCGAACAGGCCGAATTCTGGAATTTCCAGCATACTTTTTAAGCTTCAAAACACAACTCTACATGGTGTAACTTGCATATTCTGGCCTATATGTCAACCATACAACTTTTATCATGATATAAATGTCAATTTATACAAGATTGAAGCTCAAATTCCCATAAATTCATCACATAAACTCAAATCATTTCAATTTCATTTCTATAACTTCAAAACCCATGCAAACAAATTCTATATCTCCATGGATTGTGCATGCATATGTAATGAAGCTCTTCTTTTCATCTCAAATGGCACAATTAATGCTCAAACTCATGAGACTCAACAAAATCATGCATGTATGTATTAAACAACCCTCAATTCACAAGTTACATGTTTTAGGCTCAACCATGCAAAATCATGACAATTCCTTACATGCATGTTTATATTAACTTCAAATTCATCATATTCAATTTAAATGTTGCTCTTGGCTACATAACATCTTTGAATTCACTTAGTTATGAACTTAATCTCATGAATTTGAGTTCAATTACTCACCTAGAAGCTTCAACCCTTCTAATTATGGCTAATTCTTGAGCCTAGCCTTCCAAGTCTTCAGGTTTTGAGACAATTCTGCAATTTCCTCTCTCTCTCCCTCTCTCTCTCTATAACCGTCCCTCTTTTTCTCTCTAGAGAGTAATTCCATCCAAATTATGAAAAATGAGCTAAAAAAGAATGAGCATAAGTGTAAATAGATCCTTATATGTGCTTGCTTAATCAAACAATTAAGGCTAATTAATTATGCTTAATTTAATCAATTTAATCTAATTATTTTGATACGAATTAGTTTTTAATCAAATTTCACTATAAGCTCTAAAAATCATGTTAATCACAATGGTACCGCCAATTTCAATTTCTATCGCCTCTACGGCCTTCAACTTTCAAATTATAGCAGTAAATTGGATAGGTTTTCTTATGGTGAACAGATATGACTTCAAAAATACAAACTCTCACATAATTAGCACCCAAATTAAATTAAGCACATAATCACAACACAATCATGATTAATTAACATAATACAGAATAGGGTTATCACAAAATATGCATTCGATCTTCTGGTACGTGCTGGTCTTATCGATTGCAAGACTACCTATACTCCTGTTAATCCTCATACTCGTCTCACTCCTCTAGACGGGGATCTTTTCTCTGATGTTACTCTTTATTGCCAGCTGGTAGGTAGTCTTGCCTATCTCACTGGTAGGTAGTCTTGTCTATGTCACTCCTTGCACCCTGCATTACATTACTCTACTTCGCATACTTCGCTACCTTAAAGACACTATGTTCCATGGACTCTACTACTCTGCTCACTCTTCTCTCGAGCTTCATGCCTTTTCTGATGTTGATTGGGCTAGGGATCCTACTGATCGACGCTCCACCATGAGTTTCTATTTCTTCTTAGGGGATTCTCTTTTTACTTGGCGCAACAAGAAAAAGTCCCTCACTGCTCGCTCTAGTACTAAGCTGAATACCGCGCTCTTGCTGACATTACTCAAGAACTTTTGTGGCTTCGTTGGCTCCTTGCTAATATGGATGTTTCTTCTCCTGGTGCTACTACAACAAAAGTAACCTATGGTGATGAAAACTAGTGAAGAAAATAAATTTCGTCGCTAAATAAGAATTATTCGTGAGGAATTTATAAATTTGTCACATATAATAAAAAAAAAATAGGTGACGAAATTTATTATTGTCAATAAATACTTCCTTTTAGGTGAGAAAAGATTAAATTTCGTCACCAAAAATTTTCCCCCTAATTTTGGGACTTTTGATGAGAAAAAAAATTGTCACTACTTATAAAATTATTTGTGAGGAATATATTTTCGTCATCAATAATTTTTAATATTTTTGAGATCTTTTGGTGAGGAAATAATATTGTCACTAATTTTAGTGGGAAAATTTTGATGTATTGAGCGGCTAAAAAAAAACAGGGTATTAATTTTTTTTACCCATTTTCTATTTATCATCTCTCTCTCTCTCAAAATAGGGTTTTAATTTTTCTTTTGCCTTTTTTTTTGTTTATCAACTCTCTCTCTCTCTCTCTCTCTCTCTCTCTCTCAAAACAGATGCACGTAATACCTCTCCGCCATTGCTCTTTGCCTTCGCTACTCTACCTTCAACGTCTGCCCGACAGTCTGCCCTTCTTATATAAACAGGGCTCCACTCTCTGCATCAAACCCAGGCACTTTTTTCTCTATTTTTTTTTCTTGTATTGCATCAATTTAGTTGAGTTACAATTAGGGTTCTCAGATAGTCACAACCTCACCACCATCATCAACCAACACAATCGAACAATCCTTAAAAAGACAGCAAAATTTCTGAGAAGCAAGAATGATTGATTCACATTGCACATTTTCCCACTGATCAAACACTAATTTGGGTATAATGGTCCCGTTTGGTAGAGCTGTGGAAAAGTGATTATAGATTATAGCTTAACAAATTATGACTTATAGCTGTGAACATAAGTTGTTAACCTGTTTGGTACAGCTGTGGGATTATGGATTTAAACAGCAGAGTAGTGTTTGGTTAATAAGCTATAAAATAGCTTTTTACTGTATAATTGTCCTTTATGTCCTTATATGATATAAAAATGATTATTTTGTCATTTTTTTCAATTTTAATTTTAAAAAAGATATTTCATTAATAAAAGTTAATATAATTAGTATTAATTAGTATCAATTAATATAAAAATTGATACATTTGCTAAAAATGTAATGGAAGTATTATTATCACAATTATTTTCCATTATAAATTAATTAGTATCAATTAATTGTTTAATTAGTATCGATTAATACTAAAATTATTAATTAGTATCAATTAATGGCTTAATTAGTCTCAATTAATATTAAAATTATTAATTAGTATAAATTAATATTAATATTTAATTTTTATTAGTGTCAATTAATATTAATAATCAACAATTGTTATTAATTAGTATCAAATAATAATTAATTCATTACAAAAGTATACAATATTAATTTATTAATAATTAATACCAATTAATATTGATTTTTTTAATTAATATTGATTTTTTTCTTTTTCTTCAAAAATATACAATTTTTTATTTTTTAATTAATATAAAAATATACAATATGAATTTATTAATAATTAATACCTATTAATATTGATTTTTCAATTAATATTGATTTTTTTCCTTTTCTTCAAAAATATACATTTTTTTATTTTTTTAATTAATATTAATATTAATATTAATTAATATTAATATTTGGGTATTGACGAGGGCATTTAAGTAATTTTAGCCTCCCACACCAGCTGCGCGCTTAAGTAAAAAATTTAAGCACCTCCTGACCAGCTTTTGAGATAAGTTGAGAAATAGCTTGATTTAAGTTATAAAATGGTTAACTTAAGCTGCACCAAACACAATATTTTAACTTAAATTAAGCTAAAAGCTGAAATAAGCAGCTTATAAGCTCTACCAAACAGGCCTAATAAGACGACAGGACTCGGGCTGCAAAACCCCTTCACAATTCAATTCTGGGCATTTCACCATCGATATATTCTTTTGAATTTTCACTGCAACATGTTTGGCAATGCAGTCTGAGCAAAACAAATGGGTACAACTAGTGTTGTTTTTAAACATTTCTAATTTTATGGGTTTTCAATCTTCACAAATTTATTTGAACAGCATAATCGGGCTTTATTATTGATTTGGATAAAAATTTGCTATTTTATTTGAACAGAAATTTCGTAAATATATTTGGGTTTACTTTATTTGAGTTAAGAAAGTGAAAGACATTGATCTTGTGAGTACAATGAAACGAAAATGAAAGAAAATGATGAAGATTTGAGGAAGAGAACCGAGAGAGAGAGAGAGAGAGAGAGAGAGAGAGAGAGAGAGAGAGAGAGTTGAATTTTGCTCTGGTTTTGTTCTGTTCTTTGAAGAAGAAGACGTATTTTATCTTGTGTGGGTGCTGGAACTTTCACTTTGACTGTCACTACTGTGGTAAAAGTGCGGCCTTACTTATGTCTATATCTATCATAAGCAAGTTTGAATCTTTCTTACTCTCTGGATATCTATATGTTTAGGTGGTTTATGATTGTTAGTTGTTGTTGTTGTTGTTGGTGGATATCAATTATGAAGATTAACAACTCTTTAGATATGTGCTTTGTTGATGTTATTATCTTTACTGTCTGTTATGTGATTTGGTGGAATTGTTGTTTGTAACGTCCCAAAAATTTTCCAACATAATTTAGGTACATCAACCAATATTCATCAAAGAATAATAACAATTCTCCAAATATCATATCATTGATCATTAAAGTTTGTACAAAATAGTCCCACATGCAAATTATACATTCAATGATATCAAATACATAAATTTATAGCATGTAGATCGTTGAATCCAAAAATAAATAAAATGCCCTCAAGGGCTTAAAAATTTCAAGGCTTAAACCCGGTTACGCAAAAATGGTTTCACGAACCCAGACATTTATAACCCTTGGCTAGCAAAATGAACCACAACAAAATAAGAGCCATTTGTTCTCCACAAAATACGTCCACGCCCTTAATTTGGCGGGATCACCACATTTTTTCCCACACCAAAGTCTCATAGGGATGAGCTTAAAGCCCAATAGAGAATTTTTAACAAAGTATATACATTTAACACAAGATTTCCATTATGAAATGCACATGCCATGCTATGCCTTTTTAAAAGAAAAATCACTTTTTGCTCATCCTTAAAAAAAACATCATGCTCAATGATAACTTGCAATCTCAACAATTCACAATTTACAATTTAATTCAATGGGGCGGTAAATATGACTCAGGTAATCCCTCGGTTGGTGTCTACAAGTAGACATAACTAGCACTACCAAAACCCCACTTTACCAGTTGCTAACCGGAAGTGAAATGGTACCTTCTCTGCGCGTGTTTTCGGTCTTTCACCCCGGACACTCAGGCCAACTTAATCAATTTCATCTACACCCCCTATTCAGACCTACCAACGTATTTACCCCAAAGCAATTCTATGAAATTTATTTATTTATAAACTTTCTTTCTTAATGCAAGGTCTCCAATCTCAAATCAAACATGTGACAACCAAATCAATTGGGTATGCAATGCAACAATATATATTTTCCACTTTCAAATATCTCAAAAATAATCTCATAAGAAACAAAGTTTCCATTCCTCCTTTCGATGCCATTTCACTAAATAGCCACATATTCATTTAATTCTATCAACAAATAGCAACATTTCGTTATTTCGTACCTCCTTCAACAATTTAGTCATCATAAGGCTATATCAACATTTGAACAACAATTTACAATATTAACAATCCTCATGTCTCACGAAAATCATCCTTTATGTATGTAAAGAAAAATGTTCTCTTCCTTTACTCATTTTGGCCCACTAAATAATATATAACAATGTCAACCACATGTTTTTTGCATCTTTTGAAAAAGATTTCTTTAAAACAACTTTCCTCAACCAATGTAGTTCAAAAACCCTCAAGAAATTGTTTCAAATGAAATAAGGAGCCATTCCACTTCCAAACTCCCCACATTGTTGAACCAACCATCATTTTTCAATATTAACAAAAGAAAATTCAAAAATCAACAAGATCTTGCAATATATATATATATATATAACTCAAAGAAAATCTCTACCTCAAGATCTTGGAGGGAAAAAAGATGGAAGCCCTAAATTTGACGGTGTTAAAACGTAATCTATACCGCACACAACGAAGCCCTCGAGAAGTTATCTAATTTTGATGAAGGAACTTGGATCAAAATGCCAATGGATTTGGAAGGATCAAAGATCTTGTGAGGTTTTTGGTAAGAAATGTAGAGAGAAGGGAGAGAAATATGTTTTTTAGAGAGAGAGAGAGAGATTAAGAAATATGATATACACTCAGCCCGAAAAGAGAGAAAAGACAGAATTTTCAGACTCAGCGGAGTCCCGCACGTGCGGCGCCCATTCCCACACGTGCGAAGCGTCTTCCCGCACGTGCAGCATTCACCCCCGCACATGCGGTGCCCTAACTCCACACCACCAGCCGCACCTGCCTTTTATGCAGTAGGCAGCCCAAGTTCTCCCTTATTCCCTGCACGTGCGGTTCTACCCCCTCAGCCAAGAATTTCTCCAGCTCAACACTGGACACTCCAGACCCAACCTTACACCTCCCAAAACACAAGAAACTTGATATGGAAATAAGCAACGACAAAGGTTTTAAGGAAAGCTCACGAATACAATAACCCAAACCACTTAATCAAGGTTTCCGAGTTAGATTCGACATTCTAACGAAAATAAATCCAACATAACTCAAGAGGACGAGAGAAAATTACTTACTGGGTCATCACAAAGTGTATTGGTTGGTTCTTTTTGTTTTTTTTTTTTTGAGTTTCTCTTGTAAATCTTTTTATTGTGAATATATATATATATATATGGTGACGAAAATTAATGAAGAAAACAAATTTCTTCCTAAAAAAACTGTAGGTGAAAATGGAAGAAACAAAAGACTTTCCAGGACTAGTTTTGAGAAATCCAAAAGAAAAGAGGCCATTCAAGTGGAGTACCCTTCTTCGGATGAGATGCTCTCACAACTCTCTATGTCTGCCAGAGATCCAATGAAAAACAACTTGTTGCTTTCTAGTGTTAGTTTTTTCTCCAATTTCAGGAATTCATTGTGCCTAGAAAATTCCATTTCACAAGAACACAAAAAAATAACCGAGAAAGTGTCTAGCAAGCATATTAGGAAAAAATTATCTGTATCAGAAACTACAGAAACACCTGGGGTTGAGGTTATGGAAGACTCTTATTGGACTGACATGATTGTTCAAAGCAACACCAAAGAAGAGCAAATACTAGTTAAACCTGAGGTCCTAAACAAAAAGAGCGCCCCCACTGTTGAACCAGTAGCAACTCTTGAGTTGCGTATACAATTGGATTATAAACAGGAAACTACTATTGCGGATTGTCAATTGGAGAGAAAATCAATAGGTGACATGGATGAGAAATGCGAGGAAGAGGAGACTCCGACCACAATAATTTTGAACTTCACTACAGTTTTTGATTTACTTGTTTCTTTACTACTTCAGAGTCCTCTAGATTGATGGTTTAATGGTTGAGGAAAGGTCCACTGAATTAGGTATATATCTATGTATATCGTTTTTTTCTATATGTTATTTAACTCAAAACTTTTGTAATTTTCTTGCCTTACAAAAGTATGAATGATTAGTGGAGAACATGGACATGTGGCACTCTAAGAGCACCCAATAATTTTTCCTTTGAGATTCAATTGCTTGTACCCTCCATCCTTTATTTTGGCTAGGGATACTATCTACATTATGCGAGTTCTCACTATTTCCATTTATATCTATTTTCTCTTATATATTCTCAGGCAACATCCTCTGAAAAGAATGTTATACCTCTAACTTTTCAAATGCGAGCTGTAACAGCAACAGCTCTTGGTGCTGCTGTTGCGCGTGCCAAGTTATAGGCAGATCAGGAAGACCGAGAAATAGAATGTTTAGTGGCAACCATTATCGAAATATAGGTAATCATACATTGTTGTTTCTGTAGTTTATTAAGTACAAATAACTTCTTTGTTGGATTATCATCAATTTTTCTTTACTTGAATAAATTTTCATTTCAAAAGTATGGGCCTTAATGTTTGTGCTTTGCATGAGTGGATAAATATATAGTTGAAGAAGTTGCAACGCAAAATCAAGCATTTTGATGATCTAGAGCTTATAATGGAGAAGGAATACGCCCAATTGTATGATATAAAAAAGTCTATGATAGTGGAGTGGATGAATGCTTTACACAGAGTATTCAATGTAGGGGCATCTAGATGGAAAGATCAAAACTTCTGTAAAACCACCTCAGACGAGCAGTGTACTTTGATTGAGTCTGACTTGAAAATTCTGGTTCTTTTAGATGTTTATTATGTTAGGAAAAGAAAAAAGGAGATCCAACATAAACTTGTTGGGCTTCTAGTGTAAGTAACATGTTCAGTTCTTCGTTCTCGAGTAGACAGAACTTGCTTTTGGATGTCAATCAATTTGAGAACTGCTGTGGATGATTCTTGTCATTGCTAATGGTTATATTTCAAAATGTTATGCTCTTCCATGTAGATATAGTGAAAAAGAATAACTATGTGTAATGATTTTAGAACAATTTGTGTCTATTTTTTGCTTATCTAGACAACCTGAAGCAGCTCTTGAGTTGGGTATACAATTGGATTATAAACAAGAAACTACTGTTGTGGATTGTCAATTGGAGGGAAAATCAGTAGGTGACATGGATGAGAAATGCGAAGAAGATGAGACTCCGACCATACTAATTTTGAACTTCACTGACTTGGAGTCTGTCCCTTCCGAATCAATTCTCAATGAGATATTTAGCCGCTATGGACCTTTGAATGAATTAGTCATCGAGGTCATGAAGAAAAGCAAACGTGCTAAAGTGGTCTTCAAGAGGCGTTCTGATGCTGAAATAGCTTTCAGCAGTATTGAAAAATTCAGCATTTTTGGGCCTTCACTAGTCAATTACCGCCTTAATTACTCATCTTCTACACTGTGTAAAACTTCTACTTCTGCCACAAAGCGAGACGGAAAGGGTGCAACATCTGTGAAGGAAATACTGCTTGATAATTGATGCAGATCAGTTTAGGTATTCACATGACACATTGGTATTTCACTTCATTTCTATGTTCGTCTTTCGAGGAAACCCATTGCTCCCTTGGGTACATATTTGTTACTGGACAATTGTATGCAAATATGTAGGATGGTGCATTAAACTTAGTTATCCATTTAGGCATCCTTAGAATCCTGACTCATTAATATTTTCTAACCATGTTTATTCATTTTGATTTCACTATAAAAAAGAGTTTTGAGTTTTTTAGTTGTTTATGTGCGTTTTGTAAATATTTTCTGCCTTGAGGATTTTTATAGCCCATTAGAATGAGAACTTCAAAAACTTGGATTGCTTTCTTTCTAAATGGTTTCCTATGATGAAATGTTTAGATAGTTTGGTACAAAGTAGTTAGGCTGGAGATGGATTTATTTCAAATTTGGTAGCTACCTTGGCAGCTGCTTGGTGAATGGAGTGCTTTATTAGGAAATAAGACTGGCAGAATATTTGGTTTCTTGATTAATGTTTCATTTATGACCAGACTGCTTGATGACAATGAAATTCAGTGGCCTTTGATATAACTTGCCCTTGATGACTTGCCAGAAATTCTAACATAATTTGTTTCTTATTGTTGCAACCTTTTATGGTAATTTACATATTTCATTGTGGCTTTTATGACGGGGAATTATATTGAACCACTTTATATTCACACTCGCCAACACTTAATGGCTGATTTCTTGGTTCCAGTTTTTGCAACTGTTCTCAAAATATCCCAATTTTTTTATCATCTTTTTATGCACTATGTTCATTTATTTATACACTGCATTATGTCAAAAGCTGAGTAGCAGCTAATAATTGGGGAAAAAAAAATCAGACAAGCGCAAATGGGGGCCAACTGCCAGAGTTTCCATGTGTTTACAAATCCACACACTTTAATGATGTCACAAAGCAATGGATTTCTCTGGAGTGTGAAAAGAATTATGAATATTTATTTACCTTTTGTATTTGGATGATTGCAATTTTTATTGTATCTTTATTCACTTTTCTATTTTTTTTAAATGATAGGATAATATGATAAAGATCCAAGCTAAACATTACTCCCAACCTGGTATGGTTCCAATTACTCTGGAGGAGCTATTTGTAAAGGTGCTCAAGTGAAGGTCGGGATATGTTAAACGACTTGGGTTGAGGACTTGTTTTTCTGTTAGGACTACTAGTGCTTCGACTAACAGTGACTATGTGAGGCATCTAGAGATGGAAATACAAGAGCAAAAGAAGGAAATTCAGTCACAAAAAGAGGAAATTACAACATAGAAACATGAAATTCAAGCACAAAAAGAAAAAATTCAAGCACAAAATAGTGTGATAGGGAAGATAAATGAGTTGCTTGAGGGGAATTTTGAGATGACATCAAGCATCATGGAGTTTCTTAAGAAGCAAGGTTTCAAAGGATAATTTAGAGGAGGAGGTATCTGTCACGACCCAAACCCGCCCCTTTGGGTTTAGCACCGTAACCGGCCAGTAATCCGACATTACCGAAGGCCTGCTTAACAGTCAAACAATAATACAGAGTACAGGGGCATGATGGAAGCCAAATCAGTAAATAAATAATGTCTAATGAGCCATGAGAGTCTGTATGCAAAAAGACTTTTCATACATATATACAATCAGTGCAAAACAAAACAGTATGTACAACATTTACAATCATTCAGGACAGGGACTTAATCCCTGTTAAAACAGTATAGTAACAGTGTATACAGTCTATACAAAAACAGGACAGAAAGGGGAAACTAAAACACCCCGTAGCCTTAGCTTGAACGGACTCGAAACCTCGCAGTAAGGCACATAGGTTGGCTTGACAAAACTGGAGTTTACCCGACGCTTCTAGCAACGGTCCGGTGCCTGTACACCTACATATATATATGAGCAGTGAGCTAAAGCCCAGTGAATAACATAATGCGTAAAGAGGTTAAGAATGAATGTCCTTACAGTATTGAAAACAGTCACTTCAATCAGTATATCAGTTACTCAGTCATATGTGGTACATCCAGTAGCAAAACAGTACAGTAGGTCTTATCAGACCGAACAGTCAGTTGATGGCCATCATATCAGTAAACAGTAGTGGTTCCAATATGGGAACCGACAGAGATCTATGTGGCAGTAGCAGTACAACATAGTAACAGTAGGTTGCTAAGGATGCCACAATACCGTTTACAATTAGGACATCATTCATTCAGTAACAGTATCATTTAAGAACACAGTACAGTTCAATTGTTCAGAAGATAATCATATTTGAGCATATCTTTACACAGTTGTTACTCACAGAGTTCTGGGCTACAGTTAAGGTAGAGCGCGTCCTCAGATGCCAACCCTACACAGTTACAGAGTGAACGCACACTAAGCTATACAGTTGGGAAAAATAGTAACTTAATCCCTAGCTCGACTCGGTGTGGTCCTACATCAATATCCTCATAAGATACCTTAAACTAGGCCTAGGAATGCCTAGGATGAAATGATGATGCAAAGATACACTTGAAAAATATTTTCAGAATTTTCAGAAAACAGGGTTCACGCTCGAGCGTAGGTTACTCCGCTCGAGCGGACATGCAGACAAAGGTTTCCGCTCGAGCGTAGCCTTATCCGCTCGAGCGTACTGCAAAACAGTCAAAAGTGCTAGATGTGTGAAAATCACACTCGATTGGGGGCTCGACACGCACTCGAGCGGACTTCAAAACAGTGCAAAGTGCTGGGAGCACGAATTTCACGCTCGAGCGCCAGTCACCCCGCTCGAGCGTGAGTTTAAAATCTGAAATTTCCAGATTTGAACCTCAAGCTCAAATTCAACTTCAAATGTAACAAATTCGATTCCTTCAAGCCCATTTCCTAGAAAACACTTGTAAATACATAGTATGACATGATTCAAAGCTCAATTTGTAAAATCAAGGCCCAAAGGTGAGGGAATTAAACCCAATTTCAATCAACATTTCAAGAACATGATGAATGTGTAACATGCATGAATTCAACAACTTCAAAGCTTCAAAAGCTAGCTCAATTGAGCCAATTCTTTCCAAAACATGATGAAATCATGGACTATACCAACAATATGAACATGCATGTACCAAATTCCATGTAGTCAACCTCAAAATGCTAGGATACAAGCATCCATGCATGGAATGAGCTTTAATTCAACATATAAGGACCAATTCCAGGCTTAAATCACTAGAGACTCATGAACCATGCAAGAATCAACTCAAATACACAATCAAGAAGGTAATTACTCTACCTTAAGTCTTGTATTCAAGTGTAGAAACTCAATTTGCACAAATCCTCTACAATTTCTTCAAGTTCTCTAGCCAATTCTCTCTCTCTCACTTATCTCCTACGGTTTGGCCCCTCTCTAAGATGAACAAGAATGATGTGTATCAAAGGCTCCAAATGTTCCATGTAATGGGCCACTAAGTAGCAAGATAGTAAATAAGACCAAGTGGTGTAATTTATCAATATTTGATCTAATTTAACCATACCAAATCACATTTCAAATAAATATATCATAAAATCACATAAATTCTAATAATCATAAAACATCGATCAATTTCGGATTCAGCCGCCGACAAGGCCTTCAATTTGCAGTTTAAAGCATAAAACATGGACAGATAATCTAACAGTCAAACAGATAGAAATGCTTTTAAACTAGTACATTCAATCAGTCAGTTCAGTATTTCAGTCGATTCAATTACTTATCATATTCAGTCTCAGTTTAGCAGTAATCAGTAGGATTATCAGTAATCAGTGGTGAGGGTTATTACAGTATCCCATGAACTCGTAGATCACCATTTTGGTAAGTCTCGCTTGTTTTATGTTTTTATTTTTCTAATGTTGGTTAGTATATACTAGTTAAAGCATAACAATTTCACTAATTATTAACTAAGATTTAACAAGTTTGAAGATATATTTAATTAAAATAGATTCGTTAGTTATTTCTTACTTAGCATGACCCTTGTTAAAATACGCACTAACCAAAGTAAAGACAAAACTTAGTGTATTTTTGCTAGGCAGTGTTGGAGTTGCTCTAAGTTAGTGATGTGATTAATAGGAGCTTGCCATGTACCAAGGAACTTCTGGTTGTTAAGCTAGACTCATTGTATACACAATTTGTATCGACATGGACATAGAGGTCTATACAATGTAATTAATAATATGTTAATGATTTTCTTGTTTATTTTCTTTGCAGATTGGTTTTTGATGATGTTTAGAAGCATACTTGCAAATCAAGATCAAGTATTGAATTTATTTTTTTTTTCCTGAAATGATACTTAGTTCTAGTTGCAAATCAAGATCGAGTGTTGATTTTTTTTTTTTTTTTTTTTTTTTTGTGGACTCCATGTTAAGTCATTTTGGGATTTGCTTTGATGATTTTTTTGTTATACTTAATGGATTATTATTAAAATTGTTTGATGGATATATTTTGATTTATAATATAAATTGTTTAGTGAATTTTTTTATGGAGTGGTGTATAATAGGTAGTGGATTTCTTAGTACATTTAAAAGGCTATTGAGATATAAGCAAGGATATTTGTGAAATAATAATTTAAATTGAAATATAAAATATTGAACAAGTTTAGTGACGAATTTCTTTCGTCATTTGTACTTGTTATTATGACAAAGTGATTATTCGTTGCTAATAAATATTTTTTGTGACAAAATTTATTGCAACTTATATATGAAAGTTTTCATTGATTTTGTTGTATGGTGACAAAAAATTTCGTCATGTATATATATATTTTTGTCACGAAATATATTTCGTCACTTATGTGTGACTTTTAGAGACGAAAAATTTCGTCAACTTTACATCTTACTATGACGAAATTATTTCCTCATCAATGATCAACATGTGTGACAAATTTATTCGTCAACTAAAGTTATAAATATGCTATTGAATAACTATTTGGTGACGAAAATAAGGATTTTTTGTGACAAAATGTTATTTTATTAGTTACAAAAAATTTCGTCACTAAAGTAATTTCATTGGTGACGAAATTATTTTTCATCACAGTGGTTTTTAGTGACAAACGTTCAATGACAAAACCGGTGAGGAAAATATTTCCTCACAAATATCTATAGTGACAAAATTAGCTCTTTGGAGACAAAAGAAACTCGTCATTCAAGACCCAATTTGTTGTAGTAGCTCTCTCTATTGTGACAATCAAAGTGCCATTCAGATTGCTCACAATGATGTCTTCCATGATCGCACCAAACATATTGAGATTGATTGTCATTTCATTTGACAACATGTTACACGTGGCCCTGTTCATCTTCTCTCTATTTATTCTGCTGATCAACCTGTTGATATTTTCACCAAGGCTCATCCTCCTGGTCGTTTCAGTGATCTAATTTCCAAACTCAAGTTGGTTGATGTGTTCCCATCTTGAGTTTGAGGGGGACTGTTAATGTATATTTATCTATACTTATCTATATTATACTTATCAATATGTATCTCTATCTCTATCTCTATCTCCTATATTATATCTCTATCTCTTTGTATCTCTATCTCTTTCTATACTTATCTAGGTTTCTTTTCAGCCTATAAATACAGGCTTCTCCTATTGTATTAAGTATTCAATTCAATAATATAGATACATAATTCTCACATTTCTTTCAACCATTATAACAAGATTAATTCACTATAATATATAAGAGTTTTAGAAATCAATTTTTTTAGTCTCTAAAAGTAAAAATTTTGTCGCAAGAGACATTTAGGAGCCAATCTTTATTATCATGAAGATAGTCGCTAAAATGCTGCCTCGAAAAGTAAAAAACAAAGCTTTTAGCTACAAAATTTTGAAAATGTCCCTAATAAATGACTTTTAGGAATAAAATAATTTTGTTTCAAAATAGTTTATTTTTTGAGACAAAAAATTTGGTCCCAAAAGTATAATAATTCATCACTAATGTTCAATTTTCGTTGCTAAAAATATAATAACACTTTTCACAACAAAAATTTTTGGTCTCTAAAAAATAATTTTTTTTCCTAAATTTTGATCTCTAAAACCTTAATTTTTTGTAGTGACTTTTCAAAATATTTTTTGTGATAATGATAGTCTTGTCGATGTGCCACATTTGACATTAAATTTGCTAAATTTTGTGTTGAATTTGGCACAAACCTATTTTAACATACTATAATTGAAACACTCATTTCGAAAGACCATGTCACTTTTTAAGTTTTGGAATACTCTTTATTACAAGATGCGCTTAGAATCAGGTGATTAATTTTCGTACCATCTTATCACCAAGTGCAAGCACTTACATGTTCTTTGCATTGCTAGTAATTTAGGTGGAAACAGTTAGAGAAAGAAGACAAATGAACAATGGAAAGGAAAACGATTTCCCTTTGTTTTCTTTTTCCCTTCAACTTTAATAAACTTTGAAATTAAGAAATTGTTAAAAATGCTTAGAAATCAAGAAATAGATGAGAAATGGCAATGAAAGGGAGTTACTACGATGTACATTCCTAACAAGGGCATATATGTATCATATCACAACGTATCTAACATAATCATAATATTTTGTAACAAATATCACAATTTGTCATAACTTTTCAGATCAAAATGGTTTGTAACATTTCTCATAATAAATTCATTCATTCTTAAGTTCTACCATATAGTGTTATAACTAACATGCACAATAAAGTGACGTAGCATTTCTTGTGGTGTACCATTTTAGGAGTGTCCACCATAGATTGTTCCTTCTCTTGTTTGTGCTTGGATTTAGGGCTTGAAGGGAGATTTGTAGAGAGATAACTAAGGAAAAGAAAGGAAAAAAGTGAGGAAAATAGTTATATTTCATTTAGTTTTCTTTTTTTACTTTCCCCCCTACAAATGCTCATCAATCCTTGATCTAAACGTAGTCCTCATTTTGTTTTATAGTATTTTATCTTGTTGATTCATTTACATAGGAGGTGAAAAAAGTGCACAAACTCCATCTAGTTATATATAACAACCCTTTATTTAGGCTCCATTTCGTTTAAGCTAAAAGAGTTATTTTTTTGCTATTCAAATTCAAAATAAGTTATACCCAAACAATATTTGACCAAAAAATAAAACCCTCTCCCTAAATCCTAAAACTCATTTACACTTCTCTATAGATTTTCCTATAAGGGGAGAAGGAAACGGTGGCGGTTCCTCCACCTCTTCAATCTCTCTCTCTTCGCCCTTCAATCATCCTTCAAATCATGTCCTTAATCCAAATTTGATGTTTACCTCATTAGTCTGGCCATCATTTCCTTACCTTTTCCACCTTCGAGCCCAAAACTTTCAGATTTCGTTTCAAATTTTCTTACAATCTAAAGGCCGACGCTGAAAGACACGTTTGTTTCACACTAGGCGACCACGTCAACCTTAATGTTCTATCTTAGTCAACAAAGGTAAAATCTTCAATTCCAAGTTGAAGGCTACGGAGCAGTGAAGTTTTGGATGACAACTTGAATTTAATTTTTCCTATTTGGTGATTTAATTTTTAATATATTGATATAATAATCCTTCTTGTGTTGAGGTTTATTTTCCTCCTTTGTAAGGGCTTTTTCTTCTCCTCTATGAAAGTTTGAATACTTATTTCTATAGAGGTTGTTCTTAAAAAAAAATAAAAAAGTCAAAATTTGTTTCATTGTTTAAAATCACTTATTTAACTAATAATTGAAAGAAATATTAGGAATTGAGAAGAGAAGATCAAAACCTTCCACAAATCATAAACAACTGAGTTTTCAAATAAAAGAAATTTGAGAGAAGGCTTTGATGATGCAGTTTTGTCGGACGAGAAATGGGTCGGACAGGATCCGGACGCTCCATGGGTTGGCCGAACTTCATCTTTCCAACAGCACCTGCACCAAGTCCGATAGGAAAGACCTAGAGGGTGGGGTTCCTTCTTGAGAACCCTCTGATGGTTAAGTTAGATTGGAAAAAATGAAGGAGTTCAGAAGTAGTTAGAGAGAGTATGTATGTATATGATATCTTTCATACCTTTATTGACCTCTTAGCTTGGCTTACCGTGCCCCACTCATGATTACTCCCTTGTCTTTGTCTTTTCACGCTATCCTACCAGCCGTAAGTCTATGGCCATCTGTAGCCGGCTATGGCAGCGTCGTCATGTCATAGAAATCACGGAAGAAAATGAGACGGCTTGTCTCTTCTTTTTGTCTAACTTCTAGGCCTAAGTTGGGTTAGGAATTATTTGGACGACCCATTAACCACTATTTGGGCTATACCTATCAAGCTTTACCTCAGTCAATAGTTGTTAGGTCTCCCCACCTCTCCTAAACTTCCTTTGGTGTTCAGCTTAAGCTGTATGAGGTAGAAAGTTGTTTGACGTATGGCTCGAAGGTTGAGCCTAGGGGCGGAGGCACACTGGGATCAGGAGGGTCACGTGCCCCCTTAATTTTTGAAAATTGCACTTTTACTCCTATTTGAAAAATAATTAATTTTTAAAATTCAAAGCATATCATAATTTTTTATATCTCACCTTCTATTTTTGTTTTTGTTTTTGTTTTTTTTTTTTAATTTTTGACAAAATCTTTGCAAAACCAATAGGGTTAATCTATTAGTCAAAATTTTTGCATTTTCATTATGAGGTTAGAGGTTCAAATATCTCAATCTGGTTATTGATTGTATTTTTCATGTTATTTATTTATGGTTTCTCTCTTATTTTTGAAAATATTTATATTAGTTATATGATGGTGTATTGATTTTCATTATGATTATAATTCATTAGTTTCATTATAACATGATTCACTAATTAAAAATAAAATACAAATTCTTGTAATTTGTCACTCTAAATATTTAATTTTGCTAAAATATTTTCTTTTAAATTCTATATTATTTCTTTCATGTCTTTCTCTTTCACTCTCTTTTTTCTTTGGGTGTATTTTGGTGTAATTTTGTCATTCTCATTTTTAATAATATTATGTGATCGCATTTTAAATTACAATGATTATCATGTTCATAGAACTAATATAGCAAATCATATTAATAATGAATAAACAATCAAAAACATAAAGTAAAAAAACTAACTTGAGTATAACTTTAAAATTTTAAATATGAAACTATATTCATTTTTAGTTATTTTACTCTCAATTAATAATTAAAATTTTTTGTATTGTGGTAGATCACTATAATCTTAATTCAATGTTGCCCCTGCTAAGTTGAAATTCGGATTCCGCCACTGACTGAGCCCCATCGTTTTAGTAAGCGTGGGTGTAGGTCAACTAACACAGAAAATTCAGTTCAATTGTCTTTGGGTTCCGAACTCCATAAGGGGAAGGAGATTTGACCACCATGATTTTCACTTTGCAATGGAGCTTCAGGTGCACCAAATACCTAGAGATCACCCTTTCAAAAGGCACAAATGGCGTACGACTAGAAAAAAGGCTGACAATAACTTTTTTAACTAGAGCCACCTTGTTTGGCAAATGGTAAAAGGCCGCATTTTTTTTGAACTTGCTTCAATGAAATTTTTTTAAAAAAATTTAGTATTAACATTTTTTATTTTTCCAATCTTTCTATTCTAGAAGGACTTAAAAGTAAAAAATTTAAAATTTAAAAAGAGTTTATTGAAGACCAATATATATTCAAACAGAATTTTACATTAAAAAAATAATAATTTTGACATTTGCCAAGCACGCCAATTTTTTTTTATCAACTTTTATCTTTAAAATAAGAAGAAAAAAAAAATACTGAAAAAGTATTTGTCAAACCAGTCATGATGAAGAATAACAAATGAGAAACAGACAACCAAAAAGAAAGAACGGTAAATTATAAATACATTTTTGAAATTTATTTAAAAGACGAATTATTATTTATAGTTTAAAAATTATAAATATTTTTTGTCAAAAAATTTTATTTATCAAAATTAATCAAAAAAATAAAATTGTTAATTGTTGTTCTGTATAAAAATAAAATTACCTAAATTATTATTTAAAATAAAATTTTAACATCATTAAAAACTATTAATTAATTTGATGTTTTATTAATAAAATAAGTTATTTGTTATGAAATTAAAAATCTTAGGGACGGGATATAATTTTCACGACCACATAGGACAATTTATATTTTAAACAAATCTATTTGTAATTTATCTTTAAAAGAAATAGAAAAAGAAAGAAGCTTATTATTGTTTCCTGAGCCTTACTTATTTCGATTGCTTGGTCTTGCTGGAAACTCCTTTCTTATTATTTTTCTTAATAGAGAAAAGGCATTGAAGTAAGAAAGAAAATATACGTAGAAAAAGAAAGTCACGCATCTTTAACTAAGCTTGTCAACGGACTTGGTGAAAATTCAATCACAAAACCTGATTTTGTTAGAGAGAAATCCAATCCAATAATCTAATTATCCAAATTCATATTCAATCACTAAATGGATCAGATATGTAAGAATTCAACCTAAAACAATTGATCGTCTGATCTGATCTTAACCGATTATAACATTTTGCTTTGCATCATAATTGTAGTTTTGGAGTTTAAATTTCGCAACTCATCAAATCAAATGACTACCTTTACAAAAATATGTACAAGCGTACAAATTGTAAATTTGAGATGCCTCCATACATATATATATATATATATGTCCATCTGTATGAACAAAATCACTCAAATTGACTTCAAAACTAAGAAATCTCATGCATGAATGGTTCCTCAAAAAACAGTTCAGTCCAACAGGAAGAAGAGGCTCCTCCACCACCATAGCTAGAAACGCTGCATCCATCTCCAGGATTGCTTATCGACACCTCGCTTATTGGCAGAGTGCCTGAAGAAGTTGGAGATGGAAGAAGCCATGGAGAGTTTGGTGGTTTATCATCTTCATGGCTGATCATTGCAGTGTTAATACCACTAGTCAAAGGTGTTTGGAAACAGAAAGGGACTTGTGGGTCTGACACTGGAATATTCAATGAGGTGATGATGGGATTGTTGTGGTGGAGTGGTTGAGAAGAAGTTGCATTTTCAATGGAAAATAGTGCTTGATTTTGCAATACTTGGGTTGAATAACTTGAATTTAGAACTGGGTTTTGCTTCAATGGAGGAATTGAATTCCATAAACTGAGAGTATCAATGTGATCTGTAATGCTGTTTTGGCTATATGGGCTTGAAGTTACTGATGATGAGTCCGTAAATTGGAGAAGATGTTGTAGGTATTGAAGGTTGGCCAATTGATCAGCTCCTAACAAGGGTTGGTTTATGAGGTCCTTAAGGTTAGCCATGGCTATTAGATGATGCAAGTTTGCAAAAAGATCGGTTCTTGGTTGATGAGTCATTGGATCAAAACCCATTTGAATCAGCTTCTTCTTCAAATGTGTGTTCCAGAAATTCTTGATTTCATTGTCTGTCCTCCCTGGTAGATGCGTCGCAATTGCTGACCATCTTGTGAAAATAAAAATTAGTAAATTTCATTAAGCAAACACATTTGAAGAGTACACATAATTACATCACAAAAAAATATCGACAATGTGCATATCATTACCACAATGAGACGGAAATTTATACATTAGTTTTGGAGTACCACATAGTCATACTCTGTCACAAATCACTATTTATTATATATTCTTATATTCCTCAATCATCTAATACAAATAATCAAGGACCTGACTCGGCATTGGTGGGCCTTAATTCGGGTCTATGTTAATAATTCAAACCGTTCAATGTGTAGAACTCGTTAAATACATCATCCCTGTAAAAAAAATCATGTTGATTGGATATCGATAACCACTTGATCAGATCGCATTTTCAAATATAATTTTTGAAATAAATTGCTATAGAAATATGATCTGATCAACTAGTTATCAATATCCAATTAACAAGATTTTATACAGGGATAATATGCTCAACGAGTTATACATATTGAATGGTTTGGATGATCGACATAGGCCTGAATTAGGACCCATCAATGCCAAACTGTCCTTTACTGGAGAGGAGCCAAGTCCAATACATACTTCATCTTCTCCACCAATCATATTACCATAGAGTACCACCTGACCCTACTCTACCTGAATGAGACTCAATTTTGTTGAAAATAATGATAAAAGTGGATTTATTATGGTGACATGGACTGTCTTAATATGCGCACATAGAATGATGTAGTATTTGTAGTTGTTTCCTTTCAAATCAAAACAGATTAGGCATGTTTGGTTTTCAAAACATGTGTTTGGAAAAAAAAAAAAAAAATTGAAAACATGTTTGGTTGAAAATTAAAAAAAATAAAAATTCAAAATCACTTTTATCTCTACTACACATTAATCATTACTTTTTCTCTCTCCCTCCATCCTTAATCACTTTTTCTCTCACACGTATCTATTTAATTACAAACAAAAAAATATATATAAATTAAAGCATCCAAAACTTCAAAACTATTTTTAAAATATACAATCAAATAAATTTTAAAATTTTTTAAACTCTCTTTAGAAAATTATTTTTGAAATAATGTCTTAAAACACAAACCAAACAAGGCCTCAATATTTTTTATTCATAATTTTGAAAATCTCACTACTACATTTTTTAAGAAGAGTTGTTTTGAATTTAGTTTGTGAATTATTTTTCCTTATTTTATTTATTTATTTGTAATTTATGTGTAAGAAGAAGTTTATTAATGAAAACAAAAGGTTTAGAAGTACTTGTTTCCAAGGATGGAATGGAAATGCAGAATGGTTTGCTCTTCTTCTTGAGAAAACTTTCCTCTCTTGATGTCAGGCCTCAAATAATTAGTCCATCTTAACCTACAGCTCTTTCCACATCTGTTAAGGCCTACAAAGGTACACAAAAGTAATTGAGTCCATGGGCATGACAGTCATTTTAACTTGTGCATGCTTGTGTGTGTGTGTGTGTTTGTGAATGAGAAGTGAGTTTCTTTTTGTTATTGGAGATGATTATTGTACCTGCTAGCTTAGGAAAAGCACTCCAACTTCCAAGACCATGTTTTTGGATACAGTCTACAAGCTTCTGATCTTCCTCAGGTGTCCATGGTCCTTTCTTGAGCTCATATTTCTCATCACAAGAAGGGGACCTCCCCATCCTCTCTCTCTCTCTCTCTCTCTCTCAAATTCCTTCTTTTGAGTTGATTTGGATGCTTCCCTGTGCTCTACAACCAAATTAAACCCGAGCTTAGTCATGTATATATATCATAGCCGCCCAACATCTTGCCTCCTGGATTAATTCCAAGAAAAAATGATTGGACCACTTTCTCCAATTTCGCTATAATTTCAACACTTCAATGTGATTGGTTTATGTATATATATATATATATATGATATGGAGATGATTCTCTGCGGTTCATAATATGGACCGGAGAACGTTATTTAGGTCTAAAGAGTCCATCATTGATCTTATCTTAATAATCCGAATCATTTATTTTGACAATTACTTTGTATATTTCATCTATACATCGATCTAATAATCGTAACATTTCTAATTTATCTTATTTGTCACCAAAAAAAAAAGATGATTTTTTTAAAATAATTGTCGTCTATTTTTTTAGTGAGAAACGCAAGAAATTGAATAAGTTAACATTATTAAGTCCTCGTTCGGTAAATATTTTGGGACTAAAAAAATATAAAAAGACAAAATAAGTTATATAAGTCAATAAGACAAAAATCTATTTTGGGAAGTGAGTTAAAAGTCACATCCTAACTTTTAACTCACTTCCCTCTCACAAAAAACCCAAAAAAAAATCAAAACATAACTTTTAACCATCTTGTCAAAACACCTCAAATTGTTACATTCAAATCATAATCATTATATTTTTTCTTTTACAAAAGTCAAAAAAGTCTTAACATAAAAAAATTGATTGCTATAGCCAAAGTCAAACGAAACTTAAATCTACAAAAAAAATTTAAATAAAATACACATAATATCTAACAAAATAAATAATTCAAATCATTAAAATGAGACTTAAGGGGTTGTTTGGGATGTTCTAAATAAGTACACTTTTTGACTTTTTATGAAATATGAGTTGAGTTTAAAATGATGTAGTAGAAAAATGATGTGACTTAAATAAGATAATATGATTTAAATAGAACAATAACTTTTAAACTTTTTAATTTTTTAACCTTTTTTTGAAAATGTCAAGCTTGACCTTATAATAGCCCTACAGACCTCAACATCACTCCCTAATCCAGATTATGAATAAGAGAGAATCGCCCTCCATATAATATGTATTGATTGATTTCTGACTCTTAGAGCATCTCCAACGCAAGAGCTAAAAGGGGAGAATTAGGCATTTTGCCTATTGAAGTTGGATTTCGAAACTCCAACGCGCTCTGCATCTGAGGAGGCATTTTGCCAATTCTCGTTTTGGCTCTCCACAGGTAGCCAGCGTCCATTGCTAGGCAAAGCACTCTTCCCGCCATTGTGTTGGCCTCCATCCCTGCTTGTTCCATCTCTGTTCCAGCCCATTGATGATCACAGGTATGGCTCTCTTTCTCTTTCTCCACTTCCCTGTTCTTCCCCATCATCTATCTGCAAAGGAATACATGATTTAGGGCAATCCATTTGCAAAAATTGGGTTTGTGTACCAAAATTAGTGCCCTTGTTCATGCAAAAATTGGGTTTTTCGAAGAATTTTTTATGGTTTTTTATGGTAATATTTAATTTAATCTTCATTTGGTTAAGTTTCTGAGGTAGAAAAGACCTCAAAATATTATCATATTAGGACTTGTCTTTGCTCCTGAAAACTTGATTTTATTCTTTCATGGAAACTTGGTTAGGTGGATGAGGTAGATTTTCGAAATGCACTCAAGGTGTTCGAAGAAAAGACAGAATAGAATTTGGGTTCTCAAAATATTGTCATATTAGGATTTTTCATTTATTGTCAATGGAGAGTATGAAATTGATTCAATATGAGAAGTGTAACTCTTGTTAATAAGGGTTGCTAATTTTTCATTTATTGTTAATGGAGAGTATGAAATTGATGTAGCTCTTGTAATAATTCTTTATCATCACACTTCTGCAATTGTTGTAGCTCTCATGTGATACATGAGTTGAATTGTGAGAAATGAGTTTTGCTATTGTAGTTTATGTCTAACAGTAAACCCATGTGATACATGAGTTGAATTGTGAGAAATTAGTAAACTTGGGCGAAATTATTTCTTGAGAAATTAGTAAACCTGGGCGAAATTATTCCTTTGTTTCTTATTGAGTGTTTATACAGTAGTAGCTTGGCTCCATCCTTTGGGAAGCTCGCTCTTCTATCATTAGTTGAAGCCTCTTTTCATTGTTCTCTACAATTTTCTGCTATTTATTTTTTCTTGTTCTTTCTATTGAGGTTTTTAGTTTCTTCTTCTGAGACATCAAAACAGTAACCATTTGGTTGGTATCAAAGATGTATTGCAGGACAAAACCATGATTCAAATCATCATGGCAGCAAGAAGAAGTAATAATTGGTTTCTTCTTATTTTCATTTTTCTATCAAATTTTCAGTTCAGTAATCCTATGGTCCCAGAAAGGGTTCCAGAAAAAAAAAAAGAAAAGAGGAAGATCAAATCTATGGTTGGGATTTGAAGTTGGTGTTGTGGGCCCGTATCTTAAGTAAATCTAAACCATTGACGTTAAATTCTAGGTATTTTCTAGGTTTTTATGTTTGGGATTGTAGTATTGCTCAATGAAAATAAAATAAAATAAAGATCCGAGTAGCAAGTACAAGAAAACATAAGCTATAGTGAGTGCATATTGTGGGGTTTCTGAATTTTCTGGTCATCACTACAATTCAAAGCTTAGGTAAGAACAAACATTAAATTGAGTTCATTTATGTCCATTATGAATCAAATTTGTTCCAATTTTAAATTACTTTCAAAGATGTTTATGTCCATTATGAATTAGATTTGTTCCAATTTTAAATTACTTTGTTCCAATTATGTCCACCATTCCCTAATTCATTATTTTTGGAATTAGGCCATGAATTGATAATTTTTTTTTCTTTTCTTTTTGTGTGGTATGAACAATTGTGATTTAGATGGAATATCAAGGAAATGCATATTTTAGCAACCTAATGAACGAGTTTGACGTTGACCATGATTTTACCACTGAATCTCCTCAACAAGAGAGTCAATCTTTATCATTCTCTCCTGAAATTATTACTCAAACTACAAAGATATCACAACGCAAAGGGAATTTCACCGAAGAGGAAGACATGATGCTCATATCTTCATGGCTTAATATTAGCTTAGATCCAATTAGAGGAAATGAGCAAAAGTCAAAGGCATATTGGTTAAGAGTGTGGGAGAACTACAACAAGTACAAAACCTTCGATTCTGAAAGAACTCAAACTTCTCTAATGAATCGGTGGTCGACGATTCAACTTGCCACAAATAAATTTTGTGGATGTTTTGCTCAAGTTGAACGGTTAAATCGAAGTGGTTCGACTGAAAAAGACAAGGTATTACTACAATTTAATTTTATACCTATAATGAATACGAAGGCTTGCATTGGAGGAAATGAGGGAGGAAGAGAGAATCATGTCAATGGATACGAGCATTATGCCTCCGTTGCAAGCACAATATATTCGCCAACGTCAGATGCAAATCCTTGAAAAAGGGAATTAATTGTTTTTTTTTAGCTTTGAAGCAATGTTTTTATTTAATTTAAGTTTGACTGGATTTTATTTTTGGGTTTGCCGGCACATATGTTTTTGATATTCAGAATTTTAGTACTTTGACTTGGATTTAGAGTTGGGTTTGTTTCAAATTTTGCTGGTTGAAATATGAAATGGAGACAGTGCTTTGAAATGGAGACAGTGCTTTGAATTTTGTTGGTTTGAATGCTTGTTGGATTTTAGTGCTTTGACTTGGATTTAGTGTTATTTACATTTACTGCTATTTATATTTTGCTCTTTAAACCACTCAGTGCTTTGAATTTTGCTGGTTTCAAAATTAATGAGAGATGTAAAGAAAGATTAAGAATTCTCCATATTCTCCATATTAGGGATTTATTGATAAAAAAAATTTATTCTAAGTATCACTAAAGATCATAGATTAAAAACAAATCACTAGTGATATATTATTGAAAGCACATAAAGTAGTACAAATATTTTTGAAAACACACTCATTAAAGCATATAAGCTAGTACATAAATCAATAAGAACCAACTAGTATTTCTCACAAAGAGTCTCCATGTAGTGTCCACAAGTGTTCAACCAAGTCCTGTTTGAGTTTGGAGTGAGTTCCTCTATCTCTGATGCGATGATGATTTTGAATGAATTCAAAAAGTTCTGGTGTACGCTCATGAGACATTGGTGGAAGACTTTCACTAATTGTATCATAATTAAAGTCTAATCCATTGGCATCCCTCTCATCTTCAACAATCATGTTATGCATTATTATGCATGCCATCATAATATCTTCCATTATTTCCGTTTTCCAAAAACGTGCAGGTCCTCGCACAATCGCGAAACGTGCTTGGAGCACACCAAATGCTCGCTCAACATCCTTTCTTGCCGATTCTTGAGCTTTTGCAAAATATATTTGCTTATTCCCTTGTGGAGATGAGATTGTTTTGACAAATGTTGCCCATTGCGGATATATACCATCGGCAAGATAGTATCCCATTGTATAATCATTTCCATTGATTGAGTAATTGACTGGAGGAGCACGACCTTGAGTAAGGAGTGAAAATACAGAAGAACGATCTAATACATTGATGTCGTTATGAGATCCGGGCATCCCAAAAAAGGCATGCCATATCCATTAATCTTGAGAAGCCACGGCCTCTAAAATAATTGTTGGTTCATGGATGTGACCAGAATACATACCTTTCCGTGCAGTAGGACAATTTTTCCACTTCCAATGCATACAATCAATGCTCCCTAGCATACCAGGAAACCCGCGATTGCTTCCCATCGCTAATAATCTTGAAATATCATCGTTGTTAGGGCTCCTCAAGTACGTCTCAGAAAACATTGCAACCACCGCCTTAACAAAGTGTTTTAGACTCTCTATGGCGGTGCTTTCACCAATTCTCACATAATCATCCACCGAATCTGCTGCTACTCCATAAGCGAGCATCCTCATAGCAGCTGTCATTTTTTGAAGGGAAGACAAACCAATGATTCCAACAGCATCTGTTTTCTGGACAAAATATGGATCGTATGCTTCCACTGTAGATAGAATATGAAGAAAGAGAGATCGATTCATCCGGAATCTCCTCCTGAATAAATGGGCAGGATATATAGCTGTTTCTGAGAAGTAGTCTCGATAAAGTCTCTCATGGCCTTGAACTCGATCGCGATAAATAATTGCATGGCCTTCAATGGAACCAGTACGTCTTCTCGAACATCTTTCTCTATTGAGTCGCTCTTCTTTCATTGCAGCTATCGTTATTAACTGCAATTCATCATCACCGTCAAAGTCGTTAAGAATCATTTTCATGGTATTGCGAGCCATGATAATTAAAAAATGAATGAAGTTGAGAAATATAGTTCAAATTGGTAAAAATGAAAGAGCAAATCTTTTTTATAAACAAAAATATATGACCGTTAGGAATATGTCCGTTACAGAATATTACCGTTAGAGAATATTACCGTTTGAAAATATGACCGTTGAGAGAATATTACCGTTTGAAAATATGACTGTTGAGATAATATGATTGTTTGAAAATATTTTTTTAAAAAAATAATTTAATTATATATATTAAATAAATAAATATTTGCAAATGCCACGTCAATATATACAGAATGTTATAAAAAGATTATTTATTTATTTATTTATTAATGTTTATTATAGTTTTCTTTTTCAAATTAGTTAAGTTAGTTTGATTGGTTAGCTAAAATAAAGAGCATGGTTGGAGTGTACACTAGCTAAACCAGTTAGGCAAAATAAAGAAGGTAGTTTTTTGTGTACTTTGAAGAGGCATTTTAGAGAGCATGGTTGGAGATGCTCTTATTGACTTTTAAATCACGTGTAAAAAAATTTGAAAACATTGTACATTTATAATTATCTTCAATTTTCTTGGCATGTATTCCTTTCTTTTTTTTCTTTTCTTTTTTGATGAGCAAAATTCTTAACATGTATTTAATAAATTAAAAAAATCCTTGATTAAAATAGTGATATTCAATATTTTGTATTGATATATTTTTAAAAATTATGATTAATTACAATTAGTACTGGTGCAATTTCACCCCAAAAAAAATAAAATAAAAATTATGTAAACTTAAATCAAATTCTTTTTTTATATTTTTATCTATTTGACATTAATAAGATTGACAGAACTATTCAGGTGAGATATCAAAAAGAAAAATGTTTGGGGTCCTAATTCTGTGGCTCAAATGTGGCTCAAATGGCCAAAACGACGTCGTTTTGGCCATTTTGATGTTGTTTTGTACTCAAAACGACGTCGTTTTGGCCATTTGAGCCACATTTGAGCCACAGAATTTGGGCCCTCTACCATTGCTCTATCAAAAATTATCAAAATCTCACTTTAATTTTGACACTTTTATTAAAATATTATTTTATTCTTTTCACTTTTAATTTATATTAAAGTGGGTCGATAAAATATTAAGATAGGAAACTGTAAAGTATGAGAGAGTTAACTTATTTAAAAATTTAATATTATAAAGGGATTTATACATTAGTGGGGAAGACAAAAATATTTACAAAAGAAGTGAAAAAAAATTGTGATTTGCATTACTAACATTTACAATATTTATCACTTTTTATAAATATTTTTTTTATATTTCCACTTATGTATAATTCTCCCATTACTACATCTAGAAGAAGACGACCCAAGGAAAGACTTGGTCCCATTGTGAAGATTATACTACTAATACTATTGGAAGAACACAGAAGAGGATGAGAGAGAGCCTTGGTCCCATTGTGAAAATTATACTACTATTTAGTTGGAAGAAAACAGAAAAGATGAGAGAGAGAGAGAGAGAGAGAGAGAGAGAGAGAGAGAGAGGGGGAGGGAGGGAACGGTTGGTGTAGCGAACGTCCCAAATCTTCACCAGTTTTTTGGAAATCAAAATACTGACATCATTTTTAAATTTAAGTTTCAAAAATGATTGAGACCTCTGTATGATTGGATTGAGTGATTTAGAGAGAAAAAAAAATAAAATAAAGAGATATATATTTATCTTACTTGTTTGGATAATTTAGTGGAGAGAAATTAAGAGAAATGAAAAGAAACGGAGAGATTATAACCCTCATTTTCAATCTTTTCAAAAGTGAAGAGATTGGGAGAGAAAAGAAACCAATAGATTCTTATACTTTCATAATACCAATTTTGTCCATGTAAAAATAAAAGAAATAAAATTATTGACAATATAAAAAGGTTACTTTGGTAATATAATATAAAATAATTTCTTTTCTTTTCTCTTATGAAATCTAACCAAATAAGAAGGAGAAATCACAATAATTTCTTTTCTTTTATTTCTTATTTATCCAAACAAGAAGGAGAAAAATCACAATCATTTCATTTCATTTCTTTTTTCTTATAACTTAAGTAATCATTTCTTTTCTTTTATCTTCTAGGTTCCCAAACATAGTGTATATGAAGAGCTCTAGAGGTGGGCTCCACCTTGTGATTTGATGTTTTGGTTTGAGATGTTGCATTTTTTAAAATTTTTTTATTTTTTATTTTTATCTATTGCCACATCACTAGAGTTGGCATTAGAATTTTAACTCTAGTGCTTTCTATCATCACTCTTTAAGTTTAATGCAGATTCGCTCATAACATTTTAAAAAGAATATGTATAAATTAATTTTATATAATAAATTTTTAAATAGAATAATATGACATCATATAGTTAAAAATATATCAATCAATATCCTTGTAAGTTTATAAATGTTATTGACATATCATTTTTGTCCTAACAAATTTTGTAAAGATTTTTTTTTATAAGCATATTATTATGCTTTTGAAAATTATGCTAACATCATGTATCAATGCTTATCACTTTACACTCGAGAAACAAAAGAGATCTCTAAATATAATTCCTAAATTAACCCTAGTGGGGTGTGGGCTGTGAAGGATTAAAGTGTGGAAGTCCTTCAAAGATTACCTAATCAAGACTATTAAGTATAAAATAATGATTAAGGAAATCAAAAATAAAGCTTATATAAGGGACATGCTCCAAATGTCATCCAACTCCATTTCAGAATCAATTGTTATGCGTGCATATAATTTGATGATAGAATTGAACATAATATTTTTCTATAAAGTGGAATTCACCTATTTAAAAAGGTCCACCTTAGTAAGGTCAAGTTTGACATATTGTAAAAAAATTAAAAAATTAAAAAATTACTCAAAAAGTTAAAAAGTTAACACTATTCACCAAAAGTCAACAATTACGGCTGCACAACTCTCTACCTAATTTTTCCATACAAATCAATTTTTATAATTTTTTATTACACATTTTTTTATAAAAAGTCAAAAAGTTAACCCAAACATCCATATTTTCTTCTTCAATTTTTTAGTCCAAAAAGACAAAAAGTGCACTTATTTAGAACATCCCAAATAACCCCTAAATAAGTGAGGTTGTCATTGTGGTTATTTTGTCCAAAATAACAAACACAGCCTAGCGGATTCGTTCCTTTGCAATTTCTTGGAGTACTTTGATTGTATAGTAAATATTAAAAACCTCAAAATAAATTCAAAAATACAAAATGTTTCTCCCAAAATAAAATAGAAACAGAGAATTAAGTAAAATCTCAATTTAATTTAATCATAAATTGAGTACAAACTTTAATAAAATAATGATAGAGTTGTAAATTTTAAAGTTACAAAATAAGTTTTAAGTAAACATTTGAGTTTGTTCTGATTTTGTATGTTAAAAAAAAAAAAACAACTCTCAATTTAAGGAGTGGAGAAGTTTTTGAGTGCTTTTTATCTAAATTTAAATTCAATATACATTTGAATTAAAGGTTGAAAACAAGGGCGGTCCATTCATTAGACCAGATAGACAATTGCCTAAGAGCATCTCTAATGGTTCATCAGAATTTTCATCAAATTTGAATAAAAAAATAAAAAAAAATTCTCTATTTAATATCGCTTGCTTCAATGGAAGAATTTGAGTTTTCATCAAACCACCGATCAACTGGGCGGACGACTGGTTGGTCGACCGGTCAATGCAAAAAAAGAAGAAGAAAACAACGGTATAAGCAAAGAAGAGATGGTGGACGAATTCATGGTGTGTGTTGATAGGTTAATAGCATCAACATCCTTTGAGTCTGTCAATGAGAGAGAACAATTCTTGAGAGGTGCTAGTGGTGCTAGTGATGGTGGTGAAGTAGTGATTGATAATGATTTGTTGTCCTCTGTTAATAATAGTGTATTGGTCTTTGTTAAGAACAACAATGATAAAGGTGTGGGTTGTTCAGAAAATGTTGTGAGTGTAGGATTTGTCAAGAGGAAGATGAAGAGCATCAGATTGAGTCTTCTTATGCCTGCAATGGCACTCTCAAAGTTCATTCACTTTTTTTCTGGGTTTTCTCTCTTCTTTTTTTCCTTCTCTTTTCTTAAATTTCCCTTTTTTGATTCACATGTCTATCCTAAGTTTACCCCATTTCAATTAGCTTCCCTACCCCCACCACAAGAACCCATCAATCATGTCATCAGGTGCAAAGAAGAGAAAAAGTGTCAAGAAGAAAGCAACAAAAAGAGGAGGCCAACAACAACAAAAACAACTCAACAATTCATTGTTGGTGGTAGACCTTTCAGTGTAAAAAATTTTACTTGAGGTGGTTATTCAGGAGGACGTCCTGCCGGACGTCTGCACGGTCGTCCGGTCCACACTCAACGGTTATACACAGTAAATTACTGAAAGGTGCAAGCAATTTTCAGTTTGGTGAAACGTTTGATATTTTCTCAATTTGATACCGTTTTGGTGAAACCATTAGAACGCAAAAGTACATTTTTCCACCAAATTTAAATTTAATGATGAATTTAGTAAACGGTTGGAGATAGTCTAAGGCCTCATATTTAAGAAAGTCCCCAAAATTTAAAGACTTTTAATTATATATATTGTTCTATTAAGCAAAGGCTCTTGATAATAGACAAAACTCAAAGTGTTTGTTATTTCTCAAAACTTAAAATTCAATCATCTTGTTTAGTTTGGATTTTCATGATTCACGTTTCAGAAAATTATTTTTTTTTTTTTTGTAATTTTTGTTTTTACTAAATCTTTTTTAATATTTTCAGTAATTCTTTTAATATTTAAATACACTTAACATAAATATACTTAAAAGGTATAATATTTGTAAAAAATATCTTTAAAAAATTCACTGAATACGAAAAATATTTTTAAAAAAATATGAGAATTTAGTATATTTTTCATATTCTCGTGTATTTATTAATTTTTTAAAATATTTTTTACAAATATTTTACTTTTTAGATACATCTTAGTACGGTGCACCTAAAAAAAACAAAATTGCTTAAAATTTTTTAAAAATTTACTAAAAATAAAAATAATAAAAAATAAAAACTCAATTTTTAAAAAATTAAATTCAAAAAATTAAAACTAAACACACAATATAATTATGGATCATGTCATTGAACAAATTTGGGTTTCCTTCTCACCATATAAGATGCAGACGTCACTCCCTCTCTCTCTCTCCTTCAATGAAAGATTCTGCCACGATATCAGATAATTATTTAGTAATTTCAAAATATAGATACATAATATTCTATAGTATTATAATTGATAGAGAAAATGAATAAATAAGGTATTATATTTGGTAATTAAAAAACATAAAAAATATATTAAATGATAATTAATTAAGAAATACAGCGTGACACTCCGAAAACATTCTATAATTTGTCTGTGATATCACGGCTACAACTTACATCCTATATTTTTCCCTCTCTCTCCTCCAACAAAAGATACACAAGCTTTATTGCATATTTGCAAAGAAGAATTTGGGCCCATTCAATTTGGCCCACCTACAATGGGCCAACACTTCCTTATCTTTCATTCATTTTGGGCCGAAGCTCAAGTCGCAAATAAATGAAGAGAGAACACAGATGATGAAGCCATGGCCCATAGCTGTGATCATTCTTGAGTAGTATTAGAGACCCAAATCAGATCTCTAAATTTACCTATAGTGATGTGATAAGAAAGATAAATCCTACACAGTTGAATATGTGACCAATCAAAAGTTGACATATATCATACTACATCATTGTGGATCAAATTGTGAGAAATTTTTTGTGAGCCTTAAACATTTTCCGATCTTTCTTATAAGACCCTTCCATGCAAAACCCATATTTCTAATTTTAGGCCCATTTAATAATGCATGGATTTATGTTTTTTTTTTTATATTTATAAAAAAAAATTAAAAACTAGAAATAAAAATTCGTTTAGTGTGTAATTTTGTTTTAAGAAATCAAATAATTTTACAACATTTACTTCCCAATATCACCTCCCATCAACCAATCACATCTAGTCACACTTTAATTTATATTCAGAACAAAATTTTTAAAACATATTTATGTGCCAAATATTTTTTGTCTGTTTTTATAATAAATAAACATAAGCTATAAATATTTTCAGTTTAAAAAAAAAATTGTAAATTGTAACCCATGGGGACTTCTCTTTCTAATTCTCTAAAGCTGCCACAAGGTGATCACTTCCCATAACTCTGCTTATGCCATTGATGATTAAGATTGGCTCCAGAAAATAAAGCTATATACCTCAAAACAATTTGTGCAAAATAATAAACTCAATTCACATTCAAATTTAAAATTAAACTCTAATTCGCTAGATAATTGGCACTAGGCAATCTTGAAACAGAACAACAGTCAAGGATAGAAAATCCGGTCTAAAAAAACATTACAAACTTAGTGAAAACTTCATCACAAGTGTGAAAGTACAATCCAACCATCCAAAACACTAGGCAATCTTAACTTCTAACACAAGAGCCTAAGAGTTTGGTTGAATATATCAGGAGGGCTTTGGTCTAGTGAGTGCATGAACTTGCAGTTAGGGCAGGCAGGAGAGGGCTTGTACATCATCACCAACATGTGACACTTCTTGCACACTGCCGTCGCCATCTCTCTCTGATTCCCTTCAGATGCCAACCACAATGGACACCGTGTTAATCCCTCTGAATTATTCGGAAATTGATTGGTGGAAATGTTGGAGGAGCTATTGGAATAATGGTTTATCATGAAATTGTCATGGTTGTGGTTGTTTGTACTCATTGACCCACATGGTAGGTTGAGCTCAAGTTCTGAGTTCATGTGACCAGGACTACTTGGTGGCTCTTCTTGGCTCATCTTTGGATCATTTAATGTACACTTTTGGGTTTTTGTATTGTAATATTGTACCCAAGGTTTTAAAAAGCGGCCGCAACCGTTACGTAACGCCGTTACGTAACAGTGGTGGTAGTTACCGTCACCCGGTACGGCCGCTTTTGCGGTGTGATTGAGATTCACAGGTGTGCCAATCGTAGCGGCTGTCGTAGCGGTCGTAACGGTGCCGTAACGGCTTGTTATGCACCATTGCATAACGGTTCCGAACTGCTTCTTTCGAAAAAAACAAAAAAAGAGAGCTGAAAATGGGGGAAGAGGGATAAAGAGAGAGAAGGGAAGATGGAGGAGTAAGAGATAGAGAGAGAAGAAAGAAGATGAAAAACATGTTATTGATTTGTTAAAGTTATAAGACCTATGTTATTCTATTCAGCTGTTATCACTCAGCTATTTTGTTTGTGTGTGTCTATCTATATATTGTTTGAATCTATTTGGCTTGATTAAAAAATAGGGTGATGTACCAATAAATCCCAAGTTATGAACTTATACACTGCTTAGTCCTAAAAGTTTTTTTATAAACCAAATGATCCCATTACAAAGGAATTGACCATTGAGGGAATATACATAACATCCATAAGATACAACAACACACCCATACTTCACACTTTAAAAAACCCTTACACATTGAAATAATTCAAAAATCGAAATAACAAACAGACATTGGCAGTGAAAGCACCAAATTAAAAAAATGAAAACCAAATAACAACAACAGCGCATGCGTGGTTGTTACCAGAACCAAGAATGAAGCTGTGTGGTCAATCGAAAAACGCAGAAAACAGGGACAAAAGCACACCAATATTCGCTACTGATTTTGCAAAACAATGGACTAAAATCAGCCTGTAACATCACATTAGATACACAACACACTCAAAGACCATCAAATAAAATCAACAACATCAACTGACAACCCAAAAACATCAATAACATTGCAACCAAATAACATCACATGACATCAAAAAACATCAATTGACAACCACATAACAACAACAACATTGCACTGAAAGTAACAAAAAATCACAAACATCGCATACTAGTTAGTCGAGAAACGCCAAACACAATGACAGTAAAACTATGTGTCAACACCGAGTTTTCTTATGCACCAATGGAACAACCCAATGAACAAAACATGTTTCCAAACCCTTATAGACATTAACATTACCAAACCCCCAAACCAACACACCTAACCCCCTCAATTTAGGAAACAAAAAAGGGTATTATTGTAACTTGCAAAATGTCCAAAATTAACTAAGCAACATTACCAAAAAAAAAGGAGATTAAATGGTGCATAAGAAAATTTTTAGGACTAAATGGTTCAACTTTCCACAAAATAGGATTTATGGGTAAATTTTCCTAAAAAATATATATATTTAGGCTCTTATTTATTCCCATACTTTGGTGATTATTTATCTTATATATAATAGTTAATGATTGATTTTTTTTGTAAAATGTCTAGAAAACATAACACCTATAATTATATATTAATACATATTTTATACATGTCAATTTTTTTTATTAGTTTATTTTATTTTTATTTACAGGTTATCCAAAAAGAGAATGAATATTCAAGTGATCCAAACCCCCCAAAAAAAAAATTCTTTATAATTTATTTTTAAATTTTTATATTATTACATTAGCAAGTATAATTTATTTTTTAAAACTATTCAAGCTAAAATTTACATATGCTTCCATAAGCATAATAATTTAAAAAAATAATTTTATACATCTAAGTCCAATAAATTTTTTTTTTGCCACAAGTGTAATATGGATTTATGACATATAAAGTCATTAATTATTAAAATAAAATGTAAAAAATTTAGTTTATAGTGATTTAAAAATATGAAATATATTAGATCATACTAGAGGTGGGCGCGGGTCGGTTGCGGTCACAAAACTTCTAATCTGCCATCCGTCCGCCAGATTGGCGGATTGGAGAAAATCAATCCGCATCCATCCGCCAATTCGGCGGATGTGGATTGAGCGGATTGGCAGTTTGGCGGATGGATGCAAATCGGGTTGGCGGTTTGAAATTTTATAAATTTTCAACATAGTTCAACTTGTGCACTTCCTCAAAAAAAAAAAAAAAAAAAAAAAGAGAAAGTATTACAGTTAATTATTTAAAAAAGTATTACAATTACTACATGCATCGTCCAAAGAAAGAAAGTTTGAAACTTTAGAATATCACAATCACTGCATGCCTCATCCACATATTACAATCACAGCATGCCCCATCCACATAAAATATTATAATATGTGGTTCTTAAAATAAAAAAACAATTCAAACCACCTGAGAGAGAGATTTATGAGCCGGAAGTGGGCTGAGCTAAAAGCCGAGCAAGTTGAAGGCCCAAGGGCGTGTTGGGCCGAGATAGCTTAGGACTTGCCCGGAGTTGGGGCCGCTCGGCCCGTGGCTGAACTACTCGCACCGGTGGTGACCGTGCAACTTGCGTTGCTCGGCCAGAAGGCATACGCCTTTGGCTCGGCAGGGAAGCTTGTGCCAGAAGCTCGGCAGGGAAGCCTTTGGTTGATCGGCGTGACCTTTCCCGAGCTCAACTTCGCCGGAATGCAGTCGAGCACGATACGGACGGAGCTCGGCTATTGCTACACTTAGGCATGAAGTGCAGCCTGGATGTCGACGGCTGTGATGCTGTACCCCGGTTGCCGAGCTCCCAGCAGAGTGGGCTGGCAGTTGGGTTAGGTAATGTATAGCAAGATTTGTGTTGATGGATGGGATAGCAGCACCACGTGTCGAGAGACAAATGGGAACAGATTTGGGGCGCATAAGGTATATAAGCGGGTCTGCGCCCCCCATGCTGAGACAGATGACAATTTGGTGAGACATACACTAAACACTCAACACCCTCCTCTCTCTCCCTCTCTATCCCTATGTGTGTGTCTAACTTGATCGTCAGAGGGGTTTTCCAGCCACACACCGCTGGGTAGCTCACCGCGTTGTGCTCGCAGGTCGATCAGACAAGGAAGAGCTTGGAAGAAAGGAGTGCGGGCTTGCCTGAATATTTGCTCCCCGCACAATTGGCGCCGTCTGTGGGAAGTTTGCAGACAAAACCTTGTCTTCCAAGCTCGTCTGATCACTGTCCATGGCGAACAACGAAGAGATTCCGCTGTCCGCCGTCGACAGAGTTACCCCGGAGTCGGGCAAACGAAGAGAAGGACATCCCACCATCATTCCTCCGATGGCAGACCTGGAGACTTCTCCAGGAGGACACTCAAGAGACGCGCGGGATAAGCGCGGAAGAAGTTATGGTCATTCACGGAGTCCAGACGGTCATCGGCGGCGGAGAGAATCACATGCCCGACGTTTGGAACACAAGTTAAGGGACTAGGACACCGTCATCCGGCGAATGGCGGCGGAGATAGAGGAGCTGAAGCGGCATATTAAAGGGAAGGGTGTAGCTGGAGTGGGAGACCACAGTGAGCGCACCTAACCTCGCCGTTCAGGCAATCAGAGTCAGCGACACACTGCGTCCATTTCCATCACCAGAAGTTACAAGGTTGGAGATTCCGACCTACACTAGGAGAAGTCTAGCGTGCAAGACAGCACCTATCGACCCTCACGTCTGGCGACGACGTCGAGATATTCTTATTCCGCTCGTTCAGAGGATTTGCGGGCAGTCTTGAAGAAACGAGCTCGTCGGCGGGAGGCTCAGAGGGTGCCGGCGTTCCAGCGGCTATCCTATGGAGTTCACGCCAGTGAGGAGGTCGGAATGCCTCCACCCCGCCAAGCAGCGCCACTCCTTCTAGATACGGACTTGGCAAGGCTGAGCGCCACCCCTTTCTCCTTGGAGATAGAAACGACACCGCTTCCGGCAGGCTTCCACCAGCCTAAATTCACACTCTACGTCCGGAAAACCGATCCCTACATGTATGTGAGTCACTTCCGACAGGTCATGGCCGGCATAGACGAAATGACGCACTTATGTGCCTTATCTTCCCGTCAAGTTTAGGCGAACTGGGCTTAAAATGGTTCAAGAGGTTGCCGGAGGGGAGCATAGAAAGGTGGCATTAGTTGGCCGAGACCTTCGTGACGCGCTTCAAAACCAACACGAAAACACCAAAAGAAGTTAACCACCTACTGAGTGTCAAAATGGAACCGAGCGACACATTGAAGGCATACAACTCCAAATATTGGGAGACCTTCAACGAGATTTTGGATTGCCCAGTCAACTTTGCAATCACACAATACAAGCGAGGTCTCCCGGTCGAACATAGACTACGGGACTCGCTTACCATGCACCAGCCGACATCCATGGGCCAGCTAATGCAGCGCATCAATGAGTACATCCGTATGGAGGATGATGCGTCGGCATCTAGCGCGAAAACAACCCCGGTAGTAGCGGACAAGAGGTCAGCTGGCAAAGTGCACGCGGTCGGGCAGGAGTCCAGCCGATCAAGTGACCACGTTGAGGAATCGAACCGTGGCTCAAATCGCAAAAATCGGGGTAGGGGACGTCAAAATGACCGAGATGACTACCCCCGGGATGACGTAGCCGATGCAAACAGAAGGTTGAAAGCAAGGACAGGCATCACCACGGTCTTTAAGATTCCAATCTATCGCATACTTAGTGAAATCTGTGATGAGGAGTATGTCCAATTTCTTGCTAAGTTAGGCAACAGACAGAAGGGCTTCAATCCGTGGTACCGTTGCACGTTTCACCGGGAGCAAGGCCATCGGACAGAGGATTGTTTGCCTTTGAGGCAACACTTGGAAGAGCTAGTCGCAGCCGGACACTTGGACCTTTACATTGATGGGGGCGTGAAGGCCAATCAAGCTCCAGTTGACCCGCGGGGACCAGATGACCGAGATGCGTCTCCACAAGGGGTTATTAATGTCATCCACGGCATAGTGGAACCGACGCGTGTATGCGAGCTCCGAGGTATGATCAAGAAGGTAGAACACATGAGGGAAGTTTTGTCGGTTCAGCCTGCGATCAAGAGGGGGAAGACCGAAGAGAAAGATGTGATCAGTATCTCCTCAAGAGACCTAGAGCGCATTCAGACGCCGAACAACGATGCCCTAGTGGTTACACTTCGCATCAAAGAATTTGATGTCAAACGGATCTTGATCGATCAAGGAAGCTCGGTCGAGATCATGTACTACGACGCTTTCAAACAGCTCAAGCTCCGAGATACAGATTTGGCCCCAGCAACTTTGCCACTGGTTGGTTTCAACTCACAACCAGAGTGGTCTTTGGGAAAGATTATCCTGCCGGTCAAAGCGGGATCCGTGGTCAAACAGGTGGAGTTTTGGGTGTTGCAGGTGCCATCTACTTATAATTTGATCCTTGGAAGGGAATGGCTTCACGCTATGCAAGCCGTAGCGTCGACCTATCATCAGTTAATGAGATTCCCCTCGATTATGGGGACAATTGAGGAGATTTGGGGAGATCAAGTCATATCGAAGCAATGCTTCGTGGCGGTCAACAGGAGCCGAGCTGCCAAAGGCTTCGTTCAAATGATTGAGGGACCAGAAGACCGGGGAGTCCTTGACGATGTGGGCACCAAGGCCGAGGACAAAGCTGTCGAGGAATTGGTGGAAGCACGCATTGATACAAGGCATCCGGACAAGTTCTTCTTGCTCGGCTCAAGCCTTACAGCCTAAGAAAGAACCGATATGGTTGAGTTTTTGATGGCCAACATCGAAGTCTTCGCATGGTCACCTTACGACATGCCCGGTCTCGATCCGAGTTTTATACGCCATCATCTCAATGTCTTCCCCGGAGCCAAGCCGGTCATTCAATGAATAAGGAGATCGGCGCTGCATCACGCCGAGGTAGTTGCGAAGGAAGTGAAGAACTTGCTTGAGGCCCGAGCAATTCAGGAAGTGCACTACCCTCGGTGGATTTCAAACACGGTCGTGGTACCCAAGAAGAATGGGAAGTGGCGAGTTTGCGTTGACTACAAAACCGTCAACCAAGCTTGTCCGAAAGACAGCTTCCCTCTGCCTAGAATAGACTAGCTTGTGGACTTAACGGCTGGACATAACAGGCTCAGTTTCTTGGACGCCTACCGCGGCTACCATCAAATTGCCATGCATGGGCCCGACCGAGAGATCACCTCGTTTACAACACCAAGGGGACTCTTCTGCTATCGAGTCATGCCTTTTGGTTTGAAGAACGCCGGGGCAACTTTTCAAATGATGGTGACCAAGATGTTTGCTCCTCTGCTAAGCCGGACAATGGAGGCTTATATTGATGATATGGTGGTTAAGAGCCGGCATCAAGCAGACCATTTGTCCGATTTGGCCGAGATGTTCGCCATTCTCAAAAAGCACAAGTTACGCCTGAATGCATCTAAGTGTGCCTTCGGCGTGGGATCCGGAAAATTTTTGGTTTTCTAGTCACGAACCGAGATATCGAAGCAGATCCTACACAAATCCGAGCCGTGCAAGAGTTAAAACAGCCCAGCTCGGCTAAGGATGTGCGGCATCTGGCCGGAATGGCCGCCGCGCTTAACCGATTTATAAGCTGGTCATCAGATCGCTGCCGCCCTTTCTTTCTAGCCTTGAAATCCAAGTTCTCATGGGATGAAGAGTGTGATCAGGCTTTGGCCGAGCTCAAGGAGTATTTGTCTTCCGCGCCGTTGTTGGTCACACCGGAGCCCGGAGAAGAACTCTACCTTTATCTGGCCGTATCGCAGCACGCAATCAGTGCGGTGCTTGTCCGGTCGGAAGGAATCAAACATCTACCCATCTTCTATGTTAGCAAAACCTTGCTACCGGCAGAGTCGAGGTACTTGCCGCTGGAAAAACTTGCATTAGCTTTGATGATGGCTTCAAGGAAGTTGGCATACTATTTCCATGCCCCTTCCATCATCGTTTTGACAGAGTTCCCTCTCAAAGCTTTGTTCGAACGGGCAGATTTCTTCGATCGGATTCTTAAGTGGGCAGTCGAATTGGGACAGTTCGATGTGAAGTTCCAGCCGCGCACTACCATTAAAGCCCAGACTCTGGCCGACTTTGTTGCTGAATTCTCACCGGGAACTCATCCGGTATGCCCGATCGATATTGCCGTGGCAGATGAAGAGGTGAATGTAAGCTCGACCGAAAAACCACTGCTCGACGGCATTGGCAACGCGGAACTTGCGCGCCCCGCCGAAGCACCTTCAATTAATACGATACCACAGCCCGGTGATGCGATGACGGAGTTGGATATCACTGCCTAACCCGCTTCATCCGACACCACACCACCGAGGCGGGAAGAAATAGAACCGCTCAGCACAGAGCCTGCGGCCGGCATAATACCGCAACCTGGCGATTCGTCGACCGACTTAGGCATTATGGATCAACTTGCTGAGTCTGGCGCCGAATCACCAAGGGGGGCTCAAGTGGAACCGCTCAGCATGGGACCGAAAGCCGAGCAACCATGATCCCATAAACCTTCAAGCTTCTCAGGACCCCTCAAAATGTTGGAAGTTCTTTGTCGGCGAAATGTGGAAACTTTTTGTTGATGGAGCCTCGAACTGTTATGGTGTTGGGCTGGGTATAGTTTTGATTTCGCCAGACGGACTGACTATTGAACATTCTATCACCTTTGGCTTCCCAGCATCCAACAATGAAGTCGAGTACGAGGCGCTATTCGCCGGTCTAAAGAGCGCGCTTTAGATGCAAGCATCCGAGCTAATGGTTTACAGTGATTCCCAGCTTGTGGTTAACCAAGTTTTTGGGGTTTACGAGGTAAAGGATGACAAAATGATGAAGTACCAAGCTCTGGTCAGAGACCACATCAAGCGATTTTAGGCGATCAGGGTCCAACAGATTGGCCGAGAAGAAAACGGCCGAGCAGATGAGTTGGTTGGCCTTGCTTCTATGGTCGACAGCATATCTCCCAACCCTCTTTTGATTGAATTCCTTCCGAGGCCCAGTATTGAGGAAACCGGGCAGACAGAAGTATTCTGCGCCGAGCTAGGTCCTTCATGGATGGACCCTATAATCCTCTTTCTCAGAGAACGGACCCTTCCAGCCAACAAGAAGGAAGCGCATAAAGTGTAGGTGAAGTCCGAGCAGTTTTGGCTCTCTCCATCGGGCGCTTTATACAAGAAATCTTTCACCGGTTCCTACCTGAAATGTGTGCACCCGAGCAGCGTGGAAGCCTTCCTTTACGAAATTCATGAAGGCATCTGTGGTAGTCATATAGGGGGCAGGTCCTTGGCCTACCGAGCTATTTCGCAAGGCTACTGGTGGCCGTGCATGCAAGCCGACGCTCAGAAATATGTTCGCAAATGTGAGAAATGCCAGAAGTTTGCCCACTAGATCCACCAGCCGACCAAGGAACTTCTTCCTCTCACCAGCCCTTGGCCCTTTGTGATGTGGGGGCTAGTTATAGTGGGGCCGCTCCCAACAGCACCAGGCAACCGGAAGTTCTTCATCGCGGCCACAGACTACTTCACCAAATAGGTTGAAGCGGAGCCTTTTGGCAACAATCAAGGAGAAAGACGTGAAGCAGTTTATCTGGCAGAACGTGGTCACGCGATTTGGCGTCCCCAAAATTCTGATCTCTGATAACAGCACCCAGTTTGACGGTCACCTATTCTGAGGGTTTTGTGAAGATTTAAAGATTGAATTCTACAACTCTACTCCGGCTTACCCACAGTCCAATGGCCAAGCCGAGGCATCGAACAAGATCATACTTGATGGGTTGAAGAAACGGCTGGAAAAGGCCAAAGGAAAGTGGGCTGAGGAACTCCCCAGCATCCTTTGGGCATACCGAACAACCCCGCGGCGGTCTACCGGGGAAACTCCATTTACTTTGGCTTATGGCATGGAGGCAGTCATACCTTTGGAAGTCGGCATGCCCACCCTCAGACGTGAAAGTTTTGAACCCGAGCTGAACGCCGAAGCCATTGCCCTTCAACTAGATCTAGTGGAAGAGCGTCGGTGAAAGGCTCTCATCCATGTCGCTGCCTACCAATAAGAGCTCTCAAGGAAATACAATAAAACGGTGCACTCCAGACCGTTCAAAGTAGGTGATTGGGTCTTGAGGAAAGTCATGGGCAATACCCTGGTGCTAGGTGAAGACAAACTAGGCGCAAATTGGGAAGGACCCTACAAAATAACCGGTCTGGCAGGCAAGGGGGCATATCATCTAGAGGACTTTGATGGTAGAAGAATACCCCGACCATGGAATGCAGCCAACCTCAAGTTGTATTATTTCTAGCTTTAGCTTTCTTTTTGTGCAAAGGAATTTTTTGCCTTACACTTCATGTAATATTCATTTTTGTCAATATATAGAAGTGACTCATCTTTGCCTTAACATTTTTAATGTTGCTTTGAGCTTTGAGATTCTCAGCCGAGATGATTTACTCTGGTTGAAAGAGTTGATGCTTTGCTCAACTTGGATATTCTCAACCGAGATGATTTATTCAGGTTGAAATAGTTGATGTTTTGCTCAACTTGAGATTCTCAACCGAGATGATTTATTCAGGTTGAAAGAGTTGATGTTTTGCTCAACTTGAGATTCTCAACCCAGATGATTTACTCCAGTTGAAAGAGTTGATGTTTTGCTCAACTTGAGATTCTCAACCGAGATGATTTATTCTGGTTGAAATAGTTGATGTTTTGCTCAACTTGAGATTCTCAACCGAGATGATTTACTCCAGTTGAAAGAGTTGATGTTTTGCTCAACTTGAGATTCTCAACCGAGATGATTTATTCTGGTTGAAAGAGTTGATGTTTTGCTCAACTTAAGATTCTCAACCGAGATGATTTACTTCGGTTGAAAGAGTTGATGTTTTGCTCAACTTGAGATTCTCAACCGAGACGATTTATTCCGGTTGAAAGAGTTGATGTTTTGCTCAACTTGAGCTTCTCAACCGAGATGATTTACTCCGGTTGAAAGAGTTGATGCTTTGCTCAACTTGGGTATTCTCAACCGAGATGATTTACTCTGGTTGAAAGAGTTTATGTTTTGCTTAACTTGGGTATTCTCAACCGAGATAATTTATTCTGGTTGAAAGAGTTGATGTTTTGCTCAACCTAGGTATTCTCAACCGAGATGATTTAGCCCGGTTGAAATAGTTGGCGTGCTCAACTGTATCTACTACCGAGATACCTTTGCCGGTTAGTTAAGTTAAGCAAGATGGTTAATGTTGCCGAAGTATTTTGTCCGGTTAAGGTTACTCAGCTGACCGTGCCAACACTTCAAGAAAATTGAGCCTTTTCATTAATGATAAAAATATGTACAAGAGGTGGGGCAAACAACCCGGTTACATGTGCAGAGCAAAAAGAAAGAAAAACAAAGAAAAACTACACTAGGGGGGAAATGTTAGTGAATTCGTCGCCAGCTTCCTCCAGGTTGATAGGTGGGCTTTGATCTCGGACGCCGGTCGCAGTTTGGCCGGGCTGCTCCTGCTCTTGGCGGTCCTCTCCCTCAGCATCTGCCTCGGCTACTCCTTCAAGTCCTTCATCGGCCTCAGCCTCCAACACGCTGAAGACGTCGTTGGCATATGGCACGAGATGGGTCGGTAGGAAGACAGCTGGCGGAGAGGCAAACACGTCGGTATCAGGACCTTGACCGAGCTGTTCACAGGCAGACTTCTAACCCGCTTTGAAATAGATGTCTTGGGTGGCGAAGACCTGCTTCTTATAGTTGTCCTCGGCCTCCTTAAAGCTGGCGTTGTTGGCGTCTTCGCACTCCTTCTCCCTTGACTCTTTGAGTGCGTCCAGCTCGGCCTGGAGCTCATCCCTATTTTTCTCGGCGTCGCCAAGCTGGCCGAGCAACTTGGTGTTGTCAGCGTTGGCTATCTGCAATGAAGACTTTGCTCGGCCGAGCTCGGTCTAAAGCCTTTGAACTTGGCTAGCAGTGTCGTTTGCCTTTTGCCACAGTCGATGGATGCGCTCCATGACCAAGTGTTTTTCTGGATGGCCTGCAAGAAGAAAATTGGATCAGAGTGAAAACCGTGCAAACACTTGGAAAAATTTGAGTAGAAGTTTGAGACTCTTACCCTGGTCATGGACTTCACGGCCGACTTCACCAGCGGGGTGTCTGGGACATGGTCGCTTCCGACCACGTCGCTCGGCAAGAAAAGGGCCTTAGAGAGGTCAAAGGTAAGGAGATGCTCTTTGTCGCCCTTCACGGAGGCCGTTGCCGGGATCTCCTTACCCCAGTGCTTGAGCTGCGGACGTCATGCCGGCGTTGGGTCTATGGTGATAGTTGGTTGCTCGGTAGTCAGCTCTTCAACTAGCTCGGCAGAGGAATCTGCGCGAGGCCTTTTCCCAGTTCGGCGGGCTTCTTGGCTGGCTTGACCGGCGGCTGGAGACACCAACACCACCACGGCGCCGCTTGATTGACCGGCAGCTAGAGCGCAGGTGACAACGCTCGGTATCTCGGCAGATGTTGCGGTGATGAGGTTTTTGATACGGCTACGTTTTGTCATCTCTTCTTCCTCGGTTAACCGGATTAGTGGCACATCCGGTAGTGTTGGGTCTGGAGGAGGTGATGGAGCACGAAGGAAGTCTGTGACCTTGCTCCGACGTGGAGCAAAGTACCGATATGTCGGGGTGTAACCGAGCAGCTCGTTGCAATCCCGGTGGCGATAACGGAGCACGGCCTTGATGGCTTCCTCATTGGGGTAGTGGTAGTTGGCTTGTAAGGCTTGGATTGCTGCAAAGGAAAAAAGAGAAGTGTTAAAATAAAGAATATGGAACAAAGACAATCAACCGAGCAAGTTGGCAGGGCTTACATGTGGAACCGATATTCTTGCTGATGAACCAGCCCGGTACGTCGGGGGTTTTATAGTTGCCAGACACCCAGAAAAAGTCGTCATCGTGTAAGTCCTTGTCTGGGGTGCCGGTCACTATCTTTTCTTTGCCCGGTCGAATTTTTAAATAATAGGCGAGGCCGTCGCCCATGTGCCCAAGTGTGTACTGTCGTAGTATCTCGGCTAAACCTAAGTTGGTCCCTAACCGATTATTTAGCTCGTGAATGTCGTTGATTATTCGGTAGGTGTTGGTTGATACTTGTGTGGGTGCTAGCCCGGTACGGCGCAGGAATTCAGTCAGCAGAGGGTTGACCGGAAAGCGGAGGCCTTCCTCAATGATGGAGAGAACGGTGAAAGGGAACTGGTCTAATCTGCCTCAAGGGGTTGTCTCAATCTCGGCGAGCTCTAAGTGAACATCTGCCGAGATGCCGTAGTCTTCCCAAAATACGGCCAAGGCAGCCAGGGTGTCGACAAGGAAGCGGAAACGCCCCATGTGTAGCCGGCTGGTTCAGCTCGGCAAAGTGGTTTGGCACAGACTGGTGTCTTGATGGCTGCTCGGTCGTTGAGAGCCTCGGTAATGGTCTGTGGTCCCCCTGGACTCTGCAGGAAAAGGATGGTAAGTGTAAGAGAGAGTGCGGTCGCGCAAAGCGAGCTTGACTTTAGCTCGGTCATGCAGAGTGCCAAACCACCTCGGTCGTTAAGGCTAACCAAGGAGCCTGGTCGCTCAAGTGGACCAGATGTTAGCCCGGTTAAACGGCCAAGTCATTTGGTTACCTCAGTTTCTACTAAAGTTGGGACAAACTACTTATTTGCTTGGTCCGAATGATTTTTTGGATCAAAGGAAGACCTGGAGCCCGGTCTGCCCTAGATTCTCAATGTTCATCAGAGAAAATGAAGAACAGCAAGAAGAGTGAAGGGTTAGGAACAGTTTTTGGTGCCTATGTCCTAAAACCTACGGATTTAGCGCCTTAATATGTGAAATGCCGATTGAAATAGCAAAAACGAGGTTCAAGGAACTTACCAGTTGAGGGCAGGGCCTACTTCTTCGAGCACAAATGCAAGGAATGGCAGGGACGAAGTTTTGTTGGGGGTACTTGAGCTCTGAAACGTCGAAGGCTTGAAGAGAGGCAGTAGGAATGAAAGGAAGCAAGAAGGGGCATGTTTATAGAGGGGAAGAAGCCGCCCAAATTCAAATTTGAGGGGACGGTTGGGTTGGCTACTCGAGGGCCAATAAGATATTGACACGTGCCCCCATTAATGGCAGCGTCAGAGTTGAAGAGACAGGAAGGCCAGACGAGGCGTCGACCGAGTGAATCACGGAGCCAAGCAAGAAAACTAGCTCGATTGACTTCTTCCAAAACTGAAAGACCGAGGAAGCGTTATCCCGGTCAGGATAAATAATCCCAGTCACGCTTGCGCGGACGGAATTAAGGGGCAATTGAGAGGGTGATTTATAAGCCGGAAGTGGGCCGAGCTAAAAGCCGAGCAAGTTGAAGGCCCAAGGGCGTGTTGGGCCGAGATAGCTTAGGACTTGCCCGGAGTTGGGGCCGCTCGGCCTGTGGCCGAACTACTCACACCGGTGGTGACCGTGCAACTTGCGTTGCTCGGCCAGAAGGCATACGCCTTTGGCTCGGCAGGGAAGCTTGTGCTAGAAGCTCGGCAGGAAAGCCTTTGGTTGATTAGCGTGACCTTTCCGGAGCTCGACTTCGCCGGAATGCAGTCGAGCACGATAGGGACGGAGCTCGGCTATTGCTACACTTGGGCATGAAGTGCAGCCTGGATGTCGGCGGCCGTGATGCTGTACCCCGGTTGCAGAGCTCCCAGTAGAGTGGGCTGGCAGTTGGGTTAGGTAATGTACAGCAAGATTTGTGCTGATGGATGGGATAGCAGCACCACGTGTCGAGAGACGAATGGGAGTAGATTTGGGACGCAGAAGGTATATAAGCGGGTCTGCGCCCCCCCATGCTGAGACAAATGACAATTTGGTGAGACATACACTAAACACTCAACACCCTCCTCTCTCTCTCTCTCTCTATCCCTGTGTGTGTGTGTGTCTAACTTGATCGTTGGAGGGGTTTTCCGACCACACACCGCTGGGTAGCTCATCGCCGTTGTGCTCGCAGGTCGATCGGACAAGGAGGAGCTTGGAAGAAAGGAGTGCGGGCTTGCCTGAATATTTGCTCTCCGCACACCACCAAAACCATAAACAAAGCAATAGTAGAGATTGTATGTCTCTATATTGTTTCATTTATATATGTTTTTGAAAATAAAAACCAACCAGAATATGTTATATTTTTTATTTATTACTTTTAGAGTTAGATTTAAAAATCAAAAAATATAGATAAATAATACGTTTATTTTTTTCAATTCAAAAAATATATTCAAGTTGAAAACTTTTTTTCAACAGAATATTTGAACTCTTTTTCAATTGAAAACACAAACAAAATATTTAAACAAATTGAAAACACAAAGTTTTATAAATTACTAAGGGTGCTCGCGGTTTGGCGATTCGATTGCGGCCAAAGGAAGCTCAAATCCGCCATCTGTCTACCAAATTGGCGGATTGGAGAAAATCAATCCGCAACTGTCCGCTTGTCATCACGCATCCGTCCAAAATGCAGCGGATTAGTTCGGTTCGGTCAGTTTTGGCGGATCGGTATATCCGCTGCTCACCCCTAGATCATACTAAAAAATTTACAAAAATTTATCAATATTTATTTTAAAACCCAATAAATATGATTATGAAAAAAAAATATGCGTATCGGTAAGTTTTTTTCAAATTGTGCGAAAATAAAAAAAATTCACGATTTCGGTTACCGCAACCGTTACACTACGGCCTTTACACCACGCCACCACCGCCGTTACGACAACCACAACCGCTTTTCAGAACCTGGTACCTGACCAGAGTGCATAATAAGCAAGATACAAAATAATGAGTTTATTCCAAAGTACACTCACTAAAATAATCAACTTGTTTGATTCTAATTTTCAAAAAATGGTTTTCAAAAATTTTTTTTTATTATTTTTCTTATTTTAATGTTTTCGATGAATTTTTTTAATATTTTAAGTACCTTAAAAAAAATTTAGAGACAACTAATATAAATACACTTAAAAAGTATAATATTTGTAAATTTTTTTTTTTAAAAAAATACACTAAATATCAAAAAATACAAAAAAAAATTAAAAATTCAGTGCATTTTTCGTATTTTTGTGTATTTATTAAATTTTAAAAATATTTTTTCACAAATATTTTACTATTTAGATACATCTAAGTAAGGTGCATCTAAAAAAAAGAAATTGTTTAAAATTTAAAAAATATTCACTAAAAACAAAAAAAAAACACGAAAAATAAAAAATTCAACTTTCAAAAAATTAAATTCCAAAAATTGAAACCAAATGCACTAAATAACTTTTTTCGATCACAAAATTGAACACAATTTTCTCACATATAAGGCAAGTCCCACTGATTTGTGATCGGATTCAGCGCATTTAAAAATTTTGTTTCAATAATGCTATATATATTAATAATTTTTGGAATATTTACACATAAGTTCTAATTTATGAACTTATATTCTATTAAGTCCGAACTAAGATTTTTTAGATCTTTAAGTCCCATTAAATTTTTAATAGTCGGAATTACCCTACAAACAATAATTATTCATCACTTATGATTATGTATAAAGGAACATGATGATTTAACATTTATTTTGATTTTTAAAATTTTAAAATATCAACTTTCAAATTGAAAACATTTTTAAAAAAAACTATGTGAAAAAATTGATTTTTTTTTTTTTTGTAAAATTAAAAATTTTGTGTCTATAAAAGAAGAATGATGGTGGAATATTAGTGTGCAAAACTGAAAAAAAAAATAAAAATGATAATGTTTTCAGTTTTAAAATTGAAAAAAACATGTTCTCAATTTTATTGGATAATTGAATCAAACCAATTAGTAGAAAGGTAAAAACGTTTAATCTCATATTCTATTTTTTTCTCAGTTAATGAAACGATTATCTGGAATATTACTATGTAAAATTAATAATGTTCTTTATTTTAAAAATTGAAAAAAAAAATTGATAATATTCTCAGTTTTACTAAATAAGATTTATTAGTTCAAAAAATTTTAAATAGAACTTGAACTACCATAACATTTATAAATAAAATTTTTAAATAATTAACTGATAATTTTTTTCTATATATATTATGTATTCAACAATTATTTAGACCAGTAAAAAATATATCACTAACAGCACTAATATATTGAGAATGGCAAAAAAAATGATAAAAAAATAAAAATAAAACATAAAAAATGAACGAGACCCACTACCATATTATTAATATTCTCTCTAATGATCTCTTTTTAATCCTCTCAAACATTTTTCATATATATTTACCGACATAGTATTGATATAATGGATCTGACTAGCCATGTCGATCTTCAATGCAATATTGACACGAGATGATAAATGTAATGAAACGTAAATAAATTGAATGACTTGACAGTATCGGGACTTATCATTCCAAAACAAAGAATTCATTAAAGTAATATTAAATATACCACTGCTAAATTGAATTTTGTATAAAAAAAATTAAAAAAAAAAAAGCAAATTACATATATCTCTTTCAAAATTTAGCTAAATTACAAATATTTCTAAGGTCTCAGAAATTATAGATACCCCTTGAGATTTATATTTTCATAACAAATTGTCCCCTGAGGTTTATATCTTCATAACTATTTGTTCCTTAATTTGTTATACAAATATAACCTTCATGGGGTATCTATAATTTCTCAAATCTCAAGAAATATTTGTAATTTTGCTAAACCTCGAGGAGGTATATGTAATTTACCCAAAAAAAAAATGTAATAATAGGATTAAAACTACTTGCATAATTGTTTGGCAAAGGCGTTTTGTTTTGTTTTTATTTTTATTTTTTTTTTTGACGTTAAAATTCACAAAATGATAAAATATATTAAAATAGTCAATAAGACAATGTTATATTAAATTCATAATCATTTTATTTTTTTTTTTACAAACATTACATTCAACTACAAAAAAAATTTAACTATATTCCTAAATACAAAAATTTTAACCTATTAAAATAGTCAAAAACTAAAATAACCTATTAAAATAGCAATTTCCTAAACATCCATAATTTGTAAGAATGATGGAAGTACAAGATCTACTTGCATAATCCAATGCATAAATCACTTGCACTTCCATCACTTTAAAATTATTTTTTTACTTTTTATGTTTTTGATATTCGCCCTTTATTTTTTAATAGTTGTTTTGAAATAAAGAATCGATCATAATTATCTACCTAAAAAGCTATAATGGGCCAATTTGGTGTAATTTTGCTAAAAATAAAAGTTGATAACACATCTCACAATTTTCAAACAATCAAATTTTTTTAACTTATTTAATTTATTTCTACTGGTTAAGCCATAAACAAAAATTGCATTAAATATACTATTCCACATAAAAAAATAAAATTAAAAAAAAAAAAGAAGAAGGAGTAGTTATAAGGTCTGTAAGAGCCACCAAACAACATTAATGACGATAAATAAATAAATAAATAATTAAAAAAATAAAAATCGATAATATAACTCTCTCTTTTTCTTTTTCTTTTTTTATAAAAATAAAAATAATATACTTATATACCTTGTTGCCAATCCAAAGGTAATTGAGTCCCGAGGTGTATCTGAGTATGAAATATGGATTTCATGCTTTTAGCTTTCATTATTGGCTTCTCCGATTCCCCCTTCAATTTGTGCCTCTTCCCATTTTCTCTTGTTTGGTGAATTCTCCAACTCCGGAATTTCCTTTCTTCGTGTTGGTGAGAGAGATATATGAAAACAAACCATGCTTCAATTCAATCTCTCTCTCTCTCTCTCCAAGTGATCAAAAGGCTAAGGTTGTGTTTAGTAGAGTTTTATAATTATGATTTGAGAGTAAGAGTTATATTTTGAGTTTGTGGGATTTGGAATTATGATTTGAGTGTAAAAAATTTATTTAGTAAAAAGTTTCGAAAATAGTTTTGAAAAGAGTTTTGATTTGAGTGGGGAATTATTGATATGACATTTGATATTTGATACAAATATTTACAACTCATAACTAAATATACAACTCAAAATTATTTTAAAGCACATAAAAAAAATTTAAAATTTTCAAAAAATATTTTTTTCGATTATATAAAAATTAACATATCAATTGAAAAAAAAAAAAAAATCACTATTCCGGTCAACCGGCCGAACGACCGATTAGGCAAAATTTTCAAAAAAAAAAAATCTGAAAAGAGCCACTGAGACAAAGCTCTCTGCGGAATTTTGGAAACGCGATTCCAAAACTCTTACCAAACATCATACTTGAATCAAGGTGTAGAATCATGATTTGAGAACACAACCAAATACAGCCTAAATGTTTTGGGTGGTTTTATAAGCCATATATATGGGGGGAAATCTAGTAGGGCAAACTTTACAACTAGAACTAAAATGGCCCACCTCTACATGAAGGTCTGTTTGATTGTTTGGATTGGATATAACGGTTTTAAAAGGATATGTAACATTTAAAGATAAATATGTGATATTATGTGTTATAGAATATGAGATAGATTATATATATTGTGGGATCACTTATTTTATATTTTGTTAAGATAGGATATATGATGTAATAAGAGGAGAGTGATTATTTTTTACCTTTGGATGATGAACTATATCTAATGGTGGAAGATATACAATACCATGGAGGTTAGTATTACATATTCCTTTTTGCGTCATATACTATCCAGACTCAGTATATCCGAAGCAACCAAACATGAGATCTTGGGAGATGAAAAATCATGTAGGACTAACCTCATATTATATCTGGTCTCACACCCATATCCGACCTTTATATTCTGTAAACAAACAGGGACGCAGTGATCTTCTACTGAAATTGGTTTTACAATTTTCAAAATGTCTATCTACAATGAATCAATCAAATATAAAATACACAGATATAAGATAAATATTTACAATTAAAAATATAGACGGATGCGAATATTTTTTATTTCATATATCTATATATTTTGTCCGATTTCTTGTGTACGCGTTGTGCACCAAGTTCCTCTTTCAATGCTTAGATGGTAAGTTCTTAACCACACTTCATTTCTTATATGACCATGGACAAATGGGTGAGATTTATAGTTTATTATTGGATGATGAACGAATAATTTTAGATAAATTACACTTTAACTCTTTCAATTATTATTTCATATCACTTTACTCCTTTCAATTAAAAATTATAATAATTAACCTCCACCATCTACTAATTTTTTTCAATTTGAACCTTTATGACTAAAATACCCTTTCATTAGTTGGATAAATTATATTTTATCCCCTGAACTATCACATCATATCACTTTACCCACTTAAACTATTACTCAAGATTACTTTCAATTCAGACTTTTTTATTTTTTTTTCATTTTATCACTAAGTTATTTTTTAGTTTGTTAGAAAAAAAATTAAAAATAAATTGAAAACCAAACAACAAAAATATTTATGAAAAAAAATCTAAAAACAAATGTTCACTAAAAATAAGAAATATAAAAATATCTATGTTTTATTTTTTTTTTCATTTTTAGTGATTTAAAAAAATTCTTCACAAATACTTAAATTATAGGTGCATCTAAAAAATTTAATTTTTTTACTAAAATATGAATAAAAAATATGAAAAATTATTACAAATCATATATTTTTTTAATTGAGGTGATATGGTGATATGAGTGATAATTCAAGGAATAAAGTGTAATTTACTCCGAGGGTGTTTTTGCCATTTAGTTTTAAATTAAAAAGAATTAGTAGATGAAAGAGATTAATGTAACAACCCTCGTCACTGTTTACCAAATAACCACTGACTACCGTTAAACTGAAACTGATTATGACTGATAAGTGAACTGAATAAACTACTGAACTGACTGACTGAAATTGAAACTGAATTGGCTGAGTATACCTGTTTAATTGTAATTCTATCTGTTTGGTTATTTGATTATCTGTTCGTGTTTTTGTGTTTAAACTGCTAATTGAGGGCCTTGTCGGCGGCCGAACCGGAAACCGATTAGTGTTTTATGATCATCGTGATTTATGTGATTTTATGGTGTAATTACCTGAAAACTGATTAGGTATGATTAAATTAGATTAAATATTGATAAATTGCATAGTTTGCCTTATTTACATTAGTGCCACCTAGTGACCCACTACTTGGACTATTGTTAAGCCTTATACAAACATTTCATCAGCCATTGAGTGACACTTAACCGAGAGAGAGGGAGAGAAAGGAGAAAGCTTAGCTTCATCTTGAGTTTTGCTTGGTAATTGAAGTAAATTGAAGAGTTCTTTGCAAAATTGAGCTTATACATCTTGAACTACAAGACCTAAGGTAGATTCATTGCCTCTTGTGTATGTTTTGAATTGATTCTTGCATAGTTTTGAGCAAGTTGAAGTCTAGAGCCAAGTTATGGCTCTCAATTGTTGAATTATAGCTTAATTCATGCAGGCATGCCTATATTGTTGAATTTTGAGTTGATTCCATGGAGAATTGTCGCATGCATGCTCATAGTTATGTTAAGTCCATGTTTTCATCTTGTCCTTGGAAGGAATTGGCTCATTAGAGCATGAAATTGAGCTTTGAAATGGTTGAAATTCATGCATGTTTGCATGTTCTTCATATTCATGAAAATTGGTTTCAAATTGAGTTGTTTGTAACACCCTTGGGCCTCGATTTTACAAATTGAGCTTTGAATCATGTTAAAGTATGAGTTTTGATGTGTTTTCTGGAAAATTGGCCCAAGAGGATCGAAATTTATGGTTTAAAACTTGGTTTTGAGCTTGAGGTTCAAATCTGGAATTTCCAGAATTTGGCCTCACGCTCGAGCGGGGTGACTGGCGCTCGAGCGTGGAAATCGTGCTCCCAGCATTTGGTTCTGTTTTGAAGTCCGCTCGAGCGGAATAATTGACGCTCGAGCGGGACATTGTGTCTCATGCTCGAGCAGGTGTCGAGCGCCCAATCGAGCGTGATTTTCGCCTATCCAGCACTTTTGACTGTTTTGCAGAACGCTCGAGCGGGTAAGTCTACACTCGAGCGGAAACCTTTGTCTGCATGTCCGCTCGAGCGGAGTAACCTACGCTCGAGCGTGACCCTTGTTTTTTGAAAATTCTGAAAATGTTTTTCAAGTGCATCTTTGCATCCTTATCTCATCCTAGGCATTCTTAGGCCTAGTTTAAGGCATCTTAATGAAGATATAGATGTAGAACACACCAAGGCAAATTAGGGATTAAGTTATTATTTTCCCAACTGTGTAGCTTAGTGTGTGTTCAATCTGTAACTGTGTAGGGTTGGCGACTGGGGATGCGCTCTAGCTTTACTGTAGCCCAGAACTCTGTAAGTAACAATTGTGTAAAGATATGTTCAAAATGATTATCTTCTGAACAATTGAACCGTACTACTTTCTAAACTGATTACTGTTAACTGAATGAATGTATGTCCTCTATTCTGAACTGTATTATGGCATCCTTAGCAACTACTGTTACTGACTGTTACTGTTACAGAGATCTCTGTCGGTTCCCTTGTTGGAACCACTACTGTTACTGATTGATGGCCATCATTTACTGTTCGGTCTTTTAAGACCTACTGTTTACTGTACTGTTATGCTAATGGATGTACCACATATGACTGTACTGACTGAACGACTGAAATACTGATTTAATGAACTGTTTTCATTACTGTAAGGACATTCATTCTTAACCCCTTTACGCATTGTGTTATTCACTGGGCTTTAGCTCACTGCTTATATATATATGTAGGTGTATAGGCACCAGACCGCAGCAAGGAGCATCGGGGTAAACTCCAGTTTTGTCGAGCCAACCTATGTGCCTCAATGCGAGGTTCCGAGCCTGCCAAGTTATGGCTTAGAGGTGTTTTAGTTCCCCCTTCTGTCTCTGTAACCGTTTTGTTTACTGTACTGTACTGTACTGTTTGATAGAGATTAGGTCTTTGAACCGAATGATTGCATATATGTACATACTGTTTTGTCTGACCGTATATATTTGAAGGAAAAGTCTTTTTGCATACAGATTATCACAGCTCATTGGACATTGTTTATTTACTATATTGGCTTCCGCCAGCCCCTGTACTCTGTATTACTGTATTACTGTTAAGAAAGCCTTCGGTAATCTCGGATTACTGGCCGGTTACGGTGCTAAACCCATAGGGGCGGGTTTGGGTCGTGACAGAGTGGTATCAGAGCGATACTTACTACGAGTTGTACCGCACACACGTGTCTAAATGAGCTATAGGATGTCCTAGAAAAGTGATTAGGGCATTTCATGAGCATGACAAATGTGTGGCTATGACATGACTGAATGTATGCTAATGTGTTAATCTGTTTAAACAAATGACTGCCTATGTTAATAATTGTTATAACTGCATATAGTGAAATAGATAACGCGAGAACTGTAAATGAATCTGAATCCTCATCCTCTGAGGCAAGAATGGAAAGACTAGAAAGAATGATGGAATTAATAACTGAAAGACTGGACCAACAACAGAATCAACAGCCCCCACCTCCTCCTCCGGTACAACCGGAACAGAATGCTAATGTTAATGATGGGGACATAATTGCTCTCACCCACAAGTTCAGCAAAATGAAACCGCCATCCTTTCAGGGAGGCCTTGAACCGTTAAAAGCTGAAGCATGGGTCCTTGAGACTGAAAAATTGTTTGAGGTTTTTCCGTGCTCTGAAGCACATAAAGTGCTATTGGCCACCTTTACTCTGCAAGAAGAAGCCAGAAGGTGGTGGATGCTTATCCGTGATAACAACACCGTAATGACTTGGGCATAATTCAAAGGAGCCTTCTTCGAGAAGTATTTCCCTCAGTGTGTTAGGGATAGAAAGGTGACTGAGTTTGAACAACTGAAACAAAGCACCATGTCGGTGGCTGAATATGAGACAAAATTTACTGAACTTGCCCGTTATGCACCACACATGGTGGACACTGATTATAAGAAGGCCAGAAAGTTTGAAGGCGGCCTTAATGTTGCAATACTCGACAGAATTAATGTTTTGAAGCTACCGAACTATGTAAATGTTCTTGACCGAGCCTTGATGGCTGAATAGAACATCGAATCACTGAAAACTGAAACACCAGCGTCTGAATGGCGTTGTAAAAGGCAGGGTTTTAAATTCAAGAAAGGCAAGCATAACCCATTGAATAAGAAACAGAATACGGAGTCAACAACTAGCCCTAGCCAAGGAAGTGGTTTCATACCACCCTGTTCTGAGTGTGGCAAGAAACACAAAGGGGCCTGTTACAAAATATCTGGAGCCTGTTATAGGTGTGGCAATGTGGGCCACATGGTTAAAGACTGCCCCTCTGCTCCGCAAGCCAATAGTAAAGCTGCACCAAGCGTAGCAGCATCAACTGTTGCACCAAAATCGAACCCCAAAACTACTGGGAAAGAGCCCATGAGTTAGGGCCGAGTGTTCGCCCTAGTACCGGGAGACGTGCAGAATACCGAGACCGTTGTGTTAGGTATTCTCTCTATTTGTACTCAAAATGCTTATGTATTGATTGATTCGGGGCCTACGCATTCATATGTGTCGCATGCTTTTTCGCGAAAACTGAATAGACCGTTAGAACCCATGAATTATCTGTTAGCTGTATCATCACCCATTGGGGAATCTATGACCTGTGCATATATGTACCCTGCTTGTGAAATTATTGTTGGAGATGCACATTTGTTTATTGACTTACTGCCTCTGAACATTGATCATTTTGGTGTAATATTGGGAATGGACTGGTTAATGAAATACCATGCTACCATAGACTGTGTAACGAAACAAGTAATTTTCCGTCCACCGGGTTTACCCGAATTTGTGTTTAATGGGGTTGGAGTAGTACCTCCTCCGTATTTGATTTCATCTGTGAAAGCTGGTAAATTGATTAGAAAGGGGTGTAAGGGATATCTGTGTTCTGTATTGAGTGTATCTACTGATGATAATGCTAACGTGAACAGTATTCCTATAGTTAGAGAATTCCCAGATGTATTTCCAGATAATCTGCCAGGGGATTTGATTGATAGGGAGATTGAATTTACCGTTGATGTGATTCCGGGAACGCAGCCAGTATCTAAAGCTCCTTACCGAATGGCTCCAACTGAACTGAAAGAATTGAAAGTGCAACTGCAAGAACTGCTAGATAAGAAGTTTATCAGGCCTAGCACTTCGCCATGGGACGCTCTTGTTTTATTTGTGAAGAAAAAAGACGACTCACTGAGACTGTGTATTGACTATCGTGAACTGAACAAGGTAACTGTGAAAAATAAATACCCATTGCCACGTATTGATGACTTATTTGATCAGTTACAGAGTGCTCGAGTGTTCTCTAAGATTGACCTCAGATCAGGATACCATCAGTTGAAAGTTAAATCAGAGGACATTGACAAAACTGTTTTTCGAACGAGGTATGGACATTACGAATTTTTAGTTATGCCTTTCAGAGTTACCAATGCACCTGCTGCATTTATGGACCTCATGAACAGAATCTTTAAACCATACCTTGATGACTTTATTGTAGTATTCATTGATGATATACTGATTTACTCCAAAAGTATAGAAGAACATGAACATCATCTGAGACTTGCCCTACAGACCCTAAGAGAACAGAAATTTTATGCTAAACTGTCTAAATGCGAATTTTGGCTTGATCATATTATGTTTTGCGGGCATGTTGTTAGCAAAGATGGGATTTCTGTTGATCCGCAGAAAATTGAAGCTGTAGTAAACTGGCCTAGACCAACAAATGTGACAGAAGTCCGAAACTTTTTGGGACTTGCCGGGTATTACAGAAGATTTGTTAAAGATTACTCCAAAATTGCCTTGCCGTTGACTCAGTTAACTCAGAAGGGGATATCGTTTGATTGGACTGACCAAAGAGAATCTGCTTTCCTAGAATTGAAAACTCGACTTGTAACTGCACCGGTTCTTACCCTACCTTCAGGTACGGACGGTTATACTGTATTTAGTGATGCTTCTCATAAGGGTTTGGGATGTGTTTTAATGCAGAATGGGAGAGTTATTGCTTATGCTTCCCGACAACTGAGACCGCACGAAAAGAATTACCCGACCCATGGTCTGGAACTTGCTGCAGTAGTATTTGCACTGAAAATCTGGCGTCACTATCTGTATGGGGCGACATGTGAAGTATATACCGACCACAAGAGTCTGAAATATTTCTTCACACAGAAAGAACTGAACATGAGACAGCGGAGATGGCTAGAACTGATTAAAGACTATGACCTATAGATTTTGTACCATCCGGGAAAAGCCAACACCGTTGCCGATGCACTGAGCTGGAAATCGATTGGAAATTTAGCCTGTTTGCTCACCGGGCAGAAAGAATTGCTTTGTGACCTTGAAAAATCTGAAATTGAAATTGTTTTGCGAGAACAAGGTGGAACCTTAACTACTATTTCTGCTCAACCAGCATTGATTGAAGAGATTAAAGAGAAACAGCAACTAGATGACTTCTTGAAGAAGATCATTGAAGAAAGGGAAACTAAACCCAGACCGGGTTTTAGATTTGAAAGTAATGTACTGAAATTTCAAGAAAGACTGTGTGTACCAAATGATTCTGAATTGAAAAGAAGAGTTCTGCAAGAGGACCACAATTCAAAATTTTCTATCCATCCAAGGAATACAAAAATGTACCAAGACCTGAAACTAAATTTCTGGTGGCTGGGAATGAAGAAAGAAATTGCTAATTTTGTAATGTCTTCATTGCCAACAAGTTAAAGCCGAACATCAACAACCCGCAGGCTTATTGCAGGCCTTACCCATACCGGAGTGGAAATGGGAACATATCACCATAGATTTTATTGTGGGATTGCCTCGCTCTAGTAAAGGTATGGACTCAATTTGGGTTATCATTGATAGACTGACTAAATCTGCTCACTTCTTACCTATTAAGACAATTTATAATGCGGACAAATTGGCTATATTCTATATTGACGAAATTGTTAGACTGCATGGAGTGCTTGTGTCCATTGTTTCTGACAGGGATTCGAAGTTCACGTCGAGATTTTGGCAAAGCTTATAGACTGCATTGGGTACTGAATTGAGACTGAGTAGTGCTTATCATCCTCAGACCGATGGCTAGTCAGAAAGGACCATCCAGACTCTGGAGGATTTACTGAGAATGTGTGTCCTTGATTTTCAGGGAAACTGGGAAAGCCATTTGCCATTGGCTGAATTCGCCTACAACAACAGCTATCATTCAAGTATTGGGATGGCGCCTTTTGAGGCATTGTATGGCAGAAAATGTAGATCTTCGATTTGCTGGGCAGAGGTTGGAGATAGGCCTTTGCTTGGGCCCGAGATTGTATACGAAACAACTGAAAAAGTGAAACTGATACAACAGAGACTTAAAACCGCTCAGAGCAGACAGAAAAGTTATGCTGATGTCAGAAAACAGGATAGAGAATATGAAGTGGGTGATCACGTGCTTATGAAAGTGGCACCGATGAAAGGCCAGACTCGTTTTAGAGTCAAAGGCAAGTTAGTGCCGAGATACGTCGGACCATAAGAGATTATTGAGAAAATCAATCCGGTGGCGTATCAAGTTGCGCTTCCTCCCGAAATGGAGCATATGCACAACGTCTTCCACATTTCTATGTTGAGGGACTACCTCTGGGATCCTTTCCATGTGATAGAGCCTACTCGTGTAATGCTGAGTGATAACTACACTTACAAGGAACGGCCTATTCAGATTGTAAACAGACGGATCAAGAAATTAAGAAACAAAGAGATCCCGTTAGTGAAAGTTGACTGGAAAAACCATGGTGGCGTGTATGCTACTTGGGAGAAGGAAGATGACATGGCTAAAAGATATCCTGAACTGTTTCCACTGAACCCTATTTTCTTCCAGAATGAAGGTAATTCGAGTTTAGGGGACTAAACTCTTTTTAAGGAGGGGAGACTGTAACAACCCTCATCACTGTTTACCGAATAGCCACTGATTACCGTTAAACTGAAACTAATTATGACTGATAAGTGAACTGAATAAACTACTGAACTGACTAACTGAAATTGAAACTGAATTGACTGAGTATACCTGTTTAATTGTAATTCTATCTGTTTGGTTATTTGATTATCTGTTCATGTCTTTGTGTTTAAACTGCTAATTGAGGGCCTTATCGGCGGCCGAACCGGAAACCGATTAGTGTTTTATAATCATCATGATTTATGTGATTTTATCTTGTAATTACCTGAAAACTGATTAGATATGATTAAATTAGATTAAATATTGCTAAATTACATAGTTGGCCTTATTTACATTAGTGCCACCTAGTGACCCACTACTTGGACTATTGTTAAGCCTTATACAAACATTTCATCAGCCATTGAGTGACACTTAACCGAGAGAGAGGGAGAGAAAGGAGAAAGCTTAGCTTCATCTTGAGTTTTGCTTGGTAATTGAAGTAAATTGAAGAGTTCTTTGCAAAATTGAGCTTGTACATCTTGAACTACAAGACCTAAGGTAGATTCATTGCCTCTTGTGTATGTTTTGAATTGATTCTTGCATGGTTTTGAGCAAGTTGAAGTCTAGAGCCAAGTTATGGCTCTCAATTGTTGAATTATAGCTTAATTCATGCAGGCATGCCTATATTGTTGAATTTTGAGTTGATTCCATGGAGAATTGTCGCATGCATGCTCATAGTTATGTTAAGTCCATGTTTTCATCTTGTCCTTGGAAGGAATTGGCTCATTAGAGTATGAAATTGAGCTTTGAAATGGTTGAAATTCATGCATGTTTGCATGTTCTTCATATTCATGAAAATTAATTTCAAATTGAGTTGTTTGTAACACCCTTGGGCCTCGATTTTACAAATTGAGCTTTGAATCATGTTAAAGTATGAGTTTTGATGTGTTTTCTGGAAAATTGGCCCAAAAGGATCGAAATTTATGGTTTAAAACTTGGTTTTGAGCTTGAGATTCAAATCTGGAATTTCCAGAATTTGGACTCACACTCGAGCGGGGGGACTGGCGCTCGAGCGTAGAAATCATGCTCCCAGCATTTTGTTCTGTTTTGAAGTACGCTCGAGTGGAATAATTGACGCTCGAGCGGGACATTGTGTCTCATGCTCGAGCGGGTGTCGAGCGCCCAATCGAGCGTGATTTTCGCCTATCCAGCACTTTTGACTGTTTTACAGAACGCTCGAGCGGGTAAGTCTATGCTCGAGCAGAAACCTTTGTCTGCATGTCCGCTCGAGCGGAGTAACCTACGCTCGAGCGTAACTCTTGTTTTCTGAAAATTCTGAAAATGTTTTTCAAGTGCATCTTTGCATCCTTATCTCATCCTAGGCATTCTTAGGCCTAGTTTAAGGTATCTTAATGAGGATATAGATGTAGAACACAGCGAGGCAAATTAGGGATTAAGTTATTATTTTTCTAACTGTGTAGCTTAGTGTGTATTCAATCTGTAACTGTGTAGGGTTGGCGACTGGGGATGCGCTCTAGCTTTACTGTAGCCCAGAACTTTGTAAGTAACAACTGTGTAAAGATATGTTCAAAATGATTATCTTCTGAACAATTGAACCATACTACTTTCTGAACTGATTACTGTTAACTGAATGAATGCATATCCTCTATTCTGAACTGTATTGTGGCATCCTTAGCAACTACTGTTACTGACTGTTACTGTTACAAAGATCTCTGTCGGTCCCCTTGTTGGAACCACTACTGTTACTGATTGATGGCTATTATTTACTGTTCGGTCTTTTAAGACCTACTGTTTACTGTATTGTTATGCTAATGAATGTACCACATATGACTGTACTGACTGAACGACTGAAATACTGATTTAATGAACTGTTTTCATTACTGTAAGGACATTCATTCTTAACCTCTTTACGCATTGTGTTATTCACTGGACTTTAGCTCACTGCTTATATATATATATCTATATATGTAGGTGTACAGGCACCAGACCGCAGTTAGGAGCATCGGGGTAAACTCCAGTTTTGTCGAGCCAACCTATGTGCCTCAATGCGAGGTTCCGAGCCTGCCAAGTTATGGCTTAGAGGTGTTTTAGTTCCCCCTTCTGTCTCTGTAATCGTTTTGTTTACTGTACTGTACTGTACTGTTTGATAGAGATTAGGTCTTTGAACCGAATGATTGCATATATGTACATACTGTTTTGTTTGACCGTATATATTTGAAGGAAAAGCCTTTTTGCATACAGATTATCACAACTCATTGGACATTGTTTATTTACTGTATTGGCTTCCGCCAGCCCCTATACTCTATATTACTGTATTACTGTTAAGCAGGCCTTCGGTAATCTTGGATTACTGGCCGGCTACGGTGCTAAACCCATAGGGGCGGGTTTGGGTCGTGACAATTAAGCATTATAATTTTTGGTTTAAAGAATGGGAAATTTATTAGAAAATCTTTTTTCAAGTGTTTATATCCCAATTAGTCCATAAGATATTCTTATATTCTAATAAGTCTTATTATTTGGACATTTGATCTACCAAATCCTAATTCTCATATTTAATATATTTTTTGAATATTTTTACCTTTATAAATATTTTTTGAATGGTTAGCAATTTGGTAATGTGAACATTCATATTTTATAATGTGAATATTCACGTTGACATGTGAATGTTCACATTAACAATGTAAATATTTACATTGACATTACAACATTCACATTAATAGTGTGAACATTTATATTGATGGTGTGAACGTTCACATCACGGAACATTCAAATTGTAAATGTGAATATTACTAGAGGTATTTTGGTAACTATGTCACCCATAGGACTTATTGGAATATAAAAAAAATAATGTTGACTAACTAGAACATAAGTAGATAAAAAGGAATTTATGAAAAAGTGTCCTTTAAAGAAATAATAGAGTAACAAGACACAATAAGTTTTTTAAATATTTTTTATTTTTTTATAGATGAAATAACAAAAACCAAACAGAATCAAGGAGGCATCTCCCAAACAACCAAAGCCAAACAGTGGTGATACATACCACTAAAAAGAAAACACTAAGCCAGCTCTAATGAGCTAGCAGCACAGGAAATAAAAGAATTAAAAAAAATAAAGAGCAAAATATCAAATCAATTAAAGTTATAATGTATTTAGAGCTATTAGAACTCATTGTTTTAGAACTCTTAAACAAATTTCCAAAGCCAAAATAGAGGAGGCACGGAAAATGGCCCAAACCCCCAATGAAAGTGACCCCCACCACCCCCACTGTTTTTTGATTGGTGGAATTTTATTTATTTATTGATTGGTGGAAATTTTATTTATTTTTTTTTTTCAAGTCTTGCTCTCACAGCAAGACACATGGAGGTGGGGGTGTTGGGGGTCCCAACACGGTTGATAGTTTAAGGTGTAAAATGTTTTAACAATGACTTGAACCCTCTTTTTTTCCTATCCCCTTGACCCCCTCTTCACCTGATTGGTTCCTTTTCTTTCTTTTTTTTTTTTTTTTCCTTCTCCTCCTATCACCACCTGCCACATGTCTGTGGAAGTGGTGATTGGAGGGGGTCTCAATCATCCCCAAAATGTTTTTAGCCGAAGTCTTCTCGATAAAAAAATTAAAATTAAAATTAAAAATAAAAATGCAAACAAAAGCCTATTTTGAAAGTAATTATTTTTAGTTTATTTATTCTTTTAAAAAAACATATATAAAAAAAATAATGTGACTCAAATAAATTAATAAAGTCATTTTTTTCTAGTTACCAAAATAAGCCAAAGTCACTCTCATTGCTTATGTGGTTGCCATTAGGACTGAGTAAAGAATTCGTGCAATTGGTAATTCGATCCGATCCAATTCGGTAGGTTTGGATTGATTTTTTGAATCCGTGGTCCGATTTTGGATTGAAAAATTAAAAATCTATAGTTCACAGATCGGTTCCAGATTAAATCTCACGATTCCGGATTGGAACCAATCCTAACCATATAGCAAAAGTCTATATTTATATTATACACTCTCTTGCATAGTATCTTCTCTTATTCCATATAAAATTTAAACTCAAACCTAAACCTGCATAGTATCTTCTTTTATTGCTTTTGTTTGTTGATTTTTAGTTTTAATTTGTAATTGTCTAAATACATATGGTAGAACTAGTTTTCTTATGGTTGTTTAAATTCTAGAACAACATGTCGCTATTATGGAAAGACATGTTGATATTGTGGAACTAATATGATGTTAGGTTTATATTTTTATAAAATTAAAATATTCTATATTTTTTTATTATTATTTAATTATGTGAATCCGTGGTCCTAAATCAATCAAATTCGTGTTTAAATGGATTAGTTCGGATTTGTTTCACGATTTAAACAGATTAAATTGATTCTAATTTTTTAGAAATCATAGATAATGAATTGGTTATGATTTTATTACAATCCAAATCAATTCAGACCATGCTCACTCCTAGTTGCTATTATTACATTTATAATAATCCTGTACAAGAAAACCAATCCCAAGCCATGCATTAATGTAGTTGTCTTTATTATGACTAATAATGATAGAGTTTTGTTACCGTGTGCACCTTAAAGATATGAATTAAGAATTACAAAAATGCTAGGGGCCTTAAAAATTTTATCAAAAATTTTATTTAAATGTTTTACATGGGTGTAGGATCCACAATGGGTCCTACACCCATGTGAGACATTTGGTAAAACTTTTGGTAGAATATTTGGGGTCTCTAGTATTACTCTAAGAATTAAGTATTATTGTATTAATTAGTGTATCAATTACTATATAATGTAATATAATTTAAGAGATTTTTAATATTTGTAATTTGTATAATAAGTGGAGTTAATAATAATATCATAACTAGTGTTGATATATTAGTTAGTACACTAATTAATACGTGTAACATTATCGTAAAGATATATACTAAAAAAACATTAAATAAACACAAGTACTTTAATTTATATAGAAAATAATAAAAACTTTTAAAGTTAGAATTAATTACATACCCTCTTTATATTTCCCTCATACATTAATTTGTCATCTATTATCTTACAGTGGTGTTATATACACTAATTAGTGTATTAATATTAATTATGACATTATTATTAATCCCACTCATTATAAAAAGGATGAGAGGTCACTGCTGTGCGTGAAGCACAGCAGTGACTATGGTGCCTCCATTTGAGGTGTATTATGATCTTATTTTTATGATCCAAATCGTTCATTTTGTAGGGTTTGTTGAGTACTTCATGCCTACCAAAAATCATATTAATCGGATATCAACAACTATATGATCGACAACCAAAAAATTAAATAATAAGTTTTATTTTGAGAAATAACATAAATAATATGCAATTCGATCATATAGTTTTTGATATCCGATTAATATGATTTTTGGTAGGCATGAAATACTCAACAAACCCTACAAAATGAACGGTTTGGATCATAAAAATAAGGCCATAATACACCTCAAATGGAGGCACCACAGTCGCTGCTGTGCTTCACGCACAGCAGTGACCCCTCATCCTTATAAAAATTATAAATATCAAAAATTTCTTAAATCATGTCACATCATCAATTGGTACACTAGTGAGTATATTAATTAGTGCATATAATATTATTCATTATCTTATTTTATTATAATTATATATATTAATTTGCAACGCAAACAGTATTATATAATTTTAAATAAATTATTTTTATTTATTTGATTTTTTTTTTTTCAATAAATTGAAAAGTATTTTTATTTTTTTTTTTGTTGTAATATTATAGCATCAGTGATTTTTTTTTTTGGTTCTAATATTATAAAATTACTAGTAAGTGAAATTCATCAATCTATTTCAAAGAATTGTTTGAAATAAATGAGTTCCAAATAAAGAAAGTAATCAGGTTTTGGTTTTCAAAAAATACTTTTCAAAAAATTTTATTTTTTTATTTTTCATATTTTTTTTTAATATTTTAAGAATTTTTTTTTTAATTTTTAGACATACCTAACATAAATACACTTAAAAAGTATAATATTTATGAATTTTTTTTAAAAAAAATCACTAAATACCAAAAATACAAAATAAATGAAAATTCAATACATTTTCTTATTTTTGTGTATTTGTTAATTTTTTAAAATATTTTTTCACAAATATTTTATTATTTAGATACATCTAAGTAAGGTGTATCTAAAAAAGTAAAAAAAAAATTACTTAAAATTTTAAAAATTTTCACTAAAAAAAACACGAAAAACAAAAAAAAATTCAATTTTTAGAAAATTAAATTTAAAAAATTGAAACTAAACCTACTGAATATTATTTTATGTGATTTATAAATTTATTTTTTATTTATAATGAAATGTTAATGGTTTTTGTTTTTTATTCAAGATTGTATCATTTTATTTTGTTAGTATTTTTATTTACTTATAAATAAGTCAATTTCGTTATTTCAAATATGAAGTCATTTTTATCAGTATACAAAAAGATCTAATTTTTTGAAAATCATCATATTTATTTCTACTTATGTTTTACATTATCCCATAGAAATAGAGATAATTAAGATAATTAATTATATTTTTAATCATACCTTTAAAATAGGGGGATGCACCAATAAATCCCAAATTAATAACTTATACACTGTTTAATCCTAAAAGTTTTCTTATAGACTGAAAGGTCCCATTACAATGTTTCAAACATCAGATTAATGTTTCGAACATTAGATTTCGAATATCAGATTAATGTTTCAAATATTAGATTGATGTGCAAATGGGACTAAATAGAGCATAAGAAAACTTTTAGAACTAAATGGTTCAACTTTTCGAAAATTAGGACTTATGGGTAAATTTTCCTTTAAAATACATGTTAATATATAAGACTTATAAATATATATATATATATATATATATATAGAGAGAGAGAGAGAGAGAGAGAGAGAGAGAGAGAGAGAGAGAGAGAGAGAGGGGTATTATAGATTGGAGAAATGACATCTTTCTAGTCATTAAAAGAAAGTGTTAGCGTGTTGTGCTCACTTTGTATCCTAATAGCTTATTTTATAAAATTTATTAAAGATTGAACGTGAATAATTATATAATCAGATTATGTTTATCTTTAAAATTGGAAAGACTTATTTATAAGTCATTTTTCAGACATTTATAGTAGGCTAAGTCTTATGTAATTTCTTATAGAGTCTCAAGTCCTATTTAGATAAGAATGTATTCTACAAGATCCTACATATACGTAATGTGACGTGACACTTATATAAACGTAACGTAACGTGACACCTACATAAACGTAATATAACGTAACACCTACATAAACGTAACGTGACACCTACATAAACATAACGTAATGTGTCACGTTACGTTTCGCAAACTTAATAAGTTTTTATTTTTTTAAATTGCGTGTGAAAATGTTGCTGGTTTATGTTGCTGTCACGTTACGTTTCATATAAATATGATCTATGGCAACATTCAATTTCCTATATATAGAAAATTGAATGTTACCATAGATCATAGGTGTCACGTTACGTTTATGTAGATGTCACGTTACGTTACGTTTATGTAGATATGATCTATGGCAACATTCAATTTCCTCACGTTACGTTACGTTTATTTAGATATGGTCTATGGTAACATGCAATTTCCTATATAGGAAATTTCCTATGGCATAGGAAATTGAATGTTACCATAGATCATAGGTGTCACGTTACGTTTATGTAGGTGTGATATGATCTATGATAACATTCAATTTTCTATATATGGTTTTACTATTATTTATGATATTAACAACTAATATTGAGGGTAAATGTGTCAACAAACTTCCCACAGAACTTATGGGAACATAAGTTTTTTAGTATGACCATATGTAGGATAAGTCTCTAATAGGACTTATAAATAATTTTTCCTTAAAATAATGAACAACAAATATAATTTTGAAAATAAACTTTTTATGTGTTAAAACAAATGTTTTTTGATTATTTGATTGCTAATATTCAATCAATTTTAATTTTTTATATAAATAGTATGCGCGATAAGGTCTATAATATAAATAATTTAAATTATCAAATGAGTCTACAAAGTACTAACTGGACCTCTATAGTCCAATTAAAGATCGGAGAAAAACCAAATCCTATGACTATAATTTATTTAAGATCCATCACTATGATTGTAATTTACATATAAAAATTCTATTGGTTAAGAGTTTTTTAATTATTATATAGCAATGAACTTACAATGCAACGACACAGTGTACCCAAAATTTATGTTCTCATGTAAAAATTAATAGTTACTTTAGAGTATAAAAGTGATGACCTATTAATAATTGACCTATATTTTACATCATCTTTTGAAACATTGATATAAAAGTGATGAATCTTATTGCTTATATCAATAATTATTAATTTAGAGTATACACTTATTCCAAAAACACTAAATAATTTATATAAATGTTAGGAAAATGCATGAGACCCCAGTGGGGTACTGGGGTCTCTTCCTATTGGCCCAAAAACTTTTTTTTTTTTTTTTTTTTTTTTTTTTTTTTTTTTTTTTTTTTTCAGCCATTACCAGCCCCCCACGTGGAGGTGGGGGTTACTGGGGGTCTCCCCTGCTGGGGGTCTCCAGCAGGGCTCTTACCAGCCCCCACGTGGAGGTGGGGGTTGCTGGGGGTCTCCCCTGCTGGGGGTCTCCAGCAGGGCTCCTCAAAATTTAAGTTCTCCTATATCTATTGCTTTTCTAGAAATACAATTGTGTTTTAAATATCCATGTTTAAGATTCCCACCTCATCATAACATTTATGAGCCCTGCTGGAGACCCCAGCAGGGGAGACCCCCGGCAACCCCCACCTCCACGTGGGGGGCTGGTAATGGCTGAAAAAAAAAAAAAAAAAAAAAAAAAACAAACAGTTTTGAATTTTAAATGAAACGTGTTCTTTATGAATAATTTGAATTTTAAACTCCTTTAAATTTGTTTGGGCTTTGAATGAACCTGGTCAAGCCTATTTTTCAAGCTCGTTTAGCAATGGAGCTCAGTCACAAAAGCCTGTAAATTAATATTTTATTTTTATTATTTATTTTAATTCCCTATATATATGTATCAATTTTTGTGTCAATTTATATATTTGATTGATAAATTTTGTTATTCATATCATCAGTCTTTTTTATTTGTTCAGAATTTTCTTTTTTTTTCTTCTCATAATATGCAAATTAGTTTAACTTTGATATTTTGCCTTTGACTTCGGCTCATCTACATATTTGAGTTAACTTGAGTTGAACTCAAATTTATAAATAATTTTTGACATGGATAGACCCATAAAGGTTACAGTCTATCATGAACAACTCAAGCCCATCACTTAGGGTCTAATATATAACCCAACTGATAAGGTCCAGCACCATCTGGAAGTCAACATGGTATGAAGGATCAATGATATTCAGACACATGGCAGGTAAAAGGCAAGCCACATCAGCAGACAAAGATCTGCAAAGTTATTGCCACTGCACATCGCCATTAATGCAGTCCCTCACTGCATTTATTACGACAACACCTCTCCGTCGAGACAGCACGCCCTCACCCTGAACAAGATAAGCTACAGCATAGACTTTTGGCTAAGGTGACAGGTCAGAAGGGACAATGAAATGATTGCCAAAGGATATAAGCAAATGTTGAAGACAAGAAGAATGTTAAGCTTTTCTATCTCTAATCTATCTACATACTCCACTCTCTCTCTCTAACTTGTTCGTCGGAGGGTTCGCTGGGAGACTCTCTGTTCCCCGTTGAACTCTTGTGCAGATTCTCTGGTGGGCTTGGTCATTCGGACATTAGGCTTGAAGAGCATGGATCAGTCCAACCCGTCCTACCATCATTACTGTGTCATCAGTTGGCGCTGTCTATGGGAACGCTTTGCTCCTCACGCCAGTTGTGTTCACTGTCGCCGGAGACCCTGTCCTAATAACCCTTTCTTACTACCCATCAAAGTGTATGGTCATGACTACATCCATGGCTTCTCACCAAAATGCTGCCGACCACCAAACCGACCCCCCCAATCCAAATAACCCACCGCAGTATTTCATCGACCTTACCAACAGCATTAACCGCATGCCCGAGCAAAACCAAGTCCTGATAAATGCTCTACTCTAAAGAAACCTTCCTATGCCTCCTCCACCACCTCCAGATATTCCGCCCAACCAAGAACGAGCCCCGAGCCATACTATCCTGCAGCCCTATCCACCCAACTTGGAAGGCTTGCAGCCTCCTCCTCCTAATATAAATCCATCACCCCGACCTCCGCATCCATTAGTCCTGGCACCAACCCCTGAAAGGGAAGCCAGTAGCGTCCAACCCTCGCTGCCTTTCGGCGATGATAACATCCCTCTCTGGGACGCCGAACTTCGAGCCATGAAATTCCAACTCTGAGGGGTTATACAGAACATCTAGCATAAACCCTCTACCACAGCAAATTCACCATTTGTTGCCTCCATTCGAGACAAACCACTATCCCCCAAATTCAAAATGCTCACCATCGACTCTTTTGATGGTACGACGGACCCAGTCGACCATCTGGAGACCTACAGAACCCTCATGATCCTCCATGCGTTCCCTGACGAGATCATGTGTCGAGCTTTCCCAGTGACACTGAAAGGGTCAGCTCGGCTGTGGTTTAGCCAGTTACTAGCAGACTCCGTCTCCACTTTCCAACACCTCAGTGACTCCTTCCTCAGTCATTTTATTGGAGCTCAGCGCCAGCGACGTCCAGCAACCCAACTCCTCAATATCCGTCAGACTGAGGGGGGGTCGCTGTGCAGTTTCGTTACCCGCTTCAACACCAAAGCCTTGCAGGTAGCGGAAAATGATGACAAGGTCATCCTTATGGCTTTCATGGCCAGTCTGTGGTCGTTTGACTTCCTTTTTTTCCTCACTAAAAAACCCCCGACCTCCATGGCAACCCTACTATCCAAAGCCCAAAAATACATGAATGCTGAAGATTCCTTAGCCGCCCGGGAAGATCCTATAACCAAAAACCCGACCCCCAGAGAGAAGAGGAAAGATCTTGACACCAGAAATACCCAATACAATAACCAAACGTCTCAGTACACTAACCGACCCCCCAGAACTGACCGGTAGGCCCAAACTCGACCGCCTGGTCGGTTCGAGCGGTACACCCCCCTAAACTCCCCTATGGAACATGTCCTCAATCAGATCCAACAGGACTACCCCCTCAAATGGCCCCAACCATCGCGAACCCCTTCTAACCGAAAAGACCAGTCTAAATATTGTCGTTTTCGCCAGGACTACGGCCATAACACCGATGAGTGTGTTAACCTCAAGGATCAGGTCAAGACTTTAATACGTCAATGACGACTTAGCCGGTTCACGGTCACCCGCCCTCAGTAGAGGCAAAGGACTGAGCCCAACAGAAACAACCACCAGCGCACCCCTCCCCGGCAGCTAGCCCAACCTAACCAAGGCCATGATCGCCCTCCACAACAGCCTCGGGCACAGGGTAATCCCGCCCCACCTGTTGGAGAAATCAGAGTTATTTCAGGCGGCCTTGCTTGCGGGGGACCATCTCGCTTGGCTCAGAAAGTAGAACTCAGAAAGATAAGGCAGGGCTCAGACAAAGCAGTTGTCACGGTGGACTGACCCTCCAAACAGCCCAAGCAATGGACCGAGCCTATCACCTTCACGGACGCCGATTGCTCAGGCATCCGTTACCCTCATGATGACCCTCTTGTCGTCTCTCCCCTCCTCTCCAACTACAAGGTCAGACGAGTTCTCATCAACAACGGCAGCTCTTCAGACATCATCTTCCTCAACTGCTTTCGCCAGCTCAAGATTAGGGAAGAAAGTCTGTCTCCTCTCCAAACCCCTTTGGTCGGTTTCACTAGTGACCGGGTGACCTCCATCAGCTCCATCGATCTTCCTATCATGATCGGCGAGTACCCGCAGCAGACCACGAAGTTGCTCACCTTCCTTGTTGTCGACTGCCTCTCCGCCTACAACATCATCCTTGGCCGCACTGCCCTAAATACTTTTCAAGCTATCAAATCAACTTACTGCCTTGCCATTAAGTTTTCCACCGATCTGGGGGTCGGGACAGTGAGGGGAGAGCAAACCATTGCTAGGGAATGTTATGTCGCCTCACTCAAGGAAGTCAAGCTGAAGGAGGCAATGATCATTAAAGGGCTTGACGTCCGAGACGAGGACGAGTTGGTCAGAGGAGAGCTTGTAGAGGAGCTCATTGAGGTTTCCATCGACCCCACCAACCCCACGAAAACTGCCAAAATCGGCAGCCAACTATCCCCCCAAGCAAAGGCCGACCTTACTGCCCTCTTGATCGAACACCATGATGTATTTGCCTGGACCCACTCAGACATGTCGGGTATTGACCCCTCATTCATAACCTACCGCCTCAGCATTGAACCCTATTTCTGATCTTACCGCCAGAAGCAGCGCATCTTTCATCCGGAACGCAACACTCTCATTGCCGCAAAGGTCGACAAGCTCCTTGAGGCACAATTCATCAAAAACGTGGACTACCCTAGATGGTTGTCAAACGTCGTCCTGGTCCGTAAGAACAATGGTAAATGGCGACTCTATGTCGACTACTCCGACCTCAACCGAGCTTGCCCCAAAGACAGCTGTCCTCTCCCCCGCATAGATCTGCTGGTTGATGCCACGGCCGGTCATCAAATGCTTAGTTTTATAGATGCCTTCTCTGGGTACAACCAAATTCTAATGCACCCATCTGATCGGGAACGCACCTCCTTCATTACCGACCGAGGTACCTACCATTACCGTGTGATGCCATTTGGACTGAAAAATGTTGGAGCCACCTACCAACGTTTAGTCAATGTTGTCTTCCATCATCAGATAGGTCGGAATATGGAAGTATGTGTCGACGACATACTAGTCAAGAGCAAACTCTCCGTTGATCGTCTGACCGACCTGCGAGAGACCTTCGCCACCCTACGAAAGTACCAAATGAAGCTCAACCCGGAAAAGTACGCTTTCGGCGTTGGATCTGGGAAGTTTTTGGGTTTCATGGTCAGTCAGCGGGGCATTGAAGCCAACCCTGAAAAGATCAAGGCCTTGGTTGAGATGCAGTCACCCAGAACGGTTAAAGAGGTTCAAAGACTCACTGGCTGAGTTGCCGCCCTTAATCGCTTCATTTCCCGCGCAACGGATAAGTGCCTTCCCTTCTTCTAAGTTCTTCGACAAACTTTTGAATGGACGACCGAATCCGAAGAGGCTTTTCAGCAGTTGAAACAATGCATGGCCAACCCCTCACTCCTATCACAGGCAATCATGGACGAACCCCTCTTCCTCTATTTAGCCGTGTCAGGCACCGCAGTCAGTGTAGCTCTTATCAGGGAAAATGGCTCTGTCCAACGGCCGGTCTACTACATCAGTCGGGCTCTCAGGGGAGCGAAGCAGAATTACCCACTGTTAAAAAAATTATCCTTGGACTTGGTCATTGCCTCCAGACGACTCCGTCCTTACTTCCAAGCCCATTCCACAGTGGTCCTTACCGACCAACCCTTGAAGAAGGTAATGTAGCAACCAGAACTCTCCAGCAGACTCATGCAGTGGTCAGTGGAACTCAACCAGTTTGACATCTCCTATCGACCTCGAACAGGGATTAAGGGGCAGGCTGTCGCCGATTTCATTCTAGAATTCACTAATCCTACCCCAACCACAGCCCCTCCATCCCCACCAACTCCTACCGACCCAGAAGACCCTCACTCTTGGACTCTCAACGTCGATGGATCATCCCGCAAGGAAAGCAGTGGAGTTGGTCTCATCCTCACCGCCCCTGAGGGTGGTTATTTCAAATGTGCTCTCTGTTTCTTATTCAAGGCCAGTAACAATGAGGCTGAATATGAGGCATTGATAACAGGTCTCCGCCTAGCCCGGGATATTGGTGTCAGCCACATTCGGGTGTTCAGCGACTCCCAGCTCATTATCGGACAAATTACGGAGGAATTCGATGCCAAGAAGGACACAATGCGGGCTTACAAGGACATAGCACTCCCCCTTGTTCGCCTCTTCAATACCTTCCATATCAAGCACATCCCTCGGGCGGAAAAATCTAAGGCAGATGAGATGGCTCAGTTGGCTTCTGCAAACCAGTCCGATCTCAACCATGGTGTCCGCCTCGACTACCTAGCCCACCCCGTCATTTCCCCCCAACCAGCAAGAAGTCCAGTTCCTCCAAAATGAACCCATCCCTTGGGCCGCAGACATCTTTCTGTATCTAACAACAGGGGCACTTCTAGATGACAAACAGCAGGCCGCCAAAATCAGAGCCTAGTCAGCTAATTACACTCTTGTCAGCGGACTCTTGTACAAAAGGGGCTTCTCACGCCCATACCTGAGATGCCTCAACCTTGCTCAGGCGACCTACGTAATGAGAGAGGTCCATGAGGGTATATGTGGCAATCATTCGGGCGGCAGGTCCCTAGCCCACAAAATACTTCACACTGGTTATTTCTGGTCTACTCTCAATCAAGACGCGACAGATTTTGTGCTCAAATGTGACAAGTGCCAACATTTTGCCAATATCCCCCACGCCCCTCCCACAGAATTGATTACCCTCTGCAGTCCCTACCCCTTCGCCAAATGGGGGATCGACCTGGTTGGCCCACTGCCCACCGGACGAGGCCAAACCAAATTCGCTATTGTCGCCATCGATTACTTCACCAAATGGGTTGAAGCAGAACCCCTTGCCACCATTACCAAGCGGAACACAACTAGATTCATCTGGAAGTCAATCGTCTGCAGATTTGGCATCCCTCAAGCCATCGTCTCCGACAACGGCAAACAATTTGACAATGTCAAATTTAGGAAATTCTGTGCAGAGCTCCAAATCTAGCCATGTTTCTCCTCCCCAGGCTATCCCCAAGCCAATGGCCAAGTTGAGGTCACCAACCGTTAAGGGACTCTGGGCTGAGGAGTTGCCGAATGTACTTTGGGCTTACCGCACTATCGCTCGGACTCCCACGGGGGAGGCCCCTTTTCGATTAACATACGGCGCAGAGGCGGTCATCCCAGTGGAGATCGGTCTTCCTACCCCAAGGGTTCTACATCCGAATCCAGAACTAAATGAAGAGCTGCATCGGGCAGACCTAGACCTGATTGAAGAGCTCCGAGAAACAACTACAGTCAGACGAGCCTCATACCAACAGAAAATGAGAACACATTACAACCGCAGAGTCCGACTGAGGGAGTTAGTCGTGGGGGACCTTGTTTTGCGAAAAGTAACTCTTGCCACCAAAAATCCGACTGAAGGCAAACTGGTAGCCAAATGGGAGGGACCTTACGTTGTGAAAGCCAGACCACGACCGGGCATTTACCGACTTCAGGACATGGAAGGTCGAGACCTCCCCCACCCTTGGAACGCTGAACATTTGAAGCGTTATTTTCAATAAAAGTTGTATTTTTGTATCGTCCAAAATGTTGTATGTTCTTTTTGACAATCTATGTTCTCATCTTTTCCTCATATAGTGTAAATTTGTGACCCCACGGGCTACACTTTGTATAACAGCAAGCTTATATCTCAATTATCTGTGGTATTCCAACAACGCTTTGATTGCAGCCTCAGCCAGACCGAGCGCATGAAGAGCTTGGCCAGACCGAGTCACTTAAAGCCTCAGCCAGACTAAGCACAAGAAGCCTCACCCAGACTGAGCATGAAGAGCTCGGCCAGACCGAGTCACCTAAAGCCTTAGCCAGACTGAGCACAAGAAGCCTCAGCCAGACTGAGCATGAAGAGCTCGCCAGACCGAGTCACCTAAACCCTCAGCCAGACTGAGCACAAAAACCCTCAGCCAGACTGAGCATGAAGAGCTCGGCCAGACTGAGCACAAGAAGCCTCAGTCAGACTGAGCATGAAGAGGTCGGCTAGACCGAGTCACCTAAAGCCTCACCCAGACTGAGCACAAGAAGCCTCAACCAGACTGAGCATGAAGAGCTCGGCCAGACCGAGTCACCTAAAGCCTCAGCCAGACTGAGCACAAGAAGCCTCAACCAGACTAAGCATGAAGAGCTCGGCCAGACCGAGTCACCTAAAGCCTCAGCCACACTGAGCACAAAAGGCCTTAGCTAGACTGAGCATGAAGAGCTCGGCCAGACCGAGTCACTTAAAGCCCCAGCTAGGCCGAAGCCACCATTGCGACTTCATGATCATAAGCACCATGGCCATATTTTCTCACACTCACTCTGCATTAAATTTTTCTTACAAGTTAAAATTCATTCTGCATTGAGTTTTTCTCACATTCACTCTACGTTGAATTTTTCTTACAAGTTAAAATTCACTCTGCATTGAGTTTTTCTCACATTCACTCTGCATTGAATTTTTCTTACAAGTTAAACTTCACTTTACATTGAGTTTTTCTTACATTTTACACTTCACAATAATTTATACATAAGCCTTATACAAGTCACCATTCTCATTCATTTCAAATGCACAAGCAAAAACAATGGAATGAAAACACAACTCAAATTTTATTTATTCACAAAACTTGTACATACGTTCTTTACAGCAATCCACAAAAAAAAAAAAAAAAAAAACAAACAAACAAACAAACAAACAAACAAACAAACAAAAAACTTGTACAACTCACACCAATCACTCTTCCTCACTTGAAACGAGGTTTTCTTCTTCAACGTCCTCATTTAGGGGGGTCTGGGCCACGTCATCTTCATCAATCTGTACACCACTCAGGTCCAAGTCTGGGAACAGTTCCTTCGCCTTCCGCTTGAACATCTTCCAGCCACTGTCCCATAACTCAGCCATTTCGTGTTTGTAGAAGTCCGACCGCTGGAAGCTCTCAATAACTTCTGCTTCAATCCTACCCCCAGCGGTCGTTCCTGACGGGCCCGCCCCCCTAGACACCTCCCTTGCTAAGTTGCTAGCGACCGCGGCATCGACCGCCATCTGAAATTCAGCAGACCCCTTGAATTGCTCCACTGCTACGACATACAGATCGAGGTATGCTGCCCTTTCAGAGGCAGCCTTGGTTTTTGCTTCCAGTAACTCCTTTTCCAATCTCGCCTACTCCTCCATGGCCTTGGCGCGCTCATCTTCCAGCGCCTTCTGCAGCCCAGCAATCTTCAAGTCTGCTTCCTCCTTTTCTTTGATCTGCTGGGCACGCAGCTCCTCATTGCTGGTCATAGCCTCTTCAAACCGCTCGGTGGCGACCGTGCAGGCATTTTGAGCATCCCCCAGCTTCTTCTGCTCGTCAGCCAGCTGGAACTCGAGCGACACTACCTTGCGGCGTTCGTCCTCTAGCTCCAACTTGACCGTGAACAGCTAAGCATGGGCTCGTGCGGCAACATTGCGCTGCACGATCGCCAGTACCTCCATCTTTTTGGCCTTTTCAGCCTCTTCCAACCCCCTTGCACAAATGCTCCATGCGGTCTTTCTCCACCCCGCAGTTTCACTCCTCAATCCTGTAAGTTGGGCCTTCGCCTCCTCCAACTTGGTCTTCCCAGTCGCCGCCTTTCTTAGCAGAGCTCCTACTAAGGTGGTCACCTCCATTTGGGCGGAGCACAACCCCCTCAGCAGCTTAGCCTCATTGAGCCTGGCCACCGAGCGCACCGTTGCGTCGTCCACAATCCCCACAAAGCGATCTGCAGCCGCCCTGGCTGGGCCTTCTTCTCTCTCCAGCCGCCCAGCCACTGCACGAGCGTGGTAGATAGCAGTTGTCAGCCTGGCTCCTTTTCCTTGGGGCACATGGCCCCCTTTTGGCTGCTGCTCCATTACTTCCTTAGGACCAGCTGACCCACTCTCCACTGGCACTTTAGGCATGGCACTTAGGTGCTCTTCTTCCTTCTGGCCTCCTTGGCCTTTGTCCCCTTCCATGTCTAGGACAACCACACTTTCTGGGGTCGCCTCTACTCCCTTCTCCCTTGTTGCGGTCGACTCCTCCACCATGGAGGTAACCTTCTCCCCAACCCTCACCCTCTTCAACCCAGGCTCACCTGAGGCCCCCTCAGGGTGAACCCTTATTTTCTTCTTCTTTTTCAAGACCTCCCCCTCCTTGTTTGCCCTTTCCTTCACTGGGTCCACGGGGGGCGGTCGCGGCTCAAAACTGCCCAAGTCTTTTTCCCCCAGCGGCTTGGGATGCGGTCGGATTCTTTCGCTTGCGACCGATTTTGGTGGTGGGCCTAACTGCGCTTCCTTGAACTTATTGACTTTGGCAAAAATAGCCCTGTCCTCCGCCTCTTGCGCTTTCCTTTTCATCTCAAGCTCTACTGGTGCCAGATCCCCACCGGTCGGCTGAGGGCCCAACCCTACGACGAACAAAGCTGACGGCTGAACGAGGTCATCCCATCTGACGCCCTCCTTCTCCCTCCATACCTTCACCTTTTTCACCATCTCCTCCGCTGCAGCCCCCAGTTTTGGCTCCATAGACTTGGTGGGTACCCTCCACACCATGCGTACTCCAACTCCGTTGTTCTCAGATACGTAGAACCACCGCGGCCTCTATCCTTTAATTGATGATGGCAACCCCACCACTAAACCCCTTCCTGCCGCCGCCTGCAAAGTGACCCAAGTTTCTTGCTGGCCCGAGGCCTTATAATAGGCAAAAAACTCGTCCAGCGTCATGGCCGCTCCCTCGTTCGCCTTCGGCCACGCACTCGCACAAGCCAGTACAATCTTCCATGCGTTGGGCATCAGTTGGCCTGGCGCCACTTCTAGTCGGTTGAGGACATCCACTACCACCTGGGGAAGCGGCAACCTCAACCCTCCCTTCAACTCCTCCTCGTAGAGGACAAACTCCCCCGGCCGGGCGTTGGATGGCCTCTCCGTTGCTGTCGGTAACATCAACTCTATTTCTTCAGGCACCTGGTATTTTTTCCGTATACCCTCCAACTCCTCCGCCGTAACAGTTGACTTGTCAGCCTTCGTATGCCAGTGATCTGGCTCAGCCTGGCTGATTGGTTTCGGAGCCGCTATCATCGTCAACGGACGAGCTAAACCCGCTGGCTCCCCTGATTTCTCCACTTGCCTCTCCCTCCTATATCGTTCTGCCAGGTCCACCGCGTCATCATCCCCTAGGGGATCAACTTTTGCAGTGGTTGCTTCCTCTTGTGCCATCTCTATTGTATGTCTTCGAATGGCTTCGGATGCGAGCGCAAGAAAGTTCAAAAAATGTCGCAAGGGTGTGTCACTTGCAACGAAGGAGTCTACACTTGGAATGTTTTGATTTTTCAAAAAAAGGTAGGTAAAACGTATAATCCCAAAAGCTTAAGGCTTGCCTATATTCCAGGGGTCACAATTAATTGCCGACAGTTTGAAAATGTTTCAACCATCCGCCAAAACTGTCTTTTCAACACCCATTATGACCTATCGTTTCACCTCTGGCCCAACGCCTAACCTCCCCCCACCACGAAATGATGCCACGTGTACGACCACGATTCACTGCACCCTTTCCCTACCCTGTCTTTTCCACTTCAAGTCACCACGCGACCCGCCGCCTCTCGAGCCCCGCCCCTGCCACTCCCCCCTTCGCGATCAGCCCTCCTTATGGTCGGTCCCTTCACTCGGCTACCCCTCGCGGTCGGCCCTCCTCGTGGTCGGTCCCTCCACTCGGCTACCCCTGTCGGTCGGCCCTCCTCATGGTCGGTCCTCCTCATGGTTGGTCCCTCCACTCGACTACCCTTCGCAGTCGGCCCTCCTCGTGGTCGGTCCCTCCACTCAGCGACCCCCTGCGGTCGGCTCTCCTCTTGATCGGCCCCTACGCTCGATCACTCCTATCGGTCGGCCCCCCTCCTGCAGATCTCTAACCACCCTCATTTTCTTCATTATTCCCTTCGTTGGACTAAAGCTGCACTCGAGAATAGGGGACAACTGACATGGGTAGGCCTATAAAGGCTACATCCCACCATGAACAACTCAAGCCCACCACTTAGGGCCCAATACATAACCCAACTGATAAGGCCCAGCACCATCTAGAAGTCAACATGGCATGAAGGACCAATGATATTTAGACACATGGCAGGTAAAGGGCAAGCCACATCAGCAGACAAAGATCTGCAAAGTTATTGCCAATGCACATCGCCATTAATGCAGCCCCTCACTGCATTTATTACGACAACACCTCTCCGTCGAGACAGCACGCCCTCACCCTGAACAAGGTAAGCTACAGCATAGACTTTTGGCCAAGGTAACAGGTCGGAAGGGACAACGAAATGATTACCAAAGGATATAAGCAAACGTTGAAGACAAGAAGAAGGTTAAGCTTTTCTATCTCTAATCTATCTACATACTCCACTCTCTCTCTCTAACTTGTTCGTCGGGGGGTTCGCTGGGGGACTCCCCATTCCCCGTTGAACTCTTGTGCAGGTTCTCTGGTAGGCTTGGTCATTCGGACATTAGGCTTGAAGAGCGTGGATCAGTCCAACCTGTGCTACCATCATTACTGTGTCATCAATTTTCAAGTTGATCTCAAGTTCGATTATTTACCTCAATAACAAATCTAACTCAATCATCCTAAAACTTGACTCAACTAGTTTGGTACAAAGCTTCCATTGAGATAGAGTTCCCACTGAGATAGATTGCCTGTTTGGTACAGCTTAAAAGCTGTTTATTTCAACTTTCAGCTTAGTTTAAGCTATTTTGATGTGTTTGGTTTAGCTTAACAATGCAGTTTATAGCTTTTTGTAAGTCAGAAATCAGCTTATTCTTTGAGTGGGGCAGGAGATGCTTAATTTATAAGTCAGAAATCAGCTTATGTTCATAGTTATAAGCTATAAGCTATTAACGCATAAACTATAAGCAGTTTTCCATAGTTCTACCAAACAGGGCCAGAGAAGAAGTTGCAATTGTCATTAAATAAAGGAGTCTGTATACAGTTGGTCTTGAATGACTATCCATCTTTAATGGATATTAAGCATTGATTGAAATATGTTATTTTAGTAATTTTTTGATTTTTTATAAAAATATATACAAAAAAATAGAAAGAGTGATATGATAATTTAGAGTAACTTTTTAACTAAGATGTATAGTTGACAAACGAGACCTAATAACTCCAACATCTAGAATTGGGAAAATCAAAGAATCAATGTTTAATTTAAAATTATGTTTGAATTATAAATTTAATTAATAATTTGAAAAAGAAACGGCGAAATAAATATGAAATGAAACATAAGTTGAATTGTTACTTTATTTTCCTCACTTTTTTTTTTAAAAAAAAATTACTTAAATTTATAATTCAAACACAATATAATAATTTTTTTACTCCTCAGCTCTTAAAACAATCCGCGTTTTATGACTATGAAATTAGCAACACTTTGAACTAAAGACTTTAAAAGCTCACAACTGCCTGGCTATTAAAAACAGCATGAGGTATTTGTCTTTAAATCAACAATGAATTTTGTAAACAAGTGTATCAGGTCACAAGAAAAAGAAAAAAAAGAAAAAAAAAGAAAAAAATAAGACAAAAAAGAAAGTTGAAAATTTGAGAGACTTTTTATTTATTTATTTATTTTAAATATTTTTTTATTTTTTCATGTTTTTCAAAACACTTTTCATCCTAAATAATACCCAAAAACACTTGTTATCATTTATTTTTAAGAATTACTAGATTATATTTTAAGGATATTTACCAACAAATCGCACCTCACAAGCAAGTACTCCAATTAGTCTTAAATTTTTTCTATTGATATGTTAAGTCCTTTTAGTGAAGAGTTTCTTTCTGTGTGATCCTATTTTTGATTTTGGTATTGCTTTAGTGGACAACTATACCCTTTTATTGATGTGGCATGTATGATGTGATATTCTAATATAGCAGGTATTAATGTGACACTCTAACGATGTGACATTTCAAAAAAATTAAAAACTTTTTAATGTGTTTTTCTTAAATGTGATAACGTGGCGGGTATGATGTGACACATTAAAAAAATTAAAATTCCTTAGTATACTTTTCTAAAAAATGACAACATGGCGGGTATGATGTGAAATTCTAAAAAAATTAAAAACACTTTAGTGTTCTTTTTCTAAACGTGGCATGTTGTCAGTGTCACATTAATACCTGCTATATTAAAATATCACATCATATATACCACATCAATAAAAGGGTATAGTTGTCCACCAAAGCAATACCAAAATCAAAAATAGGATCACACGGAAAGAAACTCTTTCTTAATGTATGATGCGACATGGCAGGTATGATGTGACACTTCAAAAAAATTAAAAAATCTTTAGTGTACTTTTCTCAAATGTGACACTTTAACGTGATGGGTATAATGTGACACTCAAATGTGGCAGGGATTAATGTAACACTATAAAAAAATTAAAAACTCTATAGTGTACTTTTCCTAAATATGACAACGTGGCGGATATGATGTGACACTCCAAAACTTACTCCAAAAAAAATAAAAATTCATTAGTGTATTTTTTTCCAAATGTGACAATGTGACGATTATGATGTGACACTTTAAAAAAAAAAATTCCTTAGTATATTTTTCTCAAACGTGACATGTGACACTCCAATGTAGCGGGTATCATGTGACAGTCTAAAAAAATTAAAAACTCTTTAGTGTACTTTTCTTAAATGTGACACTCTAACGTGACGGGTATGATGTAACACTAAAAAACTCTTTAGTGTACTTTTTTCCGAATATGATACTCTAATATAACGGTCAAATGAGTTATTACACATCCAAAAGAATTAAATAGATCACAAGAAAAAATATAGGACTATATGGATTACAAGTCCAAAATATAAGATTTATCGGTCAATGTCTTTATATTTTAACATTCTTGTATCTCAAAATCTTTACATGATTCATTAATTGTGTTTTTTTTTTTTCTTCTTTTTTTGGTAGTATTAGAAAACTATAGGAATTTAAGAAAACAAAACTCTTGGCCACTAAAAACAATAACATTTTATTAGTTGTGAAATTAATCTCTCACACACACTTTTGAAAGAAATCAAATTAATGGAGTCCCTTGAAACTTTTTGCCTCAAAATTTCCATTATGTCAAGATTAAGGTATTAAATAACTGTATTGTAAGACGAATCCATATTAATTACAATATGGTGTTGTTAGGAATATTAAATAACACGTATCAAAATTGAATGATATGGAATGTTTTAGAATGATCTTGCTAACAAGTATCTTGGATTCAAATTAATAATTATAACACAAGGTGTTTTTTACAAATTTTAAAACCCTTTTTAGTAATTCCAAAGATCTTTTTAACCTTTTGAATAATATTAGGAATCATGAAAAAAAATATCATGAAATGTTTCATAAAATTTTTTCATCCCTTGATTAGTGTGTGCTATTTTTTTGTACGTATAATCTAACGGTAGTAAATTTTTCATGATACGTAGCATTACTCTAACCTTTTCACTACTGCTAAATCACTTTTTTCATGAAAAAATTAATGTTTCAACAACATTTGTTAGCATTTGCTGTTTCAAAATTATCAACCATGAAAAAGACTTTATATATGGTGATATTTTGGGAAGTGTATTTTTTTTACTTTTTTTTCTTTTGGTTTATTTTCTGTTTTAGTGAACTTATTTTTAAAACAAAATTAAAAATTTAGGTTTCTAAATTCAACTCAACAAGACAAGCCGAAAAATTATAAAAAAAATTTAAAAATCTAAAAAATACAAAAATAAGTCAAAATAAGTATTCTTTTTTGGTTTATTTTCGTTTTTAGTGTTTTTTTCCTGAAATTTTTCAAAAAAAATATTTTTTAGATTCGTCTCGGCAAGATGGACCGAAAAAGTAAAAAAAAATTAACAAAATTTTGAAAAAAAAAATCACTGAGGGCTAAAATTTTTTTTTTAAAAAAGGACAGTTTATACCAAAATGGGACCGCCTATTGTAATAGATCAATTGCACAACTACCAACTCATGTTCACTACTGCCTGTGCATGAAAGAGTAAGGGCACTCGAAAGCGTTTCCAAACAATATTATAAATTGTACGGGGAGGAAATAATTCTCCTCGTATAATCCTGTTGATCAAGTCCACGCTTCTCCGTACGACGTCGTTTTATCACCTGAAAACACAAACGTGAGCTAGCCAGCGGGTGTGTGCCGGAAACCTCTCCGATGCCTAAGTCAGAAAACTTGACAAATAGACAAAGCTCTAAGTTCTCAGAAAGATTGTGTTCAATTACCTCCTCCAAGGTGATGTTTGTAGGCTTTTATAAGTTTCCCGTGGCACAATCCTAGTAGGACTTGTACTTCTCCATGCAGAGTCCTCCTAGGATTCATTCTCCTAAGGATAATGCTTATCCTTTTACACCCTCCCCACTGCTTAAACCAAGTGGGATGGTTTTCTTCATGGCCGAACTACAACATAACCGAAATAACACTGGCTATGCTGAGCCACATGGAAGGCCGAACTATCCTTAGCTCGGTCTTCTCCTCTAACTCATTACTTCGGCTGCCCTTGTTCAACCTTGGTGTGCTTAGGTCAACCTTCCCAGTAACAAGTTCTGACCGACCTAACCATTGTATGTGACGACCGGACTAATCCCGAAACCGGCCTTCCCTGTACATATCGCGACCGGACTAATTCTGAGACCGGCCTAACTCCAAGTTGCCTCCGACCGGAGTAGCTTTATTCTTCCTTAGGCCGAAGTAACTTTTTCTTCTTTGAGCCGGAGTAATCTCACCTCTTTGGGCCGAAGTAACACTACGGCTTTTTATCGATTCCTTCACACTTTGGGCCGCAGGGCCCAACTCACAGCTCGGCCCAATTCTTTCCCAAAAATTACCCTCTCAATTGCCCCTTAATTCCATCTGCATAGCATGATTGGGATTACCTGTCCAACAACCGAGCTGGCGTCGTTTCGAAACTTTTCCGGCCGAACTAAAAACTCTTGAACTTTCAAGCCGAGCTAATTTTACTCCGGGCCCCGTCTTGTCCGGTCAAAAACGTCTCTTCAATCATAGCGTCTGTAACGCTTCCCATTCCAGTGACACGTGGCAGGTTCTGATAAGCCGTGGCCAACTGTTACGCCGTCTGGCAGAAATTTCGTACAATTCCCGCCTCTTTTTGCCGCCTTTTTTCTCTCTCCCTTTTCACAAAACAGCCTTTCTCTTTCTTGAATCACTTCACCTTCTTTTCTTCACTTTCTCTTCTCCCTTGCTTCCAGAGTCTTTGAGTTTGCTGTGTTCGTGCCTCCATTGCTGCCACCGCCTCCATCTCTAGCTTCTCTCTTATACAGGTAAGCAAGCCTATCCTTCTTGCTTTCTTTGTTTTCGTACTTTGCTTTCCATGCTCTGTATGTTTTTTGAAAACAGTTTGTCCATTTCTGATTCGCTTTTGTACTTTTATGGAGAAACCATTAGAACTCTATGTATATGTCATATATACCCTAGAGAAAAAATTTCGATTTTGATCCAGAATCACGTCCCGACCGAACTTGGATACTGTTTGTGTCATGTATGTGAATAGATTCAGAACATAACCGGACTAGAACTTGTAGGAATATCAGTAGTTTCTTCTGACCCATTCTAGCCAAGATAGGATCACCGAACAAGCTTGCTCATACCGAACTAGGTACTTCGGTCTATAACCGAGCTAAGATTTTGGGGCCAAGCCGGCTTTCTTAGTTCTTAAACCGAACTCAGAAAGCCGCCCCTAGGGGCTCAGCCGGAGTAACTTTCCTCATATCGCAACCGATTTAGGCCTTGGGACTAAACCAGCTTTCTTAGATTTTTGGACCGAACTCAGAAAGCTGCCCCTAGACGTTAAACCGGTCTAAACTGCTCGAAACCGAGCTAAGAAACCTTCTGATGAGCCGAGGTAGAACCAGCCCGCTAAGCCGAAGTAGGATTTGTATATCTTGCTTATAATTTGTAGCGCGGTCCAACGATCTGTGCTTAACCCCTTTGTTTTCTACTTTGCAGACTTAGGTTGCCCAGGCACTCCCGCGTGTGCTCAACCGAGCTACTGAGCCTAGTTTCGGTACCGAAATAATTTATTCATAAATTATACAATAAATGGGTAAGTATAGATATTTAGTCGAAACCCCTGGTGGCCTGGCCGAATTTAGGCAAGATTACCAGATTCCTGATGATGTCCATCTGGCGCTGGCCAAAAAAGATGCTACCCCCTGGAACAATGAAGGCTTTGTGCCTTTTACCCTTCAATCCATAATAGAGACCGGACTACGGTTTCCTGTCCAACCGCTAATCTGCGAATTTCTTAGACAGACTAGGTTATGTCCCACCCAACTATCCACCAATACGTACCGTATTATCATGGGGATAGCCGCATTAAACCACCAAACCGGACTGAATCTTGGTCTAGCCGAGATCTTTCATCAATACTCTATCGGCTCAAAGAATGCTGGGTGGGTCTACTACCTTAGAATTCGCCGCCGCCGAGAGAAGATAATCAAGCACACTCCGGACAAAGATCTTAACGATGACGATTTCTTTTGGGTCTCTGGGAACTTTGAGGATTTTCAAGCTCAAATTCCTGGCCGACCTATAAATTGGAAAATGGGAGAGCCTGGTAATTTTACTTCGGTCTTCTGCTTTGTAAGTTATCTCGGTTGTTTAGTCTGTTAGCCGAACTAACACTTCTCTCTTTTTTTCAGATTTTGCCCATCTCCATTCCCTGTATAGCTATCCTAACCTCGGAGTCTTGCGAGCCGCTTTTCGGGTTAAAGAAAGGGATTGGGCCAAGCTTCTAAATTTCGAACCGACCTACCGTTACAGCGGTCAACGGAAAGCAAAGGTGACTGACTTCCTTCTTGAAGAGGCACCGGAACCGGACCCAACTTTGCCCGAGATAAGACTTGTCCCTCTAACCGCAGAAGAAGAGATGGCGAAAAGGAGCAGGGTCAGGGCCCTTCTTACCGAAACAGCTAGGCCTGAAGTGGCGCCTCCCAGCCAACCGCAACCTGCTGTTGTCGCCCTTCCTTCCCAACAGCCATCCTCTTCCCGCCGAACCAAACGTGCCCGAACTGCCGAACCCGAACGAGTTCTGATTGATGAAGAAACTCCTATTCAGCCGAGCTTACCACCGAGCCCCCAACCGGAGTCTTCCGACCGAACTATCGGCTGCTGGGCACCGAAACTAACCTTCAACGACCGAGTCATTCTAGACACAGACTCGGTCGTTGCTGAGAAAGACCACCTGTTGGCCATCAACCTGGCCAAGAGCGTGTGTCTGCCCAAAGACATGGAACATCACCAAAAACAGTTAACCACCGAGCTGAAGTCCATCCGGTCTGCTACTAAATCCATGATTCTGGTTAGTGACTTCGGTTGTTTTTCTGTTTATGTTTCTTTTTCTTTTTAACTCTTTCTTCGGTTAAAGGGAAGTTGTTTGTTTTGTCAGGCCATTCAAAAGAACCAAATCACCCACAGGAGAGTACTGGAGCTGAGGAAAGTGACAAGGCAAGCGGCGGCCGAGGCAGAGGCGAAATCGGCCGAACTAGAGTCGGCCAGAAAGGAAATGGCCGAACTCCGAGGTGAGGTCGGTCGATTGACCGGAATGGTTAGTTCGGCCGAGGCCGAAAAGCAAAAGACTGCCATTGTGCTGAAGGACAAGTACTTGCGCGAGTTGCTAAAACTTGAAAGAAAGAAGGATGCCGAAATAAAGGAGAAGGTAAAACAGGCTGACAAGCAGGGCTTCAAGAGAGCAGAGGACGCTTACGCCCAACAATGTAATGCTGCCAAGGATCTTTTCTTTAAGTGCGGCTGGAGGGGAGCCGTTGAGAAGCTCGGTCATGATCCTCAGACCGAGGTTTTCAACCCTCCAGCCTATTTCATACCTAACTCCTTGATGGAATATGCCACGGCCATGCAACAGCAGTTCCTTGAGGGCTCAGATGATGAAGATTCTGATGAAGACTCTGCCCCTGGGGATACTTCGGTTGTGAATGTGGATCAGATAGATCGGCCCGAGTCCAGAGTGGAAGATCTGACTATTGAACAGCCAAATGAAACTCTGGCTCCGGTCGATACCACTGTTGTGACTGAAGGAGTCCTGCCGCCAGAAACCGGTCTTCCAGCTGACACTGATGCTGCCTTTGATGCCGAGATAGATGAACTTTTCTCTTAATTTTGTACTCTTTTCTTTGTAACCGAACTAAGCCCCCTTGTAATGACTTCTCTTTTGAATGAAAATTTTACTTCTCTTATTCCGGTTATTGTGTGTATGCTTGCGTTATTAATGTCTTCCATTCACTCCAAATGTTATTTCGGTTTTTGGTTGGTTAAACTATACTTACCAGCCAACCACTCCTTAGCCGACATAATTACTTCGGCTGAGGAGTATTAAGTGTTGGTTTAATCCAGCCAACCACCCTTCAGCCTTACACTTACTTCGGCTGAAGAGTAACAAGAGTTGGTTTATTCCAGCCAACCACTCTTCAGCCATGTACTTACTTCGGCTAAGGAGTACAAAGTGTTGGTTTATTCCAACCAACCACTCTTCAGCCTTACACTTACTTCGGCTGAAGAGTAACAAGTGTTGGTTTATTCCAGCCAACCACTCTTCAGCCTTGCACTTACTTCGGCTGAAGAGTTACAGGTGTTGGTTTATTGCAGCCAACCACTCTTCAGCCTTGCACTTACTTCGGCTGAAGAGTAACAAGAGTTGGTTTATTCCAGCCAACCACTCTTTAGCCTTGCACTTACTTCGGCTGAAGAGTTACAGGTGTTGGTTTATTCCAGCCAACCACTCTTCAGCCTTACACTTACTTCGGCTGAAGAGTAACAAGAGTTGGTTTATTCCAGCCAACCACCCTTCAGCCTTACACTTACTTCGGCTGAAGAGTAACAAGTGTTGGTTTATTCCAGCCAACCACTCTTCAGCCGTACACTTACTTCGGCTGAAGAGTAACAGGAGTTGGTTTATTCCAGCCAACCACTCTTCAGCCGTACACTTACTTCGGCTGAAGAGTAACAAGTGTTGGTTTATTCCAGCCAACCACTCTTCAGCCGTACACTTACTTCGGCTGAAGAGTAACAAGTGTTGGTTTATTCCAGCCAACCATGGAAGTTAGTTTTTCCAGCTAACTTATAGTATTTGGTTATTCCGACCAAATGTCCTGCAGCCTAGATCATTTTCCTGGGCTTAGGAAGGATGTTGGTTAAATCCAGCCAACCTCTGAGTTAGTTTTTCCAGCTAACTTGGAATAGAATGCTTGCAATAAACTTAGTCTCTAAAGCTAACTTTTACAAAGAATAATTTGTGCTAAAAAGAATTGCTCATTTTATTGAAGGAAGAGAAAATTACATGTTTGAAAAAGAAAAGCTAAAAGTAAAATAACTTGAGATTGGCCGTATTCCATGGCCTAGGGATTGCCTTGCCATCCTTGTCTTCTAGGTGGTATGCCCCTTTGCCGGCTAACCCAACCACCTTATAGGGACCTTCCCAATTGGGGCCTAACTTGCCGTCTCCTGGGACCAAGGTGTTTCCCATTACTTTGCGCAGTACCCAATCGCCAATTTTGAATTGTCTTGGATGAACCTTTTTGCTGAATTTTTTGATTAACTCTCGTTGGTATGCGGCGATGTGGACCAACGCTCTTTCTCTTCTTTCTTCTGCAAGGTTGAGTTCTAAGGCTATGGCTTCTCCATTTAAGTCTGGGTCAAAATTTTCGCTTCGAATTGTGGGAAGGCCAACTTCTAGTGGGATCACTACTTCCATACCATAGGCTAAGGAAAATGGTGTTTCTCCAGTTGATCGCCGAGGTGTGGTGCGGTAAGCCCATAAAACATGAGGAAGTTCATCCGCCCATTTGCCTTTTGCTTTCTCTAGCCTTTTCTTTAGTCCATTCAAGACGACTTTATTTGATGCTTCAGCCTGCCCATTTGCTTGAGGATACGCCGGTGTGGAATTGTAGAACTCTATCTTGTATTCTTCACAAAAGCTTCTGAAGATTCTGCCGTCGAACTGAGTTCCATTGTCTGAGATCAGTGCTTTTGGTATGCCAAACCGAGTGATAATATTTTGCCAAACGAACTTCTTCACATCTTTTTCTTTGATTGACGCCAATGCTTCTGCTTCCACCCATTTTGTGAAGTAGTCTGTTGCTGCGAAAAAGAATTTTCTGCCCCCGGGTGCCGTTGGAAGTGGTCCTACTATGTCTAAGCCCCACATTGCGAAAGGCCATGGGCTAGTTAAAGGTAGGAGTTCTCTTGCTGGTTGGTGTATTTGGTGTGCGAATTTCTGGCATTTTTCGCACTTCTTCACATATTTCTCTGAATCTGCTTGCATATATGGCCACCAATATCCTTGCGAAATAGCCCTGTAAGCGAGCGACCTTCCCCCTTGGTGACTTCCACATACCCCTTCATGTATTTCGAACAGGAATGCTTCTACTTTGCTGGGATGAACGCACTTGAGGTAAGGCCCAGAGAACGACTTCTTATATAATGCCAAAGATGGAGATAGCCAAAATCGTTGTGACTTTGCCCTTATTCTGTTGGCTTCTTTTTTCTCTTCTGGTAGGATGCCGTCTTTTAGGAACAGGACGATGGGATCCATCCAAGAGGGCCCTAATTCTGTGCAATACACTTCTTCTGCTTCGGGGTCTTCTATGCTTGGTTTTGGTAAGAAGTCAATGAGTAATGGATGAGGGATTGATGTATCTGCCATTGAGGCAAGGCCTGCTAGCTCGTCCGCTCGGCTGTTTTCCTCCCTGCCAATTTGTTCTATCCTTACCACATCAAACTTCTTGATCTCCGTTCTGACTAGCTCTTGGTACTTGGCCATTCTGTCATCCTTTGCTTCGTATTCGCCAGAAATTTGGTTTACCACTAGCAGTGAGTCACTGTATACCATTAGTTCGGTTGCTTTCATGAAGTGTGCCGACTTGAGTCCTGCGAGAAGCGCCTCATATTCTGCTTCGTTGTTGGATGCTGGGAAGCCAAGGTTGATTGCTTGCTCTATAACCAGGCCGTCTGGAGAGATGAGGACTATGCCAAGCCCTGCACCATGTCGGTTGGATGCTCCATCCACAAAGAGCTTCCACATCTCCCCAACGAATAGTTTCCAGCAGGTGGAAGGGTCAGACGATGCCGTGGGGTCAAGGATGGTGATTTCTTCAAAGTCCATATTGGCTGTCTGCCCTTCGTCCTCTGTTTGAACTGCTGGTGAGCCTTTGTTTGGCTCCTCCTTGTCGTCCTTAATGTGGTCTGCCTTTGTGCTTGATAGACTACCTTCCACTAGGGGTTGCGTTATTCCGGCGTCAACTTCCGTCCCTAGTTCGGTTGAGTCAGTCAGGTCGACTGGGCAGATATGATGACTTCCAGGAGTAAACTCTGCGACGAAGTCTGCCAAAGATTGGGCTTTTATTGCGGTCTTTGGTTGGAACTTGATATCGAATTGTCCCAACTCTACTGCCCATTTCAAAATTCGCCCACTGAAGTTCGCCCTTTCAAACAGAGCTTTTAATGGAAAGGCCGTGAGGACGACTATGGTGTGGGCATGAAAGTAGTGCGCCAATTTTCTGGATGCCATCATTAATGCTAATGCTAGTTTTTCTAAGGGCAAGTACCTTGTTTCGGCTCCCAACAATGTCTTGCTTACATAAAAGATGGGCAGGTGTTGTATTCCTTCTGCACGAACCAACACTGCGCTAACTGCGTGCTGAGACACTGCCAGGTATAAAAAGAGTTCTTCACCAGGAACTGGAGTTACAAGTAGTGGTGGGGAAGACATGTATTCCTTCAAGCTTTCTAGAGCTCAGTCGCATTCTTCATCCCACTCAAACTTGGCTTTTAAAGCTTGGAAGAACGGTCGTAGTCTGTCTGACGACCTGCTTATGAACCGGTTTAGCGCAGCTGCCATTCCAGTGAGATGCTGCACTTCTTTGACTGAGTTTGGTCTCTCCAACTCCTGGATTGCTTTGAACTGAGAGGGGTCTGCTTCTATACCTCGGTTGGTCACCAGGAAGCCCAAGAATTTGCCAGATCCAACTCCGAATGCGCATTTGGATGCGTTGAGGCGCAACTTGTGTTTCTTCAGGATCTGGAACATCTCGCCCAAATCTTTCAGATGGTCATTCTTATCCTTGCTTTTGACCACCATGTCGTCGATGTAAGCCTCCATTGTTCTGCCTAACAATGGTTCAAACATCTTGGTGACCATCCTTTGGAATGTCGCCCCTGCGTTCTTTAGGCCAAAGGGCATGACCTTGTAGCAATATAACCCCCTTGGTGTTGTGAAGGATGTGACCTCCTGGTCTGGTTCATGCATGGCGATCTGGTGGTAGCCTCTGTATGCACCCAGGAAGCTGAGACGGTTATGCCCTGCCGTTAGGTCCACCAGTTGATCTATCCTTGGTAGAGGGAAGCTATCTTTTGGGCACGCCTTGTTGACCGTTTTGTAGTCGACGCAGACACGCCATTTACCATTCTTTTTTGGCACTACGACGGTGTTGGAGATCCATTTTGGGTAGTGCACTTCCCTTATCGCTCCTGCCTCCAACAGGTTGCCTACCTCTTCTGCCACTATTTCGGCGTGGTGGAGTGCCGATCTGCGTGTGCGTTGAATGACTGGTCTGGCGGATGGGTGGACATTGAGTTGGTGACTGATGAAGTTTGGATCAATGCCTGGCATGTCGTACGGTGTCCAGGCAAACACTTCGATATTAGAGGTCAAGAATTCCATGACCTCTAATCTCTCAGCGCTGGACAATGATGAGCCAAGCAAGAAGAACTTATCCGGGTTCTTCTCATCTATTTTTACCTCCACCAAGTCTTCCACCGCTTTCTGATCAGCTTCTTTACCGACGTCTGCGAATAGTCCATTACTCTCTGGTTCTTCCACCGAATGAACGTATCCTTTGGCAGCTCGGCTTCCATTTGCTGTGGCGAAGCACTGTTTTGACATGATCTGATCGCCATAGACTTCTTCAATTATACCGGCGTCATTGGGGAACCGCATTACCTGATGGTATGATGACGCTACCGAACGTATGGCATGCAGCCATGTTCTGCCCAGGATGATGTTGTAGGTGGAGGGGACCTTCAATACCCAGAACTCCACCTGTTTTGATACACTTCCTGCTCTGACTGGAAGAATTATTTTGCCGACAGGCCACTCTGGCATGGAGTTGAATCCAATCAGAGGAGAAACTGCAGGTGCCAAGTCTTTGTCTTGCAGCTTTAGTTGTTTAAATGTGTCGTAATACATGATCTCACATGAACTGCCCTGGTCAATCAGAATCCGCTTGACGTCAAAATCCTTGACTCGGAGAGTGACAACCAGGGCATCATTATGGGGGCAGTAAATTCGTTCCAAGTCCTTATCCGAAAAGGACATGACGTTCGTTGCCTCTGTCCTCCCCTTCTTGATGGCGGGTTGGGCACTTAATACTTCCCTAAAGTGCTCAGCCTTCTTGATCGAACCTCTAAGCTCGCATACGCGCTCAGGTTCAAAAACTCCATGAATTACATTGATAATGCCTTGTGGTGGTGCATCGTTTGGCATTCTGTTGGGTTGGTCATTATGATCTTGGGGGGCCGGTTGTGCTCCTCCTTCAATGTATTTGTCCAAGTGGCCTGCTGCCACCAATTCTTCCAAGTGCTGTCTTAGTGGCGTGCAATTCTCAGTTCGGTGCCCCTTTTCTTTGTGGAAGGTGCACCGTGATCTGTCGTCGTAATTCTTCTGAGCTTCCCCAAGCTTGGCTGGCCACTTGACAAAAGGCTCATCTTTGATTTCGCTCAGAATCCGATATATTGGTTTTTTGAACACCGTTGTTATGGCAGTGCGGATTCTCAACCATCTTTTGTCTGGGTCTTCTCCGTTATCTCGTCTGCCACGCCCGTTTTTGTTCTGTCTATCTACTGTATTGACCTTCGCTGAGGTCTTTTTTTCTGGCACTATGGTAGTGCTAGATTTCGCCTTTGCACGTGCGCCATCCTCTTCTACCCTGATGTGCTGATGCACTCTCTCCATCAGGGCCTCCATGGTGAGGGGCGGCGTCATGGTAATTGAATCCCTTAGTCGGTTCCCTACTGGTAGGCCTCTTTTATATTGCGCAATGGCTAGATTGGTGGGGCAGTCTCCAATCTGGTTGAATGTTTCCCAGTAGCGACTGTTGTAAGATCTGAGGGTTTCTTTCTCACCCATGTCGATGGAGAGTAACTGGTCTATCTCCACCGGTGTTTTAGTATTTGTCCGAAACCTTGTTACGAACGCTTCTGCCAATTGGGCCCAGGAGGCTATGCTGCCCTCTGGGAGTTTTTCGAACCAAGTCAGGCCTAAGTCGCCCAGGCTTGATGGGAAGAGTATGCACATTAGGGCCTCGTTTCGCCTGTACACAGCCATGACTTGGCGAAAGTGGCTCAGGTGAGAATACGGATCCGTCTTCCCTTCATATGTATTGAACTTCGGCTGAAGGAAGCCTGATGGTAGGGGAGCGTTTTCGATCGCTGGGACAAACGGCGAAGTCTGTAGTCTTGCCAATGCCTTGTCCGTCGGTTCGTAGGCCGGTCGCGGTACTGGCATTCCAACCTCGACGCTTCCGTGCGTCCGAGGAGCCAACCGTTGTAAGGCCGAAACTCGGTGTGGATCCCTTGCCCTGGCATCTTCCTTGCATCGTGCTTTCTCTTCTAGCACGGTTCGTAAGTCGGATGACCTGGGTAGCTCGGTTTGTCTGGATCTGGTTTGGTGTGAATGTGAAGGCCAATACGTGCTTCCTTCAGTGTATGATCTTTCGGATCTTGTCCTCTCAGACCTGGAGTGACGAGTCCTTGAAGATAAGAAGTGAGTGTCGCCTGTCCTGAGGCTTCTGCTCTCTCCTTGAGAGGGTGTAGTATTCCTACTACGACTTTCTGAGTGGTGAGGGGGCGTCTTGTGCTTGCGCCCCTCTCCTGTCGCCACATCTTTGGTCTTCATCTGGCGTTTCAAGGCCTCCATGTCCGCCGCCATCCTCCGAATCAGTTCATCCTGTTCCTTTACGCGATCTTCCAGGGCTTGAGGATCAATCCTCCTCCTTTGCCTGTCGGGACTTTGAGAGTGACGAGGGCTGCCATTCCGCATTCCCCTGCCATTCCTCCTGGAATTATGTTGTTGGGGTTCCAAGTCCGCCATGGGAGGGACGGCAGGTAATCCTTCACGTCTTGCGCCCCCTTCTGGAGTTAGTCCGTCGACGGCGGACTGCGGCAAGTCTTCAATGTGTGCCATTGAATGAGAAAAGGAGAAGCTTAGTCAAGAGGTTTTTGTTCTTGTCTGTTCTTCCCACAGACGGCGCCAATTGTACGGGGAGGAAATAATTCTCCTCGTATAATCCTGTTGACCAAGTCCACGCTTCTCCGTACGACGTCGCTTTATCACCTGAAAACACAAACGTGAGCTAGCCGGCGGGTGTGTGCCGGAAACCTCTCCGATGCCTAAGTCAGAAAACTTGACAAATAGACAAAGCTCTAAGTTCTCAGAAAGATTGTGTTCAATTACCTCCTCCAAGGTGATGTTTGTAGGCTTTTATAAGTTTCCCGTGGCACAATCCTAGTAGGACTTGTACTTCTCCATGCAGAGTCCTCCTAGGATTCATTCTCCTAAGGATAATGCTTATCCTTTTACACCCTCCCCACTGCTTAAACCAAGTGGGATGGTTTTCTTCATGGCCGAACTACAACATAACCGAAATAACACTGGCTATGCTGAGCCACATGGAAGGCCGAACTATCCTTAGCTCGGTCTTCTCCTCTAACTCATTACTTCGGCTGCCCTTGTTCAACCTTGGTGTGCTTAGGTCAACCTTCCCAGTAACAAGTTCTGACCGACCTAACCATTGTATGTGACGACCGGACTAATCCCGAAACCGGCCTTCCCTGTACATATCGTGACCGGACTAATTCTGAGACCGGCCTAACTCCAAGTTGCCTCCGACCGGAGTAGCTTTATTCTTCCTTAGGCCGAAGTAACTTTTTCTTCTTTGAGCCGGAGTAATCTCACCTCTTTGGGCCGAAGTAACACTACGGCTTTTTATCGATTCCTTCACACTTTGGGCCGCAGGGCCCAACTCACAGCTCGGCCCAATTCTTTCCAAAAAATTACCCTCTCATAAATCTAGAAAAAAAATATTTATGAATTCCAATTATTCTAAATGGAATATACATTACATCAAACTTTGAATCTTCATTATATAACTTATTTTGGAATAAATTTTGAAATATATTTTTTTGTGCATAGTATTTCTATTTTCTAAATATTTTCATCCAACTGAGTTTTATTGAAACTGAAAAAACAAAGAAAATAGATTAAAAAAATAACTAGTATTATTATATTATTATTGAGGCTCACTATATAAATTATAAAAATTTAAAATTTATATTATATTATCGGTTGATACATTAATATATCAATTAATATATATAATATTACTAAAAAAAAGAGGGGGTGGGGGGCCATTAAAAGCTTTCAGACTGAAAAGAGAGGAAGATTTAAGTCCACCGGCCTTCTTAACTCATCTTGAATTCGAGGGTTGTTTGAGATGATTTAAATAAGTGTATTTTTTATCTTTTTATAAAAAGATGTGTAGAAAAATAGAGAAGTGATGTAATAAAAAAAGATAAAAAGATAGATTATTTTTGAGTTGCCAACCTTGGCCTAAATGCAGAATTGAAAGTTATGATATGACCATTGAAAACATGCATCAATTAGTATATTAATACTAGTTATAATATTATTATTAACTTTATTTATTAATTACATTATAAATATTAAAAATATTTTAAATTATATCACATTATCAATTGATATACTAATTAATATATTAATTAATAAATGTAGCATTATTCCTTTTTTATTCGTCACTCCCATCTTTCTCATCACTGGTTTCTGTTAAATGCCCCCAATCCACCTCTCCTTTCCCTCACCTCCTATAAGTTTTTTTTTTTTTTAAAGATAGGACCTCACCTCCTGTAAGTTAAGCCTACTCTGTCTCGGAAGAGGGTTACTGTTGTGCTGCTCGGTGGTGTCTTATCTCAAACTATTTAGATAATTTAAATAATTTATATAATAAAATTTAGAGTTAATTACTTAAAAATTTTATTTTAAAATGTTATGGTAACTTAAGTCTTATTTAAAATTTTTTGAACCAATAAGTTCTATTTAGTAAAATTGAAAATATTATCAGTTTTTTTTAATTTTTAAAATTAAGAATATTATCAATTTTGCATAGTAATGTTCTAGATAATTGTTTTACTAACCAATTAAAAAAACAAAACATAAGATTAAACGTTTTTACGCTTATACTTATTGGTTTAATTTAACTATCCAATAAAATTGAGAATATTAACAGTTTTTCATTTTTAAAGTTTTTTTTTTTTTGCACATCAATGTTCCATCATCATGCTCCTTTATAGACACAAAATTTTTAGTTTTGCACGAAAAAATAATTCAGTTTTCTCAATTTTTTCAAAAAAAAAAAGTTTTTTTTTCATATTTTTTTTTTATTTTTTTCAATTTGAAAGTTGATGTTTTAAAATCTTGAAAATCAAAATAAATGTCAAATCATTATGATCCTTCATAAATAATTATAAATGGTGAACAATCATTGTTTGAATGGTAATTCGGAGTATTACTCAGGCAGAGGATTGAACCCTTTTTTCCCAAATTGGGTTGGCCCAAGAATGGGTTCGGAGAGATCGGCGAGACAGATCTGAAGAGATTGGGGAAGAAGATGATGAAGAAGGTGATCTGAAGAAGAAGATCAAGATTAAGCCTAAGAACATGAAGGACCAGAAAGTGAGCTTGGCAAGAGAAGAGTGGAATCTGAGTCTGTGAATGTATGGTGATTTCTCCATCTTGAACTTTCCTGGGGTTGATGGGGTGTTATCAATGTGAGACATTTGTTTCAGTGAGACTTGAAGGTCTAAAAAATTTTGATTAGGACTTAATGGAGTATAAGTTCATAAATTAGGACTTGTGTATAAATGCCCCTAAAATTTATCGCGTAAATTATTCTTAAAAAAATTAAATTAATCTAACATTTATAATCACATGTAACAAAATTACATTTATTTAATTTTTAAAAAAATAAACGATAAACATGATTTTGATAATAAATCATCTATTTTTTAAAATACAAATTAAGACTTAATCATATGGTTACAAATGTGCGATCAACTATTTTTCATAGATTATGTGTAATACCTCAACCCTTCACATGTCATCAATATTATCCGTTTTGGGCCATGTCTGCACAGATTGTTCTTCTTGGTGGGTTACCCATCCCAGAACTACTCCAGCCTAAGAACACTTAACTGGGGAGTTTTGCTAGGGATTTCACCACCTTGGAAAAGGCTTCGATACTATGCAAGGGTCCAGATTTTTACTTTTACGGCAAAGAAACTCCCCCTCCATTCTCGATGTGGGACACCAAAACCTTATAATCCACCCCCTTTAGGGTTGCACATCCCCGTGCAATAGCTTGCCAACTCACAAGCATGCCCACATGCACCGAGAGATGCTAGGGGCCCATACTCGATACTTTGAAGAGTCGGCTCTGATACCTTTTGTAACACCCCAACCTTCACATGTCATCGATATTGCCCAATTTGGGCCACGCCCGCACGGATTTGTTCTCCCCAATGGGTCACCTATCCCAGAAATACTCCAGCCTAAGCACACTTAACTGAGGAGTTCTACTAGGGATTTCACTAACCAACTCCGGACCCAATAAAGGTGCATCACCCACCTCGGCCCAACACACCGGAGACCTACACGGTCGGCCATACAAGGCCTCAAACGATGCCATACCGATGCTAGACTGAAAACTGTTGTTGTAGGCAAACTCCACCAAGGGCAAGTGCCTCTCCCACGTCCCACTAAAGTCAAGGACACAACCTCGAAGCATATCCTCAAGGATCTGAATAGTACGCTCGGACTGCCCATCAGTCTGAGGATGATAAGCCGTACTAAAGGTCAACCTAGTGCCCAAGGCATCTGCAAACTCTGCCACAACCTAGCAGTAAAACGAGGATCTCTATCTGAGACGATCGTCACTGGGACCCTGTGTAATCTCACTATGTCCCGAATATACAAGTCGGCGAGATGATCTACCGAATCTCTCACGTGCATAGGAATGAAGTGCGTCGACTTAGTCAACCGGTCTACAACTACCCAAATGGCATCACTACCCCACTGAGTCCTCGGAAGACCTACACCGAAGTCCATAGTGACATGCTCCCACTTCCACTCGGCAATAGGCAAGGGTTGCAACAAACCCGCTGGCCTCTGATGCTCGGCCTTCACTTGTTGACAAGTAAGGCACTTAGACACGAAAACAGCCACATCTCTCTTCATATCCCGCCACCAAAACTGGCGACCCAAATCCCGATACATCTTAGTGCCTCCCGGATGCACCGCAAGACGTGAATGATGGAACTCTCGAAGTACTTCCTCTCGGCAAGACTCCGGCACAAACAAACGGTCTCGGTATCTCACACTCAAGTCGGGATACACCGTCAAACCCTTCTCAACCTTCCCATTTGAGATCTTCTCTCGGAGGGATTCTACCTCAAGGTCACCTCTCTGTGCCTCTAACACTCGGGTTATAAGTGTAGGCTGCACAACAACAGAAAACAAGGCCGCAGCCTCAACTGATTCACACAGAAGCAAGTCAAACTCGCCAAGTGCACCCAACATCTCCCATTCCCGGATGGCTATACAAGCTACATCACTAATGGATTTCTTACTAAGGGCATCGACCACAACATTGGCCTTTCTCGGGTGATAGTGCAACTCAAAATTATAGTCCTCAATGAACTCCATCTATCTCCTCTGCCTCAAATTCAAGTCTCTCTGTGTAAACAGGTACTTCAAACTCTTGTGGTCCAAGAACACCTCAAACCTCTCACCATAAAGGTAGTGCCTCCAAATCTTCAAGGCAAAGATCATTGCTGCTAACTCTAGGTCGTGTGTAGGGTAATTCTTCTCGTGTATTTTCAACTAACGTGAGCCATAAGCTACCACTTTTCCCTCTTGCATTAACACACAACCCAAACCCTCTCGTGAGGCATCACAATAGATCGCGTAACCCAACCCTCTCTCCGGAATAATCAAAACCGGAGCGGTGGGGAATCTAACCTTCAACTCTTGGAACGACTCTTCGCAAGTCTCACTCCACACAAACTTGACCCTTTTTCGCGTCAATCTAGTGAATGGCGAAGCTAGCCTGGAGAAATCTTTCACAAACCGACGGTAATACCCAGCTAATCCCAGAAAATTGCGGATCTCAAAAACGCTCTTAGGCTATGCCCAATCTTGCGCTACCTCTACCTTGGATGTATCAACAGACACCCCTTCCCCGGATACCACATGGCCTAAGAATTTGACCTCTCCTAGCCAGAACTCACACTTCCCAAACTTAGCATACAGCCTATGGGCTCTAAGCAACTCAAGCACCACTCTCAAGTGTTCCTCGTGCTCCTCCTCAGAAGGCGAATAGATAAGAATGTCGTCCACGAAAATGACTACAAATCGATCCAAGAATTCCTGGAAGATCTGGTTCATCAAGTCCATAAAGACTGCCGGTACATTGGTAAGCCCGAATGGCATCACCAGAAACTCATAATGGCCATACCGCATATGGAATGCCGTCTTAGGAATATCCTCCTCCCTGACCCTCAACTGGTGGTAACCCGATCTCAAGTCTATCTTAGAGAAACAACGGGAACCCTTCAACTGGTCAAACAAATCATCTATACGGGGCATAGGGTACTTATTCTTGACCGTAGCCCGATTCAACTTTCGGTAGTCTATAAGCAATCTCAAGACACCATCTTTCTTTTTAGCAAAGAGGGCCGGTGCTCCCCACGGCGAAACACTAGGGCGAACAAAACCCTTATCTAACAATTCCTGGAGCTGAATCTTTAATTTACTCAACTCGGTTGGGGCAAAACGATAAGGTTCCATAGAAATCGGCGCTGTGCCGAGCACTAAATCGATAGAGAACTCTATCTCTCGGTGAGGTGGCAAACTAACGAGATCCTTGGGAAAACATCTGAATACTCACAAACCACCATTGGCAATACAATCTGGGTCTCATCACACTCACCACTCATAAAGCTAGCAAGTAGACCACTAAGCTCACTCCGCCCTCGTGGATCATACATCGGTGACAACACACTACCAACTCGATCCCCCAAGAAATGAAAACACTCCGCTCAAGGTACAAACTGTGACCCCCTGGCGGTAGCAATCAATAACAGCCCGGTATGACGATAGCCAGTCCATACCCAAAATAACATCAAAACCCTTCATGGGCATGACAACAAAGGGAAAAGGAAGCCTATGGTCAGCAACCTCTATATCACAACCTCTAACACCTTGTTTCAAGATCAACTCGCCACCAACAGGCGATACTACACATATAGGAGATGCTAACTGTGCCAACTCCAATTTCAAAACAGATGCAAATACAACAGACACAAAAGAATGAGATGCATATGTATCAATCAAAACACTAGCAATCGAGTTGCAAAACAGAAAGGTACCTTTCACTACTGATGGAGCCGGTACTAGGTCCTGCGCGGTAACAGCATACACGCGCCCTGTAGGCCCCTGATCTACCTGCTCACCTCTAGGAGCAAAAGACTGCTGCACTGACTGGGATGACGAAGCTCTCGGATTGGCCCTCGAGGCCTGCACAGACTGAGCTGGCTGATAACTCTGTGTCTGCCTAGAACCAGACGTTCCTGAAGTAGCACTCAACTGTAGGCAATACCTCTTCAGGTGCCCAGGCTGACCACACTGATAGCAAGACAAAGGCTGGCCCTTGCCCTGACTCTGGCCCTGAGGTTTAGCTGAAGAAGAAGCAGCTCGCTGACCCCCTCCCTTCTGCGGGCAAACCGAAGACTTGTGACCCAGCTGGCCACACGCAAAACAAGTCAAGCCTCCCTGACTACCTCTCCCAGAGCCCGCACTCGGCACTAGAAAGGTCGATCTAGCCAAACCACCCTGAGACTACTGAGGGTTAGAACCCCTCTGTCTCCTGCCGTCACCCTGACCATCTTGGCTCATCTTGGAGCCTCTCTGCCCCTCGTCTTCCTCCTGCATCATAATCTCCATATGAGCAGCAGCATCAAGCAAACGTCTGTACTCTCGGATAAAGGACCCTCCAACCCTCAGCTTGAGTCCACGCCTCAACTTCCGCTCAAACTAAAAAAAACGGCGTTCCTCGGACGCCACCAGTTCAGGTGCAAACTTGGACAGACTAGTAAAAGTAGCTTCAAACTCGGCCACTGACAAGCCCTGCTGTCTAAGCTGACAAAACTGCTCTCTCAGCTTCTCCCTAGTAGCTGAAGATAAAAACTTCTCCTGGAAAGCATTCACAAACGCCTCCCATGCACCACCAACACTGCCCTTCTCGTACTTCCACCATTGACCCACATCCCCCTTCAGCTGGAAGGATGCCAAGGTCACCTTTAAAGCCCCGTCTTCGATGCCAAGCATCTCGAACGTCTTCTCCATCTGTTCCAACCACTCGTCAGCCTTAAGTGGCTCATTCGGATCCCCAACAAACTTTTCCGGATTGGACCGGAAGAATTCCCTCTTCAAGAAGGAAAGCCCTGCCTTAACAACCTGGGCCTGAACTGGAGCCTGAACTGGATTCTCAGCTCGGAAAATACCCACAGACTCCCTCAAAGCATCGGCTATCCCTCGGCCTAAAGCGCCCATAGCCTCCTGACCTACTGGCTCGGCCACATTGACCTGGCCAACCCCGTCCTGCTGTGCCGGAATATCATCCGGTAAAGGCATCTCCTGCCTACCACGTCTGCCTCGTCTACCACGTCCTCGTCCTGACATTCTAATAAAGGTAACGAAGAAGTTAGCACATTCATAAATGTGCCAAAACTAAACACTCGCGTCCTAATACATGGACAACTGTAATTCACTCCACGTAAGCACATAAACACATAAGCACTTACGAATTTCATTTCCGGATAATGATAGTCCCGAGGCGTTACTAGAGTTCCGGTTAGAAACAGCATTGATCAAATGCTTTTCCAACAAGACTCCCAGAAACCCAAGGATCCAATCAACATCCTAGAAACTACATTCCATACCCACATAGTCACATAAGCATGTTATCAATTAAGCGCATAGCATATGACACTACACCTAAGTCTCTATCAAGCGAGACAAACCCATTGCGATCCTAATCACTTCCCACGTACTCAAAGTATTCGAACCCGGTATGCTCTGATACCAAGTTGTAACACCCTCAAAATAATACATAAAACTCATAACTTTAAACATGCATTGATATAAAAGAAACCAACCATTTCTATTCATCAAAGTAATTCTTACACTGTATTACATGTTAACAACAAAAGCAAGTGCCCTATGGGCTTACAGCTTTCCAAGTCAACACCTGGTTACACAAAAGAAGAGTACTAACTCTATACAAAATAAGTCCTTGGCTTGATATACATGTAATACAAACAAAATAAACAAAAAGAGTCTTCAACTCTCATCGTCATCCAAGCTATGTCCTTGGAGGTGACATACTACCTGTACCTGAAAATAATGTGCCATAAAGGGTGAGCCAACGCCTAGTAGAGATATGCTAAATACAGTATGAGCAATGACTAAGATATTAGCAATTGATAAATGTTCAATTTCCATAAACCAATTCATAACCCATTTCCATTTCATGACCACTATGTTCATATCTCATTTCAATTTCCATTTCTTATCAATTTCACAATTTACATCAACAGCTTAGAACTTGGCCAACCACTTATATGAGACAGTGACTCATATTAAACATTTCCCATTTTTACGATAGATAAACATACTAGTTGTATCAACATCTCAACAGATAAGCATACAAGCTGTATCCACATTTCAACAAATATGCATATTAGCTATATCAACACTTCCAAAGATAAGCATATAAGCTGTATCAACACTTTCAAAGATAAGCATATGGGCTATATCAACACATTATCTGACAAGTATATGAGCTGTATCAGTGGAGTCCATCCCCTATCTCCTCCCAAACAACATCCGGTTTAGAGGTCCATCCCCTATCTTCCTCTAAACCGTGGAGTACATCACCTATCTCCTCCCACACACACAACGTATATACACAAAGGTCATATACACAATCAATCAATACATAACGTTAATGTATTCTACTAACCGTCATACTCTATGACATATCCAATTGATTAGTTTTAGTTTGCCTAATCATCATGCATTGTCTACAACAATCAAAACTACCCTCCACCGGTAGCCCAAGCAATTATTTCTAAACAGATAATAAAATCTCCAACAGATAAAATATCAATGTTTTCAAAAGTGAGCGATTAATAAGTCTAACTTCACTATTCAACCATATAATGAACCAATTTCATTATTTCCAACTCAATTCCATAAAGTCACAATTTTCCACTCGATTCCCAAATATTGACCCAATGGTCCAAATATCAACAATCAATAACGATATCATTATTTTGAACCCACAATACACATTTTAGACTCAAATAACAAATCCTCTTTTAACATTTTGAAACCCTAAGTCCCAAAATTTCCCAATTTCAACACTTTATCAAAACAACCAAAAATCTAGGTCAAAGACCATAAGAGTGAGTAGGAATTCCTACCTCAAATTCGGAGCTCAAGGAAAGAAGATGAAGAAACTCAATGTGCTCCAAAACTCAATATTTTCGGATCAATGTGTAGCCCTCGACGATCAACCCAACTTTTACAAAGGCCGAAGGAAAAGGAAACACTCTAACTAGATCAAACCCTAGAGAGAAAGGAGTTTCTAGAGAGAGGAACTCTCAAAATGTCTTTTTAGAAAGTAAGAGAGAGAGAGAGAATGTAAAAAGTGATTTTAAAATGCCTAGTTGCCAACTGATATACGACATTCCCGCTTGAGCGGAGAACACAACGCTCGAGCGTCAAGAACAAAAACTAGGTCCGCTCGAACGCAAGAAGACCCGCTCGAGCCCCAAGACACAAGAATAAAGTACATCTGCTCGAGCGCGAAAACCAGTCCGCTCGAGCATAGATTTTCCCCTCCCAACTTACACCAAAAGGACTACCCGTTCGAGCGCCAGAGTACCCGCTCGAGCGCAAAGAAACCCGCTCGAGCGTGAAAAACATGCCTGCAGAAGTTCTGCAGAGCACCAAAATACTAGGTGTGTGCAATCTCCACTCGAGCGCAATAAGACCCGCTCAAGTGGACCTCCTAAAAACTGGGCAACAAAGAATTGAAACCAAAGTCCAACCAACCTATAACAACTCTGCCCAATACATCCTAAAACTCAATCAAGCGGAATTAAAGGATGCCAACAAGGTATACCACCACCAACATCACGGAACCGAGTCCGGAATACAACAGAACAGTAAAGGGACAACCGGGATCGCTATAGAGATAGGTAGGTTAAAACTGTCAAGATTAAAATAAAATATAAACTCATAGTATTGATTAAGAGTGGTGTTACATCTTTCTAATTTTATACCCTTAATTTCATTCATAATAGCGTGATTTACTCCCATGAGAAATGACCACACACTTTGAAGAGAGTTGATTGATTGATTATTATTGTTTATCATTGTTTATCATATCATTAGAGGTGTAATTAGAGATGATAAAATGAGGGGACAGGAATTAAATAATTGAGTTTATGATAAAAAAATTTGTGTATGAAATTCAAAAAAACTCGATTTGTTGTTGATTATGAGGTGTTTGGAAAAACAGTTAGATTAAAATAGTCCACTAAAAAATAAAATAGATTAAAATAAAAATAGCATATCAAATTTATAATCATTTTATTTTCACAACCATTAAATTAAGGGTAATGTTAGGGACCCCAAATTTTCTACCAAAAGAATGACCAAATGTCTCATATGAGCGTAGGGTCAATGTGGACTCTACACCCATGTGAGACATTTGGTCATTCATTTGGTAGAAAATTTGGAATCTATAGTATTTTTCTTAAATTAATTACAAAAAAAAAAAAACCAACAAACTTTTCAAACACAACTATTTTAATTAAACTAAAATAGTCAAATAGCTAACTATAACTTCCAAACAAGGCCCCTATCATAAATGTCACGTATGGCTATATTAGACCATCTCCAATAATTTATCAAATTTAAATTTGATGAAAAAGGTTACTCTTCCAACTGTTCATCAAATCTATCATCAAATTTAAGATTTCACTTTTCTTTCATTAAACTGAGGTCAGTTTGCCTTTATCAAATCACTGTTGCTGTTGGATTTTCACCATCTGATGTCTCCTAAATGTCCTCCGAATAACTATCTTAAGACAAAAATTTGTGAAAAATTTACATTATCCGATCGATCGGCAGGTTGTTCACCCAGTTGACCCCGTAATTTGATGAAGTTAGAAAACCTTTTATTGGAACATTTGATATCAAAAAGAGCCTTTATTTAATTTTTTACTCTAATTTAGGTCTCGTTTGGGAAGTAATAGTTTTAGCCTAAAAGTCAAAAAAACCTATAATTTGTACTAAAAAGTCAAAGATTCCATTTTTTCTCTACTTTTTGCATATTTTTTCATAAAAAATTAAAAAGTTATTCCAAATATATAAGTTTTGTTATCTCATATTTTAGCCAAAAAATTAAAAAATTACTAAGGTCTCGTTTGACAGCCTCACTTTTTAGCCTAAAAGTCAAAAAGTCATTAAAAAAATCAAAAAACCAACAACTTATACAAAAAAAATTAAAAATTCTCTTTTCTCTCTACTTTTTGCATATCTTTTAGTAAAAAATAAAAAATCATCTCAAATATACTAGTTTTTTTTTTACATTATATTTTAGTTAAAAAGCAAAAAAATTACTAAAAAAGTATGTTCCCAAACAAAGCCTAAAATAGCCCATTCCAAATGAGGCCTTAATGAAAAAAATCGATACTGACGCCTCATTTGAGATACACATGTTTTAGTCTAAAAATCAAAAAATTATTAAAAAAATCAAAAAGCCTATAACATATACAAAAAAATTAAAGATTTTATTTTTTCTCTATTTTTTATACATTTTTTTGTAAAAAATCAAAACATTATTCTAAACATACTAATTTTTTTATCTCATATTTTAACTAAAAAATTAAAGGGTGAATTACACCAACGGTCCCTATAGTTTGGGGTTTGTGTCACTTTGGTCCCTGACTTTTCAATTATAACACATTTGACCATGAATTTTGAATCTTGTTCCAAATAAGGACAATTGAATATACTATTAGATTTTTCAAGGGCAAATTCGTTAATTTGATAAAATATAAATTAATTTGACAAAAATAAATATCAAAAAATTATTTTGAATTTTTTAAAATTATTTCTACCTGCTAAAGATAAAATTATATAAATTGATAAATCTTTTAGACATTTATTTATTTTTACCAAATTAATTTTTATTATGTATTTGGATGATGATCATGTAAAATTAATCATGTAATTTTTATTAATTTTTTTTTTATCAATTTTACATAATTTTATCTTTGGTAGGTAGAAAATTTTTAAAATATTTTTTTAACATTTATTTTTGTCAAATTAATTTATATTTTATCAAATTGACGATTTTATGTTTGAAATTAGCAATGGTATGTTCAATTATTCTTATTTGAAACAAGATTCAAAATTTAAGATTAAATATATCACAATTAAAAAGTTCGGGACTAAAGTGACACAAAATCCAAATTATGAAGACTATTAATATAATTTGTCCAAAATTAAAAAATTACTAAAATAATCGGTTCTCACCGGGCCTGAATATATCGGTAGTTCATTCGTCAGCTCTCTTCTATCCATAAACAGATATATTCCCAACCCTAGCCCAAACCCTAGCGCTCTCTCTCTCTCTCTCGCAGATGTCGCACTTCGGAAGATCTGGTCCTCCAGATATCAGAGACACCTACTCTCTCCTCGTCCTCAACATCACTTTCCGTAATTCCCCAGCCCCCAATTCCAAACCCTTTCTTGTTCTGATTTTTGTTTTTCGTAAATTTTTTATTCTTTTGTTTTTGCTGAATAGGAACCAGTGCAGATGATTTATTCCCCCTCTTCGAAAAATATGGAAAGGTCGTCGATGTCTTCATCCCCAGAGACCGAAGGTTTATATTTATATATCTTTTTCTCTAATTTATCTTTTGAATTTGTTTATGGGTTTATTGTAATTGGTCTAAGTATTTAGCTATTTATGCAATTCAATGATTTTAGGACCGGTGACTCGCGGGGATTTGCATTTGTTCGGTACAAGTATGCTGATGAAGCCCAGAAGGCTGTTGAGAAGCTCGATGGTATTTTCAAAACTTTTAATCTGATTTTCCAAACCATTTTTTTCTTAATAAGTACGAGTGTTTTGTTTGTGTGTGCATATATATATATATATATATAGTGTTAATTACACTTTTCACCCATATAATTTGACCCAAATTTGTGTACACGTTTAAGTCTAGTTTCAATTTGGAATTTGGTCTTTCTGTCTAAATTTTTGTTAATTTTGTCCACGTGTACACTTTAGAAAATTGACAAATGTTTCAAAATTATTAATTTTAACCTCTAATTTAGACGGAAAAACCAAATTGAAGCCTTAGAAAATTGACAAGTGTTCCAAAAGTGTAAACTGAAATTTGGGTCAAACTAAGGGGTGACAAGTGTAATTAACCCGTGTATATATGTTTGGATAAGTGTGGAGATGTGATGTTTATATATTTGTGTTACTTTGGCAGGACGCGTTGTTGATGGTAGAGAGATAATGGTTCAATTTGCTAAGTATGGGCCGAATGCTGAACGAATGTGAGTTTCCTGTTGTGGTTAATGTTTTTTTTGTCATTTTACTTGTAAAGAAAGTTTCATTTGCTTACTAATTTCTAAGTCTTGGGTCGAGTTGCTACGCAAATGTTAGGTTTTGTTACTCCAGAGTTTAACCTTTTTGGAATGTAGAGCTAATTTATGTTTCAATCAATTTCGTGATGAATTTGTATTATACAGTATTGTTGAATTGTCATCTGTATTGTGTATGATTGCGTCACTTTTATGTATCGTGTATCACATACTATCATTTTGTGTCTTATAGTGTATCGTAAGATACATTAACATAAATGAATATAGATATAGATAAATTATAAATATTTTCACATAATGTATAAATATATTGCAAGAATAATGTGTTGAATCATATAATCAATGACATGAAAAGTTATCTCTGAGAAACTTACAAATTGGTCAGAGAGGTAAATCTGCTTTCATTAAAAACTAGAGTACACTATAAGAATTTAGGAAGAAAATACCCAAGTATACTTGTAAGAAATTAGGAAGAAAATTAAAAAAATTAATAACAAAAGGTAAATGACATTTCAATGCAAATATAAACTAGGCAAAATTAGGTTTTTTTTTTTTTTTTTTTTTTTTTTTTTTTTTTTTTTTGGGCCTAGTTGATTTGATCTCTGGTTGATATGGTTTATGATTTGCAGCAAAAGGCATTTTTTAGGACTTGTTTGGATATGAGTAGTTTCAAACACACCTGTTATATGGTTTATTGTTATGGTCAAAACAATTATTTTGGTTCAAATTTTGGTCTAAAATTAAATACGAAAGTCTATGTGTAAGTTCGTTTCTGTCACCCAAGTTAGATCCATGAGAGAGTAGTTCAATTTCTTTTGTGAGCATATTTGGATTTGGTTTGCTTATTGTGGGATTTGTTTTAATATGATTCATGATTGTTCAATGAGTGTTAATCAGAGTGTTTGATAATAGAGGAAAGTTTGTTAACATGGCCAAATGTGAAAAATAAGATAAAAGTTAATTAATTGTGTGATACGAGTTGAATTGCGATATGATATGAATGAAATCATGCAATATAGAATCATATCTCACGATTCTAGTCACCAACGATACGAGTTTGCGATATGTATTTTTTTATGCAATATGATATGTGTCTCGTCTTGTTCGATTTTGACAACATTGGTATTGTTTATGTCTCGTCTATTAACTAAACTGCAATAGAAGAGTCCATGACTTATTTTACTCATATAGAACTATGTTACTTACATTCTATTTATTTAGTGCCATATTTCTCTAGTTGTGTAATATGGAAAATTTTCTTCTTTCTTTTTTTCAGTAGGTAAGAGGGGGAGGGGGTTGCTGGGGTTCGAACCCCAAACTTGATGAAGGGGTTGCATGCGCCTCACCCACCGAGGCTCACCCTTTCTTCATTGTGGCAAAGTTTTTCTTCTAGTATCCTTTATTTCAACAATTTTGATGTTTTGACCAATTTGCTTGGTTTTTGTTTTCAGTCATAAAGGGAGGATAATAGAATCAGAATCAAAGTCAAGAGGCAGGTCAAGAAGCCGCAGTCCTAGGCCAAGGTATGCTCTCTCTCATTTATTTAATTTTTTTTTTTGGGGATGGGATAAGATGCTCTTGGTATAGGAAATAAAGTGGGTTGTGCTCTTAAAAAAAATGTCTAATGTAGACATTTTACGTGGAAATTGATTATTCTTATTAGTATACCATAACCATATTTTGTTTAAAATGTAAGTTTCTATTATGTTTAAAATTGTGCAACATGTGGAGATTTTACCCCTTTTTTGTGGCAAGCTTATTTATATGATAATTATGATTAACATTATATATATACATATAAATTGAGGATTTAGGAATGGTAATTGGTGTTTTGCACCAACCCTTTTTTGACCCTTTCCCAATTAAGAAGCCAAAAAACCAATTGTAAACCAAGCACTCTATGTTTTTATTTTTTTTTTTATTTGGCTTTTTTTAAGCCATACAATTGGCTTAAAAGTCACGCATATTAGAGCATCTCCAATTCCTTCATTGAATTCAAATTTGCTGAAAAAGAGGAAAAAGTAAGCTCCAATCATTTCATCAAATGTGTATTAAATCAAGGGAGCAAACTTTTCATCAAATTGAGGATGTATCTAATCCTTCACAAAATTTGCAACAATTGTAATTTTAATGAAATGTAATGAAATTTCAAAGAACAAGGATTTGAGATGATTTTCTTTCATAAAAAATGGTTAAAAGTGGCTTTTGGATAGGTTGAATTTTAAAAAAAACAAAGAAAGATTTGATGACAAAAAGAGCAAGGATTGGAGTACTCCATACCAATTCAAGCTTTTAACTATATTTTTATTCAAATTTGATGAAAAAATTACTCATTTGGCTACCAGTTTTAAGCCAGCTTGTTTGGCATATTAGTTATATATTTTTTTGGTCGCTTTTTGGCTTGTTGGCTTGTTAAGGGGTTTTTTTAGGTGATAATGTTTGGCAATCTTTCTAGCTTTTTGAATTTTTAATGCAAAATGACCTATGTACCATTGATAAGAATGCTTTATGATGAAAGTCATTCTCTCAATTGTTATATGTAAAATGGTAAAAATGCCTATACCCCATGTGATGTTCAAATCGAGTACAAAAGTAAAAAAGTTAGGCTTATATTTTTGGCCAAATGAGACTGTCAAGTGACTCTTAGGCTTTTTATTTTTTGCCTACATCTTTTTAAGAAGAATTATTATTCTTTTAGAGTAGAAACATTTCCATGAGTTGCTTTCCGTATGTTTAATCTCTAGGTGCTCTTTTGGTCACTCGAGTTATTAATTTTCTTATGCATTATTTGTTAATCTTGTTTGCTGTTTGTGTTTTGTTGTTAGACTTTTCTTAATTGCTTATTCCCTTTAAAAGATAGATTCCTATGAAATATTATCCAATATGTATTTAATTGTGTGTCTTTTTATTTTGAAAACAATTTCAGGTATAGGGATGAGTACAGGGATCGGGATAACAGGAGGAGAAGTCGCAGCAGAAGTAGGGGTAGATATGACCGTGACCGGCACCGCGGAAGGGATAGAGATTATCGTCATCGAAGCAGAAGCCGCAGTGGAAGTCCTGATTACCACAAAGACCGTGGCAGAGGCAGATATGATGATGAGAGGCGCAGTCGAAGTCGGTCATATGGAAGGTATTATGCTCTCTCTCTCTCTCTCTCTATATATATATATATGCTTTTGTGACATGTTATCTGATGCAATATGCGTATTTTGAAGTGCCTCTCCTGCTCGTCGTAGCCCTAGTCCTCGGAGGAGCCCCTCTCCACGCAGGACACCACCATCTAGGGGTGGAAGTCCTGATGAGCGCAATCGCAAAGTACGCTCACCTACTCCAAAGAGTGTTTCACCACGTGGTAGAGCTGCTGATTCTCGAAGCCCATCTCCACGTTCTGATGCTGATGTGAGTAAACAACCTCCTTTCTAAGATTGATTGCATCTAGAAGTTTGTGGTCTAATTGGTTTTTGGGAATTTTGTTTTGTAGGAATGAGATAGTGACATGCTATGTGATGGATCTTTGGCCCGTATTTTGCTTCGTGTTCTGTGTTTAGCTGCAACTATTCTGGAGGAGGACATCTTCAGATTTTCAATGTTATAATCAATATAATGAGTGGTAGAATTGATTGCCCGAGGCAGACTTTTTAAGGTTGACTATTTTGTTGTTGTGCTTGATGCATCCTTTAGTTTGATGGTATTGTTGCACTTTGATCTTTATAGCTTGGCTGCATTTAATATTGTTTGGTTCTTCTACCCCTTTTCTAAATCCTATTTAATTTCTTTTGCATGTTGGGTAATGTGAATTCAGATAACTGGATTATATTTACTTGTGATGGACCATGTACTGGCCTTCTATATTGTGTCCGGGAAGATTGAATGTAGCTGGCTGACTAGCTGATGATGTAGCAGCAGCTATTGGTTGATGCTGTTTTTACTGTGCGGTTGGTTGATATCATTTCTTGCTGGTTGCCAAGTACCGTGTTTTAACAAATTTACTCTGATGATGTATCATTGGTAAGGGTTAAAACTTTGAATGTTGTTGAAAGTCCCATTGGGATTCTGACTTTTGACGACCTGACCATCCTTATTTTTGCTGAATTTAAATTTTGGGTCTGGAAAGGAGTCTTAGTAGCTGTGGTGACAAGGGTCGGAGTTCACATCCCTTAACATGTAGCCGATGCAGTTAAACTGCAGGACCAGATTATAGCATAATGCTGATTCTAATATGAACCTGATATGCTGTGATGTCTAATATGAACGTGCTATGCTGGGATGGACATACCGTAGTGCTGATTCTAATAGAACCTGCTCTGCTGGGCTGGACAAATCTTAGATGAGGTTTGACATGATGATAGACTTAGTTGCTTATTATTTTTGTTATTTTTATTTTTATTTTTTCTAGTGTTTGGTTAGACTCCACATTTACTATTTGGCCATTAGCTACTTACCTTTGTTGTAGCATGTGTCAATACATTTCGGATATGGTTTTAAGCTGATAACAGTTGCATATTGTTACAGCACTTGAGATCGTGACTTGTAGATGTGAAGTGATAGCCGATATCTTCGTAGATCGGTTGTTGCTGCACTTTTTGCTGATAGCTATTGAATCTGGTGTCACCATTTTTTATGTTGATGAGTGGTGCTTGGTTTGGTAGCTGTGCTCCGCTTCGTTGCCTTCCAGTACATGTCGCTGATGCTGAATTCTAAATTTTGGTATCCTAGCCCAATGCATTGTTCTGGAAGTTTACTTTTGCAGTGATATCCAATATTTGTCCATCCTGTCGGGAAGTGTGTTGTATGTTCCTTACACATGTTGATCATGCCATCTCAACTTATGCTTTAGCTGCATTATGTTGGAATCTAATTGCGCTTATCTGGGGATGGTTCATAGTTTTGGACTATTTTCTCTCACTAAATATTAAATTTATTGGTTTGCTTTTTATTGCAAATGCTGAAATGTTGATTTTTCTCTGGGTTTAGCCATTTACGTCTGCATTCATTGCTAGTTGACTCTTTAAGTCTCTGTGCTCTACTCTCCTTTCTCTTGACATGTGGTCACATGAAGTTCAAAGTACAATTGTATGCTGTTATTATTGTTATTTTTTTCATTTGGGTAATACTTGTTACGTAGGAAATCAAATCTGTTGTGGAAATCACATAATGATGTTTGTGCCTGTGAGAGGAGCTGAGATTAATGGAGGGAAATTTATGAACATAGCTCTAAAGACTACTATCAGTCAGTTGTCTGCATTTATCTTTTCATCTTTCAGTAGTCCTGTATTGTAAGATTAATCTCTTCATCCCCGTATTAGTCTATACTCAGCATTGGTTGTTGTCTACCCAACTTTCTCGTTGCTCGATGAACCCAATCTCGTCTCCTCACAGAGCTAAGCCGGGGTCAAAAGCAAAGGCAACCGATGCATAATTTGAGGTGTTGAAACTGAATGGGTGGGATAAAGGGGTACACTCCACTTCGCTTTCCACAGACTTTTTACCTGTTTGAAATCTGGAACCATCCCCCTTGAAGTTGGACATCTAAGGTCTCTCCTTGTGCTCCGTTTTTTCCTAGATGGTAATGCTATGGTGATTGAATTTGGGTACCAAATTTTGGATGCCATCTAAAGTGTCACTGTGGTGCGATGGCACAAGACATGAAAGGTGAATGTCATTAAACCAATACATTGGTGACACGTGGGCGTGTAAATCTGTCCCGGCTTGGCCCGGCCCAACTCATATCAGGTCTTGTGGGTTTTTGCCAAAATTCAGGTTGGGCTAGGCTGTGGGCCTATGGGCCAAAAAAATTAGGTCCATGCCCAGCGGTATTTGGGCCTTGGCCGGGCTTAGTCTTTTTTTTTTTTTTTAATTTTTTCTTCAAAATTTTATTGTTTTCCACTAAAAAAGATATTGGGCCTCAGGCGGGCTGGGTTTTGAGTGGGCCTTAAGCGGGCTGATAGATCGGGCTCGTGGGCCGATGGATTGGGGGCTCATAGGTCGGGCTTCAAAATGATGGCCCAGGTCCAAGTTCAATCTCGGGGGCTCGGGTCCAAACGGGCCTAAATAGACTGGGTCCACGGTAGGCCGCGGGCCATTTTTACACTAGATTGTTTACAAATTTGGTCATGAACGATCATATATTAGACTATCTCTTCCTGCATCCATATATAATCTTGGGAAGTGCTAGCTAGGAAGTCCCCATGGTGAGATGCTTTCTTTCTGTATAAAGAAAGTTGAAGAAGAATGTGAGACGTTGCCTTGTTAGCGAAAGATAACTAGAGAACTACTAGTTTTAGATAGAATAAAAAGATAAGGGGAAGATTGAGGCAAAGATCTACTTGGTGTGCATTTCACTTGCTAAATGACTCGAGTATGCACATGTTTTCTTTATGATATCAGTGCATCACCGAGCACTTGCCCTAGGCATAACTGTTCCTTGTGGACTCTAGCAAGCTCCCGTTTAGAAGTCCATTTTGTATGCAGTGATGATATTTGGTCCAAAAAATGTTGGTGCAACTTTACGTTTGTTGGTCGAGCTAAAGAATTGTAGTCGTTGGGTTGGATTCACACATGCACACGCTCTTTAGTGGGTTTTTGTTTCTGTTTTTGTTTTTTTTTTTTGGTTCATGAGAGTGAAGTTGTAAGAATCTCTGCTGCTTTATCCAAAGATAACTTGAAGAATGTATTGTCTTGTTTTTATTTTTGCTTTTAGACGTGTAAAAGCTATTGTTTAGGCTCGCTCATCTCTTGGGGGAAATTGTTGAATCACATTGTACTTGTTTGATCACATGCTGTATTAGCAGAAATCTAATTAATTGTTACCAGCTTGAATATTGGCAACCCTTTCACTTATGGCATCTGTGTGTGTGCGTGTGTGCGTGTCGAATGTAAAACACAAGCTAAAGTGGCTGAAGGTACCCTTGATGGGTGAGACATCAAAATGGACATGCAGTTTGTAGGAGCATCAATTTAGGTTAGTCCATTTACAAGTTACATAATTAGCTGTGTTCTAAAAATGAGATGACTCAAAATCCTAGACATTAAATTTTACTATGGAAATTTTAAATTTGCTTTTTTCATCTAATCACTGATTGGCTTAATTTCAACTTTAAAGGTTCAAAATATATCATATCTAATGCCTAAATAAATTTGAATCAACTTTTTATACAAATTCACAAAATTTGAATTTGTTAATTTAAAATATTAGCTATTTATATACAAATTCACACAATTTGAATATGTATTTAAAATGTAAGTTACTTGTGAAATAACTATACAAAATATTTATTAATCTAACATGGGATGTAGATATACGTGAGATATTCTTGAGTCGTCAATTTAAATGTCTAATGGCAGTCTCAAATATAGAGCATGTTCGACACTTGGCTAAATTGAATCACAAAAATTACATGAAATGCACAAGTCTGCATGGTATAGAACTCAAACTCACGTTTGGAAAACACAACAATGGTGATATTTGTGCAGTTTTAAATACTTTAATCAATCTTTTACTCATTTATTTTTTTCGGTATTTTACTTCTCAAATCTCATATAGTGCCCTACTCTCTCTCTCTCTCTCTCTCTCTCTCTCTCATTTCTTTTGAAATCTGCTCTTTGGGGATGAGGGTGGCACTTCTAAGTTCTAACCTTCTTCTCCTTTTTGTTTGTTCTCCGGCAGCTTCTCCATTACTTTGTTCATCACATTCTAGCCGTTATCTCTCCTCCCATCTTCATCATCAGATTGCCATTGAGAAAGCTTTCAGATATAAGTTTCGATTTAATTTATGATCGAGATGTGATGTTGCTAAATGCGTTTTTGTACGCTAAACGACCACTTTATATTCAAAATAATTTATTTTATAACGTAGAGGTAGGGATTACAATACAACTATTGGTTACGACGATGAATGAATCATAAAGGTATTTAGTGATAATTGTTTTGAGATATATTTTTTTTTTTTGTCTCTCACCGTTGAGTGTCTCCTCTTTCGCGGAGGTTTTTTCTTTCGTATGTAAAAGTTTGTTATCTTCCTTGCGAGGCTCTCTTTATCCATTTGGAATCTGTCTTTTTACTTCGATACACTTTATTTGACAATTTATTATCGGAGGTATAATGCTTTAAGTCTCATGCTTTCCACTTTATAAAAAAAAAAATTAAAAAATCTCATATAGTGGATTATTGGATTAAAAAAAAAAAAAAAACCTCATGGTGTATTATTGAATAGAAAGTGAGAAAGTGTAGAGAGGTAGAAGTATAGGTCCACACGTTTTCTCGACTTGCTTGGCAACAAATTGAATTTGAGAAGTGATAGTTGTACATAATTAAAACATAAAAAATTTGGTTGAAATTTATCTCTAAGTGTATATGTGGATAATATTAAAAATAAATTTAAAAGTGTAATACGTGATAAATTTTTTTGTTAATTGTAGTAACCATCTCATCACTCTAAACTGATATGGGGTATAAATTTCACTATTTAGAAGTAATAATGAACTAACACAATTGAATAACTACCACATTTGTATAGTGAAGTAATTTTTAAGACCTTTTATGCTATTGAGAAATATCACTTTAACCTCTTAAATTATAAAAGCATATAAATAAATCCTCTAAATTATTGATGTTTTTTACTTTGACCCCTTAAACTATAAAAACATACAAATAAACCTTCTAAATTGTTGGCGTGTTTCATTTTGACCTTTTCCGTTAATGCACTGTGAGTTAAATCAAACTTTTGAGATTTTTTAGACAAAATCCATTATTATTGTTTTTAATATATATATATATATATATTTAAATATAAGCATTCATTCATTATTATTGTTTTATTATTTTTTAAAAATTCTTTGTAAATATATATTTTTACAAAAAGAATATTTAAAAAAAACAATAATAAAACAAAAAAACTCATAATATATATATATATATATATAAATTAGTTGGTTTGATGAATGCTTATCTTGAAGTTCATGCATCCCAAAAATTTCTTCCAAGATTATTCTCTGTGAATGCATTCTCAAATGAGTTCTTATGCAACAGTAGCAGTACATATTACCCAAAATTTGTGGTTGTCGACTACTAGATGTGATTTCCTTCTTATTTGAGCTTGTCTTATCTCTGGATGCTTATTTTTTAGTGTTTGATGAATTATGGAGAAAAAGAGGTTTAGGGAGAGTGACTAGAGGAAATCTGAGAGGAAGTGCTGTTGGACGTATTATATAGAGCGTTGAAGGGTATTTTCTTCTAAAAAATATCAAAAGTCTAGTTCAAATCATGGTGCAATAATAGAAGCAATTAAAGTGAAACACATAAATATTTTAGAGGATTTATTTATACGTTTTTATCTTTTAAGGAGTTAAAGTGATACTTTTTAATAATTTAAAATATTCATTTGTATATTTTTATAATTTAAAAGTGTTTAAAGAATATTTTTCTACAAGGTTTCATGTAAATTTGGTTATTAGCAATGGAATCATGGACCGATGCCCAAGTCTAGACGTTAAGGGGATGTTTGATGCCCAAGTCTAGACGTTAAGGCGATGTTTGTTATACCACATCAGTGATGAGATTGGACTGATAGAGAGAGAGAGAGAGAGAGAGAGAAATATGCAAACAAATGACTTATGGACTGAAAACCCTAACGTGTCGTTGGGGTAGGAGAATATTCAACCCGTGAATTATGTCTAGCACCTCAAATAATGTCATTCCATGCACTAATTAGTATTGTTAGGTTGTAAAAAAAAAAAAAAAAATTGCTGCCTCCCATAGGAGTCTGAGCCTCAGTTTCAATGTGACCAATCATCCCCTCGGACCAGCTATTGATCATCGCCTTAGTAAGTTATTACTTCACCAACTAACTAATTAGATGCGAGTTCCTCATCAGACAGATTTTATGATCACATTTTTCCGTTTTGTTGGAAGGGAATTAGTTTTTGTCACAAGACAAAGGGTTGGAGTCCAACTCCTCCATGTACTGATCCAACAACTAATCATTGATTTTCATCGATAAAAAAAATGTTAATTTCTTAATTTCCCTACGAAATGACCATTTTTTTTTTTTTGGTAATAGTCAATGATTATACCATTTACAACATATATTATATTGTGAAAATAAATATATTAACGGAAATGAACATTCCATTTTACATTTATTTCAAAGGTAAATTATAAATGGAAAATGTTTGGTAGCTCAAAATTTTGTGGCTCAAATGGCTCAAATCTGTCAAAATGACGTCGTTTTACACTCAAAATCTGTCAAAACGACGTCGTTTTGACAGATTTGAGCCATTTGAGCCACAAAATTTTGAGCTACCTAGCATTGTCGATTATAAATACAACCCTGAGGTTTGCATAAAATATATATTGCTTCTTGTGGTTTGAAAAATTTTAAACATCCCCTTATCAGAATTTTTTATTTAACAAAAATAATTAATTGAAAAAATAATTTTACTCACATCTTTGTTTTTGTTTTTGTTTTTCTTTTAATGCGTGAATATGTATAAAAGATCCATCTTAAAAGTTCAGTTAAGGCTCAAAAAGAAAAAAATATAAATAAAAAAAACTCCCCTCTGCTCAAAATTATTGAATAGTTAAATAAATATTTTATGTGACATTATTTACCTGGTACTCTAAACCAACAAAAATAGAAACACACAATAAGTCATTATTTATTTTCCAACTAAATTAACAAAGTGTGCCAACATGATTTTGCTCGTAATGTATTTATTTTTAATGCCATTCATTAAGTGAGAGTAATCAAATTCAAACAGTAGATCTACAGATCCCAAATTAAGGATAAAATTTATTCAAAATTTTAAATTTGTAGGGGTAATAATAATATCACTTAGAGAGGCAAAGTTATGTTAATGGATCAATAATATGGAAAGATTGGAGAATGAGTAGCTAGGTGAGTGTGGAATAAGTGGTTCAGAAGGAGGAAAATGGCAGTGCAATAAAAAATGGGTAGAATATCCCCCTAATCCCCAAAATATTCTGCCTTGAACATTGGGCATTGAGCCCTATTTATAGACTTTTTTTTGATACCAGAATATACCAAGTGGCCAAACAATGCGGCAACACGTGTCGCAGGATATTCTGTCATGAACCACTAGGCCTTGGTAGACACGTGTCCCTTGACATGTGCTATTTGCTTGGCACAAAGCCTCAACAAGTGCCACTGTACTACCTATTTGACACGAGTCTCAGCATATACCTTTTTGGTATGAATCGCAGTAGGTGTCTTAGTTGCCGCGACACCTGCCTTTTCAGTTCAGTTTCCCAAAACATATACTCTTTAGGACTTATAACTTGTTATTAGCCATACTGGTGTCTACCTCAACGACTTATCCACTCTTAGCTACCTATCCACAAACTCCCCAACTTTTCAAGACACGGGCCACAGCAAGGTTGTGCCTCATATCAAGCCCAAAGGGGCTTCTTTGGTTCTGCCTGTGCAACCAAGGTAGGTCCTTGACCTAGGTATATATGGAAAGAAAGTCCCTCGCTTTCGGGTTATCCTGCTCCTATCTTTATGGGGTCGCCGTGGTATACTGGCATCCTTGATGCTTGCTCTCAGCTCCAACCAGTAAGTGTTGGGGTTTGCCATCAGTGCCATGCTATGCAAGCCTCGAGCCTGCTATTAATCTCTGGCTATTAATCCCTTGGTGCTTGCTATCGGCATCATGCATCTACGTATCATTTTGTATGAAGGAGGTCTTCCTCAGAGGCTGCTATCACCTTAGGGGGCTGCACCTTAAGAGGTAGTTGCGGAGGCTAGAGTTATCTCGGTGTCCTTCCTTTTAGTAAGTGTTAAAGGCGACGTTGTAACCAAATGGTGGCACTGAGATGGGGTTTGCCTTAGCAACTAGGCCTCGGTAAGTAGTGCTTCAACGAGTTCTCTCACACTTTGCTCTTGGCCCATTTGACTCAATTGGGTTAGATCTGATTCGATCTTTTGGTTGACCTATTTCTCTTAGATTTTCACCCATACTCATTTAATGATACTTAGGCCTCGTTTGGGAACATGCTAATTTAGTAATTTTTTGACTATTTGGCTAAAATATGAGCTAAAAAAAAATAGTATGTTTGGGATGACTTTTTGACTTTTTACGAAAAGATGTGCAAAAAGTAGGGAGAAAAGAGAATCTTTGACTTTTTGATGTGGATTGTTGGCTTGTTGACTTTTTTAATAACTTTTTGACTTTTTAGCTAAATGGACTGGTTCCCAAACGAGGCTTTATTCGCCTAACTGAGGCCACTTCAATGATTAAGTTAGTATCTTAATCTTTTTCTCTCTAGAAAATCAAATGTCAAAATTCATTCATAGAGTAAACCTAAGGCACGAAAATTAAAATCTACATAGAATTCAAGATAAAATTCTGAATACTAATTTTGGTTCCATAACATTAAAAAACTCAAGAAGAGATGACACTAGGCACCATCCACAATGGGAATAGTATGAATGGACTACATGAAGCATGGTTAGTTGTCAACTTCGCGCGGCATTGCACTCGCTCACAAATTTTAGGGAGTAAAGATTTTTTAGAGTGATAATTATTATTATTTTTTAAAATTGATCCTCTGTTTGTTCTACATTTAAAAAATAAAAAATATTTTTCGCCTAATTAGACTTCTTTTGCATTGATTATAAAAAATATTTTCTGTTGATTTTTATTTTTCGTTATACCAAATGACAAAAAATGTGAAAATTATTTCTCTAAAAAATATTTTCTACCCAACTCACAGCAAGTTTTATTGTGAGCGTTACTGAGATTTGTTATGCGCCTATTAAGATCATCTCAATAATTTAATATATAGAACACATTAAATAAATTATATATGTAGACAAATTATATTGATTAGATATCAATAATTATATAATTTAAATTAAATTTATCTTAAAAAATTAGATGACACATATAATTTTAAAATAAATATTTTATTTTAAAAAAATAGATATGATATAATTATTAATTTTATTTTTTCATTCATAATTTAATTAATAATTTTATAAAATAAATGATTCAAATTATCACGATTAGTTGAAAGTGGGCAACACCAAGGTTTACAACTGACCACTAGGCGTCCCAAATTGGAACGAATCAAATTTGAGATGTTTGCATTGCACATCATATGCAATCATTTATAAAATTACATAAGTTTTTATAAATTTACATAAATAGTCTCAGAAAAATATATAAATTCAATACAAATTTATGTAATAACATAAGTTTTCATAAACTTACGCAATTTTATATTCAACTTACATATTTTTGTTTAATTACTTATATAAATTTATAAAAATTTATTTAATTTTATATAAAATTATATATGATGTGCAAACCCGAGCATTTTCCTCCTATATATAGCCAGTCTAACGCTATTTCTATCAAGCAAAAAAATTCTTTCCTGCTTCTCAAATGGTAAGTCAAGTCAAACAAAACATGGGCTAACAATCAATTGCTAAAAAAAAAAAAAAGGGTAAATTATAAATTTACCTTAGAATTTTTTTGAAATTTACTTAAAATACGGATTATTTTTTATAATTTATAAAATTATAAATATTTTCTTGTCAATTTTTTTTATTTAACAAAACTAATTAAAAAAATAATTTTTTTTACTGCTCTCCTATAAATGGTAAAATTACTTGAATTATTAATTAAAATAATTTATGACATCATTAAAAATTATTAATTGAATTAATAATTTATTAATAAAAAAAGTCATTTGTTATGAAATTAGAAATTTCAAGAGATAAGATATAATTTCTAGAATCATAATTAAATACATAAATTGAAAGAAAGAAAATAAGAAATAAAAGAGAATGAGGACTTTGTTTAGAGATGAAAGTTACGCTCTGGCTCTCTCAATTGAGGCTCCAGACTCTCTATTTATATACCAAGTGAAGAACAAAACCAAACAAAAATACAAATCTTTCAATTTACGTTTTTCTACAAATAGGTGACTGTTCCACTGAATTTTTGTTCCCCTAGATAAATCTTGTTTTCCTCACAGCATAAGAGTTGCAAGTCTCTGGGTTGGGTGTGACACCCTAAATATTTAATTAAAATTATGTTACTATCAAAAAATAAAATAATAATAATAATAAATATATGAAATAATATATCTAATTGCATAGCTATATGTGCTAAAGATATAATTTGGCATTGGGTTATAAAAGTGTGATTAATATATTGTTTGGGGCCAAATCAAAACAACTATGAAATTATGATACTAGTTGGGGCCAAGTAAGAATATAAGGTAAGGTGTACAAGTTGGCTGGAAGCTTGTGGAACAGGCCACCTTCAAAATCAAAACAACTATGAAATTATGATACTAGTTGGGCCAAGTAGAAATATAAGGAAAGGTATGCAAGTTGGCTGGAAGCTTATGGAATAGGCCACTTGTGAAACTTCATTCTGCTATGTGCTTATAGTTATTACTCTTTTCAAGTGATAAAATATAAGGAAGGATTATGATCTCGTGTATTGGAGGATTATGATCTCGTGTAGTAGACCAGCACAGAACTTGTTGCCGACATTTTTATTTATTTTTATTTTTTTCTTTTCTTACTTTTTCTTCGTTTTATTGTCTGTCATCGAATAATAAAATAATAAAAGCTGATGGATGAGTCCCCTTTTTATTTAAATAGTAGGGTAGTTAATGGAGTTAATTATCATTTTAATTGTTTTCTTACTTTATTTTACTTCCGCTGAGGCTACTTAATTTGTTTAGTTAGAATTAATAAGTTGCGATTCCAGCTTTAAGCATTCAGGGGTTGAGTCGTGACAGTGAGTCTTCTTTCTAGGGACATAAAGTGCACCTAAATTCACTACAACAAAATACATCTTTGGTGACTAAAATTGGTGACTAAAACAAATTTAGTCGCCAAAAGTTTTGGAATTGGCGACTAAAACTTTTTTTTGGTCGCCAAAAGTATAAAATTTAGCTACTAAATTTTTTTAGTCGGGATTTATTGATTATTAGCGACTAAAAAATAATTTAGTCGCTAAAAATACTAGAATTGGCCACAAAAAAAATTTTAGTCGCTGTATATTGAGTTTTGACTACTAAAATATTTAGTCACCGAATGTAAAATTAAAAATTTATTTTTTATCTTTTGGCGACCAAAAGTTTGGTCGCCAAAACATATTTTCAGTGACAAAAAATTAGTTTAGTCGCCAAATATTAGGTATTGGCTACTAAAATATTTAGTCGCCAAATGTAAAATTAAAAAAAAAAAAAACTATCTTTGACGACCAAAAATTTAGTTGCCAAAACATATTTTCAGCGACCAAAATTTAATTTAGTCGCCAAAAAATAAAAAATTGGAGGGAGACATTTCTAATTTAAATTTGAAGGATTTATAAAAGTAATTGGCGACTAAAGTTTTTAGTCACTAATGGTGTAACATATCAGTAATTGGCGACCATTAGGTATTTTAGTCGTTAATTGTATAAAATGGTATATATATATATATTTTGTACCAAACCAAACCCTAATATAATCTGCGCCTCTCTCTCTCTCTATTTTCGGCGTCTCTCTCCCTCCCCGTCTCCGCTACTCCTCTCCCGTCCCTCTCTCACTGCCGCTCTTCTTCGCCTTCGACGGAAACCGGAGCACCTCCTCCTCCTCCGCCATCGCCATCGTCATCGTGAGTACCGCCGATCTTTTCACGCCGCCGTCTCCTCCTCCTCTGCCGATCTTCACAGATTCGTTTTTTCATTTCTTTGAGATTTCACATCAGTGGGTTTCTATGGTTTTGGAAGATTGAAGGTTTGGAGCTAATAAGAAAGTCTAAAAATCAATGGGTCTATTGCTGCTTCTTCTTCTTTTATCAGTCTTTACTGTTTCTTCTGGTGAATGTGAGCTCTTTTCTCTTTCTCCTATTTGCTTCTATTATTTCTTTATTCTTCAGGGTTTAATCCTATTCCATCTGGGTATCTCTCTCTGTACTCTCTTCTCATTGATAGATAGGCACACACACACACACACAAATGTTTGGTTCTCTGTTGATTATCTCTGTTTTTTTCCCTTTCCGTTGTATGTTTTTTTTTTAATAAAAAAAATTGGGTTTTTTTGTATCTTTGTTAAAGCCCTGTGCTTGAAGATTTGAATGTTTTTTTTTATATGCTTTGCCATTCTTACTACTTTGGACCTTTATTGAGTGGTTCTGGGACTGTAGAGTAAAGTTTAGAAGAAAGCAAGCTGGGCCATTTTCAAAGTGCATAAACAAAATTTGTATACTGTTTGAAGTCATTGTCCTTGCCATAAACCCTGTTTACACTGATAGTGGGGGGGAGAGAAAGAGTCTTATTTAATTTTGGGTGAATTACAGTTTGACCCTCTGACTTCCCTTGAATTCACTTGGTTTCAATTACAAAATTTCTTGGGCTTCAACCCGAGTATCAATGTAGCCCTTCTGTCACACCGCCACTGATTAAAATTTGATTATGGGAAGTTCAGATTTGTTTATTAAGGCTAGCCCAACAACCTTGTGTTAACATCTTAACTATCTTGCATGATTGGAAAGCAGGCAATAGAGTGAGTGAAATGGTGCTAATTATTTGAATAATGGGTTATTAAGTTTTTGGATTAATGGAGGTGGGTTTGTGAAAAAAAAGAGGGAGGGTGAGAAATGAGGGCAATTGGTGGGGAAGAGTTGACTAAGTGGGACGAGATGCAAGGAGTGGCGAGTGGTGGTAGTGAGCAGAAGATTCTTGTATTGGTTAGATTGAGGCCTCTGAGTGAGAAGGAGATTGCGAGGAATGAAGTCTCAGATTGGGAATGCATCAACGAGACTACCATTTTGTTCCGGAACAGCCTTCAAGAGCAGTCCACGTTTCCAACTGCTCATACATTTGGTAAGGAAATGGCCATCTACCTATTTAATTTGTTCTCATTCTGGATTCAAATATTTCTTTGCATTCATGGTGTTTGAGTTTGATCTAGAGCATATCGAGTCGTCAAGTATAAAAAAAATTCACTCTACCTGTTAGAAAATATTTAGTGACTTGGGTTAGGACATTTAGGTACTATATGATGGCACGTGTATTCATAATTTAGTTACAACTTTTGGAAATAGATGTTTCTGTTACAATTTGAGAATTGCACAGGATTTCTATTTGAAGATGTACATTTTTTTTCTTCTTATTTTGATTTAACCTTCTTAAATTGTTGTTTTATATTGGATAGATGGCGTATTTAGTGGTGACCCCTTGACTAGGCAGGTTTATGAGCAAGGAGATTCCTATAATCACCATCAATGCCTCATAATGCACTCATGAGGTGATCTCATGGACTAATTAATGTTTCCTAGTTTGAGAAGAATTTTCATGATACTCTTTGGGTTTTGTAATGTAACTAGTTGCTCTAAAAGCTTAACCTATTAGGAAATAAGCCCAACACATTTTTAAGCTCTCACACCCTCCCTTTATTTGTGACCCCTTATCCAACATGAAGTTACAAATAAACACAAGCTAAACTGACACACTGACAAACATATTATAAGGTACAAACAAATATGTGTACATAAATGCTCTCCAGTTTTTATGGTTGCATAGAGACTAGCAAAAGCTGAGGTTTACTTGTTTTTAGGCACACAAATGCTCTCCAATTTTTATGTGTGTACATATATTCTGAAGAAAAATGTCATGCATATTCCTTAGCTTAAATTTGGTCATTCTTAGTGCGGAACATTTGAGGAAAATCATAACTATAGGTTCATTTGAGCTGTAGAAGACTAAGTTCTTATTTCAGTTAGTCACTTTCACTTCAAAGTGGGTATTAATTTTTGAAATATTATTTTAGTGAATGCCATATTATAAAGTGGGTGAAAACTGTAATTTTATGTGAATCTCACTATTTTGTGAGTTTTTTTAACAGCCTAAGACTGAAGAGGTTAAGAAGGATCTCACAGCTACTAGTGCAGATTCTCAGGGCCACAAATTGTTGTGCAGGAAGCTCCAGAATTGCAGAGTTGCTTTGTTTGGTATATGCTTGTTAGGAAATTGGTTTTGGCATGGAGTTTGGATTGTTGTTGATGTTATGTATGCAGCTACTAATGCTGATTCTTAGGCCTTCAGCGGGTGTTGATGTTTGGATTGATGTTAGGATTGTTGTTGTGCTAATTCTCAGGCCTTCAGCTGCAATTTCGCCTTGCTGCTGTTTGTTTCGTTCTTTTGTCTTTTGTTCAGTTTTTCAATTTTGGAGTTCGGGTGTTTGATTGGCTCCTCGCCAAACTTGAGTTTATTGCAGGAAGGTTTGTTCCCCCCCCCCCCCGGGATTTGTTCTCAGGCCTTCAGCGGCTGTTGATGTTTGGATTGATGCTAGGATTGTTGTTGTGCTAATTCTCATGCCTTCAGTTGCAATTTCGCCTTGCTGCTGGTTCAGTTTTTCAATTTTGGAGTTCAGGTGTTTGATTGGCTCCTCGCCAAACTTGAGTTTATTGCAGGAAGGTTTGTTTCCCCCCCCCGGGATTTGTTGTTGTTTTGTTGATTGTATATTGCTTTATCATCCATATATTTTCATTTTGCTGATCAAAAAAAAAAAAAAAAGAAGTTATTGATGGTTGTAAGTGAAATGCGTGTTGTGGAATGGGTGATAATATGTATGTATTGTTTTGTTTGTATATCTCTTACAGGTTGCGTGAGATACATACAGGTTGTGGACAAATTAATTAAAAAAAAATATATATAAAATGATATTTTTGGCTACTAAACAATTTGTAGCAAAAAATGAAGTTAAATACTTTTAGTGACTAAATAGTTAGTAGCTAAAAAAGAATTAAATGGAAACAAACCTTTTGGTGACTAAACATTTGGCAGCCATTTAAAAAAAGACTTTAGGCGACTAATGATTTAGTAGTGAAAAAAAAAAAAGTTTTGGCGACAAAAATTTTAGTAACTGAAAATGTGATGTTAAATTTAATTGTAAGCGTTTGGCGACTACAAAATTAGTTGCCAATTTACCCTTTCAGCGACTAAATTTTTTTTTGTCGCCAATACTTCTTACTTTTGGCGACTACTTGTTTAGTAGCCAATTTAGGACTTTTGGCAATTAAATTTTTTTTGGTCGCCAATACCTTCACCAACCGTCTTTCGACGACCAAGTTGGCGACCAAATTATTTAGTCGGGAAAACCTTTTGACGACTAAAAATATGACTTTTAGCGACTAAAAATTTAGTCGCCAAAAGTGTAATTTCTTTTAGTGATTAAATTTTTGAGTTGAAAGTAATGGCCAAATTAATAAGCTGGACAGTTTTGTCAACAATGGCGGCCGGAGTTCATCTGAAGTTCAGTAAGGCTTTAGAGCTCTAAACAAGGAGCTCTAAATCCACCACTAGTGGTGAAAATTGAAAGGAAAAAAAAAAAAAAAAAAAAAAAAACAAGGCACAACATGTACTAATGGTGGCTCTAATTAGAGTTCTCAAACATTTTTGTTTGAAGTTGCAGCTCGTTTTTGACCTTGCAGTAACGGGAATGGGAAGTTTTGTAAAAGATAAAAGTTTTAGATCTCTGATTTATCTATCTACTGATCCAAACCTCATATGAATATGAATTTTAAATTAAAAGTTGTGGCCAAAATAATGAAGCTCTCCAGAATAGATTTTTCATCCTCAATCTTCATTCCATCACCTTTTTATAGGGATGGCAATTTGAAACCGGCCCGATGGTGACCCGACTCCCCGACTTCGAATTCAGTAGTTTTTCACCGAAAAATATCTCCTACGGGCCGGGGATGGTATTCAAAAATTTATCCCCGATGATATCCGGGCCGGGGACGGGGATAGTTATTTCAGACCCGGACTCGACCCGACCCCGGCCCCACCCCCCGACCCCGCCCCTGCCCCGCTTAATCCCCGAGGTGAAATTACCGTTTTGTCCCTGGCTATTAGGGATGGCAATTTGAAACCGGCCCGACGGTGACCCGACCCCCCGACCCCGAATTCAGTGGTTTTTCACCGAAAAATATCCCCTACGGGCCGGGGATGGTATTCAAAAATTTATCCCCGATGATATCCGGGCTGGGGACGGGGATAGTTATTTCAGACCCGGACCCGGCCCGACCCCAGCCTCACCCCCCGACCCCGCCCCCACCCCGCTTAATCCCCGAGGTGAAATTACCGTTTTGTCCCTGGCTATATATATGTGTGTGTTTGTTTAGGGTTTGACAAATTTACACACTCTCATAAGTCTCTCACTCACTCACACAACGACGCTGCTCCTCTGCGCTCTCGCTCGCCGCTGCTCCTCTTCTCCCTCGTTCTCATCTTCTCTCTCGCTCGCCGGCTGCTCGCTCGCCGCTGCTCCTCTTCTCCCTCACTCTTGCTCGTCGCCGCTGCTCCCTTCAGGGTTTGGTCTCCCCCACTCTCTTTCTCTCACCGCCGATTGTCCCTCGCCTCACCTCACCGCCGACGGGGCTGCTGCTCTCTCTGCTCCTTCACCGATGATCCTCCCTCACCTCACCGCCGATTTTGAAAGGCTCTTTCTTTCTCTCTCTCTCTCTCTAGGGATTTTGATCTAGGGTTTTACATACATATATATATATGTATATATATATATATATATATCTAAGTGTATACATATATTTACTGTTTCGATTCGACCTCAATTTTTTTTTTCACTTATATATATATATATATATGTTTACAAAACAGTGGGATGAACATATATCTGTTAAGATCTGTGATCTGTTTATTATTGATCTGTTTACTATTGATCTGTGATCCGTGAACATCTATCTGTGATCTGTGAACCTCTATCTGTTAAGATGGACTGATTGTTATTTTTTTGTTTACAGATTTTTTAATTTGAAAATATGTTGATGGATAAAAAAAAAACACAAATCTGACCAGCTACTGTAAGTCGGGGAATTTGCGGGTTCGGGGATACCCGATCCCCGATCGGGCCCGGGGGAGGGGGGGACGATGGGCTCCCCGTCAGGGATCGGGGGCGGGGACGGGGCATTTCTCACTGTCGGGGATCGGGGACGGGGAGTATAGTCCCCGGCCCCGCCCCGCCCCGTTGCCATTCCTACTGGCTATATATATGTGTGTGTTTGTTTAGGGTTTGACAAATTTACACACTCTCATAAGTCTCTCACTCACTCACACAACGGCGCTGCTCCTCTGCGCTCTCGCTCGCCGCTGCTCCTCTTCTCCCTCGTTCTCATCTTCTCTCTCGCTCGCCGGCTGCTCGCTCGCCGCTGCTCCTCTTCTCCCTCGCTCTAGCTCGTCGCCGCTGCTCCCTTCAGGGTTTGGTCTCCCCCACTCTCTTTCTCTCACCACCGATTGTCCCTCGCCTCACCTCACCGCCGACGGGGCTGCTGCTCTCTCTGCTCCTTCACCGATGATCCTCCCTCACCTTACCGCCGATTTTGAAAGGCTCTTTCTTTCTCTCTCTCTCTCTCTAGGGATTTTGATCTAGGGTTTTACATACATATATATATATATATATGTATATATATATATATATATCTGAGTGTATACATATATTTACTGTTTCGATTCGACCTCAATTTTTTTTTTCACTTATATATATATATATATATGTTTACAAAACAGTGGGATGAACATATATCTGTTAAGATCTGTGATCTGTTTATTATTGATCTGTGATCCGTGAACATCTATCTGTGATCTGTGAACCTCTATCTGTTAAGATGGACTGATTGTTATTTTTTTGTTTACAGATTTTTTAATTTGAAAATATGTTGATGGATAAAAAAAAAAGACAAATCTGACCAGCTACTGTAAGTCGGGGAATTTGCGGGTTCGGGGATACCCGATCCCCGATCGGGCCCGGGGGAGGGGGGACGATGGGCTCCCCGTCGGGGATCGGGGGCGGGGACGGGGCATTTCTCACTGTCGGGGATCGGGGACGGGGAGTATAGTCCCCGGCCCCGCCCCGCCCCGTTGCCATTCCTACCTTTTTACCTTATTCCCGAACCCATCATTTTCAAGTAGTTGCTTTCATTCGTCTCTTTCATTTTCTTTCTAAAAATTGCAAATCAGTCCAAACTTTCATTTATTTACAAGTTATTCTACAAAAAAGTAAAATTACTCTATCAAACTCATAATTATAAATAAAATAAGGGAATTAATATTATAAAAGTGTATTAATATCTAAAAATAATAGAATAATTATACACTTTTTAGCACTTATCAATTCACTTAAACTTAAATAGCAGCAAATCAAATAAATACAACTTTTCAAAATAAAAAGGACTAATTGGTTAAAAAAAAAACTCTTAGAACTAAATGGATTAACATTCCATTATATATGATTCATGGGTAAATTTTCCTAAATTGCTCACATGATTTGAAAGTTTACTCAAGCTCAATTTAAATTATAGAATGATTTATCTTAATATGAGATGTGACTTGAACCTGATCTTTACCCAAACTTGTTTGTTTAAGGCCTCGTTTAACAACATGTTATTTTAGTAATTTTTTAATTTATTAACTAAAATATGAGATTAAAAAATTTAGTACGTTGTAATGACTTTTTATAAAAAATTATGCAAAAAGTAGAGAGAAAAAAGAATCTGACCTTTTTTTGATTTTTTCAATAACATCTTAACTTTTAAGCTATAAAATATAGAGTAAACTACCAATAGGTCATAATAATTGAAATTAATTCATATCAAGTCTTAAGTCTTAGTAAAATCATCACTAAAAATAATTTTTGTGACCATCTTTTGCATATGTCGTTAAAAATTGACAATTAATGACTTTTTTTGCCATGATTTTTATAAATTGTCGTTAAAACTTACAATTAATGATATTTTTTTGTGATGAATTTTTCAAACTGTTGCTAAAAATTCAAAATTAGCTGTTTTTTTGTGATGATTTTTTTAAACTGTCGCTAAAACTTATAATTAGTGACATTTTTTGTGACAAAATTTTCAATCAAGTGCTGAAAATTAACAATTAGTGACATTTTTTAATAGTGTTTAATAAAAAATATCATTAATTATCATAAAACCTATTAGATAATAAGTCTATTTATTAAGACTTACACGTAAGTCTCCCTAAAATATATACTTCCCAAACAAGATTTAAGTCTGAGCTTAAGTTTATCTCAGTGAATTCCAACTAAGCTCGAGTTACCTATATTGAAACACAAAATTATGTTTGATTGTTCCATTGGATTGGACTGTCTGGTTGGTTTTTAGATCACATTTCGATAATCTAAATTGTTTACATTTTAGAATTTGTTAAATATATCATCCTTACAAAAAATCAGGTCGATCGAATAATGGAAATGGTGCGTTCGGATAAATTTTATATGAATCGTTTATTTTCTCGCCGTTAATTTTTTTCATACAAAACTAATCTGAATATGTGATTGTCATTAATTATCTGGTCGACTTGATTTTTTGCAAGGATGATGTACTCACCGAACCCTAAAATGTGAATGTTTAGATTATCAAAACGGTATCTAAAAGTGGGTCCTTTGGGCTCAATAATACCTCTCTAGTCTGATTCAGAACTGAAGAAAAACAAGTCCAAAAAAAAAAAAAACCACTCATCATTCTTCATTTTCTCTAATTTCAATTCTAATTTTTTCTTGATTAATTATTTATCCACCAAATTTGTTTGGCTTGGATTCGCTCGAAAGAGTTTCTTTCCAGGAAGAGTCTCTCGTGCGCAAGTCTCTTCCTGATAAGAGACTTATTCGAACGAATTTGAGCTAAACAAATTCGGTAGATGTAGCGATGTTTTTTCTTCTCTATTGACCACTCTACCTCCATTAACAGCTCTGAATTCCATGAGTTCAAATTAAAGAATTTAGGTTACTCAGATGGTAATTTACGTGTAGGTCTTAATAGGTGAACTTATTGTTCAATAGGTATTATGATAATTAATGGCGTCTTTCATCAAATACTATTAAAAAACGTCACTAATTGTTAATTTTCAGTGACAGTTTGAAAATTTTGCCATAAAAAATATCACTAATTATAAATTTTAGCGATAGTTTAAAAAAATCGTCATAAAAAGATCACTAATTTTTTACTTTTAGTGATAGTTTGAAAAATTTGTCACAAAAGAAGCCACTAATTGTAAGTTCTAGCCACATTTTATAAAAATCATTACATAAAAAGTCACTATTTGTCAATTTTTAGCGACATATGTAAAAAAATCATCACAAAAATTTATGTTTAGTGATAATTTTATTAGAAATTAGTTTCAATAGAACTTGATAAAATGAAGTCCAATTATTAAGGTCTATTGATAGTTTACCCAAGAATCTTGTGCACATCATTGTAAATTTAATTTAAGCCCTCAATGAATTAGACTTAGATTGTTCGGGTTATACTATCCTTAGGCTATGTCTGGGATGTTACTTTCAGGCTATTTTAGTCATAAAAAGATAAAATAAGTTAAAAAGTCAATGACAAAATGTTACATCCAAATCTTAATCATTTTATTTTTTCTTTCATAAAAGTCAAAAAGGCCAAAAAGGCTGTAACACTTGGGTGTTTTAATATATTGGAAGGTGTGTTTAATATCTTTATTTTTGTTTTGGGAGTCTTTGGAGTCACTACTAAAAAAAACACTTTTTGCGACCTTCACATGCCGTCGCAAATAATAAAAATACAGTCGCAAAAGACTTTTTGCGACGGCCTATGCGACCGCACATGAGGGACGCAAATGTGGGGGTGGCAAATACTTTTTGCGGCGGCAAAACAACGGTCGCAAATAATTTGTGACCGCCCAAACTACTTTTTGCGACAACCATGTTGCCGTCGCAAAAAAATTTAAAAAATTAAAAGCACTTTTAGCGACCATAGTTTCACTGTCGCAAATAATTATTTATTAAAAAAAAATCATATATGGATTTGCTACAACAAAAAAATCAATTACAACCACCAAACAATTTTTTGGAAATGAAAATAACAAAATTAACAAATTAATTAAATTTATAATATCCATTAACCATCCTTAAATACACTATACTAAAAAATTCAAGTCTTCAAAAAAAAAAAAAAAAAAAAGTGCAACATAATATTTGGCTCCCAACATCAACCGCTCGATCATATCAACTATTCCCTCAACAAAATCTGCGAAAACATAAATCAAACTTGACTTGAAAATTTAATGCACTCCAATGTGTTAGTTTAGCTTGAAATAATCAAAATAAAACTATGCCAGTGACCTCTCTCTATGGCAGATCAGTGATTTGCAACAAGAGTTTCAATTACCTTGAAAGCAACTACAGCCTTAACTATGGGATCACTTAATCATGGCGTTCGAAATTATATAACATCTACCCATATGCATAATCATGTGCCTATATTCCAAATAGCAGAAAAATCAAGAGAAAACTCAGATAACCTTCCATATTGTGAATACATATGGTCCTAAATTTCAAGGACTAGAAATATAAAAGAAAAACTAAGACAACTGTCAATCAATTTTTTTTTTTTTTTTTTTTTTTTTTTTTTTTTTCCGCATTGTTTGAGATCATGAAGCATTTGTTAAGTAACATTCTGAAAAGCACTGTAACACAGGCAAATAAATAGGAAAACAGAAAACAGGTAGAAAGTTTGAATTACAAACATACCTGCAGGGTCTGATGAATCAACAATAATTGCATCATACTTTCCTTTAGGTACATTCCGTAAAAATTCAACAGCTGCCACAAAAATGAAAAGAAGATCAACAAGAAAGTCTAGCTATATAATCAGCTATACAATTAGGGGCGTTAATTACGTAAAATTATTAATAACCTAGATTAATGGATCCATATAAAATGGATAATAAGATTTCAGATGCACATATTCACTAAACTGCATGTAAAAAATAATTAGAACATCTTTTCCACATACCATCAGCAATATGCAGTTGCACACGAGGATCCTCAAAGCCAAACAGTGGGGAATATGGGCACCTATAGACCCTGTTCCTCGACAACAATCCCTAAGGAAGAAGTCTCGTCACACTTCCACAGTACTCCTCAAACCTCAAACCTCTTGGTAGATTGATAATCAAAGAGAGTATATTTTTTTCACCATAACAATCATGTGTAGTTGGACATTTAACTTCAAATGTATCTCTAAGTACGTATGCCTATTAAAGTTCAACTAAAATAAAAGAAAAGAAAAAAAGAAGCTGCTATGGATTCAAAAGGTTCCTCACACTTAATTGCATTATAATTTCAATAATCTAAGTATAGCTATATGTCATTTGAAATTAAGTTTGAATAAAAATAGAAACAGTAAACTCATCATGAACTATGGAACCCATGATTTATGAAAATTACAGTTTTGGTTTTTGGGGGATTGAATTGAACAAAGGGGAAGATAAGTTATCATCTCCTGATAGACACATTCATCTTTCTCAGTCAACTGAACAATGACATCAAGCACAAGAACTTTCCCATATGTTGAGGACTGCAAATAAAAGAACCAGTATCAGCAGGAAATTCATAAATAAGACAATAAATGGCAGAAAAACAGAAAGCAAGTCATCACTACAAAGACAATCTACTACTAGGAGATGAAAATGCTGAACCTCAAAAACCAGGATTTCTTGGTACTCTGATTTATCCTTGCACAAAATCTTCTCTACTTTCATTGAGTGTGCTTCTCCTACAAGTGAAAACTCAAACTGACTTAACCATGGCCGTCGAATAATAAATCCGGAAAAACACTAACAATAAAAAGGGACAATTTTAATTTTTTTTTTCTTCATTTAGAAGGAACACCAGAACACTCCACTCAAGCCCTTTAATATAAGCATAGGTAATTATGAACAATCAAAATTTCAATTACAATTTATCATATTGCAAGCATGCCTTACATTACATCTAATAAAAAAGTACATTCCAGCATGACTCTTTGCCCTCAAGGATATATTGATGAATGAATTATAAGTTTTCTGGCCTCTAATATGTTCCAAAGCTAAAATGATTTATATAGGTGAGATAAAAAAATGCAACAAAAAAAACATATACCTGATAAAAAAATGCAACAAAAAAGATTTTTGAAAAAAAAAGATTTCGTCATCAATAAAGATTTTCTTTGCTGCTCAAAAAAAAAAAAAAAGATGACTGCCTTGTAACAGTTTGGGTTTGCTCTACAGCACATGTTGCATACTGCATGGGAAACAAATCCAGATAAAGACCTAACGAAATTATAAAAATAAAATAAAGCACATGTATTAATTTCATGAAAATGTTGCACTATAATTTCATGACCCGTCCCAACTTTGTTATCCATGTTCTATATAAAGGGCTTGGCCATAAGCAGGTTATAGAAAGATATACAGTATGTTGAATACAAAACATATAAACTAATGCTCGTCCAGAAAAGGCATAAAACATAAACTCAAGCATCCCTAACTCATCAAATTTGGGGTTTGCAGCAAACTGTAAGCCAGCTATGCTTCACACACAAAACTAATATAAGTTTGAGATGATGAAAATCACTGGTGAAGTCAAGTTGCTCACAATGTATGAGCATAGAAATCAACTAGAAACATTGAATTTGCAGATAGCACATGCACACACACAACAATGATGGGTTGCTAATTTCTGACCTAGAATTGACCATATAATACCTGTAAAGATACTATCTTAGGGAAAACTAGGCCCACATTTGGCAGTGTGAAGAAACTTCATGACACCATATGGCGTTTCATTACTGAGCCCAACATATTTGATATAATAAAACATTTTCGACTACATTAGGAAAATTAGAAATGATTAAATATAGATCTAATAAAACATCTTCGACTATATTTAATCTCATGATTAAATATAGATGATGGATCTGAAATCTCAGACTAATCTCATTGATGCAGTAGGCCTCCTATATAGCTTGACCACAAATAATGCCAAGCTAAAGAGGGCAAAAAATAGTAAAAAAGTGTACCAAATTATAATTAATTTGCATCTGATCAATTATGAGATCTCCCAAAACAAGATGCTTTTACTCAAAGCCAGCAATACTTCCAGGACAGGAAAAGTGAAAATAGATTAGTCAAAATACACTGAGAAGAAAGTGGCAAACCTCAACCAAGGTAGTGCAGATTGAGGAACCCATCCAACAGTAAAGAGAGATCCTGCCAATTAGCTCTGCACGTTCTTTGTTCTAAATATAATCAACAAAGTACCCAAGCTCCATCTTGTGAGTATTCCTCTTTGAAATCAGTGAAGAAAATGAGACCGTATAAGGAGAAAGTTCATTCCATACCTTATAAATGCCTGTCCTACTGAGCCAGACAATTTGATCCAGAAACAAGAAAGTAGACAACAGTGCATTTTTGGACTGAGAAAAAAGCAAAGTGGTAAGAAAATGACAAAAAAGTAAATCATGTGTAAATTAATTAGAAAAACATTCAGTCAGCAAACCATTTTGTACCTTTCCCAGCAAAACAAGGGGAAAGGGTGTCCCAGGAGAAGTTGGACTAATGAGCACGTGCAGATCATTGACAAACTGCATAAATAACAAACCCAAGATAAGCCCAAGAATAAAAGTGCCATACAGATATGAATTCAAATCAGAATTATTTTTTTCCCTACTGATTTTCCCAAAAAATTCTTCATCTAACCTTTTGAGGTCAGCTGTCATTTCACAGCATGAATAACAAAACAGTTACCCTTATACACCAAATAAATGGACGTTAAGCAAGAATAAATATAGAAAAAAAAAAATTCTCCACAATTTAAAGGTACTTAACTACGAGACCAGAGAAGATGAGTGAAAAAGACAATTTTATTACCAAAAGATGCAATTAAGCCTGACCTTGAAAAGACGGAACACTTTCCGTGCCAAGCTAGTTGATTTGTCAACATTTTGGGCTGTGCCAGGCTCCCGGTTACTCAAGTATTTTGAACCATATTGTATTGCCCTGCATATCTTGTCCCTGGCTTCGGCTTTGTTCAAATACAGAACCGCAAGGCCAAGCTCTGCTCTAGCTACGTCCAATGTACTCATTTTTTTCTTATCGTATCTGCAAAGTCAAGGTACATTCTTATTTAACTCCAGAAATCCAAAGAAGTAAACAACCAACAGACAAACCATGCAAATTTCACATTGAAACAACTAAGCAGGGAGATGCAAAAAAAAAAAGACATCAATGGAATGGCCAAAAACCTAATAGCCTAAATTGAAGGATACATATGCTGAGGCAATGTGTACTTTTCAAGAGATTGATTAAGAAGGCAAATGAGAAAGAGATGATGATGATCCTATTATTACCTCTAATGAAAGATTCAGCAGTGTTAGTTAACTCTCATCAAAGACCTCGTGCAAAACGAGTGAGAAAGAAAAATCCACGAAACATCAGTCAACAAACCCTCAGCTATTATTCCATCTTCTATTGATCTATAACACACTCAAAAATCCCCAAATTTGTCAAATTAAAATCAACAGTGACTCAATGCTTAACACAATAACACACACGCACATATATATATATATATATATATATATTTCGAGAGTAGAGATTTGAAGCAAAATTGCAAACCAAAGAAATATGAGATTGTCGGAGTCGAAGAGTTCAAGATCTTGAGGAAGTTGAGGACGTCTACTTCGATTCTTGCTCGGACCTCAACAGAATAAATTCAATTTCAAACATTGATATTCACAACTGTAGACACCCCATTTTGACCGGCCCTAAGACTCGGGCGCTTTCTTTTGATTACCCGATGATGACAATTAGAATGTGTTTCTCACAAAATTCTCAGTAAGAAAGATGGAATTTAAGTTTTAATCCCAACCTTCACCCATTTTTTTGGCCAAACTATTTTAGACCTTAAAACCCTCTTTTCAAAATATGTTTTTTTTAAAAATGTTTCTACGATGTCCCGAGGCTTCCATTTCGATTAAAATATTGCACTTTTCAGTAAACCGAGTAAGGACAAAGTGGAAATAAATGGAAGGGAGGTGAAATTTTTGAAAAATATTTAAAAATATCTTCTTTATAGGTTTGGAGTTGAAGGAAATAGGAGGGGATGAAAGAAAGCTGGTTTAGGAAAAGGATGAGTATCAAATCATTAAGAAGGAAATGAGCAGTCTTCACTAAATTAGGCATTTCTGTTTGTACACTTAGAATTTAAATGTGAGGCTACCACCATTAGAAAGTAGACTTCTGGGGCTTCAATTTAGACCCAAGAACCACCTTAGACCAAGTCCAAATAAGGGAGATATGCCCATTTGAAGTTGAGCTTAAGAGCAGATTTTGTTGATCCAGCCCGAGACAGCCTTCACTAAATTAGGCATATCTGTTTGTACACTTGGAATTTAAATGTGAGGCCACCACCATTGGAAAGTAGACTTCTGGGGCTTCAATTGGGACTAAATAACTGCCTAAAACTAAGTCCATATGGGGGAGATATGCCCATTTGAAGTTGGGCTTAAAAGCAGATTTTGTTGATTTGACCCAAAACAACAATAGCCCATTTTTCTTGGTTTTGGTTCGGTTGGGACAACCCATTTACCCATTTTTTGAGCCATTCAAGTGCATCCACTCATCCTCCATTATACCTAATCATCCTCCATAGTCAAAAAGATATTTTGTTTGCATCCATAAAGGAGTATCCCATGCAACCACCTTGAAAATTTGCCCTCCTATCACATTCTTGTCTCCCACCTTGTCTCCCACCTTATTTTTGACCTTTACTCTCCCTCATTGCCTATATAGAATGATCATATTGTAAGAGAGGGAGAGGACCACGAAATTGAAGAGAAAGGAGTGAGAAAAGAGTGAAAAAAGAGAGAGAATTTGAGTTTTTGAGCCAAAAATATTCCTATCTTCCATATACACCCCATACCTTCCATAGCTACTGAAATTCCTCATTTCCATACACCAAAACCACTCCAAAAATTCTGATATAGCCAAAGATCAATCGCCTCGATCATAAGGAAGAATGTTTAGTGATTGAAAGTGAGGAAAACTAGAGAGTTAGCCACTTCCCATACCACAAACTCCATAAACTCCATAATTTCGAATTGAGGATTTGAGAACACACTTCCTACACTTGAGGGTGATCAAGAGAAAGTTTGGAAATCAAGAAGTTCAATCTTTCTTTAGAAGGTGAATTTTTTAATCTTTCATTTTCTTATATTTTATATCTTATATTTATATTCTTGCTTCTTATTTCGTTGTGTTTTGTTATAATCCAAGTGGTTTGTTTATCTCATATTTATTTTCTTACTTTATATTTCATAGTGTGTTGTTATAATCCTAGTGGTTTGTTTAGCTCATAATTATTTATTTATTTATTTTTATTCGCATACTTTAATTTCATATTAGTTTTGTTGTAATTTTGCATGTTTTACCTCATATTTATTTTATTTTTTTCGTGTATTAGTCTCATATTAGTTTTGTTGTAATTTTGCATGTTCCATCTTATATTTGTTTTATTGCTTTAGGTTTATGTTGTGAGTTTGCACTTTTTTATTTTATTTTATTTTATATTTATTTTCTTTTTTTAATCTAACCGGTAGTGGTTAGTTGAGTCACCTACATATTTTTTGTTTGTTCCTTTTCTTGGTTTTGCAACAAGACAGGTTTTGCTTGGCCTAATTCGCCGGCCGGCCTATTTGGCCGGTCGGTTAGCTTCTTCCGAACAAGATGGCGTAATCTCCCAATATTGACCAATTTCCGCCGGCGGTTCTAAAGAACATGAAGCTTTTATTTTATTTATTTATTTTATTTTGAGTGTATTGTGAGGTTTTTATTTTGTTGTAATATTCTCCTCATCCCTCTCTAATTCGGTTTGTAATTATTCTTTAAAATGTTGTAATAATTCCCCGCCCCGCTTCTTTCCATCCCGTTCTTTTACTTGCTTTCTTTATTTGTACATAAACATCATATTTATTTTTCATCATAGTTATGCTTTGCATCCATGTTTCATGCATCTTGATTCGGCTAAGTTTGCATTTGTGGATTTAATCAATTCCTATGTGATTATGTGCGCTACCTCATGTTCTTGAGATGATTCACATATCATATTTTAGAAGCCGAATCTTTAGTTGCATCTCATGAGTGAATTGCATTAGGATTTTGTATATAGGATCATGCATATTTTACTGACTTTGTTTTGCAGCTTGTTCGTGGGACGTCAAACATGTGAGTTTTTATGCTTTAGCATCCCGTGTGTGTGTGTTTTTCTTACTATGTCTAGCATTCTACCATGAGGCTAGTTGCTTATGTGATATAACTCTATGAATGCCAGTGGATGGAGGTTGTGTCGCTTAATTTGGAATGATGTTGATTTTTCATGCTTGTAAACTCAATTTATTTGGGTTGTACATCGTCAAAACTCTTTCAAAATGCATGATATCAAATTGTTCCAAAATGAATGGCATAGTCTATACTTGTATGCTTCACATAGTAAATTTTAGGATTTATTAACTAATCAGAACATGAACATATAAATAAAATAAAATTCATATCATGGTTAGTAAAGGCCGATCTTTGATCGGGTGGGCGGGGGTGCTCATTATTGACCTTCCCCTCTCATACCTAAGGTTCCGAGCCAAGCATCCTTGGTTACGACGAACAGTGGCCTTGGCACGAGTCATGGGTTTCCTAATTTTCCCAAAATAAATATTAGGTGGCGACTCTGAGATCTGATGACGCAGTCCATTTTTGACAAAATTGCAATAAAATGAATTTTCAATAAAAGTTGCCAAACCCGGACTCTCATCTGGGTTTCACACTGCACTCATGAGAATAGATCAAAGAGATCTCGGGGGTCCGAACTGTTTAACGCGCGCGGGTACCCCCCGGGCATGTTACAGTTTCTGGCGACTCCGCTGGGGATTTTATGAAACCTTGACTCGAACTCCATGATATGACCTTTATTTTCAATTATATGTTCATTGCATTGCATTCATTGGTGCACTTCAAGTCCTTGTGTTGCCCAGATACTGGTGGGAGCACAGGTAAGCTTTTTGTGACACTACACCTATTTTTACGATACTTTAGAGGCCTTGTGTTGTAACCTTTTGAGATTTGTCAAAAGGGTAGCTTTGCTATGTAGCCCTGCTATCTAGCTTTGCTATCTAAGGTTCTCAGACTCCGAAGAGAGGCTATTTGACTCTTCTGATTTCCTGGGATCTTTATTGGTTATGACCCAAAGGACTCTTTGGTAACGTCACCTTGGCTTCAACCCGTAAAATAGAGCCAACCTTGTACATATAGTGAGCTATAGTACCTTTCAAATTAGGACAGGATGCTTTCCCATTTCTAGGATGTATGATACCGCTTGTGTAAATAGTGAAACCCTAGATCATTCCAAGCTAGGACAGGATAACCCTACCCTCTTTAGGGGTGTTTGTTCTCTTTCCTGCTTTATGTGTAATGTATTGGATCTATACAGGGGTTCTCAAATTCGAATGAGTGGCTCAGGCTATTCAGTTTAGCACCATTACTTCAAAAACAAAAAAAATAACAAAAACATAAAATAAAAAAAAAACAAAAAAAAATTTGTTAAAAAAAAAAAATGCCGATATCCCACAAAGTCGACCATCTCTGTGATTGGGGAGTGACCACCTGTTGATTGCATGAGCTTTATTTTGAATGTTGTGGCTGGCCCACACTTTGACTAGCAATTTATTTTGAATGTTGTGGCTGGTCCACACTTTGACTAGCAAAATTGAGAATGGTTTTATTCTGAGTTCTGAATTGAGTATTGAGTGTAAGTTTGACTCCACCAAGTTTGTAGAGTTAGAGTCAGGCTCGAGTCAGCCTAATAAGTCAGAGTCTGTTGATTTCGATAGTGCTAACCTAGACATTTCTGTTCTGTCTAGGTTCTCTTTGTCATTTTCTTTTGAGTATGTTGTCAAAAGTCTGTTGTCATTGCTGAGTCATAGTCTCTTTTCAATAAACAGAAAAACAAAAAAATAAAATGCCATAGAGTCTGCCTACTTCTCTGTGCCTTAATTCATTGCATTGACCAAAGTTTTTCAAAATATTTTCCAAAACTCTGATAAAAACAAAGAGGAAGAATTTCCTCGGGATTTGCAAATTTTGATCAACTGAGAAGAAGAGAGGTGTGCTAAGCCTTTGATGAATAAAATCATTTTTGTTAATGTGGGTACTGAGAATGATCCTAGCTTGGTCCAAATTGGTTCTATCTTATCTTCGTAAGAGTACGGGTGATTAGTCACTTTGTTAAAAGATTTCAAAAACTGTTTTTGTGTGGTCCTACGAAGACATGCTTGGAATTGATTATACAGCATAAGATCCCTCTTGACTCATGGTCCGACCTCCTTAGCTCCTTAGCTTTCAAACCTTGATTCGAAGTATTCAATGATCATTCAAAGTGTAAGGCTTGCATAGCCGAATTGGAAATAGCCCTTGAACTAGGGGCCATGATGTGATTCAAATGGGGGCAACCCTTCAACTAGGGGCAATAAGGTCGAATATGATTTAGATTGGAAATAGCCCTTGAACTAGGGGCAATGATGTGATCCAGATTGGAAACAGACCTTGAACTCAGGGTAGAGAATGTGATATCGATTTGAAACAGCCCTTGAACTAGGGGCAAAAGTATGAGGCTTGCATAGCTGAAATGGAGGTAGCCCTTGAACTAGGGGCAATAAGGTACCACCCTTGAGAGGCTCGCTGGGCCGAAAACCCGAAAGGGCGACCTAGGCAAAAGTTAGAGCACAAAAAAAAAATAATAATAAATAAATAAAAAAAAAGAAGGAAAAATAAAAAGAAAAATGAAAAGCTCGCAAGGTTGAAAACCCGAAAGGGCGGCTTTGGCAAAAGTTAGAGCGTAAAATGAGAATGTCAATACCCGAGTGAACCTTAGCCAAAACTATGTAGGGCTTGTGATTCAGATTGGAAACAGCCCTTGAACCAGGGGCAAGAAGGTCGGATGTGATTTAAGATTTGAAGCAGTCCTTGAACTAGGGGCAAAAGGTTGGATGTGATCAAAGAGTTAAAACTGAATCGTTTCCCAATGAAGATCACCCATAAAGGCAAAACCCAGAATTTGAGAGAATGAATTTTATTATTGAAGGACAGTCGAGTTCCTATCCATTACACTAGGGGCAAATTCAGACCCAATTAGCCTAGTCCCTACATCATCATATCTACTGGTCAAGTGTAGCAGTTATTGGCCTAGAGATTTCACACCCAATCAACATGGACAAGCTAAAATAAAAGTACCATCCTTGAGAGGCTCGTTGGGTTGAAAACCTGGAAGGGCGACCCAAGCAGAATTTAGAGCAGAAAAAAAAATCAAAAAAACAAAAAATAATGAAAAACAAAAAAAAGAAATGAACAAAATGAAAAAAATAGAAAAATGAAAAAATGAAAAGCTCGCAAGGTTGAAAACCCGAAAGGGCGGCTTTGGCAAAAGTTAGAGCACAAAAGGAGAGTGTCAATACCAGAGTGACCCCCAACCGGAACTACGATGGCCTGATTCCTATCTTTGGGATACGTAGGTAGCTTCATCTTGAAGTTCGGCCCCAATAATTTTTCAACTCATTCATCTCGTCCATGTTTGCTTGGTGTGTCTTTAGTCGACTTGGTTGTCCTATTCGTGTTTGATTGGTGTATCTTTGTTCTGCTCAGATCAATTGGTTTGATTTAACTTGGTTCAGTTCGGTTCGATTCGATTTGGCGGTTCGGTTCAGTCTGGTCCAGTTTTGCTCGACTTCATTCGGTTCGGATTGGCTTGGTTCGGTTGGCTTGGTTCAGATATCACCTTTGATTATCTGGTTTGGGACTATGCACCCCAATGGTTGATTCCATGTTAGTTGAGCAGTGGCCATTTGTAAAAATAGGTTTTGATTAATTTGAATGAAGCTGACTAATTTTTCTCAAAAATTGTTCCATTTTTGCAAAACTTGGACCATTCTTTGGATTTGAAAAGGGAAAATTTTCAGTGCTCACAGTTTAGCTTACATGATTTGAAACAGAAAATGGAATAAGTATGCTAATCTAACTCTCATGTTGATCAAAACATGTTTACAAAAAATCAAGTGACAAAAAAAAGGGGTCAAGGCAATGAACTAGGGGCATAGTCGAGTCGGAGATTCTGTCTTCTCCACCACTCGAGTCAACTATTCAGTATATATAAGTGTGTATTCATCCAATCAGGGTATTCATACCAGTCAGTGTATATAAGGGTGTTCCTTTCATACCAGTCAGTATATTTATACCAGTCGGTGTATTCATACCAGTCAGTGTATATAAGTGTGTTTGGATTTTTTTTTTTTTTTTTTTTTTTGCTTCGTTTTTCTTTCATTAAGTCATTCTTTGATTCAGGTCAGTATAGAATCAATGTTCAATTCAGAGTTCAAAATTCAATCACTCTCAAATTCAATCAAACAAAAATGTTTTCAAGTTCAAAGTGATATGCCAGTTACGCCATCGATGTGCAAAAATTAAACTGATTTTTGCAGTCAGGGGAGGACATCCTCGATCACAGAGACACAAAACAAAACAAAAACAAAACACAAAAAAAAAAAAAAAAAAAAAAAACAACAACAACAAAAAAAAAAGAGAGAGTAGCATTTTCTCAGTTTTCCGGCAGTAACCCGGCGGCGAAGATTGCAACCGGCTTCATTTGCACACAACTTCGTTGCCTGACTTTACCGTCAGCTGCCTCGCTTCATCTTTACTCCTTCGAAGCTTTTGAAGACTCTGCCTCGACCTTGGCAGAGTTTCCAAAGGAGATTATTCCCCGCCGGCCATCAAATTGGTTGTGCGAAGAAACTCCGAATCGAGTCACGGAGGTCGTCAACCGTTTCAATTCTTTGTTCTGCTTTTTCAGCACACCAATTTCTACCCGAGCGTCTTTGTACATACGTTGGAGGAGGGAGAGTTGTGCATTTAACCGATGTACCTCACACATCCTGTTCTGCAGTCGACGGGACAAGTTGGAGACCGCTGTTACGGTCTCCACACATGACCTCAGCGTATACGAGTTTGCTTCGATGTCAGACTGTGCCGCCATGATTTGTTCAACTGACATCGCTGGAAAGTTAAAAACAGGGGAAGGAGGAGGAGCTCGTGGTTGAGGTTCAGGAGAGTCAGACTCGGTCATCTCTATCGTGGACTCGTTCAGGTCTGGAAAAAGAGTGAGAGAACCGTGTGAAGAAGCCATGGCAAAGGAGAGTAATGCAAAAGAAAGAGGTTGCAGAGTGGTGGCAGAGAAAGTTTGCAGGCTTTTGCTCTGCCTCTCTCTTTCGCAGGCCTCAACTTAAGAAGAGGATGAAGCCAAAGAAGAAAACAAAGAGGGCGGAAGGCTCGAGACGATCATTGACAATCGGGGCAAGATGGGATAGCCTGTCGGTCAGGCGCCGCGATTGTTGAAATCGTGTGCTAGATACAACGCTCGAAGAAGATGACGGAAGAAAGAGTGAGACAAAAACAGAGAGAGAGGCGGGAGAATTGTATATTTATACATATATGTGTATATATTGTATATCTATGTATTATATATATTTGTTTGAGCGTTTTGGTCACAAAAGTGGCTTAGGTTTAGTGGTTTGGCTCAGTGATTGAAGGCTGGAAGGCTGAGCCCAAGGTCAGGGGTTCGAACCCCACAAACAAATGTTTCTTTTGTTTTGTTTTGGTCTTATGTATATATATGTCTCGTATACCTATATATATATATTTGTTTGAATATTTTGTCACAAGAGTGGCATGGCTCAGTGGTCGAGGACTCGAAGGCCAAACTTGAGATCAGAGGGTCGAACCCCTGTGTCTATGCATTTTGCATTTTTCCTTTCTTTTTTTTTGCGTGTTTTGCGTACGTGCGTTGACGTCAGCAAACGGAATATGCCTTCTCAGTAACGGTATCTTTCCGTTGATGGCTGCAAACAGAATATTCCCCGAATCTATGTATGTATACCGTACATGCATGTCTGTGTATATTGTCGTATTTGTATGTATTTTGTCTGTACATAGTATATGTATACGGTATTTGGTTCGAGCATACAATTCCTTCTTTCATTCTGTGCATCTATCGTACAATAATCTCATAGCATCTATCACACAATTCCAATTCAATTGCGCTATCTTGCGCATCGCACTGTCTTGTACAATTTCAATTTAATCGCACAATCTTGCGCATTACACCATCTTGTGCACTCCCTTGGTCTAGGAGACCTTAAATCCTCTAAAGGTGCAATTCCTTTGGTGTTTGTCGTGCCCGAACGACTTCAGATTGTCTGGTATAGCCACCTGCCTGTGATTGCAATGAGTTCCTAGGAGACCAACTGCGACGGTGGAAACTAGAGTTCGAATGGCGATGCCTAGAACGCAAAAGGTTTGGAATTTCCGAGACTAAAGTCTGGTTTAAATACCCAGGGGTGTATCCCCGGCTTGAAATCTGTATGGCAGCCCCATAGGTTGAGGTAGCGTGTATGCGCCTCAATTCTGGATACTGAACCAACCTAGTCTGTCACCCCGTTGGAGAATAGGGAAAGTTGTGAATATGATCAGGAAGAAAAGCAGCATCGGTGGCTTCTACATGTAGAGGTTACCCCTTGTCATTCTACCATACCTTCTTCCACTTGCATGAGACGCGTTTGGATTTCGAATCCACCTTTACTCCTTTCACGTGAAACGTGTTAGGATGTGACGTTTACTTGGTTAAAACCTTCCCCCTCTCCGTATAAAATACGGTTAGGTACGCTTGTTGGTTACACCATTGTCATTCTCATTGGTTAAAACCTTCCCTCTCTTCGTATAAAATACGTTGAGATACGCCTGTTGGTTACACCATTGCCATTTTCTCTGGTTAAAACCTTCCCTCTCTCCGTATAAAATACGTTGAGATACGCCTGTTGGTTATACCATTGTCATTCTCGTTGGTTAAAACCTTCCCTCTCGTCGTATAAAATACGTTGAGATACGCCTGTTGGTTACACCATTATCATTCTCATTGGTTAAAACCTTCCCTCTCTTCGTATAAAATACGTTGAGATACGCCTGTTGGTTACACCATTGTCATTTTCTCTGGTTAAAACCTCCCCTCTCTCCGTATAAAATACGTTGAGATACGCCTGTTGGTTACACCATTGTCATTTTTCACTTGGTTAAAACCTTCCCCCTCTCCGTATAAAATACGGTTAGGTACGCCTGTTGGTTACACCATTATCATTCTCGTAACCTTCCCTCTCTTCGTATAAAATACGTTGAGATACGCCTGTTGGTTACACCATTGTCATTTTCTACTTGGTTAAAACCTTCCCTCTCTCCGTATAAAATACGTTGAGATACGCCTGTTGGTTACACCATTGTCATTCTCATTGGTTAAAACCTTCCCCCTCTCCGTATAAATACGGTTAGGTACGCCTGTTGGTTACACCATTGTCATTCTCATTGGTTAAAACCTTCCCCTCTCTCCGTATAAAATACGGTTAGGTACGCTTGTTGGTTACACCATTGTCATTCTCATTGGTTAAAACCTTCCCTCTCTTCGTATAAAATATGTTGAGATACGCCTGTTGGTTACACCATTGCCATTTTCTCTGGTTAAAACCTTACCTCTCTCCGTATAAAATACGTTGAGATACGCCTGTTGGTTATACCATTGTCATTCTCGTTGGTTAAAACCTTCCCTCTCTTCGTATAAAATACGTTGAGATACGCCTGTTGGTTACACCATTATCATTCTCATTGGTTAAAACCTTCCCTCTCTTCGTATAAAATACGTTGAGATACGCCTGTTGGTTACACCATTGTCATTTTCTCTGGTTAAAACCTCCCCTCTCTCTGTATAAAATACGTTGAGATACGCCTGTTGGTTACACCATTGTCATTTTTCACTTGGTTAAAACCTTCCCCCTCTCCGTATAAAATACGGTTAGGTACGCCTGTTGGTTACACCATTATCATTCTCGTAACCTTCCCTCTCTTCGTATAAAATACGTTGAGATACGCCTGTTGGTTACACCATTGTCATTTTCTACTTGGTTAAAACCTTCGCTCTCTCCGTATAAAATACGTTGAGATACGCCTGTTGGTTACACCATTGTCATTCTCATTGGTTAAAACCTTCCCTCTCTTCGTATAAAATACGTTGAGATACGCCTGTTGGTTACACCATTGTCATTTTCATTGGTTAAAACCTTCCCTCTCTTCGTATAAAATACGTTGAGATACGCCTGTTGGTTACACCATTGCCATTTTCTCTGGTTAAAACCTTCCCTCTCTTCGTATAAATACGTTGAGATACGCCTGTTGGTTACACCATTGTCATTCTCATTGGTTAAAACCTTCCCTCTCTTCGTATAAAATACGTTGAGATACGCCTGTTGGTTACACCATTGCCATTTTCTCTGGTTAAAACCTTTCCTCTCTCCGTATAAATACGTTGAGATACGCCTGTTGGTTACACCATTGTCATTCTCATTGGTTAAAACCTTCCCTCTCTTCGTATAAAATACGTTGAGATACGCCTGTTGGTTACACCATTGCCATTTTCTCTGGTTAAAACCTTCCCTCTCTCCGTATAAATACGTTGAGATACGCCTGTTGGTTACACCATTGCCATTTTCTCTGGTTAAAACCTTCCCTCTCTCCGTATAAAATACGTTGAGATACGCCTGTTGGTTATACCATTGTCATTCTCATTGGTTAAAACCTTCCCTCTCTTCGTATAAAATACGTTGAGATACGCCTGTTGGTTACACCATTGCCATTTTCTCTGGTTAAAACCTTCCCTCTCTCCGTATAAAATACGTTGAGATACGCCTGTTGGTTATACCATTGTCATTCTCATTGGTTAAAACCTTCCCTCTCTTCGTATGAAATACGTTGAGATACGCCTGTTGGTTACACCATTGCCATTTTCTCTGGTTAAAACCTTCCCCCTTTCTGTATTAAATACGGTTAGGTATGCCTGTTGGTTACACCATTGTTGTTCTCCATGGTTAAAACCTTCCCTTTCTCCGTGACACATTTGCATGTGATCTTGTGGCACATTTAATGCAATGCATCCCCTGTTATATTTCATATCATTTGCACGAAGCTTGCCTCTTCATTGTTGTCATCTTCATATCTTTATCATCACTCCATGGCATGGTATTGCATTGCATAATCATGAATTTTCAAACAACTGGCTTCGCAAAGCGTGTAAGTCCAACCTTCAAACTGCATTTTGAGCATGTCACTTCCATTCTGCCCCTGAACTACGCTGGTTTGATTCCTTGTAAAAGGATACGTAGGCAACCTTCGGGTTCAACCACTTGCATTGCATCTTGTTTGTTTGCCCAAGTCATACGGCCTTGTCAAAAGGGTCGTCTTTGGGCTTTGACATTCACTCACGTCATGAAATGACTTTGAGCTCTGTCAAAGAGGGGTAACTGTAGACACCCCATTTTGACCGGCCCTAAGACTCGGGCGCTTTCTTTTGATTACCCGATGATGACAATTAGAATGTGTTTCTCAGTAAGAAAGATGGAATTTAAGTTTTAATCCCAACCTTCACCCATTTTTTTGGCCAAACTATTTTAGACCTTAAAACCCTCTTTTCAAAATATGTTTTTTTTAAAAATGTTTCTACGATGTCCCGAGGCTTCCATTTCGATTAAAATATTGCACTTTTCAGTAAACCGAGTAAGGACAAAGTGGAAATAAATGGAAGGGAGGTGAAATTTTTGAAAAATATTTAAAAATATCTTCTTTATAGGTTTGGAGTTGAAGGAAATAGGAGGGGATGAAAGAAAGCTGGTTTAGGAAAAGGATGAGTATCAAATCATTAAGAAGGAAATGAGCAGTCTTCACTAAATTAGGCATTTCTGTTTGTACACTTAGAATTTAAATGTGAGGCTACCACCATTAGAAAGTAGACTTCTGGGGCTTCAATTTAGACCCAAGAACCACCTTAGACCAAGTCCAAATAAGGGAGATATGCCCATTTGAAGTTGAGCTTAAGAGCAGATTTTGTTGATCCAGCCCGAGACAGCCTTCACTAAATTAGGCATATCTGTTTGTACACTTGGAATTTAAATGTGATGCCACTACCATTGGAAAGTAGACTTCTGGGGCTTCAATTTGGACTAAAGAACTGCCTAAAACTAAGTCCATATGGGGGAGATATGCCCATTTGAAGTTGGGCTTAAAAGCAGATTTTGTTGATTCGACCCAAAACAACAATAGCCCATTTTTCTTGGTTTTGGTTCGGTTGGGACAACCCATTTACCCATTTTTTGAGCCATTCAAGTGCATCCACTCATCCTCCATTATACCTAATCATCCTCCATAGTCAAAAAGATATTTTGTTTGCATCCATAAAGGAGTATCCCATGCAACCACCTTGAAAATTTGCCCTCCTATCACATTCTTGTCTCCCACCTTGTCTCCCACCTTATTTTTGACCTTTACTCTCCCTCATTGCCTATATAGAATGATCATATTGTAATAGAGGGAGAGGACCACGAAATTGAAGAGAAAGGAGTGAGAAAAGAGTGAAAAAAGAGAGAGAATTTGAGTTTTTGAGCCAAAAATATTCCTATCTTCCATATACACCCCATACCTTCCATAGCTACTGAAATTCCTCATTTCCATACACCAAAACCACTCCAAAAATTCTGATATAGCCAAAGATCAATCGCCTCGATCATAAGGAAGAATGTTTAGTGATTGAAAGTGAGGAAAACTAGAGAGTTAGCCACTTCCCATACCACAAACTCCATAAACTCCATAATTTCGAATTGAGGATTTGAGAACACACTTCCTACACTTGAGGGTGATCAAGAGAAAGTTTGGAAATCAAGAAGTTCAATCTTTCTTTAGAAGGTGAATTTTTTAATCTTTCATTTTCTTATATTTTATATCTTATATTTATATTCTTGCTTCTTATTTCGTTGTGTTTTGTTATAATCCAAGTGGTTTGTTTATCTCATATTTATTTTCTTACTTTATATTTCATAGTGTGTTGTTATAATCCTAGTGGTTTGTTTAGCTCATAATTATTTATTTATTTATTTTTATTCGCATACTTTAATTTCATATTAGTTTTGTTGTAATTTTGCATGTTTTACCTCATATTTATTTTATTTTTTTCGTGTATTAGTCTCATATTAGTTTTGTTGTAATTTTGCATGTTCCATCTTATATTTGTTTTATTGCTTTAGGTTTATGTTGTGAGTTTGCACTTTTTTTTATTATTTTATTTTATATTTATTTTCTTTTTTTAATCTAACCGGTAGTGGTTAGTTGAGTCACCTACATATTTTTTGTTTGTTCCTTTTCTTGGTTTTGCAACAAGACAGGTTTTGCTTGGCCTAATTCGCCGGCCGGCCTATTTGGCCGGTCGGTTAGCTTCTTCCGAACAAGATGGCGTAATCTCCCAATATTGACCAATTTCCGCCGGCGGTTCTAAAGAACATGAAGCTTTTATTTTATTTATTTATTTTATTTTGAGTGTATTGTGAGGTTTTTATTTTGTTGTAATATTCTCCTCATCCCTCTCTAATTCGGTTTGTAATTATTCTTTAAAATGTTGTAATAATTCCCCGCCCCGCTTCTTTCCATCCCGTTCTTTTACTTGCTTTCTTTATTTGTACATAAACATCATATTTATTTTTCATCATAGTTATGCTTTGCATCCATGTTTCATGCATCTTGATTCGGCTAAGTTTGCATTTGTGGATTTAATCAATTCCTATGTGATTATGTGCGCTACCTCATGTTCTTGAGATGATTCACATATCATATTTTAGAAGCCGAATCTTTAGTTGCATCTCATGAGTGAATTGCATTAGGATTTTGTATATAGGATCATGCATATTTTACTGACTTTGTTTTGCAGCTTGTTCGTGGGATGTCAAACATGTGAGTTTTTATGCTTTAGCATCCCGTGTGTGTGTGTTTTTCTTACTATGTCTAGCATTCTACCATGAGGCTAGTTGCTTATGTGATATAACTCTATGAATGCCAGTGGATGGAGGTTGTGTCGCTTAATTTGGAATGATGTTGATTTTTCATGCTTGTAAACTCAATTTATTTGGGTTGTACATCGTCAAAACTCTTTCAAAATGCATGATATCAAATTGTTCCAAAATGAATGGCATAGTCTATACTTGTATGCTTCACATAGTAAATTTTAGGATTTATTAACTAATCAGAACATGAACATATAAATAAAATAAAATTCATATCATGGTTAGTAAAGGCCGATCTTTGATCGGGTGGGCGGGGGTGCTCATTATTGACCTTCCCCTCTCATACCTAAGGTTCCGAGCCAAGCATCCTTGGTTACGACGAACAGTGGCCTTGGCACGAGTCATGGGTTTCCTAATTTTCCCAAAATAAATATTAGGTGGCGACTCTGAGATCTGATGACGCAGTCCATTTTTGACAAAATTGCAATAAAATGAATTTTCAATAAAAGTTGCCAAACCCGGACTCTCATCTAGGTTTCACACTGCACTCATGAGAATAGATCAAAGAGATCTCGGGGGTCCGAACTGTTTAACGCGCGCGGGTACCCCCCGGGCATGTTACAACAACACATACATAATATATAGAGGTACATATACATGTGTAGTAGAGGTGCTAATTTGAGAAGATCAAAGGAGAGAGAGCACGAGATTGAGAGAAAGAGAGAAAGCGAGATTGAGGGGGAGACAGAGAGGGAGAGAGAGAGAGAGAGAGATTCATACCAGTCGTATTACTGTGAGACCGATAGAGAGAGGGAGCGAGAGAAAGAGAACAATCGGTGTCTGTGGAGGGGCTAGGGCAAGTATAAAGAAAATGGGAAAATAAATAGAAGAAAATAAAGGGGTAAATTGATTATTTGCGACGGCTAATCAGATGGTCGCAAATTATATAGTAGCAAAAGGTCAGTTTTCTAGTAGTGAGTTGTTGTCTTTTGGTTTTGAAGGAGTGCAATCCGATTTAAACTCGTTGGGTTTGTTCGTTCGCGTTGTTCTTGTCAAAAGTTCCTTGGAAACTTAGAAATTTTGCCTTGGGGTCGACACTAGCCTTCCTAAGGGTCGACCCTTGCATGTTGTAATGTTTCTGGAAGTGTTGTTGGAAAATAGGATAGAAACCAGCCTCCTTAAGGGTTGACCCTTACCTATTGGTGAAGTTCTTGGAGGTGTTGTTGGAAAATAAGGTAGACACCAGTCTAGGGAGGGTCGACCCTCTTATGTTGTAGAATTTGTGTGTTAGTTGCTGGAAAATAGGGTCGACCCTCTCCTGTCTAAGGGTCGACCCCCTTGCTTGTTACCAGATTGTCTTTCTACCTAAAGGGTCGACCACCTTGCCCGAAGGGTCGACCCCTATGTGTTTTTTTTCAGAATTTTGGGCTTCAAATGTGTCCTATTTTTGGGGGTTTTTGGATTTATCTTTTTCATTGACCTTAGGGCTATCATCTAGTACTATAAATAGATCCAAACCCCACATCTCTCATATTTTTTTTCCTCTTTTTCCTCTCAAAACCGAGAGTCTCTCTCTCTTTCTCTCAAAAACTCACTTTTCCACTTCAATCCTTAGATCTACACTCTTAGAGGTGTCTTCTCACCTTGATCCTTTGAGATAACTTGAAGATCTTGTCAAGGGCTCTCTATTAGTCCGAGAAGTTCGTGGCTTTGTCAACCTTGAGTTTTTTGGGTTTTCTTCCTCACGACTTGAGGTAGGGACATTTTTACTTTAGTATTTCTTTGTTTTGAAGGGATTTCATGGTATGGTTGTGATTTGTGAATTAATTGGAGAGCATTGTTGGATCAATCTCATGTTTTACACAAATAAACCATTTTACTTGACTCTTGCTTGAGATTTCTTTACTCCCTCTTTTCAAAACATGTATATAAATGTTATTACAAGCCATATCTATAATAGAGGAGAAAAACCCCCAAATTTGGTAAAAACCCTAGATTCCCCACTTGAGTTAAAAACACCACATTGAATGGGGAATTTCCTTAATTCATGAAATATTGTGAAATAACATAGATGAAGGATGTGGATGTTGATATAGTAGAATTGTGGCTTGAATGTTATTTGTTTTCTTTAAATCTTGTATTGTATTTAACTCTTGGGTAATGTTGGATAGTTGTTGATGGAATAAAATATGAATGAATTGTTAATTGTGCATGAGTCCGGGTAAGAGTCGGTTTTCCAAGTGTGGTGTTGTGTTGGTACCCGTGCCCGGGGGGAGGGGGGTTTAAAAAAGTGCCCAAATGCCCTGTCTAGGCTTATTGCTGGACGAATGTGAGAAAAATATTTTTGGGTGTCCACATAGTTCTGTTGTATGATAGCTGGCAAAAGTGGAAAAACGGATGATTTTCTTTGGGGTGCCCATTCCCTGCCGTATAATAGTCGGTAAATGTGGGGGTTGGTTTTAAAAACAAAAGTAAAGGGTGTTTTAAATTGGACTCTTACAGGTGGACTCATGGTTTGCGTTCTATGGTTGTGAATGTTTGATTGTTGTGCTTGATGACATGAATAGCCACTGTTATTATTTGGTTGTCGTAGATCTGTATGTTTGTTAAGGATTACATGTAAAGATAAATTTCTATGTAATGTTTGGTGGAAAGATACTATAATCTTATTCAAAGGATCAATACTTGGGTAAATGCGTTCTTACTGGGCATATAGCTCAACCCTATCTTATTTTTTTTTCCAGGAAATGATCGAGTTCCACCTCCCTAAAGGAGTGGTCAAGCAATAGTTCTTTTTTTGGAAAAGTTTATCTATATGTATTTTGTTATTTTGAATTGAAATTTTTGTAACAAGACTATTAGTTTATTTTGTTGTAATTGTATGCCCTAGAGGCTTATATTTTGTAAGGTCACCTAGTTCATTGAACTGTAACACAAATTCAAAACATTATGGGAATGTATATGGTGAATTTTAACCTCTTATCTCTTAGTTCAATGAGAAGATGGACTTTTTGGGTATATTGTTGTATTTGTTTGGGCATATTCTTGTGGAAAATTTTAGGGCGTTACAAAGGCCATCCCAAATAAGGCTTTTTAGCCCCAAGTTAAAATAGCTAAAAAGTCAAAAAGCCAAGAAGCCTACTCACATCCCAAACGAAGTCTTATACACGATTTCCTAGTTCATAGCATTAGAATTCTGTGCAATAATTTTTATTAATTTTAATTAATAATTAAAAGGTGATTTAAACCCCCATACAAAATCAACTAGATGCTTTTAGAGCATTTTTGAAGTTTAAAGGAGAAATATCAAATCCGTGAGGATTTGAAATAATAATTATAAATTAATAAAAATTTTTAGGAATTTTTTTTAAGATATTAAGATTTTATAAGATAAATGACATACAATATTTTTATAGTAGTAAAGGTCTCTCAACATTTCTACAGAAAAAATTCGACTCAGAGAAATTTTTTCTGACTCAGAGAAATTTCGCCCCTGCTCAGAATTTTTTTAATTTTCACAGAGAAATTTCTTTGATTTCACAGAGAAATTTCAAAATTTCTCTAAGTCGGGACCGAAATTTCTCTGAGTCGAATTTTCTCTGTGAAAATGTTGAGGGACCTTAGCTAATAAAAAACAAACATCTTGAACCTTTCCTACTACACAAAGTTGAAGAGAGATGTTTCACTATTTTTTTCATATTTTTATAAATATTAATAATTAAAATTGTAAAATTTTCCACGAATATTCAAATTTTTTTTTACTTACATACACTGGGAAGCAATTACCCAAGTTTAAACCACCCTTAAACCATCATTACAAAATTAGTACACCAAAATTATTACAGACAATTCTATATTGTTCGTACATACATACATACATACATATATATATATATATATATATATCATATAGCAAAAATTTGCAACATGCACTCCTAAAAAAGGTACACATAGTAAAAAAGTTAGAATTTTTTAGGATACTTTGTGGTAAAATTATGAACAATGAGTTTATGGCGTGTACCCTAAAGTTAAGAATGACAAAAATAATGACACCCTTTTGTCAGGAAAATTCTATAATATACACCAAAAAAAAGGGGTGTACCATATGCCCCACAACTACGACTTTTGTGATTCTTGATTATGACTAATCATGATGTTTGTTATAACTTGATTATGATTTATTATAGTGTTAGTTATGACTTACTTATGATTTATTGTGACTGTTATTTTAATTATGAGATCGAAGAAGTTTTTGTTATGCCTCAAGTAGTGCTTAGTTATGACCTATTTTGACTATGACCCATTGTTTTTCATTTAGTGATGATAGAAAAGTGATTTAACTGTGACATTTGTGGTATTAATACCATAAATTATCATAACTCGCATATGTGGTGTGTATTATAAAAGGACCTTTTTGTTATGATATGTTGCGGTAAGAAAATTTATGACTTCGTGGCGAGAAAACCTAAAATACCCCTCACTTGTTTTCTACTACTATTTTAGAAGTGTTTTCTACTACTATTTTAAAAGTGTGGACATCCTTACTTGTTTTCTACTTTTTCATATTCCCAAAATACCTTTCTTAATGTGTTGTCCCGGAAAGGACATATAGTAACAATCACAGGCACCATGAAGTAACAGGCACTAAGACTTCTGAATTTTTGTGAATAGTCACTTTACGGTTTTCAAAGAATTTCATATAATAATAATAATAATAATAATAATAATCATAATCATATTTGAAATTCTTAAAAAAAAATCTAATTTAATTCACAATATATGTTAATTGTTAATTTGTTACACACTTAATTATAGTAGTAGATATAATATCCAATTGCCTTATCACATTATTATAATTGAATTTATAAATACAAAATTATTGATCTCCAGCATTTTTCATATAATGAAACATTACCTTATAGTTCAGTTTATCAAACATTCAAATCTAAATTTAAATATAAACTTGATGGAATAATTTATATTTTAATTTTTTAATTTTCTCCTCTTTTTTATTTTTCTCACTTACTTTATTTACACGGTGCCACCGGCATACACTCGTATATATATATAGGTGCTGAAGTTCAGTATACACCTAACAACCAACCAAAGTAACAAGGTGATGGTGTCCTCTCTCACAAAATCTCTCATCATTCTATGTCTCCATCTTCATTTCCACATCTTCTTCGTGTTCTTCATTGTCCACTCTGCCTCCAACAACACCACTGAACAAAATAATCAAGAAGCTACAACACTACTCAAATGGAAAACCATCCTCCATAGCACTCACCCCATTTCACCTCTCCTCTCCTGGAAACCATCTAATTCCAATTCTTCATCATCTTCTTCTTCACCGGGTCAATGGGATGGAATCACCTGCAACAACCATGGAAGTGTCATAGACATAAACCTCAAGAGCTCTAGCCTAACAGGTAATCTCCAAAGCCTTGACTTCTCATCATTTCCACACCTTCTTGGACTTAATCTCCAAAACAACTCACTCCACGGAACCATTCCATCCTCCATAGCCAACCTTTCCAAGCTCACTTACCTTTCTCTGGGTCGAAACCAACTCCACGGTCCAGTCCCCGATTCGATCGGACTCATCGGTAACTTGAATGTTCTTCGTCTCTTTGGAAACTATCTCTCTGGAACAATCCCACCCTCCATTGGCAACTCGACAAAGCTCACTTACTTGAGATTGCATTACAATGAGCTATCTGGCTCTGTACCTTCAGAGATTGGAAAGCTAAGTAATCTTTATCTTCTGACTTTGTTTGAAAACAAACTCAGTGGGTCTCTTCCTTTATCAATGAACAATCTTACCCAATTGAAGAGACTTTTTGTGGGTGAAAACAATTTCAGTGGCTATCTACCTCAAGAGATTTGCCATGGTGGGTCATTTGAAAAGTTGACTGCTGCTAACAACCATTTTGTGGGTTCAATCCCAAAATCCTTGAAAAATTGTTCCAAATTGATGAGACTTAGGCTTGAAAAGAACCAATTAGCGGGTAACATATCAGAGGATTTTGGGGTGTACCCAAATTTGGAGTACATTGATTTGAGCTATAATGAGTTCTATGGGGAGCTTTCTTGGAATTGGGGGTTCTTTGGAAACTTGACAAAGTTAAGCATCTCTAACACTCAAGTTTCTGGGAAGATACCAGCTGAGCTTGCTGAAGCACATCGAATTGAAGAGCTTGATCTCTCTTCCAATCATCTAATTGAGTTCATTGCGTGTACTTGTGTTGGATGATAACAAACTTTCAGGCGGTATTCCAGTAGAAATTGGGATGCTAATGAATCTGGAAAAACTCGATTTGAGTGGAACCAATTTAAGTGGTGTAGTTGTGGCACAACTTGGGAATTACTTGAAGCTAAGGGAGTTGAATTTGAGCAACAATAGATTTAGGGGAAGTATTCCCTCAGAGATTGGGAATTTGGGTTCTCTTGAAAGTCTTGATCTTAGCCATAACTCACTTGTGGGAGAGATACAGCCACATATTGGAGAAATGCTCCGATTGGAAAGGTTGGATCTCTCCTACAACAAGCTCTCTGGTTCGATCCCATCCACTTTCAATCGATTGCTAAGCTTGATGTATGTTGATTTGTCCTACAATCAGTTGGAGGGTCCTATTCCTAATACTAGAGCGTTTCGCGAGGCTCCAATGGAGGCATTTCGCAACAACAAGAACTTGTGTGGAAATGCTCGGGGTTTGAATAGTTGCCCCTCTAAGATAAGGAACAATGTCAATGGGAATAGTAAGAGGATAGTGTTGATTCTAATCATAGTAATTCCTTTATTGGGCTCTCTTTGTACTTTTATTGTCGTTGTTAAAGTTTTCTTTTTTTGTCGTGGGAGAGTAAGGAGTGAAGAAAACAAGTTTGGGAAAGAACAAGTGAAGAATTTATTTACGATGTTAGTGTATATTAGTGTATCATTATGTAGTGCATTATCATGTTAGTGTAGCATTATGTTAGTGCATTATGTTAGTGTAGCATTATCATGTTAGTGTAGCATTATGTTAGTGCATTATGTTAGTGTAGCATTATGTTAGTGCATTATGTTAGTGTAGCATTATGTTATTGTTCATAGGCATCCAAGGCATCCTCTATAAATAGAGTGCCTTCTTTGTGTAATAGACATGTACAATTCATAGAAACAATTGTGCCTCTCTCTCTCTCTCTCTCTCTATTCGCTCATCTCTATCTTCTCTCACTTTCTCCAATTATTATTTCATGGTATCAGAGCACAGTGTTACATTTCTGGCAATTTGCGATTTTGGTGTTTAGTCCCATCCACAGCGGCACTACATCAAACCACTCGGAATTTCCTCACGATTCCAACGGCACCAAGCCCGGCCTCAAAAAACCTTTCACGCGCCCACACGCGCCGCCAGTGTCCACTGCGCGTCATCATTTCCGCCACCACTCTCACACGCGCCCGCACGCGCCATCCGTTGTTTCTCCCTTCCGACACGTGCCTACACGCGCCCACACGACCCGCGGCTGACGTCAGCCCTGCCTCTCCCGTACGCCGCGCCTGCTACTGTGCGCCTCTCGTGCGCCGTTTCACTACTGTGCACCCGCGTGCGCCGAATCCGCTACCGTGCACCGCGTCTGCGCCTGCCGCTACCGTGCACCGCCGCTTCCTGCTAACGTGTTCCTTCCTGCACTCTGCTAACGTGCGCCGCTGACATATTTGCTGACATCATCTCTGTCCAGCATACCTTTCCTGGCTATTTTCGACCTTCCGGACTCACTGGTACACTCTGTTTTACCTAATTTTGCTCCTACAGGTCTATCATATTACTTTAAACCCTATTCAACTAGTATTATGGATCGTCATGATGCCTCCCATCCTATTTCCGTTATTTTGAATGGTTCAAACTATGTTCTGTGGGCCCAAGCCATGTCCTCCTTCCTAAAAGGGAAGAAGCTCTGGCGAATTGTTACCGGGGATGTGACTAAACCGGTGAAAGACAGTGACACTAATGAAACCACTGTTCCTACTGCTACATTTGAAGACCGACTTGAGGAATGGGACAGTAAGAATTACCAAATCATTACCTGGTTTCGTAATACCTCTGTTACATCTATCAGTCTTCAGTTTGGTCGCTTTCAGCTTGACTCTGTAACTACTCCTGCAAAAGACATCTGGGATTTCTTGAAAGAACGATACCAGACTACTGGTCTTGCCCACCAATATCAACTTCAGAACCAACTTCATCGCATGCGCCAAGAATCCACTCAGTCCATTAATGACTTCCTTTCTCAAATGTACTCTGTTTGGGATCAGCTTGCTCTTTCAGAACCAACTTGGCATACCCCTGAAGATGCTGTTTTATTTACTATCTATCGCAACCAGCAAAGGTTGGTGCATTTTCTTATGGCTCTTACTTCCTCCTTTGAGCCCGTACGTGCCTCTCTGCTTCATCGCCATCCATTGCCCACTCTTGAACAAGCAATTTCTGAGTTGCTATCAGAGGAGACGCGTCTCGGTACTCTTCAAACTCATCATGTGGACTCTGTTCTGGCCACTCCTCCGTACCGGCCATCATTTACCCAACGGACCACTGCTTGCCTCTATTGTCAGAATCGGGGTCTTCCTTCAACCCATCTCCTGGTCAATTGCCCCGTCAGATCCTGCCGCTACTGCAACAAACTTGGTCCTGGTCATCTGCAACAGGATTGTTTTCGCAATCCATCCCGATCATCGTCCAATAGCCACTCCTCTCGCGGTGGCTCTGCCCGGGGAAGCTTTCATCGTTCCGGGAATCAGTCTCATCACACTGCTACTACTGCTTCTAGGAATCAGCCTCATCCCACTGCTGCTGCTGCTTCCGGGAATCATTCTCCCCACACTGATGCTGTCACCTCTGCGGGGTTCTCTGAGTCGTCTGCTCCGTCTACCCCTCGCTTTTCTCCAACGGATGTAGAGGCCATGCTCAAACAACTTCTCTCCCCATCTGGTACACCTCCTCCTACTGCTTTGTCTGTAATCCCAGGTAACTCTTCTTGGTATTTTGACTCTGCTTGTTGTAATCATATGACCTCCAGTTCTACTATCTTTTCTTCCTTCTCTTCATCTCCTCATATTCCCTCAATACATACTGCTGATGGTTCCCTCATGTCTGTCCGTCATGTTGGTACTGTTTCCACCTCTTCTTTATCTATCCCTCAAGTTTATCATATCCCTGCTCTTACCTTAAACCTTATTTCCATTGGTCAATTATGTGAACTTGGTCTAACTGTCACATTTTCTGCTACTGATTGTTTGGTACAGGACCCTCAGACGGGGCAGACTATTGGGATCGGCCGTAAGCATGGACGTCTCTATGAACTCATTCACCTTCATGTTCCTGCCTCTCCTCCGATTGCTGCTCCTACATCTACTTCCTCATTATCTCCCTTTCATCTTTGGCATTGTCGTTTAGGGCATATTTCTGTTAATCGCTTACGGTCTTTGGTTTCTAGTGGACAGTTGGGTCATGTAATTCCGGATAATTTCGATTGTATCCCCTGTCAACTTGCCAAACAACCTGCTTTATCATTTAATAAAAGTACTTCAGTTTCCCTTGCACCTTTTGATCTTATCCATTCCGATATTTGGGGGCCCTCCCCTACTACTACTATGGGGGGATCCCGCTATTTTGTTGTCTTTATTGATGATTTTTCCCGGTTTACTTGGCTTTTTCTCATGAAAACTAGGTCTGAACTTAAACACATTTATTATAGATTTGCCCAAATGGTCCACACCCAATTTTCCAAAACCATCAAAATTTTTCGCTCTGACAATGCTATGGAATATCGGGATTCTGATTTCCTTTCCTTTCTTCAGCATCATGGTACACTGCCTCATCGTTCTTGTGCTGGCACGTCCCAGCAAAATGGCCGTGCTGAACGGAAACATAGGCATATTCTTGACACTACTCGCGCCCTTCTTCTCTCTTCTTCCTGCCCTGAAAACTTTTGGGGGGAAGCTGCCCTCACTGCTGTTTACACTATCAACTGTGCTCCTTCTCCTGTCATCCATAATCAAACTCCCTTTGAACGTCTGCATGGCACTCCCCCTCCTTACGCTAATCTCCGGGTTTTTGGCTCTGCCTGCTTTGTTCTACTTCAATCCCATGAACACACCAAGCTTGAACCTCGTTCTCGTCTTTGTTGCTTTCTTGGGTATGGAATTGAACATAAAGGCTTTCGCTGTTGGGATCCTCTCTCTAAACGTCTTCGTATCTCCCGCCATGTCGTTTTCTGGGAGCACCAAATGTTTTCCTCGCTATCCTCTTTTCACTTACCCGCACTCTCCACTACTGTCCTGTTTACTAATCCTTCTGTCGATCTTTTCTCTGCTGATTTTGATACAGGTTCCTCCTCTATCGAGACGCCCTTGCTCACTCCTGATCCTGTCCAGCCTGCTCTCCCTGAAGGTCTACCTCTTATTGCCACACCTCCTTCTCCACCGGTTCTTCCTCCCACCGATCCTCCTACGGGTCGACCACGCCGGGTCACTCAACCTCCTATCCATCTTCGTGATTATATTGTTGGATCTGCTGCCTTCTCTACTTATGAACCTACCTCCTATCGTGAGGCTTGTACTAATCCTCTTTGGCAGCAAGCTATGACCGATGAACTACAGGCCTTGGACAAAGCTCATACTTGGGATCTTGTTGATCTTCCTCCTGGCAAGACTGCCATTGGCTGCAAATGGGTTTACAAAATCAAAACACATTCTGATGGCTCTATTGAACGCTACAAAGCTCGTCTTGTTGCCAAGGGTTTCAACCAGGAATATGGTATTGATTATGAGGAGACATTCTCTCCTGTTGCTCGGCTAACCTCTGTTCGCAGTTTACTTGCTGTTGCCGCTGCTCGCCACTGGGGGCTCTTTCAGATGGATGTCAAAAATGCTTTCCTCAATGGTCATCTTATTGAGGAGGTCTACATGCAACCTCCACCTGGGTCCACTTTTCCCCCTCATCAGGTTTGCAAACTACAGCGTGCTCTCTATGGCCTCAAGCAAGCACCTCGTGCTTGGTTTGCTACGTTCAGTTCTACCATTCATGATTTTGGGTTCACCTCTAGCTCCTATGACTCTGCTCTTTTTATCCGGACTACTTCTCATGGTACCACTCTTCTTCTTCTGTATGTGGATGATATGATTATCACTGGTAATGATGAAGCTGGTATTCTCCACCTCAAACAGTTTCTCCACCACCAGTTTGAGATGAAGGACCTTGGTACTCTTAACTACTTCTTAGGCCTTGAAGTCTCTCATGATTCTACTGGTTCCTATTTGTCCCAGGCCAAATATGCATCCGATCTTCTGGCTCGTGCTGGTCTGACTGATTGCAAAACTACCTCTACTCCAGTTGATCCTCAGATTCGTCTCACTCCTCTCGATGGGACTCTTCTCTCTGATGCTACTCTTTATCGCCAACTCGTCGGCAGCCTTGTCTATCTCACAGTAACTCGTCCTGACATTGCCTATGCTGTTCACATTGTCAGTCAGTACATGTCGGCTCCTCGCACTCCCCACTATACTGCTCTACTCCGCATCCTTCGCTACCTCAAAGGCACTCTGTTCCATGGTCTTCACTTCTCTGCTTCCTCCTCTCTTGAACTGCGTGCCTTTTCCGATGCTGATTGGGCTGGGGATCCTACGGATCGACGCTCCACCACGGGATTCTGCTTCTTCTTAGGGGACTCTCTTCTTGCTTGGCGTAGCAAAAAACAATCCCTCACTGCCCGCTCTAGCACCGAAGCTGAATACCGAGCTCTTGCTGATACTACTCAGGAACTTCTCTGGCTTCGCTGGCTCCTTGCTGATATGGGTGTTTCTTCTTCTGATCCTACCCCTCTCTATTGTGACAATCAGAGTGCCATTCAGATTGCTCACAATGATGTTTTTCATGATCGCACCAAACATATTGAGATTGATTGTCATTTCATTCGCCAGCATGTTACCTGTGGTACTGTTCGTCTTCTCCCTATCGCTTCCGTCGATCAACCCGCTGATATCTTCACTAAGGCTCATCCTCCTGGCCGCTTCAATGATCTTGTTTCCAAACTCAACTTGGTTGATGCTTCCCCTCCTTGAGTTTGCGGGGGGATGTTAGTGTATATTAGTGTATCATTATGTAGTGCATTATCATGTTAGTGTAGCATTATGTTAGTGCATTATGTTAGTGTAGCATTATCATGTTAGTGTAGCATTATGTTAGTGCATTATGTTAGTGTAGCATTATGTTAGTGCATTATGTTAGTGTAGCATTATGTTATTGTTCATAGGCATCCAAGGCATCCTCTATAAATAGAGTGCCTTCTTTGTGTAATAGACATGTACAATTCATAGAAACAATTGTGCCTCTCTCTCTCTCTCTCTCTCTATTCGCTCATCTCTATCTTCTCTCACTTTCTCCAATTATTATTTCATACGATATGGAGCAATGATGGTAAAATGGCGTATGAAAACATAGTCGAAGCGACAGAAGATTTCGACGCCAAACATTGCATTGGAGAGGGAGCGACCGGGCGTGTTTATAAAGCTGAATTGAAAACTGGTCAAGTGGTTGCCGTGAAAAAACTTCACTTGTCTCAAGATAGCGAGGCAACGAACACAAGAGATTTTACTTCGGAGATTCACGCACTTACAGAGATAAGACATCGAAACATCGTGAGGCTACATGGTTATTGTTTTCACGCACGAAATTCGTTTTTGGTTTATGAGTTCTTGGAGCGGGGAAGCTTGGGGGCATTATTGAGAAACGAAATAGAAGCCGCGCAGTTTGAATGGATTAAGAGAGTGAATGTTATTAAAGGCGTGGCCAACGCGTTGTCCTACATGCACCATGACTGTTCACCTCCGTTGATCCATCGAGACATATCGAGCAAAAACATTTTGTTAGATTTGGAATATGAGGCTCACATCTCAGACTTTGGCACGGCTAGGTTGTTGAAGCCTGACTCATCTAATTGGACCGCATTCGCAGGAACCTTTGGATATGCTGCTCCAGGTACCATTTTATTAACCAAACAAAATTCATTCTGACCCGATTCGATTCACCTTTCTGATAGAATTTTGATTCTCATCTAGTTTTGCTATCAATTTCCTAATGATACAATTTTGGACGGATAAACTTCTTTGAATTTCTTTCCTCTTTGGTTGTTTTTAAAACACTAAGGGTCTGTTTGGTTGTTTTTAATTTTTTTGTGATAGTTTTTAATTTTTTGTAAATATAAACTGAAAACTGAAAACAAAAACGTTACCAAATAGACCCTTACGCTGTGTTTGGTCGGAGGATTTGAGGAGGAATTTGGAAAGGGAAAGAGAAAAGTTAGGTGAAATGTGAATAAAATATACCTACATTTCATCTAGTTTCACACACATTTTCCCTTTCCCTTTCCATTTCCAAATCCCTTCCCAAATCTCCCAACCAAACACAGCATTAGTGTTTTGATTTTCGTGATGACTTTTGTGGATTTTATCAATTTTGACATCTAATTATTTATTTATTTATTTATTTTTTTAAGGGTAAATTAAAATTTCTAAATTGTACAACAATAAAATTCAAACTTGATCTCGCCAGGGTTATTCAATTTAATCTAATCCCAGAGACGTATTACTTGGCATTATTATTGTTATTTTAAGGGTAAATTACACTTACCTCTCTAAGGTTTCTGACAAATATAAGAATCTCCCTTATGGTTTCAATAATTACAGAAGTCTCTCATACTTTAACTGACAATATCAAGATTTCCTAATTTTTTGACTGTCGTTTATATAACTAACAGAAGATATTGATGTCATCAAAGATAAATACTGAAATACTCATAATATCCTCAAGTGTCTTGAACCCATCAATCTCTTATTTCTCTTCCTCCTCTGTTCATCTTTCCTTCTTCCACGTTTCTTATCCACATTTCCCCTATTACAAACCCACACTATAGAATAGCCACCACCCACAACTTTTGATAACCACTCAATCATTTATTCATACATTTAGCACGTGACCTAAGCCACCACCCACAACTTACAATAACCACCATTCCCAACAAATTTTAGATAATAGTTATAAAAAAAAAAATGCCAATTTTAGATGGCAAAGCATCATTAACTTTACCCATTTGCTTCAGACCCAAACCACCATTTAACAAGATGAATCTTCCTCTTCTCATCAGAACCTCCCCCAAAAAATGTATTATTACAATGATCAATTGCCTTATTAATTGATTCTGGAATAAGAGTAGTTTGCATAGTGTAAACTAAAGTAGAAGAAGTAACAAATTTTAATCCATACAAATCAAATACAGAACATAAAATAGGCCACACACCACCAAATAATTTTCCCAAACAAAATCAAAATCAATCAATCAAACGAATTATATTAGCAAAGCAGAACTAGTTGGAAATTGAAACCTCTTGTTTGGACTCCCAAAACTGAGGGAATTGGTAGAGTGAGTAAAAGGCAAGCTTAATCTCATCCCTTACCATCTCTTACACCAATATAGTAGCACAATCCCTTTCTACCTTTGAAACCACCGTCGTTGTGTTTACCTCAGCCATAATCTCTTTTTCCACTATTTAAACCATACCCGCCATCACCTTTGTGGGTTTGATTTGGAACCATATCCACCATCACCTCTATGGGTTTGATTTGGATCTGTGCAATTTAGAACTATACTCTACAGTGGTTGTTTGATTGCAGAAAAATGAGAAACAAGTGTCAGTGGTAGTTTGGTTGCAGAGTTTGTTTGGGGAGGGTAGGTTAGGTTGGGTGTGGTGAGGGTTGTTGGTTGTCATTATGAGAGAATAAGAGGGGTCCGATCTCATCATCTGTGGTCTCCTTGTCGAGTCGTCATCGGAGACCAAGAAGAGAGGCACCATTGGGTTGGGTTGGGTTGGGTTGGGTTGGTTTGGTGGCTTTGGGTTAAAAAAGTAAAAAGGCATTACTTTGTAGGGTATTTTTATCTTTTCACGCTTAAATTAAAGGGTATTATGGTCATTTTGTATAGGCAAGTAATGTTGTTTGTGCAAAATTGACGGGAGCTTCTATATATACACACCAAACACCCTCAATACACACACTTAATGAAGGAGGTGTGTAGGAAGTGTAGTGAGGAGAGATGTGTAGATAGTGGATGTTGTGTGTGTAAATAGAAGCTCCCAAAATTGACGAATTGGGAGAATCTTGATATTGCCAGTTAAAGTAGGGGAGGTTTCTGTAATTATTGATATCACAGGGGAGGTCCTTAAATTTATCAGAAGCCTCAGGGGAAATAAATGTAATTTACCCTTATTTAATGTGTCGAAGTTACAAAATTAGATAAATTTAACTGATTTTTTCTTTTAATTTTGGTCTATTTTTGTAGGTTCATCAAGACTATATGATTCTGGAAATTTTTTTTTTTTTTTGAAGAAAAGAGAAGTCGATCTTTAAATATTTTTAATTTTAGGTTGTTTAATAAAATGGATCGTAAAAGTGAAATTTTTTGATAGTTTTTAAAAAATCATTAAAGACAACAAAAGGCAAGTTAAAAAAAAAAAGAAAAAAGAAAAAAAAGAAAAAGAGTGTGTATCACTTAATGTTATACCCAATATATATTCCAAATAAGGAACCTTGCAATTAGCAAGATTGGATTTAGTGATATGTAATTTTTATTACAGAATCAGGCTAGGGAAGAAATTCAATGTGTGCAAACTTAGTACTAATGTTGCAACTATGAATTTAATAAGAAAGTAAATCAATACTTCTACCCAAGCACCTACAATGTAGGATAATATAATTTGATAATTGATATAGAGGATTTAAATTTTTATTATTATTATTATTATTATTATTTTTTGGTGGCAGAACTTGCTTACACAATGGAAGTGAACGAGAAATGTGATGTTTACAGCTTTGGGGTGGTAACATTGGAAGTGATCTTGGGAAGCCATCCGGGCGCTTTCATCTCATTCCTATCATCATCGTCATCATCATCATCATTGTCATTGTCATTGTCATCATCATTTGCCGATCACATATTGTTGAAGGATGTAGTGGATCAACACCTCTCGCCTCCTATGGATGAATTTGCAGGAGAAGTGATCACAGCTATGAAGCTTGCATTTGAATGCTTGAGCTCCAGTCCACAATCTCGGCCAACCATGCAACATGTTTCAAAGAAGCTATCAACTAAGAATCCACCTCTGTCCAAGCCTTTCCTTTCAGTGACACTAGGGCAATTGTTTAATCTACAATACTGAAATTATGGCTACTTCAATTTTTAGGAATTATTAAAATTATTGTTGAGAGAGTTCTCTATTTTTTTTTTAATTTTTATTATTCTGGTTATCTTTAAATTCAACAGAATTATTAAAAAGTTGTTATAATTTGTTGCTATTGATTCTACTTTCTACATGACGCATTTCTAGCTGATTTTTCTGTTGGCAAAAATAATTATTTTTTGGTAACTTTAATGCAATATTAAAGTGGATGCCAATCCTCAATTGAGGTAGAGTAAAGTGGGCTTAGATTCTTTGTAGTGAGATTTTTATACTACAAAAAGAATGACAAAAAACCATTAAGATTTGAATGAGAAATTGACTCATTAAGTTGGCCTCATGAAAAAAATGTTGGGAAAGGTGTAAAACCTTTTATCCCACATTGATTGTAGATGAGAGCATTGATAGGTATTTAATTCCCATTTTTTGCCTTAGGGTGTGAGCCCTTTGGGGCATCCATATTTTCTGAAGGAAGGGAGTTATGGATGCTTCAAGGATGGACTTGGGTCAACACTATTGTCATGACCCAAACCCGCCCCTAAAAGTTTGGGTCATAACTGGCTGATAATTTCTTGATTACCTTCGGCGCCAAACAAACATACAGAGTAATTATAGTAATAGGGCCAAAAACGGAATTATACAACAAAAGAATGAGTGCATTGAGCTGTGCCAATATGAGTAAAATATAACACAATCACATCATTTGCATGCCCATGCAAAAAGAATATAAGTATCAAAGGAACTTTGTACATATTGTTTACAAACCCAAGACCATAATAGCAAAAACAAAATAAAGTCAAGGTATGATGTGAGTCAAAGACAAAACTCCATCTCGGAGGCATGACTCAATTAGGTCACAAAAATAGCTCCTAAAGCTGACTCCAGGGGTGTGCTCCATGCTGCGGATCACCTACATGTGCATATATAATATTAGGTGAGCGAAGCTCAATGAGTAATAATATAATAAAGCAGTGCAAATGGGTAATTATAAGGTTCTTAGAATATTCATAATCATACAAACAGAATGGCCTTAGGCCCCATTTGTTTTGGGGTGTAAAGGATGGAATGAGATTAGGATGGAGGTGGGGCTATTTAGTGTTGTGTTTGTTTGTAGAGTTGAGGAAGTGATTAGGATGGAGGACGGGATTAAGATGGAGGTTGTAAGGGGGATTGAGATGGAGGAGGTGGAGGTGGTATTAGAAAAATAGTGAGGGGATTAGATTTTTTTTTTATTTTTTTTTATTTTTTACAAATTGGGAATTTTTTTTTGAACATTAATGTTTAATTTTTTGTATTTTTTATTTGTTTTATTATTTTATATAAAAATAATTTAACAATTCCTACACTAACAATTATCATCAAAACAAACACAATTTTACTTAATCCTCTCACTATCAATCCCCTCACTATCAATCCCCTCACTATGAATCCCCTCCATTCTATCTCTGAAAACAAATGGGGCCTTAGGCTTAATCATATATCAAAACGGCCTCGCGCCCAACATATATCAAAACGAACTCGGGCCCAACATTGCACATGTCACATAATATAAATGAAGTTTCTTCATTTCGATCAAATCAAAATGTCGGCACCATTCACTGTTCATGGTTTGAGGTACACAATAAAGAACATGTATGTACAATATTATTACTCATAGTGTGTTTGATCTCACGGCGTCTCCTCTGTCACATGACCTACACAAACATTTCACATGCACATTCGATAAATCATTTGCTTCAAGTCGTACACTTATCTTCCATAATTCACAACCTTCTTTAACGAGTTTCAAGTCATAATTTAACTCTCAAAAGGGTTTAAATAAGGTTGGTAATGCATTTCGGAGGTCGGGAGTATAAACACAAAATAATAGATTTTTCCTCTTACTTGGCCGCACGTGCTGCTGGCCTACCTGCTCGAGCGGTCTGGCTCCGCTCATGCGAAAGCTCGAGCTCCTCAAGCGCACAGTGTGGTCTAGTCCAGGCTTGGTTCATGGGCCGCTCGTGCGGAGCCCATGGCCGCACAAGCGGTTTGGGCACACCCAGATAGTCCAAAAATGGCTAAAAAATGCAAACTCTCTCACTTCATTTCCAAGCCCAAATTCATTCAAAAACATCTCAAAAACATGATATACTAACATGATTTAAGGGTAATTACACATTAAACCTATCAATCTTGTTTATATTTTAGATTCATCGTTACATTTCTTTCTCATAATCATTCATTACATAACCAAGTTCAAAATACATAATCCATGAATAATCTTCCAACAAATCTTGTTTTCATGAATCATCTAGGGTTTATTCCTTGGATCAATCACAAAAATATCTCATATCAAACAAAGATGAAGAGGTTAGGGTTCAATCTCATATATTTAGCTTTAGCGACTACAAAACTCAAAACCTTACCTCAAGTTCATAATTCCTTCTTGATTCCATGACAAAGATGAGATAAAGACAAAGATTGTAAGTAAATTAACATATCTTAACTCAAATCTAGGGTTTACCCTTTGATTCTCTTCAAATCCCTAGTTTTCTTCTTCCTCTCTCTCTAACTCACTCTCTAGATCTCTTAAGCAACAATGAAGAACACAAAAGGACCAACACATATATGACTTAACTCTAAAATTTCAATTTAATCATTATGAATCGTAATTTTTTAAACTTTCACTGTAAGCTCTATAAATCATGCTAATCATAGATATGAAGTCGGTTTTTGTTTACCGTGCCTCTAAGGCTTTCAATTTCAGTTCAAAGTTGTAATTACAACAAATATTTCTACGCCCAACAGATTTTATTCCAAATTCACATAATTCACATATTCAAACTTTCAAATTCGTATCAAACACATAATCACATGCATAATTAAGTAGAGTATGGGTTGGGTTATCGCAGTTTTCCCTCTTTTAGGATGTTTGGTCCTTCAAACTTGTTTACCTCAAGTTGAAATTGCCTTATTTCTTCTTCCCGTTCCCAAGTGGCTTCGTTTCCATGATGTTCCCTTCATTCCACTTTTATCATTAGGATAGTCTTGTTCCTTGGTTGCTTGACTTGCTTATCAAGGATTCGAAGGGGTTTCTCCTTATAAACCATGTCGTCATCTAGCACAATTTACTGATAGTCAATAACATGAGAAGGGTCTCGAAGGTAGCCTCGCAACATTGATACGTGGAACACATTGTGCACTTGCTCCATGCCCGGTGGTAAAGCAATCCGATAGGTAACCGAACCCAATCTTTCTAAAATTTGAAATGGCCCTATGTATCGGGGTGACAATTTCCCTTTCTTCCCAAACCTTGTGTGCCCTTTCATTTGAGTGACTTTGACAAAGACATGATCCCCAACTTCAAATTCCAAGTCTCTCAATCTTTGATTCGCATAGCTCTTTTGTCGGCTTTGAGCAGTTTTCAATCTCTATTGGATGATTTGAATCTTTTCTGTAGTAACTTGCACAATTTTAGGCCCAATCAATGATCTATCCCTAACCTCGGACCGACAAATCAGAGTTCGACATCTTCTCCCATACAAAGCTTTATATGGTGCCATCCCAATACTGGAATGGAAATTATTGTTATAAGCCAATTCTGCCAAAGGTAAATGAGTTTCCCAACTTTCACGAAAATCCAAAACACACATCCAAAGCATGTCTTCCAACGTCTGTATAGTTCTTTAAGATTGTCCATTGGTTTGTGGGTGAAATGCGGTACTGAACCTCAACTCCGTCCCCAATGTTTTTTTGTAAGCTTTTCCAAAACCTTAACACAAACTTAGAACAATGGAAATCGGAATACCGTGCAATCGAATAATCTCAGCAATGTACACAGTAGCAAGTCTATCGACATTATAAACAGTTTTCACAGGCAAAATTTGAGCATACTTAGTCAATCTATCCACAACAACCCATATAGAATCCATACCTCGGGGTGTTCCGTGTAAGCTCATAATAAAATCCATAGTTATATGCTCTCACTTCCATTTCGAAATAGGGAGAGGTTGAAGTAACCCCACCGGTCTTTGGTGCTCTGCCTTCACTTGTTGACATTGAAGGCATCTTGAAATGAACTCCGCAATTTCTCTGTTCATATTGGGCCACCAAAAAGCTTGCTTGAGATCTTGGTACATTTTGGTATTCTCGGGATACACAGTAAATTTGGACTTGTGAGCTTCTTCCAAGACTCTTCCTTTAATTTTAGGGATATTAGGAACACACAATCTTCCTTTGAATTTCAACACTTGAGCTCCCAAAGAAAATCCCGGTCTCGGCTTTGTTTCCATCTCATCATATACTTTCTTGAGAAATTCGTCCTCCAATTACCTTTTTTTAATTTCCTCAATAATAGCCAGTTGTGCTGCCATCGCGGCTAATTCTAGACACCCCATTTTTGACAGCGCTTAAGACTTGGGTGCCACCAATTGATCACTCAATGATGAAAGTTGTGTTATGCAAAAGTTCAATTTCTTCAGCAAGAAGAGCTCCAAATCCCAACCTTACACCCCATTTTGGACCAAAACTTTTTTGACCAAAATTATTTTAGAACTCAAAACCCTTTCTTTCAAAATATTTTTCGTAAATATTTCTACCATGTTCCGAGGCTCGCATTTCGTTGAAAGTTGCACTTTTCGTTAAATCGAGCAAGGACAAAGTGGAGATAAATGGAAGAGAGGTGAAATCTTTGAAAAATATTTTAAACATCTTATTTAGAGGTTTGGAGTTGAAGAAAATTAGAGGGGAGGGAAGAAACCTAGTTGGGGAAGAAATTGGGCATGAAACCGTTAAGAGAGAACTAGGCAGTCTCACTAAATCAAACCTATCCTTTTGTATACTTGAAATTTAGTTATGAGGCCACCACCATTGGAAAGTGGACTTCTAGGGCTTCATTTTAGCCAAGAATCTCCTAAAGCCGAGTCCAGATGAGGGAGATATGGCTGGTTGAAATTAAGCATAAATTCGATTAAGAAAAAACTGAGCAACCTTCACTACAATAGACATATCTCTTAGCACACTTAAAATTTAGATGTGAGGCTATACCATTGGAAATTAGACTTCTGGGGCTTCAATTTAGACTCAAGAATGACCTGCAAAGGAGTCTAGATGAAGGAGATATGCGCATTTGAAGTTGGGCCTGGAAGCAGATTTTTGATGGCCGACATTGCACACTTCTGGCCGATCGGCCGCTGGTGAAAAAGCTAGATATTTTTGGCCAGCTGTCCCCATAAGCTGCAGCTGTTCAAGGCTTGATATTTTTGACTTGCTAGGCTATTTTTCTATATATACCTGGCCAAACCTCTTGATTTAAGGTTCAAAAAAAAATCCAAAAGCTCTAATTCTTGGAATTCTCTCTCTATCTCTATCTTGTAACCTATACTCCCTCTCTCTACACTTCCTAAACCAATATTGGAGCTCTCCTTGCTGAAATTATTGAGTCTAAATTTCAGCCTTTGAGAGTGAGAATTGGTTGGTTTGTGGACAAAAGTGTTATTCCTCTTTAAGAGGTATAATTTTGAGCACCTTTGCACTACTTCTTTTCTATCTTTTCTTGCTGATTTAGAAGTGTTTTTCAACTATTTTTATGGGCTAAAGCTTGTGGTTTAAGGCTATTAAAGGTTGATGAGTTAATCACCCTTCTTTGAACCTTGTTCTCTATGCCTTTACACTTGTGTTTCTCATTCTTTTCTTAAATTTTTTTCAAGCTTTTACCATTGATTTTCAGAGGTTTTTAGAGGCTAAAAATATTGTTTTGAGGTCTCAAAAATGAAGGGGTTAGCCACCCCTCTTTATGCTTGTTTACTAGCTCAAAAGCTCCATGTTTTAGCTTATTGTTTTAGCTACTTTTGTCTTCATTCCAGCATGTTTTCCAACTGATTTTGGGCTATAAAAACTCAGTTCTTGTGGCCTAAAGGTAGTGGTTTTAGGCCATTTTGAGTTAGGGGATGGTTCACCCTTCTTATTTTTTTGCTTGTAAAGCTTTTGTACCTTTGTTCACCACTTTCAAACCAACTTTTTTGGGCCTTTTAACCACTAAATTTCAGAGGTTTTTCAGTGGCAAAAAAACTCATTTTGAAGTCCAAATTTGGAGGGGTTAGCCTCCCCTCCTTGTGTCTTGCTTGCGTGCCTAGTTTGCCCCGTATATTAGCTTAATGTTTTAGCTTTTTGTGGCTTACCTCCAGCATGTTTTGCACTCTATTTTGAGCTATTTTGCCACTGTTTTGGCTGTTTGGTGCTTTTAAGTCTTATTTTGCATTCTTCTAGTGTGAGTGTCTTCACAAGTTTGGGGTTTTAGGGTCTTAGACACCTCTTATTTGAGTTGATAGCATATTTTAGTGTCGTTTTACGCTTAATTTTAGCGTTGTTTTACACTTAATTTTAGCACTATAAACTCTGCAACCTCCCTCTTTGCTTCTCTCTTTCATTTATTTTTGAGGGTTGTTTTAAGCTTGGGATCCTTTAAGCTTGAGATTGAGGTCATGCTTAATGGTTTAATCCTCTTTGAGGGTTCATTATCAACGACATGATCTCTCTCTTGCCTTACATTATCCCTTGGTTGACATTTCTTCCATCTTAGAGGACACTCACCAATGGACAAATTGATTAAAGAATGATTTGGTAACTAAAATGTGTAAACAAAATTGGCAAGTAAAAGTGGCAAGATAAGCACTTCTTTGTGTTGCATTGCATGTGTTCAAATCGAACGTTAATTTGAACACAAGGAAAATGGGACATTTCATACTCAAAAGTGATGAAATGTGCCACTTTCTTAGGTCACCATTGCCCTTGATCATGTATGATAGGGTGATGGTCATTTTGGTCTCATTTTGCATTTATTGAACTTACACAATTGGTTTCACAAGCCATCATGCAATGAAATTGCTTGATTGATGGTTTATGAACCAAATTTTGTCCCTCATTTGATTTTCCCATGAAAAAGAGAGGCAAAGTGTGCAAACAACCCTTGAGAAATACACCGTTTTGCTCTGTTTGCTCTCTGTTGCAGCAAGGAAGTCCAAACTAGCAGTGGCTGACAGTCACCACCAGTAGCCAACCGGCCACTAGTGGTAGCTGATCGGCCACCATTGGTAGTCGACCGGCCCCTTGTCGGCCATCAATGAAATTTGTACAGTGTGTTGGTAAGGTGGAGCAGAGGTGTTCTAGAAGTTGGCAGCATTGTTAGTGTTCAAATGTGCAAACAAAGGCATTCAGTAGCAAAGCAGTGGCTTTTCGGGTGGAAATCGAGCGTGTGCATGAGCATCTCTTGCATTTCGAGCTTATTTAACGCTTAAATATTTAGCTTAAATATGTGTTGTAATTAATTAGTTAGTTTAACTAGTTATTCAATTTTGTCCTGTAATTAGTTAACTAGAATAGTTAAATTAATTTGGTTTATAATAATTAGTTAGATAGTATAGCTAGTTAATTAGTTTCAATTTTTGTATTAGTTAGCTTAATTAGTGTTGCTAGTTGGTTAGCTTATTCATTCGGACCCTCTTTCATGAGGGCGTAATGTTGTAATAAGTGTGCATGAGTATGTGTATGTCTTCCAACCCCACGTCTTTTTCTATTTTATTTAATCGCTTTTGATGGTTAGATTAGGGACATGTTTTAATTAGCATATCGCATGCTTGTATCTATTCATCTTGTCTTGCATGCACCGAGGCTCGGCACATCATTCAAACTGCAATGTCATTTCAATATTTATTTGAATACGTGTTTAATCGCATGTTATCAAAATTGATTCATATGCCATATTAGTAGCCGAGCCTAAATTGCATATTACATGTGTTGCATTAGACATTTTATATAGTTAGGAATCATGCATATTTTTCTAACTCATATCTTCTTAGCTTGGAGTACTAGGTGAGTTTTAATGCTATAGCATACTTGTACGAGTGTAAGTGATTGCCATGTCTAGCATGCTTGCCATGAGGCTAAATGCTTACTTGATAAACGGCTTGAATGCTTGTGGATAAAGGCTTGTTGTTTGAATTGGAACGATTCAATGAATGTGCGTTTTAAGCCCACTTTATTGAGTGGCAAATCCATTTTAAGTCCACTATGTTTGGTGGCAAATCCGCAAACTTTAAGCTCACTTGAGGTGGCAAATTCAAATCATTTTTGCAAAATAAACATGAAATTGAATTGTTCAAATTCTTGCGATTTAGTCTATACTTGCTTGTGCACCTCACATAGTAAGGTTAGCTTAATAACCGGAACAAGAGCACATAATGTTTATAAAAAGCATATCATGATTAGTAGAGGCCGATCTTTGATCGGGTGAGTGGGGGTGCTCAATTTATGACCTTCCCCATCGTACCTAAGTTCCCGAGCCGAGGCAACTTTGGTGATGACGGACACGTGGCCTTTGGCATGAGTCAGGGTTTCCTAAATTTCTCCAAAACAAAAAATATTTAGGTGGCGACTCTGTATCTGGAAAATTGGTTCAATTTTGGCATTTTTGATTTAAAATTGCTTTTCCAAAAAGGTTTGTCGGATTTGGACTCTTTGGTGTTTATCAGTTTCACATTGCACTTGTGATATTAGATTCAGAACCACGGAGTCTGAACTGTAGGGCTTTCTTTCGAGCTTCTGAAAGGGCGCGTGAAAAAGTCGAGCCACACTAACATTCCACTCAGTTCATGTAGCACGATTTCCACTTCCATTCTTTCCAGGTCAAGTAATAGTTCATTCCGCTCTATGAGCAAACATGCTAAATTTCCCATTGACTTTCAACTAAGAGTATCCGCTACCGTGTTGGCTTTGCCGGGATGATAATAAATCTGCAAGTCATAATCCTTGATGAGTTCTAACCTTCGTCATTGCCGCATATTAAGCTCCTTTGAGTAAAGAAATATTTGAGGCTCTTGTGGTCGGTGTAGACTTCACATGTTGCTCCATAAAGATAATGCCGCCATATTTTCAATGCAAATACCACTGCAGCTAATTCTAAATCATGCGTAGGGTAATTTTTTTTTCATGTGGCTTCAATTGTCGAGATGAATATGCAATTACCCTTCCATTTTGCATAAGTACACGCCCCAAACCCTTGCGAGAAGCGTCACTATAAACAACAAACCCTTCTGTACTTGATGGAAAGACGAGAACCAGTGCTATTGTGAGCCTTGTCTTTAATTCTTGAAAGGTGGACTCCCTTTGTTCTGTTCACTCAAATGGAACGCCTTTTTAAGTCAACTGGGTAAGTGGCATTGCAATCTTAGAGAAATCTTTAACAAATCTTCGACAGTAACCCGCTAAGCCGATAAAACTGTGTACTTCTGTAACATTGGTAAGAGCAGGCCAATTCACAATAGCCTCTATCTTTTGCAGATCGACAGACACCCCACCCTTGTTAATCACATGCCCTAAAAACACAACTGCATTCAATCAAAATTCATATTTCTTCAATTTAGCATATAACTTCCTATCCCTAAGTGTTCGAAGAATTAATCTCAAGTGCCTTTCATGTTCCTCCCTACTCTTTGAATAAATAAGAATGTCATTAATGAATGCCACCACAAACTCATCCAAATATGGTTTAAAAACTTGATTCATCAAATCCATAAAAGCCGTTGGTGCAATTGTAACCCCAAATGGCATGACTAAAAATTCATAATGGCCATACTTGGTTTGGAAGACGGTCTTCTCCACATCCTTTGCTTTGACTTTTAATTGATGGTATCCGGATCTCAAGTCAATTTTAGAAAACACTTGTGCCCCTTGTAATTGGTCCAACAAATCATCAATCCATGGTAAAGGATATTTATTCTTCACCGTTACCTTATTAAGTTTTCTGTAATCAATACACAACCGAAGGGTCCCATCTTTCTTCTTCATAAACAAAACGGGTGCGCCCCACGGCGATGTACTCGGTCGGATGAACGCTTTGTCAAGCAATTCTTGCTACTGTATTTTCAATTCCTTCATTTCTGCCAGAGACATTCTGTATGGAGCCTTAGAAATCGGTTGAGTACCCGGTATAATATCAATAACAAACTCATTCTCATGGTCTATCAAGTCCCCTGGAAATTCTTCAAGAAATACATCCGAAAACTCATTAACAATCTGAATATTTTCAACACTCACCTCGGTTGTCTCTGCATGCAAAATGCTTCACAAATAACCCCCACAACCTTTCTAAAGTAGTTTGCAAGCTTTCATAGCCAATATCAAATAGGGTGGAGGGACTACCCCTTGTCCCACAAAGGTAAACTCATCTTGACCTGGTGGGTGGAACACAACTTGCTTAGACACACAATCGATGGTTGCATGATACTCAGCTAACCAATCCATTCCCCAAATTATATCAAAGTGTACCATATCAAGAGGCATCAAATTAGCACATAATGGAATATCTCCAAGTAAAAGCTCATATGTAGGATACATAGAAGCACATAACATATAGTCCCCAGATGGGAGAGACACGAACACCACATAATTCAAGGGTTCCATGGATCTATTCAAATTAGGAGCAAATGTTTTCGAAACAAAGGAATGGGTGGAACCCGAATCAAGTAGCATATGAGCAGGTTGGCCATTGATGGAAAGTGTACCTGAAACCACTGCGTCTAAATTCTGGACATCACTTGGAACAAGAGCAAAGACTCTCCCTTGCCTAACACTGTCTCTAGAAGTAGTTTGCAAGAGTGGAACCGGCTGAACTAGCAGTTGGCCTATTCCCTTTTTGTTGCCTAAATGTAGGACAATCTCTTACCATATGCCCCGTCTTCCCACAATTAAAGCAAGATCCTGTTGCCCGATAGCAAACCCCTCGGTGCTTCTTTCCATACTCTGGGCAAGTTGGTGCCAAATCACGGGTAGAACCTGAAGTGTTGGAAGTTCCCAAATTTTGTTTCTTATTTTGTGAGGACGCCAACCCTTTGTGCATATTAGAAGCCTGCCTTTTGCCCTTCTAATCCGAGTACCGGTTGCGGTTGGCTTGGTTACCTTTCGCTATGATGGCCCTATCCAATACATCTACGTATTTCTATACCTTCAACACATTAATTTTCTCAAGAATGGAGTCTCAGAGACCTTCCTCAAATTTCCTTTACTTTTTGTAGTCCGTATCAACCATATGCAGCGTGAAACGGGCTAACTCGGTAATCTCTACTTCATACTCCGCTACGGTTTTGTTCCCTTGCTTCAAGTTTTCAAACTCCAACACATTCTTGTCTCGGATACTCTGGGGGAAGTACTTTTCAAAGAATATCTCCAAAAATTGAGCCCAATTCATTCCTTGATGTTCTTCTCGAATAAGCATCCATCAATGGCGTGCCTCATCCTCTAGTGTAAAAGTAGCAAGCAAGACTTTCTGTGCTTCTATGCATGGAAAGACTTCAAACAATTTCTCGATACCAAGCACCCAAGCCTCCACCTTTAGTGGATCAATTCCTCATTTGAACAATGGCATTTTCATCTTTTTAAATTCCTTTGTGAGAGCAATAGTTTGGTCGTCAGCTTGGTGGTCTTACATTATAGGTGGTGGCACAAGCATTGGTGGCAGTGGCGGTTGTTGTTGCTATTGTTGTTGTTGTCCAAAGGCCTCTGCCATATCCATGATCATTGCCTCTATTCTATCAAGTCATGAGGAGGTTGAATCCTCTCCATCTTCTGCCCTTGTTCTCACTAGGATGTAGAGGAACATACATTATAACTTTCACAGATAATATACACATAAGTCACATTTACAAATGCACATTTTCATGTCATACTTGATTATGAATGCATTATGGATGCAACTGAAACCTTTTCTAGACTTCTCATTGCTCACATGGACTCGTGTGTGAGATATTAACTCGTGCTCTGATACCACTCTGTCATGACCCGAACCCGCCCCTAAAAGTTTGGGTCATAACTGGCTGATAATCACTTGATTACCTTCGACTTCAAACAAACATACAAAGTAATTATAGTAATGGGGCCAAAAGCTAAAGTATACAACAAAAGAATGAGTCCATTGAGTTGTGCCAATATGAGAAAAATAAAACACAGTCACATCATTTACATGCCCATGCAAAAAGAATATAAGTATCAAAGGAAATTTGTACATATCGTTTACAAATCCAAGACCATAATAGCAAAAACAAAATAAAATCAAGGTATGACGTGAGTCAAAGACAAAACTCCATCTCGGAGGCATGACTTGATTGTGTCACAAAAATAGCTCCTAAAGTTGACTCTAAGGGTGTGCTCCATGCTGATATTAGGTGAGCGAAGCTCAATGAGTAATAATATAGGAAAACAGTGTAAATGGATAATCATAAGGCTCTCACAATATCCATAATCATACAAACATAACGGCCTTAGGCATATATCAAAACTGCTTCGGTCCTCGGGCCCAATCATATATCAAAACGGCCTCGGGCGCAACATATATCAAAACGAACTCGAGCCCAACATTGCTCATGTCACATAATATAAATGAAATTTCTTCATTTCGATCAAATCAATATGTCGGCACCATTCACTGTTCATGGTTAGAGGTACACAATAAAGAACATGTATGTACAATATTATTACTCACAGTCTGTTTGATCTCGCGGCGTCTCTTCTGCCACATGACCTACACAAACGTTTCACACACACATTCGATAAATCATTTGCTTCAAGTCATACACGTATCTTCCATAATTCATAACCTTCTTTAACGAGTTTTTAGTCATCATTTCACTTCCAAAAGGGTTTAAATAAGGTTGGTAATGTGTTCTGGAGGTCGAGAGTATCAACACAAAAAAATAGATTTTTCCCCCTGCTTGGCCGCACGGGCGGCCAGCCCAACTGCTTGAGCGCACAGTGTGGTCTGGTCCAGGCTTGGTTCATGGGCCGCTCGTGCAGAGCCTGTGGCCACACGAGCGGTTTGGTCACACCTAGACAGTTCGAAAATGGCTAAAAAATGCAAACTCTCCCACTTCATTTCCAAGCCCAAATTCATGCAAAACATCTAAAAAACATGATATACTAACATGATTCAAGGGTAATTCCACATTAAACCTATCAATCTTGTTTCTATTTTAGATTCACGGTTTCATTTCTTTCTCATAATCATTCATTATATAACCAAGTTCAAAATACATAATCCATGAATGATCTTCCAACAAATCTTGTTTTCATGAATCATCTAGGGTTTATTCCTTGGATCAATCACAAAAATGGTCTCAAATCAAACAAAGATGAAGATGTTAGGGTTCAATCTCATACATTTAGCTCTAGCCATTACAAAACTCAAAACTATCTCAAGTTCACAATTCCTTCTTGATTCCATGACAAAGATGAGTTAAAGACAAAGTGTGATAACCCTGTTCCGTAATTAGCTAATTGGTCCTTATTATGAGTTCGATTATATGTCTGATATGATTTTGTGTGCCAACTATGTGAATATATGTGGTTTTGAATTTCTATCTGTTTGCCGTAGGAATATCTGTTTGATTATCTGCCTTGGAAATTTAATTGAAGGCCTTCTCGGCCGTAGAAACCGAAATTGACTGCGCCATTGGGATTGGTGTAAATTTTAGAGCCTACGGTGAAATTTAATTGAAAATTGATTCAGATCAAATTAAACAGATTTAATTACTGGAATAGTGCCCAATTATGTAATATTGATAAAATATGTTGAGTGGGAGCTTATAAAGGGCCATTATTCACCTCACTCCTCCCTTTTGAGTCATTCGGCTGAGATATACTCTCTAGAGAGAGAGAGAGAGAGAGAGAGAGAGAGAGAGATCCGAATGAGAGAGAGAGAGAGAGTGTGTAGGAGATTGGGGCTTTGATCTTGAGGCTTGAAGATTTCTCAAGAAGCTTGAAGGTTTTGGAGTGTAACTCAAGAATTAAGCTTACATTGGGAAGATTGAGCTCCTAGGTGAGTAAATTCATGAGTTTGAACTTGTGATTTTGTGAATTAAAGATTAATTGGTGATTAAGAACAAGAGTTGTGCTATAATTGATAAATTTGAAGTTAATATGCACATGCATGTATAGGATCACCATGATTTTGCATAATCAAGCATGTACTAAGTTGAATGTGGAAAAATGAGTGTTAAAACATACATGCAAGCATGTTTTTGTTGAGTTCCATGAGAATGGACACCAATTGCATTATTTGGAATAGAAATGGAGTCAAAGTTTACATGCATGCATGATTGAAGGGGTTATGAAATTAGTATGAAGTTTGAATGTATGGATTTTGATCATACAAAAAGAATGTTGATTAAATTCGAAGAATTGGACCATGATTTTGGAAGATTGGCTTCATATTGTTTACATCCATGTATTATATGAGGTATTTGCATATTTTTGGTGCCTTAGTTCGAGCTTAAAGCCTTTTGAATGCTGAATGAATGCTGAATGTGAGCTTAAGAGCATTGCTGGAAAACCCAGAATTTTTGGTGTCCGCTCGAGCGGGGAAGTCCACGCTCGAGCGGGAAAAACGGGCTCCCAGCATTTTTTGCAGACATGGACTTCCGCTCGAGCAGGGAAGTTCACGCTCGAGCGGGGAGCCATATAGCGAGGCATTCCGCTCGAGCGCCAGACTTCACGCTCGAGCGTAGAAATGACATATCCAGTACTTTTGCAGACCTCATGGGTCTGCTGGAGCGGGGAAGTCCACGCTCGAGCGGGGACCCTGTTTCCTGAAATTTTGTAAATGCATTTTGTGTTCCGTTTTCCGTTTCATTTCACTTCCAAGTACTCTTAGGCATACATTGAGCATTGTAAATGAGTTAGAAGAATAAGAATTAAGCCTAAAGAGGAATATATGAATTAAGAACGGATTGAATCGGTTGTGACCCATATGTGTTATGTGATGTGTAGGGTCAAGCTCTAGGGCAAATTAATCAGCCGATCACTGTGAGCAATATCTAACAAAGATATCTGAAATGTGTTATTGTCCAATTGCTTACGTCCATGTAAGTTGTATAAATGATTGGTATTCGATTGGTGGACAATGTTTTCTATACTAAATGAATGGGCCAGAGGCCGTTTTGGCAAGAATAAATGATTAGGCCGAAGGCCGATTGACATGAATGATTGGGCCGATGGCCGATTGACATGAATGATTGGGCCGAAGGCTGATTGACATAAATGATTGGGCCAAAGACCGTTTTGACACAAATGAAAGTTTGACATGCATGAATGGACCAGAGGCCAGTTTGACATGCATGAATGGGCCAGAGGCTAGTTTGACATAAATGAATGGGCCGGAGGCTAGTTTGACATGAATGAATGGGCCAGAGGCCAGTTTGACACCAATGAATGGGCCAGAGGCCAGTTTGACATGAATGAAAGTTGAATGGGCCAAAGGCCAGTTTGACATGAAAATCTGAACGGGCCAAAGGCCAGTTTGACAAATGGAAGATAAATGGGCCAAAGACCAGTATGTTTGGAACCACAGTCACTCGACCTAAATTGTGTATATATATATGTTAAATAGAAATATGAATTGGGCCCAAGGCCGTTTGAAGCATGTTGTTCTACGTACCGTTTGTATAACTCCCTTATTTGATATTATTCACTGGGCTATCGCTCACGTGCATTCATGTGTTTGTAGGTGAGCCAAGAGAAGTCCAAACCCAGCCCCAGTGAAGTACGTATGAAACAACAAAGGTTTTGAAGAGTCAGCCTTGCGTCTCACGCACGAGACTCGCCTTCGTCATTTTGTCATTTTGTTTTTTGTTGTCATGTTGGCGAAGTTTTTGAACATGTCTATATATAGTTTTCATGGGTTGACTTAGTTTTGAATGATCCTGTCTGTACATAGCTTTATGGTGCTGTAATTCTGTTGTGAGTTATTAATGTACATATGTATGGTTTGTTATGATGTGCCATGTAAGCACAGCTCTATGGACAAAGTTTTAAATTGCTTCCGTTTGGCCTCCGTTAACTCTGTTAAAATACGTTTGGTTTGGTTTGAGGCCATAAGTAATCTCATGATTACTGGCTGGTTATGTCCTTAATCCACAGGGGCGGGTTCGGGTCATGACACAAAGATTGTAAGTAAATTAACATATCTTAACTCAAATCTAGGGTTTTGCCCCTTTATTCTCTTCAAATCCCTAGCTTTCTTCTTCCTCTCTCTCTAACTCACTCTCTAGAGCTCTCAAGCAACAATGAAGAACACAAAATGACCAATACATATATGACTTAATTCTAAAATTTCAATTTAATCATTACGAATCGTAATTTTTCAAAATTTCATTGTAAGCTCTATAAATCATGCTAATCAAAGATATGAAGTCGGTTTTTGTTTATCATGCCTCTAAAGCTTTCAATTTCTGTTCAAAGTTGGAATTGCAATAGATATTTCTACGCCTAACAGATATTATTCCAAATTCACATAATTCACATATTCTAACTTTAAAATTCATATCAAACACATAATCACATGCATAATTAAGTAGAGTACGGGTTGGGTTATCACAACTATGGTCCAAGTTGGTTATGTAAAAATTGTCACATGCGGACGCGTGCGCAGCCTGCCCGTTCGGGCTGAGTTCGTGGATCTTGGGGCTTGGGCTTGAATGGATTGAGTGTTGGGCTTGGCCCGCCCATCTTAATCTTTTTGGGCCAAGCCAGATGTGTGTGCTGCAGGTATATAGACACAAAACCTAGGTGTATAATAGAGCTAGTAACTCCTCTATTCATGATGGATTTAATCTACCAGTTTTGCAGATTAACACAAAATTGATTCTTGCATTTGTTGTAGGGGAGCCTCTTCCTCTCTCCATCATTATGTATAAAAGGAGACCCTTTTTCTTTAGTTTTCTGCTCAGAATTTTTGTTTTTCTTGTATTCAAAATTTTCCTCTAGCTTTATATTATATTCTTTCTATGAGAAAGTGCTGCAAAGTTCTGTTTGCCGAAGCTACTTAGTTGGTGCATTGCTGTAGCTGATCTAACCATCGTATCCTGTGAGTCAGATATCGAACAACCTCCAACACCTAACCAGTGAGGCGACGAATCTGTTTCAAGGACATTGTCTAATGCAGGCTTTGGTTTACCTTATGTTACTATTTTAACTTTATGTATTTCTGTTCTATTTATGTATAATTTCCAGCATGAAATTCAAATTGTTAAATATATGAATTTATTTGATTTATGTTATCACACAATTTATACGGCAAACATAAAACAAAATCGTCGTTTTCATGAAATTTGAACAAATAAATTGATACGTGATTGCACTATTCCCCCCTCCTCTCCCCGCCCTGACGGTTGTACACTGTTTGCTCAGTGCTTCATGCATACAAATTCTCGGTTGAGTGGTAAATAAGATGTGCACAGATTCTTTTTCATTTATTTTAATTAAGGGTACTGTTACCATGTTCATCTTTGGGATTGTAATAATATATATATATATATATATGCATGCTGTTGGAATAGGCTACTTTTTGTATTAATTAATTGAAAAATAAAATCCAGAACTTTATATGATCCGAGTTTAGTATATGAACTTTGCATGATCTCTTTGCATGGTCTCTAAAAGCATCCTGTTTTATAGTTTATAAAATAATTTGCTTGCTTATGGGTGTTGTAATTTTTGACATGTTAATTCTATTCTAAATTTTAATTTTTTACATGCTTATTATAGTATTTTCTAGACTATATTACATGATTTAATTTCTAGAATTATTTGCATTTAATTGTCAAATGGTTATTGTTTTGTAACAATTATATATAACTCTTGCGTATTAAATTTTTAGTTTAATGTATTTAGAGTTATAAAATGTTTGTAACTTGTTTACATTTATGTACATGGTTAATGTATAAATTAAATTATAAACTTAATTTTGGAGTTTTAGTTTTATATGTGACTCTTGCATATTAATTTAATTTGTTTATTATTTTGAATCAAATTGATATGTAACTCTTAGCTAGAATTTTAATTATTTAGGAGGTATAAGTTATAGATTACTTTTTATAACTCATCTAGCATGTTAATTGATTAGTTGATTTTATTATTAATTAGTTTGCTAGATGGTTTCAATTAAGTTATTATCTTTACTTTTTGCCTAGATTATTTGGTTTGTTTGTTTGTTTGTTTGTTTTTTTTTTTTTTTTTTTTCAGTTTTCTGCTAACTTTCTCTACGGGAATACCTATGCGACAGGGATTGGAAAACAAATACAAAACCAAATGAATAGGATTTGGGTTGGAAAAAAAAAAAAATCATAAGTTTGGACTACTAACCTTTTGGTTGAACATGAATACCTAAGCTTGGAATTTTTGGACTATATAATTGAAGCAATTGTTTTGCTTGAGATTTTGTTATGGTTTTTTTTACCAATACGTAAAAGCATTTTATTTTCTTGTGATGGTTGTAGCAATTTTGTACATTGCTTGTAATTTTGGTTAGCAATTTTTAAATTGCTTGTAAGTGTTAGACCTTGGTTTGTTTTAACCTAGTTCATCCCTTGGGACTGATGTGACCCCTCCAGTCTTCCTGAGAACATTCTTGACCGTGCTCGATTCTAAGTTAAGTAGTGAGACTAATTTTGAATTAAATTTATAACTGTGGGATTTTCTAGTATTAAGTTTAATTTTTGGAAACATAGAAAGTGAAATTCTGTTGTATTTTTCAGAAATGGCAACTGTCACTGATGTTGCTGCAGCTGCAGCTAATGTTGGTAGGGATCTGAACCCTGGGGCAACTAGACTACCAATCTTTACTGCTATGACTTCTTTAGCTTGCTTTTCGTGATCCTTTAGCCCTACAGTTCGGACTCCTGGGGTTCTGAATCTAATTTTACAAGTGCAACGTGAAATAGATAAACACAAATGAGTCCAGATTCGGCAAATCTTTTAGAAAATCGATTTTGAATCAAAATGTCAAAAATGGACTACTTTGCCAGATTACAGAGTCGCCACCTAAATATTTTTGAGAAATTTAGGAAAGCCATGACTTGTACCAAAGGCCACGTGTCCGTCATCACCAAAGTGTCTCGGCTCGGGAACTTAGGTACGAGAGGGAAGGTCATGAATTGAGTACCCCGCTCGCCGGATCAAAGATCGGCCTCTACTAATCATGATGAGATTCTTATTTACATTATATGTTCTTGTTCTGATTATTAGACTAATTTACTATGTGATGCACACAAGTATAGACTAATTTGCAAAAGTTGGAACCCTTTATTTTTGTGTTTGTTTGAAAATTGTTTTGAAATATGTAACCACTTGAAAAGGTGATCTCATATGCACATTTAAACAAATCATTCCAACTTAAGCAATTAGCCTTCATTCACAGGCATTCAAACAGGTATATCACTTAAGCACTTAGCCTCATGAAAGATATGCTTAACATAGCAACAATCACATGCATGCGATATGCTAAAGCAATAAGTGCTCACTTAGTACTCCGAGGCAAGCCAAACAAAGCAAAAGAATTAGAAAACATGCATGCCCCTAACTAATGTGATATGACTAATGCAACACTTGCAATATTCAATTTTAAATAGGCTCGGCTACTAACATTGCATGTGAATCAATTTGATAGCATGTTGTTTAAAAACGTTTTCAAAGAAGTAATAAATAACAATGTGAGTTAGAATGATGAGCCGAACTTTTATGCATGCAAGACACGCGAATGCAAAGCATGGAAAATGCTAACCGAAATATGATGTACTACACTATCCATCATAAGCGGGCAAATAAAAGGGAGAAAGAAATGGGGATTGGAAGACATACACAACTTATTACACATTTTTGCCCTCATGCAAGAGGGTCCAAATAAATGACCTAGCTAATTAAGCTAATTATTACAATTCCACAAATTAACTAACTATTCTAGCTAATTAATTAAGTAAAACACAAAAATGAACTATCTATTCTAGCTAATTAATACAAACAAACTAATTAGTTACAATACGAGATTAATTAACTACGTAATTAATTATTACAAGTCCACTATTTTAGGTACAACAAACAGCTAATAAACATAATTTTAATGGGCCCCGAGGAGCGAGGAATGGCTCATGCATGGATACGGATTTCCATCCGAAAATGCCCTATGTTTGGCTGCCAAAATGCTTCTATTTTGTCGTTAGAAAATTGCACTATTTTTCACCTCAGCCTCTGCTCTGTTCTGCAGAAAAAAGGACACTGCCTGGCTGAAAAAGGTGGCCGGCTAGCCAGAAGAAGTGGCCGGTAGTACAGTAATGTGGCCGATCGGCCACTAATGTTTGGTATTGCCCTACTGCAATAGACATGAAACAGAGCACAAACAACGTATTTTCAAGGGATGTTTGTCCACCTTGCCTCTCCCCATCATCAAACAGATCAAAGGAGGGGTAGGCTTGATTCGCAAGTTGTCAATCGACGCAAACGCATTGCATGATGGTCTATGAATCAAGGGGCAAAAGGTTAATGAATGAAGTTTAAAGACCAACAAAAACCTCTCCCTATCATGATATTGATCAAGAGAAGTGGTTGATTTGATATTTTGAACCATTATCATTACAAGAGAGTATGAAATGGCTAAAAACTCAATGAGTTCAATTAACGTTTGATCGAACCGAAGTTGATTTTATTATCTTGTTACATTTTGGCCCCAATTTTATTAGTTTCTTTTAATTACCTTTCCATTCTTAGTCATTTTAGTCCAAAAATGAGCATTAAGTCCACTAATGGAGAGAAGTGTCAAACAAAGGGTTGTTTTGGGCATGGGAGAGATGTCATGCCTTTGGTAATGAACCCTTGAAGAGATTAAACCATTAAGAACAAAGATCTCTATCTTAAGCTTAAACAACAATCGGTTGAAACGACTCTCAAGGGAATAAAAAGCCAAGAAATGAGGGAGGTTGCAGAGATGATTAGAGGTGAACACATGCATAAAAAGCTTGAAATAAATGTTATCAACTCAAATAGGTTGGTGTCTAATGCCTAAAACACCAAACCTATGAGGATCTTTACACTACAAGCATACTATACAAGGCATAAATGAAATGAACAATCTAAAACAGTCCTAAAATAGTGAAAAATAGCACTAAAATTTTTATGGGAAGGAGTGAAAAAGCAGCTAAAATAACAAGGACATGAAGCTAGTAAACAAGCACAAGGAGGGGAAGCTAACCCCACCATTTTTGAGACTTCAAAACCACAGTTTTAGCCTCTAAAGACCTTTGAAATTGAGTGGTAAAAAGCTCAAAAAAGGTTGATGAAGAGATGCGAAATACAAGGGCAAAAGCTTGGAAGACAAGGTACAAAGAAGGGAAGAAAAGAAGGCAAAAGCTTTCGACCACAAGTTTCAGCCCATAAACACAGTTGAAAAACAGCCCAAAAACAGTAAGAAAATATAGGAAAGAAGTAGTGTAAAAGAGCTAAGAGTTATACCTCTTGAAGAGGGGTGACCCTTTGAGTTATAAACCACCAATTTCTTACCTTCAAGAGCTAATATTCAAGCTCAATAACCTCAACAAAGAACCCTAAAAATTTGGTTTAGGAGGTCTAGGTAAGGTATGTTTTGGTTGCAAGGTAGAAAGATAGATATTTGTTTTTTCAAGAATTTTGCTTCACCAAAATTTTCTAACCTAATTTTATGAGAGGGGGTCAAATATATACAGAAAAATATGTTACTCTCTCGGAAAGATCAGTATAGAAACATTTGGTGCAGTGCATGCACCTGTGGAGACAGTTGGCACAGCTGGCAAAAATATATATTTTTACTGACACAAGTGGTCGGTCGGCCGGCCACTAAGGGGACGACTGTACACTCATTTGTGGCCAGCCGGCCACTAAGTGGCCTGCAGGCCTCTAGGTGGTCAGGCTTGGAAAAAAACTATTTTGGTCCAAAAGTGGTGCAAGGTTTGTAGGCTTTTGACGCTCAAAACCGAGGCTTTCTGCTGAGGAAATCAAGCGTTTGACAAGTGTGAAACTTTATCATTGGGTGATCAATCGATAGTGCCCAAGTCTTAAGGGCTGTAAAAAATGGGGTGTCTACAGTTGCCGCTCTTTGACAGAGCTCGAAGTTATGAAATGACGTGAGTGGATGTCAAAGCCCAGAGACAACCCATTTTGACAAGTCTGTAAGACTTGGGCAAACAATCAAGACATAAAATTAAATTGGTTGAACCCAAGGGTTGCCTATGTATCCTTTTGCAAGGAATTAAACTAGCGTAGTTCAGGTGCAAAATGCATAATGATACAATAGTTGAGAATACAAATGAGCATACTAATCGAGAAAAGAGATTCAATGCAATGCAACAATTCGCATAAATAACAAGAAACATTCTGAACTATGATTTCGCGTACAAGAAACAAACCCAACTACACCCCCATGCAGAAAGGTTAACAAACTACACTACCGCGTAGAGTGGATAACAAGAAACAATCCTAACTACACTTCTGCGTAGAAAGGTACAAAACAACCCCAACTACACTACCGCGTAGAGGAGTACAAGAACGAACCAAGCTACACTTCTGCGTACCGAGGAAGAAGGGCAACCAAACTACACTACCGTGTAGCATGGTGATCCTAACTACATTTCTGCGTAGAGAGGAGAACAAAACAACCCAAACTACACTACCATGTAGAAAGGTAATCCTAATTACACTTTCGCATAGAGAGGATAACAAAAACAACCCAAACCACACTACCGTGTAGAGAGGTAATCCTAACTACACTTTCACGTAGCGAGGAACAAAACAATCCAAGCCACACTACTGCGTGGCGAGATAATCCTAACTACATTTCCGCGTAAAGAGGATAAGAACAAACCAAGCCACACTTCCGTGTGGCGAGGTAAAAGACAAACCAAGCCACACTACCACGTGGCGAGGTAATCCTAACTACACTTTCGCATATAGAGGACAAGAGCAAACCAAGCCACACTTCCATGTGGCGAGGTTAAAGAACAAACCAAGCCACACTACCGTGTGGCAAAGTAAAAGGGAGGGAACCTAAATCATACTCTCATGACAATGATGGACACCATGATGCACATGAATATGATACAATGCGACGTAATTGAAAATCAGTACAATGACAAAGCATGTTCTATGCAACATAAGATGTAATGCAAGTTCTATGCAAACATGACAAGTAAGAGGTATGTGAGCATGCATTTTCAATGCAAAAGATATGTGAATCGAAAAGACGGACAAAAGTGATGTTCGACAATGACCTCCAACTTATACTCGGAGGCTCTACAAAATACTCAAAAAGGATATAACCTGCTCACATTTGAAATCGAGGCATATTCATGCATTAGAGACACAACGAGATTCGGAATGATGCAACTGGAACATAAGTTTGAGATCCTTGGAAACCAAATCCACTTCAAGTACCTCAATCCTTCTTTCCAGACCCAAAATAGGACCTCCCATACACTAATTGGGAAAAAGGGCAACAAAAACCAGCTCGGGACCACAAATGGGGCTGGTCGGCCACAAATAGGTGTACGACCAGCCAACAAGTGGACGACCGGCCACTTGTGGCAAATTCTGGGGCAAAATGGTATTTTTGGCTCGCGTCTTTATAAAACAACACCTAGGCTCCATTTTTCACAGACACACACAACTGAGAATTCCCCCACTCTTTCTAGGTGTTTCCTCTCTCTAGATTTGTGCTTTGAACGCGTTTTCCAATGCCCCACACAAACTTTATTCCTAAAACATTTTGGTCCTCTATATTTTGAACCGATCAGATTTTGTTTTCGTTGATTTTTTCGGTTTTTCATCACTTTGGGCTCATTTCTCTCAGGTTTTTCTTCAGTTCTGCGAGTTTTTTTGGGTTTTGGCTTTTTCTTTCATTTTCTTTCTCATAAGGTTGGCTTTTTCAAGTTTTCCTTTTTCCCCTCATTTTCTCTATTTTTTACCACTTTTCACCCACTTTTCAAAAGGCAGACAATGTCTCACATGATAGTGCCTCTCCCGAGGTACCTATGCTTCCATCTATAGTTGAGATAGAGGAGCCAGTAGTTACCGAGGCCGGCGAGGCGATGGAGGAAATCGCCGTTGATTTTGAGGCCGAGGCAGAGGCAATCTTTTCACCAGGGCCCAAGCCCAAGCTGCTGCCACTGAGGCTGAGGTCATTTGATTCAGCTAGTTACCACCTACAGACGCATGTGATGGTCTTAAGTGGCATGCTGTGCTTCGATGATTTTGCCAATGGCGTACCGGAGGATGTTTTGCTGAGGGAGCGGACCTTCCACCTTTCTCATGGTGCTTCTGAGGTACAAAATTTGCTTTCATGTGCTTTACCTATTTAGCCATTTAATCACTGCCTTGTATCTGACTGTCTTTTATTTGACTCATTCTTTTCTTGTCACAAGAAAACTCTCGCTCCTGGAGAGGTTACGGGATGGTGACGGCCAGGGATTGGTATCACGAGCTTCCCTTTCGGGTCCGTAACCTTGTCGATGAGGCAAGCTTTGGCTTATTCTGCACCAGGCTCTCACGTCACATGGCCAGCCAGGCCTTACTTGGAGCTTTGGTGGAGAGGTGGTGGGAGACCACTAACTCATTCCACTTCTCTTCCACCGGGGAGATGACGATGACCCCCTATAATTTCTCGATGATCACTGGCTTGGGAGTAGGGGGTGATCCGATCCCCTTTGATATGGATATGGGCTAGTGGGAGGTGGCTTGGATCTACCTTCTTAGAGTGAGCCCGCCTTTATACAGGCCAGCTATGGTCAGATATAATTGGTTCCTCAAGCATTTCCGCAAGAGTCAGCTCGAGACTTAAGAGGAGGTAGAGCAGTACACCTGGGGCTTTTTGATATACCTTCTCAGTACTACCTTGTTTGCAAACAGGTGGAATATCGTGAGCTTGTATCTGTTAAGCGCCCTTGTGACCTTGCCCCTGGTCCAGTTCTATGACTGGGGTGGAGCTGGCCTTGCCACCTTTTACAGCTACATGAGCTCTAGTTCCCGCATGAAGTGGAACAAGATTAGAGGCTATTGGAGAGCCTGAGAGGTACGCACTGTACTTTTATTTTTTGTTTGCTTCTTATGCTTTTTGCTTTTCATTTTTTTCTTTATATCTGTCCATGCATTGTGTTTTTTGTTTTGCATTTTTTGTTTTTTTTTTATTATCTATTTGCATATATTGATTCACAACTGGTCTCTCCTTGCAGCTCTGGGCTTATGTTATTTCCTAGCCCTCACCCCGGTGCTGGTAGAGGAGGTAGCACCAGCCATGCCCTACGCACGGTGGTATGATGACAGATGCTGGCGCTGGCATCGATGCGCGATGACATGACATTCGCTTACTTTTGTTGATATTTCAACACTGTGGTGGCCCGTGAGGTAATTCGAAAGTTGCAGTCATTTCTTCTTTATTTCCATTGCTACTGTTCGAATTCATACTCTAACAACCGACAGTAATTATCAACTTGTAAATTCTTCATTTATAGATCATGTGACAGCCATGGGCAATTATGTTGGCTGGAGTTAGGGACCAGTACATTGGGGCTTGGGTTACCTCCTGGTACTGAATCATACTGGAGGGCCCATTTTGCCAGGCTTGGTTTTTGGGTGAGGGTTTTGTACGCCAGACCATGGGCCTACATGCCCCAGTTGTTCCTGCTCTGCCTCCAGTATCGATGAGGTTAGCCAATAGCCTCCAGTTGAGGTTATTATTCAGTTCATGACAGGGCAGGATGCAAAATACTTTCGGCGAGACGGAGACTACACAGCCTTCATCAGGACTCACCTCATGCCACCCCTGACTGGAGTTCGCGTCGACGATGTTGTAGGTGCCCTCTTTGCCGGAGAGGCTGCCTAGGAGGTCGAGGCTGATATTGGAGAGGTTCCTCTCATTGTACATGTAGCCAGTTGGCCAGCGATTCCTATCGCGATTCCTTACTGCCGGCTGACCGAGACGACCTATTAGATCCTGATAGAGCCATCGGAGGCGGGGCACGGGTATGTCAGAGCCCTGGGTTCACCTCAAGTATGGACCACACTTGAAAACTTGCATCCCACATTTTCCCTTTCAGATACTGATTATTCAAATTCACTTGTAGGCACCCATAGAGTACACGGAGGGCCTCCTTCAGCTGGTTGCTTCTCTAGTTCACATAGTGCAGAGGAGAAAGAGGTTGCTCGCTCTTCACGATATCCGGGTATATTTTCCTCTCTCTCTCTCTCTCTCTCTCTCTCTCTCTCTCGTGCATTGCATTGCTTCCCATACTACACTGACATGCCATACTCCCACTGATACACGATACTTATACTACAAACTGACATGCATTCTGGCACTGGCTCACACTACATTGATGCACTACACTGTATTGATACACTACACCTATACTAAATCTCCCTTCTATATCATAATCATATTGCATACTACATTCTGCAATATATATATTGTGTCTGATACTCTGATGCTTGTTTTTCAGATTCCACCTGTACTGAGGGCACCAACGACAGCGGCAGCGGCAGTAGCAACACTGGTGGTATCTTTTCCAACGGCAGGAAAGAGAGGTATAAAAGCCCCAACATGCGGCCAAGATGAGCATCGAGGTCGAGACAGGGGCAGAGGTGCTCCGGACCGGAGCAGTGAATCCCCGATAGAGGAGACCTCCTTTTCCTCTGAGCCAAATTTGAGTGGGGATGATACTGAGACCAGCGGTATCGAGGAGGCTGTGAGTTGATGCTCTGAGCCGTTTGAGAGTGAGGATGATGATGTTGGCTTGGGGTCAAGGAGCAAGGAGGGTGCCGAGGCTGGTTATGAGACAAATAGCAGAGATAGTGATGCTAGCTCTGGGTCGGAGTTCAATTCTGATAGTGGTGCCGACGGAGACAGTGCCCCTGAGTCCCCTTCGAGGAATAGGACGAAGAGGGCCTCTCAAGCTTGATCTGGCTGGTGCAGATTTTACACTCTTTTGCTTAGTTTCTTTTATTTTGGTAGCATAGCACATGTATAGCTTCAGATAGGTCTTACTTTTTGTTTTTTGAAAAGACTTGTATTCTCTTTTTGTAAAAGCTATGATCGGGGTAAAACCTTGTAGTTTTATAAAAAGAGCTTTGTTTTTTGTGTCATGAACACCACACTTACATAGAAACAAAATGGAATAGTATTTGAAATCGAAAAGGCTTGTATTGGAATAATGAGCCGACCAATGACCAAAACACAAGATACAACTCGATAAACGGAAAGCAAAGTAAAAACAACCTAAACACAGCTATTTAAACTTGCTAAAAATAATAGACTCAAAACAAGACCTCAAAACACAAAGACCAAAACAAAACTAGACTGCCGAATTGCCAGGCCCACAATAGTGGACGGCTGGCCAAGAAAAGTATACGGCTGGCCAAGTGTGGTTGCTCAACAGCTGGTTGAAACTCACAGCCTTATCTTCTACAAAAGGTCTTCTTTCGCAAATTCTTCAACAGAACTTCATTTTTGGTGCTGTTTCTTCCATAAATGAAGACATTCCTAGCTGAGAAGCTCAAGGATTAGATAGCTACTTTGGACGGCACAGAAAAGGTAATTTTATGAGGTTTCAGCATAAACGCTCTTTTTCCATTGAGCCGTACTTCACTTTGTTTTTTGTTCTTCCATGCCGCGATCCGATGTTGGGATCCAATTACACATGTATTTCATTTCGGCGCACAGGAAATGTATTTGACTCTTGAAGAATTTCAAGCGCGAATGGAGTCCCAGCGCGATGAGGAGATCATGTCTCAGCCTTGTTTTGCCATGCCCAAGCTTTGGGACGGATGTGTGGGCTCACTTTGCACGAAGCTCGATCTTTGGCTCAAGATGGGGAGATAGATATACCCGGCTTGATTCATTGATTTTCTAACATCGGCGATAGAGGTGACCTCCTCTGGTGAGGTTATCGACAACATGCCCTCTATTTATGTATGCTTTCACACTTCCTTCTTGCCCCTAGTTATGGCGGAGCCAACATTAAGATGATCAAAGTGGCCCAATGCCTGAAAGAGGGTAAGAGTTGCATTGGTCTCGCCCTGGTCGAAACTCTAATGGGTTTAGATGCTTTTCATAGACGATAGACTACTCAGTTCTCAAGGAGTCCATTGTTACTCCAGTAATTGTTTGCCACCCTTTCTTATATATGATTCTCACATCACTCGACACTCATACTCTATTTTTCTCTCTAAGACATTTTCTTTACTTTTCTCTTAACGCATATCTCTCTATTCTTTAATCTCTCTTATTTTTCATTCTTTCCCGGGTATGGCTAATGGATATGCTAAAAGTAGTGGACCCTTGCCTTGAGTATTCAGCTTGAGCTTACTTCTTCCTCTAATGGCTAGTAGACTTTTCCATTGAGGGATGGTGGTGCAACTGGATGTGCAGCAGATCTGCAGCTGACATAACTTGGCATTGCCCTTGGCTTAATTTGACAGAAATGAGCTACAGAATGTCCCGACAATCGGGTGTACAATTGATTGGCCTCACACACTGCGCGTTCTATTTCCCTTTCCTGTTCAGACGCCAGTTTGGACATAATCAGATTTCCCTAGAGGAGGTTGTGGAATACCCAGCTCCATTCCCATTTCGTGCTTCACACCTGGTCCGATACCTCACTGCTTAGAGGACGAGAGAGCTTCTAGCCCCTGCGGTTAGCTTCAGTTATGCCCTTTTCGGTGAGTGCTTGGCTTGAGGATGAAGCACATGTTGGGCCAACTTTGGCTGCAGAGGCTTCCACGAGCACGAGTAAAGGAGGTAGGAACACCTGACTCATCTATGCCCCTAGTTTATTGCTTTGACTTTTCTTTTCAAGTTTTATGATATAAAAGCAACTTTGATTTAAATCAGAGAGTTAGAGAATGTATTTATGTTGAAATCAATGGAATTAAAGTTGTGAGCACTAAGTTTTTTTTCCTTTTGGTCTAAAAATGGTCTAAGTTGTAAAAGGTAAAATTTTAAGAAAAATCAACTTTTATTAAAGCTTTTCAAAACCATTTTCGAAAATGGTCACCACCTGACACGCATGGAATCAGCCCGCAAGATGTATAACCCTGAATCAGAAAATCATAACTGCCCATAACTGCATTCACCAGCACTGGTTTGTATTACAACCGGCTCTTCTGCCAAAATGAAGATCACACGACCAAGCTAACAGATAATAGAGAAAGATGGCCCGATCAAATAAACGAATAGGATAGTTGGAGATAGAGATGGTTACGGCCGAACTCCAAGATGAAGTTGCCTACGTATCCCAAGATGGAAATCAAGCCTTACGTTGTTCAGTTCAGGTTCACTTGAGTATTAACTCTTTGTTTTTACGCTCTAACTTTTGCTAAAGTCACCCTTTCAGGTTTTCGACCTTGCAAGCTCAGTTTTTCTTTATTTATATTTTTTCATGCTCTAACTTTTGCCTAGGTTGCCTTTCTGGGTTTTGCAGCCTAGCGAGCCACTCAGGGGTAATATTTCTTCAACTTGTCCATATTGATCAGCTGTGAGAACTCTAGACCATCTAGGTCCACAAGGATAATTGCCTCTACTGACTACATAGATTTGATGAAGTAAGGACTAGTCCAATTAGGTCCGAACACCGGTTGTCTTTCAGCATCATATCTCATTCCTTGAGATTTTTGGACTTAACCTTCTTGTTAAAAGCCCTAGTAATTCTGCGCTAGTAGCCCTGAATGTGATATAATGCCTTCAGCCTCCTCTTATCAAACAACATAAATTCCTCAAGCCTGCTTGTAGACACCCCATTTTTGACCGTCCTCAAGGCTTGGGCGTTACCGCTTGAACACTCGGTGATCCTCTTTGTTTGTGCTTCGTCTTGAGTTCCTGAAAGTCTTGGCTGCGCGCCTTACCTCAGGATCTCTCGACTCGACTGTTCCGTGTTTGGTTTTGGCACCAAACACTTGTGTTTTTGCCTTGAAGGGCGGGGAATGGCTTGTTGGCCATCCCCACATTCCACCGGCCTTTCCCTTGCATCACCGGCTGTTTATGGGTGCCACCGGCCATGGTTTCTTAAAACCAATGGCCGGTTGGCACTATATTTGGCCGGCCGACACTTTATTTTGCCGGCGACCTCTTTTGCTGGCCGATGTGACTCCTTTGCACCCTTGGGGCATGGTGCATGCCAGCTGTGCCAGCTGGAATGCACCATCACTCCTCCCCGTGCTGTTTTTGGCTGGTGTGAACCTTTGAACCCCCTTTCCTTCTAGAAGCTTGAACCCTTTGGCCAAGCTTCTTGGGGAAGCTTGGCCAGCTGTATTAGCTTCTCCAAGAAGCCAAGAACCCTTTGCACCTTTTTGCCCCTTTCATCTAGCTTCTTGGAGAAGCCTAGAACCTTGGCCTTTGCCTATATAAGCACTCACCCTCTCCCTTTGTTTGGGGTTAGAGATTTTGAATCAAAAACCAGAGCTTCTATATCTATATATTTGATATATCATCCTCTCTCTCCATATCTCCCTCTCTCTCATCCTTAGGGTGTGTTTGGAAGACTAAAAGTGCATTTTGACCTTACTTTTGCACTAACACACACACCATTACACCTTGCTCCGAGATTGAGAGGCATTGAGGGTTGTTTGTTGAGGTTTTGGACTGATTTTGATCAGTAGAGAGTGGCTGGATCATCTGTTCTTCAAGGTTTCTTCAAGGGTGAGACATTTGCTTTAGTTTCCCCAATCTTGCACTAGTTTTTTACCTGTCTTTCATGCTGATTTAAGCTTTGTGTATAACATGAAAAAGTCTTGTATTTTCGTGCTTAACATCTTTCATTAAGGGCGTTTTGGCATTGGGGGTCGAACTCCTCCCCTTAGGCCTCTTTTGGCCTATTTTGGTGCCCTTTTCTTTAAGCTTTGTTTACTTTGTTGTGTTGGTCTTCTCACCACTGAAATCCAGTGGATTTCTAGTGGTGATGGAGTGATTTTGAAGTCTTGTGTAGGGGAGGGACACCCCTCTCCCCTTTGTCCTTCTTTTATCTTTGTTTTGGCTTAAAAGGGCATGTTATATCTCTGTCTTTCGTTGGATTTGTAGCCCTTAGCATGCATCTTGTACTTGCTTTGTAATTCCTTATCTTGCCTAGAAATGTGCCATGTGTATAGCCTAGTATATCTTCATGATTTGGCTTAGCTTATTGAAGCTTTTGGTCATGATTTGTCATGCTTTAGGTCTGTTGGCCACTATTTTTGTCATGTTCGTCATGTTTTACATAGCTCCTTTGCATTCTAGAATTTTGGCCTTGCGCGAATGAGTCATTAGCATGCTTTGGTTAGGTTGTTTAAATGATTTGGAGTCACTTCTTATGCTATTTCAGTCCCTATATCATGCTTGTATGACAGCATTTATCATCCTTTTATGCCTTGAGGTGTTGTAGTTTTGTGCCTTGAAATGGGCATTGTGCATGCTTGTATGTTTAAGTCACTTGGGTTGCCATTCATGAGGGTTTTGGGCCGTGTTTTTAATGCATTAAAACTCTATTTTTTTTGGTTGTTTCATTCATACCATGTGTGGTTATGATAGTTGTGGTAGAAGGCTTCTTTTATGCCTTAGCCTTATGCTCTTTGGTATGCAAGTTTGCATGAGTATTTGCCCATCATTCCATCACTTTTGGCCACTGTTTTGGGGTGTGGCTGAGGGTCCTCCATCTTAGTGTAAGTCCATGGATCATATATTTGTATCTTGTAGTATGCTCATGACATTGCATGTTGTGGTATCCTTATGGTTCGTGCATTGTCGCATGCCCACCTCTTTACATACTTGCCTATCTAGTGTGCATTGTAGTATTGCTTGTAGTGTTGCATGCTAGTGGCATTACCATGTTGTTTGCATGATAGTTTGCATTGCATCACATTTGACATGTTTTGCATCTTAACTTCTTGTTGCATTTTTGAGCCATGTTTGCACAACATACATTGCATTGCTTGGTTTGGGGTGTCAAACCTAGTGTGAGGGTGAGAGGTGTTCATACTACAAGTGATGAAACACATCTCAACCCTCGGTCACCGAGGCCCTTGACTTTGACATGATAGGGTCTTGGTCCTCATTTGTATGTTGCATGCATTTTACATTGAATGGCAAGATTGGTCCCTTAGGCTATCATGCGCAATTGATGGCCCAAGGATCAAGGACCATGCTCCCCTGAGTTCGATACATGATAGGGAGCATGACCATGCTTACATGTGCTTAAAATTCTATGCCATGCACTACCTGTCCTCTGCTGCTGTCAAAACTGTTTTCTGTAGGAAGTTTTTGCCGACCGGCAACGTTTAGTGCCGACCGGCCATTAGCGAATGGCTGATAATATCATCAGAAGCCGACGGCATTTTACCATGGCCAGTGGTCATTTCACTTAGCCGGTGGTGTTATGCAGTGCTCATTGAAGGTACCCTGGGACTTTGGCAGTTTTCAGAGAAGCAAGAGGCAGTAGTGCTATGGCTGTGGGTTTCCGGGCAAGATGGATCGAGCATGCATCATTCGCGCATTCCAAGGCACGTCTGCAGCCATCTTCTTTCTGCATTTATTTTGTTAATTAATTAAGGGTCTGTAATAATTAATTAGCTAGGATAGTTGATTTGTTATTCGGACTGTATTATTCTTTTGGACCCTCCGAGCGAGGGCAATTGTGTAATAAGTGTGCGTGAGTGTGTGTATATCTTCCAACCCCACGTCTTTCTTCCCTTTTATTTACCCGCTTATGATGGTAGACTAGGGCATATTTAAATTAGCATATCCTATTCTATGCATGCGTGCATTCATACATTTGTCTTGCATGCACCGGGCTCGGCGCATCATTCTAACTGCATTTGTATTTCAATTCCAAATTGAATACGTGTTAGTTGTAGCATTTCACATGTCATTGTAGATTAACCGAGCCTATCTTAGTTGCATCTCGCATGTGTTGCATTAGCCATCTTAACATGAACTAGGATCATGCATATGATTATTAACTAGTTTTTGTTTTGGCTCGGAGTACTCGGTAAGCATTTATGCTTTAGCATACCGCATGCGTGTGAGTGTTGCCATAACAGCATGATTACCATGAGGCTAGCTGCTTATGTGATATAACTGCTTGAATGCTTGTGGATGGAGATCGAATTGCTTAAAATTGGGATAACGCATTAAAAATGTGAATTTTAAAGCCCACCAGATAGTGGCAAAATTGTGTTTTTCTAAAAGCCCGCTCGAAGGTGGCAAAACCCGCATTTTAGCCTACTTGAGAGTAGCAAACCTTTTTTTCAAAACAAACATGAAATGTGTTGTTCCAATTTAGGCGATTTGGTCTATACTTGTTTGCTGTGTGCATAACAATAGTAACTCTAGGCTAATAACTGGAATAAGAACACATAATGCTTTCAAAATAAGATATCACGGTTAGTAGAGGCCGATCTCTGATCGGGCAAGAGGGGGTGCTCATAGCTGACCTTCCTCAATCGTACCCAAGTTCTCGAGCCGAGGCAACTTTGGTGATGACGGACACAAGGCCTTTGGCACCGAGTTAGGGTTTTCTAAATTCCCCAAAATAAAATATTTAGGTGGCGACTCTGTATCTGGAAAAGCAGTCCATGTTTGGCACTTCTTTTTCTAAAAATCTGTTTTCTCAAAACGATTTGCCAGATTTGGACTCTTTGGTTCAGATTAAGAACCGTGACAATTTGGGTCCGAACTATAGTAGACCCGCAAAACGAACGGAACGGGACTTCATCCTCCCGGGGCGTTCGGGGATGTCTACACTGCTCTGTTGCCAATCCGTTTCTACTATTTGACACTCAGCCATAATTCGCAGCGACGGTACTTCGATCTCAATCGACAGAACAATTTCCATCCTATATACCAGAGAATAAGGGGTTGTCCCTGCAGATGTAAGAATTGACGTTCTGTATCCCCAAAGTGCAAACGACAGTTTATCCGGTCAGTCTCTGTAGGTCTCCACCATCTTCCGCAAGATGTTCTTGATATTCTTGTTAGCGGCCTCAATAGTTCCATTGGTCTGTGGTCTATATGCCGATAACTTGTGAAAAGCCACGTTATGTTTCTCGAGTAAATCCACTCTCTCTTTCTTGAAGTGTGAGTTGTTATTTGATATGATCTCGTTTGGAACACCATACCGGCAGATGATGTCGTTTCTGTTGAACTTGGCTACATGTGATGCTTTCAACACGGCATAAGACTGATCTTCCACTTACTTCGTAAAATAGTCCATCGCCACCAAGATGAACTTATGTCCATTGGAACCCTTTGGCGAGACTGCACCGATAACGTTGATTCCGCAAACTAAGAAAGGCCATGGCGAAGTCATGTTGTAAAGCTTTGACAGCGGGATATTCATGCGATTAACATGGATTTGACATTTATGGCATCGCCGTACAAAACCAATACAATCCTCCTCTATAGTTGACCAATAATAACCTTGTTTAAGGATTTTCTGGGCTAGCATCACACTGTTCATGTGTGCTCCACATTCTCTACCATGGATTGCCTCCATGAGACGCTTTGTTTTCTTTTCTTCAACACATAAGCTTGTGCATTCCCAGATGACCTCTCTTGTACAGCTTACCCTTGCAGATGACAAATTGGATGGCCAGATGCCGTATTCCCCGTTTGTCTTTGGCATTTGCCCATGGTGGATACATTTCCTTTTAATACCAAGGCTTTTTATCTTGAACTTCATCTATTGCGGCAATGGTCTCATAAACCGGTGTGTATTTTTGTTCAATGATGATCGGACGCATCTTGACTCTAAGCCGGATGTCTACCATGGAAGATAGATTTGCCAGTGCGTCAGCAAACCGATTGTTATCTCTAAGCAGGTGTGTGAACATCAGCTTTTCAAACCTCAGAATCAGAATGTCCAGGGTCTGATGATACACCTTCATTTTCTCCTTTTTGACTTTCCAGTCTCCGTTCGGTTGAAAAACAACCAAGTTTGAGTCCCCAATGACGTCCAACCTTATTGCCCCTAGTTCTAGGGAAGCTTCCAAACCAGCAATAGACACCTCATATTCTGCTTCGTTGTTGGACACCTTGAACCGGAGTTTGAAGGCTAGGGGTATATGGGAATCATTAGGTTCTATTAGCAACACTCCTATCCCATAATCGTACTGATTGGACGCTCCGTTAAAATACATTGTCCAAGTTTCCTCTTCTACTTGCAAAATGCCTTCATCTAGGAACAGGTATTCCACTGCCTCATCTCCTTCTACTAGGTGGTCTGCTAAGAATTATGCTACAACTCTCCCTTTAACTGATTTGCACATTATGTACTTAAGATCAAATTCAGAGAGAAGAAACAACCAACGGGGTAGCCTACTCGTAAGCGCATGTTTCTCAAAGAGATATTTGATGGGATCTAATCTTGAAACTAGGATTACAGAGTGAGCTAACAAGTAGTGCCTCAACTTCCTAGTAGCCCATACCAAGGCTAAACAAGCTTTCTCCAGGGAAGTGTAGCGGGTCTCATAGTCTAGCATTTTCTTACTCAAATAAAAGATGGCCTTCTCCACCTTATCCTTAGATTCTTGAGCGAGCATGCACCCTATGGTTATATCTGTTACCGATAAGTACAGAATCAAAGGCTTCATCGGCTTCGGCAGTGACAACACAGGTGGATTCTGGAGGTACTTCTTGACCTGCTCGAAGGTAAACTGACATTGATTGTCCCATCAAAACTTCTTACCCTTTTTCAGGAGACCAAACAGTGGTTTACAAGTCAAGGTTAATTTTGAAATAAACCGTCTTATGAATTGCACTTTTCCTAGAAAGCCACACATCTCCTTTTTAGTCCTTGGTGGTGGCATTTCTAAGATGGCCTTGATTTTGGACGAATCTACTTCAATTCCCCTTTGTGTGATTAGAAATCCCAGCATTTTCCCTGCCGTCACCCTAAAGGTGCATTTTTGTGGGTTTAACCTCAATTTGTATTTCTTGATCTATTGAAAGAATTTTTCCAGTGCAATGTAGTGGCCTTTTCGCTTTTTGGATTTGATAATCATGTCATCTACATACACCTCAACCTCTTTGTGGATCATATCATGCAGAATGGTGGTCGCAGCCCTCTGATAGGTAGCCCCAGCATTCTTCAACCCAAAAGGCATGACTCGGTAGCAGTACGTGCCCCACAGTATGGTGAATGCGGTCTTTTCTCTGTCCTCGGGTGCCATCAGAATTTGGTTATACTTGGAAAACCCATCCATAAATGAAAGCAATGCATGGCCTGTGGTGAAGTTTACCAACTCATCAATGTGCGGCAATGGAAAGTCATCCTTTAGACTGGCTTTGTTTAGGTCCTAAAAGTCGACACAAACCCAGATTTTGCCGTCTTTCTTTAGCACTGGGACGATGTTGGCCAACTAGGTCGGATACTCGGACACTAACAAGAATCCTGCATCAATCTGCTTGGTGACCTCTTCCTTGATTTTCAGTGCCCAATTTGGATGAATTCTATGCAGTTTTTGTTTGACTGGTTGGGCCTCAGGGTTAAGAGGGATCTAGTGTTGTGCAATCTTAGGGTCGATTCCATGCATGTCTTCATAGGACCATGCGAAAATATCTTTGAACTTTTTTAATAAAGTGATTAAACGCTCGCGTTCCTTCGAAGACAACATGTACCCGATCTGGACCAAGCGCGGATCCTTCTCAGTACCCACATTAATGGCAATGATTTCATCAATATAGGGCTTAGTACGCCTCTCCTCCTCTCGATTAATTAAGTTTTTCAAAGCTAGAGGAATTTCTTCCTGTTCATTTTCGTTAAAATTCTAAAAATCTTAGTCAATGCCATAAATCAGCGGCACAGAGAAGTACACAAAATCTGTAGCATTTTCATTCATAAGTTTTGGCTCTTCTGTTACAACAGACTCAAAAGCAAAAGAGAAAGTAGACCTCGACAAGACCTTGGCATCTGGGTTACCACCGCTGGGAATGCCAGACTTAGACTCGCCAGACTGACTTGAACTTGATTCCGACTCCACAGCCTGAGTGGGATTAGATTCCGTCTTATCGCCCAATTCAGAACTAGAAAGAAAACCTTTCTCTAGTTACCAAGTATGACGTGGGGCCCTTGATGCATCCAAAATACCACTGGTTGGGTCCACATCCGGTTCTTCCCCAATCATGGAGACAGTAAAGTTATCCCCTTAGTTCTCCAGGTCGGTCGCGGGATCTATTAGGAGATTGGCTAGCATTGCCCCTATTTTAGCCTCACTGTTGTTCGAGTCATCTTTTGTGCTCTGGCTAGCTTTGATGCTTGGTTCAGTCCTTTCCTTATCACTGTCCTACAGTTGTAGATCAAAGAAGATCTCAAATTCGGGGGCCCACTTTTTTGAGGAATTTACCTAATGCTCAGGAAAGCCGCAAAAAGGGAAATCCTCTTCCTCTTGCATAAAATAGCCATTCAACATCCCCCGGATTGGCCTGTGAACGAGCTCATAATGCTTCCCAGCTCTCTTGGCCTTAGCTCTGCCCCTCATCTCTTCTCCCTTTCTTATCCAATCCTCTTTGATAGGCACATACCCCAATCTAAAGGCATGTAAGTTGTGTGGTACCTCTGCCAGTGCTATAACACCTTTTCGACCACTCTGTCCAAGTCCCATTCGCGGAATATACCGCTGTTTGTTCATGAAGTAGATGGACTGGGCACTAACGTACATGCCTTCGTCCATGACCAACCTTGTCTATACTACCTGGGCTTCTGCCAGAGTGAATCCCGAGAGAAATACATCCTCCTCACCATGATTGATATCTAGCACTAGTATAGTCACCTTTGGTGGTGGGTGGATATTCCCAAAAACGGTTGCTACTCCTCCCTCATGAGGATACTTTAGTATTTGATGGAGGGTGGAGGAGACAACCTTCATGTGATGTAACCAAGGCCTCCTTAACAACAGATCAAAGGTACCCGACACATCCAAGATATGGAACTCAATCACTTGCTCTGATGGGCCTACCTGAACCTGCACTTTCACTGACCTCTCTGCTTGTATTGTCATACGCCTGTATCACTTGGGCTGTGGGGAAAAAGTCTACCAGTTTGAGGCCAATCATATAGGCAGTACATGAAGGATAGACATTAATGGTAGAGCCAGTATCTACCAACACCACTGGCAGCCACTTCTCTCTGCATTCCACAGATATGTATAATGGCTTGGTTTGAGCCGAGCTTTCTGGCGGCAGCTCTTTGTCAGAGAAAGTAAGCATTCACTTGGCACCACTTGAAAAGACCAGACCCACAAGTTACTCGGGCGTAGTATCAATGGACAATTTAGCTTTGTTCATTGCCAACAATACTATCTGTCGGTGCACCCGTGAAGCCATAAGAAGCTCCTAGATAGAGATATCAGCTTGGATTTTCTTGAGGTGCTTTAGAACTAGCTCCTCTTCTAGTTGCTTCTCCTTTTGTTTCTCGACCTCCTTGTCCTTTTCTGATGGCTCTGTTTGATCCAGGTGTGGTGTCTTAAAGTACCATCCACTTCAGGTAAGATGGTCTATCTTCTCAGCATACCATGTATTATCTGGGATACAGTCCCCCCAGTCTTCGTCAGTATGGGCCAGATGCAAATCATTGTCATCCCACCACTCGCCATTAGTTGCCATCAAACAATTATCCGGCTCCACCTGAATTACCTTCATAGTACAAATGTCCCTCTCGAGGCAACACATGGTTACGGTTTTCATGCTGTCTTTAATTCTTTTTTTGTCAAACTGCATCAACGCAACTTCCTGCTCAGTATCTGTAGCTTTCACAACACCCACTTCTCGGATTGGTTTTTCTACACATGTGTCCTCCGACAGTTTTCCTTTCTCATCAGCATTCTCGGCCACTGCAGCTACGTCTACTTATTTTCTCCTCGGTTTCATCCCAGTTTCCTTTTCCTTGTCTGACTCATCACTCAGCCATCCGGTATTATCAGTCAATCCATTCTAGTCAAACCACCCGATCTATAGATATCCCTAATCATGCTCATCGAAGAACCGCAAGTTGTCTAGATCGTCTTTGAGATCTGCTAGGTCATTCAACCCTTGGCTCAGGCCATCCTCACTTACCACATTAATGCCTACCGAGGTTGGTAGCACCACTTTAGGCTTGGTTTGAGTGTTTGGCACGATATAGAAACTTGGATCATATGCCTTTTCAAATAGGTCCCTGAGACACCCTGACGACAAACTAGTACCTACCTCTGAAGCCAAAACCTCATTTACTGCAGGTATTGTCACCATATTGTGAAGCTCAAGTTGTGGATTAGATGCGCCTGTCATGCACAAATTTGTGCCCTCTGGAATGAACAACATCGATTTTGGTAGGTGGGAAGGGGTAATATATGTACTGGGGTTATAGGAGGTGGACAATGTATGGATAAGGTTAAGGTTTTGAGGTAAGGGGACTTAGTTATGAGTAGGGAGTGGGTTGGTGGTTACGTTTGGTTTCTGGGGTAAAGCGATGACCTTGTTGTTAATGAGATCCTGAATCTTATGATGCAAATGGTAGCATTGGTCGATGCCATGACCATGCTGCTGGTGAAAAGCACAGTATTTTACGTGGTTATGTTTGCGTGGAAGAGGGTCAGGAAGTGGACGGGGTTCTAAGGGTTTCAAGTGCCCTTTCTTGATTAGCACTTGCATGGCTTTGGATAGGGTCATGTATAATGGGTGAAAAATTCTATTCGGAGGTCGGGTAGGGTTGGATGGTGTTTGTGAGCCTGTGTTGGTGAAGGGGTCAACAGTTTTTGTTATGGTGAAAAAACTTACGCCAGATGGCCTCGCAGCTGTGTTACCACTGGAAGCATTGGAACTACAAACGAACGACCTCTTAGCTGGCTCCTTATCGTCAGTAATAATCCCCTATTTCTTGGCATCCTTGATTTGAACCCCCATTTCATGAAGCTCTTTAAAGGTAAATAAGGGGAGAACAATCATTTTTTGCAATAACTTGCCATACAGATTTTGAACGACCATTCTGATTTGGTTTTCTCTGAAGGTCGAGTGGTCATCATTGATGCTTTAACCCTCCATCTTGTCGCAAACTTGGAGAAGCCTTCCTTTGGTTCTTGACGCGTCGCTTCGAGATCATGAGTTGTGATCTCGATTTGCGTGTTGTAAGAGTACTTAGCGATAAAGGACTCGACTGACTCCTCCCAGTTCTGTTTTACTGAATCTTCTAATTTGGCATACCAAATGGCCATTATACCTGACATGGTGCGACCGAAGAGAGATAGCTTTTGTAGCCTTGTTAAACCCATTGGCCGTAAAATATTTGAAAACAGCTATAAATGAACCAGTAGGTCCCCAGAGCCATCAAAGCGGTCAATATGTGGCATCTTAAACCGCTTTGGTAAAGTGATTGCAGACTCAGTGTATCATTCCTCTATGTTTGGAATGGAATTGACCCCTTGTGCCTTCTTGAACAACTTTTCCAGTTTGTTGACTTTGAGTGCGGTTAGGTCAACCTCAAATTCAAATGGTGCCTTGGTCTGATAGGCCGGGGCTCTTGAAGCTTGTGCTGGGATGGGTTCTGTTTGAGTTGGGAAAACTGGAACACCCTCAGTTTGTGGATCTTGAGCAGTGGTAATATTAGTAGTGGCACCGGGCATAGGGATAGTCGCGTTGGGTGCATGTGATGCAGAGGCTGCAGCCTGTTGCTACTGTTGTTGCTGAAGCCTAGTATGACCTCGGCTTGATAGGCCACATCATGCTGTAGTGTCTCAACTGTCCGTTGCAGTTGGAGTATCAAGTCTTCTATATTTGCCGGAGGATACTGCGCCATTGGAATATGTGACTATTCTTGAGCTGGACTGGAAGTAGATGACTGTTCTTGAGCTGGACTGAATGTAGGTGAACGGAGAGGTGACTGCTGTAAGAACTGTATTGGTGAATTCTGTCTAATTCTTCTTTGCCTTGCAACTGGTGATAGTGAGGCAAACAAAGGCTGTCCCCGAACAAGATCTCCGACCTTGTAAAGTCTTCCGACGCGGGTCTAGAGTACTTGGGGCATATTTGAACCTTTTGAAGCTATGGTTTTAAACTACCTAGCAAAAGAAATAAAGAAAGATAACAGTAATCAGAAATTGCACAACATCTCAGCTAAGATGTTATCAACATAAACATGATCAAAGCTGTAGGATTATACTCCACATTGAATTCTGCTCCAAAAAAGACACCAATTTTGCAACTGATAGGCACATTCCTGTACAGTTTCACTATAAAGCACATACTAGTTAAGAAAGAGCCAAAACACCCCTATGAGGGGGTAGGGTTTCCCTCTCCTAGTTTTGTCATGAACTAGGATTCACTACTTCAAACAAGCGGTTTCACGCAATCCTGCATTCAGGTGAGCATCCTGTCCTAGTTTGGAATAGTTACTATGGCTTTACTATATGCAACTAGGCCAAATGGTCAAAGGGGATACCTCAACAAGACTACCTAATATACCTCTTACACCTAGCACCGAGAAGTGAAAGAAGGATCAAGCGGTACAGTGGTAGATCCAAGGGTTGTGATTCCAACATGGCAGAGCCCACGACCGGTCAGCCTTTTGGCAAGCCTTCGACAAACCGTCCAAGAATAGCAGATAGAAAACACAGTGATTTATAGTAACAATGCAAATGCAAATGCAAAGAACATATATTTGTAGATAAAATTTCACATCATGAATTTCAAGTCAAATTCTCTAATTTCCTCAACAGAGTTGCCAGAAACTGTAGTTTTCTTTTCGTGATCCTTTCAGATACGATAGCCCTACAGTTCGGATTCCCGTGGTTCTGAATCTGATTTTACAAGTGCAACGTGAAATAGATAAACATAAATGAGTCTAGATTTGACAAATCTTTTGGAAAATCGATTTTGAATCAAAAGGCCAAAAATAGATTGCTTTGCCAGATTATAGAGTCGCCACCTAAATATTTTTGAAAAATTAGGAGACCCATGACTCGTGCCAAAGGGCGTGTGTCTATCATCACCAAAGTGTCTCAGCTTAGGAACTTCGGTAGGAGAGGGAAAGGTCATGAATTGAGCACCCCGCTCACCCGATCAAAGATCGGCCTTTACTAATCATTATGTGATTCGTATTTACATTATATGCTTTTGTTTCGATTATTAGGCTGATTTACTATGTGACGCACACAAGTATAGACTAATTTGCAAAAGTTGAAAAACTTTATTTTCATGTTTGTTTGAAAATTATTTTGAAATATGTAACCACTTGAAAAGGTGATCTCATATGCACATTGAAACAAATCATCCTAACTTAAGCAATTAGCCTTTATCCACAGGTATTCAAACAGGTATATCACTTAAGCACTTAGCCTTATGGAAGATATGCTTAACATGGCAACAATCACACACATGCGATATGCTAAAGCAATAAGTGCTCACTTAGTATTCTGAGGCAAGCTAAACAAAGCAAAAGAATTAGAAAACATGCATGCCCCTAACTAATGCGATATGACTACCGCAACACTTGCAATATTCAATTTTAAATAGGCTCGACTACTAACATTGCATGTGAATCAATTTGATAGCATGCTGTTTAAGCACATTTTGAAAGAAGTAATAAATATCAATGCGAGTTAGAATGATGTGCCAAACTTTTATGCATGCAAGACACATGAATGCAAAGCATGGAAAATGCTAACCGAAATATGATGTACTACACTATCCATCATAAAGCGGGCAAATAAAAGGGAGAAATAAATGGAGATTGGAAGACATACACAACTTATTACACATTTTTGCCCTCAAGCAAGAGGGTCCAAATAAATGACCAAGCTAATTAAGCAAATTATTACAATGCCACAAATTAACTAACTATTCTAGCTAACTAATTAAGTACAACACAAAAATTAACTATCTATTTTAGCTAATTAATACAAACTAACTAATTAGTTACAATACGGGATTAATTAACTAAGTAATTAATTATTACAAGTCCATTACTTTAGGTACAACAAACTACTATTAAACATAATTTTAACGGGCCTCGAGGAGCGAGGAATGGCTCATCCATGGATGTAGATTTCCACCCAAAAATGCCCTCTGTTTGGCTGCCAAAATGCTTTTGTTTGGTAATTAGAAAATTGCACAATTTTTCACCTCAGCCTCTGCTCTGTTCTGCAGAAAAAAGAACATGCTTGGCTGAAAAAGGTGGTTTGCCGGCCAGAAGAAGTGGTCAGCCGTACAGTAATGTCGCCAGCCAGCCACTAATGTTTGGTACTACCCTGCTGTAACAGACATGAAATAGAGTACAAACAGAGTATTTTGAGGGGATATTTGTGCACCCTGCCTCTCCCTATCATCAAATAGATCAAGAGAGAGGTAAGCTTGATTCGCAAGCCGTCAATCGACGCAAACGCATTGCATGATGGTCTATGAATCAAGGGACAAAAGGTTAATATATGAAGCTAAAAGACCAACAAAAACCTCTCCCTATCATGATATTGATCAAGGGAAGTGGTTGACTTGATATTTTGAACCATTATCATCACAAGAGAGTATGAAATGGCTAAAAACTCAATGAGTTCAATTAACGTTCGATTGAACAGAAGTTGATTTTATTATCTTGTTACATTTTGGTCTCAATTTTATTAGCTTCTTTTAATTACCTTTCCATTCTTAGTCATTTTAGTCCAAAAATGAGCATTAAGTCCACTAATGGAGAGAAGTGTCAAACAAAGGGTTGTTTTGGGCATGAGAGAGATGTCATACAGTTGGTAATGAACCTTTGAAGAGATTAAACTATTAAGCACAGAGATCTCTATCTCAAGCTTAAACAACAATCGGTTGAAACGACTCTCAAGGAAATAAAAAGCCCAAGAAATGAGGGAGGCTGCAGAGGTGATTAGAAGTGAACGCACGTATGAAAAGATTGAAATAAATGCTATTAACTCAAATAGGTTGGTGTCTAATTCCTGAAACACCAAACCTATGAGGACCTTTACACTACAAGCACACTATACAAGGCATACATGAAATTAAAAATCTAAAACAGTCCTAAAATAGTCAAAAACAGCACTGAAATTCTTATGGGAAGGAGTGAAAAAGCTAGCTAAAATAACAAGGACATGAAGCTAGTAAACAAGCACAAGAAGGGAAGGCTAACCCCTTCATTTTTAGGAATTCAAAACCACAGTTTTAGCCTCTGAAAACCTCTGAAATTAGGTGGTAAAAAGCTCAAAAAAAGTTAATGAACAGATGGGAAACACAAAGGCAAAAGCTTAGAGAACAAGGTACAAAGAAGGGTGGTCCACCCTTCTAACTTGGATAGCTTTCAACCACAAGTTTCAGCCCACAAACACAGTTGAGAAATAGCCCAAAAATAGTAAGAAAAGATAGGAAATAAGTAGTGTAAAAGAGCTAAGAGTTATACCTCTTGAAGAGGGGTGACCTTTTGAGTATAAACCACCAATTTCTCACCCCCAATAACTAATATTCAAGCTCAATAACCACAACAAAGAACCCTAAAAATTTGGTTTATGAGGTCTAGGTAAGGTATGTTTTGGTTTTAAGGTAGAGCAGGATATTTTTTTTTTCACGAATTTTGCTTCACCAAAATTTCTAACCTAATTTTATGAGAGGGGGTCAAATATATATAAAAAAATATGTTACTCTCTTGGAAATATCAGTATAGAAACAATTGGTGCTGTACATGCACTTATAGAGACAACTGGCACAATTGGCAAAAATATCTATTTTTACTGACACAAGTGGCCGGCCAGCCACTAAGGGGCTGACCGTTCACTCATTTGTGGCCTACAGGCCTCTGGGTGGTCAGGCTTGGAAAAAAACTATTTTGGTCCAAAAGTGGTGCAAGGTTTGGGAGCTTTTGACGCTCAAAACCAAGGCTTTCTATTGAGAAAATCGAGTGCTTAACAAGCGTGAAACTTTATGATCAATTGGTGGCACTCAAGTCTTAAGGGCGGTCAAAGATGTGGTGTCTACACAGGGGCAAAGAAATTTGTTGTTGGTCGATTTCTGGACTTCAAGATAGTAGACTTAAAAACTGTCATCAGTCAGGTCCAAGAGTTCCAAGTAATTTTGCATGAAATTCATGCAGAGGGAATGTTCCTGAGCGAATCATTCCAGGCAGCTGCGCTGATTGAGAAGTTGTCTAACGGCTAGAAAGACTTCAAGAACTACTTGATGCATAAGGGAAAGGAGATGACAGTCGAAGAGCTCGTTGTTAGACTTCAGATTGAGGAAGACAACAGGAAGAAAGAGGGGAGTACCCTCGCTGTGAAAGCAAATATAGTTGAGCATGGCCAGTCCTTGGGGGTGAAGAAAAAACCACTGGCAGGCAAAAGCTTGAAGTTGGGAGCAAGAGACGGTGTCTCCAAGAGGCCAGTCTACAAGCCACAAAAACTTACTTTTGGGTTCAATGCGAAGTGCTTCAATTGTGGAAGCAATGGGCATCGGGTGGTTGACTACCACAAGAAGAAGATGCCCTACAAAAAGTACCCTCAACAGAACAAGAGCTGTGCCCACATGGCTGAAATGAAGGATCTATCACAAGATGTGGATGCCATGCATTTGGCAACTGTCATCTCCGAAGTGAACATGGTGGGGTCCAACCTGAAGGAATGGTGGGTGGACACTAGGGCCACTTGCGGATTTGTGTTGAGAAGAAGATGTTCACATCCTTCGAACCGGTTTTAATTGGTAAGAAGTTGTTCATGAGGAACTCTGCCACCTTGATTGTTGAGGGAAAGGGTAAGGTGATCTTGAAGATGACATCAGGAAGAAAGGTGACTCTGAATGATGTCCTTTTATGCCGGATATTCGTAAGAACCTTGTCTTGGGGTCGCTCTTGAGTAAGCGTGGCTTCCATATGGTATTTGAGGTTGATAAGGTCATGTTAACCAAGAGTGGGGTTTATGTGGGGAAAGGATATATGTCGGGCGGTATGTTTAAGCTCAATGTAATGACTCTTGTCTCGAAAATTAGTGAGAAAGCTTCTTTTTCTGCTTATATGCTTGAGTCTCCTAATTAATGTCATGGTAGAATGGGTCACGTAAATTTTGACTCTTTGTGTAGATTAATCAAATTAGATCACATACCATCTTTCAAGATTAATCCAAATCACAAGTGCGAAACTTGTGTATAAGCAAAATTAACAAGGACTTCGTTTCATTCTATTGAAAGAAGTAATGAGCCTTTAGATTTAGTTCACAGTGATGTGTGTGACTTGAAAGTCATACAATCACGTGGTGGTAACAAGTACTTCATCACTTTTGTTGATGATTGCACTAAATACTGTTATGTATATTTGCTTAAAAGCAAAGATGAGGTGATTGCTAAATTTATTCTTTTCAAGAATGAAGTTGAGAATCAATTAAGCCATAAGATCAAGGCTTTAAGAAGTGATCGTGGTGGTGAGTATAAATCCCCGTTTGCCGTGACTTGTGCTCAAATTAGGATTATTCACCAAACCATAGTGCCCTACTCTCCTTAGTCAAATGGTGTTGCTGAGCGAAAAAATAGGACGTTAAAGGAAATGATGAATGCAGTGTTGATAAGTTTTGGGTTGCCTCAGAACTTGTGGGGGGAAGCAATTCTCTTCGTGAATTACATTCTTAATATAATACCTCGAAAGAATGTAGACAAGACTCCATATGAGTTGTGGACAGGCCACAAGCCTTCATATAAATAGCTACGAATGTGGGGGTATCTTACAAAAGTGGCAGTGTCTACACCCAAGCGGGTTTGGATAGGACTGAAGTTAGTGGATTGTATATTCATTGGATATGTACATAATAGTAGTGTATATTGATTTATTGTGTATAGGTTTGCATTCTAGATATACACAAGAATACTATCATGGAATCAAGAAATGCATCTTTCTTTGAAAATGTATTTCTGTGTCATCTCCAAAAAGGGATTCAGAGTTCCATAAAAGAGGTTAAAGGTGACAATGATCACATAACTGATCAAACAAATGATCACTTAGATGATCAAGTTGATAATCAAGCTGAGGATGTAGATGAGCCAAGAAAGAGTAAGAAGGCTAGGACTGCAAAGTCTTTTGGTCTGGACTTCTTGACTTATATGTTAGAGGGAGAATCTTGAACTTTTCATGAAGTTGTGACTTCACTAGAAAGTCCTTTGTGGAAAAAAGCAATTAAGAGTGAGATTGACTCCATCTTACAGAACCATACTTGGGAGTGTGTTGATCTACCCTCAGGTAGTAAGGCCTTGGGGTGGATCTTTAGAAGGAAGATGAAAGTTGATGGGTCAATTGATAAGTATAAAGCTAGACTAGTTATCAAAGGATACAGGCAACGAGAAGGCCTGGATTACTTTGATATGTACTCACTTGTGACAAGGATTACATCCATTCGTATGGTGATTGCGATAACAGCTTTACGTGGTCTAGCAATACATCAAATGGATAGAAAGACAACTTTCTTAAATGGAGATTTAGATGAATAAATCTACATGGAGCAACCCGAGGGTTCTCAACTCCAGAACAAAATAAGAAAGTCTGTAAGGTTGTCAAATCATTGTATGGTTTGAAGCAAGTTCCCAAGCAATGGCATGAGAAGTTTGCCAACGCTATGTTGTCAAATGGGTTCAAAATCAATGAGTGTGACAAATGCATATATGTCAAAGATACCGACAGAGGTTATGTCATTTTGTGTCTATATGTAGATGATATACTCATTGTTGGTAGTAATGATGAAATGATTAAAACTACTAAGAGATTGTTAAACTCTAAGTTTGACATGAAAGATGTGGGCCTTGCAGATGTAATTCTAGGTGTTAAGATTACCAGAATATCTGATACTATTGTACTTTTTCAATCTCACTATGTTGAGAAGATACTAGAGAAATTTGGTAAATCAAATACAAGTGTGTCTTGGACACCGGTAGACGTGAGTCTACATTTGACCAAGAATAATGGTGAGAGTGTTTCTTAGCTAGAATATTCTCTAGTCATTGAAAGTTTAATGTATCTGATGAGCTGTACAAGGCTGGATATAGCCTACTCAGTTAGCAAGCTTAGTAGATACATGAGTAATCCGAATACTACTCATTGGAGGGCATTATGCAGGTGTTAGGTTATCTACGCTACACCCGAGGTTATGGGCTATATTATACCAGATACCCAACGGTACTAGAAGGGAATAGTGATGTTAATTGGATATCTGACATAAAAGACCCTAAATCCACTAGTGGTTATGTGTTTACCCTTGGAGAGGCAGCCGTGTCTTGGAAATCTTCCAAGCAAATGTGTATATTGAGATCCATGATAGATACTGTATTTATTGCTTTGGATAAAGCAACTGAAAAAGCTGAATGGCTTTGCTAGTTCGTTGAGGATATTCTATGTTGGTCTAAACCTGTGCCAGCCATCTGTATTATTTGTGACAGCCAATCAGCTATTGGACGGGTACAGAGTAATATGTATAATGGAAAGTCTAGCCATATTCGTCGTAGACATAGGTCCATATGACAACTACCCTCGAATGGAGCTATCACTTTAGACTATGTAAAGTCTCAGGACAACATTGTGGATCTGCTAACCAAAGGGTTAAATCGAGTGTTAGTAGAGAAGTCGTCAGAAGGAATGGAGTTAAGGCCTTTAGTGTAAGGTGTTATTGGAATGGAAACCCAACCTATTTGACTGGAGATCCTAAGATCTAAGCTCAATGGGACAACCTAATTGCATATAACGGTGGTATGTCACTGAGGAGGTTAAACCTCCAGCCATTCTTTTTATCAGTGATACCTGCAAATGTAGAGGTTAAGCTGAACTTTTAATGACTCTAGTGTGTTAAGCTGTTGAGCCAAGTATAACAGGATACTCAAGTAGAGTCACCTATGATGTGAGTGTGAAGTGGGGCCGTTTCTAAAAGAATTGACAAGGCCTAATTTTTTAAACCACTCACTGAACTAGGCTAGTGTTCTAGGGCTAAACCGGACACAACAGTGAGAATAGAACGATGGTTGGAGTAATTCCTGTGTGAGGTCTGTTGCCTTGGCTTACATAAACGGCAGAACAGTTTAAGACTTCGTGTTCACTGGACAGCCAGTAAATCCAATAGACTTCACTAGGAGGGGTTCAAAGCCAAAAGCTACATTTTTTGATGCTGGGGTTATTTTGTTGCACTCTCTCCGAGTCTTTGTTGTTAAGCTTTGTCCATTTGTTTTTATTCGGTCAATATTTAGTCATGTGGGGTATTGTTGGAAAAAATAATAGTTTTTTGGTAACTTTAACGCAACATTAAAGCGGGTGCCAATCCGCAATTGATGTGGAGTAAAGTGGGTTCAGATTCTTTGTAGTGAGATCTTTACACCACAAAAAGAATGACAAAAAACCATTAAGATTTGAATGAGAAATTGACTCATTAAGTTAGCCTCATGAAAGAGGTGTTGGGAAAGGTGTAAAGCCTTGTATCCCACATTGATTGTAGATGAGTGCATTGATGGGTATTTAAATCCCATTTTTTGCCCTAGGGTGTGAGCTCTTTGGGGCATCCAAATTTTCTGAAGGAAGGGAGTTATGGATACTTCAAGGATGGACTTGGGCCAAGACTATGGCCAAACTTGGTTATGCAAAAATTGCCACAAGCGTGCGCCGCCCATCCTCCTGTTTGAACCGGATCGAGCTGGATCCCGGTTTGTGGTCCGTGGGTCATGGGTTGTGGATCTTGGATCTTGGACCTTGGGATTGGGCTTGTTGGAATGGATTGAGTGTGGGGGTTGGGCTTGGCCCACCTGTAGACTGCCCGAACTCTCTCTGCGTGGCCCCCTTTCGGAGAGGGCGCGGATTGGGTTCTAGCTACTACAGTTCGGCCTCCTGTCACGGTTCTGAATCTAATCTCACAAAGTACAATGCAAGACTGATAAATCATCAAAGAGTCTAAATCCGGCAATTGGTTTTGAAAAATCAATTTTGAATCAAAAAGCGCCAAACATGGACTGCTTTGCCAGATTACAGAGTCGCCACCTAAATATTTTGTTTTGGGAAATTTAGGAAACCCTAACTCACACTAAAGGCCATGTGTCTGTCATCACCAAAGTTGTCTCAGCTCGGGAACTTGGGTACGAGAGGGGAAGGTCCTGAAATGAGCACCCCCGCTCGCCCGATCAAAGATTGGCCTCTACTAAACATGATATGTTGTTTTTATAAACACATGTGTTCTTATTCTAATTATTAGCTTACTTACTATGTGATGCGCATAGCATACAAGTATAGACTAAATCACTCAATTTGGAACAAAACATCTCATGTTTGTTTTCGAAAATGGTTTGAAATGCTACTCGCAAGTAGGCTAAAGCGTAGATTTGCCACCTTCAAGTGGGCTTAAAACAACATGATTTGCCACTCCGCAAAGTGGGCTTAAAACTCACATTTGATGAATTGTTCCAATTCAAGCAATAAAGCCTTCACCGACAGGCATTCAAGCAGTTTATCATTTAAGCAAATAGCCTCATGGCAAGCATCCTATCATGGCATTCACTTACACACATGCAAGGATGCTAAAGCGTAAACACTTACAGTGTACTTCGAGCCAAAACAAAAAACTAGTTAGAAATCATGCATGATCCTAACTATGTCGAAGATGCCTAATGCAACACATGCAAAAATGCAACTAAAATAGGATTGGCTACCTAAGATAGCATATGAATGCAACACTTGATAACATGCTTTGAAACACATATTCAAGAAAGTGTATTGAAATACAATGCAGTTTGAATGATGCACCGAGCCCGGTGCTTGCAATACAAATGAATGATGCACGCATGCGAAGCATAGGGTATGCTAATTGAAATATGACGTAAACTAATCATCAAAAGCTAATAAGTAAAAGAGAGAAAGAAGTGGGGGTTGGAAGACATGCACACACGCATGCACCCTTATTACAATGTTGTGCCCTTGCGACGGAGGGTTCGAATAAAAGCTAAGCTAATCTAAGCTAAGCTAAACTAACTAATCTAATTAAGCTAATTAGACTAATTATTACAACACAATAAAGAAATAGCAAAACTAAGCTACTTAATTATTACATCACTCTTAACTAATTAACAAATTAATTAATTTATAAAACCAAATGCTAACTAACAAGTAAAGCACTAAATTAAACTACTTCAGCTCTGTTTGAAGATGTTGAACATGCATGCTTGCATTTGGTTTCTCGCCCCGAAAAGCTCTCCAGTTTGTTGTTTAGAGGCTCTGTTTGCAGGGTGTCTTCAAGAACTTGTTGCTGGATCTCACCAGAACAGAGCTGGGGAGTGCACCAGTGGCCTGTCGGCCATGAAAAGCTTCTGTCGGCCACCTGTGGGCCAAAGATGGGCCACTACCGACCACTGGTGTGCTGTGACACCAAACTGCAACAGAGCACAAGACAGAGGAAAGGGAGGGTCTCCCAAGGATATGTATGTACTATGCCACTCCTTATCATCTCAAAACATCAATGGAGAGGCACCATTAGATTCAAGACCATCAATCAAGCATGCAATGCATGATGGCTAAAGATCCGACTTGCACACATTCAATAAATGCAATGCAAACAAGACTCTAAGACCATTGCCTTATCATGAAAGATCAAAGGCAATGGAGACAAAGGGAATTGGCCCATTTTCATCACTTCAAGTATGAAATGAACCAATCCACCTTATGTTCAACATAACGTCCGATTGAACACAATGCGATGCACACATAACATGCTCATCTTGGCATGAAATGCAAGACTCTAACATGCAAACAACGCATGCACAACATGTTAAGAGACTTAAGCATTAAAGCTAGTGAAGGATATAACACTAGGACCATGTAATACAATGCTCAATGGACTAAACCAACCCCAAACAGACCTCATGCATGCCAAAACAGTGGCCAAAATGATCTGAAATGATAGCATGAAAGGCAAGAGAATGATGTTCATGCATTGGCTCACAAATAAGGCACAAGACTCAACTCTCAAACACAATTAAAGAGTGATAAACATGAGAGTATAACAATGCTATATGCTCTTAAATTATGTATTAAATGATGCCATATCACGCAAACATCACAAGTATATCATGCAAGAGGCCCTAAAACTCAAAGCTAGTTAAGGAATTCACACAAGAGGCATGCAATACATGGCCTAAACAACCAAACCAGCTCTGGACAGAGCTCAATCATACCAAAACAAAGGTCAAAACATGCTGAAATGGTTGCCCAAAATCTTAGACAAACATGCATACGTATTGGCTCATAAACAAGGCACCAAGGCACATCTCTCAAAAGCATTGAAAGAGTGGAACATGTGAGAGTGTGACTACACCATACACACTAAAATCATGTGAGAAAAAAGGCTAAGGCATGTAATCATCACATACAAAGCATGCTAGGAACTTTGAAACTCAAAGCTAGTCAAAGGCCTTTACATTATAGCTATACAAAGCAAGGCATGCATGACCAAAACCACTTAAAACAGAGCTTAAGCATGGAAAAACATGAGTAAAAGTTACTGGAGTGTAGCCAAAATAAGCTAGAACGGTGGGCTAAAGCATGAAGCATGTTAGGCCAATAGTAGGATTACACTACAAGTATAAGATGCAAGAAACCAATGACCAAACCAACCAAAAACAGAGTTATGGCAGGTCCCAAAAGTCACAAAAACATGCTCGAACTTAGCTTAGAGAAAGGAGAAATGCATGCTCATTTGGTAGGCTAACAACATAAGCAAGCAAGACAAGAGGGGAGGGGACCACCCCCTCCCATTTTGGACCTCAAAACCACCTTTCCACCACTAGGTTTTTTTGGAATTCAGTGGTTAAAGGGCCAAAAAGAGATGGTTTGAAAGCCTTGAAAGATGGCACAAAAAAGTTATACAAGCTAAGGAACAAAAGGGAGATACAACCCCCTAACACAAAATAGGCCTAAACCACCATTTTTAGGACTAAAAAACAGAGATTTTCTCAATTCAAAACCACTCCCAAAACAGTGTAGAAAGATGGCAAAACAATAGTGCACAAAGAGTTTAAAAGGGATAAGAGGTTACCTTTGAAATACAGCACAAGAACAACCACTTTTCTTAAGCTAAAACCACATTTTGGAGCTCAAACAAAGTCCTAAGCTACCTCAGCCCAAAGATGATCCACTCTTGTTGAGGGTTGATAGGTTGAAGATGGTTGTATGCAAGCCTTTAAACACAAATGCTTAAGAGAGAGAGAAATCTAGAGAGGTTTTAGAGAGAGAGGCTCCTAAACCTTTTGCCAAAATATTCTAACCCTTGAATATGAGATATAAGGCTTCAATATATATCAAAATACAAGCTTTAGGTCAAAAATATCTCAAGAGAGACAGCTGTACCAGCTGGAACAAAAATATCTGCCAAAAATTGCTTTCTGCCATCAATGACCGGCACTTGATCAATGTTGGCCGGCACTTTATCATTGTTGGCCAGCATGGGGTCACTTCTGGATGGTAGGGGGCCGGTATTGGCCATTCATGGCCGGCACATGGCCAAAAAATCCCATTCATGGTCATAAACTTCCACCTCTGGTTGGACAGAAAAATCTATTTTTTGGGCCCAACTTCAAATAGGAATATCTCCTTCATCTGGACTCCTTTGCAGGTCATTCTTCAGCCTAAATTGAAGCCCTGGAAGTCTTATTTCCAATGGTGGCTTCCTAACTTCAAAATTCCAACTTTACAAAAAGTTATGCCTGTTTGTGTGAAGACTACTCAGTTTCGATCCTACCCGGATTCATGCCGAACTCCTTCTCCAACTTGTTTTCTTCTCTCCTCTCCTCTTTTCTTCAAATCCAAACCCCTAAACAAGGTGTTTTGAAAGATTTTTCAAAAGAGTTCATCTCTCCATTATTCATTTCCACTTTGTCCTTGCTCGGTTTATCGAAAAACGTAACATTTAACGAAATGCAGGCCTCGAAACATCGTAGAAACTTTTTCAAAGATATTTTGAAAGAGAGGGTTTTAAGGTCTCAAAATCTTTTGATCAAGATCATTTTGATCCAAAAAGGGGTATGAAGTTGGGATTTGACTCTCTCTTCTTGCCGAAGAAATCGAACCCTTGCACTGCACAACATTCACCACCAAGTAAACCATCAGTAGCGCCCAAGTCTTAAGGGCGGTAAAAAATGGGGTGTCTACAGTTGCCCCTCTTTGACAGAGCTCAGAGTCATGAAATGACGTAAGTGAATGTCAAAGTCCAGAGACGACCCATTTTTGACAAGGCTGAAGACTTAGACAAACATTCAATGCAACAATATAGATGTGCCCACAGGCTGGGACAAAATGCAAATGACATGCATAATACAAGAGCATAACTTATGATGCAATGAGGGCTATAATGAAACATCTAGATGCAAATGTTATGCAAAGAAATGCTGCAGCAAACTCGTACATAAGCAAGTAAACAAACATGCTACGCAGGGGAATTACAAACCAAGCCACATTTCATGCAGAAAGAATGTAAGAAAATTATGCTATCTTAACTGCACCTCATGCATAAAAGGCTAAAAGCGACTATCGGGCACACCCAAGGCCTCAAACAAGATTCCGACGCATTGCACGCGAAAGGAAAAAGGAGTGGTATAAGTGTTGGAACATATTCCAAATGCTCTTAACCAAAGAAGGTCTAACCCGCCGCGTGCGCGAGGAGAAAGAACAACAGCGCCCAAGGCACATGAGGTTAAATGCGATAGATACATAGAGTGAAGATGTGCGATGGATGCACAAAGTGAGCATGTGCGATAGATACACAAAGTGAACATGTGCGATAGATACACAAAGATGAACATGTGCGATAGATACACAAAGATGAACATGTGCGATAGATACACAAACATAAACATGTGCGAAAGATACACAAGGTTGAACATGTGCGATAGATACACAAAGGGTGAATATGTGCGATAGACACCAAAAGTAAACATGTGCGATAGATACACAAAGGTGAGTATGTGCGATAGATACACAAGGTGAATATGTGCGATAGATACACAAGGTTGAACATGTGCGATAGATACACAAAGTAAACATGTGCGATAGATACACAAATGGTGAATATGTGCGATAGATACGCAAGGTGAGTATGTATGATAGATACACAAAAGGAATATGTACGATAGATACACAAAAGGTGAATATGTGCGATAGATACACAAAAGGTGAATATGTACGATAGATACACAAAAGTAAACATGTGCGATAGATACACAAAGGTGAGTATGTGCGATAGATACACAAAATGAATATGTACGATAGATACACAAGGTGAACGTGTGCGATAGATACACAAGGTTAAACATGTGCGATAGATACACAAAGTAAACATGTATGATAGATACACAAAGGGTGAATATGTGCGATAGATACACTAGGTGAGTATGTATGATAGATACACAAAAGGAATATGTACGATAGATACACAAGGTGAACATGTACGATAGATACACAAAAGGTGAATATGTGCGATAGATATGCAAGGTAAACATGTGTGATAGATACACACAGTGAACATGTGCGATAGATACACAAAGATGAACATGTGAGATAGATACACAAAGGGTGAATATGTGCGATAGATATACGAAAGGTGAGTACGTGCAATAGATACACAAAAGGAATATGTGTGATAAATACACAAGGTGAACATGTGCGATAGGTACACAAAAGGTGAATATGTGTGATAGATACACAAGGTGAGTATGTGCGATAGATACACAAAAGGTGAGTATGTGTGATAGATACACAAAATGAGAATGTGTGCGATAGATACACAAGGTGAACATGTGCGATAGATACACAAAAGGTGAACATGTGCGACAGATACACAAAATGAGAATGTGCGATAGATATACTAAGTGAACATGTATGATAGATACACAAAGTGAACGTGTGATAGATACACTAAGTGAGCAAAGTGTGATAGATACACTAAGTGAACATGTGTGATAGACACACAAAGTGAACAAAGTGTGATAGGTACACTAAATGAACAAAGTGTGGTAGATACACTAAATGAACAAAGTATGATAGATACACTAAGTGAACAAAGTGTGATAGATACACAAAGTGAAAAGTGTGTGACAGATACACAAAGTGAAAAGAGTGTGATAGATACACAAAGTAAACAAAGTGTGATAGATACACTAAGTGAACAAAGTGTGATAGATACACTAAGTGAAAAGACTGTGCTCTTACCGAGACATGAACGATCTTATGCGAAACTTTTCTGAATAGACCGTACATACAATATCGTGTCTTCATAAGAAAGAAACTTAACAGATATAGCAGGATAGGAATGCATGTTCTATGCAAGGTTGACAGCATGCACCATGCTAATGTGAGAAGTGCATATACAATGCAAAGATGACAAATGTATGCTCCATGCAAAATCGAGATACATATTCTATACAAGAATAATGAATGCATGTCCAATGCGGGAGTAACAAATGCATGTTCCATGCGAGATATTAAAGTGCATATTCAATGCAAGTGTAAGAAGTGCATAGAGAATGCAACGCAACGCAGCATACATATTCTGTGCACAGTAATCAATGCATATTTGATGCAGTATGTTCAATAAAGAAAAGTGCGTCTTGACAAGATCGATTCAAATCCAACCTCTGGTTTACCTGTCGGAGAGGTTGCAACGAATTGAAAGGATACACCTCGTACGTGTTGAGCATTACGTGCTGAAATCACAGTCCGGAGCTTCCGCGCATGCCACTTGAGCTTAAAAAATGTATTTCCCTTTCATTTTCTTATGTTGTTGGGGATCTCTTGCTTCTGCATCTCGCGCTTCCAAACCACAAGAACTACCTTTCTTCTTGGTCATGTTCACAACTTTCCTTATTCTCCAACGGGGTGACAGACTAGGTTGGTTCAGTATGCAGAATTGAGGCGCATACCTGCTACCTCAACCTATGGGGCTTCCATACAGATTTAAAGCCGGGGATACATCCCTGGGTATTTAAACCAGACTTTAGTCTCGGAAATCCCGAACCTTTGCATTCTAGGCATCGGCCATTCGAACTCTAGTTTCCACCGTCTCAGTTGGTCTCCTAGGAACTCATTGCAAAATACAACCAAGATGCCCCTGGCAGGAAATGGTACTCAGGGAGAGCACTTCTGATCACCATTCTGGCTTAAAGCAGGCTTGAGCTTGAGCTTGAGGTAGAGGCACACTCATACTTCAGAGCATTAACAAGACCTAAAAAAAGGTATACTCGGAATGCAATCTCGGAATTAGCTGAAGTTGAAACAAACTCAGATGCTTCAATTTTTCCTCTTTTCTTTTGCTTTGCAGTCTGAAACCTATATAGCTTCAGATAGGTCCTGGTTCTACTGTTCTCATATGACCTGGGTTGAACCCTACAATTTTGTGAAACAACAAATCATGCTTTGCACAAATGTAGAGAACAACACAACACTTTGAGCACAAAACGATTCATTTTTGAATTTGAAATTGGAAACGAGTTCTTAACCGGGTATTGAGTCTATGAATAACCACAGCAAAAATGACTCAATAGAGAAAAACAAAGGTAAAACAACCTAAACACACCTATTGACACTAAAAAACGACTCAAAATAAGAATCGAGACAAAAAAAAACACACACACACAACACTCAGATGTGTTCCAACGGTGAGAGACCTCCTAGTTCACGAGGAGCCCACAGCTTCTCCAGGTATTGTTTCCCACTCTTTCTCATTTGTGATGCTCACATCACTCTGGCACTCAATCTCTTTTTCTTTGAAAAGCCCTTTCCTCACTTTTCTCTCAGCGCACATCTCTCTATTCTTTAATCTTTCTACTTGTTTTATCCCTCCCCTGGGTGGTTAATGGATAATCATGAAGTTGTGGGCTCTTGCCCCTAGTATTCAACTAGATTCTCATTCTTTCACTCACAACTCGTGAACTTCTTCCACGGAGGGGTTACGCTACGACTGGATGCGCAACAGATCTGCAACTGACATCGGTTGACGATGCCCCTGGCTTAGCTTGACCGAGGTAAGTTGCAGCATATCCCACCAGCCAAGCATACAATTGATTGGTCTTGCACATTGCTTTTTCTACGTCCCCATTCCAGGTCAGATGCCATCCAGATAAGGGAACCGAATATCCCGCTCCAGTTCCAGTTTGTGCTTCGCACTTAGCTTGATTCCTCGTTGTTTGGAGGATGTGAGAGCTTTCGGCCATTTGCTGTTAGCTTCAATTGTGCCCTTTTCTTGGCAATTGTGGTGCCCTGTTCCGGCAAGTATGGTGCCCTTTCCGGCAAGTATGCTAACAACAGGGAAAAGACAGAAAACCTGACTCGATTGTGCCCCTAGTTCATCATTTTGACCATTTTTTATTTTTGGCTTCTGCTAAAACAATTTTAATGAGTTAGATTAACATGCTTTTTCGATTTTCTGATTTGAAATCATGCAAGTCAGGTTGTGAGCACTAAAAATTTTCCTTTTTTGGGTCCAAGAAATGGTCCAGTTTTGGAAAAATGGAATAATTTTCGAGAAAAATTAGTCAACTCATTAAAAATTCTCAAAAATTATTTTTTCAAATGACCACTGCTCGACCAACACGAAATCTACTCTCGAGATGCACAACCTCAGATCCAAAACAATGGAAAATTGCCCCTTGTCTAAATGGCACTGCACGACAATGGAAAGTTGCCCCTTGTCTGAATGGCACCACAGCGCACTGTAATCAGTCCTCAAAGTGACGATCACAACCGAACTCTCGGATGCAGAGAAGACAAAGATGATCAGAACCATTACATGGACACAGTCGATTTGGAAGTGTTTATGGCTGGACTTCAGAATGAAGTTGCCTACGTATCCCAAAGATAAGAATCAAGCCTGACGTAGTTCCAGTTTAAGGTACACTCGGATATTAACCTCTCCTTTTGCACTCTAACTTTTGCCAAGGCTGCCCTTTTGGGTTTTCAACCTTACGAGCTCTGTTTTTCTTTTCTTTTCTTCTTTTTCTTTTTATCTTTTCTTTTCTTTTCTTTTCTTTTCTTCTTTTCTTTTCTTTTCTTGCTCTAACTTTTGCCTGGGTCGCCCTTCCGGGTTTTCGGCCCAGCAAGCCTCTCAAGGGTAAAAAAAAAAAAAAGTGTAACTTGGTCCATGTTGATCGGTTTGAGATCTCGAAGCCATCTAAATCCAGGAGAATGGTTGTTGTTCACAGATGATGTAGAAGTCCATCCAATGGGGGCTGAAGTTGTCCCTAGTGTTGCAGATAGGAACTTGATTGTCCTTCAGTAAACCTTTCTTCTTGCAGCTACTTGAATTTGGCATTCTTGTCAGTCTTCATTGGTTTGTAGAACGATTCATCTTTTGAATCTTTGAGCATATCTGACCTTTTGCCCCTAGTTCAAGGGCTACTTCTGATCTAGCTTTGCAAGCTCTCTTTGATGACGTCTGACCTTCTTGATCTGACTTTCTTGCCCCTAGTTCGAGGGTTGCTTCGAATCTGGCCTGACGGGCCTCCTTTGATGTCACACGACCTTATTGCCCCTAGTTCATGGGCTGCTTCAAATCTGGCCATACAAGCCTCATGTTGTGGTTGACTGTCGAACATTCTGAGTCAAAGTTCAAGGTTTGAAAGCAAAAGGGATCGAGTCTCGAGGCTGAGAGCGATCCTATGTTGTACAATCTTGAGAGCGATTCTATACATGTCTTCGCAGAACCACGCAAAACATTTTTTGAAATCTTTTAAAAAAGTGACTAATCGCTCGTGACGAAGACAATGTAGAACCAATCTGGGTCAAGCCAGGGCCCTTCTCAGTACTCACATTAACAAGCATGATCTCATTCATTAAGGGCTTAACATGCCTTTCTTTTCAATTGATCAAATTTTTGCAAATCCCGAGGAATTTTTTCCTCTTTGTATTCATCACAGTGTTCGAAAAGTTTTAAAAAACTTAGGTCAATGCAATGATTTCAAAGCACAGAAAAGTTGGTGAAAATCTCTGCTGTTTCATTCAAATCTTCTGACACAACTGGACTTAAAGGCAGAAGAGAAGTAGGTGAAAAGCACTATCATTCAATTCAGATCTTCTGGCATAATTGGCTTCATGGCAGAAAACAAACTCAAAAGAAAGAGTGCAAAAGACAAACACAAAACAAGATAGTGATGTCGGAGGTAACACCTCCGAAATCACCTGACTCTAACACAACAGGACTGACTCGATACAACAAGACAAACCTCAATTGACTCAGTACAAAAAAAGACTGACTCAATACAACACGACAAGACTGACTCATTACCCAAGTCAGAAAGTACAATAAACAACATTTGCGCATTGCTCAAAATAGTGCGTGCCATCCCCAAATTTGGAGTAAACTGAGTGCCATCTGCAGGTGGTTCATCCCCTGATCACATAGTCACATTATCCCCCAAGTTCACGGATCCAGTGTCGATAGACTTTACAGGACCTGGTGCGACAATGACCTTGTTATCAATCAGATCTTGTATTTCGTGGTGAAGACGAAAACACATGTTAGTGTCACGGCCGGCTTGTTGATGGAAGGCACAGTACTTGGCTGGATCATGGGAGGGAGGAAGTTTATTCGATAATGGCCGTGGCTCCAGGGGCTTCAGATGCCCTTTTCTGATCAGGACCCTCAAGGCCGTTGACAGAGACATATACAGTGGGGTGAACACCCTCTGGCCCCGAGGTGGGTATTTGGCAGGTTGTGAGCTGGTTGTGTTGGATGTACCGGCGAAAGGGTCGGCAGGTGTTGACTGGGTTTGTCAATCTCTTCTGAGTGTAGAATTGGAGTTAAAAGGGGTCTTTCTGGTACGACATCCCTTGTCGCGGCTTGCCCTTGATTTAGAATGTTCTCATCTTGACTGGCAAAAGTGTCATCCACAGTCTTTGCAACAACTGCGAGCACTTGCTGTTTGTTTAGTCCTTCAGCCTTCAAGGCCTCAACAGCCCACTGAAGATGTTCATGGGGACCAATGCGTGTCCCTGCCTTGTTCTTATCACTAGCCTCCACTTTGCTAAGAGATTGGCCTTCTTCCAATACAGCCCGTCCCAAGGTTGGGGAGCCTTTTGACATGAAATCCCTAGTATGTGATGTGGTTGATGATGGAGCCAAAATTCCAAAGGCTAAATCCGCCACAGTTCTTTGCAAATCTTCAATTATGCTCCCCAGCTCAGAAGTAGTGGGCTCACAGGTTTGAGATGATTGGGGTTCAGGTGTACCCATCATGCATAAGTCCATGCTGACAGGAATGAACACCTCAGGCTTGGGTAAATGGGTTGGGGTGATATATATACTGGGGTCAAACGAGTTGGCTGTTGTCTGGATGAAGCTTACCTGCCTAGGTGGACGGTTTTGATTGACATTTGGTTTTTCTGGAGGTGCTATTATCTTGTTGTCAATGAGATTTTGAATCTCATGACGTAGTCTGAAGCAAGAGTCTGTATCATGACCATGCTGCTGATGGAAGGCACATTATGTAGCCGGGTCATGCTTTGGAGGGAGATGATCGGGTAGAGGCCGTTGTTCTAACGGTTTCAGATGTCCTTTCCTAAGTAGGACCCCTAGAGCTTTAGACAAAGGCATATAAAGTGGGGTGAAAACCCTCTTGCCTCAGGGTAGATAGTTCAAAGTTTGGGGATTTGGATTGGACGTACCAACAAAGGGGGTGGCCGTTTTCGGAGTGGTGGTAACCATTCCAACTTTAGAAGATCTTGCAGCTGCATCACCAGTGGTGGTCACATTCGAACTGCGTGTATAACCCTTCTTGGGTGACTCCCTTTCGTGGTCAATCAGACCTTGTTTAATAGCATCCTCTATCTGTACCCCAATCTCATGAAGGTCAGCAAAGGTGGGGAGGGGTAAGACAATCATCCTCTGCATCAACTTCAATTGCAGATTCCGCACGACCATCCTTATCTGGTCTTTCTCAGCCGGCCTGGTGGTCATCATAGAAGCTTTGGCTCTCCAACGGGTTACGAAGTCAGAGAAGCCCTCCTTCAGCTCTTGTCTAGTTACCTCGAGATCACGAGTTGTGATCTCGATTTGCGTGTTGTATGAATATTGGGTGACGAAAGCCTCGACCATCTCTTCCCAACTCCTTTTTACCGAATCCTCCAACTTAGCGTACCAGATGGCCACAACACCCGACAGGGTCCGATTGAAGAGAGATAGCTTTTGTAATCTGGAGAGGCCCATTGGCCGTAAGATATCCGAGAACAACCGCAGATGTACCATAGGATCTCCAGAACCATCAAAACGGTCTATATGTGGCATCTTGAACCGATCCGGCAATGTCACTGCCAAATCCGTGTAACCATCCTCTATGTCTGAAATAGAGTTAACACCTTGAGCCCTCTTGAACAGCTTTTCAAGCTTGCTCACTTTTAATGCAGTTGGATCTGCTTTGACCTCGAAAGGGACCTCAATTGGACAGGCCTGTGCTTTGGAAGTCTGAGGTGGAGTGGGATCCACTGGGACATCTGTATTCTCCTAGGCATTGGCAGTAGAGGCAGGAGCCCTTGGTGCAAGACTTTCCACTGGAGGTGGGTGGGATGCAGAAGCTGTTCCCTATTGTGTTTGTTGCTGTTGTTGTTGAAACCGGGTGATGAGTTCGGCCTGTTGAGCCACGACCTCGGTCTGGCGGGCGGTAACCTTCGCTTGGCGGGCAGCATCCCGCTGCATGGCCTCCATAGTCTGTTAGAGCTGACGAATCTTGTCTTCCATACTCATATTGGCTAAAGGGGGCTGATTTATCGGATTTGGTGAGTTTTCTCTTTCTGAGGTGGGAACAGGAAACTAAGCCCAACTGCGCACAGGTGATGTAGATAGTGACCGCTGAATTGGAGACTGTTGAACTGGTGATCTATGCTTGACTGGCCTTTTCTTGCCTTACCACTGGTGAAGGAAACACTGGTTGCCCCTGAACTGAATCTCTGACCTGACAAAGTCTATCAACACAAGTCCAATGTACCCAAGGGATATTGGAGCCTTCTGAAGCTATAGTTCCAGGACTACCTTGCAAAAGAATAAAACAGAAAGCATCTCAGCCTGATTTCACCAAAACCAATATGAGCAAACCTGAATGACTGTGCTCCCTACAGAATTTGTCCAAAATTCTGCCAGTAAATTGATACCCTCAGGTCGATACTCAGACTTGCAATTGATACATACATTCCTGTAGAGATACACCCCTAACAGCACATATCAAGCAAATAAGAGCCAAAACACCCTTACGGTGGGGTAGGGTTTCACTACGCACGCAGCGGCTTCAAACAACCTACATTCGGGTAAGCGACCCTGTTCTAGTTTGGAATGGTCTCTATGGTTTCCGATATGCGACTAGGTTGAATCGTCAAAAAGGGTGCCTCGGTAAAAATTGAGGTCTGTGTTTCCATTGTGGCAGAGCCTGTACCCGGTCAGCCTTATGGCACACTTTTCCAAGCAAGCCTCCAGCAAAACTGTTCAGGAATAGCAGATGGAAAACACTGTGACTTAAGCGCACCAATGCAAATGCAATGCAAGGAAACACATAAGTGTAGACAAAACATGTCATAAATTCGAGTCAAGTTCTCTGAATCCTCAACAGAGTCGCCAGAAACTGTAGACTGCTCGAACTCTCTCCGCGTGCCCCCCTTTCGGAGAGGGCGCGAATTGGGTTCTAGCTACTACAGTTCGGACTCCTGTCATAGCTCTGAATCTAATCTCACAAAGTGCAATGTAAGACTGATAAATCACCAATGAGTCCAAATCCGGCAATTGGTTTTGAAAAATCAATTTTGAATAAAAAAGCGCCAAACATGGATTGCTTTACCAGATTACAGAGTTGCCACCTAAATATTTTATTTTGGAAAATTTAGAAAACCCTGACTCACGCCAAAGGCCACGAGTCCGTCATCACCAAAGTTGCCTCGGCTCGGGAACTTGGGTACGAGAGGGGAAGGTCCTGAAATAAGCACCCTCGCTCGCTCGATCAAAGATCGGCCTCTACTAAACATGATATGTTGTTTTTATAAACACATGTGTTTTTATTTTAATTATTAGCTTACTTACTATGTGATGCACACAGTCATTCTTAGCCATGATCACCATCTCCTTTCTTTTAATGTTTTTTTTAGTTGTAATAAATAAAACTCTTTTACAGAGCCAAAAAAAAAAAAAAAAAAAAAAAAAAAAAACTAAAACTTGGCAATTTTCAAAGGAAAATTCATAAGCTTGTCCAATTTATTGAACTTTAAATAAAGATGAGAGTTATAAATTTTTGGATAATTATTAAAAAAAAAAAAAACCTATAGTTTGACTCATGTTACAGATCAAATTCAAAAATTTTAATTTCATCAATTTAAACCTTGATATTTTAAATTAATTTCAATTTTAACCTGCTAGATGTGCTAATGGATTGAGAAGTGTTTTGGGAAGATGGTTAAAAGTTAATTTTTTAATTTTTTTAGTTTTTTTGACTTTTTACATGAGAGGTGATGTGACTTAAAATGGGTTAAAATTGACTTTTGTTTTTGTTTTGTTTTGTTTTGTTTTTTTTTTTTTGTATGTTCCCAAATGACCCCTGAATAAAAAAATTGCAAAGATAAAAGAAGTTAAAGATTCTTAAAACAAAAAGTGAAAGAAAGATTGAAGAATTTGAATTTGAAATCTGAATTACACATATCTAAACTGGAATCCACATCAAGGCCTCTTTGGGGAAGTGGGTTAAAAATCACTTCTTAGTTTTTAACCCATTTTGAGTCATATCAGCTCTCATATTTTTTACACGTTTTTTCAAAAAAAAAAAAAAAAGAAAACTAAAAGAAGCCAAAAAGTCAATTTTTAAGAAAACACTCCAAAGAAGCTTTAGATTTTCCTCACCCACCCACGGCCCACCACAACCCAAATCTTCTCTTTTTTCCCTTCTCACCGCTATAACCTCTGCAAATCATCTCTACAAATCATAAAATCAATACATAGATCTGCAAATCTACGACAATTCTGTTGATTATGGAGGTTATAGAGAGAAAACGTCGTGCGACTATAGAGAAGACGGTGGCGGTGAACTAGGGGAGAAAGGGAAGAGATGGTAGTAGTCTGGACTGTGGGATTGTTTGATATGAAGTGGTTGTAATCTAGTGTCCTAAGGTAAAAGTTAAAAATTGATATTACATTAAAGAATTAATGAGAAAATGACACTTGCCATGCCGAAAGACTTTTCGTTACGATGTGTTTGGTTGGGAGATTTAGAAAAGAATTTGGAAATAAAAAGGGAAAAGGTAGGTCAAATGCCAATAAAATATACCTATGTTTCACTAACTTTACATACTTTTCCCTTTCCTTTTCCTAATCTCCAAGCCAAACATAACGTTAATGTATTTAAACAGACCTAGACACACCACAGGTTAAAATTGAGATCAATTTGAAATATCAAGGTTTAAATTGATACAATCAAAATTTTAGGGTTTGATTTGTATTATAGATCAAACTATGGGTTTTTTTTTTTTGGTTGTAATTATCCTTTAATTTTTTAATATTATGTTGACAAGCTACCTTATTTAAGGGTTATCATTTAATGTAAGAGTAATGTTAGAGATTCCAAAAGTTTTATTAAATTTTTTATCAAATGTCTCACATAGATGTGGGACCCATATAAAACCCACATGATGTGGGTTCCACATCTATATAAAATATTTAATAAATTTTTTAAAATCTCTAACATTTTTCTTAATCTAAATACTTGCAATTGCAGCTCAGCCTAATAATTTTTTTATCTAACTGAACGTACTCCAGACTAGGGATGGTAATTTCAACCTGGCTCGATGGGGACCCGATCGGGACCCGATCCCCTGACTCCGATTAGAGCAGTTTTCCCCGTTTCCCCGAACTAAAATTACTAGTATACCCTCTCTCTCTCTCTATATATATATATATATATATATCTATAAAACAAACCATCACATAGCCTCACAAACAAGCCTCTTTCTCTCTCTCTGTCTCTCATCGCCGTCCCCATCTTTGTTCTTTCTCGTATCCAAGTCTCCATTTTCCTCCACATGTATTCCCTCTCTGTCTTCTTTCTCTCTTACCAACTCCATGACATCTGTTGTCATTTTCATCATGTTTGAAAAGGGTTTGCTCACCAACTCCATGAACTCCCAGATCTTGCTCCACCAACAGAAAAATCAGTCTTCTTCTTTGTCTCTCTCGCCATCCCCATCGACCGACGGCGAGGGTTTGGAGTTCGACAACATTTGGCCGGAACAACTCAAATCTGTGAGAACTTATCTCTCTCTCTCTCTCTCTCTCTCTCTCTCTCTGTGTGTGTGTGTGTGATCTGATCTAAGAACTACTCAGATTTAAATTTTCTTGTTAAGGCTTTCTCAGATCTTTTTCTTTTTTTTTTGTTAAGGTTTTCTTAGATCTGATAGATACATATATATATATATATATATGTGTGTGTGTGTGTGTGTGTGTGTGTGTGTGTGTATTGAACAACAACAATCTTATAAATTTTGTGGGATCAGATTCAAATATTTGTGGGATCATTTTAGTTATGATAAATTTTGGAGCTTGTATGTTTTGTAATTTGTTGATTGTAAAAGAAAGGTGTGCCTTTTATGCAGTCAGATTCAAATGTTATATAACATTTTTAAATTTATTTATTTATTTGATAATGAAATGCTGTATAACATTAGGGTTTCATTGTTACTTAATTTGAGATATGAGGTAAGGAAGAACAGTGGGATTATAATTTGAATAGGAAAGACTAGTACAGGGTTTCATACTAAAAGATTAATGTTGTGAAAAAAAAATAAAAAAAAAAGGATAGGGATTTTTCAAGGTCGGGGAAACCCGATCCCCATTAGGGGACAGGGGCAGGGGGTGATGGCGTCCTCGCCAGGGATCGAGGGTGGGGAGTGTAATTCCCGGCCCCGTCCCGGCCAGTTGCCATTCCTATTCTAGACAAGCTAACCTAGTCTAAATAAGGCTTGGACTGGGCTTGGGCAAAGTATTCAAACTGGGTAATTATTCAGTAATTTCAGAATATGGACACGTGATATTCTATAGTATTATGATTGGTGGAGAATGTGGATAGGTGAGCTATTGTATTGGGTAATTGTAGACACCCCATTTTTGACCGACCTTGAGACTCAGACGTCACCGATTGAGCGCTTGGTGATGTTGCATAATGTGCTCGTTCAGAAGTTTCAGAGTTGCGGCCGTGAGCCCTGCCTCCGGACTTCCGAACCCTCTTCTGTACCTTGTCTCGGTTTGCGAACCAGACTCGGTTTTCTCTATTTCTTTTCTTGAGGGGAGGGAGAGGTCCCGTAGACCATCTCTCAATGTCCGTAGGCTACATTTGGTGGCCGTAGGCCATTTTTCCCATTTCGGAGTCCGGTTTTCGGTTTTCGGAGCCGTCAGGCCGTGTGCCTCGGTTCGGGACCGCTTAACCATCTCCTATGGCTCTAATTTTTGGCATACTTCCTATTTGATCCCTTTTGAGGGACACTGGGGGCTGAGAAACCCACTTCGTGGCCGAATGCCACTTTCGGTGCTTAACAGCCCATTTTCGGGACCCCGAACTGCGTGTTTTGGTCCCCGAGCATTCGTTTTGCAACGGTTTTCGTTCATTTTTGGCAGGTACCTCTGTTTTATCACCGGGGAGGTCACTGAAGGGTGAGAGGCCAGCAATTGTTGCAGCAACCAGTTATACATCCTCCGACGCCCTCCGGCGCCCGTTTTTCGCACTTCCGGGCTAATGTTGAACCCCTTGGGCCCATTTTCTTGAACTTCGAACCACATATTTGTGATGTACACACATGAGAGGACCCTAAAAGTTCGTGGCCGGCCATTAATTCAACTTGACCCTTTTGACCCCCTCCTTCCGGGCTAATGTTGAACCCCTTGGACCCTTTTTCTTGAACTTTGAACCACATATTTGTGATGTACACACATGAGAGGACCCTAAAAGTTCATGGCCGGCCATTAATTCAACTTGACCCTTTTGACCCCCTCCTTCCGGGCCAATGTTGAACCCCTTGGACCCACTTTCTTGGAATTTTAACCACATGGTTGTGTTGTACACACATAGGAGAACACCATCAGTTGGTGGCCGGCCAGAAAATCTCATTGAACCTTTTGACCCCTAGCCGGCCGGCTAGGGGGTGTGGCCGGCCGGCCACCTGCAACAAAAGTACCAGGCCGGCCGTATTCCTTGCACTGTTCCCTTTACAGCTGTGAGGCTTTATCCCCCAGAAAAGATCTTTATCTGGGGGATATTTCGTGGGGGAATATTACTCTCCTTTTCCCCCACCTTTACACCCCCTTGTTGGCCTATATAGCAAGCAAGCCTTGTAGTATTTTGGGGTTAGAAAAATTCTCCTTCAAGCCTCCATACACAACTCCATCTTCATCCTTCTCAATTTTTTGAAAAACCTTAAGTCCTTAAGCACCATTCCTTCTACACCACCAAGCTCTACCACCACCACCTCATTTCCAGCAACAAGGAAGGTTTCCCAAAGACAAAAGAAGCTGCAAATCCATCCAAGAAGCAACAAAAGTTTAAGTCTTCAAGGGTGAGTGATACTTTTCCCCTTTTGACCCTTTTTCTTGATTCATTTGTAAGTCTCACTTGCTTTTTGTTTAAAGCTCCGGCCCTAACTGAAAAGGACCCTCTTTTGAGCTCATTTTCACTTTTCATTAAGGGCTCAACCCTGTTTGAGCTCTCTATGACACACTTGCTTCATTGATCCTCTTATATGTCATAGTTTTGCATGCTATTTTTGGCCCATGAGAAATCTGTTTTCGAGCATGTTGTAAACTGATATTAGGCTTATTTTGAGCCCCTTTTCAACATTGAAGAAGGGCTCAACACCATTTGGGGTTTCCATGTTGTACCTACCTTTATACTCCTCTTTTCTTCCCCATTCTTGCATGCAATGGCAGCCTACCATGCTTTTGTTTTTGGCCATTTTACAGTTCTGAAAAAGTTCTTATTTTGGTCCATAATTCATGTTTCATTTAGATCCTTTCATGGTTTGGGGCTTCCATAGGTCACTTCATGTTATATCCCTCTTTTATTCCCCATTCTTGCATGCAATGGCAGCCTACCATGCTTTTGTTTTTGGCCATTTTACAGTTCTGGAAAAGTGCTTATTTTGGTCCATTCTACATATTTTATTAAGGGTCTTTGGCTGTTTGGTGATTATTTTGCATACCTCATGTTATAGCCATTTTTGAGCCTTATTTTGCATCACATTTCTATCATGTTTGTATACTGATTTTGAGGCTGCCATATACTGTAAATATTAATATTTTTGGTCCCTCTTCAATGTTGTAGAAGGAAAATTTTCAGTTTGGGTTTTTCTTATATCACTTGCTTCATCACCCCTCATTTGGCCCCTATTCTTGCATGCCATTTTTGCCATACCTATGCTTGTTGTTTGGCCATGTTTATAACTGTGAAAGTGCCTTTTTTGGGACTGTCTAGCTTCTGTCTTTGCATTGCATGTCCATGTTGTGCATGTTTGGCATAGCTATAGGCCATTTCGGGGGCCCAAATTCGCATTTCGGGACAATTCCTTGCATTTCATGTCATTTCGCCTCATTTCAGGACTGTTTTCCCCCATATTTTAGTGCTGAAATTCCATTAGAATGATTGCATGCCATTTTCATATCATTACATCACATTTTGTCATCGCCTCGGTTTGCGTGCCCGTGTGCACGCATTTTGAGGCACTTCATTTTTATCCGACGGCATCCTATGTGAGTGTGGCTGAGGCTCACTCATGTTGGTATAAGCCCATATCATCATTCCATGTCATTACACCACATTTTGTCATCACCTCGGTTTGCGTGCCCGTGCGCACGCATTTCGAGGCACTTCATTTTTATCCGACGGCATCCTATGTGAGTGTGGCTGAGGCTCACTCATGTTGGTATAAGCCCATATCATCATTCCATGTCATTACACCACATTTTGTCATTGCCTCGGTTTGCGTGCCCGTGCGCACGCATTTCGAGGCACTTCATTTTTATCCGACGGCATCCTATGTGAGTGTGGCTGAGGCTCACTCATGTTGGTATAAGCCCATATCATGTTTCCATGTCATTACATCACATTTTTCCATTGCCTCGGTTTGCGTGCCCGTGTGCACGCATTTCGAGGCACCTCATTTTCATTACATTCTGTCATCGCCTCGGTTTGCGTGCCCGTGCGCACGCATTTCAAGGCGTCTCATTTTCATAGCATTCTATCATTGCCTCGGTTTACGTGCCCGTGTGCACGCATTTCGAGGCACCTCATTTCCATCACATTTTTCCATTGCCTCGATTTGCGTGCCCGAGTGCACGCACTTCGAGGCACCTCATTTTCATAGCATTGTGTATACTAGGTTGTATCTTAGATTGCATGCTGTCATTTTCTCGGTTTGCGTGCCCGTGTGCACGCATTTCAAGGCGTTTCATTTTCATTGCATTCTTGCATTTTCTCGGTTTGCGTGCCCGTGTGTACGCATTTCGAGGCATCTCATTTTCAGAGCATTGTGCATACTAGGTTGTATCTTAGATTGCATTCTGTCATTTTCTCGATTTGCGTGCCAGTGTGCACGCATTTCGAGGCATTTCATTTCCATAGTATTGTATATGTTAGGATTGTATCTTAGTTGCATTTCATGCATATCATGCATATTGCATCATGTCCGGAATAAGAGTTAGCCCGGGCACGGGAAACGAGGTACATTTCGTACTCCGAGTGACGGAATGTGTCTCAATTCCCCAATCACCGACACTCCGGATTATCCATGATGGAGTTAGGTTTTAGCTGTAGTTTCATGCGCATTTATTCTATATTGAGTTGTGCATTTCGACTCCTCGGCCATCATGCCTCGGTATGCGTGATTGGTGGCACGAGGATCGAGACATGCATATATCTGTGCAAATACATTGCTATGCCCCTTTCCCGCTCTCTGTTGCAACAAAACGAAGAATCAGCAACTTTTCGGGGCTTGACACGCATTTCAAGAACATGTGTAAACAGAGGCTAATTGGGGCATTCCGGTGGATTTCCGCGCAAGACAATCCGGACATGCATCATCCATCAGAAGCAAGGCAGTCCCTGGCTTGCACGCCAGTTTTCATTTACTTTCTTAGTTAATTCATTAATTATTAGGATTTTGTAATATTTTTGGACTGTAATATTCTTTTATTCGGGACTGTAATATTTGGACTGTATTATTTATTCGGACCCCCCTCTGCGAGAGGGCACAACTGTAATAAGTGTGCGTGAGTGTGTTGTATGTCTTCCAACCCCACGTCTTTCTCCCTTTTATTTATCCGCTTATGATGGTTAGATTAGGGCATATTTAAATTAGCATACAGTATGACAGCATGTTTGCATCATTCATCTGTATTGCATGCACCGGGCTCGGCGCATCATACTAACTGCATTGTATTTTTCAATTCTAAAATTGAACACATGATAGTTGTAACATTCCATATGCCATCTTAGAATAGCCGAGCCTGCTATAGTTACATTTTGCATGTGTTGCATTAGACATTTTTGTATACTTAGGATTTATGCATGATTTCTAATGTAGTTTCTGTTTTTGGCTTGGAGTACTCGGTAAGTTTTATGCTTTAGCATCCTTGCATGCGTGTGAGTGAATGCCATGATAGCATGCTTACCATGAGGCTATGTGCTTATATGATATAACTGCCTGAATGCCTGTGGGTGAAGGTTGGGTTATCTGAATTGGAATAAATCATCAAATGTTTCAAACCTACTTGCGGGTAGCAAACCATTTTCAAAAACAAGCATGAAATGTTTTGTTCCAATTCAGGCGATCCAGTCTATACTTGTATGCTGTGAGCATCACATAGTAACCTAGGCTAATAACCGGAATAAGAACATACAATGTTTTCAAAAATTGATATCATGGTTAGTAGAGGCCGGTCTATGACCGGGCGAGCGGGGGTGCTCACGAAGTGACCTTCCCCAATCGTACCCAAGTTCCCGAGCCGAGGCAACTTTGGTGATGACGGACACGTGGCCTCTTGGCACCGAGTCAGGGTTTCCTAAATTTCCCAAAATAAAATATTTAGGTGGCGACTCTGTATCTGGCAAAGCAGTCCATATTTGGCACTACTTTTTTTCAAAAAATCAGTTTCTCAAAACGATTTGCCGGATTTGGACTCTTTGGTTCAGATTAGGAACCGTGACATTTAAGAGTCCGAGCTGTAGTGACCCCAAATGAACAGAACGGGAGCTCACCCCCCCGGGGCGTTCGGGGACGTCTACAGTAATTGAGGAACATGAAGTGATATATTGAATAATGATTGGTTAGGAAATACAATGCAGTTAGTATGAGAGGTGCATGCTATCCTAACCCATGAGCCCTACAAAAAATAGAAATTTTTTTACAAAAACAGTAAAAAAGTGAAAAAAAAACCACCCAAGGAGTGTAAAAATGTCCCGCGACTCGGGTGGGCCCGGCTTGTTTGGGCTCGGGCCTGAGCCCAGCCCAAGACCCTAGGCCTGGGACTGGGCCATCATTTTGAAGCTCGGCCCATCGGCTCGCCTAAGGCCCAACCTGAGACCCAGTGTCTTTTTTAGTAAAAAACTAATAAAATTTTGGTAGAAAGTTTAAAAAATTAAAAAAAAATGTTTAGACTCGCCCAAGCCCAGTCTAGGCCTAGGCCTGGTCCATTGGCCCGCCCAATGTTCGAATACTCCCTAGGCTTGGGCCTAATTATCTAGCCCGTGGACTGGCTCAAATTTTGGCGAGAGCCCGCAAGACCTGACACGGGTCGGGTTGGGCCAAATTTACACTCCTAAAAGTATGTTTGCCCCTCAGGCCATTAGGCTTTGCTTGTAGGCTAATCCGTTAGTTGGTCTAGGCCAAAGTTATTAGGTAGGACTTGAGTGTAGGGAAATTTTATTCGTATGGAAAAAATTATTACGTATGTCTAATTTTTTAATATATTCTATTAAATTATTTAGAGTTAGAGTATAAATTACTCTAAATACATCATATGTTTTTTTTTTTTTTTTTGGGTCAAATTACCTTTCAAGGTACACACAAATAATAAATAAATAAAAAATTCTAAATTATACCATTTTGAAAAACCCTTTCAAGTTCATCGCCTCTCTGTCATTCTCTATTAAAGCATCATCGCACATCTCAGTTTGCATTGTCTAGGTCCTGTTTAAATATTTGCAGGAGAAGCTCATTATTACTGAGTGATTAATTTGCTGACTCTGTGCACCATGGTATTCTAATGGTCAGGCAAAGCTAAAGGAGTCTCATTATCAATTGACCCTAATGTTCTAATGTGAACTCACATTTTCATCCACAATCACCATCTCATTCTAGCATTTATAAAATTGTTACTCTTGTTTAGTTTGGAGTTTATGCTTACTTTGTTGATCCTTAACACAGTTATGGAATCGATATTAACGATAGATGAGCTAGTGGTTGTTTTTTACACCATTACATGTTGAATCCGTTCAGCACACTTTATTTATTTATTTATTGGTACTTGATTTGTTGAACCCATAAATTCTCTTGTTTTAGCTATTTCAACAAGGTGTACTCTTATCATGCGAATGTTATTTATGTCTGGCAACTAATTGAGATATACCATTCACAGAATTAAAACCTCACAATAAGAATTTGAGTTTTTGTCACAAATCAATCATTTTCCGTGATTCAAAATTTTGATTTTATTTTTTCAATAAGAAATAATGATATTAATAGTAATTGTGAGAATTAAAACCTCACAATAACAATTTGAGTTTTTGTAACAAATCAATCATTTTCCGTGATTCAAAATTTTGATGTTATTTTTTCAATAAGAAATAATGATATTGATAGTAATTGTGTGTTTTGACGGGACTGATAGAAGTTTCAAAATGGGAAAAATGATAAAAAGAAAATAATTGAAGCTTAGGGGTGTTTGGCAAATGATTTTTTTATTTTTTTTATTTTTTTAACTTTTTGGGTTAAAATTCACAAAAAAAGAAAATAGTCAATAACATAAAATGTCACATCAAATCCATAATCATTTCACTTTTTTTCTCATAAATATCATATCCAACTACAAAAAAATTTAACCATCTTCCCAAATACAATTATTTTAGCCTACTTAAATAGCAAAAAACTAAAATAGCCTACTAAAATAACCAACTTCCCAAACGAGGCCTTAGAAAAGAAGATGAATAGACTTGAATATGAACAATACGGTTTGGGTGTACCATGAAAAAAAATAATATTTTATTTTAGGATTTAATATGTATTGCCCTTATTAATAAATTTATATTAAGGTATAATAGGAGTTAAATTTTTAAATTTTTAATTGGACGTACAAAATTGTTATTTGAGTGCAAATATAATCACCCCCCTTTTTTTTTTAGCAGCAAAATTGAGGCTTTATTGATGAAAAAAAAAACAATATAAATGCACAACTTACATTAACAAAGTAGGGAAGTGTACTGAGCATCATAGCTGACCTCAACAATCTCAACTAGGTTGGCACCACAAAGAAAACAAAATCATTTGTTAGCACTTGACCCAAGATTCATTGGTGAGAAACCAATCAAGAACAACCAAAGAAAGAAAGAAAGAAAAAACAGAACAACAATCCAGCAGCAGTGCAACAATACAGCAGCAGGCAATTCAACTCCCCTATGTCACACCTTTCTACACACAATAGTAGGCAACAATACAACAGTAGGCAACAGCACAACAGCAACACAACAACAACACCGCAGTTTAACTCCCCTATGTCACACCTTTTTACACACAGTAGCAGACATGCTTCAGGTTATAGATAATATCTTGCACTAAGTACTTAAACTCTTTCAAAAAGAAAGTAGCCCATATAGCAACTCTAACCTTTACCAGCTTCTCCAAATCAGTCAAATCTGGTTGTGCCTTATTAAATAAGCACTCATTTTTGACTTTCCACACTAACCACATTACTGCTATAGGAATTGTCTTCCAAATCTCCTTCACCTCTTTCTTCATTCTTGTACCTGACCACCAATGTAATAGTGCCTCCACTAAACCAAGAATAACCCAACTCAAATTCCACCAATTCACAATATTGGCCCAGATTCTCCAGATCATAGAATGGTGAAATAGAACACGATTCATAGACTCCACCTCATATTTACAAAACATTGAGTGCACTAACATTTGAATTCAACACTCCAATCTTTTGCAAAAACTCAGAGGACTTAATCCTACCTCTCTAAGCTAACCAACTTAGAAATTGTACTTTGGAAGGGGCTAAATTATTCCAAATACTTTTAGTGACTGTAATAACTGGCCCTTTACATGCTTCCACCCACTTCCAGATTGATGCCATAGTGAAAGCTCCAGAGGAATGAGCTAGCCAAGAACAAGAGTCTTCAACCCCTTCAGTTAGCCTAGTTACATTTTGCAATAGGTCATTAAGTTTTTGCACTTCCTCCTCTTCCCAAGCAAAAAGAGGCCTTCTAAAGGCTAGTTCCCAATCTCTATCCACTCCTCTTCTATGGAAAAAAAAAATCAAACAAATTGCCATCTTTTTCAACTAACAAAGTGAATAATCTGGGGAATTCCACACTCAGATTTTGATTGTTAAACCACCTATCAACCCAGAACTGCAATCTTCTACCATTTCCAACAACTAACTTGAAGTTTTGCAAAAAGAAATCTCGCAAAGTAGGATTTGCTGAAGCCACTGATAGTATGTCCTGCCACAGAGTAGACATCAACTCTGAATCTACTAATAATGGGCTCCATCTGCCACCCGAACCTCTATACTTACTACATACACTTGTTTCCACAAAGCCGACTCCTCTTTGCCATACCTCCACCACCACTTAATTAATAGGCACTCATTAACCTGACTTAGATTTCTCACACCTAGCCTACCTTGATTTTTGCTTAGACAAACCTCCTTTCAACTAACTAAGTACACTTTTTTCCTGATTTCAGATCCTCTCCAAAGAAAATTAGCTTGAATTCTGTCTAATGATTTTGCAATACCCACTGGCATCTTGAAGATAGATAGGAAATAGATTGGCAAGCTTGTCAATATGGACTTTATTAGAGTTAATCTTCCTGCAAAAGACAAATACCTTCTCTTCCATGAAGTTAACTTGCCCTTGAACGTATCCACCATTAGTTTCCATGTATTCTTCCTCCTTGGATTTGCTCCTAATGGGAGCCCTAGATAGTTCATAGGCAACTTTTGACTGAGGCAATTAAGGTTTTTTTTTTTCCTACAAAAACCTTCACTAGATCCTCCTGAACACCTACCCCACACACTTTACTTTTATGGAAATTTATTTTGAGTCCTGTCATCAACTCAAAGCATCTTAATATTCTTTTTATAGCAACAATTTCCTCCCAGTCAGCTTCACAAAATATAATAGTATCATCAGCAAACTGCAAATGTGATAGTTTTAGGTCATTTGGCCCTACTGTTACTCCTCTAATCAGGCCCTCTTCTTTTGCTCTTTCCATTAGAATATTAAGGCCCTCTGCTACAATGTTAAAGAGGAAAGGTGAAAGTGGGCCACCTTGCTTAAGGCCTTTCAGGGAGGAAAATTCTGATGTAGGTGATCCATTTACTAGCACTGATATTCTAGTTGTAGATATAAGTCTTCATCCACACCACCCATTTCTCACCAAAACCAAAGTTGGTCATCATCGAATACAAGAACTCCCAATTTATTGAGTCGTATGCCTTTTCAAAGTCCAGCTCTAGGATGATTCCTTTCTTTTTTGATCTTCTTCACCAATCCACTACTTCATTGGCAATTAGTTCCCCATCTAAAATATATCTTCCTCTTAGAAACGGTGTTTGTACTTCACATGATCTTGGGTAAAACCTGCCTTAACCTTCTTGATAAGACTTTAGCTATTATTTTGTACATTAAGCTAACCAAATTGATTGGTCTATAGTCACTCAACCCCACAGAATTTTTCTTCTTTGGAATTAAGGTAATAAATGAACTATTCACTCCTTTGGCCAACTTACTGTTAGAGTGGAACTCATTCATCATCTACGCAATCTCCCCTTTCATGATGTCCCATCATTTTTTAATACATTTTAGATTAAAACCATATGGCCTTGGAGCTTTGTTACCTTCACAATCTTTAACTGCTTCCTAGATTTCATCCTCTAGAAACTTTGCCTCCAATAATTCAGTTGAATCTGTTTGACTGATTGAGGCAAAAACACCTGACAACTTTGCTTTACACCTTCATCCTTTAGTAAACAACTGACTGAAATGATTTACCACTGTTTGTTTAATCATACCAGGCTGATCATGAAGTACTCCATTCTCATTAACTGAATTCAACATGTTTTTCTTCTGCCTTTTACTTGTCATTGTATAAAAAAAACCTGGTATTTTTATCCTCATTTTTAGCCCATACCATTCTAGATTTTTGATACCACAACGATTCATTCTTCTTACTTAGATCCCATGCTAAACTTCTGATTTCTGCCCGTCTTTTAATCTCAGAATCCTATAGATTCCTCTCTTTTGCTTTTAAGTCCCATTCAGGAAGTTCATCATCTACTTTTTCAACTGCTCATCAATGTTCCAAACACTTCACAGTTCCACCTTCTTAGACGTGCTCTCAGATTTCCTGGCTTTTTTGATAGCCTGTAATTGGCCCAACCACTAACTTGTGATCCTTCCCAACATTTCTTTACTTCTGCTTTGAATTTAGGATGCAAACACCATGCGTTGACGAATCTAAATGGTTTTGGGCCCCAATCCCTCTCATCTTTCATAAGAAGTATTGGGCAGTGATAAAAAATGCTTCTTGGCAACTCCACTGTTTAAACTTTAATCCTTCCAACCACCTAGGATCAATTAGGAATTTATCAATCCTACTCCATTTATCTTCATCCATCACATTACACCAAGTGAAGTTTCTACCTAACATTGGTTTATCTAACAGCTCCAGATTTTCAATCAATTCATTTAAGTCCTTCATCTCTCTTTCCCTTCTAGAGCATCCTTTTCCTTCGCTCATGAATCTTATTTCATTAAAGTCTCCACCTATACACCAAAGACTTAAAAAGAATGGTTTAAGCTTAGCTAAGGACTCCAATAATTATCTTCTTTTCAACACATCATTGGGTGCATATACATTTATGATAACATAACTAAAAGAATGATGCACCATACTTGATAATAGTATGAAGTTTCTGTAACTGCAACACTCATTTAGCTCAAAAATTTGTGGATTCCACAAGCATAACATTCCACTACCACTTCCTTCTGCACCCACCTCCATGCACTCCAACTCCTCCCATAGCCATAATGGCTTAGCAAAAATATCATTTACTTTGCTTTTCTTTGTCTCATGTAGAAGAAGAATATCAATCTTCCTCTTCCTAACTAATTTTTTATTTTTTATTTTTCTTCTCTTTTCAGGTCTTCTCAGACCTCTAACATTCCAGGATAAGATAATCATAAGGAAACTATTAACAAATCCCAAATCTCCTTAATCTTTGCCCTTAATTGGCCTAATGAGTAACACTATCCCCTTCAATTCTCCCTAGATCCTTCTCTTCAAGATCAATTAATTTGCTAACCACCTCTTTCTTTTTTCCTTCATAATTCAAACCTGGAATTTTCCCAACTTCAATAGTAGCTTAAGCTTTACTTAGGTGTCGTTTGGTAACACTTACGTTTTCAGTTTTCTGTTTATATTTACAAAAATTTAAAAAACTCAAATAAAAACTTGTTTGGTAAAATTTTTAATTTAAAATTAGTGGTCTCAGTTTATAAATTTGGCCAAAAAATGAAAACACAAAAAATGTGGTTCCGTTTTGAGTTTTGAGTTTTTTTTTTTTTTTTTTATCACCCAACACTAGCTACCACCCACCACCATTTTCCACCACCGTCTTCCGACACCACCACCAACCACCCACCACCACCAACCACCCACCACCACCTGCCACCACCACTCACCACCCACCTGCCACCACCACCCGCCACCACCACCCACCCCTCGCCGCCGCCGCCACCGCCACCGCCACCACCACCACCCACCCGCCACCCACCTACCACCACCACCCACCACCCACTTGCTACCACCTACCACCAGTCACCCGCCACCCACCCACCCACCCACCACCCGCCACCATTTTCCACCACCGTCTTCCGACACCACCACCAACCACCCATCCCCCACCACCACCTGCCACCACTACTCACTACCCACCTGCCACCACCACCCACCACTACCCACCTGCCACCCACTCGCCATTACCACCCACCCCTCGCTGCCGCCGCCGCCACCACCACCACCACCATCACCCACCACCCACCCGCCACCCACTTGCCACCACCACCCACCACCCACTCGCTACCACCTACCACCAGCCACCGTCACCCACCCACCCACCCACCACCACCACTACCACCACCACTCGCCACCACCCGCCATCCACCACCACCACCCGCCATCCGCCACCCACCACCGCCACCTCCACCCACTCGCCACCACCTACAACTTGCCACCGTCACCCACCCACCCACCACCCACTCGCCACCACCTGTCACCACCTGTCACCACCCGCCACCCGCCATCCGCCTGCCACCACCACCACCCACTCGCTACCACCCACCACCCACTCGCTACCACCCACCACCTGCCACCGTCACCCACCCGCCCACCACCACCACCGCCACCTACCCGCCGCCGCCACTACCACCCAACCGCCATCCGCCGCCCATTTGCCACCACCACCCGCCACCGTCACCCACCCACCCACCCACCACCCGCCACCGTCACTCACCCACCCACCCGCCACCCACTTGCCACTACCATCACCACCACCACCCACTCGCTACCACCCACCACCCGCCACCATCACCCACCCACCCACCCACCCACCCACCACTTCCACCCGCCACCACCACCAACACCCACCCGCTACCACTCCCCACCACCCACCATCTGCCATCTACCTACCACCACCACCCACTCGCTACCACCCACCACCCGCCACCGTCACCCACCCACCGACAACCGACCACCACCCACCCACCACCAGCTACCCACCACCCACCGTCACCACTTTCCACCACTGTCTTCCGCCGCCACTTGTCACCACTTGCCATTTCTCACTCTTTTTTATATTTTAAATTTTTTTTAAACATTTTGTCAATTACCAAACGAGTTTGTAGTTTATGTTTTTCTAAAAATAAATAAAAAATAAACAAAAACCAGTTTATAAAATTTTTGTAAATATAAACTGAAAACGTAAACGTTACCAAACACACCCTTAGTAACTTATTCCTTCTCCCTGAGTTAGAACTCGACTCAATTGACAATAATATTGCAGTTGCTGTTGCTCTAAAGATAGCTTAACTTTGAAGACAATTGCTGAACATAACACTTTTTTGCTTAGTCTATTTTCGACTATGTTTTTCCCTACTTCTCAAATCAGCTCATTTCTTTTTGCTTCTGCTCATCTTTGGTTTAGTAATCTTCCCTTTTCTTGATGGGTTGCCCTTTTCTATCACTCTTTCTTGGACTGGTTGTAGAATAAGAGGCCTTTGTTGAGTTTGGGCTACATAGTCACTTAGGTTTGAAGGTTCAGTGATGGGCCCATTTGCCAATGTCCCAGCCTGAGGTCCTTTCAAAACCACCTCTAAGTTTAACTTGGGCCTTGTACTCTCTAACCCACTAAGGCCTCTGATAAACCCAAGAGTGCATATATGCCCTTCAACTATTTGAATTTCATTTCTTGGAGTTTCTGTATGCTCCAGCCTATCCTCTATACATTCTCCTTAGACTTTTGGATTTTCCATGTCACTCACTGTTTCTTTTACGACTGATGTAGATAACCACTCATTACTTTCATCCTTTTCCCCTAAATCTCTATCCACCATGTCCTTATCATCCCTTGCCACATCACATTTTCTGCTCAACTCCTCCATCCCTGTATTTCGATCTTCATTTTCCTCCTTACCTCTCCCACCATTTTTTGATAGTTGATCTACTTCATCTTGAGCAATAGATTTTCCGACCTCTTTTTCCTGGCAAAAGCGTTTGCAATGACATGGCTTTACTGTTGCTGGTAGCTCTTCACATACTCTAACTGGGAAAATGCTTCCATTACATTCAACATTAATCACCATGTTGATGAACTCCATTCTGTTAGTGATTATTCTTACTTTCCCACACTAAAAAGAATTCTGGCTACTGACGGCTTCATCTAGTTGAACAACTTCACCCTATAAATTGCCAATGTCTTTGAATGTACTAACACTCCACAAGTTGAATAGGTCACCTACACATGTAATCCACACACACCTTTCTTGTGCAATGTATTTTCCTTTCTCCCAATTTGTAACAGAATCACACCATTCTAACATCCACTCTTCTAGCTTTAATCTTTCCTTCTTTTTATGTTGTTGTGATTTGAAGGTTAGCACTGCTAGCATTCCTCCCCCATTTCTGACTCTTACATCCTACACACCTCTTCTATCAACCTCCTCTTTAAGCTCATTAAGTGAGAGAAAATATTTAAGCTTCACTATTAGACTGTCATAAAGACACCCATTTCCAATTTCATAGGCCTTAACTGCAAACTTCGCCTTTTCATGACTGCCTCCATTCTTTACTACTTATGCAAAGGATCTTTTGCCTACACTTTCCACCATTCGTTGCACGAAACTCCTCTGTTGATGCTGCATCATCTTATTATCTCCTCTAGTTGCCATTATATGTTGCTTATACTCTCCTTTTTTGAACTCTACTTTCTTCACTTTCAGTGCCTTGTTGTCACACCACAGGCCATCAGCCTTCAGAATTGCCATTTCAGCTGCAACATTGTAATCGTATCTCACAAAACCAAACCTTGATCCCGTTGTTTTTCTTCTTTTTTTTAAGGATGAAAGCATCCTTAACTACTCCAAACTTGTTAAACAAGGTAAACAGACTATTAGGGTTCATTGAGTTTGGAATCTCATCCACAAAGATAGTAAACAATCCATTTTCCACTGATCTACTACCTTGGTTACCCACACGTCTTCTTCTCAGCACTGGGTTCCAACCTCCAGCCTCCATTTTTTTTCTCTCTTCTTTTTTCAGCACTGTCTAACACTCACGAGTCTCTTGCAAATAGAATCACCCTTGAGTCTAAGATTTTGGACTTTAAATTGGCTAAACTGGGCTTAGCCCGTGAGTGGGTTAAGTATAGACATTCTATTTGCGCTTAAAAAAAATCATTAAGTATCTTCAATTTCTCTATGCTCTCTATTAAATGTTTTAAGATTACAATTTACACTCAATATATCTTATATTTTTCATAAATTACCTATCAAATTAAAATCATAATTTGCGTTACATACAAATTTTAAATAAATCAATTAAAAAATACTTCCAATCTACACACATCACATGGCCTCAAGAATCTGAAATCCTCACGGTCCCAAACCATAACTCTGAAACCCTTCCTCGTCGTTCTAGATTGGAACTCAGAAACACCCAGTTCGATCCAGTCTTTAATTCGACAAAATCAACGTTGTGATAGCTTCTGTTTTGGATTTTGTTATTTTTCTTTTAGATGCAAGAGAGAAAGTTCCATTTGTTACAGACTTATAGGAGTTTGAGTTTTAGATGTGATTAGTTACAGATCTGTACTATGATGATTCCATGGTATTTGTCTTTCTATTGGACTTGGTGGTTTTTATAGAAGCTTAGTTTACTTTTAAAGGTTTAGGCCCTTCATGATTGATAAATCACTTGGGAAGATGATGCTCTTTTTATGCAATTGATGGTGCTCAACATTAGTTTACTGTAAATGCAAGCAATTTGCATTTCTGATAAGAAAAGATATGAACATCTTCAAGATTTAAGATATGTGCAACCATCTCCATTGTTTGATGACAAGTGTTCCAAAAGTGTAAAGTGAAATTTGGGTCAAACTAAGGGGTGAAAAGTGTAATTAAGCCATGTATATATGTTTGGATAAGTGTGGAGATGTGATGTTTATATATTTGTGTTACTGTGGCAGGACGTGTTGTTGATGGTAGAGAGATAATGGTTCAATTCGCTAAGTATGGACCAAATGATGAACGAATGTGAGTTTCCTATTGTGCTTAATGTTTTTTTTTCTTTTTTTTTTCCATTTTCATTTTACTTGTAAAAGAAAGGTTCATTTTGTGTAGATATTGTAATTTGTAGTTTCTTGTCAATGCGTTGCTTACTAATTTCTAAGTCTTGGGTTGAGTTGCTTTGCAAATGTTAGGTTTTGTTACTTTTTGGAATGTAGAACTAATTTATGTTTCAATCAATTTCGTGATGAAGTTGTATTATACAGTATTGTGGAATTGTGATTCATATTGTGTATGATTGCGTCACTTTTATGTATCGTGTATCACATACTATCATTTTGTATCTTATAATGTATCGTAAGATAAATTAACATAAATGAATATAGATATAAATAAATTATAAATATTTTCACATAATCTATAAATATATTGCAAGAATAATGTATTAAATCATATAATCAATGACATGAAAGTTATCTCTAAGAAAAATTAGAAGAAAAAACCCAAATACACTTGTAAGAAATTTGGAAGAAAATTAAAAAAAAAATTAATAACAAAAGGTAAATGACATTTCATTGCAAATATAAACAAGGCAAAAGTAGGTTTTTTCTTTTATTTAATTTTTTTTTTTAAATTTTTAATATTTTTTTTATGGGCCTAGTTGAGTTGATCTCAGGTTGATATGGTTAATGATTTGCAACCAAAGATTTTTTTTAGGACGTGTTTGGATATGAGTAGTGATATGGTTACTCCACCTGCATAACCTGCATCACCTGCACCACCTGCTCAGCCTCAAGAAGCTTAAGAAGCTCAAGAAGCCCAATACAGTTCAACTACACGTGTATCATTGCTCAGTTAGTTTGTTGTAGATATATAAATTTGTTAGGCTATTAGAGATATTAACTAGAGTAGGTTAGGCTGTTATAAGTCAGGTTAAGTAGCTGAGGTTAGGTTAGGATGAGTGTTAGATTTGTATGCAAGTCACTATTGTACTTGTACTCTATTAATTGAGAAATTCAATCAGCATCTTCTAAATTCTCATTATGATGTCAGAGCAATAGGCTCTTACGAGCATCAGAGAAGTTCATCAATGGCTTCTCCTTCCACCATTGCTGCTAGTGGCGGAGCCACAGCTAGACCAGGGGTCACGTGCCCTCTTTGGATTTTGGAATAATTTTTTTTTTTGTGTAAATATAAAGAAAATATTTTAAACAAAAAAAATTATAAAATATTATTTAGAGTGAAATATCAATGACGTTTTTAAAATTATGAGAATAATAATAGTTTTTTTTTATTAAAAATAAAGATATTACGATAAGTCATATTATTATCTATGAAAATTTCAATACAATCGTGATGTCTATCATTATTGACATACAATTATAATTAATCTCAATAAAAATTTGAAATTTATTGAATTGTTAGGTACATTTGACATGTGGAGTTTATCCTCTATGTGTTTCTTTACTATTGGTTGGCGATATTATATGTCAATGATGACGTGATATTACTATTATATTAAATTTTTATTGAAATTTTGTATAAAAAATTATTTTATCATTATATATTTATTTTAAACTTATATCCATGACTTTTTTTTTTAATATATATTGTCCATGATTTTCTAATTACAAATAATATATATATATATATATATATTTATTTATCTTTCTTGAAGCCAATCGCAAAAGTTTATATGAAATATTTTGTAAAACTTTTCAATGTTATAATTAATAAGTGTCCCCTCTGATTTAATTTCTTGACTCCGCCACTGATTGCTGCATTTCTATCCACTTCTTCTCCTGTCTCTACACCACTACTTTCCAATCTTACTCTGTTGATCTCAAATCTCAGTGCATTTGTCGTTACAAAACTTGATTCATCCAATTACATAGTTTGGAAGAATCAACTACAAAACATTTTGCGAGCAACAAAGCTTCTTGGTTATATAGATGGATTAAGGTATGCCCTTCATTAGTTGTGCTTGATTCACATAGTCTTGAAGTTCTGAATCCGACTTACACTCTATGGAATACTATTGACGCTCATCTCCTGAGTTGTATAACTACTGCATTATCTCCATTTGTTTTCATACATGTGATGCATTATCTCCATTTGTTTTCACACATGTGATGCATTGTCAATCTAGTCATGAAGTCTGGACTACTTTGGCTAAAAAGTTTACCTCACTCTCTAGATCACATATACATCAATTAAAGAATAGGTTGAGTAAAATTACTAAGAAATGAGTCATAATGGAAGAATATCTGAATCAATTCAAGGTTATAGCCAATCAGCTTGCTTTAGTATCTTCACCTGTTAATGATGAAAGTCTTGTTCTTCTGATCTTGAATGGCTTACCTGATGAATACAATGCCTTAAAAACTACTGTATGTGCTAGATCAGATCCTATTTCTATGGATCAATTGTGCTCTCTACTTTGTCCTAAATCAATTCATGTAGAGGCTTCTCTTAAGCACACGCAAGCTGTTGAAGCTCTAGGCTCTTTTTCCTACAATGCACATGTAACAACCCACATTTTATGGCTTAGTCATGTTTGCATGCATTTACATGTTTTGCCATGTTAAGTCGCTGTAACAACCCATATTCATGTTGTAGTCATGTTCATGTTCATTTATATAGCTTTGCCTTGTTAAGTTTGCATTCATGAATCTTGTCTTGTTTTGTGTTTATGTGATTTGTCTAAGTGTTGTGCGTCTGCTTTGATCCTCCCTTGGTGTCTCAAGCCTAAGTTATGTTAAGCCAAAGTCATGCCAAGCCTAGGTTACGTTACGCCTAGATCATTCCAAGCCGAGGTCATCTTCAGTCTAGAAGTGTCTTGGAACCCCTTTGTTGACCTCCATCTTCGCCTTGACATATTGGCCGAGATGTCATTATCTAGGCCGAGGTGTGAATCACCAAGGTCGAGATGTGTATTATCTAGGCCGAGATGTTACCTTTGCACCTGAGTGACCTTGTCTTGGAGTGGTATGACCTAGACCGAGGTGTGGCACATCTAGGCCAAGGTGTGGCACAGCTTAATCAAGTGTTGTCCTTCCTAGCCGAAGTCATTGTCACCTTAGTTGCCGAAGCCTTGTCCTTAGCCGATGTCACCACTTGTCGGAGTGCCATACCGAGTAGTTTGTTAGATACACTTTGTCATAGCCTTGTCTTGTCAACCTATCATCTTTTTGAAGAGAACCAACCAGCCGTTGCCACGTGTCCGAGCTGAGAGTTAAGTCAGCCGGCAGAGAGAGAAACCCATCATTTTGTTTCTATACTTGTTTTGAAGAGTAGAGAGAGAAGCTCTAGAAGAGGGAGAGGAGTTCTTGAGAGGAGGTAGACTTCCAAGCTTGATCCCTAGAGATCGAACCGTTAGATCCGTGTTCTAAGGTTAGATTCTTGATCTGCACATGTTGTTCTTTATGTTTATGTTATTGCATTGCATGATTGAATATGATTTGTAAGCCATGCATTGTTTTGAAGTTCGGTTTTAGAAAGAGAAAATAGCATTCATGTGTTCTTCAAGAAAAGTCATGTTTTGATGCGAAAGCTCATGCCAAGATCCATGTTTTTGTGTTTGTTTTCACATGATTTTCAAGTATGGGTACCCAGGTCCATGTTTTCAAACTCATAGCATGAAATCCCAGATTTTGTAAATAAAGAAGTTATGATTTTAGCATCTATGTTCTTCATGATCTTCATGTTCATGTTCTTCCTGTTCTTCACGGGTGGAAACCCAGATCTCTAGACTTCACTTCCCGATGTGTGGTCGCCGAGATCACTCTTATCTAGACCCCACACTTAGGCCAAGCATCGTATCTCACCTTGGCCTACCTTGCATGATCACTTACACCTTTAGTTTGTCTTGTGCACACCTCGGCATGCAGCCGCATGCCGTGAAGCCTAGGTAGCCACACCTCGGCCGGGAGGTGTGGGACCTCGGCAAAGACCTGGTTGGTACCCAGCATGTCTCCCTGACATGTAAAACAGTGTTTTGACTTCCAGCATGTTTTCCGAGATCATTTGCATGCATGTAAGACTTGTTTTGAGAAGTGCATTCAGTATGCTTTGCCATGTGTTGTAGGACTTGGACCTTTGCCTTGACCCCGACGTCCCAAGAACTATGTGAGTGGTATTTTTAATAAAGTTATGTTCTTAAGGTTTTGATAAATCTTTGCCTTGTTTTGATAAAAGTATTTGTTAAGCATGAATGATATCCATATTTTATGTATCATGTATAAACTTTGTTTTGAATGGCATTATATCAAGTAAGCTTTGTTTTGTCGACATTCTCGGAACGTTCCTCGTGCTGGAGGACTCTAAACTTGCGCAGCACCCAAGTGTTAAAGGGCTACGGGCTCTTGTAACATAGGTCCCTTGTGCTGGAGGACTCTAAACTTGCGTGGCACCCAAGTGTTAAAGGGCTACGGGCTCTTGTAACATAGGTCCCTTGTGCTGGAGGACTCTAAACTTGCGCAGCACCCAAGTGTTAAAGGGCTACGGGCTCTTGTAACATAGGTCCCTTGTGCTGGAGGACTCTAAACTTGTGCGACACCCAAGTGTTAAAGGGCTACGGGCTCTTATAACATAGGTCCCTTGTGCTGGAGGACTCTAAACTGGCACAGTACCCAAGTGTTAAAGGGCTACGGGCTCTTGTAACATAGGTCCCTTGTGCTGGAGGACTCTAAACTTGCGCAGCACCCTTGTTTGGGATATCTCCCTTGCTTGGTCTTCTTTTGCCACTGGCGGTTTACCGCGCGGGTCTTGTAAGTAAGTAAGTAAGTAAGTTTTGAAGGACCAAGGTTATGCCGAGCTTATGCTTTTGTTTTGAAGGACCAAGGTTATGCCGAGGTTATGTTGTAAGATTTGACGTATGTTATGTAAGTAAGTTTTGTAAGATCAAGTTTGATGAACAAGATTTATCTCATGTTTTGTACAAGCTGTGATAAGTTTGGTTTTGACAAAGATATACTATGTATTGTTTTGAAAAGACCTCGGGAATCATTCATTTAACCCCTTTATTACTTATACCATTCACTGAGTATCCAAGCTCACCCTTCCTATGTATATATGTAGGTAACAAGCAAGAAGTCGGCTACGCCGAGATGTGTGTTTTGCAAGATGTTTTGGATGCATGTTATGTCAGCAATGTTTATGTCGGCAATCCTGAATATTATGTATCTTGACTTGTATTTCATGTATTTTGTTTATGTCGGCAATTTTGAAGCTTTTGTATGTTGAACATGTCGGCTTGAGAAGCCTTTTTCCAAGATGTAATATGTATTTTTGTACTTCATTTCTATTTGTATTCAAGTTGTAAAGCTATGTAAAGATGTATGCCATTTCATTTGACTTATGCACTGCTCTTATGGACCACTTGTATTTTAGATTATTGCTTCCACACTTGTGAGCCCCCTATATCTATACTCTGATTGTGTATGAATTTTGAAAGTTGGCCTTCGGTAATCTCGGATTACTGGCCATCACGGCACCAAACTACTAGGGGCGGTTTGGGGCCGTGACAGCACACAGAGGCAATTTTTCTAATCAAGGAGGCCATAGAGGTCATTATAGAGGCAGAGGTAATTTCAGAGGAAGAGATGGAGGCAGATTTCGAGGTCAAACCAGTCATTCTAGTCATTATCAAAGAGGTAATAGCTTTAACTCATTTCAGAGGGGCAGACAAGGTTATAATACCTATGCTCATGCAAATGCAAACAGTTCATCCACTCCATGAGTGACTTGTCAAATCTGTGGCAAGATAAATCACACTGCCCTAGACTGTTGGCATAAGATGGATATAGCTTTTCAAAATCTAGTTTCTCAGAACTCACAGAGTTCAGGAAACTCTAAGGCCTATGTTGCATCTACTCCTTCATCAGCTTCTGAGGTCAATTGGTTTTTAGATTCTAGCACTACTAGTCGCTTGACTAATGATCTTAGTAATCTTTCCTTCTATCAACCATAGGCATGAACAAGTAGCTATTGGTGATGGATCTACTCTTCCTATTGCTCATACTGGTAAAGGCCTCATTCTCACTCCCTTATTTCCATTTCATCTTACCAAAATGCTTCATGTTCTTACCATTTCTTCCAATTTTCTTTTAGTTCATCAATTAACTAAAGATAATCATTGTACTATTACTTTTGATAATCATTTCTTTCTTGTTCAGGATAGGCATACACAACAGATTTTGTATAAAGGCTCCTATTACCAAGGCCTTTATCTAATCAAATCATCTCCTGCTGCTGTGCGACCTCCTTCTCACATTTGTCTTTCTTGTTCTACTGCTGCATCTCCTGGAGTCACACCAAATTGGCACTTTCGACTTAGTCATCCTTTTCCCAAGAAGTTGCATCACATCTTGACTCATCATCACTTAGTTCCTAAGTCTTCTATTTTATTGAATAAAGGCTCTCCTCTAGTGAACATTGTTATGTTTCAAAGAGCCATAGGTTGCCTTTCTCTTTGTCTAATTCTACTATAAATAAGCCTTTAGCCCTCATTCACACTAATGTTTGGGGCCCATTTTCAGCATTTGTTTCAAGCTTTAAGTACTACGTGTTGTTCATTGATGATTTCAGCAAATTTACTTGGCTTTTTCCTCTTTATTATAATAGTTGAGGTGTTTGCTAAATTTCTTGAATTTAAAGATTTTGTTGAAACTCAATTCACCACTAAACTTCAGATTTTAAGGAGTGACAATTGGGGTGAATATCTCAGTCATGTTTTTCAAGATTTTCTTAAGCAAAAAGGGATTGATCATCAATTGACCTATCCTCATACACCCTCTCAAAATGGTGTGGCTGAGAGAAAACATATGCATCTCATAGAAACAACTATCACTCTTATGCATCACTTTTCTCTTCCTTTAGTTTATTGTTTTGATGCTCTTGCTACAGTTGTCTTTCTTATGAATAGGCATCCTACTCTCAAATTGAATGACCTCACTCCTTATAAAGTTTTGTTCAAACACAAGACTGATTATCAGTTGTTAAGGACATTTGGTTGTAGATGCTATCCTTGGCTTAAGCCTTGTATACCTCTCATAAACTTCAACCAAAGTCTATTCCTTGTGTGTTTATTGGCTATCAACCTTCTATCAAAGGATATAGGTGTCTTGACCCTCAAACAGGGAAAGTTTATACCTCCAGGCATGTAGTCTTTGATGAATCCTCATTTCCTTTCCAGTCCTCATCTTAGCCTTCTTACTCAGTATCTACTCTTCTTGATTTCTTCCGGCATGCTTCTTCAGATTTGAAGTAATGTCTTCTGCACCACATCCGTCTCTATCTTCTCTTACCACTCCTCTTGCTCCAACATTCCCTTCCAACTCTCCTCTATCTTCAGCTTCCTCACCTCCTATATTTGTAACTCATCAGTCACCTACCTCCCTAGGTCCTCAATCATCTGCTCTGTCTGTACCTGTCTCAACTCCTCCTTCTGAATCTCAAATTTCTATCTCCTCTATTTTATTGATCTTCTTTGTCTTCCTATCAGTACTTATTCTATGCTTACCAGATCCAAGACCAGAATTCCTACTTTTTTTACTACCTCCACTAATAATTTTAAACCTCAAACATATAAAGAAGCTATTGTTTCTCCTGCTTGGCAAGCTACTATGTTTGATGAGTATGAGGCTCTCCAAAGATAAGGCACTTCGTTTTTGATGTCTCTTCCATCTGCTAAACAAGCTATAGGTTGCAAATAGGTTTACAGATTGAAGAAAAATTTAGATGGCACCATGGCCAAGTATAAGGCTCGACCAGTAGCTAAAGGTTTTCTTCAAACAGAAGGTGTGGATTATCATGGAACCTTTAGTCCTGTGGCCAAACAACCTACTATCAGGGTTCTTCTATGTCTTGCTCTTCATTTTGATTGGTCAATTAAACAACTTGATATTTTCATTGCCTTTTTGCATGGTGTTCTAGAGAGAGAGGTGTACATGGTTCAACCACAGGGTTTTATTCATCCTACCCAGCCTTTATTTTTCTGCCTGCAAATTACACAAAGCTCTATATGGCTTAAAACAAGCCCCTAGAGCTTGGTTTTCTACATTTTCTATTTTTCTTCTTTCTCAACACTTTGTTGCTAGTCACTGTGATTCTTCCTTGTTTGTCAAAAAGACTTCTACTTCCATAACTATCCTTCTCATCTATGTAGATGATATTCTCCTTATATGCAACGGCCCTCTTTACATTCAATCTCTTATTTAGCAAATGCATGCTACATTTTCTATGGAAGAACTTGGTTTCATTAATTACTTTCTAGGTGTTTTTGTCACCAAGTCCTCTTCAGGATATATTCTTTCTCAGCACAAGTCTGCCTTAGATATTTTGGCCAAAGCTGGCATGAGTAATTGTAAGTCTTATGCTTTTCCTATGTCTTCTAAATGCTCCAATTCCTCTTCTGAAGATGCCTCACCCTTTTCCCAACCTTCTCTTTATCGAAGCTTGGTAGGTGCCCTTCAATATCTCATTATCAGTCGACCAGATTTTGCCTTTGCAATCAATACTGCTTGTCAATTCATGCAATCTCCCTTAAATTGTCACTTTGTTGCTGTCAAAAGATTGCTCAGGTATTTGAAAGGCACCTTGGGCCATGGTCTGCATTTCTCTCGGGTCTCTTTCTTTTTAATGCCTGCGTAGATGCAGATTGGGCTGGTAGTACAATTGATAGGAGATCTACCACTGGCCACTGCATTTATCTTGGTCTGAATCTCATTTCTTGGACTGCTAAGAAACAACCTACTATGCCCAGGTCTTCTTTAGAAGTAGAATATAGGGCCTTAGCTCAGACTTCAGTTGAGATCAGTTGGCTTGGCATGTTACTTGCTGAGCATTATGTCCCTGCCCCTGTTCCTACTTTGTGGTGTGATAACCTTTCAGCTATTGCTATGGCTCATAATCCTATTTTTCATGCTCATACGAAGCAGATTGAGGTGGACTACCATTTTGTTCGAGAGAAGGTTGCTACCAAGACACTGCACATTGCTTATATTCCTACTGTAGATCAGGTTACAAATATATTCACTATGCCTCTATCCGTGGCTCGTTTTCAGTATCTTCAAAGCAAACTCTTAGTCCTTCCCAATCTTATGCATTTGAAGGGGATTGATAAGGTTATTATACCTACACCACCTGCACCACCTGCTCAGCCTCAAGAAGCTCAAGAAGCCCAGTGCAGTTCAACTGCACGGGTATCATTGCTCAATTAGTTTGTTCTAGATATAAATAAATCTCTTAGGTTCTAAGAGATATTAACTAGAGTAGGTTAGGCGGTTATAAGTCAGGTTAAATAGTTGAGGTTAGGTTAGGATGAGTGTAAGATTTGTATATAAGTCACTACTGTACGTGTACTCCATTAATTAAAAAATTCAATCAACATCTTCTAAATTCTCTAGTAGTTTCAAACACACTTGTTATATGGTTTATTGTTATGGTCAAAACAATTCTTTTGGTTCAAATTTTGGTCTAAACTTAAATGTGAAAGTTTGTTTCTATCACATGCACCACCTGCTCAGCCTCAAGAAGCTCAAGAAGCCCAGTGCAGTTCAACTGCATGTGTATCATTGCTAAGTTAGTTTGTTGTAGATATAAATAATTCTTTTAGGTTGTTAGGGATATTAACTAGAGTAGGTTAGGCAGTTATAAGTCAGGTTAAATAGTTGAGGTTAGGTTAGGATGAGTGTTAGATTTGTATATAAGTCACTAGTGTACTTGTACTCCATTAATTAAAAAATTCAATCAACATCTTCTAAATTCTATGGTAGTTTCAAACACACATGTTATATGGTTTATTGTTATGGTCAAAACAATTCTTTTGGTTCAAATTTTGGTCTAAACTTAAATGTGAAAGTTTGTTTCTATCACCCAAATTAGATCCATGAGAGAGTAGTTCAATTTCTTTTGCGAGCATATTTGGATTTGGTTTTTCTTATTATGGGATTTGTTTTACTATATGATTCATGATTGTTCAATAAGTGTTAATCAGAGAGATTGATAATAAAGGAAAGTTTGTTAACATAGAAAAATGTGAAGAATGAGACAAAAGTTAATTAATTGTGTGATATGAGTTGAATTGTGAAATGATATGAATGGAATCATGCAATATAGAAACATATCTCACGATTCTAGTCACCAACAATACGAGTTTGCGATATGTATTTTTTGTTTTTTGTTTTTTTTTTTGTGCAATATGATGTGTCTCGTGTTGTTCAATTTTTACAACATTGGTATTGTTTATGTTTCCTCTATTAACTAAACTGTAATAGAAGTATAGTCCATGACTTATTTTACTCATATAGAACTATGTTACTTACATTCTATTTATTTAGTGCTATATTTTTTTTTGTTGTGTAATATGGAAATTTTCTTCTTTCTTTTTTTCAGTAGGTAAGAGGCGGAGAGGGGAAGTTGCTGGTGTTCGAACCCCAAACTTGATGAAGGGGTTGCATGGGCCTCACCCATCGAGGGTCACCCTTTCTTCATTATGGCAAAGTTTTTCTTCTAATATCCTTTATTTCAATAATTTTGATGTTTTGACCAATTTGCTTGGTTTTTGTTTTCAGTTGTAAAGGGAGGATAATAGAATCAGAATCAAAGTGAAGAGGCAGGTCAAGAAGCCGCAGTCCTAGTCCAAGGTATGCTCCCCCTCTCTCTCTCTCTCTCTCTGTGTTATTTATTTATTTATTTATTTATTTTTGTTGGGGGGGGAGGGAAGGGGGGATGGGATAAGATGCTCATGGTATAGGAAATAAAGTGGATTGCCCTCTTAGAAAAATTGTCTAATGTAGACATTTTACGTGGAAATTGATTATTCTTATTAGTATACCATAACCATATTTTGTTTAAAATGTACGTTTCTATTATGTTTAAAATTGTGCAACATGAGGAGATTTTACCCCTTTTTTTGTGGCAAGCTTATTCATATGATAATTATGATTAACATTATATATATATATATATATATATTTTTAATTGAGGATATAGGAATGATTATTGGTGTTTTGCTCCAACCCTTTTTTGACCCTTTCCCAATTAAGAAGCCAAAAAACCAATTGTAAACCAAAGACTACTCTTTTTTTTTTAATTTTTAAATTTGGCTTTTTTTAAGCCCTACAATTGGCTTAAAAGTCACACATATTAGAGCATCTCCAATTCCTTCTTTGAATTCAAATTTGATGAAAAAGACGAAAAAGTAAGCTCCAATCATTTCATCAAATATGTATTAAATCAAGGGAGCAAAATTTTCATCAAATTGAGTATGTGTCAAATCCTTCACAAAATTTGCAACAATTGTAATTTTACTAAAATTGTTGGCTTTTTTGGATTTTGAAGGTTAATTATGTAATTTTAAGCGTTCCAGTAAGGATCAATAAGTTCTTATAGAATTTAAATTGCCAACCAATTATCAGACGATTGTGCTAAAGTTCTTTCAGTCTCAATAAAGAGAACTTTTACTGGTGGCTTGCTTAGGAGAAACTTATAAACAATAACAAGTATAAAATAATCCAGAAACTGAATTTCATTAAGTAAATGAGAGCTTACAATGAAATGACCTAGTCTCGAAGAGGTTCACAGTAACGAACCACTTGAAACTACTCCTAGGAAATGAAGTGCAATACAGGAATTGAAGAGTTGGAAATGTAAAGAACTGGAAATGTAAAAACTGGAAAAATATGAAATAAATAACTGGTTTCTAGATTTGAGTCTAGGTCCCCTTCTATTGGCCTTCTCTTCTATTTAAACTCTCCAATGGTAATCATCAAAGTGGACTTCTAGCCGTTGAACTGCCCTTCCACGATCATTGGTTATGGCCTTGAAGAATCTACTCCCATTACGCCTTCTTTGCAGTTGGGCTTCCCTCTTGAATTTGAATTTGAATTGTGAGTAACCGTTGGGCCGCGCCACCTTTCGCCTTCTAACTGCTTCCATGCTATGCAAATCCATTATTACCAATATGAATTGCCACGTGTTTATTGCTGATTAGAGACTTGCATTAACTCCCCAAATTACCCTTTACGAGCCACGTGTTAAGCTGCGATTGGCCTATACAAAATATATAGCCAACATTACCCCCGGTACGAATATACCCAATACTTGGTGATATTAGTGGATCAGTGCACTTTGTCCACGTCCTAGGACGTGCATGGACTCTGTTAATCTTAGAAGTGTAACCGTCCTCTTAGAAATGAAACACTAAACTTTATTAAATTCTCCTTTACCCTTGAACGTTTCCTCCACTATCTGTGTATACGAAGGGACTGATACGTCTTCAACGGCCAATCAAGCCCTCTCTTGCATTGATCGAGCATACGAGGAGGTATTGGACAATGATGACTGACCTCAAAAGAACTTTTATGTATTTATTGGCCACATTTATCCGCTTCCATTTATACAAGTTATGGAAGCCTTTGCACCATATGAACCTTTGGACCAAGCATTTGCACAAATGGATCTTAGAAGCTCTTCATCTGCTCAAAAACTCTCTGCATGGGATGAAACTGCTTCATTTTCTTCTAGAAATACTAGCTAGGATACTTGGCCCACACCTACTCAACCTCAACAAGGGAGCAAATCCATCATAGATTTCCTGAATTTGATGACCCCACTCTCATTCATCTGTCTATGCGTAGTTTTGTAGTGTACCCATATGTCCCTTTCGACCGTCTTTGTTGCCTTGAAGAGAACTTGTTTTCGGTATGGTATACCTCTACCTTGCCAACCAGAATAGTGCAAAAGACCCCACACCCCATTGAAGTTTTGGGAATTAGCCCCTTACGCTTAGCCAAGAAAGCAAAACTTTGTTCCTCTGATTGTCTAGAGTGTGTGAACGAGCCCTAGTTTCCACCTTCATTTGGAAGGGACCCAACTGCTCCTTTCCTGCCTCCCAATCCTAACTGGATTAAGGAATTGAAGCTCACCCTATTCGAGAGCCAACATTGTTCTCTCTACCAGGCTCTAGTTCCTCTGATTGCTTAACAATAGTATAGAGCCCAGACCTTGCTTGTTGTTTTTTCTCACTTATCCTTTGAGGTCCTTCGAGATGACATTCCTCAAAAGAATCTTTTATGGGCTTATGACATTGTCTCTTAAAGCCACATCCTCAACCCTGTGGCCTAGGCAAAGCTCCACACTTTCCTGGATCAACTCCCTCTCCTGCTTAACTGGCACAAAAATGCTTCTGCCAGTAGTGAATCCCTGGAGGAGATCTCTGCTGCTTACATTCAAACTCAGTACAAGGCAGAGAATCTTCTGGAAGAGTATGAAGACTTCAAGAATCATGGCTCAGAGTATGAGGAAGATGCCAATGAAGAAGATACCAATATGGATATTACACATGAAAATGGGGAGATGGACGAAGTAGAGAGAGCTCTTAAGTAAACAAAGTTCGAAATGAAGGCCCAGCAACTCTTCTTCCAAATAAGGGCTCATCAATTAGATAAACCAAAATTCGATAGGATAGAAGAAATGTTAGAAAAGGAATATGTATATATTGAATTTTGCTGGACAAAGTTTCAAGACCTTGTAACTTTGTCCATTCCACATTTTTACAAAATTGAATGACCTTATTCCCTATCTCGTTCATGTAATATGTTCCAATGACCGCTTCGAAGCCTGGTTTAATTGTCTTTGAAGCATAAAATTTCTTCTGTAATATTTGTCTTCGAAAGGATTTGTTTAACAAAAAGTTCAAGAGAGTACTTTCATCTATGGGTAAGTCCTCTGGTCATTGAAATTCCCACATTGCTTGATCCAGTACTGGCTTTATAGTGCTTATTTATTTTGAAAGCTAAAAGATCAGGCAAGAACCATACTATAAAGGTTCCTTCGAAGGAAATCTCATTTTGTTGAAAGCCTAAGAGATTACCCTCAAAACCTTCGAAGTAAACAAACTCCAGCTATATATGAGTTTAAGGTATAAACTGGCTTAGAAGCCAATTGTCTGCTTTCGAAGCCAAGCTAAGTATTTAAAAACTAGCTTCAAAGCCAACTCCCTATTTTCGAAGCCAGGCTAAGTATTTTGAAATGTGTTTCCCTCCTTCATAAGGTTTCCACATACTGCTCTGGAGGTAGCTCTCTTTCTCTTGTTTTTAGGAATTTAAAAAATAAAATCCTTAATCACATATGGGTCAAAACTTGGGTTTGTCTTAAATGGCTAATTTTTTGACAGAAAGATTTTAAAAACCACATCTCCTCGCGCTTTTACCTATTCACTTGTCCAATATGTCCCACTTCTCATTTCTGTCGACTTCAAATTCTTTCCTTTCTCACACTCACTCTCTTTGCCCTCCATTTAACCCCTCACTAATGGCTTTTTCTTCCTCAAAAGTGCTAGTTATTGAGCGCATGAGCCCATCTGTGGCTTTGAAAAAGTATATTGATGAAGAGATAGCTAAATTCAAAGCTAGTGGACCAAGTGCCATAGATAGGCGTGTCTTTATCCCTCGCGACAACGCTCAAGAATAATACGTCCTGGGACCTATCTTCAAGGAAGCCGTTGCCCAACATCCTGCTTTGTATCCTCACTTGGAGGATCATTGCCTTCTTTATGAAGGGGGCCTTGACTAGAAGAGCTAGAGGATGAACCGACCTCATCGCTGTTGGCCCACATTGAGGATCGAATGGAAGGAATGGTACGACAAAATTTTCCCGGGCAGAGAATGGGACCTGCAAGAGCTCCGCATCCTTGACGCCCTTCGCCTCTCCAGGTTTGTTATCCCTAAAGACCCTTTTTTGATTCTTGCGGCCCTTTGTTTTTGGAACACAGCTTTCAATTGTTTTTGAATTTCGGTGTGGTATGATGGCCCCCACTATCCTTGATATTTGCCATCTATTAGGGCTCTCACCAATTGGTGATCCCTTCACCCCTGGTTACCCAAACCCTCTGGTCGGTTTCACCATTCCATTTTTGAACTCTTCCTTCAGTGCTTTTGTAAAGACTGAGAATAAAAAGGAAGGTCATGTGAATGACCGAGAGTTCTTTTCTTTTATTCTATATTGGTTGTGTAAGTTCCTTTTTTGTACCTCATTTCAGCGGATTATGCTTGGGTTTGCCTCCCTTGCTAAGGCTCTTGCTTCGAAGAAGAAGATAGCCTTGACTCCTTATGTTTTAGGCCTTGTTTATAGGGCCTATTCTCAATTTTGTGAGAAACCTCTGGACATTAATAAAGGAGGCCCACTCTAGGTATTGCAGCTCTGTCTTTTTACATACTTCACTGATTTACACTCTAGGTGTTTGAGATTCTTAGTGCAAAACCCCACCACCTATGGAGAAAAATATGCTAGGGTTTCCCTCTACCCTTCTAGATTTGCTTATTACCTTACTTTCTTCTACCAACTCCCAATTTCTCCTCTTTCTACCTTCTTCTGCCCTTTCGAGGCTAACACAGGGCCAGCCTGGCTGAGGAATTTTTTGGCTGATAGGAAATGCTCTAGGCCTTTACACAAAGATATGTGGCCCTCCATTCTGCTTCCCAGGGAGCTCTTTATTGGGATTTTGAAACCTTGAGCTTATAAGTGCATCTCTAAGGCTTATTGTCCTTTCCAATTTTCTAGGCAATTTGAGCTTACTCAGGGGATTCCTCTGTGTGTGTGTGTGTGTGTGTGTAGATTCCTCCTTCTCTCTCTGTAGCCTCTCCAATTCAAATCTTGCAACCAGAGAACTGAAAGTGCCCAAAACAAATTGGATAAAGCAACCTCCATACTGATACAAGACTTGAACAACTTTGAATTTACTCCTTTCATCCCACATATCACAGCCTTCAAAAGATTTCAAAACTGGTAGACAGCCAATATGGAGGTGCATCTAACTATTTCCCCAAGGATCTGCTGGTAGGGCTAGATGTACCCTTTCAAGTCAAGCCCAAGAAGACTGGGATCACCATTAGCTCATCTACTGCTCCTACTGCCTCATCTCCTCCTTCTAGGGTCACCAAGGCCACTTTGAAGAAAGGTATGCACCCTGTCCCCTTCATGCCTTTCCTTTTTATGATGCCTTGTCTGTTTACTCATAGCTTCAATATTTGATATAAGAGCTTCACAAGTGGCTTCTCCTCAAAGGGCTCAGGCCTTGAATATTCTCATAGGCAAGCAATAACAGAGGAAAAGAAAACTTTACTTGACCTTGAAGAAGAGGTACCTGAGGCTTATTTAGAAAAAGAAGAAGAAGAAAAAGAAAAAGAAACACCATTACAAAGAAAGAAGAAGAAGACATTCTCTCCTGTTAAGCTTATTATGGACTCCACTCATGAGGCAACTACCAAAACAGTAGAGAAAGAATAGTCCAAAGAGATTATTATCTTTCAGAGGTTAGAAAAGAGGAGGCAACAACAAATATTGAGGGAAGAAGTTGCTACTACTGATGCAATGCAAAGGGAGGCTCCGAAGAGGAGTAAAACTACTGAACAATATACCCTTTGCAACTCTCCAACCATTACCACCACAACCACTAAAGCTGGTAATTTCTCTCAGTCCCTTTTGTCAATTACCTTTTCCAAGACTTAGCATACATTTAACATTTTCTCTTTGTTTTCATGAAATGCAGTAGCAACTATTTCAGTTCCTCCTCCTTCGACACTACCTTCTTCTACCTTGAATAAGGATGAGGGACCTTTCTTGACCTCCTTAGAACTAAAGACAACTTTAAAAGTAAAATGGAAGGTTGACCTTGGAGTGCCAATGAGTGTAGAACCCCTCCAGATAATGCTTCCACTTCCTGGCTCTACACTTCCCTTGCCTTCTTTTCTTTTCCCCTTAAGGCCAAGCATTTCATATTTTCTTTCTATTAGCCTTTTCAATTCTTCGAACCTACCCCGGATCTCAATTGCTTCACCTCTACAAACTTCTCCCAGAGTTCTGGCTACCCCACTATCACCTGAGAAAACCTCAGTTGTCACTTCTTCTTTAGTGGCAGCTGACACTTCTAAAGAGGACACTGGCAGCTCACCAATTTCCTCCCCACCATCCAGCTCCAGTCCCTCTTCTCTTAACTTACTAATAGCCAAGACCATAGATGCTGCTGGGGAATCCTCAATTCCTTTTCCTATCCTCATGCTTCCATCTATTCCTTCAACTAGTGATTCCTTTATACTGCCAATGTCAGAAAGAGAGATGGACATTTTCGAAGCCCAACTGGCTAGCTTATTTGACATATCTTCATCAGTTCGAGCAACAAGCAGTGAAACTGAGCCATTGATCCTTGCTGACTCTCTTTTGGAGATTATTGAGAGCTCTTCCACTACTACAGAAACTTCTTTGCCTCAGGTGGACTTGGGAACTTGCTTGGACTTGTTGAAATTATTCTCAAGGATTCCATTCGAAGCCCTACAAAAGCCTATTATCAAAAATGGTTTCCTCAAATGTTGCAAAGCCTTCGAACAATTCAACACAGCCTTCTCAAACCACCTATCCCAGGCAGCAGACACCATTGATTTTTACATCAATATATGTCATATGGCCAAGGCTGAAGAAAAAGAGCTCTTGAAGGATAAAGAGTTTGTCTCCCAAATACATGCTGAAGTGTTTGACTTGAAGGGACAACACTCTTATGCTTTTCAACTTCGAACCCAACTCTTGTATATGAAAGCACAACTGGAAGAGGAGTTAGCAATAGTTAACCTAGCCTTGATCGAAATGCTGAGAAATTACAGACTACCAATCAAGCGTTAGCTGATAGGAGGCAAGAAATGGCTACAACTATACAATTGTTCCTATCCCTTAGGAATAGGGAGGCCATTGTAGGGGAATAACTGAAACACTACACTAATTTTGGTCCAATTTATGGCTTCATGTACTTAACTCTTTATGAAATGAAAGATTTTTATTTATCCAAACATGTTCTGATCTTTTGCTCATGTTTTGTATGATGATCTTACACTCCTTGTGTTTCCCACATAGTTGGATAATAAGGCTTCAAATATCTGCCATTGATTTTCTTAAGATGCACATAACTATTTAAATTTCTCAGATGGTAGGCTCCCCCAGGCAGGACTCTATGAATTTGGTATGGTCCCTCCCAATTAGGTGACCATTTGCCAAATTTATGGCTCTTAATTCCTATTGGCAATATCGTCTTCCATACCAAATCTCTTTCATCAAAGCTAATGTGCTTGACTTTCTTGTTATAACTTTTGACTGTCCTTTTCTTTTGGAAAAAAATATTATTTAATGCCAAAATTCTAGCTTCATTTACATTCTCTAACTCCAAGAACATACTCTAATGATATTGCTCAATTGTTAACTGGTCTTGGCATTTTACTCTCAAGGATTTGATATTAATTTCTACAGGAACACTACATCATGTCCATATACTAAGGCATAAGGAGTGATTCCTGTACTTGACCTTGGAGAAGTCCTATAAGCCCACAACACATCTAATAACGAATTATGCTAATCCCTGGGATTGTCTTCCATAACTCTTTATATTCCTTTTTTCAAGGATTTGTTAGATGATTCAGCTTGACCATTTGCTTGTGCATAATAAGGGGTGAAATTAATAAAACTAATTCTAAATTCTGCTGTGAAAGATCTTACTATCTTCCCATCAAACATAGTCCCACTATCCACAGTTATGGTCTGTGGGATGCCAAACTGTAGAGGCGCCCTTGGGCCTCATGCTACAGTTCGAACTCGATTTGTGTCGGTTCTTAATCTGATCTCACAATGTGCAATGTGAGATTGATAAATCACCAAAGAGTCCAAATCCGACAAATCGTTTTGGAAAACAGATTTTTGTAAAGAAGTGCCAAACATAGAATGCTTTGCCAGATACAGAGCCGCCACCTAAATATTTTATTTTGGGAGAATTTAGGAAACCCTGACTCATTTGCCTAAGGCCACGTGTCCGTCATCACCAAAGTTGCCTCGGCTCGGGAACTTGGGTACGATTGGGGAAGGTCAGCTATGAGCCCCCCCTCTTGCCCGATCCGAAGATCGGCCTCTACTAACCATGATATCCAGTTTTGAAAATATTATGCGTTCTTATTCCGGTTATTAGCCTAGATTTACTACGTGATGCGCACAACAAACAAGTATAGACTAAGTTGCCTAAATTAGAACGAAACATGTCATAGTTGTTTATTTGAAAATGGTTTGATGGTGCTACCCGCAAGTAGGCATAAGACATGAATTTTGCCACCCTCAAGTGGGCTTAAAACTTGCATTCAATGCATTGTTCCAATTTAAGTAACCCAACCTTCACCCACAGGCATTTAGGTAGTTATAACACGTAAGCATATAGTCTCATGGTAAGCATGTTACCATGGCAACACTCACACTCATACAAGGATGCTAAAACATAAATGCTTACCGAGTACTCCAAGCCAAAACAGAAACTAGTTAGTAATCATATGCACGATCCTAGTTCATGTTTGAAATGGCTAATACAACACATGCAAAGATACAATCTAGATAGGCTCGGCTATCCTAAACATGGCATGTGAAATGCAACAGATAACACGTATTCAATTTGGAATTGAAATACAATGCAGTTAGCATGATACGCCGAGCCTGGTGCATGAAGACAAATGTATGAATGCACGCATGCATAACATAAGGTATGCTAATTTAAATATGTCCTAATACTAACCATCGAAAGCTAGTAAATAAAAGGGAAGAAAGAAGTGGGGGTTGGAAAACATACACACACTCACACACACTTATTACACAATTGCCCTCGCCCGGAGGGTCCGAATAAATATTACACAACCAAAGGAATACTACTAAATTAATTATTACAGAACTTCTAATTATTTAACAAATTAAATGCAGAAGGAAGGTGGCCGTAGCCCTGCCTCGGGATGCGTGGATGATGCATGCTCGATCCGCCTTGCCCAAAAACCCGGTACCATGCCACTGTTTCCTCTGTTTACATTTCCTCTCCCCTCTGAAAATTATGAAAGTCCCCAGAACTGCCTTGAGCTTCCTTCTGAGTGTTGTGGAGTGCGATCGGCCAGAACAAAAGGTCACCGGCCATGGGAACAGGCTTATCGACCAAAGATGGTGTCATCGGCTGGACATGGCTGACCGGTCGGCACTAGAGATGGCCGGTCGGCCATTTATTCCTGCAGGATCCTGCAGTTGACAACATCAGAGGGCAAGCAGTGTATGGCATGGAATTTTCAAGCAAATGTGTGCATGGCCACTCTTCTAATCATGTTATGGATTCAAGAGAGTGTGGCCCTTGGTACTCGAGCCACCAATCACGCATTCCCATGCATGATGGCCTAAGACACCAAGTTTGCCAATCAATGTAAATGCATGCAACAAAACAACTGAGTGCTAATGCCCTATCATGTTGAGATCAAGGGCATTGGCGACCGAGGATTGAAACATGTTTCGTCACTTCAAGTACGAGCACTTCTCAATCCTCATACTTGGTTTGACACCCCAAACCAAGCAAAATGTAATGCGATGTAAGTCATATACCATGCAAAGTAATGCACCTAATGCAATGCCATGCTACCTATTCATGCAAGCTAAACATGAACATATCAAGCATGCAACAAGACTATGTGATGCAACTAACTAAACAATATGCAAACATGCAAACAAGACATAATGCAAGCATGCAACTAATGGAATGTAACATGTAACATGCTAAGTATGAAACTATATACAAGGGTGGTCTTAAACTGAAATGGGAGGCCTCAGCCACACCCCAAAACAGTGGACAAAAGTGCCAAAAATGATGGACAAGTGCTCATGCAAACGTGCACACCAATGAGCCAAAAACCCAAGCATGGAAGGCTACTCTCAAGAACACTCAAAGGTGATATACATGGACATTAAACACTCATGTTAAACTCTGAAAAGCATGTGAAGAATGATGCCAAAACATGCTAGGGGATGGGTGTAAGATAGGAGGCATTCAAGGGCACAAAAGAGGGCATTACTCGACACCTACCCCAAGCATACATGGCATGAACTTTTCAATACAAAACAAAGTTTTAGCATGCAAAAAGGACCTCCAAAACCCACTGATATGGCAGCTAAGGGACACAAACCAAGAGGCATGCATTTAAGACCTATTTCAAGGCATAAAAGAACAACACTTTAAGGCATGAAATGGATGATGAATGCAAGCATACAAGCATGGATTAGGGACTGAAATGGCATGAGAAATGATTCCAAATCACTAAAACAACCCAACTCAAGCATGCTCATGACTCACACACTAAAGGCTCACAAGCCAAAATGCAAAGAGGTTATACCAAACATGGCAAATATGATCAAATCAGTGCCTAACAGACCTCAAGCATGATGAAATATGACCAAGAACTTCACAAAGTTAGGCAAGAACATGCATGCATGATGGTCTTAAAGGCACGATGCATTTCTAGGCAAAGAAGAGGAATGCAAAGCAAGTATATTATGCATGCAAAGGGGCATGAATCCGACCAAAAACAGAGATGTAATATGACCCAATAACACCCAAAAAGCTCTAAAATGAAGCTAAAAGCAACTAAGCATGCATGCTACCCTTATGAGCCAAAAATGCAAACAAAAGAGAAACAAAGGGAGAGGGGTGTCCCTCCCCTATGCAAGACCTCAAACCCTCTTCATCACTAATGAAAATCCACTAGATTCCAGTGGTGAGAAGGCCAAAACACAATAGTATTCAAAGCTTAACAAAGAGAGCGTAAAAAGAGCCAAACAAGGCCTAAAAGGGGGAGGTCGACCCCAAACAACAAAATGTCCTTAATGAAAGATCTTAAGCATGAAAATAAAAGACTTTTTCAAGTTATACAAAAAGTCTAAAACAACGTGCAAAGTGGGTTAAAAACTAGTGCAAGATTGGGGAATATAAAGCAAATAGTGTTACCCTTGAAGAACACCTGAAGAATAGCAACCTCAGCCTCTTCCTTATGATCAAAACCAGCTCAAAACTCTGAGAACAACCTCTCAACACCTCCCAAGTCGAAGTATGGTGTAATAGTAGGTGTTCTAGTGCAAAACTAAGAACAAACTACACTTTTAGGCCCTCAAACACATACAAATGAAGAGAGAGAGAGGGAGATATATGGAGAGAGAGTGATATATATCATATATATATATCATATAAGGTCTGGTTTTGCTGAACCTCTCAAATGGAGAAGAGAGGTCTCCTTATATAGACAAGGCAAAGGCTTGAAGCTTCTTAGAGAAGCTAAATGAAAGGGTCAAAGGGACCAAGCTTCTAAGAGAAGCTATCCCAAAGGTCCAAGCTTCTTGAGAAAGCTAAGACAAAGGGTCAAGCTTCCTCAAGAAGCTTAAGCAAATGGTGCAATCTTCTAGAAGAGGTTTGGATCAAAAAAAGGGGGCAAAGGGGCCAAAACAGCCACACACGTGTGTGGGGGGAGGGTCTGTGCATCCCAGCTGGCACAACTGGCATGCACCATGCCTGCAAGAGGCAACAATGTGGTACCGGCCAGAAAAGGAGGCCATCGGCCAACTAAATGGTCGATCGACCACACAAAATGCCGACCGGCCATCGCCAATGGCCGGTGGCAAGAAGACACGGCCGGTGACCTCAAGCCATGGCCGGTGAGGAGTGGGGATGGCCAACAAGCCATTCTTTGCCCTCCAAACAAAAACACAAGTGTTTGGTGCAAAACCAAACACAACACAGTCGAGTCAAGAGGTCCTAAGACAAGGCGCGTAGCCGAGACCTCCGGGAACTCAAGACGAACACAAACGTGGATGATCACCGAGTGTTCAAACGGTGACGTCCAAGTCTTGAGGACGGTCAAAAATGGGGTGTCTACAGTTGCCCCTCTTTGACAGAACTCGAAAGTCATAACAATGACGGGAGTGAGTGTCAAAGCCCAGAGACAGTCCATTTTTGACAAGGCCGAAGACTTGGACAATGCATACAAGCTTCAAACAAAGATATGCGCCCGAAGGCAGGGGCAAAATGCAACTAATAATGCAAGAAGCTGAGCATAACTTATGATCATGCAAAGAAAGCTGTAACGAAGCATATACATACAATAAATGCAACAGTTTTAAGCAGTCTAACATGAATCCAACTACACTATAATGCAGAAAGGATGTAAGAGAATTATGTAATTCTCGTTATGTTTCACGCGGAGAATACAATACCTGTCCGATTCGTCTGGTTGCACCAGCCTCAAATGAACCGTATGTACAATATCGTGTCTGTAAAAGAGAGAAACTTAACAGGTACAATATCGTTAGCAGTATGCATGACAATGCAATTGAAAGTGCGTTACAACACAAATTGAGTGGGAAGCATAACAATGTGACTAAAGGCAAGCATAACAATGCTATGAAGGCCTAAACACATGTAAGTAAAGAACACGTGACAACGTGCACAATGTGTGAAAATATAGACACATATAAGTAAAGCGTACGTGACAACGCATGCAATGTGTATAGAAAGGGATTCGAACACATGTAAGTAAAGCATAACGCAACAACGCATGCAATGTGTATAGAAAGGAACTTGAACACATGTAAGTAAAGCATAACGCGACAATGCATGCAATGTGTATAAAAAGGAACTTGAACACATGTAAGTAAAGCATAACGCGACAACGCATGCAATGTGTATAAAAAGGTACTTGAACACATGTAAGTAAAGCATAATGCGACAACGCATGCAATGTGTATAGAAAGAAACTTGAACACGTGTAAGTAAAGTGTGCAGGTTAACACAAACAATGTGTATGGCAGGAATGAACACATATAAGTAAAGCATGCGGGTTAACGCAAGCAATGTGTAACCTCCTGTAAGATGCATAAACACATGTAAGTAAAGCATATGTAGAAACGCATGCAAGGCAAGCAAGGTATGAACACATGTAAGTAAAGTACACGCAAAACGTATACAATGTGTAACCACCTGAGAATACATATACACATGTAAGTAAAGCATGCAATAATGCAAGCAATGTGTATAGCAGGAATTCAAATGCATGTACAACATAAGTATAGTGAAGGCATGCTACTTGCATTTGTTGAGATGCAACCAAATCAAGACGAGGCATTTGTTGAAAGCAGGATGCGTAACGAGCGTGCTAATCATAGTCATATCAAAGCAATGTAATACAACATGTTTAAAGCGATTTGCGGACTCTGCGAGGCACAAAAGGATACGGGAAAGGATGCTCCTTGCACGCACCGAACATCGCACACAGAAAACATGGCTCGAGGTCAGCACGAAGACCAGTTAACATTCCAAAGCGCACTTTCTTGCACTATCTCGAGTAACGAAGGTGCCAAACCGTATAATTGACCCGAACAAGGGTGCAGGAGGTGCATTGACCACAAGGGGAGGTTACTGGTATCAATCCTGACACTTTGCTGCCCTGCTCTCCTTTCGCTTTACTTTCCTTTTCTACTGTTAGTTTTAATCACATTGCACTGCCTCAAGCAGGTTTTACTTTCTTCAAAACTATGTATCTTTTTGCAAAAGACATGATGGAAATGAAATAGCTATTTTGTTCAAAAAGGTGTTACATTTGTTGCCCTATGCATCGCATCGTGTGGCATCACATAACAATGTGAATGAAATTGAAATTTTGTTTGAAAATTAAGCACTTGCATTATAATAATCAGGTAGTGAACCGACTTACAACTCGATAAGCAAAACAAAGAAACTCGATAAGTTAACCGAGCGTGAGTACAACTCGATAAGCAAAACAAAGAAACTCGATAAGCTATCCAAGTGTGAGTACAACTTGATAAGCAAAACAAAGACTTAACAAAATGAAGTACAACTCGATAAGCAAATGGGCGTGACTCCGCAGAAATTATCATCGGAGGGCATTAGAAGTGGTGTCAGTCCTCAAATTTTCAGCATTTTCAGCACATCGACAGCTCATGAAACAAGAAGGAAGACCACCGGCCACAGGGGAAAGCCACCAGCCTTGAGAAATGGCCATTGGCCAACAGCCTTGATAAATCGACCAAAATTGGTGGTCGGTCGGCACTATTTGTAGCCGGCCGGCCATGTATGGGAAGGACCACCAGAATGCTGACAGCTGTCTTCCATTCACACCTTATCCCCTACAAAAAGCCTCAACTTCGTAGTTTTTCTCAATTCAACATTGATTTTCTCCAAATGGAAGAATTTCTTGCCTAGAATCTTACGGCTTGGATTGCTAACTTGGACGGCTCGGAAAAGCTGAATTTTTGGGGCTTCGATATTAATGCACTATTCACTCTGAGTCGTACCCTGCTGCACTTTCCGTTTCTCTATGCCGCGGCAAGGTTTTGGAATCCGGTAACACATGTCTTTAGCTTTGGTGGGCAAGAGGTATGTCCTACATTCGAAGACTTCCAAGTTTTGATGGAATCCGAGCGCAACGAAGAAGTTCTGCCTCAGCTTCGCTTTGGCCACGCCCAAGCCTTAGGGCGAATGTGTGGACTTACTATGCATGACACTCGATCTTTGATTTGTGATGGAATGTTGGATATTCCGAGTTTGATTTGTTGGTTTTCTGATGCCGGTGACCGCGGTGACCATCATTGGCAAGGCTTTCGGTGACATGCCCTTTGTTTGTGCATGCTATCTAATTTCTTGTTTGTCTCGGGCTCCGGAGGGTCTAGTGTCCGGTTGATCGAGGTTGCCCAAGGTTTGAAGGAGGGCAAGAGCTGCATTGCCATGACTCTGGTTGAGACGTTGATGGGTTTGGACACTTTTCATCGCCGAGAAACGACCAGATTTGCGGGGAGTCCACTACTGCTGCAGGTAATGCTTCCCACCCAATCTCACATATGTATTGCTCACATCGCTCGGCCCTCAGGCTCGATTTTTCTCACAAAACCCTTTTCTCACTTTTCTCTCATCGTACATCTCTCTATTCTTTATTCTCTCATTTTTCATCCCTTCCCAGGTGTGGTTGATGGATAAGTTGCAGGTTGTGGACTCTTGCCCAGCATACTCAGCCTGCGGCTACTTCTTCCGACGTCGTCTAGTCGATGCCCTTGATGAGGGATGGTGGTTCGATTGGATGTGCAGCTTGTCTGCGGACCGTATTGCTTGGCGGTGCCCTTGGCTCAACCTACCGGCTATGAGTTACAGCATGTCCCGGCAGACTGGGGTTCAGTTGATTGGCTTGGCGCACTGCGTGTTCTATTTTCCTTTTCGGTTCCAGCGCCAGTTCAGCCATGATCAGATTTGCCCACCAGAGGGAATAGAGTATCCAGCTGCATTCCCAGTCCGAGGTGTGCAACTTGCTCGGTATGCCACGACGTGGGGAACTAGAGAGCTTCTGGCCCCCGCTCCCACTTTCAGTTGCACTTTGTCTGATGAGTGCATAGATTGGCTCAATGAAGAGACACAGATTGGGCCCAGCTTGGCAACAGAGGCTTCGACCAGCTCTGGGAGGGGACGTAGGAACACCTGACTTATCTATGCCCTGGATTTATTGCTTTATTAGTACTTTCAAGTTTTCTTTATGAATGTAATAAAAAAATGCAACTTCAATTTGTATGCAAGAGCAGGAGAACTCTATATTGAAATTAATGAAATTGAAGGTTTTGGGTACTGAACATTTTCCGCTTTGGTCCAAAAATGGTCTAAGCTGTAAAAAGATTAATTTGAACAAAGTCAACTTTTATCAAAACTTTTCAAAGTCATTTTCGACATGGATTAGAACTGGACACGCTTGAAATCTGTCGCTGAGATGTAAAACCCCAGATTCCAGCAACTGGAAAGTTGCCCCTAGTCTGAAAAGTACTGCACCGGAGATCACTACCGAAGCTCTTGGATGCTGACTAGACAAAGATGGCTGAGATGATCAAATGGACAAAGTTGATCGGGGAAGTGTTTATGGCTGAACTTCAGGATGAAGTTGTCTACGTATCCCAAAGATGGGAATCAAGCCTTACGTAGTTCAGGCTTGGGTTCACTCGAGTATTTTCACTCTCCTTTTGCACTCTAACTTTTTCCAAGGCCGCCCTTTGTGGTTTTCAACTTTGCGAGCTCAGTTTTTATAATTTCAAATTTTTCAATGCTCTAACTTTTGCCTAGGTCGCCTTTCCGGGTTTTCGGCCTAGCGAGCTTCTCAGGGGTAATATTTCTTCAACTTTTCCATGTTGATCGGTTGTGAGAACTCTAGGGCATCTAGGTCCATCAGAACGACAGCTCCACCCGACCAGATACACTTGATGATGTAAGGACCAGTCCAATTAGGTCTGAACTTGCCCCTCGGGTCGTGGATGGGAGCTCGGTTATCCTTGAGCACCAAATCTCATTCCTTCAAATTTCGGGACTTAACTTTCTTGTTGAAAGCCCTGACAATTCTGTGCTGATAACCTTGAACATTGTACAGTGCTTTCAATCTTCTTTCGTCAAAGAGCATGAGTTGCTCAAACCTGCTCTGCTGCCAATCTGCCTCGGCTATCTGACACTCAGTCAGCACTCTCAAAGACGGAATCTCAATTTCAATAGATAGAACAGCCTCTATCCCATAAACCAATGAATACGAAGTCGCCCCAATAGAAGTTCTAATTGAAGTTCGGTAGCCCCACAGAGCAAACGGTAGGTTATCTGGCCAGTCCCGGTAGGTTTCCACCATCTTCTGTAAAATGCGCTTGACATTCTTGTTGGCGGCCTCAACCGCTCTATTGGTCTGAGGCCGGTATATGGAGGACTTATGAAAAGCCACATTGTATTTCTCCAACAAGTCAATCACTTCCTTCTTGAAGTGAGAACCGTTATCTGAAGTTATCTCATTTGGGGCCCCATAACGACAGGTGAATGTTGTTTCTGATAAACTTTGCAACGTGCGACGCCTTTAACACTGCATAAGACTGGGCCTCAACCCACTTCGTGAAATAATCTATCGCGACTAGGATGAACTCATGTCCATTCGACCCCTTCGGAGTGACAGCCCCGATCACATCGATTCCCCAAACCAAAAATGGCCATGGCGAAGTCATATCGTATAGCTTTGACGGTGGAATGTTCATGCGGTTTGCATGGATCTGACATTTGTGGCATCGCCAAACAAAGCCGATACAATCCTCCTCCATGGTAGACCAGTAGTAACCCTGTCTGAGGATCTTCCGAGCCAACATCACCCCGTTCATGTGTGCACCACATTCCCCTCCATGGATGGCCTCCATCAGGCACTTCGATTCTTCGGCTTCTACACACAGCTTATGCATTCCCAGATGACCTCTCTTATACAGCTTACCCCCGCAGATGATGAACTGAATGGCCATTCTTCTGATTGCCCTTTTGTCCTTGGCATTTGCCCCTAGCGGATACACTTCCTTCTCCAAGAAGTTCCAAATGTCGTAATACCAAGGGTTCTCGTCCTGAACCTCATCTATGGCAACAATTGATTCATACGCTGGCGCAAACTTCTGGTCAATGATGATCGGACGCATTCGGACTCCAAACGGGATGTCTATCATGGAAGATAGAGTTGCTAATGAATCTGCGAACCTGTTGTTTTCTCTTAACAGATGAGCAAAATTTAGCTTCTCAAATTGAGGAATTAACAAGTCCAAGGTCTGGTGGTACATTATCATCTTTTCTTCTTTGACTTTCTAGTCTCCTTTTGATTGAGACACAACAAGGTTCGAGTCCCCGATGACGTCTAACCATTTTGCCCCTAGTTCCAGGATTGCTTCTAGACCGGCAATACATGCCTCATATTCTACTTCGTTGTTCGAGACTTTGAACCGGAGTTTGAAGGCTAGAGGGATACGGGAATTGTCGGGTGTTATCTGCAACACCTCTATCCCATACCCGTACTGCTTTGACGCTCCGTCAAAGTAAATCATCCAAGTTTCGTCTTCAATATATAAAATGGTCTCATCTGGAAATAAGTACTCGACTGCTTCACCCCCTTCCACCGGATAATCAGCTAAAAATTTCGCTACTGCTCTTCCCTTGACTGACTTGCGTGTCACATATTTCAGATCGAATTTGGAAAGCAACAACAACCAACGAGCTAGCCTACCCGTAAGTGCCGGTTTCTCGAAAAGATATTTGATGGGATCCAGTCGTGAAACCAACATTACAGAGTGAGCTAACAGGTAGTGCCGCAACTTCCTAGTAGCCCATACCAAGGCTAAGCAAGCCTTCTCCAACGGTGTGTAGCGAGTCTCATACTCAAGCATCTTCTTGCTCAGATAGTAGATGACTCTCTCCACTTTGTCCTCTGATTCTTGCGCGAGCATACAGCCCATTGTAGTCTCAGTTACTGAAAGGTACAATATCAATGGTCTCCCCGATTCTGGCGGTGACAACACGAGTGGGTTCTGTAAGTATTCTTTGATCTGTTCAAAAGCAGCTTGGCATCAGCCGTCCCACTGGAACTTCGTTCCTTTCTTCAGGAGACCAAAAAGTGGTTCACAAGTCAAGGTTAATTTTGAGATAAACTTCCTTATGAATTGCACTTTACCCAGAAAGCCTCGCACCTCCTTTTCAGTCCTTGGTGGTGGCATTTCTAAGATGGCTTTGATTTTAAAAGGGTTGACTTTGATACCTCTTTGTGTAATCAGAAACCCCAGCATCTTTCCCACTGTAACACCAAACGTACACTTCTGAGGATTCAGTCGCAACTGAAATTCTCTGATCCTTTGAAAGAACTTTTGCAAGGCGGTGTAGTGGCCCTCTCTTTCTTTGGATTTGACAATCATGTCGTCCACGTACACCTCAACCTCTTTGTGGATCATGTCATGCAATATTGTGGTCGCGGCCCGTTGATATGTAGCTACAGCATTCTTTAACCCAAACGGCATCACTCTATAGCAGTAAGTCCCCCACGGGGTGGTGAAAGCAGTCTTTTCTCGATCTTCGGGTGCCATCACTATCTGATTGTAGCCTGAGAAGCCATCCATGAATGAAAGCAACGCATGCCGCGCTGTGAAATCCACCAACTCATCGATATGTGGCAAGGGAAAGTCGTCCTTCGGACTAGCTCTGTTCAAATCCCTGAAATCCATGCATACCCTGATCCTGCCATCCTTCTTCGGCACCGGAATAATGTTGGCCAACCAAGTCGGGTATTCGGATACCAGCAGAAACCCTGCGTCGATTTGCTTGGTGACCTCTTCCTTAATCTTGATGGCCCAGTCAGGGCAGATTCTTCTGAGTTTTTGCTTGATGGGTCGGGCCTCGGGGTCAAGAGGGATCCGGTGCTGTACAATCTCAGGATCGATTCCAGGCATGTCTTCGTAGGACCACGCGAAAACATCTTTGAAATCTTTTAATAAAGCGACTAAGCGCTCGTGTTCCTCTGAAGACAACATGGACCCGATCTGGACCAGCCGCGGGTCCTCCTCAGTACCCACATTCACAGTAGTGATTTCATCAACTAAGGGTTTAACAAATCTCGCCTACTCTTGCTCAATTAAGCGTTGCAAAATCAGAGGAATTTCTTCCTCGTCGTTTTCATCAAAATTTTGAAAGTCTGAGTTAATGCAATAAATCAAGGGCACAGAAAAGTACTCAGAAACCACAGCCACATCATTCTCATTAAGCACATCCAAATCGTCTGATTCTTCTGTTACAACAGACTCAAAAGAGAAAGAAAAAGATGACCTAGACAGGACTGTGGCATCTGGATTATCACCCCCAGGAATACCGAACTCAGACTCAGTCGAGCTGGAACCTGATTTCGACTCACAAGACTTGGTGGAATCAGACTCCGGCTCACTACCTGACCCTGTGTTGCTTGACAAAAATCCCTCCTCGTACTGCCAAATGAGAGAAGGTGCGATAGATGCATCCAAAATGTTTGCTGGTAGACTCGTAGCTGTTTCATTCCCGATCATGGACACCAAGAAGTTATCCCCCAAACACTTCTATTCGATCGGAGGATCTGAAAGTAGACAAGCCAGTGCTACCCCCATTTTAATTTCAACGTCCTCAGACTCCAATTTCTTGCTCTGCTTAGCCTCAGCTAACGGGTCCATTTTCTCTTCGGCAACGTCATCCCCAGATAACTGTAAGTCGAAGAAGATCTCAAACCCCGGCACGCATTTTCTCTCCGCGTTCAACCATGGCTCTGGGAAGCCACAAAATGGAAAGTCCTCCCCCTCCTAGACGAAGCGTCCGTTTAGGGTACCCTGGATGGGTCAGTGCATTAACTCAAAAGGCTTCCCTGCCTGCTTCGCTCTAGCTCTCCCGACAATCTCCCTGCCTTTCCTCACCCAATCCTCTTTGGTGGGCAGATAACCCAAGCCAAAGGAGTGTGGGTTGTGTGGCACTTCGGCCAACGCTGCAACAGCCTTCCGGCCGCCCTTTCCCAATCCCATCCCGGGGATGTGTTGGAGCTTGTTCATGAAGTATACTGATTGAGCACTGACATACACCCCTTCATTAACAGCCAAAATATTCTGGACAACCCGAGCCTTGGCTAAGGTAAAACCCGACAAGAACACATCCTCCATACCGTGCTCAATTTCCAAAACTAGCGTAGACACCTCCGGTGGTGCATGAATCGATGAATTCCCAAAAACAATGGCTACTCCCTTCCCATGGGGGTATTTCACCATCTGATGTAAGGTGGACGAAACTGCCTTTACCTGATGCAACCAGGGCCGCCCCAAAAGTAGATTGAATGTCGCTGGAACTTCTAAGACGTGAAAGTCTACCTCATGCTGTCCTGGCCCGACCTTGGCCTGAATTTTCACTGTCCCCATTACTTCTTTGCTCGTGTTATCATATGCCTGAATCACCTGGGCTGTTGGCACAAAATTCGCGGTCTTTAAACCGATTGCATATGCAGTCCTTGCCGGGCACACATTGATGGCCGACCTCGTGTCGATAAGCACTACGGGTATCCATTCGTTTCTGCACTCCACAGAGATGTAGAGTGGCTTGTTATGATTCACACCCTTAGGTGGCAACTCTTTGTCGGAGAAAGTCAACATCAGGATAGCCCCTCCCGAAAAAACTAAACCCACCAGCTCTTTGGGCGTAGTGTCTATTCAGAGCTTAGCCTTGTCCATTGTCGATAGGACGGCTTGTCGATGAACACGTGATGCCATAAGCAGTCCCCAGATGGAGATGTCTGCTTGTATCTTTTTCAACTGCTTCAGTACAGTCTCTTCTTTGAGTTGCTTCTCTTTTTGTTTCTCCGTCTCCTTATCTTTCCCAAACGCCTCTGGCTGATCTAGATGTGGGGGCTTAAAATACCACCCGCTTCTAGTCATATGATCGACTTCGCCGATGTACCAGGTATCGTCTGGTTGATTGCTCCCCTAATCCTCATCCATGTGGACAAGACATAAATCATCGTCCTCCCACCACATTCCATCGGCAACCGACAGACACCTGTCCGGTTCCGTTTCTATTGTCCTTGTACTCACAGTATTTTCAGTCCCCTCATGGGCTTTAGCTTTTCTGATTCTCTCAGAATCCTCAAGCCTTTCCTGTTCCAACTGCGTTAGTACAGCTGTCTGTTCCATAATTCCCATATTCAAAGTGCCCAGATCCCGAGCGAAATTCTTAACACCGGCGTTCTCCGGCGATGCACTCCGATCCTCGGCCCTTTCGGCCACAACTGATGTCCTTGCCCCTGACGGGCCCCATTCCAACTGAAATTCTTCGACAACGTTTGGTAGGTCATCAAGCCACCCGGTAGCCTCTACTGATTCCTCGAAATCTGACCAGTTGACGGCCATGTCCCCTGGGCCTTATTCATTGAAAAATTGGAGGTCAGCAAAGTCCCCTTCCACAACCGCTAAGCCCTCTGATCTCTGATCAAATCTATCCCCCTGTATCACACAAAGCTCTGCCCTTTCTGGCCATTCTACACTTGATCTATCTTGGCCTACTGATAAAATGTAGTCACTCGGACTGTATATCTCTTCAGCAAAACTCCCAGATTCCTAATATTCTGACTCAACAATCACATTCTCCTCGGCAAACTCCCCTGTTCTGTCTTCGACAGTCACTACCATTGGTTCAGGTTGGGTTTTGGAGATGTCCAACATGCACAAATCAGTGCAGTTAGGAAGGAGCACCTCCGGCTTGGGTAGGTGGGATGGGGTGATATATATGCTAGGATCGTAAGACACAACCCCAGTCTGGATAAAATTGATTCTTTTGGAAGGTGGAGCTTGGTGGTGCAGTAGGAGAGGGTTTGTTATGACATTAGTTTTTTCAGGAGGTATAATCACCCTATTATCAATGAGATCTTGAATCTCATGACGTAATCGGTAGCATTGGTTGGTGTCATGACCGTGCTGCTGGTGAAATGCGCAATATTTGGTTGGGTTGTGGGTAGGGGGAAGTTTTTCCAGCAATGGCCTCTGCTCTAGGGGCTTTAAGTGCCCTTTTTTGATTAAAACCCCCAGAGATTTGGACAGGGGCATATATAGTGGAGCGAAGGTTCTTTGATTTATGGGCGGGTATTTGGCTGTTTGTGTGTTACTTTCGAACGCACCAGAGAACGGCGTAGCTGCCATGGTTCTTGGAGGGGGAATGGTGGTGACCATGGTCACTTCTGAGGCTCTTGTAGTTGTAGCGTCGCTCAGGCCTGCATTAGTGTTGCGGTTAAAAGTTCTCCTGGGTTGCTTTGTATCATTGTCAATCAAGCCCTGCTTCAAGGCATCCTCAATCTATACTCCCATCTCATGCAGATCTGAAAAGGTAGGGAAGAGGAGCACGATCATTTTTGCATCAGCTTAGGCTGGAGATTGGGCACAATCATTTGAATTTGATCTTTATCGATGGGCCTTAGGGTCATCATGGAGGCCTTGGCCCTCCATCTGGTTATGAACTACGAAAAGCTCTCCTTAGGCTCCTGCCTTGTTGTCTCAAGATCACGGGTCGTAATCTCGATTTGCGTATTATAAGAGTACTGTGCAATGAACGCCTCAGCCATCTCATCCCAGTTTCTCTTGACATCATCTTCTAATTTTGCGTACCAGATGGCCGCCACACCCGACAGGGTCCGGCTGAACAAAGATAGCTTCTGTAGTCTGGTGAGGCCCATCGGCCTTAAGATATCTGAAAACAACCTCAGGTACACCATGGCGTCCCTAGACCCATCAAATCGGTCAATGTGTGGCATCTTGAATCGGTCCGGCAGCGTCACAGCTGCGTCGGTATACCCGTCCTCAATATCAGGGATGGTCTTGACTCCCTGGGATTTCTTAAACATCTTTTCCAGCTTGCTCAGCTTTAATGCCGGGGGATCCACTTCAAACTCGAAGGGAGACTCCGGTGCATTGATAGGCGTGGGTGCCTTGGATAGTTGCAGTAGAATCGGGGGCGGAGTCGGCCCCGTTGGAATGTCTGTATCCTCTTGGATATTCTGGACATTTGGTGTCTCCTCGGGTATCAGAACCCTTGGTGGAGGAGGAGCTTAATGTGAAGCAGACGCCCCGGCTTGCTGCTGTAGCCTTATGATTTACTCTGCTTGTTCAGTCATAACCATGGCCTGTTGTTTGGCGAACTCCGCCTGTCGGACAGCGTCTTGTTGCATAATTTTGATGCCCTCTTGGAGCTGGCACACCATCTCCTCTAAGCTTGCCATACTGCTCTGTTCTGATTGAATGACCGGTATATATTCCCTTTCTATGGTGAAAATTGAGGCCTCGGCCTGATTGTCCGCTGGTAGGGTTGACCACTGCTCTGGTAATCTCTGCTCAAACACACTACGTCTTCTTGGCTTTTGTCTAATAACCAGGGGTAGAGAATAAAACACTGGTTGTCCGTCAACCAGATCCTCAAATCGATTAAGTCGGCGACCTCTAGTCCAGAGTGCTTTGGGAATATCTACTAGGTTGAAAGCAATCGTGCTAAACTACCTAGCAAAAAGATAAATAAAGCAATAAGGAAATAAATAACCAGACGAACGGGCAGCATAACAGCATAAAATAAATACACACAACACACAGTCGGGTATCACAACACACGATTGATAAGCTGAATACACTATTCCTCAATGCTGATTTATTGTTCCCAATCACTGTTCCCGAAAATTGAATCTGATACCCGCAGATAACTGATTCCCAAAATACTGAACTGGTGCCCGCAGGCCTGATAGCCAAACTTGTGAGCTGATACATGCATTCTCCTGTAGAAACCAACTCTAAAGCACATAACAAACAAGTGAGAACCAAAACACCCCTATGTTGGGGTAGGGTTTCACTACGCACGCAGCGGTTTCAAACAACCTATAATCGGGTAAGAAACCTGTCCTAGCTTGGAATGGTCACTATGGATTCCGAATATGCACTAGGTCGAATGGTCGAAAATGGTGCCCCGGTAAAATCGGGGTTTGTGCTCCCATACTGGCAGAGCCCATAACCGGTCAGCCTTATGGCATGCTTTGACAAAGCAAGCCTCCGGCAAACCGTTCAGGAATAGCAGATGGCAAACACGGTGTCCTAGGCGCAAATGCACATGCAATGCAAAGAAGCACATAAGTGTAGTCAAAACAGGATATCATGCGTTCGAGTCAAGTTCTCTAAACTCCCCAACAGAGTCGCCAGAAACTGTAGACGCGCCCTTGGGCCTCATGCTACAGTTCAGACTCGATTTGTGTCGGTTCTTAATTTGATCTCACAATGTGCAATGTGAGATTGATAAATCACCAAAGAGTCCAAATCCGGCAAATCATTTTGGAAACAGATTTTTGTAAAGAAGTGCCAAACATGGAATGCTTTGCTAGATACAGAGTCGCCACCTAAATATTTTGTTTTGGGAGAATTTAGGAAACCCTGACTTGTTTGCCTAAGGTCATGTGTCTGTCATCACCAAAGTTGCCTCGGCTCGGGAACTTGGGTACGATTGGGGAAGGTCAGCTATGAGCCCCCCCTCTCACTAACCATGATTTCTAGTTTTGAAAACATTATGCGTTCTTATTTCGGTTATTAGCCTAGATTTACTACGTGATGCGCACAGCAAACAAGTATAGACTAAGTCACTTAAATTGGAACAAAAGATGTCATGTTTGTTTATTTGAAAATGGTTTGATGGTGCTACCCGCAAGTAGGCTTAAGACATGAATTTTGCCACCCTCAAGTGGGCTTAAAACTTGCATTCAATGCATTGTTCCAATTTAAGTAACCCAACCTTCACCCACAGACATTCAGGCAGCTATAACACGTAAGCATATAGCCTCATGGTAAGCATGTTATCATGGTAACACTCACACTCATGCAAGGATGCTAAAACATAAATGCTTACCGAGTACTCCAAGCCAAAACATAAACTAGTTAGTAATCATATGCATGATCCTAGTTCATGATTAAAATGGCTAATGCAACACATGCAAAGATACAATCTAGACAGGCTCGGCTATCCTAAACATGGCATGTGAAATGCAACAGATAACACGTATTCAATTTGGAATTGAAATACAATGCAGTTAGCATGATACGCCAAGCCCAGTGCATGCAAGACAAATGTATGAATGCACGCATGCATAACATAAGGTATGCTAATTTAAATATGTCCTAATACTAACCATCGAAAGCTAGTAAATAAAAGGGAAGAAAGAAGTGGGGGCTGGAAAACATACGCACACTCACACACACTTATTACACAATTGCCCTCACTCTGAGTGTCCGAATAAATATTACACAACCAAAGGAATACTACTAAATTAATTATTACAGAACTTCTAATTATTTAACAAATTAAATGCAGAAGGAAGGTGGCCGCAGCCCTGCCTCGGGATGCGTGGATGATGCATGCTCGATCTGCCTTGCCCGAAAACCCGGTACCATGCCACTGTGGCCTCTGTTTACATTGCCTCACCCCTCTGAAAATTATGAAAGTCCCCAGAACTACCTTGATCTTCCTTCTGAGTGCTGTGGAGTGCCACCAGCCAGAACAAAAGGTCAACGGCCATGGGAACAGGCTTATCGACCAAAGATGGTGTCATCGGCTGGACATGGCTGGCCGGTCGGCACTAGAGATGGCCGGTCGGCCATTTATTCCTGCAGGATCCTGCAGTTGACAGCAGCAGAGGGCAAGCAGTGTATGGCATGGAATTTTCCAGCAAATGTGTGCATGGCCACTCTTCCAATCATGTTATGGATTCAAGGGAGTGTGGCCCTCGGTACTCGAGCCACCAATCACGCATTCCAATGCATGATGGCCTAAGACACCAAGTTTTCCAATCAATGTAAATGCATGCAACAAAACAAATGAGTGCCAGCGCCCTATCATGTTGAGATCAAGGGCATTGGCGACCGAGGATTAAAACGTGTTTCGTCACTGCAAGCACGAACACTTCTCAATCCTCATACTTGGTTTGACACCTCAAACCAAGCAAAATGTAATGCGATGTATGTCATATACCATGCAAAGTAATGCACCTAATGCAATGCCATGCTACCTATTCATGCAAGCTAAACATGAACATATCAAGCATGCAACAAGACTATGTGATGCAACTAACTAAACAATATGCAAACATGCAAACAAGACATAATGCAAGCATGCAACTAATGGAATGCAACATGTAACATGCTAAGTATGCAACTATATACAAGGGTGGTCTTAAACTGAAATGGGAGGCCTCAGCCACACCCCAAAACAGTGGACAAAAGTGCCAAAAATGATGGACAAGTGCTCATGCAAACGTGCACACCAATGAGCCAAAAACCCAAGCATGGAAGGCTACTCTCAAGAACACTCAAAGGTGATATACATGGACATTAAACACTCATGTTAAAATCTGAAAAGCATGCGAAGAATGATGCAAAAACATGCTAGGGGATGGGTGTAAGATAGGAGGCATTCAAGGGCACAAAAGAGGGCATTACTCGACACCTACCCCAAGCAAACATGGCATGAACTTTTCAATACAAAACAAAGTTTTAGCATGCAAAAAGGACCTCCAAAACCCACTGATATGGCAGCTAAGGGACACAAACCAAGAGGCATGCATTTAAGACCTATTTCAAGGCATAAAAGAACAACACTTCAAGGCATGAAATGGATGATGAATGCAAGCATAAAAGCATGGATTAGGGACTGAAATGGCATGAGAAATGATTCCAAATCACTAAAACAACCCAACTCAAGCATGCCCATGACTCACACACTAAAGGCTCACAAGCCAAAATGCAAAGAGGTTATACCAAACATGGCAAATATGATCAAATCAGTGCCTAACAGACCTCAAGCATGATGAAATATAACCAAGAACTTCACAAAGTTAGGCAAGAACATGCATGCATGATGGTCTTAAAGGCAAGATGCATTTCTAGGCAAAGAAGAGAAATGCAAAGAAAGTATATTATGCATGTAAAGGGGCATGAATCCGACCAAAAAAAGAGATGTAATATGACCCAATAACACCCAAAAATCTCTGAAATGAAGCCAAAAGCAACTAAGCATGCATGCTACCTTTATGAGCTAAAAATGCAAACAATAGAGAGACAAAGGGAGAGGGGTGTCCCTCCCCTATGCAAGACCTCAAACCCTCTTCATCACCACTAAAAATCCACTGGATTTCAGTGGTGAGAAGGCCAAAACACAATAGTATTCAAAGCTTAACAAAGAGAGCGCAAAAAGAGCCAAACAAGGCCTAAGAGAGGGAGGTCGACCCCAAACAACAAAATGTCCTTAATGAAAAATCTTAAGCATGAAAATACAAGACTTTTTCAAGCTATACACAAAGTCTAAAACAGCGTGCAAAGTGGGTTAAAAACTAGTGCAAGATTGGGGAATATAAAGCAAATAGTGTTACCCTTGAAGAACACTTGAAGAACAGCAACCTCAGCCTCTTCCTTATGATCAAAACCAGCTCAAAACTCCAAGAACAACCTCTCAACACCTCCCAAGTCGAAGTATGGTGTAATACTAGGTGTTCTAGTGCAAAACTAAGAACAAACTACACTTTTTGGCCCCCAAACACATACAAATGAAGAGAGAGAGGGAGATATATAGAGAGAGAGTGATATATATCAAATATATATCATATAAGGTCTGGTTTTGCTGAACCTCTCAAATGGAGAAGAGAGGTCTCCTTATATAGACAAGGCGAAGGCTTAAAACTTCTTAGAGAAGCTAAATGAAAGGGTCAAAGGGACCAAGCTTCTAAGAGAAGCTAACCCAAAGGTCTAAGCTTCTTGAGGAAGCTAAGACAAAGGGTCAAGCTTCCTCAAGAAGCTTGAGCAAAGGGTGCAATCTTCTAGAAGAAGTTTGGATCAAAAAAAAGGGGGCAAAGGGGCCAAAATAGCCACACACGTGTGTGGGGGGAGGGTCTGTGCATCCTAGCTGGCACAGCTGGCATGCACCATGCCTGCAAGAGGCAACAATGTGGTACCGGCTAGAAAAGGAGGCCATTGGCCAACTAAATGGTCGATCGACCACACAAAGTGCCGACCGGCCATCACCATGGCCGGTGGCAAGAAGACACGGCTGGTGGCCTCCAGCCATGACCGGTGAGGAATGGGGATGGCCAACAAGCCATTCCCTGCCCTCCAAACAAAAACACAAGTGTTTGGTGCAAAACCAAACACAACACAGTCGAGTCGAGAGGTCTTAAGGCAAGGCGCGTAGCCGAGACCTCCGGGAACTCAAGACGAAAACAAACGTGGATGATCACCTGGTGTTCAAACGGTGACGTCCAAGTCTTGAGGACGGTAAAAAATGGGGTGTCTACACAAACCTATGGATTAATTCTTTGATAAATCCAATAACTTCTGTCTAATCCATAGCCTTATAAGGCTTAGCTTCGACCCATTTAGTGAAGTAATCTGTAGCCACTAGAATGAAATAATGTTGCTTCGAAGAGGGTGGATACATTTTTCCTATCATATCCATTGCCCATCCACTAAATGGCCAAGGCTTCGCAACTGCATACAAATCAGTTATTGACACATGTCTTATCATGCCATGCTTCTGGCATGCCTGACATCTCTTTGCATACTCTATACAATCTTTAAGGGTAGTTGACCAATAATAGGAATGCCTTCGAAGCAACCATCTCATCTTTACACCAAGTTGATGGGCACTACAACTGCCTTCATGCACCTTAGTCATGGTAGTTAGTGCCTCTTTTGGCCCTAGACATTCCAACAACAGCCCATCTACGCCATTTTGTAAAGAGCATTCCCATATACCATAACTTGCATTGACTGCAATTTAATCTTCTTGCTGGCCTTCGAAGATGGGCCAATCAAATACTGAATGATTGGATACCTCAAATCTTTCTCTTGCAGGTCATTATGATTAACTTCTACCATAATGCCCCTTTTAGCCAAAGTTGGTATTAACTTTTGATATGTTGCTTGACATATGTCTATTTAAGTGTCACCCCTTCTTCTGAAATTTGAAGCCCTCTGAGCTACATCATTGGCTTTGTGACTCATGAATCTTGGGATATAAGTCACATTTTCTATTTGAAACTGAGAAAGCAAATGTAATTTAGTAACATAATATAGTAACATGCTTACACTTTGACATTTAAAAATTCCTTTTACCAATTGGGAATCTCCAAATATATCAACTATGTGAGCATGTAATCCAACAAGTATCTCAAGTTCCATTACCAAAGCTTCATACTTAGCTTGGTTGTTAGAACATGTAGTTTCATCAATTCTGAAACCATGTGTGGTTTTTACCCCCTGTGGTGACTTAATCACAACACCAATTCCAACCAGACCATTGGCCATTGATCCGTTGAACAACATTTGACATGGCTCAACATTAACCATACCAAGATCCATTATCTCTTGGCTTTCTGTTTGATGTGGATGATTTGCCAAAAAATTAGCCAAAACTTGTCTTTTTACTATTTTTTAGGGAACATATTCTATATAAAACTTTGATAAAGCTAAATCCATTTGCCAATTCTCCCTCTTAGCATAGGTCTAGATAACATGTATTTAACCAAATTTGTGGTTGTAATTACCAAGACAACAGTAGGCAAATGATAATATCTTAATTTCATTGCTGTAAAGTACAATGCTAAACACAGTTTTTCCACAGTTGAATATTTACATTCGCAAAAATTTTAAAACCTACTAAGGTAATAAACTGCGTGTTTCTTGCTTTCTTCATTGTCTTGAGCTAGAAAAACTCCCAATGAATCTTCTGCTGCAACAATGTATAGCTTCAGGGGTCTGTCTCTCCTTAGTGGCATCAACACTGAAGGCTTGGCCAAGTAGGCTTTGATTCCTTCAAAAGTAGTTTGATGCTCAGCTGTCCACACAAATTCTTCTTCATTTTTTAGCTTTAACAAAGAAGAAAATACTTTAGTTTTTTCTGCAGTTTTAGAAATAAACTTTCGAAGGAAATTGACTTGACCAAAGAATTTTTTTAATTCTTTCTTACTTGATAGAGGTTTGGCCTCAATGATGGCTTTGGCTTTATTTTGATCAATCTGTATTCTCTTCTTGTGCGCTATATACCCCCAAAAGTTTCCAACTGATACACCAAAAGCACATTTAAGAGGATTAAGTTTCAACTTGAACTCTCTCATTCTTTCGAAGGCTGCTGTCAAATAATCTAGGTGCTCCTCTATGGACTGGGATTTCACAACAAATATCATCAATATAACACTCTAAGTATCCTCCAATGAGATCATGGAAGATAGTGTTCATTTCCCTCTAATACTTTGCTCTAGGATTCTTCAATCCAAATGGCATCTTGACCCATTCGAAGGTGCCAATGTTTCCAGGACACCTGAAAGCTGTCTTATGGACATCCTCCTCTGCTATGTAGATCTGGTTATAACCAGAATGCCTATCCATCATGGACAAAATCTTATGTCCTGCTGAACTATCCACCAACAAATCAACTATAGATATAGGGTACTCATCTTTTGGAGTTGTCAAATTTAGGTTTCTAAAATCAATGCATACCCTCGTTTTGCCATTCTTTTTTCCTACAGGCACAATATTGGACAACCATTCAACATACCTGGCTGTTTTGATAAAGCCTGCTTTAAAGAGCCTAACAATCTCCTCTTTCACCTTTTGAACCACTCTAGGGCTCATCCGTCTTGGTTTTTGCTTGTGTGGCTTGAAATTAGGCTTCATTGGGAGCCTATGTTCAACTAATGATCTGTCCAACCCATGCAATTCATTATAAGACCAAGCAAAACAATTCTTATATTGTTTCAGGATAACCAACAACTGGCTCCTATCATTAGGATCTAACCAAGCACTGATATAGGTAGGTTATTATGTTGAACTTTCACCTAGTTTGACATCTTCCAAGGGATCTTACACTTGGGCACTCACTGATGCTCACCCTTTGACTTCTTCTACCTTCAAAGTAACCTTTTCATCTTCTTTTGCTTCTACCCTTCCTGATTCAATATCCCTACTCTCCTCATCATAGACAATTTGTCCACAAAGCCTTTTCTTCCTATATTTCTTGGACTTTCATTTCAATGTCCACTGCACAGTACTTACCAAGAGCCAAAGGTCTAGCCTTTTGTTGCTCTTGACTATCCTGACTACAACCAATCATCATGGCTTCTCTCTCTTTTTGCTGCACCTTCTGGACTATTGACTCTACGCCCAATGTTGAAAATTTGATTAAAGCCAAAGGTCTGGCTTCTTGGTCTTGAACCTTCTACCTATAACCAGGCATCATTGTCATCTTTGGTGATGAACTCTTCATCAGCACTCTCTTGTACTAGATGCTTCAGGTGTGCTACTTCCTCATCAGCCGTCACTTTGGTTGTTACATCAGCCTTCCTCAGCACACTGAGTGGTACCACCCCTTCAGTGTATAGCTTGGCCTTTGTAAAATCTATACAAGCAATAAAAGGCTATGGATCTGCATTGATCTCCTCTGTTTTCCCATTACACAGTGCTATCATTATCTTCTGATGTAGAGAGGAAGGCACACATTTGTTTGTGTGGATCCAATCTCTGCCAAGCAAAGCATTATACTTGGCATTGCTGTTTATAACAAAGAATGCTATCATGTAGTCTCTAGCTCCCACACTCAGGTTGATAGGCAAAATGCCTTGAGCCAACTGCTTATCTCCAACAAAACCAGCAATGGTAGTGCTTGTTGGAATCAACCTGGGTTTCTCTTCCCCAACTTCTTCAAAGAAGACCTTGGAAGCAGGTTCACTGCTGCCCCATTGTCCACTAGCACTCTATTCATTTGTATCCCATCCAAATAAACCTTAATATATAGGGGCTTAACATGTTGGGTCATGGTTATTGTAGGGTACTTGAAAGGGTATGAGAGGTTAATGCTCACCTCCTCACTATCCTTATGAGTTTCCATGGGCTTAGCTACGTTAGATTCATCTTGAACTGTGAATCTTCACCAGAAACTGGAATGGGATCATCCTTCTGTCCTTCTTAGTTCTCCTCGTCAGCTTGATACTCTTGAGGTAGCACATAAACCCTATTAACTGGCACTGGAGGGAATGAGCCAAATTGCACCACTAGCTGTGTTTACTTCCCTTCCATATTGGTTTGCTCTGATGCTTGGAAGACATCCTCCATACTGCATTCTGGTACCTCATTGTTAGTAGGTTCCTTCAAAGCAGTTTGTTGATGGTCTATTTATGTTGGCTTTTCAACCATGAAGGTCTACTCAACCACGAAAGCTTCGAACATTTCATCTTCAGCCAATACATTTTCTTGTCCTAGTCCGTCATCTGTTTCGTCATCATTCTCCATCAAGGCCCTTTCGAGGCCTACTAGATTGGATCTCTCTTTGACTCTTAGTTTAGCACGAACTTTAGCCAATTGTTCCCTGCTAAAACTCCTTTCGATCTTAGGACCAAGTTTTGAACCTTTTCCTTCTTCTCTCTGGCCTTTTGACTGTGTCAATGAAGTGTTTTCTCCATTCTCTTTCAGGTCCCTTTGATACTGGGTGTACTTTCATAGAATTTTCCTCTTCTAGGACCTAGAGATTACGGGAATCATGTCTGGTTTCCTTGTGTTTGGGTCTCTGAGTAGCACCCAATTATTTGGAGCCACTAAAGGGGGTTTGATCATTTTTCCCTTATCTCCAAAAGTCTTTCTCTAGGTAGTCATCATCTTAGGTTTGTTTTGCATGACAAACCAATCTGGAACCCTAGGGACCCATGAACCCACTGCTCTAGCTGCTGGGCCTGCTACCCATGTCTTTGAAACTAGCTTTGAAGAAGTTCTTGGAGACCAATCATTAGGCTTGGTTCCCTATCTTGAGCCAAATTCAAGCTTTCCTTCAGGCTGATTGGCCACCCTGTAATAGTTAAGTGGCCTAGTTTCATGCAGAGGTATCTTACCCTTTGACTGTATCTTGGTGTCTCGTGGGCCAACCAAGGATGAATGTTGTCTAAGACCAATTGGATATAGCCTTCTGTTATAGGTACTGGCTGGTTTTCGGTCTCTCTGCACATCTTTGTAGTAATGTTTCCCATTAATTGAGAGCCCCCTCAGCTATATGTAACTCAACATGCATTTGGGACACATCCTCTGCACTACAGCTACTTTGAGGGAGTCATCATCCAGTGTTTCTTGATTGGAGCCGCCCCTTTGGCCTGGAAAGCTTTGTTCACTGGCTGGTGAACTTCTTGTGTCCTTCTTGAAGGCAGCCTGGCTAGCAACATGTATCTGCACATTAACTTCCTTTAATTCCTTTAAAGAGAGATTCTAGAAATCTAGTATGCCAACATTGGCTGTTACATGTCCAATTTCTAGAAACGGGTTGGTGTCAAATTCCCATAGCTTTCTCAATCTTGGTTGGAAACTTTAGCCTTCCCTTCCGAATTTGTTCTTAGATCCTATCTTGAAAAACAATGCAGTTTTTAGTTGAGTGGGACAAAAAATTATGCCATTTGCAGTATAATTTCCCTTTAAGTTCTTCAAAATTTGGGATTTTAACTCCATTTGGAAACTTTAAGAAATGTGTTGCAAACAAATGATCAAAAATGTCACCTGTTTTTATTATGTCAAAAAAATATTTCCTATGAAGGTCTTTCTTTTTAAACTGTTGGTCTATTGTAGTGTCTTTCTAAATCAATGCTTCACAAGTCATAGGTTCTTTTCTTATGATTTCTACTGCATCAATTTCATAGTTAAGGTCCCTATAATAGGTCATATAGGATGCATTGCTACGGTCTTGTTCTTCTTCAAGTAAGGTTTCATATTTGGAAACTTTATAGCTTAATTCTACTAAGTCTCGAAACTCAATTGAATCAAACATCTTTCGAAGCCTAAACTCCAACCCATTTTGAGCCAATCTTACAAATTCAGGCTCAGATAGTATGACCCTACATTTGTTTCATACCTTCTTAAATTTGGCAATGAATTGAGCAGCCTTCTTATCAGGCATTTGGCTCAATCTTGCCAAATCTGCCATAAAAACTTCAGGTTCTGTTTGGAAAAATTGGGCATGAAACAGTTCCTCCATTTGTTGCCAATTTTGAATAGAGCCAAGTGCAAGGTTTATATACCATATGAAGGCTACCCCAGTTAGAGAGTTCGGAAAAAGTCTTTGTGATAACCTTGTTCTATGTTATGTTAATTAACGTTGATTATGATTGTGGTTATGTGCTTAATATGATTTTGGGTGTTAATTATGTGATTAATTATGTTTTTGAAACTATATCTATTCACCGTAGGAAAATCTATCCAACTTACTACTATAATTTGAAAATTAAAGACCGTAGAGGCTACAGAAATTGAAATTGTATGTACCATTGTGATTAGCATGATTTTTAGAGCCTATGGTGAAATTTGATTAAAAATTGATTCATATCAAAATAATTATAATAATTAAGCGAGGCTCATTAACTTTAATTGAAATTGATTAACTTAATCTAATCACTTAGTATATATATGGGCTAAACACACTTAAGCTCATATTTGGAGCTCAAAAATTTGGAATACACTCTAGAGAGAGAATGGCTGAGTTTAGAGAGAGGAAGGGCTCAACATTGAACATTTTGTAAAGAAATTTAAGAACTAGGTGGATTAGCTCAAGGTTTGGCTATAGTTGGAAGAATTGAAGCTTTTGGTGAGTAATCAAACTCTAATTTATAAGTTGAAGTTCATAAAAATGTGAATTCAAAGTATATGAAGCTAAATACATGAATTAAGTTAAATTTAGTATATTTGAGAACATTCGATGCATGCATATAAGAATTGGCCATAATTTTGCATCTTTGGATTTGTAGCATGTTGATCATGTTGTATTGAGGGTTGTTTGACACATGCATGTAAGAATTTCCTTGCATTGAAGGTTAATTTCAAGCTTATTTGAAGCTTGTATATGCAAGATATAAAACATAGAATGTATATATATAAAGTTTATGGTTTGAAATTTGTTAAATCCATGGAATTTTGAATTATGGTTGTCAGTTAACTTCAAATATATGTTTTTGGGAGTGTGCTTGCATATTTGAGTGTATTGTACATGAATTAGACCTTTGGAATTGTGTTTTGGACTTCAAATATAATTCTGGATATTCCAGAATCTGACTTGTCCGCTTGAGCGGAGAAAGTCTCGCTCGAGCGTGAAAATTAAGCTCCAAGAAGTTTTGCAGAGATTTGCACGGTGGCTCGAGCAGCAAACCTTGCGTTCGAGTGAACCCTGTTTTGCAAGATTCATTGCTCGAGCATCAGAAGTCTCGCTCGAGCATAAAATTCATGCAACCAGTACTTTTACAGAGTTTTTCAGGTCGCTCGAGTGGAGAGCCCTATTTCAGAAATTTTGAAAAGTTGTTTTATGTTCCGTTTTCCATTCTCTTTCATTGCTAAGCACTCTTAGGCATGCATTGAACATTGTAAATGAACTAAAGGGATAAGCAAAAGGCCCAAGAGAAATAAATAAGTTAAGTATGGATTGAATTGTTTGTGACCCAATGTGTTACGAAATATGTAGGGTCAAGTACGAGGGCAAATCCATCGATAAAACATTGTGAGTAATATCTTAGTAAAGATATTTCCAAGTATGTTACTTTCCAACTACTACTTCCGTATAAGCTCCATGGATTTGCTGGTTTGATATATTTTAATTGGGCCCGAGGCCGTTTGATATATTTAATAAGGATATAAATGGGCCTAAGGCCGTCTGAATACAAATGCATTGGGCCTAAGGTTGTTTGAATATGAATATGAGTATAATCACGAATATGAAATGCGCATAAACATGAATATGAAAATAATGGGCCAAAGGTGTTTGATATGATTAAGCCAGAGGCCATTTGATACGATGATTGGGCCTGAGGCTGTTCAATGTGAATGAATTGGGCCTGAGGCCGTTTGATATGTTTGGGGCCTGAGGCCGCTTGACATATTTGATAAGAATATGAATGGGCCTAAGGTCGTTTGATGTGTTTGATAAGGATGTTACCTATTAGAGAATTTCATTCATATAACCTATTTACTCTGGTATTATTCACTAGGCTTTCAGTCACTCTTATTTATATGTATGTAGGTGAGCAAAGAGATGTCTAATCCCAACCTCAGTAAAGTTTGTAAGAGAAGTCCAAGTTTTGTGGAGTCAGCCTGGATGTCTCACGCACGAGACATCATTTTTGTTCTCTATTTTACTCTTTTGCTATTTTGGTGGATCCGTTGGATCACCCATACCTTCTGTTCGGCTGGCCATATGTTTGTATGATCCTGGATATACAAGATGTTTATTTTGGTTTATGGTGTGAGTTATTATTACATATGTGGAAATGTTTTGGTATGCCATGTAAGCATAGCTCAATGGACAAAATTTTTAAGACTGCTTCCGTCTGGCCTCCCTCTACTTATTTATAATGTATGTTTGGTTTTGTTTGAGGTCGTAGGTAATCTTATGATTATTGGCCGGTTATAACCTTAACCTACATGGGCGAGTTCGGGTCATGACAGTCTTAGTTTTATGTAATCATTATTGGTGAATTCACCACACTAGCCTGTAAACTTGGTAATATGTTCCACCATTGATTGGTTTTCATTTCCATAAAAAAAGAAAAAATCTGGTATTCTAAATCCCCGTAGGTATTCATGTACCCTGTCTATCCATTCTAGATAAGGCTTTCTATACACAGGAGTTTGGACCCCCCGAGCCACGAGTCTACACATCTCTCTAACAATATCAGCAATTTGGTCCCTAGGAACCATGTTCTGTGCTGGTTGGACTACTACTAGAGAAGCAAACACAGGGTTTGGAGGAACTCCATGTGCCTCAGGGCCTCTTGGTCCATATAGAGGTGCATTTAGGACTAACTACCCTCGTTGTACTAGTTGTTGTTGAGGGTATGGCTGGCCTCTTGGAGCCTGCCTTGCAAAAGGTGCCATAAAAGGTGGAACATGTGTTGTTTCTTTTCCAATTGCAGTAAATCCTTCCAACCTCCTGGGTGCAAATTCAAACACAAGGTTAGTGAACGTTTGTGTACCAGGCATGGTTTCAAACATGGGATTTGAAAACACCCTCATGCCATTTTCTTGTGTTAGTTCAGACCCACTAATTTGTATGGTTTCGCTACTAGATAATGGTACATTTTGATTTTCCAGTGGTCTCAAAGGAGCTTCATACCATGACTGAGGCACAGGTGATGGCCTTTCATGATTTTGATTACTAGTCTGATCGTTGGTTTGTCCATTATTTTGCATAGGCTATTTTTCTCAATCCAATCTTTGTTAAAGAACATATGTTTTCCTCAACCTGCCTGATGATAGTTGGTTGATGAGAGTTCATTCGATTCATGAAGGATGTTGCCCATCTTTCCATTATATGCATTAGTTGCTGCCCCATAGCATCTACTAAACCTCCCCATAGATGCATTGGTTGGGTAGAAGGGGCAGTTAATGGTCTAGTTTTATGGCCCTGTCCAATGTTATGGACACGTGTTGCATTTTCTAAGGTGCTAGTCTATTCGATCATTTGTGGAGGATCTGATGAGACAGGTGCATCCATAGGATGTGATATTACCTTATCATGTGGGTTAGGAACTTCTATCTCTTCTTCAACACCTTCTTCCAAGCGTTTATTTTCTCATTGTCTCCTACGTCTAGCCATTTTAAAGTGTCCCACTGGGCATGCCAAATATATATGTTGGCTTTTTTGGCTTTCGAAGGTTAATTATGTAATTTTAAGCGTGCCAGCAAGGATCAATAAGTATTTATAGAATTTAAATTGCCAACTAATTATCAGATAATTGTGTTTAAATTCTTTCAGCCTCAATGAAGATGACTGTTACTGGTAGCTTGCTTAGAAGAAACTTATAAACAATAACAAGTATAAAATAATTCAGAATTGAATTTCATTAAGTAAATGAGAGCCTACAATGAAATGACCCAGTCTCAAAGAGGTTCATAGCAACGAGCTACTTGAAACTACTCCTAGGAAATGAAGTGCAGTACAGGAATTGAAAAGTTGAAAATGTAAAAACTGGAAAAATATGAAATAAATAACTGATTTCTGGATTTGGGTCGGGTCCCCTTCTGTTGGCATTCTCTTCTATTTAAACTCTCTAATAGTAACCGTCGAAGTGGACTTCTAACTGTTGAAATGCCCTTCCACGATCATTGGTTATGGCCCTGAACAATCTGCTCTCACTACGCCTTCCTTGCAGTTGGGCTTCCCTCTAGAATTTGAATTTGAATTGAGAGTAACCGTTGGGTCACGTCACTTTGCACCTTCTAACTACTTCCATGCTACGCAAATTCATTATTACCAATATGAATTGCACGTGTCTGTTGCTGATTGGAGACTTGTATTAACTCCCCAAATTACTTTTTACGAGCCACGTGTCAAGCTACGATTGGCCTATACAAAATATATAGCCAACAAACAATGTAACGAAATTTCAAAGAATAAGGATTTGAGATGATTTTCTTTCATAAAAAATGGTTAAAAGAGGCTTTTGGATAGGTTGCATTTAAGATATGATGACAAAAGGAGCAAGGATTGGAGTACTCCATACCAATTGAGGCTTTTAACTATATTTTTACTCAAATTTGATGAAAAAAGTACTCATTTGGGTACCAATTTTAAGCCAGCTTGTTTGGTCTACTCCTAGTTATATATTTTTGTGGTAGGTTTTTAACTTTTTAATGGTTTTATTAGCTGATAATGTTTGGCAATCTTTCTAGCTTTTTGAATTTTTAATGCAAAATGACCTATGTCCCATTGATAAGAATGCTTAATGACGAAAGTCATTCTCTCAATTGTTATATGGTAAAAAAGCCAATACCCCACGTGATGCTCAAATCGAGTAAAAAAGTAAAAACTTAGGCTTAATTTGTTGGCCAAATGGGACTGTCAAGTGACACTTAGGCTTTTTATTTTTTGCCTACATGTTTTTAAGAAGAATTATTATTCTTTTAGAGTAGAAACATTTCCATGAGTTTCTTTCCGTATGTTTAATCTCTTGGTGCTCTTTTGGACACTCGAATTATTATTTTTCTTATGCATTATTTGTTAATCTTGTTTTCTGTTTGTGTTTTGTTGTATGACTTTTCTTAATTGCTTATTCCCGCTAAAAGATAGATTCCTATGAAATATTATCCAATATGTATTTAATTGTGTATGTCATTTTATTATTGTTAGGTTTTTATTCCTGGCAATCTCATTTGACAAAATTTCTTTCAGTTATACTTTTATTCGTTCTTTTATATCAGTGAGATTATGAGTACTTAGATGCAAATCCAACCCGAATTGTGCCTTGCAGAGAAGTTTTAGAAGATAATTCTTTCATGTTTGCCACTTCACTGACTATGACATGGATCGAGCTAAGCGGATGTAATTCTTTCATACAGCGGTTGGGCGAAGATAATTCTTTCATGCAGCGGTTTGGGCGCTCGAGTAGAGAATCCTTGGTTCTAAAAGTTTGATTGCCTGCAAAAGTACTTGCAGTTGCATTTTTCCACTTGAGCATCGCTCCACTCGAGTGGCCATTTCAGCGCTCGAGCGAAGATCGCTGAACAGATTGCTATATATATGTGTTTCAGTAAGATTTTAGGGTTACGCTTCCAGATCTTCTTCTTGGATATTAGGGTTTATATCTGGGGCTATTTTGTTAGTTTTCTTTAATGTTTGAATGAATATTCAACTCATGGTTTAAAAAGTATACATCAAAGGATTGTTTGTTTATTCAATACAAAAAAGAGAGTTGTTCTTCGGTGGATTCCGTGGAATTTGGGCCTGAGGCTTTGGTGGATTCTAGAGTGGCTCATCATTGTGGATTCAACATCGACGTTGTGGATTCAATGTTAGGTAAGGCAATTCCGAGGTGAAGACGGGGTTAGAAGAGGCACATAGGGATCGGTTCGATTCGAGCGTGGATTCGCTAGGTAATTGAGAGTACACTTGTGCAATTCCTTTATATCTTCTTAGTGGATTGTTTTGTGGCTTTTGCCCATGATTTTTTTTATCACAATTGGAGACGCTCCAATTGTGGTTTTTCCACGTTAAAATTATTGTGTCAATTTGTCTTGATTGTTTGATTGGGATTGTTTTACTGTTTAAAATTAATACATAATCACAAATCAACTTTTAAGAAATTTCTAGATTTTTCAATTTTGAAAACAATTTCAGATATAGGGATGAGTACATGGGTCAGGATAACAGGAGGAGAAGTTGCAACAGAAGTAGGGGTAGATATAACCGTGACGAGCACTGGGAAAGGGAGAGAGATTATCATCATCAAAGTAGAAGCCACGATGGAAGTCCTGATTATCACAAAGACCATGGGAGAGGCAGATATGATGATGAGAGACGCAGTCGAAGTCGGTCATATGGAAGCTATTATGCTCTCTCTCTCTCTCTCTCTCTCTCTCTCTTTCTCTCTCTCTATATATATATGCCTTTGTGACATATTATTTGATGCAATATGCGTCTTTTGAAGTGCCTCTCCTACTCGTTGTAGCCCTAGTCCTCGCAGGAACCCCTCTCCACGTAAGACACCACCATCTAGGGGTGGAAGTCCTGATGAGCGCAATCGCAAAGTACGCTCACCTACTCCAAAGAGTGTTTCACCACATGGTAGAGCTACTGATTCTCGAAGTCCATCTCCGCATTCTGATGCTGATGTGACAACCTCCTTTCTAAGATTGATTGCATCCAGAAGCTTGTGGTCTAATTGGTTTTTGGGAATTTTGTTTGTAGGAATGAGATAGTGATATACTATGTGATGGATCTTTGGCCCGTATTTTGCTTGTCGATCTGTGTTTAGCTGCAACTATTCTGGAGAAGGACATCTTTAGATTTTTAATGTTATTATCAATATAATGAATGGTGGAATTGATTACCCGAGGCTGACTTTTTAAGGTTGACTATTTTGTTGTTATGCTTGATGCATCCTCTAGTTTGAAGGTATTGTTGCTTTTGACTTATTTTTATTACGAAGGAAAATATTATAAATGCGAGCGTATCGGTAAGGATTTTTTAATCCTTATAGATTAAATTCAAGTTAATTATCAAGCAATTGTGTTGATGGTTCTTTTGAGGACTTCAAAATTGCCAAGTGTAGAAAATAGAAAAATTAACAGAAGAAGAAGGAAGATAAAGAAAGATGATTGAGTGTACAATCGGGGTGATTGAGTGAACAATCAAAGTAACAATTACTTACTTCTACTCATATGCTTTGAAAAGGAAGTGCATAAAATGTTTCGAAAAGGAAGTGCTGAAAATAAATGATTCGAAAAGGAAGTGTGTAAAATAGAATGCAGGAAGTATAAATGACAAGAAAAATAGAAATCAATTGTCTTTGATTTAGGTTCTGGATCCGTATAATGTAGCCATTGATGGCTATTTATAGAGGAAAGACTTCAGCAATAACTACTTAGTAACTACTCATTTCTCTCATCTTCATCATTGTCTTGTCATATGTCCTTCCACTCATTCACTTTGTCCTTCATGTTCTCCATCATCTCCATAACTTTTTTTTAACTTCCAAATGAAAAAGAGAATGTCACGTGTCCTGAAAATAATAACAATAATAATACTACTAATAATAATAAGAGTAAGAAGAAGAAAAATAGTTTATGTTGCCAACATTACCTCCTGGGGCCCTTAAAAATGATATTTACTTAAATTTTTGAAGGGCCGAACCAAGAACACATACCCTCATTTTTGTGTCGTACCAAAAAAAAAAAAAAAAAAAAAAAGGCAGTTGCTCGTCAATTTGAAAAAATAAGCCAGATAAGCCATTCTCAACCACTGATGTTTTATTAGCCATTACATCAAAATTAAATTTTGATTTGAACCACAAATCCAAAAAAGATTTTAAACACCAAAAATCATAGTACAAGATGGCCTTAAAAATTTAAACAATTTGACATTTTGAATAATTTCAAAAAATTTAGATTCATGAATATTAAATTGTTCATCATTCTTAGCCATATTTGGCTTGAGAATATGTTCTTTGACCTATTAACTTTCATAATTCATTGACAAATGGGCTGTTTTTCTATTTTATCCATTAATGGATTATGAAAATCCTCCATGTGAGTTTCATCATTTCTCGGTCAAATGGGTTGTTCCATTTTAGCCATTAATGGCTTATAAAAATCTTTCATAGACATCTTATGTCCATGGTTTGACTCTCTAAGAATTGGTTTTTCAACCCCCCAAGTCTTATATGGAACATTATTTTTAACCATACTTAGCTCAATAACATGCTTTTTAGCAATGTTAGTTTCATAAATTGGCTATTTAAAAATGAGTTTTTTGACCCCCATGAGCCATAGATGAAATCAACTCTTTACTTTCGCTATTTTCAACCACAGAAAAATTCTGAAAAAATTCACCAATTCTGGCCATTAAAGCCTCAGTCAAAGACTTGGCAGTGAGCGTTGACAACTCATCATTCCATTGGTGAATTTTCATATCAAGTTGATGAATTTTTTCAATTAAATGGTGTCTTTTTTCTTCCACCAAATAATATTGTAAGGGATGAAAGTTTATTTCATCAAGAAAATGGATCTCTTCTTGAAGATCTGTTTTTTTTTTTTATATTATTTCATCTAGGCTATTTGAAATAGATGAATCCAATTCATTTTTCATTTCTTACACTTGACGTCCCATTGGGCGTGCCAAAAATTGTTGGTTTATTTTTCCTACAAAAGAAAATATCATACATGCGAGCCTGTCAACAAGGATTGAAAAATCTTTATAGATTAAATTTAAGCCAATTATCAAGCAATTGTGTTAATGGTTCTTTTGCCTCAATGAAGAGGACTTCAAAATTACCAAGCGTAGAAAAAATAAAAATTAACTGAAGAATGAGAGAGACGAAGAAAGATGATTGAATGTACAATTGAGGTGATTAAGTGAACAATCAAAGTAACAATTACTAACCTCTACTCCTATGCTTTGAAAAGGAAGTGCATAAAATGTTTCGAAAAAGAAGTGCTAAAAATAAATGATTCGAAAAGGAAGTGCGTAAAATAAAATGCAGAAAATATAAATGACAAGAAAAATAGAAATCAATTATTTTTGATTTAATTTCTAGATCCTTACAATGTAGTCATTGATGGCTATTTATAGAGGAAAAAATACACCAATAACTACTTAGTAACTATCCATTCCTTCCATCATCATTTTTTTTTTTTTTTTGTAAGTAAGTCATAAAATAAAGACAATGAAAATTTACAAGTTTATAAGGGGCATACCCCAGGCACGCCCAACAACAAATAAAAAACAAATATAACCAACATAAATTACCACTGCAACCCTAAAAATAGGGTGAACAAACAAGAACAACAGAAATATAGAAAAACCCCAACTTTGCTCATATATCCTCTTTTTGCCCTCAAGTAACCCCTACCATCAGAGATAATAGATGGGAACTTGAGGTGGATATATGGGCAGAGATACACCAAAAAAAAAAAAAAACACCACTAAGCTACTAAACTAAACAGACACACAGACCAAACAACAACCCTCAAGCCGAGTCAAAGATAATAATCAACCCCGCAAGCCCCCAGTCTCTACTGCAGATAAAACATGGAATCCAATAAGCAACCCACTCCTCACAGCCGTGACATCCAAGCCACTTAACCAAAGCCATGTCAGAGGATAAAATCTACCCCATGAGAAATCCTAGCAAAGTCACATGAAGCTAGCACGATCAAAAACCACAAGCCACGGACTAGGGAGTTGAAGTGAAACAGACAGTAGCCCCTCAGCAACAAACCAATACACAGCCAACAAAATCATGAGATCAATCATTACATCCCCCAAACCCTTCCTTGGTAGATCACAAGCCTCAAACCCTATGGCAGTGGGCCCTACACTCCATGTCAGGCGTGGCAATACGATCAATTAGGACAGGTCACATGATGACAAGAAGCAACCAGAAAACCAGTAGCTATCCTCCCGCTCATCTCCCAGTCTCTAACTCGGTTGGTTGTCAAACCACTATTCCCCATAGCAGTGACTCCTCAATCACTCTTGGCGGAGATGGCTCAAAACCTCCCTCATATCGAGTCACATGAGGATCACACAATCAAACATCATAAAATCATTAACTATAAATGATTCGCTGCCAAGAGTCTAAACAAAAAATATAAACCCAAAAAGCCCTCATTAGTGGCCCACTTAAATTATATAAATGAAGTCCAAAATAAGGCCACTAATGTAATAACCTCACCACAATCCAAGTGAGACACAAGCCCACAGATAAAGAAAGTCCACGGCTTGGCACAACAGCCCATGAATTATTCATCACATAACAATCACGGTGGGCCCAAAAAATAATAGTCCAATTAAAATAAACCCACCGTGATACCCATGTGCTGGTCCAATAACCTATGCATACAACACCCACAACAACTCCTTGTTGTTCTGCCCCAATAAAACCGTGCATATAGGCCCATGACAAACTATAGATAAATATAAAATATAAATATATATAGATGAATACCAGCCAAAAGAAATCCACAATTTTGAAGCAAGATACACCAAATTCAATCTTGGGCAGTGAGAATCAGAACACCCACGTGACCCATTGACGTGATGTGGGTAAACCCATGCCCTCCACGCGCTCTAACTTGCGTGAGCCATACATCGTCTCCTTCAAAAAAAAACTCACACATGCACAAGACTGTGCATTGCACGCAACTACTAATCACCACAACTATACCAACCACGCCGGTAACAACCACCAGTAAAAACCGTAAATATTCAAACCTGCGACCTGCCCATCACCTCCATCAACGGCAGAAGAAACACGTTGGTATGGAGGTCAACACCACTCGCCATCACACTGGTTCACCACAATCGAAAGATGCAAAGAACAGCGACCATCAAAGAAACACAGCTCCGACGACAAAATGCCGGAGACCACCTTGACAATCAACCAGCTGGACAAACCCAACAAAACCATCCATGAACCTTGATCACAATGGACACTCCGGCATCGAAACACCACTGTATGGAGATGAACATTGATACAAAAGATGGACAGCAAAACAACATCACACCTCCAAACGGAGCATAAGAGCATATCTGAAACAAACTCACTTACCCACAGATTTTTGGGTAGACGAGCTAAACCAACTGGCCGAAACCCACAAAGAATGTGAGCCACCAGAACACTTCCTTCCTCATGGAAGAGGAGGTTAAACAGAGCAGTACACCTCCAAATGTTGCAGACCCACCTCCAAAGCTTTGAACGGCAACACCTGAACTATCTCACAATCTGAAATACATACTCACTCTCCTCAGGAATGGGTAGAGGAGCTAAACAACTGGCCAAATGTTGCTCTACTTTCTTTCCCTTTCTAGTCCTTCCATAATCATTGTTTTGTCATGTGTCCTTTCACTTATCTACTTTGTTCTTCATGTTCTCCATTATTTTCATAATTTATTTTTAACTTTCAAATGAATAAGAGGATACCAAATGTCTTGAAAATAATAACAATAATAATAATAAGAATATTGTATAGTGCCAACAGTTGCACTTTGATCTTTATAGCTTGGCTGCATTTAATAAGACTTTTTTAAGGTTGACTATTTTGTTGTTGTGCTTGATGCATCCTTTAGTTTGATGGTATTGTTGCACTTTGATCTTTATAGCTTGGCTCATTTAATATTGTTTGGTTCTTCTACCCCTTTTCTAAACAAAAATGTTAGAGGCTTCAAAAATTTTACCAAAAGTTTTACCAAATGTCTCACATGGGTGTGGGACCCAACATTTAGTAAAACTTTTAGTAGAATATTTGGGGTCTCTAGCATTACTCTTTTCTAAATCCTATTTAATTTCTTTTGCATGTTGGGTAATGCAAATTCAGATAACTGGATTATATTTACTTGTGATGGACCATGTACTGGCCTTCTACATTGTATCCGGGAAGATTGAATGTAGCTGGCTGACTAGCTGATGATGTAGCAGGAGCTATTGGTTGATGCTGTTTTTTACTGTGCGGTTGGTTGATATCATTTTCTTGCTGGTTGCCAAGTACCGTGTTTTAACAAATTTACTCTAATGGTGTATCATTGGTAAGGATTAAAACTTTGAATGTTGTTGAAAGTCCCATTGGGATTCTAACTTTTGACGACCTGACCATCCCTATTTTTGCTGAATTTAAATTTTGGGTCTGGAAAGGAGTCTTAGTAGCAGGGTGACAAGGGTTGGAGTTCACATCCCTTAACATGTAGCCGATGCAGTTAAACAGCTGGACCAGATTATACCATAATGCTGATTCTAATATGAACCCGATATGCTATGATGTCTAATATGAACGTGCTATGCTGGGATGGACATACCGTAGTGCTGATTCTAATAGAACCTGCTCTGCTGGGCTGGACAAATCTTAGATGAGGTTTGACATGGTGATAGACATAGTTGCTTATTATTATTGTTATTTTTATTTTTATTTTTTCTAGTGTTTGGTTAGACTCCACATTTACTATTTGGCTGTTAGCTTATTACCTATGTTGTAGCATGTGTCAATACATTTCGGATATGGTTTTAAGCTGATAACAGTTGCATATTGTTACAGCACTTGAGATCGTGACTTGTAGATGTAAAGTGATAGCCGATATCTTCGTAGGTCTGTTGTTGCTGCACTTTTTGTTGATAGCTATTGAATCTGGTGTTACCATTTTTTATGTTGATGAGTGGTGCTTGGTTTGGTAGCTGTTCTCCGCTTCGTTTCCTTCCGGTACATGTCGCTGATGCTGAATTCTAAATTTTGGTATCCTAGCCCAATGCATTGTTCTGGAAATTAACTTTTGCAGTGATATCCAATACTTGTCCATCCTGTCAGGAACTGTGTTGTATGTTCGTTACACATGTTGATCATACCATCTCAATTGATGCTTTAGCTGCATTATGTTGGAATCTAATTGCATTTATCTGGGGATGGTTCATAGTTTTGGTCTATTTCTCCCATTAAATATTAAATTTCTTGCTTTTCTTTTTATTGTTGAAAAATCTAAAACTCCCCTAGATATTAATTTGTGATTATGTATCAATTTTAATCAGTAAATAGTAATCACAATCAAACAATCAAAGACAAATCAACACAACGATTTTACATGAAAAACCCACAATTGGAGAGCCTCCAATTGTGATAAAAAAAATCACGGGCAAAAGTCACAAAATAATCCACTAAAAAGACATAAAAGAATTTTACAGGTATACTCTCAATTACCTAGCAAATCCACGCCCAAATTGAACCAACCGCTATGTGTCTCTTTCAGTCCCGTCTTCACCTTGGAATTATCTTGCCCAACGCTGAATCCACAACGCCGATGTCGAATCCACGACGATGAACCACTCTAGAATCCACCAAAGGTTCAGGCTCAAATTCCTTGGAATCCGCCGAAAAACAACACTCTCTTTTCTATTGAATAAACAAATAATCCTTTGATGTATATTACTTAAACCATGAGTTGAATGCTCAATCAAACATCAAAGAAAACTAGCAAAATAGCCCCAGATATAAACCCTAACATCCAAGAAGAAGATCTAGAAGCGTAACCCTAGATTTGGAGTAACTTGAGGTTTTATAGAAGCTGAGATCGCGAGGTCCGCTTGAGCGTATGAATGGACGCTCGAGCGGGGAATTTATATCGCGTGTTCCAAACCAGGATGTACGCTCGAGCGGGGAAATGGACGCTCGAGCGTAAAAACACGCCTCACAGTATATTTACAGACAGGTCAAATTGCTGGAACCCAACATTCTTTGCTCGAGCGTACAAACGGCCACTCAAGCTGGCAGGCAACTTTTGAATGCATTTTTGCATTTTGCTTCGGGGGCGCTGCCTCTCAACCCTGCCGTAGCGCTGCCCCCTAGACCCTCGCGAGCTGACCGGGCAGCTCATTTCCCGTCATAGTCAGTGACGTGGCAATCATGAAAGAATTAGCACTACAAACTTCTCTGCAAGGCACAATTCGGGTTGGATTCACATCTAAAAACTCATACCCTCACTGAAATAAAAAGTGCGAATACAAGTACAACTGATAGGAGTTTTGTTAAATGGGATTGCTAAGAATAAAAACCAAACAATCTCCCCCTTTGGCAATGCCGTGACAAAACACACCTAACAAATAAAATCCTAATCACCCCAACCCATTATGACCAACAAACGCAAACTTCTTTCTCAAGGTCATGATCTGCAAAACAGCTATTAGTGCCACAATCTCCAAAACAACTATTAGTGCCACAGGAGTATATGAAAAAAAAAAAAATAGACATATGACAAGATTATCTTGAAGCATGAGATGGAAATATGAATACATATAAATTGGAGATTTTAAGAACATATAGCATGAAAACATGAAAACTAAGACACATGGCCCCGACACATGGCATGAATACATAAAATCCTAAGACACATGCACCCGACAACATTTCTCCCCCTTTTTGTCACGAATTGACAAAGAAAACTCAAACAACGAAAGTAAGATAAAAAACCACACAAGCAGAGACAAGATGATGGAAAAATTATTAAATTGCGAGAAGTAAGCAGTAAACAAACAGTGGATAGCAACACACAAACCAACTAATGCCAAACTCTCTTACCAAACTAATCCAAGATTAACCAATCTCTCCCTCACTAAAAGCAACCAAAAACACTGAAAACAGTGAACAAGAAGAAAAAAGACGAAAATAAAATATGATAAAGCAAGCAAGGAATTTCTAATTTAGACCTTCAAACACACAAGATTATCCAAGAAACACAATTACATAAAAACACAATGTGCACAGCCTCTAGAAGATTCCTTATAAAAGAAAGTGATACATTATGTGAAAAGCATAGATCCCATAATAAAAGTGTATGTGTGACTCTTGGAATTCGACAAACACAAGATTTAAATCATATTAGTAATCTGAAAGCTGGACCTCCAGTAAGAGAAGCTAAGCACGACAAAGGAAAGTCAACCACTAGGAATCAAGTGGTATTTTGTGAGTAAAAGCGAAGGCTCCCCCTCAATTAATGAATCTTTTTCTTTCACATTTTTTCTTTTCTTTCTTTTGCACATTTTTTTCTTTTCTTTCTTGTGCACATTTTTTCCCCTTTCTTTTGCACACTCATTGGCGGCTGACACACTCAAGAGTGTGGAAACCGAACTAGAGAAGCATAGATACAATAAGGATAGCCTGGTTTGTGACTTTGAGGTAGCCTTTTCCTCATGGCTGGACTACAAAGAATTGAGGCGAAAGCCGTTGAGATGCAAAAAGATGGAAGGTGGTTAAGAGACTCAACATCACCCATGATGTGCCAGTATAGGTCAATTCCTCTAGAAAAGTAAAAGATACAATACCAGAAGTCCATAGAAGAGAAAAAAAAAAACACTAAGGCGGAAGACTCCAATATTTGCTAATTCAAGAGTGTGTACCAGAATGAGACATACTAATCAAAGAACACACACTCTGAAATGAGTAATGACTACAGAAAGCACACACATATTAAAATGTAATGGATATTTTCATCAATTCTAATATGTACGAAGGATTTCTAAAAAATTTCAAGCTTGCAAAACCATACTAAGAAAATCTTTTTTTTTTTTTTTTTTTCCTCTCCCTAAATTAAAGCAAGACATAAAATGAACAAGTACACACTAAATGATACCACACATTAAATGACCCAAAAAGAAAGGAAACACACAGAAACCCAAAAACTAAAACGAATAAAAAAATTAACACAAGTTAAGTTTTCTCACCCAAACCGTTTTAGTATGAACAAAGTTGTGAGAATTGCGGTTCTTGGGTGGTGTCTTGACATTGTGGCTCCCTTCCCCTTCAATGGAACGCGTCTCGATGTGGTTTCCAACTTCCTATTCCTAGATCTAGGCAAAAGCAAACTCGATCCATGTTTGGTCTTAAGCAAATCTAAATAACGAGGTTTAACATGATCTTTAACCTCATTACCACCAATGAAGTGTCTCCTACCCCACGAGATGCTAGAATTTCTTCATCTCTATGAGACACTCTCCCATGCAACTCTTAACAATGAGGGCGAATATGACCATACATACCACAATGATGACAAATAAAAACAGGGTGTACCTACTTTTCTTTGACCTTACCAACTTTAGGAAGATTGAGAAGTCTTTCCTCTCGTTGAATCTTATGCTCCCCCTGTCCTTGAGTTCTTGTATTATGAGATATGGTAGCACTCTGTTTTTGCTCTTTCTTACCACCAAAGCCAATGTCACTCTTGTCAGAACAAATTGGTTGAAACCCAATGATATTATCCAAAGTCTTTGATCCTTTATTCCAAAGACCAATGGTTGCCATAGCACACTTGAGCTTTTCCTCTTTCTTGATGATTAGCTCTTTGAAGGCATCTCGAGACATCTCAAGAGTTTCAATCTTTTCTTTATATGTTGCATAGATTTGCTGTAGCTCATTCCTCTCTGTCTCACAAGTCAAGAGTTTTGCATAAAGGACTTGTCGGTCATTAGATATCTTGATGGCATCATTCCTAGCCTTGGAAATCTCTTCCTTTAGTTTGACATTCTCACTTTCACATGCTTTGAGTTTCATAGTGAGTTTGTCATTTAATTTGGATAAGTTAAGAGATTCTTTATACAATTTTTCATAAGCTTGCTGAAGCTCTTCATCATCACTACTTGAGGATTCATCATTAGTGTCATTCTTAACCGGCCTCTGTGGATACTCTATTTTTTCTTCAGTTTCGGAAGCCGCCATGAAAGCAAGGAATTGTTTATGTCCATCTTCGCCTTGAGCTTCACTGTCACTTTCATCTTTATCAGATTCTGATTCATCATCCCAAATAATAGCGAGGGCTTTCTTCTTCTTCAAATGAGTGGGGCATTCTTAAGCAAAGTGGCCAAATCCTTGGCATTCATAGCATTGGACTCTTTCAGAGTTCTCTTATATCTTTCATTTCTCCTTCTTGGCTATAGAATTAATTTTGAGTTTATCGTTGTCTTTGGATTTATGAGTATGAGTAGATTTCAAAAGATTAAGATTCTTTTTCAGAAAAGATTTTTAAAATTATTTTACAAAAGTATCTGTAATCTTAGAATCTATCTCACAATCCTCACCAGACTCCTCTCCAACTCTATAAGCACTACTAAAAGCAATAGCATCTTTTTGTTTCTTTTTGAAATTCCTATGTACCTCATAAGTTTGGAGATTTTCAACCAAATGATCCAACTTGAGGTTGTCAACATCTTGAGCCTCCTCAATAGCCGTAACTTTTAGTTGGAACCGATTGGGCAAGGACCTCAAAATTTTTCCTACAATCTTGGATTCCGGTATTTTTTCACCTAAATTGAAGCTGAAATTTAAAATGTCACTTAACTTCGCATAAAATTCATCAAAGGTCTCACTATCTTTTATTGAAAGGTTTTCAAAACTAGACATGAGCCTTTGAAGTTTTGAGCATTTAACAGAATGAGTGCCCTCATGAATAGTTTGCAAAATATCCCAAGCCTCTTTTGCGACTTCACAATTGCAAATACGACTAAACACTTCAGGTGTGATAGCACAAAAGACAGAATTGATAGTTTTACTATTCCAGCTACTATTTTGGTAATCAATTATGTCCCACTTATTAATTGGTTTGAGAAAAGTTACTCCATCAACGGTAATCGTCGGTTTGGTCCACCCAAACCTAACAAATTGCCAAACTTTTTCATCAATAGATTTTAAAAGCGATCTCATCCAAGCTTTCCAAAAAGAATAATTGGATCCGTCAAGTAGCGGTGGTCGAATCATAGAATTTCCCTCACGAATTGAATCCGTTATCACAAATCAAACAAGATCTCGCTTTAATAGATTTTTTTTAAAAAAAATAGAGCGACCTATTCTGATACCTATTGAAAAATCTAGAAATCCTCTAGATATTGATTTGTGATTATGTATCAATTTTAAACCATGAGTTAAATACTCAATAAAACATCAAAGAAAACTAGCAAAATAGCCCCAAATATAAACCCTAATATCCAAGAAAAAGATCTGGAATCGTAACCCTAGATTTGGAGCAACTTGAGGTTTTATAGAAGCTGAGATCACGAGGTCCGCTTGAGTGTGGAAATGGACGCTTGAGCGGGGACTCTATATCACGTGTTCCAAACCAGGATGTATGCTCGAGCGGAGAAATAGACGCTCGAGCGTAAAAACATGCCTCATAGTATATTTACAGACAGGTTAAACTACTGGAACCCAACATTCTTCGCTCTACCATACAAACGGCCGCTCGAGCGGACAGGCAACTTTTGAATGCATTTTTTCATTTTGCTTCGGGGGCGCTACCCCTCAACCAGCCATGGCGCTGCCCCAAACCTGCCAAAGGGCGTTGCCCCTGGACCCACACGAGCTGACCGGGCAGCTCAATCCCCGTCATAGTCAGCGAAGTGGCAATCATGAAAGAATTAGCACCACAAACTTCTCTGCAATGCACAATTCAGGTTGGATTTGTATCTAAAAACTCATAGACTCACTAAAATAAAAAGTGCGAATACAAGTACAACTGAAAGCAGTTTTGTCAAACGGGATTTCCAAGAATAAAAACCTAACAATTGTAAATGTTGAAATATTAATTTTTCTTTGGGTTTAGCCATCTACGTCTGCATTCATTGCTAGTTGACTCTTTAAGTCTCTATGCTCTACTCTTCTTCCTCTGAACAGAACTCTTAATCTTGGCATTCTTAAAGGTGTATTGGTTGAGGTTAGTGAGGTTCTTATATCGCATCTTCAATTTGCTGATAACTGAATTCTCTTCTGTGATGCTGTTATAGACCATGTGGTAATTATCAAAAGAATTCTTAGATGCTTTGAAATTCTATCTAGACTAAGAATTAATTACCACAAAAGTGTTGTATGTGGTGCTGGTGTGGTTGATCAGACACTGCATACCTTTGCAAAACTTTTGAATTGTAAGGTGCTAAGCTTGCCATTGAAATTTTTTGGGCTGCCTTTAGGAGCTAACCCAGGTAGAAAATCAACCTGGAAACCTATGCTTGACAATATTAGATCTAGACTATCAGGTTGGATGCTGAAAGTGCTATCCTCTGCAGAAAGGTTAACCTTGATCAAGTCTACCTATATACTATCTTTCCCTCTTTAAGATCCCTAAATGTGTGGCTCACGAATTTGAAAAGATTGAGGCTTCTTTCTTGTGGGGTGGTAATGACCTAAAAAGAAAAGTACATTTGGTAAAATGGTTAGAGGTAACAAAAAGTGTTGCCTAAGGGGGCCTGGGCTTTAGAAGGATTAGGGATGTTGATGCATGTTTGCTACTCAAATGGTGGTGGAAATTTGGAAATCAAATTAATGCAATCTAGAGGAAAGTTATTTGCAGTAAATATAAGATTGAGGTAGAATGTCGGCATCCTCTTGTGAAATATTCTTACAAGCATTCTAGGGTGTGGAAGGAACCCTTCTACTGATAAGAATGGCTCTCCTCACCACTTTTATTCTAGGAAAACCAACTCTAGTGATTGGAACTTCCTTTATAGAAGAGTGTTGTATGCTTGGGAATTGACTATGAAGTTCGGTTGATTGCTTTGTTATCCTCTACTCCTCCCTTGAGCCAAGACAGTGCTGACAGTTTGGTTTGGGCATCTACAGCCACAAGTTCAAGTTCTTTCACAATGTCTTCTTTATACTCTTTTTGCAATTCTCTTTTTAGGCCTCATCTCAGAATTAGCAAGTTTGTTTGGAGCAATATCTTACTACCCAAAGTCCATTTTTTTGGCTGGTTGGCCTAGAAAGACAAAATTAAAATAGTTGAATTCCTGCTCAATCTTGGCATTCTTGGCAACAATGTTTCCCCTTTATGCATTTTCTATAAATCAGTTCCTAAATCTATTTCTCATGTTTTGCTTCATTGCCTATTCTCTTGGATCATCTGGTCATCTATGTTACCTGATTGGGGGCTTCATTGGTGTATTCCAGAATCTATGGTAAGCTTACTCAATTGGTGGATGGGTGGTAAATTCAAGTGTTTTCTCAGAAAATTTTGGAGAGCTATTCTACTAGTAGTTCTGTAGTCTCTTTGGAAGCATAGGAACAAATGTGTTTTCACTGATGCCCATTCTAATTCTACTGACTTGTGGGAACTCATCAAGATCATATTAGCTCTTTGGCTCAAAGCTTCTTTTAAGGACTTCCCCTTCTCAGTTGATGATGTTGTTCTCAATTAGAGGCAAATCAGGCTTTGCTTTTGAGTTTGTTTTTTCCTTTTTTATTCTTTCTCGGTTGGTTGGTCCCTTACCAACTTGGTGGTGTGCATGCATATGATTGAGGCTCTCTCGTTGGTGCCAACCTAGTTGGAATCCGATTGAGAGCTATAATGCTTTTGCCTCACTCCTCTTTATTGATTGTATCTATGTTCTACATTGCCATAATCAATAAAGTTTTGCTTTGCCAATAAAAAAAAAAAAGTACAGTTATATGTTGTTATTTTTTTTTTTTTCATTTGGGTAATACTTGTTACATAGGAAATCAAATCTGTTATGGAAATCACATAATGATGTTTGTGCCTATAATAGGAACTAAGATTAATGTAGGGAAATTTATCGACATAGCTCTAAAGACTACTATTAGTCAGTTGTCTGCATTTATCATTTCATCTTTTAGTAGCCCTTTATTGTAAGATTAATCTCTTCATCCCCGTATTAGTCTATACTCAGCATTGGTTGTTGTCTATCCAACTTTCTCATTGCTCAAAGAACCCAATCTTTTGTCTCCTCACAAAGCTAAGCCGGGGTCAAAAGCAAAGGCAATCGATGCATAATTTGAGGTGCTAAAACTGAATGGGTGGGATAAAGAGGTACACTCCACCACTTCACTTTCCACCGTTGACTTTTACATGTTATGTTGGAAATTGGGCCGGGTATTGGACCCGAATTTGGGCAACAACATGGCATGACCCATGACCCATTCAAATTACCTATGTAATTTCAATTTGATTTCTTGATTATCCTATTTGATAGGATAACCTTCTATCTATCTACATCTATCCTATCCTTAGGAGATATGGATAAATAGATATATATGGTTATATATTTGATTCTATATCTGAATAATATAGAATATCAGATACGTGATATGATTTTTACCCATATAATATTTTCCCCATAGTCTCTCTCTAACTCTCTCCCATATCAGAGAACGATCCAGTCTTTGCACTGTGATTAGAGTGGGATGATACGCATATTGTGGTATCACTTCATTGCTGGGTGTTCTTAGTTCATGATTAAAGAAGCACGTGATTTACCCACAAGGTTCATCGTTTCGAATTCCATTACCTAAGGTATGACTTGAATCCTTTTACCCGCTGGGTTTGATATATCTTACATTGGTATCAGAGCCTCAAATGGGTATTTTCATGCTTATTTTTTATGCATTAAAATTATATATATATATACACACACATGATATATGCATAAAAAATTAATATTTTCCTGAACTTTCTCCGATCAACCTGAAATTTACATATGTTGTAGTATACTTCATGTAGAATATATCTGCCAACTTTCATAAAAATTCAACAGTCGGATTTTGAGAAAAATAGATATTCATATTTAATTTTTCGTAACTTTGATTGCATGCTCGTTTTACATGCTTTGTTTTTATGTTATGAAAATTACATATTTGGAATCCTTGTTTCGATACCTTTGAAATAGTATATTATGGGCTTGATTCCGACTTATGGTTGAGGAGAAAACTCAAACCCTAATTTGAGACGAGACTTGAACAAAACGGAGAAGAAGACAAAATTGATGCATGCTGATGTCGGCGTGACGTGCGCTGATGTCATCATGACACACAAGCCGCCCGTTGAGCCAAGCCGCGAAAGGCAGCTGCATTAAGGCCCTGTTTGTTTTGTTTTAATTTTAAAACTACGTTAATTACTTCTAAATTAATCGTTATAATTTTGATTGAAGCACGGCTTATACCGTTGGGTTTGTAATTAATTTTTATACAACATATTAAAGTTTCAGAATTTTATGAAAAGTAAAATATTTTTCATTAATGAAAAATTCAATATTTTTACATTAAATTGCTCTTGGGGGAGCTTGACTTGGATTCTGGACTTGAAATTTTTACAGTAAACTACTATTATGTAATCTTATTTACTGGAATATTTTTTGTAATTTTTTTTAGATTCTGTAATATTTATTTCTAATTTTCTGTGTAATTATTAATTACTTGTAATTTTAGAAAATTTCAAATAATTGTAGAAATTATAGAAATATGTTATGGCATTGTTTAAATATTGTATACAGCATGTTAAGTTCTTTTAAATAATTAGAACTTATAATATATTGTTATAGCATGATTTATTTATATTGGTGAATTTTAATTCCATGATTAAATATTCTAACATATGTTCTTTTATGAACTACATTGAGATATTATCATGTGGATTTAAATATTTTGTCATGCTTTAGACATGCCATAGTCAGTGGGAGGTTGTTCGGTTGAGAGATATATCTTTGTAGATTTACTCCTGAAAACTAATATTTTGCGCATAAATTAAATTAAATTTTGGATAATTGTCACCTGTGGCGCAAGAGATGATTACGAGCATAGCGGATTTTTGATCTTGCGACTCGTGTAATATTGTCACTATTTAATTTAGATTTTTGCAGCAAAATTATATTATGCTAATCAAATAAATCCCAATGCGAATTTCTCTCTAAATTGACTTAGTTTATGGAAGTTAATTTGGTTGACCTAGACTTAGTAGAGATGTTCAAATGTGAACAATGTAATCCTATTCTTTAGATCAATAGAAAGTCTTGGAGACTTTAGGTTAGACCTTAATTGAGCCAAAATAAGGAAACATGATTCAAAGTCGCTGTGGTTTTGTTGCCTTATTTTGGCACAAAAAAAAAAAAACTGATGCGTGAGCTTTGGTTAGCGACATGCTACGTAGTTTTGATTGGCGAGTTTTGGAGTTGTGAAATTAGTAAGCCCTCAATAGATCTGTATATGATCTTGACTATTGAGCTGCGCAGATTGATTTTGTAATTTGACTTGTAATAATGCTGCATCATTGGATGAAGCAACATTCAAGAGTTTCATCATCCAAGAAGTGAGAGCTCAAATGAGTTAGTCATTAAGTGTAAGACGAGTAGCCAGTATAAGCAAGGTTTTGCTCTCTACCTAACTGATGGGAGTCGATGAAGCAAAATTTCATGCACTATTATAGTATGCGTTGAAATATCACTTGAAGTTAAAAGATTAGCGCTTAGAAACTGCAAGTCTATTAACACTAAGTGAAAAGATTAACGCTTAGTGGCTGCAAAATTTATTAGCATTGCCAACTTGTCTAAGTCTGGACACTTACTATTTTCACACTTGAGTGTGAGACATGAGGAGGTGCTTCTTTGTATGATTCCTTACCTAGGCTAAAGCTTTTGAATGACGTTTACCACTAATCGCAAACGTTGCAGCATAATAATGAAAAAGTCAAGGTCGACAAGGTTATTATGACTCTAACAATTTGATGTATCGCTTGTGGGAACATTGTGTTGAATTAGACTCTTTAGCCTAATTCGCGCTTAAGTTACTTCAGGAGCTGTCACAGATTGATAGCTTATTGTCTCGTTCTTGTGGATAGTAGAATTAATTGCAAGTAACTATGAAACGAGAAACAGAGATGGCAAGAGGAGTATCGTCATCGTTCAACTAGATGCAGTAAAGTGTATGGAGAATAAAATTGACTTGAAGGTGTAGGGGATTAGCACTTACCAGTTAAATTTGTGACTTAGGCGCACTTGATATCTCCATGACATCCTTTTATGATCTAGTAAACATGAATTAGTCATGAGTCATTACCTAGTTGGCCCTGAACTCTTCAAAACTTGTCTTTGAGAACTCACACATTAGGATGATTGGAATTAGTTTATGATATTGGTCATGAACCGGTGGCTTATTTTACTTAATCACATTAATGAGAAGATGATATAGATGGTTTGAGTAGGCCCTCTTGGGCCCACTCACTTGTGAGATCCTACTCTCATGTGAATGTGTAACTTTGTTCTCAATGGTTGCGCACAAGTAAGTAGAAAAGTCGCAGAAAGGCATTTTTATCGGCGCATTTAGTCTAGTATGATATTTGTGACTAGATATGTGTAAGGGTATGATAGCTAAGCCTCAATCTCGACATATTTATATATTACGATACGCATCTTAGTCAAGACTATTTGATCTCCCATAAGTTAAAAGTTTTGAGATGATTTTTGACATTGCACATATGAGGTTGAGATCAATTAGATAACAGTTTTCGTGCTTTTAGTTTTGACCAAGGTGACGAGTATCTATTTAAGTTATTTTAGAAAGCTCTATGAAGAGAAATGGATGCTTAGAAAATTGATTATTCCTAGTACTCAGCAACACAATGGTGTAGTAGAGATAAGAAATTAAGTATTATTTATGTTAGGTGGATGATGGTGCAAAGTGTTTCCCAATTGGGAATTACACTAGTTTGTTGCCTATATCCCTAACTATGTGCCCTCCATATCAGATTTTACACTCCATTTGAGTAATGGGTTAATGGAGAGCCATCTATAGGCGATCTGTAACTGTTAAGAAGCTTATCTTTATTTTATTTCTCATAAGGTTGCAAAGTTAAGACCTAGGGTTCTGTGGCGCATTATTGTATGCTGTCTTGTAAACACTTAGGCCATGTTTGTTTGGGTGGACATGAGCTTGGGATTGGACTAATAGTCCAATAAAATTATTAATCCGATGTTTGGTTAAACAATTGAAGTACGGACTAATTATTTTAAACTTGACTATTAGTTAAGATAGGATACATAATCCAACGGATTTGTAGTCCTAGGACTATTAGTCATGAGAATGTTAATCCAGTCCGCCCAAACAAACATAGCCTTAGGGTCATGTGGCGTATTATTGTATGCTGTCATGTAAACCCTCATGGTCATGTGCATATAGGTAAGCAGTTTTGTGAGAGTGTAACTAAGTCACATAAAGTTTTCTTAATAAATGTGACGTGAATAGAGTTTTGGAACTCTATAAGATAGGGAATTTTAAGTATAGCGCTTTATGTAGCCTAGTTGAGAATGGAAAGAAATTTCCAATATATTAGGGACAGTGGGAGCGATGTGCCTACTAACGGATTACTCTATTAGAGAAGAATACTCTACATTCTTAGTTGCGTGGTAGCGAATGCAAAAAATTTCCACGTCATCACTCAGTGATTGAGGGGGAAACATTCATGATTGCTCCGCAAGATGATAAAGAGCCTAGGATAATGCCAAAGGCTCTAGTCCCTTGTTTTTAGAAAGTGGATCAATGTTGTGCGGTTTAAGCCAAAGTCTTTGAGGATTAGCCATTTCTATAATTTGGTCGACTTTCCATTATGACGCAAAATTGTTCTAAAGTTATGTGTAATTGGATAGTCATTGTTGAGGCATAAGGCTCACTAGATACCAAAAAGTCGCACCATTGAGAAAAGTGTAGATCATAAGAAGACTTCCTCCTAGGAAGTGAGGTTATTTTGACTTAGGCTATGATTGACATAAGTTCGGAACATTGATTTGTAACCGTTATGACCCAACTTCTCGTTGGAGAATTGGATAAGTAGATCCATAGGGATTTACCTTCTGCTTTTATGGTGAAAAGTTAGGAACGCAAAAAGGTTGCTAGTTCCAATAAATCTTTTACAGCCTAAAACAGTTATCCAAATAGTGGTTCTTAGATTTCATCAAGCCATGATAGGCCAACGATGATCGATGAAGACCACTGAGGCATGATCAATGGTCCAAAAAAAGTTTTTCCTTACTTAGTCATTATGAGCCAGGAATTTATAAGGTTGTCGCCACCTAGCGTGGGCAATCCTCTATTGTAGATATGATGGACATGGGTGATGTAATTTATATGCTCGGATGTACGATCCTTAGGGATTGTTTTGGGAGAGTTCCTGGTTTGTCTTTGATAACTTACATAAGGAATATCCTAGAATGATTCTAGATGCAAAATTACAAACCTATTGACTTACCTATCGGTAAAAGCCAGAGCCTTAGCTATTGAGTGAATCCTCTAATTGTCTTTGGGAGAAACAAATGACCTATATTCCTTGATCTTTTTTCTTTCTTTCTTTTTTTCTTTTTTTTTTTTTTTTTGTGTGGAAGGCTGAAGTACACTACGTGGGCATATTTGGCATGATGAGTGTTATCTTTGGTAAATGGTCAACTAAGTAGTTTAGACATTGACCTTACTCATTAGACTGTGAATAGAATGCTCTACTAGTAGTATATAAATTTGCCCCTTGTAAGATTCAATGCACTAGTTGGGCGCATGTCGAATGAACGCAAATTGGTCACCAAAATATCTTTAGACAGGTAATTGCGCAAGAGGCAGTGATCTTGAACCACTTCATGTGAGGCGCAAATGGTGGATTCCGTTGTATATGCTTATCATAAGAGGTGTTGATAAGGCTTATGCTTGGAATCTAGAATTGCGCAAACTGTGGTCGTGTTTTTTAAAATCGATCACTTATTTGTTGTGAGATGATGGGATGTTAACACTATTATGGTTTGTGTCATAATGATTAGCAGATGATGATGTCAGCAGACAAGATTGGCTCTCTCACACGAGCAATCGCCCTTGGCGCTTGGGAGCGAGCAAGGATAAGACTAATGGTTTATTTTTATTTAGAGCCAAGAGAGGCTTAAATTATCCACTATGTATGTCGCCTTGGTTACAACCAAGATGAGGTCGTGTTAAGGACCAAACATGGATGTTAGTACCCACTTTCCATATTGTGCCTGTTATGATTAACCGGATGTGAGATCTCATTTAGCGCCTGGAAGGCAAGCAAATAGAGAATTCGGGTTAGGCGCTAAAAAGCGACTAGACTAAGATCTGTACAGTGTACCGAGTATGACATCACTCTTTTGGAAGAGTTACTCCACCGTAACATGTATTCATACTATATGTGCTTGGCGATCGAGTAATGAGGTGAGAGAGTGGATCCATGTTTCCTCACTGTGTGAGTCTTACGTGTCATTATTGATATGACTTTTATTTATGTACCCTTTTGTGACTTTTGACTATGTCATAAGGTAAGAGGTTGATGTTCTACTACTTTGGTATGTTGCCTGTGGCCATGTATGATTCGGCCTTAAGAGACATCATTGGGAAAGCGGTCAATCCTAAACAAAATGGCATACGGGCAAAGGGAAGATCATCTAGTATTACTCCATTATTGTATATTCACTGCCGGCAACTCCATCGCTCTGTATCAGAGGCGGATTGAGTGTGAATATATTGCAAGAATTAAGAGGGTCAAACATGCTCTTTTGAGGGATTAGAGATGTTTTTTGGACCAGTGTAATTAGATGGATCCGGGGTATATGGGACACTATTTCTATTCTTTTTGGGTTAATGTCTCTATGCTTGCTCATTTTGAGTTTCTAGTATAGAGCTCCCACATACGGGTGTTTCTCAACGGTCGCATGGTTCATTGGCTAGTATGGGATTGTTAAATATTTGGGGAGATTGAGATAGAGATGTGGCAGTGTCATGCCAACTCATGTGCGAGTGAGAGATGTTGGAAATTAGGCCAGGTATTGGACCCGAATTTGGGCGCCCATATGGCATGACCCATGACCCATTCAAGTTACCCATGTAACTTCAATTTGATTTCCTGATTATCCTATTTGATAAAATAACCCTCTATCTATCTACATCTATCCTATCCTTAGGAGATATGGATAGATAGATATATATATGGTTATACATTTGATTCTATATCTGAATAATATAGAATATCAGATACGTGATATGATTTTTATATAACATTTTTTCCATAGTCTCTCTCTAACTCTCTCCCATATCAGAGAACGATCCAGCCTTTGCACTGTGATTAGAGTGGGTGATACTTATATTGTGGTATCATTTAATTACTGGGTGTTCTTAGTTCGTGATTAAAGAAGCACATGATTTACCCATAAGGTTCATCGTTTTGGATTCCATCACCTAAGATATGGCTTGAATCCTTTTACCTGCTGCGTTTGATATATTTTACATGTTAGAAATCTGGAACCATCCCCCTTGAAGTTGGATATCTAAGGTCTCTCCTTGTGCTCCTCTTTTTCCTAGATGGTAATGCTATGGTGATTGAATTTGGGTACCAAATTTTGGATGCCAGCTAAAGTGTCACTGTGGTGCGTTGGCACGAGACATGAGAGGTGAATGCCATTAAACCAATACATTGGTGACATGTTAGATTGCATAGCAAATTTGGTCATGAACGATCATATATTAGAAGATCTTTTCCTGCATCCATATATAATCTTGGGAAATGCTAGTCTTTACCAAGCCCTATATGAACAATTTAACTAGAATGTTCCTAAAGCTGTAGAATTTTTGTCAAAACTTCATGATTTTCTATTCCCAAAACCATATAATTGCTTTCAGATATACAACACAGAGATAGTGGGCTAACAATGAATGTTGGGTTTACTGGGCTAGGAAGTCCCCATGGTGAGTTGCTTTCTTTTTGTATAAAGAAAGTTGAAGAAGAATGTAAGATGTTGCCTTGTTAGCGAAAGAGAACTAGAGAACTACTAGTTCTAGATAGAATATAAGGATAAGGGGAAGACATATGCAAAGATCTACTTGGTGTGCATTTCACTTGCTAACTGACTCAAAGTATGCAAATGTTTTCTTTATGATATCTGTGCATCACCGAGCACTTGCCCTAGTCGAAACTGTTCCTTGTGGACTCTAGCAAGCTCCCTTTGCTTCTCCCCTGGTTTAAACAAGTCGGTAGTTTTAGACAACAAAGGGCTTCTGTCCTTTAGAAGTCCATTTTGTATGCAGTGATGATATTTGGTCCAAAAAATGTTGGTGCAACTTTACATTTGTTGGTCTAGCTAAAAGAAGAATTGTAGTAGTTGGGTTGGATTCACACATGCACACGTCCTTTAGTTTTTTTTTTTTTTTTGAGTGAAGTAGTTATAAGAATCTCTGATGCTTTATCCAAAGATAACTTGAAAAATGTGTCTTGTTTTTATTTTTGCTTTTAGACATGTAAAAGGTATTGTTTAGGCTCGCTCATCTCTTGGGGGAAATTGTTGAATCACATTGTGCATTTCACTTATAGCATCTGTGTGTGGGTGTGTGTGTCGAATGTAAAACACAAGTTAAAGTGGCTGAAGGTATGCTTGATGGGTGAGACATCAAAATGGACATGCAGTTTATAAGAGCATCAATTTAGATTAGTCCATTTACAAGTTACATAATTAGCTGTGTTCTAAAAGTGAGATGACTCAAAATCCTCGACATTAAATTTTACCATGGAAATTTTAAATTTGCATTTTTCATCTAAACGTTGGTTGGCTTGATTTCAACTTTAAAGGTTCAAAATATATCATATCTGAGAGGGTAATTTATATATATAAATTGGGCCGAGCTGGGCAATGGGCCGTTATGGGCCACAATACGGAGGGTAGAGTAAAAAGACCTTGAAAGTTAGTCCGGTCCCAGACGGCCCTAAAGTTAGTCCGGTCCCTAAGAGCCTATTGTCAGCTTGGTCCAGGAGAGTACTACGGGTAGCTCAGTCGCCAGGTTGCCGCACTCAGAGTTAGTACAGTCACGGTATAGCACAGCTAGCTCTGTCGGACCTAGCTAATGGTTAGCACTGTCTAAGCAATACTATGGTTAGCACTGGGAAAACCGTGGTAAGAGCAGTGAATGGAAGAACTAAGGTAGAATTATCTCGGTCTAGTCTGCGGCTTAGCGTAGCCATGCTTACCTCGGTCATGTTGGAGTCCGGCCATGATAAGACCATCTCACTTGGTTTAAGTAGTGAGGGGGGTGTTGAAAGATAAGCATTATCTTTCAGGAGAGTGAATCCTAGGAGGACTCTACATGGAGGAGAAAAAGTCCTACTAGGATTGTGCCACACGGAACCTATAAAAGCTCACAAACATCACCTATGAAGAGGTAACACAACTTTGATTCTCGAATACACAGAGCTTTTTGTCTATTTGTCTATTTTGCTGACTTAGGCATCGGAGAGGTATCCGGCACACACCCGCCGGCTAGCTCATGTTTGTGTTTTCAGGGAATAAAGCGACGACGTACGGAGGAGCGAAGACTTGATCAACAGGATTATACAGGAAGAATATTTCATGCCCGTACAATTGGCGCCGTCTGTGGGAACTTCAGACAAAAACAAAACCTCTTGATCAAGCTTTTCCTCTTTAGAAGCAATGGCGCACAACGAAGATTTGCCGCAGTCCGCCATCGACGGACAAACACCAGAAGTGGGTGCAAGGCGCCAAGGCCTACCTTCTGTCCCTCCTATGGCGGACTTGGAGCCACAACGACAGAATCCCAAGAGGGATGCAAGGGGGAGGAGGTGGACTAACAGCCCCCATCACTCTCGTTCACAAAGTCCTGACAGGCAAAGGCGGAGGATTGATCCTCAAGTTCTTGAGGACCACGTGAAGGAGAAGGATGAGTTGATACGACGGATGGCGGTGGACATGGAGATTATGAAGCGCCAGATGAAGGGAAAAGAAGTGGCGACAGGAGGGGGGTACAAAAGCAAGACGCCCCCTCGCCACTCAAAAGATCGTAGTAGGTATACCATGACATCGCAAGCAGAGAGTAGAAGCCTCAGGACGAGCGACACTCAATCAAGGACTTCCAGAACTCGTTACTCCACGTCTGAGAGAACGAGATCATTAAGGTCTTACACAGAGGGAAGTACCTATCAGCCCTCACACACGCACCATACATCATCCAGGCAAACGGAGTTGCCTAGATCGTCCGACTTACGGACTGTGCTTGAAGAAAGAGCGCGACAGAAGGAGGATGCTAGGGCACGCGACCCGCACAGAGTTTCAGCCCTTCATCGGTTGGCTCCTTGGACGCATGGAAGCGTCGAGGTTGGAATGTCAGTACCACACATTGCCTACGAACCAACAAATAAAGTGTTGGCAAGACTACATAGCTCGTCGTTCGTTCTGGCGATTGAGAACGCATCATTACCCTCAGGCTTCATCCAGCCTAAATTTACCACGTACGAAGGGAAGACAGACCCTTACATGCACCTAAGCCACTTCCGTCAGGTTATGGAAGTATATCGACGAAACGAGGCTTTGATGTGCATCCTCTTCCCATCAGGCTTGGTGACCTAGGCTTGACTTGGTTCAAAAAACTTCCAGAAGGCAACATAGCCTCCTGGGCGCAATTGGCGGAGGCGTTCGTAACAAGGTTTAGAACGAACACCAAAACCCCGGTGGAAATTGATCAACTGCTCTCCATCGACATGGGCGAAAAAGAGTCATTAAAATCCTACAATAGCCGCTACTGGGAAACCTTCAACCAAATTGGGGACTGCCCCACCAATCTCGCCATTGCCCAATACAAAAGAGGCCTTCCAGTCGGGAACAGACTAAGGGACTCAATCACCATGACACCGCCCCTCACCATGGAGGCCTTGATGGAAAGAGTGCATCAACACATCAGGGTGGAAGAGGATGGTGCCCATGCCAAAATAAAATCTGGCACCACCGCAGTACCAGAGAAAAAGACCACAACAAAGGTCAACACGGTAGAACGTCCGAACAAAAATGGACGAGACAGGCGGGACAACGGAGAAGACCAGGATAAAAGATGGTTAAGAGTCCGCACTGCCATTACCACGGTATTCAAAAAGCCAATCTACCGGATTCTAAGCGAGATACGTGATGAACCTTTCGTCAGATGGCCTGCCAAGCTAGGAGAGGCTCAGAAGGATTACGACGAAAGATCACGGTGCACCTTCCATAAAGAAAAGGGGCACCGCACTGAAAATTGTACACCATTGAGACAACATCTAGAGGAGTTGGTGGCGACTGGTCACCTGGACAAATACATTGAAGGAGGGGCGCAGCCAGCTCCCCAAAATGACAACCACCCGAACGGAATGCCAATCGACGCCCCACCCCAAGGCATGATAAACGTAATACATGGGATATGCGAACCTGAGCGCGTATGTGAGCTCAGGGGCATGATCAAAAAGGCTGAGCACTTAAGGGAGGTTCTAAGTGCACAACCCACAATCAAGAAAGGAAGAACGGAGGCCACGAACGTCATGTCTTTTTCAGACAAGGACTTGGAAATAATATATTGCCCTCACAACGATGCTTTGGTCGTCACCCTCCGCGTCAAGGACTACGACGTCAAGCGAATTTTGATTGACCAAGGGAGCTCATGTGAGATAATGTACTATGACACCTACAAACAACTGAAATTAGAGGACAAAGACTTGGCACCAGCTGTGTCCCCCCTGATCAGATTCAACTCAATGCCAGAGTGGCCAGTCGGCAAGATCATCCTTCCAGTCAGGACAGGAAGCGTGACAAAACAAGTAGAGTTTTTGGTGTTAAAGGTCCCTTTCACTTACAACATAATCTTGGGAAGAACATGGCTGCATGCCATGCGATCTGTAGCGTCATCCTACCATCAAGTAATGCAGTTCCCCAACGAAGCCGGGGCAATTGAAGAGGTATTTGGAGACCAAATTATGTCTAAGCAATGCTTTGTCACGGTTTATGGCAGCCGCGTTGCCGAGGGATATGTTCATTCGGTGGAAGAACCTGAGAACAATGAACTGTTCGCAGATGTTGGCAAAGCAGCTGATCAAAAAGCGGTGGAAGACTTGATAGAGGTAAGAATAGATGAAAAGAACCCGGATAAGTTCTTTTTGTTCGGTTCGTCGTTATCTAGCACTGAGAGATTAGAAGTCTTGGAATTCTTGACCTCTAACATCGAAGTGTTCGCCTGGACACCCTACGACATGTCAGGCATTGATCCAAACTTCATATGTCACCAACTCAATGTCCACCCATCCATCAGACCAATCATTCAGCGCACTCGCAGATCAGCTGTAATAACCCTCATCGCTGCTTACCAATAAACATTGATTACCATCAAACTGAACTGATTATGACTGATAATTGAACTGATTAAAGTACTGAACTGACTAACTGAAAACTGGAACTGAATTGACTGAGTATGTGTGTTAATCTGTATTCTATCTGTTTGATTGTTTACTTGATCTGTTCACGTTTTACGTTTAAACTATTAATTGAAGGCCTTATCGGCGGCTGAACCAGAAATTGATTGATATTTTATGATCCTCATAATTAATGTGATTTTATGGTAAATTTATCTGAAAACTGATTAGGTATGATTAAATTAGATCGAAATGCGTCTAATTGCAATAGTTGGCTTAATTACAACCTTGCCATCCCTAGTGGATCACTTAGGCAACATTTGAGACTTGTGTTTATACATTGAATCAACATTTCTTCTCCCATTTCTTGTGCACAACCGACCTTGAGAGAGAGAGAGAGAGTTAGTTTCATCTCATTTGGCTTGGTTTGCTTGGAGATTGAGTAGATTGGGAGGACCCTTGCATAATTGAAGTTCTAGACTTGCCTTTCAAGCTTTAGGTAAGGAATTCAACCTTTTGATTGTGGAATTTAAGTTCATTCTTGCATGATTCATGATTCATTGTAGAGTTGAGTCAAGTTTTGATCTTAAAGTATGGTATTAGAACTCCATTCACGCATGCATGTTCGAATTATTGAGTTGTGAGTTGATTTCATGATAAAATGGTACATGCATGTCCATAATTTTGTAATGGTCCATGTTTTCATCTTGTTTTTGGATCAATTGGCTCCTTAGAGCATCAAATTGAAGCTTCAAAATGATTTGAATTCATGCATATTTGCATGTTCATCCTGTTCTTGAAAAATGGTTTGAAATTGAGTTTGAATTAAACACCCTTGGGCTTTGATTTCTCAAATTGAGCTTTGAACCATGTTATTCCATGTGTATATAAATGTTTTCCAGAAAATGGGCCCAAGAGAATTGGTTTTGATGCATTTGAATGTGAGTTGAGCTTGGTAGTGCAATCTGGGTTTTCCAGATTTTGCACTCCCGCTCGAGCATGGAAAGTGGCGCTTGAGCGTGGAATCCGAGCATCCAGTATTTTCTCTGCACTGTTTTACAGTCCGCTCGAGCGGAGGATTGGGCGCTCGAGCGAAGGCATGTGTCTCACGATCGAGCGGGCGTCGAGCGTCCGTCGAGCGGAGATTTCACCCATCCAGTACTTTTACAGTACGCTCGAGTGGGAAAGTTGACGCTCGAGCGTGTACCTTTGTTGCATGACCGCTCGAGCGGGGAAACCGCGCTCGAGCGGGACTCTGTTTTTCTGAAACTTCTGAAACTGCTTTTAAACGTGCATCTTTGCATCCTCATCCCATTCTAGGCACTCTTAGGCCTAGTTTAAGACATCTTCATGAGGGCGTACACGTAGAACACACCGAGGCAATTAGGGATTAAGTTACTATCTTTCCCGGCTGTGTAGCTTAGTGTGTTCACTCTGTTAACTGTGTAGGGTTGGCGACTGGGGAGGCACGCTCTAGCATATTGTAGCCCAGAACTCTATGAGTAACGATTGTGTAAAGATATGTTCAAAAATGATTATTCTCTGAACAACTAAACTGTACTGTTTCTAAATTGAATACTGTTAATTGAATGAATGTATGTCCTATATTCTGAACTGTATTGTGGCATCCTTAGCACCTACTGTTTACTGTTACTGTGACAGAATTCTCTGTCGGTTCCCTTGTTGGAACCACCATTGTTTACTGACTGATGGCCATCATTACTGTTCGGTCTTTTAAGACCTACTGTTTACTGTACTGTTATGCTAATGGGTGTACCACATATGACTGTACTGACTGAACGACTGAAATACTGTTTAAATGGATTGTTTTCATTACTGTAAGGACATTCATTCTTAACCCCTTTACGCATTATGTTATTCACTGGGCTTTAGCTCACTGCTCTTATATATATGTAGGTGTTCAGGCACCAGACTGCGGTTAGGAGCGTCAGAGTTACTCCAGTTTTGTCAAGCTAGCCTATGTGCCTCACTGCGAGGTTCCGAGCCTATCGTGTTAAGGCTTAGGGGTGTTTTACAATTCCCCCTTCTGTACTGTCTTACTGTTTTGTATAGACCGAATGCTTACTGTACTGTGATGCGAAGGGTTGAGTCCCTAGTCTGAATGATTGTGCATTTTGTGCATACTGTTCTGTACTGATTATGTATATATGTATGAAAGTCTTTTTGCATACAGACTGTCACAGCTCATTGGACATTGTTTATTTACTGTTTTGGCTTCCGCCAGGCCCTGTACTCTGTTTTACTATTCTACTGTTCTGCAGGCCTTCGGTAATCTCGGATTACTGGCCGGTTACGGTGCTAAACCCATAAGGCCGGGTTTGGGTCATGACATCAGCACTCCACCACGCCGAGATAGTGGCGGAAGAAGTGGGAAATCTGCTAGAGGTAGGAGCTATCAGAGAGGTGCACTACCCCAGATGGATTTCCAACACAGTCGTGGTGCCAAAAAAGAATGGCAAATAGTGTGTCTGCATCGACTATAAGACAGTCAACAAAGCATGCCCAAAGGACAGCTTCCCCCTACCACGGATAGATCAATTGATAGACCTAACGGCGGGGCACAACCGACTTAGCTTTCTGGATGCGTACAGAGGCTACCATCAGATTGCCATGTACGAACCAAACCAGGAGGTCACGTCCTTTACAACTCCAAGAGGACTGTATTGCTACAAGGTCATGCCCTTTGGCCTAAAAAACGCAGGGACAACATTCCAGAGAATGGTCACTAAGATGTTTGAGCCATTGTTAGGCAGAACAATGGAAGCTTACATCGACGATATGGTGGTCAAAACCAAGGATGAGAACGACCATCTAAGGGACCTAGGTGAGATGTTCCAGATTCTAAAGAGGCACAAGTTGCGCCTTAATGCATCTAAATGCGCGTTCGGTGTAGGATCTGACAAATTCCTGGGCTTCCTGGTGACCAACCGGGGTATAGAGGCAGACCCCTCCCAGATCAAAGCTATTCAGGATCTGGAGAGGCCTAACTTAGTAAAGGAAGTGCAACATCTCACTGGCATGGCAGCTACACTCAACCGATTCATTAGCCGATCGTCAGACAGACTACGACCATTTTTTCAAGCATTAAAAGCCAAGTTCGAGTGGGACGAAGAATGCAACCGCACTCTAGAAAACTTGAAAGAATACATGTCTTCTCCACCACTGCTTGTCACCCTAATACCTGGGGAAGAACTCTTCATGTACCTGGCGGTCTCTCAGCACGCAATTAGCGCAGTGTTGGTTCGTGCAGAAGGAATCCAACATCTGCCCATCTATTATGTCAGCAAGACATTGCTAGGCGCCGAAACAAGGTACTTGTCACTGGAAAAACTGGCCTTGGCCTTGATGATGGCCTCAAGGAAGTTGTCGCACTACTTTCACGCCCACACCGTAGTCGTCCTCACAGCTTTCCCATTAAAAGCTTTGTTTGAGAGGGCGAACTTTTCCGGTCGAATCTTGAAGTGGGCAGTAGAATTGGGACAATTCGACATCAATTTCCAACCCAGAACCGCGATAAAGGGCCGAGCTTTGTCAGACTTTGTCGCAGAATTCACCCCAGGAAGTCATCATATCTGCCCAGTCAACCTGACTGACACAACCAAACTAGGGATAGAAGTTGACGCCGGAATAGCGCAACCCCCGGTGCAGGATACTCAGTCAGACCCCAAGGCAGACCAAAGTAAAGAAAGCCAGGAAGAAGCGAACCATGCTACACCAAGCCAAGCCTCACCAATAAATAAAAACTTGGTTCAACCAGATAACGAGGGGCAAACAGCAAGCATGAACCTTGAAGAAAACACCAGCAACATTCTTGACCCCATGGCATCATCTGATCCCTTTACTTGCTGAAAATTGTTCGTTGGAGAGATGTGGAAGCTCTTTGTGGATGGAGCATCCAACCGGCATGGTGCGGGACGTGGCATAGTCCTCATCTCACCAGACGGCCTAGTTGTCGAGCAAGCAATCAACCTTGGCTTCCCAGCATCAAACAACGAAGCGAAGTATGAAACACTTCTTGCAGGTCTCAAATCAACATTCTACATGAAGGCCACCGAGCTAATGGTCTACAGCGACTCACAGCTGGTGTTAAACCAAATTTCTGGCGACTACGAAGTAAAGGATGACAGAATGGCTAAGTACCAAGACTTAGTCAGAAACGAGATCAAAAGATTCGAAGCAGTAAGGATAGAACAGATTGGCAGGGAGGAAAACAGCAGAGCAGACGAACTAGCAGGCTTTGCTTCAATGGCAGATACATCCATCCCTCATCCGTTGCTAATTGACTACTTACCAAGACCAAGCATTGAAGACCCCGAAGCAGAAGAGGTATGTTGTGCCGAACTAGGCCCCTCATGGATGGATCCCATCATACTGTTCTTAAAAGACGGCGTCTTACCGGATGAAAAGAAGGAAGCCAACAAAATTAGAGCAAAGTCGCAGCGATTTTGGCTCTCCCCTTCTATGGCATTGTACAAAAAAATCATTCTCAGGACCTTATCTAAAGTATGTTCACCCCAGCAAAGTGGAAGCATTCTTGTTCGAAATACACAAAGGAGTGTACGGAAGCCACCAAGAAGGAAGATCGTTAGCTTACAGAGCCATTTCACAAGGATACTGGTGGCCTTACATGCAAGCAGACTCGGAGAAGTATGTAAAGAAGTGCGAGAAATGTCAGAAGTTCGCACACCAAATACATCAGCCAACTAGAGAGCTCCTACCACTAACCAGCCCACGACCCTTCGCAATGTGGGGCTTGGACATAGTAGGACCACTTCCAACAGCACCTGAAAACAAGAAGTTCTTTCTCGCAGCAACAGACTACTTCACAAAGTGGGTGGAAGCAGAGGCATTGGCATCAATCAAGGAAAAAGATGTGAAGAAGTTCGTCTGACAGAATATCATTACTCGATTCGGCATACCTAAAGCCCTAATATCAGACAACGGCACCCAGTTTGATGGCAGAATCTTTAGAGGCTTTTGTGAAGAATACAAGATAGAGTTCTACAATTCTACACCAGCATATGCCCAAGCCAACGGCCAGGTGGAAGCATCAAACAAGGTCATCTTGGATGGATTGAAGAAAAGGTTAGAAAGAGCAAAAGGCAAATGGGCTGAAGAGCTTTCTCATGTTTTATGGGCTTACCGCACCGCACCACACCTCGACGATTAATAGGAGAAACACCATTCTCCTTAGCCTATGGCATGGAAGCAGTAATCCCGCTGGAAGTTGGCCTCCCCACAATTAGAAGAGAAAATTTGATCCAGACTTAAATAGAGAAGCCATAGCATTGGAGCTCGACCTCGCCGAAGAAAGAAGAGAAAAAGCACTGGTTCACATTGCCTCATACCAACAAGAGTTATCCAGGAAATAAAAATAAGACAGTACATCCAAGACAATTCAAAATCGGAGATTGGGTACTGCGCAAAGTAATGGAAAACACCTTGGTCCCAGGAGACAGCAAATTAGGGCCTACTTGGGAAGGACCTTACAAAGTGGTCGGATTAGCAGGAAAAGGTGGTTACCACTTTGAAGACGAAGATAGCAAAGCAATTCCCAGACCATGGAACACTGCCAATCTCAAACTATTTTACTTTTAGCTTTACATTAAAATACTTGTAATTTTTCTTTTCCCCAATAAAGCAAGTAGTTTTCTTTTCAGCATCAGTGTTTTTATTCTGTAAAAATTTTTTTAGTAAGCTAGGGGCATTGAAAGAATGGTTGGCTGAAAAATCCAACACCCTTCCTAAGCCCAGGATAAGGATCCAGGCTACAGGACGTTTGGTCGGAATAACCAAACATTTTACTTTAGGTTGGCCGGAAAAACCAATCTAAAGGTTGGCTAGAAAAACCAACACCCCTCCTAAGCCCAGGATAAGGATCCAGGCTGCAGGACGTTTGGTCAGAATAACCAAACACTTTACTCTGGGTTGGCTGGAAAGAACCAATCTAGAGGTTGGCTAGAAAAATCAACACCCTTCCTAAGCCCAGGATAAGGATCCAGGCTACAGGACGTTTGGTCGGAATAACCAAACACTTTACTTTAGGTTGGCCGAAAAAACCAATCTAAAGGATTGGCTGGAAACACCAACAACCCTCCTAAGCCCAGGATAAGGATCCAGGCTGCAGGATGTTTGGTCGGAATAACCAAACACTTTACTTTAGGATTGGCTGGAAAAACCAATCTAAAGGTTGGTTGGAAAAACCAACACCCCTCCTAAGCCCAGGATAAAGATCCAGGCTGCAGGACGTTTGGTCGGAATAACTAAACACTTTATTCTAAGTTGGCTAGAATAACCAATTTAGAGGTTGGTTGGATGAAACCAACTCTTAGTACTCTTCAGCCGAAGTAAGGATATCGGCTAAAGAGTGGTTGGCTAGATTAAACCAACTCTTCGTACTCTTCAGCCGAAGTAAGGATATTGGCTAAAGAGTGGTTAGCTGGATTAAACAAACTCTAAGCACTCTTCAGCCGAAGTAGGAATATCGGCTACAGAGTGGTTGGCTGGATTAAACCAACTCTTAGTACTCTTTAGCCGAGGTAGGCATCTCAGCAAAAGAGTGGTTGACAAGTATGACCGGGGTAAAGTATCTCGGCCGGGAAATATTGTGTTTCATTCAAATTGTAGTGAGAAAGCAAGCACAAACAGGAAAGTAAACCGCGATAACAGTTGGAGCAAAAGAAGATTTCATTAAAAACTCATTACAAATACAAGCATACAGATCAAACCGAAATAAGTATCACTACAAGAAAACTGGGTATATGAGACGGAACTATTTGCGACGGCACACTTGCCGTCTCAAAAAGTCACTTTTTGTGACGGCAGAAAATGCCGTCTCAAAAAAGCAGAGTATTTGCGACGGCACCATTTGCCGTCTCAAAAAAGCAGAGCATTTGCGACGGCACTATTTGCCGTCTCAAAAAATAGGAGTATTTGCGATGGTATTTTCTGTCGTCGCAAATACTCTCATTTTTTGAGACGACAAATAGTGCCGTCGCAAATGCTCTGCTTTTTTAAGACGGCAAATGGTGCCATCGCAAATACTCTGCTTTTTTGAGACGGCATTTTCTACCGTCACAAAAAGTGGCTTTCGTGTTTTTTTTTTTTAGTGAATATTTTTAAAATTTTAAATATTTTTTTTAGATGTACTTTACTTAGATGTATCTAAAAAATAAAAAAATTATGAAAAAATATTTTTAAAAATTAATAAATACATAAAAATACCAAAAAAAAAAATGTATTGAATTATGGTAATTTTTTTTTTTTGTATTTTTGGTATTTAGTGAATTTTTAAAAGATTTTGGTGATTATGGTTTTGAGATAGCTTCATATATATACAGTCACAAAATGGTTTGAATAAATTCAACGGTATTTTTCTGTCGCAAAAAAAATTAAAAAAAACAATGTCGTCTTACTCTTTTGATATAACATTTCTCTTTTCATTCATTTTTTCATCTTCCTGTCTCTCTGTCTCTATCTCTCTCTCTCTTCTCTTTATCTCTTTTCATTCATTTCTTTCTATCTCTATCTCTCTCTCTTTCTATGTCTACCTGTTTCTCTCTCTCTCATTTTCTCTCTGTGACTCTCGCCTATCTCTCTTCTCTCTATCTCTCTCATCTGTTTTCTCTCTCTGTCTCTCTCGCTCATCTCTCTTATCTCTATCTCTCTCATTTCTTTTTTTTCTCTCTCTCTTTCTCTCTCTCTTATCTTTCCATCTCTCTTTATCTCTCTCACTCATTTCTCTTCTCTTTCTGTCTCTCTCTTTTTCTATATCTCTCTCTCGCTCATCTCTTTTCGCTCTATTTCTCTCTTTTTTTGTCTATCTCTCGCTCATCTCTTGTTTCTCTCTCTTTTTCTATCTTTCCATCTCTCTCTTTCTTTCTCTCTCTATCTCTTTTTCTGTCTATCTCTCTCTCCCTGTCTCTCTCTCACTCATCACTCTTCTCTCTCTCTGTGTCTATTTGTCTATTTCTCCCTCACTATGTTCGCCTTGCTCACTCTCTTACTCCTATCTTCTCTATTTATCGAGCTCCTTCTCGATTTATCGATCCACTATAAGAAAATACACTTTTAGCAACCACTTTGTCTATCTCTCTCTCTCGCTCATCACTCTATCTCTGTGTCTCTCTCTCTCTATCTCTCTTCTTTATCTGTCCCTCACAAAATTAAAATATTTTTAAAATATTTAAATATTTAAAAAATTGATTTGAATTAAGTTTTGAACAGAGTTTTGAATTATCTGTCTTCGTTATTTATTGAGCTCCCTATCGATTTATCGATCCACTACAAGAAAATGCACTTTTAGCGACCACTTTGTCTCTTTCTCGCTCATCACTCTGTCTCTCTATCTCTTTTCTCTATTCGTCTCTCACTCATCTTTCTCTCTCACTACCCATCTTCTCTACCACATTTACCGCTACTGCAAATGCCATTCAACTACCACCACTCTTCTCTTTCTCTCTTTCACTGATCACTCTTATTTCTCTGTCTGTTTGTCTATCTATCTGTTTGTCTGTTTGTCTGTGTGTCTTTCGTTCATCTTTCTTCTCTCTATCTCTCTCATTTGTCTTCTCTCTATGTCTCCCTCGCTCATCTCTCTTCTCTCTATCTCTCTCATCTCTTTTCTCTCTCTGCCTCTCTCGCTCATCTCTCTTCTCTCTATCTCTCTATTTTTCTATTCTCTCTATCGTTCATCTCTTTTCGCTTTCTTTCTATGTGTCTCTCTCATCTCTTGTTTATCTCTATTTTTCTATATGTCTCTCTCTATCTATTTCTCTCTCTGTCTCTCTCTATATCTATTTCTCTCTTTATCTCTCTCTCGCTCTTCACTCTGTCTTTCTCTCTCCTCTATCTGCCCCTCACTCATTTCTCTCTCTCACCACCCATCTCCTTTACCACATTCACCACTACTGCAAACACCATTCCACCACCACCATTACTTCTACTGTAGCCACTTCACCTCTACCACTACCATTACTACTACTATCGCCACCACTCCACTACCACCACTACTACTACTACTAACATTACCTCTCTTTCACCCCTGCCACTCCATTTACACTACCACTACCACAACTTCACCACTAATCTCTTTCGCCATCACCATCACCACCACCACCACCACCATCATCTCTTATCCACCACCTTCACTACTGTTGCCACTCCTTTTCCTCTACCACAAAAAATTAGTTCATAATTTTTAGTAATAAAAAAAATAGACCGCAGAAAAATATTTTTCATTGACTACAGAAAATTAACTTTTATTTTAGTGAAAATATTTTTTATTAAAATATATATGAAACAAATCAACCTTAATAACGGAAATAAAATAAAAATTATTATTTATTTATTTTTATTATTAAAATATTTATTTATGATGAATTTTTTTTTTTCCCATTTTTTCCATTCCCGCGCCCCCAAAATACCCAATTTGTTTAGAACCAAAAAAAACCCTAAATCTAATCGTCTCCCTCACATCACTCTCTCAGTCGCCTCTCTCTCATTCTCTCACCCTCTCGTTTATCTCTGCACCGATCTCGTTCATCTCTGCACCGATCACTCTGTCACTCTCTCGTTGTTCATCTCATCGATTCGCACCGATCATCGCACCGCCGATCTACTCACAGGTAAACTCTCTCTCTCAATCTTTTTTTTCTCGGGAAAATCTCTGGTATTTCCATTTAGGTTAGTGGTTTAATCCCTGTATTTAGCCATTCTGTGATTTTTCCCTGCGTACTATCTGCTGAATTTGTCAATTTCATGTCTATAAATTAGGGCCTTTTTTTTTTTCTTTCTCTTCTTCTTCTTCTTCTTCTTCTTCTTCTTCTTCTTCTTCTTCAATATGATCTCGATTTTGGCGGCTGAGATTGTTGAATTGCATGTATTACGATGTGTTTAGATCTTTTTGAAATAAACAATGTCGATTTTCATTCGTGTTTTATTAAACAATGTGAATGATTAACGTGTATTTGGGCAGTCCTGTGTTGGTGGGTTGGGTTTCTTTGCCTGCCTAGGTGTCCTTTGTAGTTGGGAAGTAAGAACATGGTTTGGTACTTTAAATGCATGAAAATGAATTTGTTCACACACTTTGGGATAGTGTAATCAAAGCACAGAATCTGATTGGCCTGAAACTGTGGGCACTACATCTAAAAAGTTTGTGCTTTAAAATAGGGTTTGTAATAAGTTTTGAATTGCTCAAATAAGATTAATAACATACTATTTAAAATTTATTATTCTATAATTTTGATAATGTGTAAATTTATTGAGATATATTGAATCAATAATGTTATAATAATCATATTATGTGTCATATTTTGGGAGTTGGGGTTTTGTTATGCCTTTGAGGCACATTAGGGGGTGCTATCCACTTCATTGAGGTTCACACCACACACATTTTTATGATCTCATGAATTGTTCATATCGTTTCGTTGAATAGAGAATTCAAGTGGATTGTATATCAATAATCACAAGATCGAATTTTATTTTTCTTTAATAAAAATTAAAGGCAAATGTGATTTTAAATTATAAGTCATCTATTTGTCTACCAATATTCAATCAAGTTGATTTTTTACCTAAATGATTTGTAACACTAAAATTTATAGTAGCCCAGATAAAAAAATTAAAAGCCAAATTTAGAGTGAATGTTTTTATTGGCCCACTTAAAAATTCACACTCAAGATTACATTATGGGGGAGACTGTTGTAAGCCAACTAGTCTTGTTTTTTACTTACCTTCTATCTATGTAGGACTGGTATGTTTATGTAGGGGATCAATTCTTTTGCTGGGCCAGACACATGCAAAGAACACATCATATAGATACATGCCTATGGAGTTCTAAATCTTTTGCAGGGGCCATCAAGGATGTATTATTTTGGGGCTGTGATTTTGAACTATGTGGAAATTTTGTCTGAATGGCCTATTTCTTCTAAATATGGGCAGCCTGACTGTCTCTCTCCATTTTTGGGCACAGTCTCTGTTCCTTGACCATGTAGAATGTTCAACCTAGTTTTTGGCCAAACCTCTCTACCATTATGATGTCCAATTTTTCCAATCCCCACTTCAACTAGGAAATCCTTAAAAAATTTATCTTCGGGTATTGTTATTTATAGGCACTTTAAGTACCCAATTTAATTTGGTTTTATACACTCAGAATACAACAAACTTGTTGGGTAGAGTCAAATGGACAATTCAAATTGGGCAGATAAGGTTCTTAGATGATATTGAATGCTACATCCTTTGTATTGTGCATTTTACATCTTATGTTGCAAATTTCGGGTCAATTTTATTGTTTATGAAAGCACAATAACTTAAAATTGACCTTTTAGTGTATAAGTCTTACACTAGTTGTAGTATGGCCTTTATGTGCATATTGTATTCTGCCTGGTTAAGTTATATGGTTATGAAAATTTAATTCTGCTTTCATTGGTTTCTTTATCTTAACTTCTGATTCTTAGATTCACGTCATTCTTACTTTATTTATCTTCTCCATCTATTTAACTTTTTATCTAGTACTTGTCACAAATCACCAGATTTGCTGTTCTGTGTTTAATGGGTTATGTGGTTATAGGTCGTTTGGATGGCAGGAATGAAGTGGCGGAATGAGAATTTTATTTTAAATCTCATTCATTACATTGTGACATCTGAGGACAAGAATGTAATCCCCAATTTGAGCAACAAAAAATTTGTGTTTATTTTTCAAGAAAAATGGTATGTTCCACGATGAAATTTGATCAGTTAGATTTCGGGTAAATGTTTACATGAACGAGATGGCTGGTTGCGTTGAATCCTCGGTTGGGAGAATCCTTTGCTCACATCTCCAACAAAAAATCACATTAATATTTAAGAATAAAACTAGTAAATGGACTCATACCTAAATATATAAAATTATATGTCATTTTTTGTGAATTCCTAACCAAATCAATCACTTAAATTGAACTGACACAAATTTTATTACCAGTAATGGGATTTGTAGTAATAGAATTCACGATTCTTGTCATCCAAACATAACCTAGTAAAATTTCATATACCCCTTACATAAATAATCTAACTGAGCAAATAACACACTATTATATTTGTTATTGCTCAATTGAAAAGTAGATGTGCTATGACAATTTGAATTCTGAAGACAGCCCTATGTCCTTATACCTAGAGATAAATGATATACCTTACTGAACCAATGACAAACATGAGAGGAGTCCTCAAAGGAGGAGTAACAGTTTACACGTCATCTAGTCAACAACTACATTCAACTAAACATAGCAACAAGAATAGCACTATACAGATCTGATCTTAAAAGTTTTATTTTGGAACTATTTTGAGATATAATACATTGCTGGGGCTTGAACTCATGCATTGTACCATAGTTGTTTCCATGGATCTGGAAAGCCTCAGGACTTCAGAGTCACAGTTTATGTGTAAAAAATGAATTAAGTAAGCTACGATACTTTTATAGCTAATGCTTTGAGAGTAATGCAACAAACAGAGCCTAAATATTTTTCTCCTTTTATATGGAAAGTTAGTGTCAGTTTTGATTCAGTTGACTTATTCATTTATGAAGACAGTTGATCATTTACTGGTTTGAAGGGGAATTAATTATCTTAATGAACTACCTACCTAATCTTGGTGCTAGTACTATTTACAGACTATGGTTGTGATAAAATGATACGATTGATTTATAGCTTTAAAAGGGACTGCAGTTATATTCTGACATTTTTGCTTCACAGATTCAAGGAGGTGGAAACACTGGGAATGCGTTAACATGTGCAGCTCGTCTGGGTTTAAAACCAAGGCTGATTTCGAAGGTCTGTCAATCAACCTGCAACTATGGTAAAAATGCATGAGTTCAAGCCCCAGCAACTATGGTACAATGGATGAGTTCAAGCCCCAGCAAAAATGTGCTCGGAGAACGGGGCGGGGCCGACGAGAGATGAGTTGGATATTGAGTTTTTGGGGAACAGAACAGGGCAGCCGTACCTCATTCAGACCAACGTTTCCAAGAATGGAACTGGAAACCGAGAGATGAGGCACCAGCTTTGGTTTGATCCCACTGAGGACTTTCACTCCTATTCTATCCTCTGGAATTCTCACCAGATTCTGTGAGTCTCTCTATTAATTCATTGATTTGTTACTACTATTTTTTTAACTTCAAATTGTCAAAGACTTGCACCATATAATTTATTTCTCTCTAGTCCACATTCCGGGTATAACAGTTCAGCCCAACACATTATGCCACCTACGTTATATTTTTTTGTAAATCAAAGTTTTAGGTTTTGTTGACTTATTAACCCATCAAATAATGGGTTGAAAATTTTTTGTTGGATCTAAAATTGGGTTTGGAAATAGGTAGATAAAATTTGAACTATTACCTTTTAAAAAATATTGACGTGGCGAGCATGAGGTGCTCAAACTAGACATCCAATTCGGGTAGATTACCTTTCTTATTGGCATTCACGAGACAATAATACTACAAACTTACAAAAAATGTGTAGAAAAATATGCAAAATTTGAATTATATTAATCCTGGGTGTAGCCTATTTAATAATATAATACTAAGGTTTAAATCTATACTACACATTTAAATTTTGAGCAATGTCGTAACATTCCAAGGTGGATGTTTGACCCCTAGACTAATAAGGTTGATAAATACCTAAACAGAATCTAACTCAATTCATAAATGAATTACACCTCCATAACAGTAGCTTAATCTGAGATCAAGTTTAACCAAGCATCAATCTATGGTCAATAAGTTGCTAGTAAGAAATATAACGCAAATCCCTTTATTTTTATTTATGTTTTTTATATGGTTTCAAAGCGCGGAAACAATATTTTCATATATGGGTAAAAGTTTCGTAGATCTTGCTAGGTTCAAAGCATGGAAACAACATTTCCATACATGGTGGATGGTACTTGTGCACACACACGCCTTTCCCACTCCCACTAGACATGAAAAAATTCCCCAGGTATATTACAATAAGAGTTTATTACACTATTTTGGACTACATTGAATTCCATTATTATTATTATTATTATTTTTTTTGTGAGCAGAGAAAGGTTTGGTTTCTCCAATTGAGAGATATGCAGTTGTTCTTGATGACAACGTAAGTGTTCTTTCCACAGTCTTCATTGTCTTCATTACTGGTGTTTAAATAGTTGGTTTCTCCAAAAGATTATAATTTGCAACTGTTATCTATTTATTTGTAGGTCAAAAGGATAAATTTTGCCGAGGGGAAGATATGATTCTAGAAGTAAGGAATTTGGAGCTTGATTTTTGAAATAGGCTCAAAATTGAGATCTTGTTGGAAATTTTTTAATTTTTGTAAGAGCATTTAAATATCCAATGTGCTGATTGGTGAATTTTAGATTTTATTTTATTATTTTATTTTTTTTTAGAATTTGGGTGAATTTTATAATTTAAATATGCTTTTATGAACATGTACAGTTTAATTGTTCTTTGTAAAATATTGAATTTGATGGTTTGATCAATTTAAATTTTTATTTTTATTTTTTGTTATGATGTTTTTGTGAATAGAATGTAAATAATCAGCTCTTAGAGAGACGGCACCACCGTCGGGAAAAATAGAAAATTTTAATATTTTTATTAATTTTGTTACAGGTTTTACTTTTTGCGACGACATTATATTGTCGTAAAAAATAGAAATTTTATTATTTAAAATAGAAATTTTATTATTTTTTAATATTTTTTGCGACGGCATTACACTGTCGCAAAAAATAGAAAATTTCATATTTTTTATATTTTCTGCGACGGCACCACACCGTCGCAAAAAGTAGTGTTTTTTTTTAAAAAAAGACTATTGGTGACGGTATTTTTTGCCGTCTCAAATAACATTTTTAGCGACGGTAAAATAGGGCCGTCGCAAAAAAGTCAAGAAATTTCAAACGTTATTAGCGACTGCACGGTGCCGTCGCAAAAAGGCAAAAATGCCGTTGCAAAACATTAGCGACGGCACTTACCGTCGCAAAAAGTCATTTTTTTTGTAGTGTATCGAAAATAGAAGAGGCATGCATTCAAAATTCACAAGTACAGAAGGATGTTACTTCAGTCCGGTTGCAAACTTTTGTCCAACAAATAGAAGAAAATACAGAAATCAAGCTAAATGAAAAGAAAAGCGAAGTCAGGCAAATAGATTGTCAAGATCGGCATCAAGATCAACTCTAAGACCGGTTTCAGCTGGCAGCACAGTCTCGGTTGGGAGCACGGTTTCAGTAGGTAGCTTATCGGTCAGGTTCTCCACGACTGGCTCCAACTGAGCTGACTGATCAGCAGGATCATTGACAACCGAGGTATCATTGGGCACGATTTCTTCTTCCTCATCTGATTCTTCAAGAAATTGTTGTTGAACGGTCGAAACATACTCCGCCATTGAGCTCGGTATGAAATATGGTGGAGGATTGTAGACCTCGGTCTCTGGTTGATGACCGGGCTGCGTTACAGCCGCCCTCCACCCGCATTTGAAAAAAAGGTCCTTCGCAGCTTCGCACTGCTTAATGTACAAGGCTTCGCCTTCTTTGAAACCTCGGCTTTCAACATCCTCCAGCTTCTTCTTCAGCTCCTTAATTTCGACTTTCTTCTTTCCTTCTAGTTTAGCCAGCTCCCACAGATATTTGTCTTTCAGCTCGGCTACAGCCTTCTATTTTTCTGCTTCGGCTGAATTGACTAGGCCGGTTAGCCTTGTTACTTCGGTTTCTAGCTCGGCTATCTGCCGCTTGGACTCTTTTAGCTCGGCTGTTTTTGCTTTGGCCTCTGCCATGGCCTCTTTAGTGGTCCTACGAAGTTCCAACACACGCTTGTGTGTGACATGATTCTGTTGCAGGGCCTGCAAAAGGAGTGGTACAGTCTTCAGATAAACCAAACCGAAAGATGTTAAAATTTGGGGGTAGGAAACAGAACTTACCAAAATAATGGATTTTGTGGCCGAACGAATGGCACGCAGCTCAGTAAGGTTGTCATGGTGCACCATATCAGCTGGAAGGCAGACACTCTTGGACAGGTTGAATGCCATTAAGTGGTCCTCTTCAGAAACCACCGAATCAGTGTCCTCAATGGCTCGGTTCTGAAACGTGAGCTTTGGAACCCACTTGGAAGAACTAGCCCGGCCAGAACGCTTCGGCAGTGGACTTGGTGGAGGGCTTGAAACAATGGTTTGAGGATCCAAGGTTTCGTCTTCGTCAATAAGTCGTTGCTCGGTTACGGTAGTCCGAACACATTTGCTTGGGCAAGATGAAGAGGGTTGTTAAGATGGAAGGGCCACCACGGTTTCTTGAGCCTGGTTGGTGTAACAAGCCCGCGAGGGGGGACCCCGCTGCTACAGTTCGGACTCGCGATTTTTGTTGTCGCGGTTCTTAATCTGAACCAAAGAGTCCAAATCTGGCAAATCGTTTTGAGAAACGGATTTTTTGAAAAGAAGTGCCAAACATGGACTGCTTTGCCAGATACAGAGTCGCCACCTAAATATTTTAAAATGGGGAAATTTAGGAAACCTTGACTCGGTGCCGAAGGCCACGTGTCCGTCATCACCAAAGTTGCCTCGGCTCGGGAACTTAGGTACGATCGGGGAAGGTCAGCTATGAGCACCCCCTTTCGCCCGGTCCGAAGACCGGCCTCTACTAACCGTGATATCCGTTTTTGAAAACTTTATGTGTTCTTAAACCAATTGTTAGCCTAGAATTACTATGTTATGCGCGCAGCAAACAAGTATAGACCAAATCGCCCAAATTGGAACAAAACATTTCATGTTTGTTTTGAAAATGGTTTGCTACTCGCAAGTAGGCTAAAATGCAGATTTTGCCACCCTTAAGTGGGCTTTTAGAGAAGATGATTTTGCCACTATCTAGTGGGCTTAAAACTCACAGTTTTAATGCATTATTCCAATTTTGGGTAATTTAACCTCCATCCACAGGCATTCAAGTAGTTATATCACATAAGCAGCTAGCCTCATGGTAATCATGCTATCATGGCAACATTCACACGCATGCGATATGCTAAAGCATAAAAGCTTACCTAGTACTCCGTGCCAAAAAAGTAAACTAGTTAGCAAAATGTGCGTGTCCTATTTCATGTTAAATTGCCTAATGCCACACATACAAGATGCAATTTAGATAGGCTCGGTTAACCTAAGCATGGCATATGTAATGCGATCAATTATCACATATTCGGTTTGTAAATTGAAGTATAAATGCAGTTAGCGTGATGTACCGAGCCCAATACATGCAGTACAAATGCATGAATGCACGCATGCATAGCATAAGGTATGCTGAATTTAAACATGCCCTAATCTACCAACGTAAGCAGGTAAATAAAAGGGAAGAAAGAAGTGGGGTTGGAAGACATACACACCACCCACACACACTTATTACAGATTTGCCCTCACTCGGAGGGCCCAAATAAATATTACAAATTAATTAACTACGCAAGCTAATTAATAATTACAAATTAATTAATTTAATTAACAAATTAAATTAAGCTAAGAAAACAGATAAATCGCCTCGGGAAACGCGCCGCCATGCATAGGCTGCCTCTGTTTTCCTTCCTTCACTCCTCTGGAGGCTGTCAAAACCTCAGGACTACATCCCTGGACACTGGGGACTGCCACCGGCTGAGTGGAATTACCACCGGCAGTGGTGTGTGGCCATCGGCACAAAATGAAGCTGTCGGCAGAGGAATTGTTGCCGGTCGGCACATTACATTGCCGGTCGGCAGAGTGTTCTTGCAGAATCTGCAAATGACAGCAACAGAGGGCAAGGCAAAGCATGGCAGCACAACTCAAGGCATATATGCACCAACCATGTCCCTTATCATGATAATGACTCAAAGGGGCATGTGCCTCGATTCTCGGACCACCAATCACGCATTTCCATGCATGATGGCCCAAAGAACCAAGTATGCAACTTTGATTTCAAATGAAATGCAAACCAAATCAAACCAAAGTCCTAATCCCTATCACCAAATCAAGGGGCAAGGAATGCATGCAAAATGCAATGCAATGCAACCTAAGCATACAAGCTAAGGATGCAACATGGCATGGCAACTAACTTATGCAAGCATACAAGCATACATATGGTAATGCAAATGGGTGCAAAGATAGACTTAAACATGAATTAGGCAACTCTAAAAAGGCCTAAAACAGTAGCCATAATGCTCAAAGATGGAGGCTAAACACACATACACATGTTATGGTCCAAACCTTAGGCACAAATTGAACAACCTTCAAACACATTTGAAAGGGGGAATCATGGACTAATTAGCATGCAACATAAGCATTGAAATCATGCTAAGACATGGTGCCAAACCAAGCAACAAATCAAGCCAAACATGCAACAAATAGTCCAAGTGTTCAAAGCAAACCAATGGGGCATTGAACTATACTTAGTAAGACCAAACATGGCATGGACTAAATGACTAAAAACAGAGTTTTAGCACATAACATAAGGCCCAAAAGACCACTTAGATGGCATCTAAACGGCTCAAAACAAAGGCATGCACAAATGGTCAAAACAAGGAGGATGCAACACATGCTTCCAAAGCATCAAAGGGGCATGCAAGGCAATCAAGCAAGAATGAAAATGGGACTGAAATAGCTTATAGGGTGGCCCCAAATCACCAAAACAATACAAGCAACGCATGCTACACATCCGCATACTTGAGGCCAACAAGTCCGAATGCAAAGGGGCTACATGATGCATGCAAAGTTCGACCCAAACAACCTAGGACAGACCTAGAACATGGCAAAACATGCACAAAATCTTCACAAGACCAAGCCTAAAACATGTTCCAACAAAGGCTAACAACCTAAGACATGTTAAGACATAACAAGGCATTACAAGGCAACTATGCTAAACATGCATGGAGTACCAAAACCAACTTAAAATCATGTTATATTATGGATATATAAGCATGAAAAACAGCCTAAATATGCTCAACACACACTCAAGCATAATGCTCTCTCAAGAGGCCAAAACATGCCCTTTTCAAGGACAACAAGGAGAGGGGGTGGCCCTCTCCTTCTTGGGACTTCAAGGCATCACCTTCACCACTGAAATCCCTCAAGATTTCAGTGGTGAAGAGACCCCAACACCAAAATCCCGGAGCTAGCACAAAATGGCTCAAAATGAGGCCTTTCAAGGCCTAAAGGGGGTCAACCACCCTCAAACAACAAAACACTCTTAATAAACAATAAAGAGGGCCTAAAAATAGAACTTTTTTATGTTATACAATAAGCACAAAAACAGCTCTAAGACAGGTGGAAAATCAATGCAAAAATGGGGAATAAAGGTGTAAGTTTCTTACCCTTGTAGTCCTCCTTCACAAATGGTGCTCCAATGGCCTTCCTTAGCTTGAATCCAAAACCAAAACTTCAAAACCAGTCCCTTAGAACCTCAAGAGCCAAAGGAAGGTGAAACACTATGTGTTTGTGTGCAATAGTATGGACTAAACACACTAAAACACACACAATAGGGAAAAAGAGAGAGATAAGGTGTAACAAACCCTAACCCTAGATCTCAAACCCTAACAATGGCTGTCTAAGCTCTCCAAATATCCTAAAAGTGTCTCTTCTTTTGCCAAGAGCTCTCTCTCTCTCTATATGGCACTTCTTGTCTTGTAAAGCTTACAAGACAAGCTTCATAAGAGGGAGATCCCTCCATACACGTGTATGGAGAGGAGCAAAAGCAAGACAGTTGTCTTAAAATATCTGCAAAAGCAGATGCACAGTAATCGGCCGGCCAAAAATGCCATCTTGGCCAAAAAGAGTGCCGGCCGGCACTAAAAAGTGCTGACCGGCAACAAATAGTGCCGGCCGGCAATATACATTGCCGGTGGCAGCAAAAACCAGCCGGTGGCCTCTAGCCACTGCCGATGATGGGTGGGGATGGTCCACCAGCCCTACCCTGCCCTTCCAAGGCAAAACACAAGTGTTTGGTGCAAAACTAGACACTAAACGGTCGAGTTCGGAGATCCTGAGGCAAGGCACGCGAGCCGAGGCCTCCGGGAACTCCAAACGAACACAAACATGGATGATCACCGAGTGTTCAAACGGTGACGTCCAAGTCTTGAGGACGGTCAAAAATGGGGTGTCTACAGTTGGGTGGTGGTATCTCGGCTTGGTGTGTTTCGGTTAGCAGGGCCCTTACTCTATTCCTCTTGGCCATCTCTTGTTCAGCAGTAGTATGGACCAGGTTAATTTGTGGCAAGGTTGGATCCGGTTCAGGAGATGCCTCCAACAAAAAGTCTGTTACTCTGGCTTTTCATCAACTGCTGTATCTGTATGTCGGTTCAAAATTCAGCAGCTTGGCCCAACTTCTTTCAGGATACCATAGTGCGGCGCGAAGTGTGTTTAGGTTGGGGTAACTGTACAGTGACTTGAGGTGGGCTGAGTCTGCATAAAGAAGACAACTGTCAGTTCGGTTCAGGAACAGGAAACCGAAATAAAAGGAGGCAAACAAAGAAGCCGAGGTAATTATACCAGGGGTTCCTTTCTTCTAGTTTATACTACGGCCTGGAATCTGGGCTTGGTGGTCTTCAAAATTCCCAGATACCCAGAAAAAATCATCATCGTTCAAGTCTTTATCCGGTGTGTCCTTTATTATTTTCTCTCGACGGCGGCGTATTCTTAGATAGTAGACCCAACCATCTTCTTTTGATCCTATGGAATATTGATGGAAGAGTTCGGCTAAGCCGAGGTTAATGCCAACTCGGCTGTTTAGTTCGGCTATACCATTAATTATGCGGTATGAATTTGTGAAAAGTTGGGTGGGGCATATCCTAGTTTGCCTAAGGAATTCACAAAGTAAAGGCTGTACAGGGAAGCGTAAACCGCACTCCACAATGGAAATAACGTTAAAGGGTACAAAACCTTGGTTTTCCCGTGGTATGATATCTTGTTTGGCTAGGGTGAGATGGACATCGTCAGGAATGTTATACTCCCTTCGGAATTCGCCCAAACCACCAGGTGTGTCTACTAAAAACCTATACTCTCCCATTTATGGTTTAAGTTATGAATAAATTAAATCAGAGTTTTAGCTCGGTCAAAAAAAGGTGCTGAGTAGCTCGGTTGAGCGCTCAAAGGAGTGCTTGGGCAACCTAAGTCTGCAAACTGAAAAACAAAGGTGTTAAGCACAAGACCATGGGACCGTGCTAAAAGAAAACAAAGGCAAGATAAGTGAAGCATTAGCTCGGCTATGTGGCATACTACGGGTTCAAGCTCGGTTTGAGCAAGGGGTCTGTTAGCTCGGTCTTAGTAAACGGGTCGATAGCTCGGGTAGAAGGAAGGTTTTGTTAGACCGGTTGAGCTTCTAGGGGCAGTTTTCTTAGTTTGATCTAAACTAAGAGCGCTGGTTTAGCCCCAAGACATAGCTCGGTCGGAAGTGAGGCTTTCAAACACACTAATTGCAGACTTGGTTCGGTTTGTTATCTAGGCTAAGTTAAATCAAAAGATGGTTTGACTTGTTGAAATTACTGGTATAGCATGAAGTATTAGTTCGGTTGGATAAGTCTGACTAAGATTCACAGCAACTACAAACAACTTTTTAGTTCGGTTATATTGTGATTTTGGATCAAATACAGTGTTTTACAGACTGCTTCATGAAATACAAGTGGTTCTTATGAGGTTTTTCCCAGAAAACGCAAGCAAAAACAAAAATGTGTTTTGTAAAAACACCAACAATATGCTATGGATTAAACAAAGTGCGAAAATAAGAAAAATAGAACAGATTAGTGAAGCTTACCAGATGAAAAGGAAGGAAAGGGGAAGTAGAAAGCAGCCACAGACACGAGCTTCACAATTGCAAGGTTGGAAGAACAATGGAGGCTCGAAGAGAGGGAGAAGGAACTCGAATAGTAAAGTGGTTGATTCGAAATGAAGAGCTTATTTTGTGTAGAAGGCAGGACAAAAATGGCGGGACTGTTCAAATTTTGCGAGATAAGAAGACGGCGTAACAGCTGCCTTGGGCCAATCAGAGTATGCCATGTGTCATGGGAATGAGAAGCGATTCAGTTGGTGTGATTGAAGAGACGTTTTGACTGGACAGCTAGAGCCCGGTGTGAATTTAGCTCGGATGGAAAGGCTAGAGTTTTAGCTCGGTTGGAAAGGCTTAAAAGTTTAGCTCGGTCATAAGACTAGAGTTTTTGGTTCAGTTGGTAAAACAGGTAATCCCTATCATGCTACGCAGATGGAATTAAGGGGCAATTGAGAGGGTAATTTATATTTATAAATTGGGCCGAGCTGGGCAATGGGCCGTTATGGGCCACAATACGGAGGACAGAGTAAAAAGACCTTGAAAGTTAGTCCGGTCCCAGACGGCCCTAAAGTTAGTCCGGCCCCTGTGAGCCTATTGTCATCTTGGTCCAGGAGAGTACTACGGGTAGCTCAGTCGCCAGGTTGCCGCACTCAGAGTTAGTACGGTCATGGTATAGCGCAGCTAGCTCTGTCGGACCTAGCTAATGGTTAGCACTGTCTAAGCAATACTATGGTCAGCACTGGGAAAATCGTGATAGGAGCAGTGAATGGAAGAACTAAGGTAGAGTTATCTCGGTCTAGTCTGCAGCTTAGCGTAGCCATGCTTACCTCGGTCATGTTGGAGTCCGGCCATGATAAGACCATCTCACTTGGTTTAAGCAGTGAGGGTGGTGTTAAAGGATAAGCATTATCTTTCAGGAGAGTGAATCCTAGGAGGACTCTACATGGAAGAGTAAAAGTCCTACTAGGATTGTGCCACACGGAACCTATAAAAGCTCACAAACATCACCTATGGAGAGGTAACACAACTTTGATTCTTGAATACACAGAGCTTTTTGTCTATTTGTCTATTTTGCTGGCTTAGGCATCGGAGAGGTATCCGGCACACACCCGCCGGCTAGCTCATATTTGTGTTTTCAGGGAATAAAGCGACGACGTACGGAGGAGCGAAGACTTGATCAAGAGGATTATACGGGAAGAATATTTCGTGCCCGTACAATATCTAATGCCTAAATAAATTTGAATCAACTTTGTATACAAATTCACACAATTTAAATTTGTTAATTTAAAATATTAGTTACTTGTGAAATAACTAACAAAACAATTTGTGTTTAACTCAAACTCACGATTGGAAAACACAACACTGGTGATATTTGTGCAGTTTTAAATACTTTAATCAATCTTTTACTCATTTATTTTTTTGGTATTTTACTTTTCAAATCTCATATAGTGTCGTAGTCTCTCTCTCTCTCATTTCTTTTGAAATTTGCTCTTTGGGGGTAAGGGTGGCACTTCTAAGTTCTAACCTTCTTCTCCTTTTTGTTTCTTCTCCGACAACTTCTCCATTACTTTGTTCATCACATTCTAGTTTTTATCTGTCCTCCCATCTTCATCACTAGACTGCCATCGAGAAAGCTTTCAAATATAAGTTATATTTAATTTATGATCGAGATGTGATGTTGCTAAATGTGTTTTTGTACGCTAAACGATCAATTCATATCCAAAATAATTTGTTTTATAACGTAGAGGTAGGGATTACACACTACAAAAAAATTAAGGTTTTAGAGACCAAAATTTAAGAACAAAATTATTTTTTAGGGACCAAATATTTTTGTTGCGAAAAGTGCTGTTATTATATTTTTAGCAACAAAAATTAAACATTAGTGATGAATTATTATCCTTTTGGGACCAAATTTTTTGTCTAAAAAAATAAATCATTTTGAGACCAAATTATTTTATCCCTAAAAGTCTATTTATTAGTGACATTTTCAAAATTTTGTTGCTAAAAGCCTTATTTTGGACTTTTTCGGACGACTTTTTAGCGACTATCCTCATGACGATAGAAATTGGTCCCTAAATACTTTTTGCAACAAAATTTTTACTTTTAGAGACCAAAATATTTTGTCTCTAAAATTCTTATTTGTTGTAGTGATAATACAACTATTGGTTACGATAATGAATGAATCGTAAAGGTATTTAGCGGTAATTGTTTTGGGATTTGTTTTTTTGTCTCTCAATGTAGAGTTTCCTCCTTTCCCAGAGATTTTTTCTTTTGTATGTAAAAGTTTGTAAACTTCCTTGTGAGGCTTTCTTTATCCTTTTGGAATCTTTCTTTTTACTCCAATATACTTTATTTGATAATTTATTATCGGAGGTATAATATTTTAAGTCTCATGCATTCCGATTTATATATATATATATATAAAATCTCATATAGTGGATTATTGGATAAAAAAAAAAACTCATGGTGCACTATTGAATAGAAAGTGTAGAGAGGTAGAAGTATAGGTCCACGCGTTTTCTGGACCTGCTTAGCAACAAATTAAATTTGAGAAATGATAGTTGTACATAATTAAAACATAAAAAATTACAAAAAATGTGGTTGAAATTTATCTTATGTGGATAATATTAAAAATAAATTTAAGTGTAATATGTGATAAAATTTTGTTAATTGTAGTACCATCTCATCACTATAAACTGATATGGGGCATAAATTTCACTATTTAGAAGTGATAATCGAACTAACACAATTGAATAACTACCACATTTGTATAGTGAAGTAATTTTGAGGGTTATTTACACGAAGACCTCTTATATTGTTGAGTAATATCACTTTAACATCTTAATCTATAAAAGTGTACAAATAAATTCCCCAAACTATTGATGATTTTCACTTTGAACCCCCAAACTATAAAAACATATAAATAAACTTCCTAAACTATTGGCGTGTTTCACTTTGATCATTTTTATTAATGCACTATGAGTTAGATCAAACTTTTGACATTTTTTAGACGAAATCCATTATTATTGTTTTTCAATATATATATATATATATAAGCATTCATTCATTATTATTGTTTTATTATTTTTAAAATATTCTTTGTAAATATATATTTTTACAAAAAGAATATTTGAAAAAAAACAATAATAAAACAAAAAAAAAAAAAACTCATAATATATATATATATATATTAGTTAGTTTGATGAATGCTTATCTTCAAGTTCATGCATCCCAAAAATCTCTTTCCAAGATTATTCTCTGTGAATGCATTCTCAAATGAGTTCTTATGCAACAGTAGCGGTACACATTACCCAAATTTTGTGGTTATTTACTACTAGATGTGATTTCCTTCTTATTTGTGCTTGTCTTATTACTGGATGCTATTTTTTTAGTGTTTGATGAATTATGTAGAAAACAGGTTAAGGGAGAGTGATTAGAGGAAAACTAAGAGGAAGTGAAGTTGGATGTATTATATAGATTGTTGAAGGATATTTTCATCTAAAAAATATTAAAAGTTTAGTTCAAATCACAGTGTAATAATAAAAGCAATTAAAGTAAAACACATCAATATTTTAGAAGGTCTATTCATACGCTTTTATCATTTGAGGAGTTAAAATGATATTTTTTAATAATTTAGAAAGTTTATTTGTCGGTTTTTATAATTTAAAAGTGTTAAAATAATATTTCTCTGGAAGGTTTCGTGTAAACTTGGTCAGCAATGGAATCATGGACTGATGCCCAAGTCTAGACGTTAAAACTCACTATTGATGAGTAGTTGCGTTGGAGTGTACACCATCAAAATCAAAATAATTAGAATGCAGAAAATAAAAACAACTTAGGCCTGAGTTCTAACATCTTTTGATTATTCCGTCCTCAATCAGCATGACTTCTCTTTGAAGCGCCTAAAAAACTTTAAGAAAATTATAATAAATAAATAAATAAACTCTAGGTTGGATCATTGTAATAAAATAAAGTTCTAAAATTTTAATTTAAAATTTAAATTCTAATGTTTTGATTTGTTTTAATCTAAATTATTTGTCAATTGTCCAGCAAAATTGATAGAAAAAATATTTTAATCATTAAATTCAATGAAAATGGATATTTTAGATATTTTATGTACATGTTGAGTTTAATGGCTAAAATACTATTTTTTATCGATTTTATTTGACAGAAATAAATGAATCGTTTAAATTGAAAACACAAATATTAAATTTTAAATTGACAAAATTAAAAAATTATTATTTATATTGTTAGAAGGGTCGACCCTTGAGATCTTTTTTTTATTGTAATATTTCAAAAACTTTTGACATATAGGTCCTATTTAGTGTAGTTTATGAGGCATAAATGACTTCAATAAACTAATTATTTAAAAAAAAAAAAAAAAAAGAGAGAGGTGTTTTCAAATATTTCATCACAAAATTTTAGTTTTTTAGTATATCAAAATTAAGTAAATCTAAAAAATTCTACAAAAAATAAAATATTTAAAAAGTATTTTTTAAAGATTATTAATCAAACAGGGTCGTGTTTCAAATTCACGTGTTAGTTTTGCTACAGCATGAGCAACAATGTACAATTAATCACTGATTTTCGTCAATAAAAAAGTGTTAATGTCTTAATTTTGCTACGAAATGGCCATTTTTTTATTTTATTTTATAGTAATCAATGATTATTTCATTTATAACATATATTATATTGTGAAAATGAATATTAACGGAAATGAACATTCCATTTTACATTTATTTCAAAGGTAAATTATAAATATACTTTTGAGGTTACTTAAAATATATATTGTCTCATGTGGTTTGAAAAATTATAAATATCTCCTTATCAAAATTTTTTATTTAATAAAAATAATTAATTGAAAAAATAAAATTTCCAACTGCTCTCCAATGCAATAATAAAATTACCTGAATTATTAATTAAAATAAATTTCTGAACAGTTAATTGACTTGATAATTCATTAACAAAAGGAGTCATTTATTATGAAATTATAAACTTCAAAGGGTGTGATGTAATTTTCAAAATTACAGAGAACAAATTGTATTTTAAATAAATTTCAAAAGGTGTATTTGTAATTTATCCTTATTTTTTTCAGTAAACCAACAAAATAGTTAAAGGTAGTAGCTCTGATATAATGAAGTTGTTCGCAAGCAAAGCACATTATTTAAAATATTCTCTTTTTAATAATCTAGTTGATTTTTTTTTTTTTTTGAACTAAATTTTGCTAACTTATAACATAACAATAAGATCTTAATTTTTTAAACCAAATTTTAGAATATAATTTTGAAAATGGTGTATGCAAGCAAAAATTTTAGTACATAATTATAAAAATTATATATGTAAGCAAACTTTAAACGGATACTAGTAAATAAAAAATTAGAAAAAGTGTATTAAATGAAAATAACTCAAAATAATACAATTTTTTTCTTAGAGTTACAAATGAGCTTGTGTCCGGTGTAAGTTAAAGTTGTATTGTGGAATATAAGTTGAAAATATAAGTTTTACCTGCTCTGACTTGCAACTTTACAAAAATACAATTACTTTAAATCATTCCTATATAGAGGGCTGTTTTGGCAACAAAAATAAAAAGCTAAAAGTCAGTTTTAATCTATTTTGAGTCAATCATCTCTCACATGAAATAATAGAAAAAGTCAAAAAATCAAAAAATTAAAAAGTCAATTTTTAGCTATCTTTTCAAAACAACCCATAATTTTCTCAAAAAATTATTTACCATTTTGCTCACATTTTTGTTTTTGTTTTTGTTTTTGTTTTTCTTTTAATATGTGAATATGTTTAAAAGATTCATCTTGAAAGTTCAGTTAAGGCTCAAAAAGAAAAAAATATAAATAAAAAAAGCTTCTCTCTGCTCAAAATTATTGAATAGTGTTAGCAAATATTTTAATATTATAATGTGTTATAGGTTTGATTTTCTTTTCTTCTTTTTTTTACCAAGTTTGCTTGCCCACCCATCAAGTCTTCCAAGTCCAAGTCAGTCTTTGCCAAATCTTAGTCAAGTCTCCAGGAAACTTCTCCACCAAGAACACTTGCCTAACAAGTTTTCACTTTTATATATTGATCTAACTTCTTATCTTGGCAAGATGAAGAAGTTTTGGTTGCTTTATTATGTCTTATGTGAGATTATCAAGCAAATAAAAAATGGTGTATGTGATAAAGTTTTGGGTTCAACCAATTGTGCAATATTGGTGAACCATACGACTTAGTCGGGCTGTTGTACCCTGGGGGGGACAAGTCAAGGTTTTTTCTGCTGCACCGGTGTGAGACTTTGCCTAACCGCAGAGGGCTTAATCTCCTTAAAGAGAGCGAATTTCCCGCGCCTCAGCCCTTATAATAGTTATTGTAACTTTTATTATTTGTATTTTCTGGTGTTTTATTTGTTATTATCACCAACAATTTTAAGGAGATTCAAATAGCAAAATTTCATGGAGCTAGTACTGGAGAAGCTCAACGAGAATACCGGCGATCTCAACAAGTCCTTCCAGTTCAAGGGAGCCCATTTCAAGAGATGGAAATGCAAGGTGCTTTTCTACCTCAGTCTCCTCGAGGTGGCCTATATCCTGACTGAGAAAAATCCGAACAAAGTCCCTACTGAAGAGATGACCGACGAGGAGTCTGCTGCTCATCTTGAAAAATTCGAGAAATACAACACAGATGAATATAAATGTCGATATTATCTTTTGAATTGTCTTTCGGATCAATTTTATGATTATTATGATACTACTTACACCACTGCCAAGAAAATTTGGAAAGTCTTGCAGAATAAATATGACACTGAAGAGGCAGGTGCTAAAAAATATGCTGCAAGCCGTTTTTTCCGCTATCAGATAATAGATGGAAAATCAGTGGTGGAGCAAGTTCAAGATTTTCGGCTGTTAGTAGCTGAAGTTAGATCTGAAGGTATCAAAATTGGAGACAATCTTGTTGTAGCAGATATTGTTGACAAACTACCATCGTCTTGGAGGGAGTTCCAGAAATCAATGCGTCACAAGCAAAAAGAGACGTCCTTGAAGACTCTAATCACGCGAATTCGGGTGGAGGAGGGAGCACGAGGACAAGATGCGCTTATGACACAGGAACATTTCACTACAAAGGTAAATTTGACTTCTGGAAATACTTTACCTAAAGGTCGATTTCATAAAAATAGTCACTTGAAGCTAGTTAAGAAAATTTGAAAAAATACTGAAAAGTCACAAAATAAAAATTACCCGAGGTAAAAGAAATGGAACCAAGAACCCCCTTCACAAGATTTGACAAATGTGACATGTTTTGTGTGTAGCAAAAGTGGGCATATTGCTCGAACTTGTAAATTTCGGAAACAACAGTCTCGACCACAGGTTAATGTTACTGAGGAACCATTTGTGGCAATGATTACAGATATTTTTATAGTTTAATCTGTGGAAGGGTAGTGGGCAAACTTTGGTGCCAATAGATATGTCTGCTATGATAAAGATTGGTTCAAAGATTTCACTCATTTTAATGAGGAGATGACTGTTATGCTTGGTGACTCTAGTTTAACCAAGGTGCTCGGGTGTGGGGATATTGAGCTGAATTTTACCTCTGGACGTGTGATTGTTTTAAAAGATGTGTTGTACGCACCGTCCATGAGGAAAAATTTGATGTCGAGTTATTTGCTCAACAAAGCTGGTTTCAAGCAAACTATTGAATCTGACCAATATGTAATCACTAAAAAAGGCATATTTGTGGGGAGAGGGTATGCCTCTGATGGAATGTTTAAATTAAATGTTGAGAATAAGAAAGCACATGTTTCTGTTTATATGCTGTCTTCTATGAATTTTTGGCATGCTCGTTTGTGTCATATTAATAGCCGATATGTGGGAATCATGAGTAGTTTAAGATTAATTCCCAGACTAACAAATAAGTTTGAGAAATATGAAGTTTGCAGTCAAGCAAAAATAACTAAAAGGCCTCATAAAAGTATGGTGAGAAATACTGAATTGTTAGAATTAATTCACACTGATTTATGTGAATTTGAAGGAATTTTAACACGTGGTGGAAATAGATATTTTATCACTTTTATTGATGATTTTTCAAAATACACTTATGTATACTTGTTAAAAAATAAAAGTGATGCTTTTGAAAAATTTAAAGAATTCCTTCTTGAAGTTGAAAATCAATTCGGTAAAAAGATTAAAAGATATAGAAGTGATAGAGGCTGGGAGTATGAATTCTTTGGATTTAACTCGTGTAACGCCCTAAAAAAAAAATATACATAATACCCATCATTCAGACATGCAGTAATATAAGAAAATCAACGCATTTCTATTCATCAGAGTAGTTCTTACAACAGTATTACATGTTAACAACAAAAGCAAGTGCCCTACGGGCTTACAGCTTTCCAAGTCAACACTTGGTTACACAAAAGAAGAACACTAACTCTATACAAAATAAGCCCTTGGCTTGATATACATGTAACACAAACAAAATTAATCAAAAGGAATCTTCAACTCCCATAACTATCCAAGCTATGTCCTTGGAGGTGGCATGCTACCTGTACCTGAAAAATAATGTCCCATATAGGGTGAGCCAACGCCCAGTAGAGATATGCTAAGCATAATATGGGCAATAACTAAGACATTAGCAATTGATAAATGTTTAACTCCCATAAATCAATTCATAAAACCATTTCTATTACATGACCATTATGTCTATGTTTCATTTCATTTTCCATTTCTTATCCAATTTCCAAATTCATACCAATGGCTCAGAACCTGGCCACACACTCTAAACGGAATAATAATTCATATTAAACGTTTCCCATTTCGCAATAAATAAGCATACAAGCTGTATCAACACCCCAACAAATAAGCATATGAGCTATATCAGCACTTCTATAGATAAGCATATGAGCTGTATCAACATACCACTGACAAGCATATGAGCTGTATCAGTGGAGTCCATCCCCTATCTCTTCCCAAGCAACATCCGGTTTAGAGGTCTATCCCCTATCTTCCCCTAAACCGTGGAGTACATCCCCTATCTCCTCTCATACACACAACGTCTATACACATAGGTCATATACACAATCAATCAATACATAACGTTAATGTATTCTATCCGTCATACCCTATGACACATCCACTTGATTAGTTTTAGTTTGCCTAATCATTATACATTGTCTACAAAAATCAAAACTACCCTCCACCGGTAGCCCAAAGTAATTATTTCTAAACAGATAATAAAAGCTCCAACAGATAAAATATCAATGTTTTCAAGAGTGAGTGATTAATAAATCCAACTCTACCATTCTACAATATAATGAGCCAATTTCATTATTTCCAACTCAACTCCAAATAACAACAATTTTCCCAAATTAATTATACCAATTAATTTATACAACGGATTAGGGTTTTCTACCCCATTTCCCAAGATAGACCCAAGAGTCCAAATATCAACAACAACAACAATATCATTATTTTAAAACCCAAAATACACATTTTAGAATCAAAATAACAAACCCCCTTTTACACATTTTGAAACCCTAGATCAATCAAACCATTTAACAAAGTGCCCAAAAATCTAGGTTAAAACACATAAGAGTGAGTAGGAACCCCTACCTCAAAAGATGAACCCAACGAAGGAGATGATGAAAATGAAGATGCTCCAAATCACAAATTTCTCGGATTAAAAGATAACCCTCGACGATTAACAACCTTTTTGTAAAGGCCAAAGGTGAGGAAACAACTCTTACTAGATCAATACCTAGAGAGAAGTGGAGGTTTTAGAGAGAGAAGCTCTCAAATGGCGTTTTTGAAAAGTAAGAGAGAGAGTGAGGATGTAAAAAGTGACTTGAAAATGCCCAACTGCCTTCTGATATACGACAGGTCCGCTCGAGCAGACAACACAACACTCAAGCGTCAAGAACAAAATACTGAGTTCGCTCGAGCACAAGAAGGCCCGCTCGAGCTCCAAGACACAAGAATAAAATATATCCGCTCGAGCGTGAAAACCAGTCCACTCGAGTATAGATTTTCCCCTCCCAGAATTTACACCAAAAAAGTACTACCCGCTCGAGCTCCTACAAGCCCGCTCGAGTGCGACCCGCTCGAGCGCAGGAAATTCGCTCGAGCGTAGAAATCACACCTGCAGAAGTTTTGCAGAGCACGAAAGTACTGGGAGTGTGCAATCTCCGCTCGAGCTCTAGACGACCCGCTCGAGCGGAACGACCAAAAACCTAACAACAAGAAATTAGACCAAGGCTCAACCCAGCTGCTTGAAACATGCCCAACACATCCTAAAACTCAATCAAATAGAATTAAAGGACGACAACAAGGTAGACACGACTACCAACACCACGGAACCGAGTCCGGAATATAACTGAACAGTAAAGGGAATACCGGAATCGCTATAACCTTTCCCCCTTAAAGAATTTCGTCCCCGAAATTAAATACAAGTTTTTCAAAAACAAGTTTTCTTTATTCCCAACAATATTACAACATAATGTTAAACAATCTGACCCGTTACCGGTCAATCCCATCTCTTTTCAAGAGGCATTTCACATTATACATAACAACCTGCATTATCAACATGCATTCCTTTAAAATTTACCCATTTTAACTCATTTTCCACAATTCCTTAACACATGCAACATTAATATCATCCTTACATTTTCACAATACACTCAATATGCACAACGTTAACACCGCTTCCACTTACCAAAACATTTATAATGTTTTACAACTTAAGACATATATAATGTTCTTAAAGTTCAATATTATTACAAAATTTCATTACATGATTACACATCAACAAACATGTCCGGATACTTTTCACGGACTTCCAACTCACCAAGTGGCTTCCTCCACTCCGTGATGCTTCCACAAAACCTTTACCAAGGGAATGGTCTTGCCTCGCAAGACTTGATCTCGCCTATCCAAGACCCGAACCAGTCTCTCTTCATAAGAGGCATCCTCATCTACCTCTAAGTCGGTCCAATCTAACACATGTGACGGATCCGGCTCATACTTCCGAAGCATACTCACATGAAACACGTCATGCACCCCGGACAACTGCGGTGCCAAAGCCAAACGATAAACAACTTCCCCAATACTCTCAAGGATCTCAAAGGGACCAATAAACCGAGGGGATAACTTCCCACTCTTCCCAAACCTCATCAAACCTTGCCTAGGTGATATTTTCAAGAAAACATGATCACCTACCTCAAACGCCAAGGGCCTCCTCCTACGGTCGGCATAACTCTTTTGGCGACTCTGGGCTGTAACAAGCCTCCTACGGATAAGCTCAACTTTCTCCGTCGTCTCCCTAACCAACTCCGGACCCAACAAAGGTGCATCACCTACCTCGGCCCAACAAACTGGAGACCTATACGGTCGGCCATACAAGGCCTTAAACGATGCCATACCGATGCTAGACTGGAAACTGTTGTTGTAGGCAAACTCCACCAAGGGCAAGTGCCTTTTCCACGTCCCACTAAAGTCAAGGACACAACCTCGAAGCATATCCTCTAGGATCTGAAGAGTATGCTCGGACTGCCCGTCAGTCTAAGGATGATAAGCCGTACTAAAAGTCAACTTAGTGCCCAAGGCACTCTGCAAACTTTGCCACAACCTAGCAGTAGAACGAGGGTCTCTATCTGAGACGATCGTCACTGGGACCCCGTACAACCTCACTATGTCCCGAATATACAAGTCGGCAAGATGATCTACCGAATCTCTCACGCGCATAGGAATAAAGTGCGATGACTTAGTCAACCGGTCTACAACCACCCAAATAGCATCACTACCCCGCTGAGTCTTCAGAAGACCTACAACGAAGTCCATAGTGACATGCTCCCACTTCCACTCGGCAATAGGCAAGGGTTGCAACAAACCCGCTGGCCTCTGATGTTCGGCATTCACTTGCTGACAAGTAAGGCACGTAGACACGAAGACTGCCACATCTCTCTTCATTCGCCGCCACTAGAACTGGCGACCCAAATCCCGATACATCTTAGTGCCTCCCGGATGCACCACAAGACGTGAATGGTGAAACTCTCAGAGTACTTTCTCTCGGCAAGACTCCGGTACAAACAAACGGTCTCGGTATCTCACACTCAAGTTGGGATACACCGTCAAACCCTTCTCAACCTTCCCACTCGAGATCTTCTCTCGGAGGGATTCTACCTCAAGGTCCCCTCTCTGTGCCTCTAACACTCGAGTCACAAGTGTAGGCTGCGCAACAACAGAAAACAAGGTCGCAGCCTCAATAGATTCGCTCAGGAGCAAATCAAACTTGCCAAGTGCACCCAACATCTCCTATTCCCGAATGGCTATACAAGCTACATCACTAATGGATTTCCTACTAAAGGCATCGGCCACAACATTGGCCTTTCCCAGGTGATAGTGCAACTCAAAATCATAATCCTCGATGAATTCCATCTACCTTCTCTGCCTCGAATTCAAGTCTCTCTGTGTAAAAAGATACTTCAAACTCTTATGGTCCAAGAACACCTCGAACCTCTCACCATAAAGGTAGTGCCTCCAAATTTTTAAGGCAAAAATCACGGCCGCTAACTCAAGATCATGCGTAGGGTAGTTTTTCTCATGAATTTTCAATTGACGTGAGCCATAAGCTACCACTTTCCCCTCTTGCATCAGCACACAACCCAAACCCTCTCGTGAGGCATCACAATAGACTGCATAACCCAACCCTTTCTCCGGAATAATCAAGACCGGAGCAATGGTCAATTTAACTTTCAACTCTTGGAACGACTTTTCGCAAGTCTCACTCCATACAAACTTGACCCCTTTCCGCGTCAATCTAGTCAATGGTGAAGCTAGCCTGGAGAAATCTCTCACAAACCGGCGGTAATACCCAGCTAATCCCAGAAAACTGCGGATCTCAAAGACACTCTTAGGCTGTGCCCAATCTTGCACTGCCTCCACCTTGGACGTATCAACAGACACTCCTCTCCCGGATACCACATAGCCTAAGAACTTGACCTCTCCTAGCCAGAACTCACATTTCCTAAATTTGGCATACAGCCTATGGGCTCTAAGCAGCTCAAGCACCACTCTCAAGTGTTCCTCGTGCTCCTCCTCAGAAGGCGAATAAATCAGAATGTCGTCCACGAAAACGACTACAAAACAATCTAAGAATTCCCGAAAGATCCGGTTCATCAAGTCCATGAAGACTGTCGGTGCATTGGTAAGCCTAAATGGCATCACCAGAAACTCATAATGGCCATACCGCATACGGAATGCCGTCTTCGGAATATCCTCCTCTCTGACCCTCAACTGGTGGTAACCCGATCTCAAGTCTATCTTAGAGAAACAACGGGAACCTTTCAACTAGTCAAACAAATCATCTATACGGGACATAGGGTATTTATTCTTGACCGTAGCCCGATTTAACTTCCGGTAATCAATACACAATCTCAAGGCACCATCTTTCTTCTTAGCAAAGAGGGCCAGCGCTCCCCATGGCGAAACACTAGGGCAGATGAAGCCCTTATCTAACAATTCCTGGAGCTGAATCTTCAACTCACTCAACTTAGCTGGGGCAAAACGGTAAGGTGCCATAGAAATCGGCGTCGTGCTGGGCACTAAATCAATAGAGAACTCTATCTCTCGGTGAGGTGGCAAACTAACGAGATCCTCGGGAAAAACATCTGAATACTCACAGACCACCCTCGACAACACAATCTGGGTCTCGTCGCACTCACTACTCAAAAGGCTAGCAAGAAGACCACTAAGCTCACTTCGCCCTCGCAGATTATGCACCGGTGGCAACACACTACCAACCAGATCCCCCAAGAAATAGAAACACTCCCCGCTCAAGGTACATACTGTGACCCTCTGGCGGTAGCAATCAATAACAGCTCGGTATGACGATAGTCAGTCCATACCCAAAATAACATCAAAACCCTTCATGGGCATGACAACAAAAGGAAAAGGAAGCCTATGGTCGGCGACCTCTATATCACAACCTCTACATCCATGTTTCAAAATCAATTCACCCCCAACAGGTGATACAACACATATAGGAGATGCTAATAGTACCAACTCCAACTCCAACACAGATACAAATGCAGCAGATACAAAAGAATGAGATGCACCCGTATCAATCAACACACTAGCAACTGAGTTGCAAAACAGAAAGGTACCTCTCACAACTGATGGAGCCGGTACTAGGTCCTGTGTGGTAACAGCATACACGCGCCCTGTAGGTCCCTGATCCACCTGCTCACCTCTAGGAGCAAAAGACTGTTGCACAGACTGGGATGACGAAGCTCCCGGATTGGCCCTCGAGGCCTGCACAGACTGAGCTGGCTGATAACCCTGCGTTTGCCTAGAACCAGACGCCCTGGAAGTGGCACTCAACTATGGGCAAAACCTCTTCAGGTGCCCGGGCTGACCACACTGATAGCAAGACAAAGGCTGGCCTCTGCCCTGACTCTGGCCCTGAGGTCTAGCTGAAGAAGAGGCAACTCGCTGACTCCCTCCCTTCTGTGGGCAAACTGAAGACTTGTGACCCAGCTGGCCACAAGTGAAACAAGTCAAACCTCCCTGATTACCTCTCCCGGAGCCTGCACTCAGCACTGGAAAGGTCGATCTAGCCAAACCACCCTGAGACTGCTGAGGGTTGAAACCCCTCTGTCTCCTGCCATCACCCTGGCCATCTTGGCTCCTTTTGGAACCTCTATGCTTCTCCTCATCCTCCTCTTGCATCATAATCTCCATATGAGCTGCAGAATCCACCAGACGTCTATACTCCCGAATAAAGGACCTTCCAACCCTCAACTTGAGTCCACGCCTCAACTTTCGCTCAAACTCTAAGCAACGGCGTTCCTCGGACGCCACAAGTTCAGGTGCGAACCTGGACAAGCTAGTAAAAGTAGCCTCAAACTCGGCCATTAACAAACCCTGCTATTTAAGTTGGCAAAACTGCTCCCTCAGCTTCTCCCTAGCAGCTGAAGATAAGAACCCCTCCTGGAAAGTATTCACAAAGGCCTCCCACGCACCACTAACACTGCCCTTCTCGTACTTCCACCACTGACCCGCATCTCCTTTCAGTTGGAAAGATGCCAAGGTCACCTTTAAAGCCCCGTCCTCGATGCCAAACATCTCGAACGTCTTCTCCATCTGTTCCAACCACTCGTCAGCCTTAAGTGGCTCATTCGGATCCCCAACAAACTCGTCTGGATTGGACCGGAAGAATTCCATCTTCAAGAAGGAAGGCCCTGCCTCAGCTGCGTGGGCCTGCTCCTGATTCCCAACTCTGAGAATACCCAAAGCTCCTGCTATTTCTCGGGCCAATGCACTCATAGCCTGCTGACCCGCTGGCTCGGCCACATGGGCCTGACCAACTCCCTCCTGCTGTGCCGAAATATCATCTGGTAAAGGCATCTCCTGCCTACCATGCCTGCCACGCCTACCACGTCTTCGTCCTGACATCCTAATAAATGTAACCAAGACTATTAGCACATTCACAAATGTGTCGAAGCTATAACACTCACGTCCTAATGCATGGACAACTGTAATTCACTCCACGTAAGCACCTAATCACGTAAGCAATTACGAATTTCATTTTCGGATAATGACAGTCCCGAGGCGTTACTAGAGTTCCGGTTAGAAACAGCATTGATCAAGTGCCTTTCCAACAAGACTCCCAGAAACCCAAGGATCCAATCAACGTCCTAGAAACTGCATTCCATACCCATAGAGTCACATATGCATGTTATCAATTAAACACATAGCCTATGACACTACATCTAAGTCTCTATCAAACGAGACAAACCCATTGTGATACTAATCACTTCCCACGTACCCAAAGTATTCGAACCCGGTACGCTCTGATACCAAGTTGTAACGCCCTCAAAAAAAATATACATAATACCCATCATTCAGACATGCAGTAATATAAGAAAATCAACGCCTTTCTATTCATCAGAGTAGTTCTTACAACAGTATTACATGTTAACAACAAAAGCAAGTGCCCTATGGGCTTACAGCTTTCCAAGTCAACACTTGGTTACACAAAAGAAGAGTACTAACTCTATACAAAATAAGCCCTTGGCTTGATATACATGTAACACAAACAAAATTAATCAAAAGGAATCTTCAACTCCCATAACATCCAAGCTATGTCCTTGGAGGTGGCATTCTACCTGTACTTAAAAAATAATGTCCCATATAGGGTGAGCCAATGCCCAATAGAGATATGCTAAGCATAATATGAGCAGTAACTAAGACATTAGCAATTGATAAATGTTTAACTCCCATAAATCAATTCATAAAACCATTTCCATTACATGACCATTATGTCTATGTTTCATTTCATTTTCCATTTCTTATCCAATTTCCAAATTTATACCCATGGCTCAGAACCTGGCCACACACTCTAAACGGAATAATAATTCATATTAAACATTCCCCATTTCGCAATAGATAAGCATACAAGCTGCATCAACACCCCAACAGATAAGTATATGAGCTATATCAGCACTTCCATAGATAAGCATATAAGCTGTATCAACATACTACTGACAAGCATATGAGCTGTATCAGTGGAGTCCATCCCCTATCTCCTCCCAAGCAACATCCTGTTTAGAGCTCCATCCCCTATCTTCCCCTAAACCGTGGAGTACATCCTCTATCTCCTCCCATACACACAACGTATATACACAAAGGTCATATACACAATCAATCAATACATAACGTTAATGTAGTCTATCCGCTATACCCTATGACACATCCACTTGATTAGTTTTAGTTTGCCTAATCATCATGCATTGTCTACAACAATCAAAACTACCCTCCACCGGTAGCCCAAAGCAATTATTTCTAAACAGATAATAAAAGCTCCAACAGATAAAATATCAATGTTTTCAAGAGTGAGTGATTAATAAATCCAACTCTACCATTCTACAATATAATGAGCCAATTTCATTATTTCCAACTCAACTCCAAATAACAACAATTTTCCCAAATTAATTATACCAATTAATTTATACAACGGATTAGGGTTTTTTACCCCCATTTCCCAATATAGACCCAAGAGTCCAAATATCAACTAGCAACAATAATATCATTATTTTAAAACCCAAAATACACATTTTAGAATCAAAATAACAAACCCCCTTTTATACATTTTGAAACCCTAGATCTCAAAATCAAACCATTTAACAAAGTGCCCAAAAATCTAGGTTAAAACCCATAAGAGTGAGTAGGAACCCCTACCTCAAAAGATGAACCCAACGAAGGAGATGATGAAAATGAAGATGCTCCAAATCACAAATTTCTCGGATCAAAAGATAGCCCTCAACGATCAACAACCTTTTTGTAAAGGCCAAAGGTGAGGAAACAACTCCTACTAGATCAATACCTAGAGAGAAGTGGAGGTTTTAGAGAGAGAAGCTCTCAAATGGCGTTTTTGAAAAGTAAGAGAGAGAGTGAGGATGTAAAAAGTGACTTGAAAATGCCCAACTGTCTTCTAATATACGACAGGTCCGCTCGAGCGGACAACACAACGCTCGAGCATCAAGAACAAAATACTGAGTTCGCTCGAGCGCAAGAAGGCCCGCTTGAGCTCCAAGACACAAGAATAGAGTACATCCGCTCGAGCGTGAAAACCAGTCCTCTCGAGCGTAGATTTTTTCCTCCCAGAACTTACACCAAAAAAGTACTACTCGCTCGAGCTCTAACAAGCCCGCTGGAGCGCGACCCGCTCAAGCGCGGGAAATCTGCTCGAGCGTAGAAATCACACCTGCACAAGTTTTGCAGAGCACGAAAGTACTGGGAGTGTGCAATCTCCGCTCGAGCTCTAGACGACCCGCTCGAGCGGAACAACCAAAAACCTGACAACAAGAAATTAGACCAAGGCTCAACCCAGCTACTTGAAACATGCCCAACACATCCTAAAACTCAATCAAATAGAATTAAAGGACGACAACAAGGTAGACACGACTACCAACACCACGGAACTGAGTCAGGAATACAACTGAATAGTAAAGGGAATACCGGAATCGCTCTTAGTCTTTGGGAATAATCCATGAAACTACTCCACAATATTCACCTGCATCTAATGGTGTAGCAGAAAGGAAAAATATAACTTTAACTGATTTAACAAATGCTATGCTAATTGAAGTAGGTGCTCATTCAAATTTGTGGAGAGATGCAATTTTAACTGCATGTTATGTTATGAATAGAGTGCCACATAAAAAAACAAAAGTTACACATTTTGAGTTGTGGAAAGGGCATAAGCCAAATTTGAAATATTTGAGGGTTTGGGGTTGTCTAGCTTTTGTTAGACTTGTGGATCCTAAATGACCTAAATTAGGTGTGAAAGCTGCCACTTGTGCTTTTCTTGGATATGCAACAAATAGTACAGCCTATAGATTTTTTGATATTGAAAACAAAATAATTTTTGAATTAGGTGATGCAATTTTTCATGAAGAAAAATTTCCTTTTAAATATAAAAATGGTGGGGGTCAAAATTATCAAGAAAATATTTTATCTAAAAACGGTCCCTCTACTCCTCTTTTACAAAACCAAGATACTGTAGTTTTTGAACCTGGAATGAGTAAAAGAGCCAAATTAGAAAAAGATTTTGCCCCTGATTATCATGTTTTTAATGTGGAGGAAACTCCATTAACCTTACAAGAAGCTTTGGCATCTCCTGACTCTGTTTTTTGGAACGAGTCTATAAATGATGAGATGGAATCATTATTATCCAATAACATTTGGGTATTAGTAGATTTACCAGCAGGTTGTAAAACTATTGGCTGTAAATGGGTTTTGAGAAAAAAACTTAAACCGGATGAAACTATTGATAAATATAAAGCAAGACTTGTTGCAAAAGGTTTTAAACAACAAGCAGATATTGACTTTTTTGATATATTTTCTTCAGTTACTAGAGTTACATCCATTAAATTATTAATTGCAATGGCTGCAATTCATGATCTAAAAATTCATCAAATGGATGTTAAAACATCCTTTTTAAATGGAGACCTAGGTGAAGAAATCTATATGGATCAACTTGAGGGTTTTGTGGAACCCGGTCAAGAAAGCAAAGTGTGCAAGCTAGTTAAATCCCTATATAGCTTAAAACAGGCCCCTAAACAGTGGCATGAGAAATTTGATTCCTGCATGATTGAGAATGGCTATAAAATGAATAAATGTGATAAATGTATTTATTATAAATTTGAAGAGAATTCACATGTCATTATTAGCCTCTATGTGGATGATTTACTTATATTTGGCTCTAATTTGCATATCATCGTGGAAACTAAAAATATGCTTAGTAGCTATTTTGATATGAAAGATCTTGGTGAGGCTAATTATATTTTGGGAATGAAAATTACCAAAACTTGTGATGGCATATTTCTTGATCAGTCGCATTATGTTGAGAAAATTTTGAGAAAATATAATTTTTATAAGTGCAAGCATGTTCTTACTCCTTTTGATCTTCATATGCGTTTATTTCCTATTGAAAATGATGAGGATGTAATTAATCAAAAGGAATATGCTAGTATGATTAGTAGCTTGCGTTATGCGACTGACTGTACTAGACCTGACATTGCCTATGCAATTGGAGTACTTAGCAAGTTTACTAGCAAGCCTGGCAGTGATCACTGGCTAGCTATTGAGCGGATTATGAAATATTTATCTGGTACCATAAAATATGGCTTGTTTTATAATAAGTATCCTGCAGTACTTGAAGGTTACAGTGATGCCGATTGGAATGCATTGTCAAGTGATTCATTATCAACCACTAGTTACTTATTTACATTGGGAGGTGGTGTTATAAGTTGGAAATCGAAAAAACAAACCATTATTGCTAATTCAACAATGGAGGCTAAGCTTATTGCTTTAGCTACAGCTAGTGAAGAAGCAAATTGGTTGAGAGATTTGTTAAATGAAGTCTCTTGTTGGAAAAAACTGATTCCACCTATATTGATTCATTGTCATAGCATCGCAGTAATTGGTCGAGTTAATAACCGTTATTATAACGGTAAATCCAGACTTATCAGAAGAAAACACAGTACTGCGAGATCTTATATGAATAATGGCATCATAAAGTGGATTATATTAAATTTGGTGATAATCTTGCAGATCCATTAACTAAGGCCTTAGCAAGAGATAGAGTCTGGAATACATCGAGGGGGATGGGGTTAAAGCCCATTGAATATAGCAGGAGCCATGTATGAGAATTCTCAACCCAGGGACCAGAGATCCTATAACTGGGTTCAATGAGAAAAATGATCATATGATGGCCGTGAGAAATGCACTAAATTACTTTTTACCCATCCCTATGATGTAAGTGCATTTATCCTGTAACGTTGTAGAGGTTGAGTTATTAAAAAACTCTTAATGAATTTCTGTAGCTCTTATTGAGTGGGGTATCACAGTTACAGGAGCACCCTTGACAAAATTCATCTATGTGAGTGTGGTAGTGGGGCCGCTACCTATGAGATTTGGGCTAATTCTCAAACACACTTATGAATCCTAGGATCGCACAAGGCCGTAACGTGCTGGATTTTAAAGCTTATGTGAACACTTGGAATATTATGTGTGTGCAATAATTATTTATTTCCTTTAAGTAGTCATAGTTCAATGTTGAGCATACTATTGGCTCTAGAGTAGATATTATTGTTTCATTAATGGAGGTTCAATTCAGAGCATACCTACCATGATGCATAATATTTTTATTTGCCTAATAATCTCAGTTTTTGTTACCTATAATATTAAAATAGGTAGGGGAATGTTAGCAAATATTTTAATATTATAATGTGTTATAGGTTTGATTTTCTTTTCTTTTCTACCAAGTTTGCTTGCCCACCCATCAAGTCATCCAAGTCCAAGTCAGTCTTAGTCAAGTCTCCAGGAAACTTCTCCACCAAGAACACTTGCCTAACAAGTTTTCACTTTTATATATTGATCTAACTTCTTATCTTGGCAAGATGAAGAAGTTTTGGTTGCTTTATTATGTATTGTGAGAGATTATCAAGCAAATAAAAAAGGGTGTATGTGATAAAGTTTTGGGTTCAACCAATTGTGCAGTATTGGTGAACCATACGACTTAGTCGGACTGTTGTATCCTGTGGGGGACAAGTCAAGGTTTTTTCTGCTGCACCGGTGTGAGGCTTTGCCTAACCGCAGAGAGTTTGAATGTCCTTAAAGAGAGCAAATTTCTCGTGCCTCAGCCTTATAATAGTTGTTGTAACTTTTATTATTTGTATTTTCTGGTGTTTTATTTGTTATTATCACCAACAAATAGTTAAATAAATATTTTATATGGTATTATTTACATGATACTCTTGACCAATAAAAAATAGCAATACACAATAAGTCTTTATTTATTTTCCAGCTAAATTAACAAAGTGTGTCAACATGATTTTGCTTGTAAATTTTTTTTGCTATGCCATTCTTTATAATATCATGAGTAAATAATTATCCAAAAGTGAGAGTAATCAAATTCAAATAGTAGATCTAAAGATCCCAAATTAAGGATAAAAATTTATTCAAAATTTTAAATTTGTAGGGGTAATAATAATATCACTTAGAGAGGTAAAGTTGTGTTCATGGATTAATAATTTAGGAAGATTGGGGAATGAGTAGCTAGGTGAGGGTAGAACAAGTGGTTCCCAAAATATTCTCCTTTAAACCTTGGGCATTGGGCCCTATTTATAGACTTTTCTTTAATACAAAAATATATCAAGTGGCCAAACAGTGTGGCAACACATGTTGCAGGATATTCCGTCCTGAACCACTAAGCCTTAGTAGACACGTATCCCTTGACATGTGCTATTTGCTTAGCACAAAGCCTCAACAAGTGCCACTGTACTACTTGTTTGGCACGAGTCTCAACATATACATTTTTTGTTCAAATCTCAGCAAGTGTCCTCACTGCCGCAACACCTACCTTTGTAGTTCGGTTTCCCAAAACATGTACACTTCAAGACTTATAACCTGCTATCAGTCATACTGGTGTCTGCCTCAACCACTCATCCGCCCTTAGGTACCTAACCGCAAACTCCTCAACTTCCCAGGACGCGGGCCACAACAAGGTTGTGCCTCGTACCAACTCACAACAGGTTTTATTGTGAGCGTTATTGAGGTTCGTTATGCTCCTATTAAGATAATCTCAGATTTTTAATATATAGAACACATTAAATAAATTATTTATGTAAATAAACTATATTTATTAAATGTCAATAATTACATAATTTAAATCAAATTTATCTTAACAACTTAGATGACACATATAATTTTAAAATAAATATTTTATTTTTAAAAAATAGATATCATATAATTATTAATTTTATTTTTTCATTCATATTTTAATTAATAATTTTATAAAATAAACCGTTGAAATTATCCCGATTAATTGGAAGTGGGCAACACCAAAGTTTACAACTGGAACTCGATTAATTGGAAGTAGACAACACCAAAGTTTACAACTGGACCACTGGGCATACCAAATTGGAACGAATCAAATTTGAGATGTGTGCAGTACACATCATATGCAATCATTTATTAAATTAGATAAGTGTTTATAAATTTATATAAGTGATTTTAAAAAAATATGTAAATTCAATATAAATTTATGTAATTACATAAATTTTAATAAATTTATGTAAATTTATATATAACTTATGTATTTTATATCATTACTTATGTAAATTTATAAAAATTTATATAATTTTATATAAAATTATATACGACGGGCAGACCCGAGCATTTTCCTCCTACATAGCAAGTCGAACGCTATATCTATCAAGCAAAAAAAATTCTTCCCTACTTCTCAAATGGTAGTCAAGTCAAACAAAAGACGGGCTAACAATCAATTGATAAAAAAAAAAAAAAAGGTAAATTATAAATTTACCTTAGATTTTTTTTAAAAAAAATTTACTTAAAATACTCATTACTTCTTATAATTTAAAAAATTATAAATATTTTCTCATCAATTTTTTTTATTTAACAAAATTAATTAAAAAGTAAAATTGTAACTTCTCTCCTATAAATGGTAAAATTATTTGCATTATTAACTAAAATAATTTATGCCATCATTAAAAATTATTAATTGAATTAATAATTTATTAATAAAAATTTTCATTTATTATTAACGTGTATAAGCTCATAAAGGCCACGAATCACTATGAACAATCTAAGCCCATCACTTGGAGGCCAATGCATAACCCAACTGGTGAGGTCCAGGACAACTGGAGTCCAACATGGCATAAAGAGCCAATGACATTCAAACACACGGCAGGTGAAGGACGGGCCACATCAGCAAACAAAGATCTACAAAGTTATTGCCATTGCACATCACCATTAATGCAGCCCATCACAGCATTTATTACGACAACACCTCTCCGTCGGAACAGGACTCCCTTATCCTGAGCAAGGTAAGCTACAGCATAGACTTTCGGCGAGGAGGGCAGGTCAGAAGGGACAGCGAAATGATTACCAAATGATATAAGCAAACGTTGAAGACAAGAAGAATATTAAGCTTTTCTATCTCTAATCTCTTCTCTATACTCTACTTTTCTTCCTAACTTGCTCGTCAGAGGGTTCACTGGGGGACTACACCGTTCCCCGTTGAACTTGTTTGCAGGTTATCCGGTGAGCTTGATCATTTGGACCTGGGCTTGAGAAGCGTGGACCAATCCGATCCATTCACTAGGACAAACTATATTATCAGTTGGCGCCATCTGTGGGAAAGTGGTTCTTATCTGGACGCCAGTTGTGCTCATTGTCGCCGGAGACCCTGTCCTAACAACCTTTTCCTCCTACCCATCTAAGTGTATGGTCACGACTAGATCCATGGATTCTCACCATAATGCTGCCGACCATCAAGCCGACCCTCCCAATCCAAACAACCCACCACAGTATATCATTGAGCTCACCAACAGCATTAACCACATGGTTGAACAAAGCCAGGCCCTGATAAATACTTTACTCCAAAGAAACCTTCTGATGCCTCCTCAACCACCTCCAGACATCCCACCAAACCAAGAAAGAGCCCCGAGCCATACTGTTCCGCAACCCCATCCACCCAACTTGGAGGGTTTGCAACCTCCTCCCCCGCATATAAATCTACCACCTCCACCCCCACACCCTTCGGTCGTGGTACCAGTCCTTGAAAGGGAAGCCAGCAGCGTCCAGCCCCTATTGACTGACCATGGTAACCACATTCCCCTCTGGGACGCTGAACTTCGAGCAATGAAGCTCCAGCTCCAAGGGGTCATGCAGAACATTCAGCATAAACCCTCTACCACTGCAAGCTCACCATTTGTTGCCTCCATCCAGGACAAACCTCTGCCCGCCAAGTTCAAGATGCCCACCATTGACTCTTTTGACAGTACAACGGACCCAGTCAACCACTTGGAGACTTACCGTACCCTCATGATCCTCCATGCCTTCCTTGACGAGATCATGTGTCGGGCTTTCCCTGTGACACTAAAGGGATTAGCTCGACTGTGGTTCAGCCAGTTACCAGCAGACTCTGTCTCCACTTTCCAGCATCTCAGTGACTCCTTCCTTAGCCATTTCATTGGAGCCCAGTGCCAACGCCGCCCTACAACCCAACTCCTCAACATCCATCAGACCGAGGGGGAGTCGCTGCGCAATTTCGTTACCCGCTTCAACACCGAAGCCCTACAGGTAGCGGAAAACGATGACAAGGTCATCCTCACGGCTTTCATGGCCGGGCTACGATCGTCCGATTTCCTCTTCTCCCTCTCTAAAAACCCTCTGACCTCCATGGCCGCCCTACTCTCCAAAGCCCAGAAATACATGACTGCCGAAGATTCACTAGCCGCTCGACAGGATCCAATATCTAAAAACCCGACCCAGAGAAAAGAGAAAAGACTCAAAACCCAGAAACACCCAGTATAACAGCCAAACACCCCACTATACCGACCGACCTCCTCGCGTTGACCGGTCGGCACCAGCTCGACCGCCCGGTCGGTTCGAGCGGTACACGCCCCTTAATTCTCCCATGGAACAAGTCCTCCACCAGATCCAACGGGACTACCCCCTCAAATGGCCCCTACCCTTACAGACCCCTTCCAACCAGAAAGACCAGTCTAAATATTGTCGTTTCCACTAGGACCATGGCCACAACACTGATGACTGCATCAACCTCAAGGATCAAGTCGAGACCCTCATTCGTTAAGGGCGTCTCAGCCGATTCACGGACACCCGCCCACAGCAGAGGCAAAGAACCGAGCCCCTCAGAAACAATCACCGGCGTACCCCACCCCGGCAGCTAGCCCAACCTAACCAAGGCCATGATCGCCCCTTACAACAGCCTCGGCCACCAGGTAATCCCCCTCCGCCAGTTGGTGAAATTCGAGTCATTTCAAGTGGCCTTGCTTGTGGCGGACCATCCCGCTCCGCTCAGAGGGCAGAGCTCAGGAAGATAAGGCAAGGCTCGGACAGAGCAGTTGCCACGGTAGACCGACCCTCCAAACAGCCCAAGCAATGGACAGAGCCATCACCTTCACGGACGCCGACTATACAGGCATCCGTTATCCTCATGATGACCCTCTCGTCATTTCTGTCATCCTCTCCAACTATAAGGTCAGACGGGTTCTCATCGACAACGGCAGTTCTTCAGACATCATATTTCTCAACTGCTTCTGCCAGCTCAAGATTGGGAAGGACAGCCTGTCTCCCCTTCAAACCCCTTTGGTTGGTTTCACTAGTGACCTGGTGACCTCCATTGGCTCCATCGATCTCCTCCTCACCATCGGCGAATACCCACAACAGACTACCAAGTTGGTCACTTTCCTTGTGGTCGACTATCCTTCTGCCTGCAACATCATCCTTGGCCGCACCGCCCTCAATGCTTTCCAAGCTATCACTTCAACCTATCACCTCGCCATAAAGTTCCCTACCGACCTGGGCGTCGGGACAGTAAGGGGAGAGCAGACTGTAGCCAGGGAATGTTATGTCGACTCACTCAAGGAAGTTAAGCTGAAGGAGGCCATGATCATTGAAGGACTTGACGTCCGGGATGAGGACGAGCTAGTTAGAGGAGAACCGGTTGAGGAGCTCGTTGAGGTTCCCATCGATCCCACCAACCCTATGAAGACTGCCAAGATCGGCAGCCAACTATCCCCCCAAGCTAAGGCCGACCTTACCGCCCTTCTGATCGAGCATAATGATGTGTTTGCCTGGACCCATTCCGACATGCCGGGCATCGACCCCTCTTTCATAACTCACCGCCTCAGCATCGAACCCCATTTCCGACCTTACCGCCAGAAGCAACGCATCTTCCATCCAGAGCGCAATACACTTATAGCCGCAGAGGTTGACAAGCTCCTTGAGGCCCAATTCATCAAAAACGTGGATTACCCTAAATGGTTGTCAAACGTGGTCCTAGTCTGCAAGAACAATGGCAAATGGCGACTCTGTGTCGATTACTCTGACCTAAACCGAGTTTGTCCCAAAGACAGCTATCGTCTTCCCCGCATAAATCTGCTGGTCGACGCCACGGCCGGTCATCAAATGCTTAGCTTCATGGATGTTTTCTCTGGGTACAACCAAATCCTGATGCACCCGTCCGATCAGGAACATACATCCTTCATTATCGACCGAGGTACCTACCACTACCGCGTGATGCCATTCAGATTGAAGAATGCTGGGGCTACCTACCAATGGTTGGCCAATGCCGTTTTCCATCATCAGATAGGTCGGAATATGAAAGTCTATGTCGACGACATGCTAGTCAAGAGCAAACTCTCTATTGATCATCTGTCCGACCTGCGAGCAACCTTCGCCACCCTACGCAAGTACCAAATGAAGCTCAACCCAGAGAAGTGCGCCTTCGGCGTGGGATCTGGGAAGTTTCTAGGTTTTATGGTCAGTCAGCGGGGCATTGAAGCTAATCCTGAAAAGATCAAGGCCTTGATTGAGATGCAGTCACCCAGAACGGTTAAGGAGGTTCAAAGGCTCACTGGCTGAGTTACGGCCCTCAACCGCTTCATTTCCCGCGCAACAGATAAGTGCCTACCATTCTTCAAAGTTCTTCGGAAAACTTTTGAATGGACAACTGAATCTGAAGAAGCTTTTCAGCAGCTGAAGCAGTTCATGGCAAATCCCTCCCTCCTTTCACAAGCAATTACAGGTGAGCCCCTCTTCCTTTATTTAGCCGTCTCAAGCACCGCAGTCAGTGCAGCTCTTATTAGGGAAGACGACTCTGTCCAACGGCCGATCTACTACATCAGTCGGGCTCTCAGGGGAGCAGAGTAGAACTACCCGCTGTTAGAAAAATTGTCCTTGGCCTTGGTCACCGCCTCCAGACGACTCCGTCCTTACTTCCAAGCCTATTCCATAGTGGTTCTCACCGACCAACCATTGAAGAAGGTCATGCAATAACCAGAACTTTTCGGTAGACTCATGTAGTAGTCAGTGGAACTCAGTCAGTTTGACATCTGCTACCGGCCTCGAACAGTAATTAAGGAACAGGCTGTCGCGGATTTCATCTTGGAATTCACTAATCCTAGCCCAACCGCTGTGCCCCACCTCTACCAACCCCTACCGAGCCAGAAGACCTGCATTCATGGACTCTCAACGTGGACGGATCATCCCGCAGGGAAGGTAGTGGGGCTAGCCTCATTCTCACCGCCCCTGAGGGCGGCTATTTCAAATGTGCTCTCTGTTTCTTGTTTAATGCCAGTAACAATGAGGCCGAATATGAGGCATTGATAGCAGGACTTCGCCTCGCCAAGGACATTGGAGTTAGCCACATCCGGGTGTTCAGCGACTCCCAGCTCATCGTTGGCCAGATTACGAGGGAATTCGATGCCAAGGAGGACACAATGCGGGCTTATAGGGATATGGCCCTCCCCCTTGTTCGCCTCTTCAATACCTTCCACATCAAGCACATACCTCGGGCGGAAAACTCCAAGGCAGACGAGATGGCTCAGTTGGCCTCTGTAGACCAGTCCGACCTCAGCCACGGTGTCCGCCTCGAATACCTAGCCCACCCAGCCATCTCACCCGACTTACAAGAAGTGCAATTCCTTCAAAACGAACCCATCCCTTGGGCCTCCGACATCTTCCTATTTTTGACAACGGGGCCACTTCCAGATGACCAATAGCAGGCCGCCAAAGTCAGGGCCCGGTCGTCCAATTACATCATGGTCAGTGACGTCTTATACAAACGTGGTTTCTCACGTCCCTACCTGCGATGCCTCAATTCGGCTCAAGCAACCTATGTAATACGGGAAATCCATGAGGGAATTTGTGGCAATCATTCGGGTGGCAGGTCTCTGGCCCACAAAATACTCCGTACTGATTATTTCTGGCCAACTCTCAATCAAGATGCGACTGATTTCGTGCTCAAATGTGATAAGTGTCAACATTTTGCCAACATCCCCCATGCTCCTCCTACAGAGTTGATCACACTTTGCAGCCCTTATCCATTCGCCAAATGGGGGATCGACTTGGTCGGTCCACTTCCCACCGGCCGAGGTCAGACCAAGTTCGCGATCGTCGCTGTTGATTGTTTCACCAAGTGGGTAGAGGAAGAACCCCTTGGCACCATTACCGAACGGAACACAACCAAGTTCATCTAGCAGTCGATCGTTTGTAGATTTGGCATCCCTCAGGCCATCGTCTCCGACAACGGCAAACAATTTGACAACGCCAAGTACAGGAAGTTCTGTGCCGACTTCCAGATTCAACCATGTTTCTCTTCCCCCGGTCATCCCCAGGCCAATGGCCAAGTGGAGGTCACCAATCATTCTCTCTTGAAGATCATCAAAACTAAGCTCGAAGCTGCTAAGGGACTTTGGGCTGAGGAACTACTAAATGTACTTTGGGCTTATCGAACTACAGCTCGGACTCCCACTAGGGAAACCCTTTTTCGCTTAACATACGGCGCTGAGGCGGTTATTCCAGTAGAAATCGGTCTGCCTACTCCCAGGGTTTTACATCCGGATCCAGCACAAACCGAAGAGCTCCGTCGAGCAGACCTAGACCTAATTGAAGAACTCAGAGAGACCACCGCTGTCAGACTGGCCTCGTACCAATAGAAAATGAGAGCCCACTACAATCGGAAAGTCCGATCAAGGGAGTTCGCTGTAGGGGACCTTGTCTTGAGAGAAGCAACTCTTGCCACCAAAAATCCGACTGAGGGTAAACTAGCAGCCAAATGGGAGGAACCTTATGTTGTGAAAGCCAGACCACGTCCGAGCCCTTGCTAACTTCAAGACATGGAAGGTCGAGACCTCCCCCACCCATGGAATGCCGAACACCTGAAACGTTACTTTCAATAAGCTCCTACTTTTGTGTCGCTCAGTAATTGTGTTTTCTTTCCGGCAAATTTACGCATTCTTGATATCTCCTTACGCAATGTAACTTTTTAATCAACTGGGTTACACTTCCCCTGCCATCAATTATATATCTCAGTTTTCTGTATGGTGTCTCAATGACGTTTTGATTGCAGCACTTATGAAAAGCCTCAGCCAGACTGAGCATCTACAAGCCTCAGCCAGACTGAGCATCATAAAGCCTCAGCCAAACTGAGCATCATAAAGCCTCAGCCAGACCGAGCATGAAGCACTCGTCCAGACCAAGCCTCAGCCAGCCTAAGCATAACAAGTCTCAGCCGGACCGAACGCCACAATTTCAGGTTCAGGCTGAGTTCCTTACGACTTCAGTGAATCATAGCATAGCCCCAACTGAGCACGCGTTCAGGGCTCGGTCAAAGCCATCTACGCAAACTTCATGCTTATGGAATTAGTAGATACACTTGGTCACAATTCCGGGTCCAAGTCTTTACACCATTCTTTGCTTAGTCAAATTCCAAAGACCTTCTGACACGTTTTCTTTACAAGTCAGGTTATCTTCTTCTCAATTAAACTATTACAAGTCAGCCTGTTTTCTTACAAGGCAAGCCTCACTCCAATAAATCACTAATCTACTTCAGCAGTGTGGCAAACACAAGCTTATAATTTTATTACAAGTTCAATTTCACTCTGCATTTAGGAGTTCTTAACTTTACTCTGCATTGAGTCTTTATTACAACTTCAACTTCACTTTACACTGAGGAGTTCTTATACTTAGTTCTTATTACAAGTTTCACTTCACTTTGCACTTCACAAGAACACACAATCATTCATTTCAGCTATACAAGAATAGACAATCAAACGAAAACATAATTGCAATTTTATTTATTCAGAAATTTGTACATGAGTTCATTACAGCCATTCAAAAAAAAAAAAAAAACTCTCTTAAGTACAAACTTTCTTCACTTCACTCATTCCTCCTCACTGGAGACAAGGTCTTCTTCTTCAATACCCTTATCTAGGGGGGTTTGGGCCACATCATCTTCACCAATTGTTACACTACTGAGGTCTAAGTCTGGGAACAATTCTTCAGCCTTACGTTTGAACATTTTCCAGCCACTGTCCCAGAACTCAGCCATTTCGTGTTTATAGAAGTCTGACTGCTGGAAGCTCTCAATCACTTCCGCTTCAATTCTGCCCCCAGCGGTCGTCCTCGATGGGCCCGCCCCCCCAGACTCCTCCCTCGCCAAGCTGCTGGCGACCGTAGCATCCACTGCCATCTGAAACTCAGCAGACCCTTTGAATTGATCCACTGCTGCCATATACAGATCGAGGTAAGCCGCCCTTTCAGAGGCTGCCTTCGCCCTCTCTTCCTCCAGCTCCTTCCGCAGGGTCGCCATTTCAGAGGCTGCCTTGGTCTTCTCTGCCTCCAACTCCCTCTTCAAGGTCTCCCTCTCAGCAGTCGCCTTCACTCTCTCTGCCTCCAACTCCTTCTGAAGGCTCTCCCTCTCTTCCAGTGCCTTCGCACGCTCGCCTTCCAGCTCCTTCTGCAGACCGCTAATCCTCACATCTGCCTCATTCTTTTGCCTAACCAGCTCTTCATTATTGATCATTGCCTTTTCATGTCGTTCGACCGCGACCGCGCAGGCTTTTCGGGTCTCATCCAACCTCTTCTGCTCGCCAGCCAGTTGGAACTCGAGCGAAACAACCTCGCGGCGTGTGTTCTCCAGCTCCACCTTGACCGCTTGCAGATCAGTGTAGGTACTCTCCCAACTTGCACTCTTCTCCCTCAACTTGGCAAGCTGAGTTTTGGCCTCATCTGCCTTGAGTTTTGTAGCCCTAGCCTTCCTCAGCAGAGCCCCTGCTAAGGTGGTTACCTCCATTTGAGCAGAGCATAACCCCCTCAGCAGTTCAGCCTCATTGAATCTGGCTGCTGAGCGCAAGGCTGCCTCTTCTACAATCCCCACAAGGCGGTCTGCCCCTGCCCTGGCTGGGCCTTCTTCTCCCTCCAACTGCCCAGCCACCGTACGAGCATGGTAGATTGCAGTAGTTAGACTGACCCCCCCTCCATGGGGTGCAGGAGCCCCCTGGGGCTGTTCTTCCCCCATTGGCTCAGGGCCAGTCGCCCCACCTTCTACTTGCACTTTAGGGGCGACCCTCGCGACCCCTGCGGCGATCGCTACCACTACTGGAACTACTTCCATGCCCTCTGAGGTAATGTCCACCACTTCTAGGGCAATTACTCTTCCTGGGTTCTCCTCCACTTCCTCCCCCCTCTGCCCCCTTCGCCATGATGGTTTCTTCACCCACCACTTCCCTCATCCTCTTCAAGGTAGGCTCTTCTTGACTCCCCCCCACCCTCCTCTTTTTCTTCTTCAGAGCATCCCTCTCCTTGTTCGCCCGTTCCTTCACAGGATCCATTGGGGGCGGTCGGGGCACAAAACTGCCTAAGTCTTTCTCCCCCAACGGCTTGGGGCGCGGTCGGATCCGCTCTCTCGCGACCGGTTTCGGGGTAGGCCCCAGTTGGGACTCCTTGTACTTGTCCACCCGCGCGAACAACCTCCTTTCCTCCTCCTCCTCTTCCGCTTTCCTCTACAGCTCCAATTCCTTCCTTTCTGGACCCCCTCCCAACGGCTGCGTTCCCAAGTTTAAGGCAAACAGAACCGACAGTAGAACAAGCTCGTCCCACCTTACTCTTTTCTCCTCCCTTTAATCCCTCACCCTCTTCACTTGGTCCTCAGTTGCCTTGTTCAGCTTGGGCTCGACCGATTTGGTGGGCACCTTCCAAGTTGTGCGAACTCCCGCCCCGCCGTTTGCCGTCACAAAGAACCACCTTGGCCTCCAGCCTTTTACCGAAGATGGCAGACCCGCCACCAGATCTCGTCCAGCCACCGCCTGCAGTGTAAGCCAAGTGTCCTGCTGGCCGGAGGCCTTGTAGCACGAGAAGAACTCATCTACCGTCAAGGCCAACCCTCTCGTCGCTTGCGGCCAGGAACTCGCGCACGCCATCAATATTTTCCAGGCGTTTGGCATCAACTGACCTGGCGCCTCATCTAGTTTATTCAACACATCAACCACAACTTGAGGCAGCTGTAGCCTTATACCTCCCCGCAATGCCTCCTCGTACAAGCTAAATTCCCCCGTCCATGCATCCGACGCCTAGATGTCGGCAGCCTCAACCCTATTTCCAAAGGAATCTGGTACTTCCCCCTTATTCCCTCCAACTCCGCCGGTGTAAGAGTGGATCTGTCTGCCTTTGTGTGCTAGTGATCTGGTTTTGCCTGGCTGATTGGCCTTGGAGCCGCTATCATGGTGGAACCTTGGGATCGTCCCACCAACTCCCCCACCCTCTCCGTCCGGTACTGCTACGCCAACTCTACTGCATCATCATCACCAAGTGGATCCACCCTGACATTCGCAGTTTCTTCTTTGGCCATCTCTATGGTATGCCTGCGAATCGCTTCGGATGCAGGTGCAAGAAAATTGAAAAAGTGTTGCAGAGGCGTACCGTGAGCAACAAAGGAATTAACACTTGGAATGTTTTGATTTTTTGTAAACAAGTAGGTGAATCGAATGATGCCAAAAGCTCATAGTTTGCCCGTATTCTAAGGATCCCAATTAATTTTTGCCATTTTGAAAACTTTTTAAATCATCCGCCAAAACTGTCTTTTCAACACCCATAATGACTTATCATTTCATCTCTGATCTGGCGCCTAATCTCTCCCCTCCCCGTGGGATGTCGCCACGTGTACGACCACGATCCACTGTCTCCTCCCCTTACCTTGTCTTTTCTACTTCAAATCACCACGTGGCACGACGCCCCTCGAGTCCCACGCCCCTCCACCTCACTCTTTGCGGTCGGCCCTCCTCGCGGTCAACCCTCTCACTCGGCTAACCTCCGGTGTTGGCCCCCCTTCGCTGTCGGCCCTTCTCGTGGTCGACCCTCCCACTTGGCCAACCTCCACGGTCGGCCCCCCCTTCGCGGTCGGCCCTCCTCGTGGTCGACCCTCCCACTCGACCAACCTTTGCGGTCGGTCCTCCCCATGATCGGCCTTTCCACTCGGTCGCCCTGCACGGTCGGACCACCCTCTCGGTCACGCTTTCCGGTCGACCTCCATCCTGCCAATCCCTAACACCCCATCTACTTCATTAATATTCACTTCGTTGGACTAAAGCTGCACTCGGGAATGGGGGACTACTGACGTGTACAAGTCCATAAAGGCCACGAATCACTATAAACAATCCAAGCCCATCACTTTGAGCGCAATGCATAACCCAGCTAGTGAGGTCCTGGACAGCTGGAGTCCAACATGGCATAAAGAGCCAATGACATTCAGACACATGGCAGGTGAAGGACGGGCCACATCAGCAGACAAAGATCTGCAAAGCTATTGCTACTGCGCATCACCATTAATGCAGCCCATCACAGCATTTATTACGACAACACCTCTCCATCGGAACAGGACCCCCTTACCCTGAGCAAGGTAAGCTATAGCATAGACTTTCGGCGAGGAGGGCAGGTCGGAAGGAACAGCGAAATGATTACCAAAGGATATAAGCAAACGTTGAAGACAAGAAGAAGGTTAAGCTTTTCTATCTCTAATCTCTCCTCTATACTCTACTTCTCTTCCTAACTTGCTCGTCGGAGGGTTCACTGGGGGACTACCTTGTTCCTTGTTGAACTTGTTTGCAGGTTATCCGGTAAGCTTAATCATTTAGACCTGGGCTTGAGGAGCGTGGACCAGTCCGATCCATTCACTGGGACAAACTATATTATCAATTATGAAATTAGAAGTTTCGCGGGACAAGATGTAATTTTCGTAATCATTAAGGGGCAAACCACATTCTAAGCAACCTCAAGAGGTGTTATTTGTAATTTACTCAAAAAAAGGTATATAGAAATGTATTTTATATTATATTTTTATCAATAAAAATTAAAAAAAAAAGGATTTTTGTGTATTTATTAATATAAATTTTATTTTTTTATATTTAGTTATAAAAAATCAAATAAAAATTTCGTTTGTGTATAATTAAACTTCTCCATGCATAACATTAGGGAACAGGTAATTAATATAACATTTGATTGATGTTAGGGTAATATAACTTACCAAAAACAAATTTCAGGCGACATATATGAAATTTTACTTTTGGCTAACATGATCTACACTTTGGTAATTAATCAACAAATTGTGCATAGAGTGTCAGGTTTCATGTTGATTAATTATATGATTTCTAATGACAAAAAAAAATAATTATTATGATATTGAAAGCATAATTAAAATACAGAATTAAAAAAATGTAATTAATGCAGTTGATTTCAATTTAAATATCACTTATCATGAAAATGTTGTCTATGTCAATTTCACAAGAAACCAATCCCAACAGTTCGAAGACAAGAATTCATTTGAATTATTTATTTGTTATGTCCAACTCAGAAGATGCAAGAAACCTTGGTGTCAAGACTTTTAGTTCCCTAATCGTAACAGTGAAGTGTTAATAAATTTTAAATAGTAATTTTATAAATGGTTTATTATTATTATTATTATTATTATTATTATTATTATTTTTAATGGACCTAAAGATCTTATTCTAATACGAATTACATAAGAAACCAAGTCAAATATACACGCACATGTGTTATGTGTTAAAAGATAAATGTGAGTTTTCTCGTAAAATTAAAATTACTATACTTAACACTTCAAAAAATTACTTAGTATACTTTTCTTAAACATAATATCTCAATGTAATACTTTAAAAATGTGACACTCTAATGTAGCATACTAAAAAATTTCTTAGTATACTTTTTTCAAACGTAACAACGTAATATTAAAAAAAAAAACTCTTCAGTATATTTTTTCTAAACGTACCAAACGTAACACTCCAATCAATGTAACACACAAAATTCCTTAATGTATTTTTTCCAAATGTAACACATTAAAAAACTCCTTAGTGTAATTTTCTCTAAAGTAACAACGTAACATTCTAAAAAAAACTCCTTAATGTATTTTTTTTTTTCAAACGTAATACTTCAATCAATGTAATACACAAAAATTTCTTAGTATACTTTTTCCAAATATAATACTCTAATATAACACTCTAATGTAATACCAAAAAATCACACTAATAGAAATGTACATTTCTATGTCCTCTTTTTTTTTTTTTTTTTTTTTTAAACACAAGAAAGTAAGGAACAGAACAGCAACAAGAAGAGACAAGCTAAGAGGCATTAAACAAAAACTCCAAGGTAGCTGGTGGCTGTCCCACCCAGTTAAGAGGGAGACGACCATAGAGGGAACCCAATGCGCAGCTAACCAACACTTTAGACACCAATCATTTCAAAAAGAATCTTCCACACCACACATTTTCATTTTTATCTCAAAAATAAATTAAAAAATTATAAAAATAAATCACAAAAAGGCTCATGCTTGTCAATTTTTATTGTTCATTGCAATTGGGTTCCCAAGCGTAGGAAAATATCATCGTCAAGCATAGTAAGTCTTGGAAGTCCCAAGGACATTTCCAAAGGGATTTATGTGCAAGTCCAAAGAGTATGAAATTTTAATTCAAAACCGAATTTGATTTTGATCATAGGCCGTTGTAAATGAAAGTTTTAAAGAGATTAAGATTCGGAGATCGACTCACAACAACTCAATTGAGATTCATACAAAAGTTGATCTCAATCGGAAAGTTTAACAATTTCATGAAAAATATTTTTTAAAAGATGATTTCATAAAAACTTGATTGGCTCAACATATCAAAACTAGTAATTTAATTTGCAGGGAATTATAAGCATTCATTGTATTCAAAATTAATGATAAATCAAAGAATTATACATAATAAAATACTTTTCTAAATAAAATAACCAATCAAATAAAATAAAACCTTATATTAAAACCATGAAAAATAGTTGACAAACATCAAACCCTTGTTGTCGCTTCACTCTTTTCCTTAGCAAAATAGTAGCTACTCATAATTAAATACATAAATTAAAAGAAAGAAAATATGAACTATAAAAGAGAATGAGGACTTTGTTTAGCGATGAAAGTTACACTCCAGGCTCTCCCAATTGAGGCTCCATCATCTCTATTTATAGACCAAGAGAAGAACAAAACAAACCAAAATACAAATCTTCCAATTTACGTTTTTCTACAAATAGGTGACTCTTGTTTTCCTCAAAGCATAAGAGTCGTAGGTTTGTGAGTCTTCTTTTCAGGGATATAAAATGAACCTAAATTAGATTTCTGAGTTGAAAGTTATGGCCAAATAAATGAAACTGGATAGTTTTGTCAACAATGGCGGCCAGAGTTCATCCGAAGTTGCAGCTCGATTTTGACCTTGCAGTAGCTGGAATGGGAAGTTTTGAGGAAATTAATACTATAAAAGTGTATTAATATCCAAAAATAAATAGAATTAATATTATAAAAGTGTGTTAATATCCAAAAATAAATAGAATAATTATACACTTTTTAGCACTTATCAATTCACTTAAACTTAAATAGAATCAAATCAAATAAATATAATTTAAAAAAAAAAAACTAATTAGTTCATAAATAAAATAAAAAAATTAGAACTAAATAGATTAACATTCTCTCATGTAAAATTTATGGATAAATTTTCCTAATAATAACCTAATTGCTTACATGATTTGAAAGTTTATTTAAACTCAGTTTAAATTATAGAAGGAATTATCCTAATATGGGATGTGATCTGAACCTGATCTCTTCCCAAACTTGTTTGTTTAATACCTCGTTTAGTAATATATTATTTTAGTAATTTTTTAACTTGTTAACTAAAATATGAGATTAAAAAATATCATATGTTTGTGATTTTTTTTTGACTTTTATAAAAAAAAATTATGCAAAAAAAAAAAACTAACTTTCTTGTATAATTTTTTTTGAATTTTTTATTATTATTTTAATAATTTTTTAACTTTTAAGCTATAAAATATAGAGTAAAATGCCAATAGGTCATAATAATTGGCATTAATTCTTATCAAATCTTATTGAAAACAAGTCATAGTAAAATCGTCACTAAAAATAATTTTTTGTGATCATTTTTTTACATATATCACTAAAAATTGACAATTAGTAACTTTTTTTATCATGATTTTTATAAATTATCACTAAAACTTACAATTAAAGACATTTTGTTGACGAATTTTTCAAACTGTTGCTAAAAATTGAAAATTAATGAATTTTTTATAATTTTTTTTTAAATTATGACTAAAACTTATAAATTTGATAAATTATTTTATTTTATTTTATTTTATTTTTATTTTCTGCCCTTTTTTTTTTTATTTTTCTCACTTATTTTATTTACGCCGTGTTACGGGCACACTAGTACATATATAGGGGCTGAAGTTCAATACACACCTAACAACCAACCAAAGTAATAACAAGGTGATGTTGTCCTCTTTCACAAAATGTCTCATCATTCTACGTCTCCATCTTCATTTCCTCATCTTCTTCTTGTTCTTCATTGTCCACTCTGCCTCCAACAACACCACTGAACAAAATAATCAAGAAGCTACAACACTACTCAAATGGAAAACCATCCTCCATAGCACTCACCCCATTTCACCTCTACTCTCCTGGAAACCATCTAATTCCAATTCTTCATCATCTTCTTCTTCGCCATGTCAATGGGATGGAATCACCTGCAACAACCATGGAAGTGTCATAGACATAAACCTCAAGAGCTCTAGCCTAACAGGTAATCTCCAAAGCCTTGGCTTCTCATCATTTCCACACCTTCTTGGACTTGATCTCCAAAACAACTCACTCCATGGAACCATTCCATCCTCCATAGCCAACCTTTCCAAGCTCACTTACCTTGCTCTGGCTCGAAACCAACTCCACGGTCCAGTCCCTGATTCGATCGGACTCATCGGTAAATTGAATGTTCTTCTTCTCTTTGGAAACTATCTCTCTGGAACAATCCCACCCTCCATTGGCAACTTGACAAAGCTCACTTACTTGAGATTGCATTACAATGAGCTATCTGGCTCTGTACCGTCAGAGATTGGAAAGCTAAGTAATCTTTATCTTCTGACTTTTTTTGAGAACAAACTCAGTGGGTCTCTTCCTTTATCAATAAACAATCTTACCCAATTGAAGAGACTTTTTGTGGGTGAAAACAATTTCAGCGGCTCTCTACCTCAAGAGATTTGCCATGGTGGGTCATTTGAAAAGTTGACTGCTGCTAACAACCATTTTGTGGGTCGAATCCCAAAATCCTTGAAAAATTGTTCCAAATTGATGAGACTTAGGCTTGAAAAGAACCAATTAGTGGGTAACATATCAGAGGATTTTGGGGTGTACCCAAATTTGGAGTACATTGATTTGAGCTATAATGAGTTCTATGGGGAGCTTTCTTGGAATTGGAGGTTCTTTGGAAACTTGACAAAGTTAAGCATCTCTAACACTCGAGTTTCTGGGAAGATACCAGCTGAGCTTGCTGAAGCATATCGAATTGAAGAGCTTGATCTCTCTTCCAATCATCTAATTGGGAATATTCCAAAGGAATTGGGGAATTTGAGTTCATTGCGTGTACTTGTGTTGGATGATAACAAACTTTCAGGTGGTATTCCAGTAGAAATTGGGATGCTAATGAATCTGGAAAAACTCGATTTGAGTGGAACCAATTTAAGTGGTGTAGTTGTGGCACAACTTGGGAATTACTTGAAGCTAAGGGAGCTGAATTTGAGCAACAATAGATTTAGGGGAAGTATTCCCTCAGAGATTGGGAATTTGGGTTCTCTTGAAAGTCTTGATCTTAGCCATAACTCACTTGTGGGAGAGATACCACCACATATTGGAGAAATGCTCCGACTAGAAAGGCTGGATCTCTCCTCCAACAATCTCTCTGGTTCGATCCCATCCACTTTCAATCGATTGTTAAGCTTGATGTATGTCAATTTGTCCTACAATCGGTTGGAGGGTCCTATTCCTAATACTAGAGCGTTTCGTGAGGCTCCAATGGAGGCATTTCGCAACAACAAGAACTTGTGTGGAAATGCTCGGGGTCTCAACAGTTGCCCCTCCAAGATAAGGAACAATGTCAATGGGAATAATAAGAGGATAGTGTTGATCCTAATCATAGTAATTCCTTTTTTGGGCTCTCTTTGTATTTTTATTGTCGTTGTTAAAGTTTTCTTTGTTTGTAGTGGGACAGTAAAGAGCGAAGAAAACAAGTTAGGGGAAGAACAAGAGGAGAATTTGTTTACAATATGGAGCGATGATGGTAAAATGGCGTATGAAAACATAATCGAAGCAACAGAAAATTTTGACGCCAAACATTGCATTGGAGAGGGAGCGACCGGGCGTGTTTATAAAGCTGAATTGCAAACCGGTCAAGTTGTTGCCGTGAAGAAACTTCACTCATCTCAAGATAGCGATGCAACAAACGCAAGAGCTTTTACTTCGGAGATTCATGCACTTGCAGAGATAGGACATCGAAACATCGTGAAGCTACATGGTTATTGTTATCATGCACAAAACTCGTTTTTGGTTTATGAGTTCTTGGAGCGGGGAAGCTTGGGGGCATTATTGAGAAACGAAATAGAAGCCGCACAGTTTGAATGGATTAAGAGAGTCAATGTTATTAAAGGCATGGCCAACGCGTTGTCCTACCTGCACCATGATTGTTCACCCCCGTTGATCCATCGAGACATATCGAGCAAGAACATTTTGTTAGATTTGGAATATGAGGCTCACATCTCAGACTTTGGCACGGCTAGGTTGTTGAAGCCTGACTCATCTAATTGGACCACATTCGCAGGAACCTTTGGATATGCTGCTCCAGGTAACATTTTATTAACAAAAAAATTTCATTCTGATCAACCGATTCAATTCACATCTCTGATAGAATTTTGATTCTCATCTAGTTTTGCTATCAATTTCGTAATGATACAATTTTGGACTGAAACACTTCTTTGATTTTCTTTCCTCTTGGTCATGGATTATATATTTGATTATAACGATGGTTGAATACAAACATATTTTCTTAGTGTTTTGATTTTCATGATGACTTTTGTGGATTTTATTTGTTTTGACTGTTAAATTCTCTTACTTTTTTTGGGGGGGAGGGGTAAAATAAAATTTTCTTACTTGTACAGCAATAAAATTCAAACTTGTCGTCGCCAGGATTATTCAATTTAATCTAATCCTAGAGACATATTACCTAACATTGTTATTGTTATTTTAAGGGTAAATTACACGTACCTCCTCTGAGATTTCTGACAAATACAAGAATCTCTTATATAGTTTCAATAATTACATAAATCTCTTATTTAATTGACAATATCAAGATTCTCTCATTTTTTTAATTGTCGTTCATATAACTAACAGAAGATACTGGTGTCACCAAAAATAAATATTGAAATAGCTATATCAATCTCTTATTTCTCTTCGGCCTTTGTTCTTCCTTCCTTCTTCCCCGTTTCTTATCTACATTTACCCTGTTACAAACCCAGAATAGCCACCACCCACAACTTTTAATAACCACTGCTCAACCATTTATTCATACATTTACCACACGACCCTATCTCCCAAAGCCACCCACAACTTACAATAACCACCATTCCCAACAAATTTTAGATAACAGTTTTAAAAAAAAATTAAAAAAAAAAAAAAAACACCAATTTTAGATAGCAAAGCATCATTAACTTTACCCATTTGCTTCAGACCTAAACCACCATTTAACAAGATGAATCTTCCTCTTCTGATCAGAACCTCCCCCAAAAAATGTATTATTACAATGATCAATCGCCTTATTAATCGACCCTGGAATAAGAGTAGTTTGCATAGTGTAAACCGAAATAGAAGAAGTAACAAATTTTAATCTGTACAAATCAAATAAAGAACAACATAAAATAAGCCTAACACCACCAAATAATTTTTCCGAACAAAATCAAAATCTAACAATCAAACAAATTATATTAGCAAAGCAAAACTAGTTGGAAATTGAACCCTCTTGTCTAGACTGCCAAAACTGGGGGAATTGGTAGAGTGAGTAACAGGCAAGCTTAATCTCATCTCTTACTATCTCTTACACCAATATAGCATCATAACCCTTTTCACCTTTGAAACCACGGTCATTGCATTTACCTCAGCCACAATCTCTTCCTCCACTATTAAAACCATACCAATCATCACCTCTGTGGGTTTGATTGGAAACCATACCCACCATCACCTCTGTGGGTTTGATTTGGATCTGTGCAATTTAGAATCATACTCTACAATGGTTGTTTAATTGCAGAAAATGAGAAACAAGTGTTATTGGTAGTCTGGTTGCAGAGTTTGTTTGGAGAGGGTGGGTTAGGTTGGTGTGGTGAGGGTCGTTGGTCATTGTCGCGAGAGACCAAGAAGAGAGGCACCGTTGGGTTGGGTTGGGTTGGAAAGGAGGGAGAGAGAGAGAGAGAGAGAGTGGGGTTCGATTTCACTGTTAGGAAGATAGAGAAGGGGAATAAAAGAGAAGAAAGAAACATATAAGTTGTGGGTGGTGGCTTTGGGTTAAAAAAGAAAAAGGCATTACCTTTAGCGAAAATGCATTATACCCTCTGGGAGTCAACCTCCAGTGAGGTGGCGGCCTGTGATTGGGGCGAAAAAAATTATTTTTTTTTTTCTTTTTTTTGGTACTGTCAGCCAGTGGGGGTGCGCCACCTCACTGGGGGTGCGACCCCCACTGGGGTATAAAGCACTGCTTTTGTACAAACAATGTTACTTTTCTATACAAAATTACCATATTATCCTTTTAACCCTACAAAGTAACATTGTTTGTGCAAAATTGACGGATTGGGAGAATCTTGATATTGTCAGTTAAAGTAAGGAAGGTTTGTGTAATTATTAAAACTATAGGGGAGATCTCTATATTTGTCAAAAATCTTAGGGGCTGTGTATGTAATTTACTCTTATTTTCATGTGCTAAAGTTACAAAATTAGATAAATTTAACTGATTTTTTCTTTTAATTTGTGTCTATTTTTGTAGGGCCATCAAGACTATATATAAATGAAGAAAAGAAAAGTTGATCTTTAAATATTTTTAATTTCAGGTTGTTTAATAAAAGGGACTGAAAAAGTGAATTTTTTTTGACAGTTTTTAAAAAATCATTAAAGACAACAAAAGGAAAATTTTAAAAATATAAAAATAGAAAAAGAAAAAGAAAAAGAAAAAGAGTGTGTATCATTTAATGTTATACCCAATATATATTCCAAATAAGGAACCTTGCAATTGGCAAGACTGGATTTAGTGATATGTAATTTTTATTACAGAATCTGGCTAGGGAAGAAATTCAATGTGTAAACCTAGTACTAATGTTGCAACTATGAACTCAATAAGAAAGTAAATCAATATTTCTACATTCCTTTTCCGATGTACAAAAAACAAAAAAAGAATCAATATTTCCACACAAGCACCTACAATGTAGGATAATATAATTTGACCATTGATATAGAGGATTTAATTTTTTTTTATTTTTTATTTTTTGGCAGAGCTTGCTTACACAATGGAAGTGAATGAGAAATGTGACGTTTACAGCTTTGGAGTGGTAACATTGGAAGTGATCTTGGGAAGCCATCCTGGCACTTTCATCTCATTCCTATCATCATCGTTGTCATCATCATTGTCATCATCATCTGCCAATCACATATTGTTGAAGGATGTAGTGGATCAACACCTCTCGCCTCCTATGGATGAATTTGCAGGAGAAGTGATCTCAATTATGAAGCTTGCATTTGAATGCTTGAGCTCCAGTCCACAATCTCGGCCAACCATGCAACAAGTTTCAAAGAAGCTATCAACTAAGAATCCACCTCTGTCCAGGCCTTTTCTCTTAATGACACTAGGGCAATTGTTCTAGATTTAGGATCTGTGAAACCATCTCCATTGTTTGACGGTATTGTTTGTTGTTTGTGAGGGTTGTGTGCAAGTTTAGTTCGGAAACTACTTCATATCAGGAGGAAGAAGATGAAGGAAAAAAAAAAAATTTTGAAACTTGAGTAAGAAGATAAATAAAATTCAAACTTGTTCTCGCTAGGATTATTCAATTTAATCTAATCCCAGAGACATATTACCAAACATTATTTTTGTTATTTTAAGGATAAATTACACTTACATCCCTTGAGGTTTCTGGTAAATATAAGAATCTCTCATGTAATTTTAATAATTATTGACGTGGGTAGGCCCATAAAGGCCATAACCCACTATGAACAACCCAAGCCTACCACTTAAGACCCAATACATAACCCAACTGATAAGGCCCAGCACAGCTGGAAGTCAACATGACATGACGGACCAATAATATTCAGACACATGGCAAGTAAAGGGCAAGCCACGTCAGCAGACAAAGATCTGCAAAGTTATTGCCATTGCACATCGCCATTAATGCAGCCCCTCACAGCATTTATTATGACAACACCTCTTCGTCGGGATAGCACGCCTTCACCCTGAACAAGGTGAGCTACAGCATAGACTTTTGGCCAAGGTGACAGGTCGGAAGGGACAATGAAATGATTATCAAAGGATATAAGCAGACGTTGAAAACAAGAAGAAGGTTGCTTTCTATCTCTAATCTATCTCTACAATCCACTTCTCTTCCTAACTTGCTCGTCGGAGGGTTCGCTAGGGGACTCCCCGTTCCCCCATTGGACTTTTGTGCAGGTTTCCCCGTGGGCTTAGTCATTCGGACGTAGGCTTGAGAAGCGTGGATCAGTCTGACCCGTTCCACTTGGAACGAACTGCATCATCAGTTGGCGCCGTCTGTGGGAACGCTTTGCTCTGCGCGCCAGTTGTGCTCATTATCGCTGTAGACCCTGTTCCAATAACCCTTTCCTGTTATCCATCAAAGTGTATGGTCACGACTAGATCCATGGCTTCTCACCAAAATGCTGCCGACCACTAAGCCGGCCCTCCCAATCCAAACAACCCACCACAGTATTTCATCGAGCTTACCAACAACGTTAACCGCATGGCCGAGCAAAACCAAGCCCTGATAAATGCCCTACTCCAAAGAAACCTTCATATGCCTCCTCTACCACCTCCAGTTATTCCGCCCAACCAAGAACGAGCCCCGAGCCATACTATCCCGCAGCCCTATCCACCCAACTTGGAAGGCTTGCAACCTCCTCCTCCTCCTAATATAAATCCACCACCCCGACCCCCACATCCATCGGTCCTGGCACCAATCCCTGAAGGGGAAGCCAGTAGCGTCCAACCTCCGCTGCCTTCCGGTGGTGATAACATCCCTCTCTGGGATGCAGAACTTCGAACCATGAAGCTCCAACTCCAAGGGGTCACGCAGAACATCCAGCATAAACCCTCTACTACAGCAAACTCATCATTTGTTGCCTCCATCCGGGACAAACCTTTACCCCCCAAGTTCAAATGCCCACCATCGACTCTTTTGATGGTACGACGGACCCAGTCAACCATCTGGAGACCTACAGAACCCTCATGATCCTCCATGTATTCCCTGATGAGATCATGTGTCGAGCTTTCCCCGTGACACTGAAGGGGTTAGCTCGGCTGTGGTTTAGCTAGTTCCCAGCAGACTCCGTATCCACTTTCCAGCATCTCAGTGACTCCTTCCTCAGCCATTTTATTGAAGCCCAACGCCAACGCCATTCGGCAACCCAACTCCTCAACATCCGCCAGACCGAGGGGGAGTCCCTACGCAATTTCATTACCCGCTTCAACACCGAAGCCTTGCAGGTGGCGGAAAATGATGATAAGGTCATCCTTACGGCTTTCATGGCCGAACTACGGTCGTCTGATTTCCTCTTCTCCCTCTCTAAAATCCCCCACCACCATGGCAGCCCTACTCTCTAAAGCCCAAAAATACATAAACGCAGAAGATTCCCTAGCCGCTCGCCAAGACCCTATAGCAAAAAACCCGACCTCTCGAGAAAAACGAAAAGACTCAGAAACCAGAAACACCCAGCACAATAACCAAACACCCCACTATACCGACCGACCCCTCAGAGCTGACTGGACGGCACTAGCCTGACCGCCCGGTCGGTTCGAACGATACACACCCCTCAATTCCCTTATGGAACAAGTCCTCAATCAGATCCAGCGGGACTACCCCCTCAAATGGCCACAACCATCACGAACCCCTTCCAATAAGAAAGACCAGTCCAAATATTGTCGCTTTCACCAGGACCACAGCCATAATACCGACGAGTGCGTCAACCTCAAAGATCAGGTCGAGACCTTAATACGTCAGGGACGTCTTAGCCGGTTCACACACACCCGCCCTCAGCAGAGGCAAAGGACTGAGCCCCTTAGAAACAACCACCGGCGCACCCCTTCCCGGCAGCCAGCCCCACCTAACCAAGGCCATGATTGCCCTCCACAGCAGCCTCGGCCGCAAGGTAATCCCCCATCCACCTGTTGAAGAAATCAGAGTTATTTCAGGCGGCCTTGCTTGTGGGGGACCATCCCGCTCGGCTCAGAAAGCAGAACTCAGAAAGATAAGACAGGGCTCAGACAAAGCAGTTGCCATGGTGGACCGACCCTCCAAACAGCCCAAGCAGTGGACCGAGCCTATCACCTTCACGGACGCCGACTGCGCAGGCATCCGTTACCCTCATGATGACCCTCTCGTCATTTCTGCCCTCCTCTCCAACTACAAGGTCAGACGAGTTCTCATCGACAACGGTAGTTCTTCAGACATCATCTTCCTCAACTACTTTCGCCAGCTCAAGATTGGGGAGAAAAGTCTGTCTCCTCTCCAAACCCCTTTGGTCGGTTTCACTGGTAACCGGGTGACCTCCGTCGACTCCATCGATCTTCCTATCACAATCGGCGAGTACCCGCGGCAGACCACAAAGTTGCTCACCTTCCTTGTTGTCGACTACCCCTTTGCCTACAACATCATCCTTGGCCGCACCGCCCTAAATGCTTTTCAAGCTATCACATCAACTTTCCACCTTGCTATTAAGTTCCCTACCGATCTGGGGGTCGGGACAGTGAGGGGAGAGTAGACAGTTGCCAGGGAATGTTATGTCGCCTCACTCAAAGAAGTCAAGCTGAAGAAGGCAATGATCATTGAAGGGCTTGACGTCCGAGATGAGGACGAGCTGGTTAGAGGGGAGCCTGTGGAGGAGCTCGTTGAGGTTCCCATCGACCCCGCTAACCCAACGAAAACTGCCAAAATCGGCAGCCAACTATCCCCCCAAGCAAAGGTCGACCTTATTGCCCTCCTGATCGAGCACAACGATGTATTCGCCTGGACCCACTCAGACATGCCGGTTATTGACCCCTCATTCATAACCCACCACCTCAGCATTGAACCCCATTTCCGACCTTACCGCCAGAAGCAGCGCATCTTTCATCCGGAGCGCAACACTCTCATTGCCGCAGAAGTCGACAAGCTCCTTGAGGCACAATTCATCAAAAACGTGGACTACCCTAGATGGTTGTCAAACGTCGTCCTGGTCAGTAAGAATAATGGTGGTAAATGACGACTCTGTGTCAACTACTCCGACCTCAACCGAGCTTTCTCTAAAGACAGCTATCCTCTCCCCCACATAGATCTGCTGGTTGACGCCATGGCCGATCATCAAATGCTCAGCTTCATGGATGCCTTCTCTGGGTACAACCAAATTCTGATGCACCCATCTGATCGAGAACACACCTCCTTCATTACCGATCGAGGTACCTACCATTACCGTGTGATGCATTTGGCTTGAAAAATGCTAGGGTCACCTACCAACAGTTGGTCAATGCTGTCTTCCATCATCAGATAGGTCAGAATATGGAAGTATATGTCGACGACATGCTAGTCAAGAGCAAACTCTCCGCTGATCATCTGACCGACCTGCGAGAGACCTTCGCCACCCTACGAAAGTACCAAATAAAGCTCAACCCGGATAAGTGCGCCTTCGACGTAAGATCTGGGAAGTTTTTAGGTTTCATGGTCAGTCAGCGGGGCATTGAAGCCAATCCTGAAAAGATCAAGGCCTTGATTAAAATGTAGTCAACCAGAACGGTTAAGGATGTTCAAAGACTCACTGGCCAAGTTGTCGCCCTCAACCGCTTCATTTCTCGCGCAACGGATAAGTGCCTCCCCTTCTTCGAAGTTCTTCGGCAAACTTTTGAATGGACGACCGAATCCGAAGAGGCTTTTCAGCAGTTGAAACAGTGCATGGCCAACCCCCCTGCTTTCACAGGCAATCACGGGTAAACCCCTCTTCTTCTATTTAGCCGTGTCAAGCTCCTCAGTCAGTGCAGCTCTTATCAGGGAAGACGGCTCTGTCCAACGGCCGGTCTACTATATTAGTCGGGCTCTCAGGGGAGCGGAGCAGAATTACCCACTGTTAGAAAAATTGTCCTTGGCCTTGGTCACCGCCTCCAAACGACTCTGTCCTTACTTCCAAGCCCATTCCATAGTGGTCCTCACCGACCAACCCTTGAAGAAGGTAATGCAGCAACCAGAACTCTCCGGCAGACTCATGCAGTGGTCAGTGGAACTCAGCCAGTTTGACATCTCCTACCGGCCTCGAACAACGATTAAGGGGCAGGCCGTCACCGATTTCATCCTAGAATTCACTAATCCTACCCCAACCACGACCCCTCCACCCCCACCAACCCCTACCGACCCAGAAAACCCTCACTCTTGGACTCTCAATGTCGACGGATCATCCCGCAGGGAAGGTAGTGGGGCTGGTCTCATCCTCACCGCCCTTGAGGGTGGTTATTTCAAATGTGCTCTCCGTTTCTTGTACGAGGCCAGTAACAATGAGACCGAATATGAGGCATTGATAATAGGTTTCCACCTAGCCAGGGATATTGGTGTCAGCCACATCCCGGTGTTCAACGACTCCCAGCTCATTATCGGACAAATTGCGGGGGAATTCGATGTCAAGGAGAACACAATGCGGGCTTACAGGGATATAGCACTCCCCTTTGTTTACCTCTTCAATACCTTCCACATCAAGCACATCTTTCGAGCAGAAAACTCTAAGGCGGATGAGATGGCTCAGTTGGCTTCTGCAGACCAGTCCGACCTCAGCCATGGTGTCCGCCTCGACTACCTAGCCCACCCTGCCATTTCCCCCCACCAGCAAGAAGTCCAGTTCCTCCAAAATGAACCCATCCCTTGGGCTGCAGACATCTTCCTATATCTAACAACAAGGGGACTTCCAGACGACAAATAGCAGGCCGCCAAAGTCAAGGCCCGGTCGGCTAATTACACTCTTGTCAGCAGACTCTTATACAAAAAGGGCTTCTCACGCCCATACCTGAGATGGCTCAATCCTGCTCAGGCGACCTACGTAATGAGAGAAGTCCATGAGGGTATATGTGGCAATTATTCGGGCGGCAGGTCCCTAGCCCACAAAATACTTCGCACTGGTTATTTCTGGCCTACTTTCAATCAAGATGCGACAGACTTTGTGCTCAAATGTGACAAGTACCAACGTTTTGCCAACATCCCCCACGCCCCTCCTACAGAATTGATCACACTCTGCAGTCCCTACCCCTTCGCCAAATGGGGGATCGACCTGGTTGGCCCACTGCCCACTGGCCGAGGCCAAACCAAATTCGCCATTATCACCATCGATTACTTCACCAAATGGGTTGAAGTAGAACCCCTTGCCACCATTACCGAGCGGAACACAACTAGATTCTTCTGGCAGTCGATTGTCTGCAGATTTGGCATCCCTCAAGCCATCGTCTCCGATAATAGCAAACAATTTGACAATGCCAAATTCAGGAAATTCTGTGAAGAGCTCCTAATCCAACCATGTTTCTCCTCCCCAGGCCATTCCCAAGCCAATGGCCAAGTTGACGTCACCAACCGTTCTATTCTCAAGATTATCAAAACTAAGCTGGAAGCTACTAAGGGACTCTGGGCTGAGGAATTGCCGAATGTACTCTGGGCATACCGCACTACCGCTCGAACATGAATGTTTGGAATTCATATTATGCAAGGAGAGATTGCTAATTTGAATTGAAGGTTGATATAAAATAAATCTATTTTCGAGATCGTAACCATCTCCATAGTTTGTTCCTCCACTATACGCCAAGGCAGCTGCTCCGTCTCAAGAAGGTCAGGATCAGCGAGATCGTTACTCTTAACAATCTGGCTAGCACCTTCAGCATGGTCAACATAAGGAATGTCAGCATCTATGTCCTCAGTCTCCTCGTCAATATTATCATCATAAAAGAAAGATTTGGGACCCTGGAGGTGGTTCACAAATAACCTAATGAAAGGAAGACATGGACTAAAGGGGTTCCTTCACTTCTCTTCTATAGCTCTCACTCAATAGATCTTATTTTTCATTCCTATCGTGCTCTAACCCTAGTAAGGGGAGCTGACTAGATCGAATTTGTTCTAATGAATTCTTTATTGCTCTAAAAAAGTACATATACCCTATGAGGTCTCTTTCGAATATAATCCCCTCGTTTGTGTTATGATATCTACTTTGCTAAATACTTTAACAAAGTACATATACCCTTTGAGGTATCTTTAGAATATAATCCCCTCGGGTTGTGTTATGATATCTAATTACTATACATATACCCTAAAAAAAAGTACACTCTTTATAATATAACCAGTTTTAACCTCACTTTGTGTTATGAAATATAAAATTTTATTTCATAATACAAAAGTATCCTTTTTAGAAAGACAAATGTGGGTTTTATAGCTCACTTATTAATAACCTAAAGGCATATCTGCCCCGAAAATCATTCCCAATAGCCGGATGCTCCCTACAGATTATAGTAAGGCTTTTATATATCCGTTAGGGAGAAGGATCTCAAATCCAGGGTAAGGCAAAGGGCGGTGTGTCAAAAAAGTTTGCTACAAGAACTAAGGATTCATATATAGTGTGACCTATCCGAATTTACTATTGCTGATCTATAAGCAAGCGACAAGTTCACGAAAAAAGCCGACTGGAGGGCGGAACAAGTTCCTAACCTTGGACAGTAGACCCAATCCCTGGTCCTTTAGGTTTAGCCACAGGTCTTCACTGATGAGTAGGAGGCCTGACAGGAGGTCTTGGCCTTGGTTGCACTTCCTGGAAAGCGATCAAATAGTTGTCCCTTGCCGATGACTTAAATGGCTTCTCATCCGTAGTCAAGCTAGCTTGGTTCGATCTATAGCATTCATATTAGATTACTTGCTAGCAAATAGAAGAAAGAGCGCCTTCCCCTTGCCTTGCCTTAGCATCTAAGAATTTCAACCTATAACGGAATGGTGAATGAAACTAAGACTAATAGGAGACTGCCCCCCTAACAATGGGTAGTTGCACATAGATTGCTCGATAGTTTAAGGTGGTTAGTTCGCTCATCCGTGCTCTTGCTTAAAGGAATTCATTCCTCTTTCGATCCCGCCTATTCTCATTTGCTGCTGGAATTCGACCTCCGTTTATGGATGTGCTTGGTCGAAAGGGTCCTCTGGTCAGTAGCTAGACCTTTTGGAGAGCAAGCTTCGGGATTCACTCGGCTATATATCCGCAAGCCCTGCTCGTGATCTTGACTTAGGAAGGAATTCTCCAAGTGCACCTTCTGTGTCCCTTATTATTGCTAGTCTTGTTGGGACTGAGGAAATAAGAGAACTCGCCCTATAACTATAAAGTCAGGATCGATGTCACTGTAACCCAGGAAAGAGAAAGAGATAGATCACATCTTGGACAAATGCCAATCCGACTAGTAGAGAAAGAGAAAAAGATATGGAATTCGAGCCAGCAAAGAAGGAGGTCCACTACCGCACTCCGGGATGACGGACAGTCTGCTTCAACTAAGTAAGGAGTAGGATTCTTTCAAGAGGAAATTCTGTCTTTGAATGCTGTCCCTTCCGCTTTTTTCTTTCCCCTGGTTGATGGTTGAGTAGCTCCTATAGGGTAGGTTTACTTCCATATAGATCGTCGTGGCATTCACTCTATCTTGAAATCATTCGATGCCGCCTTGGACTTGACTTCAATTCAAGCTCCTTAGTCGGACCATTTATCTTCAATACCTTCCTTCTCCTCCTTCTTAGGTTTAGGATAGCTCACTCGAACTTCCTGCTAACCTCTTGGCTTTAAGCGGGTAATATAATATATTCGACTGAAAGTGAATCGTGTACTTTGCTTTCCTGACTAAAGGAAGGAAAGCTAGCTAGGCAGACTAGAAAGAAAGAGAGGATAGGTTCAGCAGAGAGATCGGGTGCCCTTGACCCTCATTTGTGTATCATACTAGTGCGCTATTGGGCCTAATATCTATTCTCTTAGTTTCATAGACGCCCTTCCTACTAGTAGGATAGGAATGACAAAAACAAAGAACCTAGCGAGTAGGATAAGGATAGAAAGGTTGGCACTTAGAACTTAGATCATCTCATTCCAAACATGCGGATGGAATTGAGGGACGGGCTTTATACTTATAGTTATAGATAGAGCTAGGTTTTCAATCCAGCTATCCCTTTTGCCTGGAAAAGTTCTGTTAGGTTCTTAGTAGAAACTCCTCAGAGGGGGTAGGAGAACTAATTATTTTCCTGTATTTGTTCAACAAAGAAACCACTCAAAAATGAAATGGCTTTCGCGCGTTGAGCTCATCCAGCAACTATCAAGTGCTAGTGTGGGTGATCCACCACCTTTATATTCGGCTTTTTTCCGAACCACGCGTAAGACTGGCTACCTATACAGCGCCTTCCTCCCTATATCATGAAGGCTTCAAGACCGCATGGCTTCAGGCTCGAGAGACCTTCTTATTCTTGTACATATACTAGATCTGGATCTAGATTGGATCCATTAGATAGAAAGGGCAGGAGGCTCATTGCCACACACAACAAACTAGCACCTCTTGGTCCAACAATAAAATAAAATAAAGGAAAGCCAAGCAAAAGCCCGAGAGAAGCCTTCTTGTATGTCGAATTCGCAAAATCATCCTCAGAAAGGGTAGTCAGCTGATCCCATCAGCGTTCGATCATGCGACAGTTGATCTGTCTGATAAGCCCCCTTTGACTTTGAATTCGATCATGTGTGAGTTGACAAGTAGTTGATCTTCTTCCCTACCTAAAGAGTGGTTGAATACCGGACGATGTCCCGAGACCAAGACCGGAGTTTAGCTGATTTTCATCATTGACTACGACTCTTTGCTAGGTGAAGAGCTCCTAATCCAGCCATGTTTCTCCTCCCCAGGCCATCCCCAAGCCAATGGCCAAGTTGAGGTCACTAACCGTTCTCTTCTCAAGATTATCAAAACTAAGCTGGAAGCTGCTAAGGGACTTTGGGCTGAGGAATTACCGAATGTATTCTAGGCTTACGGCACTACCGCTCAAACTCCCACTGGGGAGACCCATTTTCGCTTAACATACGATGCTGAGGCAGTCATCCCAGTGGAGATCAATCTTCCTACCCCAAGGGTTCTACATCCAAATCTAGAACTAATTGAAGAGTTGCATCGGGCAGACCTAGACCTGATTGAAGAGCTCCGAGAAACAACTGCAATCAGACGGGCCTCATACCAACAGAAAATGAGAACACATTACAATCGCAGAGTCCGACCAAGGGAGTTCATCGTGGGGGACCTTGTTTTGCGCGAAGTAACCCTCGCCACCAAGGGAAAGCTAGAGGCCAAATGGGAAGGACCTTACGTCGTTAATGCCAGACCTTGTCTAGGCACTTACCGGCTTCAGGACATGGAAGGCCGCGATCTCCCCCACCCATGGAACGCCGAGCATTTGAAGCGCTATTTTCAATAAAAGTTCAATTCTTGTATCAATCTTTTGCTGCATTTCCTTTTGACAATTTGCACACTTCATTGCTCTCATTCTTCTCTCCTATGATGTAAATTTCTGATCAAATGGGCTACACTTTAATGACGACAAGCTTATATTCCAAATATATGTATGATCTTTCAAATAACGCTTTGATTGCAGCCTCATCCAGACTGAGCATAAAAGCCTCGACTAGACCGAGCATACAAAGCCTCAGCCAGACTGAGCATAAAAGCCTCGACCAGACCGAGCATACAAAGCCTCAGCCAGACTGAGCATAAAAGCCTCGGCCAAACCAAGCATCAAAACATCGACCAGATCGAGCATACAAAGCCTCGGCCAGACCGAGCATACAAAGCCCCAACCAGACCGAGCATGACAAGCCTCAGCCAGATTGAACATGACCACCTTCAGCCAGACTGAGCATGACCACCCTCAGCCAGACTGAGCATGACAAGCTTCAGCCAGACCGAGCATGACAAGCCTCAACCAGACCGAGCATGACAAGTCTCAGCCAGACTGAGCGTGAAAGCCTCAGCCAGACCGAGCCTACATAGCTTCAGCCAGACTGAGTTACTTCAAGCTACTGAATTACTTGCAGAGTTAGTTAATCATAGCTTAACCCCAATTGAGCACGCATGCAGAGCTCGGTCAAGGCCATTCATGCAAACTTCATGCTTGTGGCATTAGTAGACACACTTAGTCAAAATTCCAAGTCCATGTTTTTACACCACTCTTCACTTAGTCAAATTCCAAACTTCTCTTTATTTACCAACACTCTTGCAACATGATTTACAACTCCATTTTTGGGCATAATTTGAAACTTCACATCTTTGACATTCTTACATGTTTCCTTTACAAGTCAGATTATTTTCTTACTTATCAACTTTTGAAAGTCAGCCTCTTTCCTTACAAATCAAGCCTAACTTGAATAAACCACCCTCATTCACTTCAGACTCACCAAAATAAAGGCAGCAGTGCAGCAAACACAAACTTATAATTTTATTACAAGTTCAACTTCACTTTGCATTGAGTTTTTCTTAACTTTACTCTGCATTCAGTTTTTCTTACATTTCAACCTTGGCTTTGCGTTGAGTTTCCCTTACACAAGCCTCATATACAAGTCACCATTCTCATTCATTCCAGATGCACAAGCAAAAACAATGGAATGAAAACACAACTCAAATTTTATTTATTCACAAACTTGTACATAAGTTCATTACAACAATTCAAAAAAAAAAAAAAAAAACTTGTACAACCCAAAGCACAATAAATACCCAAAACCCTAAGTACAGGTTTTGTTCACACCAGTCACTCTTTCTCACTTGAAACAAGGTCTTCTTCTTCAACGCCCTCATCTAAGGGGGTCTGGGCCACGTCGTCTTCATCAATCCTTACACCGCTAAGGTCCAAGTTTGGGAACAGTTCTTCTGCCTTCCGCTTGAACATCTTCCAGCCACTGTCCCAGAACTCAGCCATTTCGTGTTTGTAGAAGTCCGACCGCTGGAAGCTCTCAATAACTTCTACTTCAGTCCTGCCCCCAGTGGTCATTCCCGACGGGCCTGCCCCCCCAGACACCTCCCTTGCCAAGTTGCTGGCAACTGCGGCATCGACTACCATCTGAAATTTAGTAGACCCCTTGAATTGCTCTACTGCTGCGCCATACAGATCGGGGTATGCTGCCCTTTCAGAGGCGGCCTTGGTTTTTTCTTCCTCCAACTCCTTCTCTAATCTCGTCTTCTCCTCCATTGCCTTCGTACGCTTATCTTCCAGCTCCATCTGCAGTCCAGTAATCTTCAGGTCTGCTTCTTCCTTTTCCTTGATCTGCTGGGCACGCAGATCTTCATTGCTGGTCATAGCCTCTTCAAACCGCTCGGTGGCTACCGTGCAAGCTTTCAAAGCATCTTCCAGCTTCTTCTGCTCGCTAGCTAGCTGGAACTCGAGTGACACTACAATGCAACGTTCGTTCTCTAGCTCCAACTTGGCCGTGAGCAGCTCAGCATGGGCTCGAGCGGCAACATTACGCTGAACGATCGCCAACACTTCCATGTTTTTCGCCTTCTCAGCCTCCTGCCAACCCCTGGCACACGCGCTTCGTGCATCCTTCTTCCAACCTGCACTCTCCTTCTTAAAACTTGCAAGTTGGGCCTTAGCCTCCTCCGATTTGACCTTCGCAGCCACCACCTTTCTCAGTAGAGCCCCTGCTAAGGTGGTTACCTCCATTTGGGCAGAGCACAACCCCCTTGGAAGCTCAGTCTCATTGAACCTGGCCACCGAGCACGCGGCTGCGTCGTCCACAATCCTCACAAGGCGATCTGCAGCCGCCCTGGCTGGGCCTTCTTCTCCCTTCAGCCGCCCAGACACTGCGCGAGCGTGGTAGATAGCAGTCGTCAGTCTGGCCCCTTCTCCTTGGGGCGCAGGGCCCCCCTTGGGTTGCTGCTCCATCACTTCCTTAGGTTCAGCTGACGCACTCTTCAATTGCATCTTGAGGTCGAGGGCGCTTATGTGCCCTTCTTCCTCTGGGACCCCTTGACTCTTCTCCCCCTATGCCTCTGGGGCAACCACCATTTCTGGGGTCGCCACCGCTCCCTTCTCCCCTGCTTCCTCCGCCATAGGGGTGTCCTCCCCACCAACCCTTGCCTTCTTCGATCCGGGCATATCTGTAACCCCCTCAGAGGCACTCCTCCTCTTCTTCTTCTTCAGAGCCTCCCCCTCCTTGTTTGCCCTTTTCTTCACCGGATCAACTGGGGGCGATCGTGGCTCAAAATTGCCCAAGTCCTTTTCCACCAAAGGCTTGGGGCACTGTCGGATCCGCTCCCTCGCAATCGGCTACATAGCTGGCCCCAGTTGGGTCTCCGTATACTTGTCCGCTCGCGCGATCAGTCTCATCTCCTCCTCCTCCTCCGCCTTCCTCTGCACTTCCAGCTCTTCCCTTGCTGGGTCCTCCCCCAATGGTTGCGGTCCCAATTTCAGGGTGAACAATGTTGAAGGTAGGACCAGCTCGTCCCACCTCAACCCTTTCTCTTCTCTCCATTCCCTCACCCTTTTTACTTTATCCTCAGCCGCCTTGTCCAACTTGGGCTCCACTGATTTGGTTGGCACTTTCCACGTAGTACGAACCCCCGTCCTAGCGTTCGCAGTCACGAAGAACCATTTCGGCCTCCACCCCTTCACCGAGGATGGAAGCCCGCCACCAAACCTCGCCCCGCTACTACTTGCAACGTCACTCATGTCTCCTGCTGCCCGAAGGCCTTGTTCGCAGCCATGGCCATTCCTCCGGTCACTTGCTACCAGGAACTCGCACACACCATCAGTATTTTCCAGGCATTTGGCATCAACTGTCCTGGCACCGCTTCCAACTTCTTCAGCACATTCACCACCACTTCAGGTAGGGGGAGCCTCAAACCTCCTCGCAATGCCTCTTCGTACAGACTGAATTCACCCGGTCGTACATCCGACGCCCTCTCCATGGAAGTAGGCAACCTCAGCCCTATCTCCGAGGGAATTTGGTACTTCTCCCTAATCCCCTTCAACTCCTCCGCGGTCAATACAGATCTATCCGCCTTAGTGTGCAAATGGTCCGGCTCCACCTGACTAATCGGTCTCGTTGCCGAAATTATTGTCCTGGAGCGAACCTGCTCCGCTTGATTTGCCCCTTCGGCCCCCCTACGCTCCGTACGGTATTGGTCCGCCAAGTCCACTGCATCATCAGCCCCTAGTGGATCAACCCTGGCATTTGCAGCTTTTTCTTGGGCCATTTCTGTGGTGTGTCTGCGAATAGCTTCGGATGCGGGCGCAAGGAAGGTTAAAAAATGTCGCAAGGGTGTATCACTTGCAACGAAGGACAGCTGGAAGTCAACATGACATGAAGGACCAATGATATTCAGACACGTGGCAGGTAAAGGGCAAGCCACATCAGCAGACAAAGATCTACAAAGTTATTGCCACTGCACATCGCCATTAATGCAGCCTCTCACAGCATTTATTACGACAACATCTCTCCGTCGAGACAGCACGCCCTCACCCTGAACAAGGTGAGCTACAGTATAGACTTTTGGCCAAGGTGACAGGTCGAAAGGAATAATGAAATAATTACCAAAGGATATAAGCAGACGTTGAAGACAAGAAGAAGGTTAAGCTTTCTATCTCTAATCTACCTCTACAATCTACTTCTTTTCCTAACTTGCTCGTCGGAGGGTTCGCTGGGGGACTCCCCATCCCCATTGGACTTTTGTGCAGGTTCCCCCGTGGGCTTGGTCATTCGGACGTAGGCTTGAGGAGCATGGATCAGTCCGACCCGTTCCATTTGGAACGAACTGCATCATCAATTATAAAAATCTCTTCTACTTTAATTGACAATATCAAGATTTTTCTATTTTTTTTATTGTCGTTTATATAACTAACAGAAAATATTGATGTCATCAAAGATAAATATTTAAAATATTCATACTACCCTTAAGTGTCTTGAACCCATCCATCTCTTATTTCTCTTCTTCCTCTGTTCATCCTTCCTTCTTTTCCATTTCTTAACTACATTTCCCCTATTGCAAACTCACACTACAGAATAGCTACCACCCACAACTTTTAATAACCACCGCTCAACCATTTATTCATACATTTACCACGCGACCCTATCTCCTAAAGCCACAACCCACAACCTACAATAACTACTATTCCCAACAAATTTTAGATAATAGTTCAAAAAAAAAAAAAAAAAAAAGAAGAAAAGAAAGAAAAAGAAGAAGAAGACACACACCAATTTTAGATAGCAAGGCATCATTAACTTTACCCATTTACTTTAGACCCAAACCACCATTTAACAAGATGAATCTTCATTTTCTCATCAGAACCTCCCCCCAAAAATGTATTATTACAATGATCAATCGCCTTATTAATCAATTCCAGAATAAGAGTAGTTTGCATAGTGTAAATCAAAACATAAGACGTAACAAATTTTAATGTATACAAATCAAATAAAGAACATAAAATAGGCCACATACAACCAAATAATTTTCCCAAACAAAATCAAAATCTAACAATCAAACAAATTATATTAGCAAAGCAGAACTAGTTGGAAATTGAAACCTCTTGTCTGGACTCTCAAAATTGGGGGAATTGGTGGAGTGAGTCAAAGGCAAGCTTAATCTTATCCCTTACCATCTCTTACACCAATATAGTAGCACAACCCCTTTCCGTCTTTAAAACCACCGTTGTTGTGTTTACCTCAGTCACAATCTCTTCCTCCATTATTTAAACCATACCCACCATCACTTCTGTGGGTTTGATTTGGAACCATACCCACTATCACCTCTGTCGGTTTGATTTGGATCTATGTGATTTGGAACCATACTCTACAGTGGTTGTTCGATTGCAAAAAATGAGAAACAAGTGTCAGTGGTAGTCTGGTTGAAAAGTTTGATTGGAGAGGGTAGGTTAGGTTCGGTGTGGTGAGGGTCATTGGTCGTTGTCGTCATGAGAGAATAAAAGACGTCCAATCTTGTCGTATCTGGTCTCCTCGTTGAAGTCGTCATTGGAGACCAAGAAGAGAGGCATCGTTGGGTTGGGTTAGGTTAGAAAGAGAGAGAGAGAGAGAGAGAGAGAGAGAGAGAGAGAGAGAGTAGGGTTCGATTTCATTGTTAGCAAGATAGAGAAGCAGAATGAGAGAGAAGAAAGAAACAGAGAAGTTGTGGGTGGTGACTTTGGTTTAAAAAAGTAAAAAGGCATTATTTTATAGGGTATTTTTATCTTTTCACTCTTAAATTAAACAGTAATATGGTCATTTTGTATAGATAAGTAATTTTGTTTGTACAAAATTATTGTCAGTTAAAATAGGGTAGGTTTTTGTAATTATTGAAACTACAAGAAAGATCTTTATATTTGTCAGATATCTCAAGAGAAATTTAATGTGCTGAAGTTACAAAATTAAATAAATTTAGCTAATTTTTTTCTTTTGATTTTGTGTCTCTTTTTGTTGGTCCATCAAGACTATATGATTCTGGAAAAAAAAAATAAATAAATAAATAAAAATAAAAAATAAAAATTTGAAGAAAAGAAAAGTCGACCTTTAAATATTTTGAATTTCAGGTTGTTTAATAAAAGGGACTGAAAAAGTGAAATTTTTTGATAGTTTTAAAAAATCATTAAAGACAACAAAAGGCAAGTTAAAAAAAAAAAAAGAGTACGTATCACTTAATGTTATACCCAATATATATTCCAAATAAGGAATTGCAATTGGTAGGATTGCATTTAGTGATATGTAATTTTTATTACAGATTTAGGCTAGGGAAGAAATTCATGCAAACTTAGTACCTATGGAGCATGCTACTTCAAAAAATATGTTGTACCGTACCAAATATTACCGGCATATGATATTTCGTATAGTACTTCTGCATACGTATTGGGTATACGAAATACGTACACTACAAAAAAAATTATTTTTTGTGACGGCAAAACGCCGTCGCAAATACCCCAAACGCCGTCGCTAAAGGTTTTTGCGACGGTAAAATGGTTTTTTGCTACGGCAAGTGGGGGTCGCAACAAAGGGGGTTGCAAAAGGGCTTTAGTGACGGCAAGTGCCGTCTCCATTGTTTTTGCGACGAGAAATTTTTTTTTTTTGCGACGGCAAATTTCTATCGCCAATAATCCACAAAAATCTGGGTTTTTTTGTGACGGTACAGTATTGCCGTCGCTAAAAGAGGTTTTTGCGACGGCCAAAATCCCGTCGCTAAAAGTGTCGTCGCTAATGACTATTGTCGATGACAACCTGAGCCGTCGCTAAAGGCCTTATTTTCAATTTAATTCCTACCTTTTGCGACAGTATTGGTGCCGTCGCAAAAAGCTTGCTACCATTTTGTTTTTGCGACAGGGTGCTCTGCCATCTCAAAACAAAATTTAAAAAAAAAACCCCTGTATTAAAATTATTAAAAATATAAAAATAACCTGTATTAAATGAAAAATAACTAAAAAAAATCTAAAAATTACATAATAATATAAATACATACATAAACAAAAGTTGGCATATGATGAACATTCATAATGTTGTTCCATTCATAACAATACATAAATAAAAATTCATAACAATAAAAATTATGCCACTACATAATGTCGCATAATACATACATAATGTTGTTCACAAATTTAAATAACATAAATCAAAATCAAAGCCAAAAGTTTTCGTCTTGATTCTTTCGTGGGTTACAAAAATAAAAGTTGGTCATAATCTTTACACGCCCGTATTCCACAAGAAGCAAACTGCTACTCAGGAAATATCTAAAAAAAACAAAATAAAAATAATTAATAACAATATAATGGTGTTAATATTTTAATTACAGAAAAATATAAAAAAATTAACTACTATATAATTACAAAGATAGTTTAGTAAATAATTTTGACTAGACCGAAATCCGACTCTAACTCCCAAACCGGAAACCCGATTCGAGCCCCGTTTTCTCCCACAAGTCTATCGTGCCTAGGCGGTCGTGTGTGCCAAGTTTCATGCTAAACCGAAGCCGTTTGGTGATTTTGGGGCGTTAACACCTCGAATTCAAGTTTCTTAAGGAACTAGTTTGCCTAAAGTGAAATCCGACTCTAACTCCCAAACCGGGAACCCGATTCGAGCCCCGTCTTCTCCCACAACTCTCTCGTGCCTAGGCGGTCGTGTGTGCCAAGTTTCGTGCTAAACAGACACCGTTTGGTGATTTTGGGGCGTTAACACCTCAAATTCAAGTTGCTTAGGGAACTAATTTGCCTAAAGTGAAATTCGGCTCTAACTCCCAAACCGGGAACCCGATTCGTGCCCCGTCTTCTCCCATAAGTCACTCATGCCTAGGCGGTCGTGTGTGCCAAGTTTTGTGCTAAACCAATGCCATTTGGTGATTTTGGGGCATTAACACCTCGAATTCAAGTTTCTTAAGGAACTAGTTTGCCTAAAATGAAATCCGACTCTAACTTCCAAACCGAGAACCCGATTCGAGCCCCGTCTTCTCCCACAAGTCTCTCATGCCTAGGCGGTCGTGTATGCCAAGTTTCGTGCTAAACCGATGTCGTTTGGTGATTTTGGGGCGTTAACACCTCGAATTCAAGTTTCTTAAGGAACTAGTTTGCCTAACGTGAAATCCGACTCTAACTCCCAAACTGGGAACCCGATTCGAGCCCTGTCTTCTTCCACAAGTCTCTCGTGCCTAGGCAGTCGTGTGTGCCATGTTTCGTGCTAAACCGAAGCCGTTTGGTGATTTTGGGGCGTTAACACCTCGAATTCAAGTTTCTTAAGGAACTAGTTTGCCTAAAGTGAAATCCGGCTCTAACCCCCAAACCGGGAACCCGATTCGAGCCCCGTTTTCTCCCACAAGTCTCTCGTGCCTAGGCGGTCGTGTGTGCTAAGTTTCGTGCTAAACAGACACCGTTTGGTGATTTTGAGGCATTAACACCTCAAATTCAAGTTGCTTAAGGAACTAATTTGTCTAAAGTGAAATCCGGCTCTAACTCCCAAACCGGGAACCCGATTCGAGCCCCGTCTTCTCCCACAAGTCTCTCGTGCCTAGGCGGTCGTGTGTGCCAAGTTTTGTACTAAACCGACGCCGTTTGGTGATTTTGGGGTGTTAACACCTCGAATTCAAGTTTCTTAAGGAACTAGTTTGCCTAAAGTGAAATCCGACTCTAACTCCCAAACCGGGAACCCGATTCGAGCCCCGTCTTCTCCCACAAGTCTCTCTTACTTCCTTCAACACTTTCAAGAACAAATCTTTTTCATCCTTGGTCATCGTGAGTTGTGCTGGTGGTAAATAGGCTTTATTCGACCCTCTTAACTGCAAATGTAGGGGTTTTCTAATATTCATATCTTGTAAATCACGCCAAGCATTAACACCATCCTTCGATTTTCCTGCAACCCCTAATATTGTCCAGAACACATTGTCACAAACATTCTTCTCATTTTTTTTATTAGGTTCTGAAACTACCTATTACATAATACTTTCTTTTATGCTTAGTTAATTAAGTATGTTAATCAATTTTAAAATGAACTTAAATAATACACAGATATTACAGATGGCCTTTAATGTCTTCAAGACCAACAGAGAAAATCCTGTAGCTCAATTCAAGAAGATTGGATCTTCTTGAGTTTTAATGTCTTCAATACCAACAGAGAAGCATGGACACATGCAAATGAACTTAAAAAAGTACGATGGAAGTATATGTATCTTGTAGCTAACCTAAAAACCAATGGGTAGTAATCTGATGATCAAAAGCTGATGATCTCAAATCAAGGGATCTAGTCGGGGCTGGTCTTCCAACAGAATGTCTGTGCAAATGCACCAGAAATGAGTTACATGTAAATTTCAATTTTAGATGGAAATATTACAACATCATTACGAGACATGAGGCATCACATTGAAAAAAAAAAAAAATAGTGCTAGTGACATATTTTTCATCCAATTCACCTTACAAGGGAATGACATCAAAGCTTTGAGCTATGCTACAAGCTAAAGAAGAGTACTAGTATAGATCATCTTTTGAAAAGCTTGAAGTATTCGTAAACGATTATACAAGAGGGTCCTACCGAAAATTCTCAAATAAAATTAAAAAAAATTAGTTAAAATGTATCCTATCAAAATAAACATCAATGCCCTTATGGCCTCAACGTGGCCTCCATATCCCAACATACAAACATTCACCATTTCCAAACATACAAGTCAGATAAACAACATTCAAAGATCATTACTAACTTTTTGCGACAGATTTAGAACTTCTCACATGTACTCTATTAACATGTCCTTGTTACAATTAAATGTATATCCAGTTAGTTCGTCCCTACAACTCATTTAGAATTGTGTTATGTTATATGAAAAATATATATATACCTACTTTAATTTTAAAATATTTGAATAAAAAATAATATAGGCATAAAAACTCAATCACTAATATTGAAACCAACAAAAGTCAAAGCCATCTATGTAGTCTAATGCATTCAACCAATTGGTCTCTGTTACTCATTTAAAGTTCAGTGTAATGGCATACAAAAATATATAGGTGTAAATTTAAAGAATATATATATATATACTTTGATTTTCATACATTCACACCATTGGTAAAGATTTCTTGTGATTTTTCTTATATTGTCTGTAAAGAGTAATAAAACTTTAGACTAAACTATCTTATGATGTTATGAACCCAACTCACGCACCACTTTAATGGGCAAAACAACCCAACCCTTAGAACATACTGTAGGTTGAAGTTAAAAAAAAAATACAAAAATACAAAAACAAAAGAATAGTAAAAGTATTATAAAGAAGAATTAAAAATAAATAAATAAAACAGATAACAACGAAACTTTGAAAAAAGAAAAAAAAAATTATGGAGGGTTAATATACAGTGAGCTTCATCTTCTCTTCATATCAATAAGGGATCATGATATAAAACACAGGTAATAAAAAAAAATGAGTTCAACCGAAGCCGAAGAACAGATACCTGAACGAAGTGAACTTGAACGAAGATGGCTGGGTCGAAGATGGCTGGGTCGAGGGGTCGCCGAAGCCGAAGAACTTCGCCAGAGAAGAAGCTCTGAAAGCTGGGTCGAAGATGGCTGGCGGCGGCTGATAGGCGAAGTCGAAGATTTAAGGATTTCGATCCAAATGATTCAAAGTTTGGGGAGAGCGGGGCAAAAGTTTGGGGAAATCGATCCAAATAGATTTAGGGATTTCAAAGAATTAGGGATTTCTATCGAAATGACCGAGCGCCAAAAATTTGGGGAGAGCGGGGCAAAAGTTTTGTTATTACTTTTTTTGCGACGGTAAATTTTAAACCGTCACAAATGGTAAATACGTATTGCTAAAACCGGCGTCGTTTTGATAATTTTTTTTTTTGCGATGGACATTTGCCGTCGTAAATGACTAACTATTTGCGACAGCAACATTCTACCGTCTCAAAAAATTTCTTTTTTTGCGACGGTGGAAAACGCCGTTGCTAATACTCCCGTATTATGACACTCCTCGTATAGTTTATTGCCAACAGTAAAACTGCCGTCGCTAAAGACCTTTTTAGTGACGGGTTAATCTGCCGTCGCAAAAGGTCCTTTTTTGCGACGGGAAACGAGCCGTCGCAAAAGCTTCCGTGTTTTTTGCCTCCTTTTCTTGTAGTGGTATACAAAATTTTTCTTTTTAATTTTTAGCGTACCCAGACGTACCTAGTATATACTCAAGCCGTACCGTACCTCAGTTGGAACAATATTCTTTTCTATTACAGAGATAAAACTCCTTTTACTAGACTTTTTCTTTTTTTTTTTTATGCTTGGCATGATTTTAAAATTAAACTGTGATTTGTAAGTTATGTAATTTATTGACATTTAATTTTGATTCATACAATTACTTTTGGCATTAAATATTAATTGTAGGTTGGACTTTAACAAATTAACGCATTTAATTAATTTTTGTATTATCTAAATTAAAAAAAAAATTACAAGCGTACCAAATCGTACCCGTACCCTATTTTTTTTAAAAAAATTTACACTATCGACGTAGCTGTATCGTACCAGTACCAATACTCATACCTGTACCAGTGCTTCATAGCTTAGTACTAATGTTGCAATTATGAACTTAATAAGAAAGTAAATCAATACTTCTACACAAGCACATACGATGTAAGATAATATAATTTGATCATTGATATAGAGGATTTAAATTTATTTATTTATTTTGGCAGAATTTGCTTACGCAATGGAAGTAAACGAGAAATGTGACGTTTACAGCTTTGGGGTGATAACATTGTTAGTGATCTTGGGAAGCCATCCAGGCACTTTCATTGCATTCCTATCATCATTGTCATCATTGTCATCATCATCTGCCGATCACATATTGTTGGAAGGATGTAGTGGATCAACACCTCTCACCTCCTACGGATGAATTTGCAGGAGAAGTGATCTCAGTTATGAAGCTTGCATTTGAATGCTTGAGCTCCAGTCCACAATATCAGCCAACCATGCAACAAGTTTCAAAGAAGCTATCAACCAAGAATTCACCTCTGTCCAAGCCTTTCCTCTCAGTGACACTAGGGCATTTGTTTAATCTACAATGTTGAAATTATGGCTACTTCAATTTTTAGGAATTATTAAAATTATTGTTGAGAGAGTTCTCTATTTTTATTATTATTATTATTCTGGTTATCTTTAAATTCAACAGAATTATTAAAACAAAAATGATTCGTAGCTCGAAACTCTGCTGGCTCGAATGGCCCGACTGCCTAAAACGATGTTGTTTTGGGCTTTTTTTTTTTTTTTTTTTATTCTTTTCCCTTTCCTACTAGATCTTTGAAGGAGATCTCAGAAGGACAGAGGACAAACAAAGGGACGAAGAGAGAGGAAAAGATAAGAAAGAGAGAGAGCTCCACCAGATTTCTTCTTCTTCTTCTTCTTCTTCTTTTTTTAGGGTTTGAAATCGATGGATAATGATGATGATGATGTTGTTGATGATGATGTTGATGAAGATGTTGTTGATGATGGTGATGTGTTTGATGATGATGATGATGATGATGATGATGAAGATGTTGTTGTTTATGATGATTGTTAGGTTTTATTCTTGGCAATCCCGTTTGACAAAACTCCTTTATGTTGTAATTTTATTCGCATTTTTATTTTAGTGAGGATATGAGTTGTTAGATGCGAATCCAACCCGAATTGTGCCTTGTAGAAAAGTTTGTGATATTAATGCTTTCAAGATTGCCACTTCGCTGATTATGGCGGGGGTCGAGCTGCCCGGTCAGCTCGTGGTCGAAGCAAAATGCAAAAATGCATTCAAAGTTGCATGTCCGCTCGAGCGTCCATTCCCCCGCTCGAGTGGAGAATGTTGTGTTCCAGAAGTTTGGTGAGCCTGCAAAAATACTGTGATCCGTGTTTTCACACTCGAGCGTCGAAATCCCCGCTCGAGCGTACATCCTGGTTTGGAACCCGTCATATAGTGTCCCCGCTCGAGCGTCCACCCTAGTGCGGAGCATTTCATATAGTGTCCCTGCTCGAGCGTACACCCTAGTGCGGAGCATTTCATATAGTGTCCCCGCTCGAGCATCAATTCCCACGCTCAAGCGGACCTCGCGATTTCAGATTCTATAAATTCGCAAGTTGCTCCAAATCTAGGATTACTTTCTCCAGATCTTCTTTTTGGGTTGTAGGGTTTATATCTGGGGATATTTTGCTAGTTTTCTTTGATGTTTTCATTGAGTATTCAACTCATGGTTTAAGAAGCATACATCAAAGGTTTGTTTGTTTATTCTACACAAAAGAGAGAGTTGTTCTTCGGTGGATTCTGAAGAATTCGAACCTGAAGCTTTGGTGGATTCCGGAGTGGCTCATTGTCAAGACAATTCCGAGGTGAAGACGAGGTTGGAAGAGACACATAGAGGTTGGTTCAATTCGGGCGTGGATTCGCTAGGTAATTGAGAGTATACCTGTGTAATTCCTTTATATCTTCTTAGCGGATTGTTTTGTGGCTGTTGCCCGTGGTTTTTTTTTATCACAATTGGAGGTGTCCAGTTGTGGTTTTTTCACGTAAAATCGTTGTGTCAATTTGTCTTGATTGTTTGATTGGGATTGGTATGTATTGCTTAAAATTGATACATAATCACAAATCAACATCTAGGGGATTTCTAGATTTTTCAATGATGATGTGTTTATGATGATGATGTTGATGAAGATGTTGTTGTTGATGATGATGATGTGTTGATAATGAAGATGTTGTTGTTGATGATGATGATATATTGATGAAGATGTTGTTGTTGATGAAGATGATGTGTTGATGAAGTTGGTCTTGCTCAGTTGAGATGCTACGCAAGTTGGTCTTCCCCTGTCTGAAACCAATTCCAAATGTATGGAAACCAATTCCTCTTCTCTCACTATGTTCTTCATCTTCAAAGAAAAAAGAAAAGGAAAAAAAAAAAAAGTTTCCAAAACGAGATCGTTTTGGACTCGGGCCATTCGAGCCGTCTTCATTTTGAACTACCAAACGGAACTGTTATTAAAAAGTTGTTATAATTTGTTGCTGTTGATTCTACTTTCTACAAGACGGATTTCCACCTGATTCTTCTACTTCCTACATGACACAATTTTTAAGTCTGGAACAATAAAGTTGAGGGGATGCTATTTGCTGTTGGGATAGGTTCTGTTCTATTTTTGAAAGGTGTATGTGGTGGGTGTAGGTCTCACTATTTTTCTCCTTCATAATATTTTGATTGACAAATTGTAGTCACTATATTTTGGCTCTTATTTAATTTTGGTCATTTAAATATAATTGACTCACTTTTGACCATAAATTTGTGGTTTCGTATTGGTCCAATTAATTACTCCTAGTTGTGTTTTTTATAAAAAATGTGCACGGGAGAAGAATGTGTCATAATTTTATAGACAAAATTAGAAATTTACTCAATTGAGTGAGTTAATTTGAACTAGCTCAATGACAAATTTTTGTTAAAACCCTAACCAAACGTGTCAATTAGACTAAATTGATATAAAACCTAAAATGTAGAGTAAAAATCAAGTCAATTAAAAATTTAAGGATCAAAATGACACAATTCGCAAAATGCAAATACTATTGGTGTAATTTTTCTTATTTTGATTTGAAATTTATTTTTTATTTTTTTTAAATTTCTCTTATGGCTTTTGGGAGCCAACTTAACTTCCTTTTTCAGGTTAATTACATTTGGTGTCTTTACACTTTTTTAGTAATTTCATTTTTACTCTTTTACTTTCAACTATCACTACAAGAAATGTCACTTTTGGCTACCAAAATATTGGTCGCCAAAAGTCACTTATTTAGTCGCCGAAACGATTTAGCGACCAGAATTTTTCGTCGCTAAGCTCGTTGCCTTTACCCTGTCGGCGATAGTATTGGCGACTAAAATTTGTTTGGTCGCCGAAAGTGTACGCATTTGGCTACTAATCTTAGTTTAGTCGGCAAAAGGTATGTTTCCGCCACTAAAGTATTAGTCGCCGAATGAGGCTTTTTGGCTACTAACTTGTTGTGGTCGGGGAAGGTATCACTTTTAGCTACTAAATAATTGATCGCCGAAAGTACACATTTGGCTACTAATCTTAGTTTAGTCGACAAAAGGTATGTTTTGGCCACTAAAATATTAGTCGCCAATAGTTTCTTTCTCTCATTCTCAAATCTTTTAGCTACTAATTATTTGGTGGCAAAAACATTTTGAGCTATGTTTTTGCTACTAAATTATTAGTAGCCAAAACTTTTGATTACCTATTTGGCTACCAAAACATTTGGTGGCCAAATAATTTTTTTTTTTGTTTTTTTAAAAAAAAAAAAAATTGTAAACAACCTGTATTCATTTATATTACAACCTGTACCCTGTATAAAACAATATAATCCATCAACACCAAAATATATTATCAACCATTAAAGCATTCAACAACGTGCACACATTTCAGTTCCAAGCATCCAAAAAAGTAATCTTCAACGTCCAATTCTATATATATTACAAATACCATACAGTCCAAGTCTAATCCAACGTCAATAATTTAAATCCATAGATAATTTAAAATCTTGAAGCAAACACTTGAAGTGACTCAAAACATCCATATGGCAGCCTAAAGAATTCTACCACAAAGCACAACCACAACCAGACTTGAAACAATGGCTAAAGAATAACTAAAATGGTCTCTTCTCCGTGATACATTCACCTCTCATACACAAATCCTTCGATAGCGTTGAAATTTTTTTTGCATTGCTCATATAAACTAAAGGAGCACGAAAAATGATAGCAAAAAGCCAAAGCCATGAGCATTAGTCAAATGCATCGTCATCATCATCAGGAAGGGGCTGGCTAGCCGTTGCAGCAAGCTCAGCTTCGTGCCTGTAAAGAATACCAAAGGGATAAGAAACACCACAAATTGATCATTAACAGCAACTCATAAATTTTCATTCCTGGACTCTAATGTTCCCCACAAGTTAAAAATTTAAAAATTTATCCATGAAGTATCAACAAGTAGCAATCTATAGCACTAATTCAATAAACAACAAGAAACATGCTCATGGAAAAAAGAACAAAACTTGAATGCCTTATTATTTGCTACCTTAATTAATATTTGGGTTATGCCCTCATAACAGGTCACATATTCCTCGGTCAAATTCTCAACATAAAATCCATGTTTGGTATCATCCCTTATCTGCAGCAGTTTAACCACCATTAAGCACACATAAAAGTAATCCAAAAAGGTATTGAAGAGAGAGAGAGATAGAGTAATACCCACCAATTGATGGCAACATTCCCTATCCCACTTTTCTAGTGTTGCCAGGTTCATACATTTTCAATTAAAAACAAATTATTATTATTAAAGTTGAAGTCTCATAATAATTTAATAAATAAATTGGATTTAAGTCAAATTATGACAACATAATAGTACTAAAACGGTGGAACAAAAGGTTGGTAAGGAGAATGGGGATATGAGATCGGAATCTAGAATGGCTACGACTTGACAATAATTGCAAAAAGATCGGTTAGACTACTTCTAGCAGAGGATACCCTGTTTCTAAATATTTTTGTTTCTTGTTGATATTTTACTCCCAAAAATATTAGATCATGTTTCGAAATTCATATCTTAAAATTTTTACATAATTAAATAGTTTAAAATACATCAAGACAGAGAGATTAGAGAACATGAAATTATTTGCCACCATGACGATAGTACCTCTTATGAGTTAGTATTATGATTCTCCTTTGAACAAAGTGGCTTTCACCATATAGTAAACTGGTTTTATGTGAATAGTCCATAGCCCATGATTCAATGACAGACAGATGTGCACTTCATGATCAAATATGATTGTATTAAAATAAATGGAGCCCTAATTTTTCCTACTCTATCTACTTGCAAGCTTAAGTGCAAAACACTCATACAGGCCGTGTTGTTTTTGCAAGACTGAATAATTTTTTAAATTTATGATTCGTTACACTAATCGATGATACTTTGTTTAAGACAATTATTAAACTGATTTCCATTATTTGTTACTTGTGCAGTTTCTACGGTGTGCTTGCTCTCTGTTGCTGCTTTGTGTTGTTTCTGATTTATGAGTTGCTGAGCTGATCAAGTATAAACAAGAATTGTTTATTGATAAAGATTTGGATGCAATGTACTAATAACAACGTCTTTGTTTTGTGCCATCATAATTTTTCCAAGAAGATTAATGCAACATTAAGACTCTATTTACATTATCAATTATAACTCATTTCTCAAAAAAAAAAAAGGTATCTATAGAACTCGATTTTTCGAACTTACTCCACCAACCTATATATAGAACTGTAGGTATCTAGATGCAATTTGTTTTCTACGACCATTAGAATTTGACATCATAAAGAAGCTTCACAATGTAGCATTTTCTACATGAAGAATATGTAAGCTACAATTCACACTACTATATTCTGTTGTTCAACCAGATTATCACTTGGTGGTAACAATGAAAATATGAAAAATGATGTCAATAAAGTAACCAATTAACAAGAAATGCAAAGAATTCTCCATCCTATTCTGAAGTATGTGGCTATGGAAACAAAATACACACTTCACATATTTTGAAGTACACAGTATAAAATTTTCATCTGTGACTCAATCCAAGAAATCCAAGCAGTATATTATAAAGTAAACAGTATATAATCTTAGAATGTAAAAAAAAAAAAAGAAAAAAAGAATTGATTGAATAATGGTTCCACCATACATGTACATTTATTTTTCCATTGCATGCTGGGTCTTTAAAAGCTCAGGTTTTCATGAATCCTGGTAACAGACAGATTATAGAGTACAACTGCCCATCTAATAAAGAAATTAAAATATCAGACCCAAACAAGTACATGTACTTAGAGTTAGTACCTGAACTACCAATGATGTTAGAGGCAAAGGAGAATCAGCAGAAGGTCCCACAGCAAATGCTTGAGCCATCCTCTCAAATTCACTGTTTACTAACTCATCATCAAAGTGCAATGTGCAATGTGGAAACATTTTGGCAGTTCGTAGGTTCTTCAACAGCCGTCACACCCTCCCTGAAATAAATAATTCTTCTTTATGATAAACAAGAGAAAAATGTAAAGAAGTGAATCCCAAAAGGTAAATTCAATAACTACCTGAAGTTCCCAAGCATAAACCCCGCAGTTGGTTTTCCCTGTACAGAATATCCAACTGAAAATTCACACTTGTTACGGTATCCATTTACAAGTGGTGATTCGACTATACCCTCTAGTTTGCATGGAAGACCCCCTGCTCCAAAATACAATCAGAGGATAGCATCTGAAACTATAATAAAAATAAAGAGCACAGTTTGCATCTCCATAGAGCAATGAAGAGTGTTCCAATCACATGAGCTCAATGAGCTCAATGCATAATTCTTCCCCAAAATGTGCTATCAATTAGTGTTTACCAAGAGCATTTGAATTTGGTGCAATCAATTTGTTTTGCTATTATAGCTTTATATATACATACATACATACATATATATATATATATATATATATATTTACAGTAAAGTAGACTTTGCTAAACTATGTAAGCAAATTTTAGTAATTTTAGTCAAGCAAACTTTAGTTTTCAGTGAACGAAAATATAGAGAGAGCCTCATCTTGAGAGTTTGCTTAGGGCCCCAAAAAGTTCACAATCTGCCCTGATTTTGAGCTAAGAGGAGCACGAAAACATATATAAACAAACACATACACTAAAAGATTATACCCGGAGGACATTGAATCCTTAATTTCCATAAATAAAATGCGCCACTGGACCGTAATGATAAAAAACTGCACATTATAAATGCACTCACATGTAAATAACTAAACTGCAATCGGAATCAAATTGATAAGGAAATTCTATAAACTAAAACGAGCTCATCATGGAAACTTTCACAACAAATTTCAAGTATTTTGGAGCTGACCCAGGTGATCATTTCAACCCATTAACAAAACACAAACGATTACGTAGAGTAATTTCAAGAAAACAACAAATTATGCCTCCAAGTTACAAAGACATATATATATAGATATATACGTTTATAGAATTCCCAATATATATAATCAAGAAAACATCCATTTATACCTCCGACGTGAATCTGTGGTGACTCGGCAAAGATCATCGATGGAGGAGGAAGAAGGCAAAATTCCCAAATCTATACGCCACTGGACCCCTCTGAGCAAGGGGCGTCCGAGCTCGCCAGTGTCAAGAACAGAGCTGCTATCAGAACAGAGCTGCAAATGGAAGACGAAAACCCTAGAGGCTGAAATTAGGGGAAGAGAGACTGAAAGATAGAGAGAGGGCAAAATAGAGAGAGGACATACCTGCCGTACCCGACGACGATGGAGACAAAGGCGAGAGAGAGAGCTGGAGGAGGGCAGAGGCGTGAGAGAGTGAGAAAGAGAGAGAAAGAGAGAGAGAGAGAGAGTCAAAGAGTGAGAGACAGAAAAACGAAATCTGAAATCTAAAGCCAATGAAATCGGAAATCTTAAACCTTTCTTTCCCGACCAATTTTTGTAGTCGGCAATGAAATTTCCCTCCGAAGTTTCCCTCCGAAGTCTGAAGCACAATTTTAAAATTTTGTAATTATAATCGCCGACTAAAATTTAGTCGGTAAAAAATATATTAAAAGTAACAAAAAAAATTTACATAAAAGTAACAAATATATTAAAATTATATTTAAATAAAAATATAAGTAATAAAATTATAAATTAAAAATATTAAATTATCTTAAATATTTGCCCTAATATTTTTTTTACTGAAAAATATAATAATATATTTTAAAATTTTATAAATTTACTCATAAGTCATGAGTGAATTTTTTTTACACACTTAGCCCTCGTTTTTATAATGAAATTTTTTTCAAACTTTTTAAATATATGTTTTGTGTCTGTGAAATGATTATTTCATTAGTACTGGTAATAATATTGAAAAATTTATTAAAATGATAAATAATTGGGATATTTTGTCTTTTATTTGTGAATTTTGATTTATTCTTAATTTGTTAGTGTTATTGAAATATGATAATGTAAAAAGTATAAACAGTTTAATTTTACTTTTTAAAAATAATAAATTTAATATTAAAAATTAAATTCATCAGACTGACCTGTAACTATGCCTTTAAATTTTGCAATGTAAAACTATCAACAAACAGACAATAACAAGTTGCCCATTTTAGCATACCTTTTGCGTGAGGGTGGTGGCAGCTGCAAGGCAAGCATGCACAGAGTAAGTGGGTCTTCAATAGATGGCTTTGATTGCCTACCAAAATCTTATAAATCGTACGCTAAAGATAATAGAAATTAAAATCAATGTGAAAATTGATTCATTTTGGCCAGCTTCATTTACCTGTATAAAATAAAATAATAGATCTTCAAAGTTCAAACACAGTAAAGACTAAGTAATTGAATTTCATTTAGCACCCTTTGAACTTTTTTAAATAAAATATGGCAAGTTCCAATTTCTTGTATAAAAATACAGTTAAAAAATTCCCAAATTTTGGATTTTATTTAGGTTTGCCCAAGACATAAAATGTAATTGATACAGCAATAAAAAGTTCATAAGCAAAAACCATCCGCTGATCTCGTTCAGGATCAACCTCCATCTCTGCCACTTCTTCCTTTTTCTCTTTATACCGTCTGCTAAAGAAAAAAAATCTTAAGTATTATCCCAACTTGATCCATAAATAACAATAAATCTGCTTCAGTTAAAGAAGGGTAAGTCAAAAGAGTGGAACAAACTAACGAACCATAACTAAGGAAAATACATTTGGTCCTTGAAAAAATTAAAGTACTTAAGCAGCAAAATTCCTCGAGTTACTATGCAAAAGAGGAAAGAAAGAAAAAAAAATATATATGTATGTCAATCCACATCAAGGAAGTCAAATATATACTCAATGCAAGTCATTCTTAAATATATTAAAATTATATTTAAATAAAAATATAAGTAATAAAATTATAAATTAAAAAAAAAGGCAAAAATTAAATTATCTTAAATATTTGTCCTAATATTTTTTGTACTGAAAAATATAATAATATATTTTAAAATTTTATATTCTTATATTTTCTTATATTCTTATATTTTTAATAAAAAAATTTTAATAAAAAATTATGAGCCAGCTCAACCCGTGTTTTTTTTTTTTTGGGACTCCTGCATGACTAACTAGGCACTAATCAATTTTTTAGAATTTTAGAACATGCAATATGTATATTTTCTCATAGATAACGACAGATGAAGAAATCATGTGTCAAGTGAATTTAATTAATTTATTATTCACTTGTAACTAGCAGTCAAAATCATTTTCTCAAGCATATCTTAGCAGTCAAAATCATTAACGCATTACTAAAAAATATATACGCACAGCCCCAGTTTAGGCCTTCAGTTCAATTAGCATTAAATCGCCAATTACTTTTATAGATCCCTCAAATTTAAAAAAATATATATCTAAATAAAGTGAATTAAGTGAGTACTTATTTTGTATTTTAAAAAAATCACAAATATTTTCTTTTTTAAATATATCTAAATTAAGTGAGTCTAAAAAATAAACAAATTTGCTTAAAATATTTAAAAAAGTTGAAAAAATTAATTATTAAAAAATTAAGAAAAATTTTAAAATCTGAAATAATATCAATAAGTCTTACAAATCAGATTTATTTACTTATAAGTCATGAGTGAATTTTTTTTACACACTTAACCCTCGTTTTGATAATGATATTGAAAAATTGAAAATTTTATTTAAATGATAAATTATTACATTTTAATAATATTACATTGTAATAATATTAATTTTTCATTACAACCCTACATAAATTACCATTACCTAAAGGAACACTTTACCATTATTAAACAATCGGCTACCAAACTATTTAGTAGCCAAAAGTAGTCCTTTGGCGACTAAAAAGTAATTTAGTCGGTGAATCCCCTGTTTTTGGCGACCAAAATTTTGGTCGCCAAAGGTATTTTATAATTTTTTTATTTTCATTCGGCTACCAAACTATTTAGTAGCCAAAAGTAGGTCTTTGGCGACTAAAAAGTAATTTAGTCGGTGAATCCCCTGTTTTTGGCGACTAAAATTTTGGTCGCCAAAGGTATTTTATAATTTTTTTATTTTCATTCGGCTACCAAACTATTTAGTAGCCAAAAGTAGTCCTTTGGCGACTAAAACGTAATTTAGTCGGTGAATCCCCTGTTTTTGGAGACCAAAACTTTGGTCGCCAAAGGTATTTTATAATTTTTTTATTTTCATTCGGCTACCAAACTATTTAGTAGCCAAAAGTAGGTCTTTGGCAACTAAAAATTCTTTTAGTCGCCAATTGTGATATGTTTAGCTACTAAAAAAATTTTTAGTCACCAATTGTATTTTTTTTAGCTACTAAATTTTTTTTAGTTGCCAATAATCAACATTCCCCTACTAAAAAAAATTAGTAGCTAAAAGGTTGACTTTTGCTGACTAAAATTAATTTTGGTAGCCAATTCCCACACTTTTGGCGACTAAATTTGTTTTGGTAGCCAAAAATGATCGGCAAAAATGTGTTTTCTTGTAGTGTATGACAGTTAATTGTTTGTATCTTAAGTCAAATTACAATGTCACTCTTCCATTCATTCATCTGTTAATGAGGTAGATAAAAGAAGTCTGGGCTGTTGGAAAGAAGAGGGGGAAGGAAGACGATGGGGGAAGAGGATGAGAACAGGCTGAGAGTTGATTCACTATGCTCAGGTGTATGATATGATTTAAATGAACGGTGGGATTGGTTGATAGGAACTAGTTGTGATCTAGTGTGTAAGGTAAAAGTTAAAAATTGATATTAACTTACGAATTAATGAGAAAATGACATTTGCCAAAAGACTTTCCGTTAATGTATTTAAACACCGCAGGTTAAAATTGAGATAAATTTAAAATATTAAGGTTTAAATTAAAATTCTAGGGATTGATTTGTATTAGTTATCCCTAAATTTTTTGATATTATGTTGACAAATCACCATATTGAATGTAAGTGTAATGCTAGAGATCTCATAAGTTTATCAAATTTTTTATCAAATGTCTCACATTAATATTTGATGGGATTGATAGAAGTTTTAAAGTAAAAAAAAAAAGATAAAAAAAAAAAAAAAAAAATTGAAACTTAGTGGTGTTTGACAAAGGATTTTTTTAGTTTTTTGAGTTAAAATTTATAAAAAGACAAAATAGGTTAAAATAGATAATAAGATAAAATGCAACATCAAAATCCATAATTATTTCAATTTTTTTCACATGAATATCACATCTAACTATAAAAAAAAATTCAATCATCTTTACAAACACAAATATTTTAACTTACTAAAATAACAAAAAACTAAAATATCTTACTAAAATACTAATTTTCCAAACGAGGCCTTAGAAAAAAATATGAAGAAACTTGAATGTGAACAATATGGTTTGGGTGTACTTGGAAAAAAATAATATTTTATTTTAAGATTTAATATATATTGTTCTTAATAATAAATTTATATTAATGTATAATAAGAATTAAAATTTGAAATTTTTAATTAGACGTACAAAATTGTTGTTTGAGTGCAAATAAAATCACCGTTGAGTCTAAGATTTTGGAATTTAAATTGGTTAAACTGGGCTTAGCCCATGAGTGGATTAAGTATAGACATTCTATTTCCACTTAAAAAAAAATTCAATGAGGGTGTTTGTTTGGGCTTTTCTGACTCAACTTATGGTTTCTAACTTTTGAAAAACTATTTTAGATTGTTTGGTTAAATTTATTTCAAACAGCTTCTGATTCTAACAACTTATTTTAAGTCAGAAAAGTTGATTCTGCTCACCCATTGCTTCTAATTATCAGCTTCTGCTGTGGACATGTTAATTTATGGTTATACTCTTAGATATTTTTATTTTTTATTTTTTTTAAAATAGAAAAAGACCCAAATAGACTATAGAATAGTATTATTATTTTTTATGAGAAATGTAGATAAGTAGTGAATAACAAATAATAAAAGTTAATTGAAAAAGTTACTTCACAGCTTATTTAACAAACACTACTCAACAACTTAAATTTATAATTCAACAGTTACACCAAACAGATTAACAGCTTCTAATTAAAATCATAATCTTAAATCCGTTAAGTTATAATTTATAATCTGTTTTAACAGGTACACCAAACGGGGCCAATATCTTCAATTTCTCCGTACCCTCTATTAAATGTTTTAAGATTACAATTTACACTCAATATAATATATATCTAATATTTTTCACAAATTACACTTCAAATTAAAATTATAATTTGTATTACATACAAATTATAAATAAATCAATTAAAAAATACTTCCAATCTACACACATCACATGGCCTCAAGACTCTGAAACCCTCACGGTCCCAAACCATAACTCCGAAACCCTACCTCGTCGTTCTTGAACGGAACTCAGAAACACCCAGTTCGATCCGGTCTTTAATCCGATAAAATCAACATTGTGATAGCTTCTGTTTTGGATTTTTTTTTTCTTCTTTTAGATGCAAGAGAGAATGTTTTATTTGTTGCAGACTTATAGGAGTTTGAGTTTTAGATGTGATTACTTACAGATCTGTACTGTGATGATTCCATGGTATTTGTCTTTCTGTTGGACTTGGTAGTTTTTGAAGAATCTAGAAATCCCCCCTAGATATTGATTTGTGATTATGTAATAATTTTAAGCAGTATATAACAATTCCAATCAAACAATCAAGACAAATCAACACAGCGATTTTAACGTGAAAAAACCACAATTGGACACCTCCAACTGTGATTAAAAAACCACGGGCAACAGCTACAAAACAATCCACTAAGAAGATTTAAAGGAATTACGCAGGTATACTTTCAATCACCTAGCGAATCCACGCCTAATTGAACCAACCTCTATGTGCCTCTTCCAACCTGTCTTCACCTCGAAATTGTCTTTACGATGAGCCACCCCGGAATCCACCAAAGCTTCAGGCTCGAATTCTTCAGAATCCACCAAAGAACAACTCTCTCTTTTGTAGAACAAACAAAACCTTTGATGTATACTCTTTAAAACATGAGTTGAATACTCAATCCAAACATCAAAGAAAACTCACAAAGTATCTCTAGATATAAACCCTAGAACCCAAAAAGAAGATCTGGAGTAGTAATCCTAAAATTTGACCCAACACGCGAATTTATAGAATCTGTCCCGCGATCTTCGCTCGAGCGCCCAACAGCCCGCTCGAGCGACTTCAGCAAAATATGCGCGTGATATAACAGAGGTCCGCTCGAGCGCTAGAGAACCCGCTCGAGCGCGAAATCACACAGCTCAGTACTTTTACAGGTGACCAAAACTTCTGGAACCAGGGATTCTCCGTTCGAGGGGGGTAATGTCCGCTCGAGCGGACAGGCAACTTGGAATGCATTTTTGCATTTTGCTTCGGGGGCACTGCCCTTCGACCCCACCGTGGCACTGCCCCGGACCCGCCAAGGGGCGCTGCCCCCTGGACCCCCGCGAACTGACCGGGCAGCTCGATCCCCGTCATAATCAGCGAAGTGGCAATCTTGAAAGCATTAGCATCACAAACTTCTCTGAAAGGCACAATTCGAGTTGGATTCGCATCTAAACACTCATAGCCTCACTGAAATAAAAGTGTGAAAATAAATACAACTGAAAGGAGTTTTGTCAAACGGGGTTGCCAAGAATAAAACCTAACAATCTCCCCCTTTGGCAATGTCGTGACAAAACACACCTAACAAATAAAATCCTAAACACCCCAACCCATTACAGCCAACAAAAGCAAACTTCTTTCTCGAGGTGATGATCTGCAAAACAGTTATTAGTGCCACAATCTCCAAAACAACTATTAGTCCCACAAGAGTATATGAAAAAGTAATAGACATATGACACGATTATCTTGAAACATGAGATGAAAAACATGAATAGATGAAAACAAAGACTCATGAAAAACAACTCTCAAACAACAAACGCAAGATCATAAACCACACAAGCAATGATATGACGATGTAAATACCAGAAACATACAAGAAGGGCAAACAGTGCATAGTAACATGCAAAAACATATAGCCTATCTCCCTTACCAAACATATCAAAGTGTTCATGCTAAACGACTCTTGCAATGAAAAACCAAACTCCCTTACCAACGCAAATCAAGATGAACCAAACTCCTCCGCACTAAAATAAACCACAAACACTGAAAACATTGAACAAGAAGAAAAAAAACAACAAAAAGAATATGGTGGAGCAAGCAAGAAATTTCAGATTAGTACCTTAAAAGACAAAAGATTATCCAAGAAGCACAATTACTAGTAAACACAATGTGCACAGTCTGTAGAAGATTCCTCATGCAAGAAAGTGATGCATTATGTGAAAAGCATAGATCCCATGATAAAAAGTGTGTGTGTGACTCTTGGAGTTCGACAAACACTAGATTCAATCCTAGTAGTGATCTGAAAGTTGGACCTTCAACAAGAGAATCTAAGCACGACAAAGGAAAGTCAAACCACTAGGAATCAAGGGGTATTTGGTGAGTAAAGGCGGAGGCTCCCCCTCAATCAATGAATCTTTTTTTTTTTTTTTCACACACTTTTTCTTACTTTTGCACATTTTTTCTTTCTTTTGCATATTTTTTCTTTTTCTTTTTCTTTTTCTTTTGCTTTTTCTTTTGCACAATCATTGGCGGCTGACACGCTCAAGAGTATGGAAACTGAACCAGAGAAGTATGGATATAATAAGGATGGCCTGGTTGGTGACTCTGAGGTAGCCCTTTCCTCATGGCTGGACTACAAAGAATCGAGGGGAAAGCCGTGGAGGTGCAAAAAGATGGTAGGTGGTTAAGAGACTCAACATCACCTATGATATGCTAGTATAGGTCAATTCCTCTAGAAACGCAAAAGATCAATGACAGGAGTCCATAAAAAAAATAATCACTAAGGCGAAAGACTCCAAAATTTGCTAATCCAAGATTGTGTACAGAATGAGACATACTAATCAAAAAACACACACTCCAAAACGAGTAATGACCACAGAAAGCACACATATATTAACATGTAATGGATATTCTTATCAATTCCAATATGCACCAAGGACCACTCAAAAATTTCAAGCTTGCAAAACCATACTAAGAAAATCTTTTTGGTTTTTTTTTTTTTTTTTTCAAAAACATAAAGCAAGACAAAAACCAAACATGCACACATTTTTTTTTTTCTAAAAAAAAAAACACACAGAAACCCAAAAACTAAAACAAATAAAAAAATTAACACAAGTCAAGTTTTCTCACCCAAACCGCTTTAGTACGAACAAAATTGTAAGAATTACGATTCTTGGGTGGTGTCTTGACGTTGTGGTTCCTTTCCCCTGCAATAGGAACCTGTCTCGACATGGTTTCCAACTTCCTATTTATAGGTCTAGGCAAATACACTCTCCCATGCAACTTATAACAATAAGGGCGAATATGACCATGCACACCACAATGATGACAAATAAAACAGGGTGTACCTTCTTTTCTTTTACCTTACCAACTCTAGGAAGTTTAAGAAGTCCATCCTTATGTTGAATTTTTTGCTCTCCCTTTCCTTGAGTTCTTGTATCATGAGATGTTGAAGCACTCTGTTGTTGCTCTTTCTTACCACTAAAGTCAATGTCACTCTTGTCACAACTCGTTTGTTGAGACCCAATGATATCCTCAAAAGTCTTTGATCCTTTATTCCAAAGACCAATGGTAGCCATAGCACACTTGAGTTCTTCCTCTTTCTTGATCATTCATTCTTCCAAAGCAACTTGTGACATCTCGAGAGATTCAATCTTTTCTTCATACATGGCATGGGTTTGCAGTAGCTCATTCCTCTCTGTCTCACAAGTCAACAGTTTTGCACAAAGAACTTGTCGATCATCAGCTACCTTGATGGCATTAATCCTGGCCTCGGAAATCTTCTCCTTAAGTTTGACATTCTCACTTTCACATGCTTTGAGTTTCTTTGTGAGTTTGTCATTCAATTTGAATAAGTTAAGAGACTCCTTATACAACTTTTCATAAGCTTGCTCAAGCTCTTCATGATCACTCTCCGAGGATTCATCATCAGTGATATTCTCAACTGACCTCTTTGGAGAATCTGTTTGTCCTTCAGCTTCGGAAGCCGCCATGAAAGCAAGGAATTGTTTATGTCCCTCTTCGCCTTGATCTTCATTGTCACTTTCATCTTCATCAGATTCAGATTCAGTATCCCAAGTGATGGCAAGGGCTTTCTTCTTCTTCAAACGAGTGGGGCATTCTTGAGCAAAATGGCCAAATCCTTGGCATTCATAGCATTGGAGTCTTTCAGAGTTCCCTTGTATCTTTCCTTTCTCCTTCTTGGCTATAGAATTAATTTTGAATTTATCTTTGCCTTTAGATTTATGAGTATGAGTAGATTCTAAAAGATTATGATTCTTTTTCAAAAAAGATTTTTTAAATTGTCTAACAAAAGCAGCCGTAATCTTGGAATCTATCTCATAATCCTCATCAGAATCCTCTCTAACTTTATGAGCACTACTAAACGCAATATCTTTTTGTTTCTTTTTGAAATTCCTGTGTGCCTCATAAGTTTGGAGATTTCCAACCAACTGATCTAGCTTGAGGTTGTCAACATCTTGAGCCTCCTCAATAGCCGTAACTTTTGGTTGGAACCGATCGGGCAAGGATCTCAAAATTTTTCCCACAACTTTGGATTCTGGTATTTTTTCACGTAAATTGAAGCTGGAATTTACAATGTCACTCAACTTCACATAAAATTCATCAAAGGTCTCACTATCTTTCATTGAAAGGTTTTCAAAACTAGATGTGAGCCTTTGAAGTTTTGAACGTTTAACCGAAGGAGTGCCCTCATGAATAGTTTGTAAGATATCCTAAGCCTCTTTTGCGACTTCACAATTGCAAATACGACTAAACTCTTCAGGTGTGATAGCGCAAAAGAGAGAATTGATAGCATTACTATTCCAGCTACTATTTTGGTAATCAGTTGTGTCCCACTTATCAATTGGTTTAGGGAAAGTTACTCCATCAATAGTAATTGTTGGTTCGGTCCACCCATTCATGACGGATTGCCAAACTTTTTCATTAATAGATTTTAAAAAAGATCTCATTCGAGCTTTCCAAAAAGAATAATTGGATCCGTCAAGTAGGGGTGGTCGAACCATAGAATTTCCTTCACGAATTGTATCCATTATCATAAATCGAACAAGATCTCATTCTAAAAGATTTTTTTTAAAAAAAAAAATAGAACGACCTACTCTGATACCAATTGAAGAATCTAGAAATCCCCCCTAGATATTGATTTGTGATTATGTAACAATTTTAAGCAGTATATAACAATCCCAATCAAACAATTAAGACAAATCAATATAACGATTTTAATGTGAAAAAACCACAATTGGACACCTCCAATTGTGATTAAAAAACCACGGGCAACAGCCACAAAACAATCCACTAAGAAAATTTAAAGGAATTACACAGGCATACGCTCAATTACCTAGCGAATCCACGCCTAATTGAACCAACCTCTATGTGCCTCTTCCAACCCGTCTTCACCTCGGAATTGTCTTTACGATGAGCCACCCCGGAATCCACCAAAGCTTCAGACTCGAATTCTTCAGAATCCACCGAAGAACAACTCTCTCTTTTGTAGAACAAACAAAACCTTTGATGTATACTCTTTAAAACATGAGTTGAATACTCAATCCAAACATCAAAGAAAACTCACAAAGTATCCCTAGATATAAACCCTAGAACCCAAAAAGAAGATCTGGAGTAGTAATCCTAAAATTTGACCCAACACGCGAATTTATAGAATCTGTCCCGCGATCTCCACTCGAGCGCCCAACAGCCCGCTCGAGCGACTTCAGCAAAATATGCGCGTGATATAACAGAGGTTCGCTCGAGCACTAGAGAACCTGCTCGAGGGCGAAATCACACAGCTCAGTACTTTTACAAGTGACCAAAACTTCTGGAACTAGGGATTCTCCGCTCGAGCGGGTAATGTTCGCTCGAGCGGACAGGCAACTTGGAATGCATTTTTGCATTTTGCATCGGGGGCGCTACCCCTCGACCCCGCCGTGGCACTGCCCCGGACCCACCAAGGGGCGCTGCCCCCCGGACCCCCGCGAGCTGATCGGGCAGCTCGATCCCCGTCATAATCAGTGAAGTGGCAATCTTGAAAGCATTAGCATCACAAACTTCTCTGAAAGGCACAATTCGGGTTGGATTCGCATCTAAACACTCATAGCCTCACTAAAATAAAAGTGTGAAAATAAATACAACTTAAAGGAGTTTTGTCAAACGGAGTTGCCAAGAATAAAACCTAACAGTTTTTATAGAAGCTTAGTTTACTTTTAAAGGTTTAGGCTTTTTTATGCTTGATAAATCACTTGGGAAGATGATGTTCTTTTTATGCAACTGATGGTGCTCAACATTAGTTTTCTATAAATGTAGCCATTTTGCATTTCTGATAAGAAAAGATATGAACCATCTACAAGATTTAAGATCTCTGCAACCGTCTCCGTTGTTTGACGGCATTGCTTGTCGTCTTTGAGGGTTGTGTGCAAGTTTAGTTCGAAAACGACGTCGTACCAGCAGGAAGAAGATGAAGGGAAAAAAAATTGAAGCTTGAGTAATAATTCCAATAGTTTAAAGTTTAATATAAAATTTTATATTTTATATTTGAGTTTAATGTTTATTGTCTTTAGGGCGAATTACACTAATAATTCCAGTAGTTCAGGACTTCTACCACTTTGGTTCATAATATTTCAATTGTGATATATTTGACCATGAATTTTGAATCTCGTTCTAAATAATGACAATTGAAAATATTATTGATCCATTAAAAGAGTAAAGTCGTCAATTTGTTAAATATAAACTAGTTTGACAAAAATAAATGTCAAAACATTATTTTTAAATTTTTAAAAATTATTTCTACTAACCAAAGAAAAAAATTATATAAAAACAATAAAATTTTTACATTTTTATTTTTTAACTAAATTAATTTTTAGTATGTATTTTGATGATGATAATGTAATAGGTAATTGTTTTTGTTGATATTTTTGGATGGTTATCATGTAATAGATTATTGTATTTACTATTAATAGACATTTTTTGATGGTTATTATGTAATGGATAATTTTTAGAACTGATAAGGTCTTACCACTAGAAAATGATCGTTACTAAGGTGTCAAAGGCTGGAGAACGGAATAAGGATCATGGATGCTCGATGGAAGGAAAGGATCACTTGATCCAAAGCACCAAGAAAATCAAAACCAATGTAGATCTGGAGGATGAAGCCATGGGGGAAAAATGTGGCGATGGGTACTGGAACAGGGATGGATACGCCCAAGCCAAATCAAAGGATCAAAGCTAAGAATGAAGGGAAATCTCTTCAAAATGGAGAGAACTCAACTGCAGAACAAATGGAGACCAATGGGGCCCAAGAAGCAACCATGATTGAGGAGAAATACCTTTGACATAGAGAGAACTCAGGCGCAGAACAAAGGGAGACCACTAGGACCAAGGATGCTTCAAAGTCTTTCAAACAAGCATTACTTCAATCGCGATTCAACGAGAATGGGAATGAAAAGAACTTTGATCATGATGTTGACGAATTATCCTCTAATAAAGTAGCCACAGATATGATGAAGCTCACAAAGAATGAGGATGGGGAGATAGAGGAGGAGATAGAGGAGGAGAGGGATGGGATTCTTAGAGTTAAAATACCAACAAATTTGTTGAAAAAAATTAGAGAGCCATGGAGAAAATGCTTGATTGTGAGACTGTTGGGGAAAACCATAGGCTATAAGCTATTTATAGCAAAAATGACTAAGATTTGGGAACTCGAAGCTAATTTTGAAGCCCGGAATGGTTTCTTTATTGTCAAGTTTGACTTGATTGATGATTACATGAAGGTATTTACTGGAGGACCATGGATAGTAATGGATCATTATGTTATAGCGAGAAAATGGCAACAAGATTTCAAGTTGAATGAAGCAGAAGGGGACGCCACAACGATATGGGTGAGGTTCCCCACCCTGCCCTCTGAGCACTACAACGAGAAAGCCCTATTCCATATTGCTAAAGTGCTAGGAACTCCATTGAAGATTGACATCAACATAGCTATGGCAGCATGGGGAAAATATGCTAGAGTCTGTGTAGAGATGGATCTCCAAAAGCCATTGGTTTCCTAATTTTTCATAGATAAGTATATTTATGGAGTTGAATATGAGCATCTATACTCATTTTGCTTTTCTTGTGGTAGGGTAAGGCATCGAAGGGAAAGCTACAGTAATAGATCTATACCGGCAACTAAAGCACATAAACAAGAGATGATTGGAGAAGAAAGCCATATGAAGAAAGGCCAAACTACAGATAGACCAAACCCAAAAGTAGTAAAACAATGGAGTGAGCCTATTCAAGAGAAGTATGGAGCATGGATGACTGTCTCTAATTAGAAAAAGAAACCAAGAAGCCCAATAATACCAAAAGGAAACAATACGCAATAGAGTAACATATTTGGAATACTTACAGAAGAAGGTGAACCACATAAAGGCCATAAAGCCCAAATAGATAAAGAAAGAGGCCCATATGGTAAGGCCCAGTCGGAGGCAGGCTTCAAATACAGATCAAAGCCATATAAGAGAAGGAATAATAATGGCTCTGAAATGGCTAAGGACAAGAAAAGAGAGGAGATTAGACTGGGAAAAAAGGTATCACTGATATGGAGATTCAGTATCTAGGGGCAGAGCTTAGGTTTGGTGAGCCATCATCTTCTTTGAACCAGTCAATTCAAGAAGCTTTGAACCAAGGTACTTAGAAACCAAGCACTATTACCCAAGCCCCAACCAACCAACCTACCAACAGTACCATTCAACCTCAAACAACACAGAACAAGCTTGGTTTTAACAAACCCAAGTTTAGGGATCCATCAAATAAAAATAGAGGAGGAATAAGAGAACTATCCGATCGAGAAGCACAATTTGACCCAGAACAGAGTGTTGGTGTGCCTCACACCAAGGAAAGAAGTGTTTCACCTCATCGCCTCAGAATGATGGAACAAAGAAGTAAAGCTGAGAATCTAGGCTTGAAGACAAGCAGATACAAGTCAAGATTAGCACTACATCTCAATGAAACCGATGAAGTCAATGAAAAAGAACCATCAAATAATAAAGGACTATTTGGCAATTGATCCCCAAAACATTTTACCTAACCAAAATATACATTCAATGGATTTACTGATGTAGAATTGTAGAGGCGCCATTAACAAGAAGTTTAAAAGAAACTTGAGAGAATTAGTTCAAATTCATAAATCAAAACTAATTGTTCTCATGGAGACGAAAGTGGAACTGAGAGATGTGGGAATGTTCTTTAACTGTATGAGGTTCATAGCATCAGCACATGTTGATCCCATTGGTCGTAACAGGGGTATATGGATGATTTGGAACCCTAATGTGTGAATGTAAAAGTGGTAGAGGCTTGCTCTCAACAAATAACAACAACAATTTCTCAATAGGATTACCAAGACCGGTTACTATCAGCAGTTTATGTAAGCCTTAATGCTAGTAAGAGAGATGAGGTATGGAAACAACTAGAGGCTATGGCTCAGCTCATAAATGAACCTTGGCTAGTGGTAGGAGACTTCAATGACTTCATCTCCCAAAATGAGAAATGAAGCCTACAAGGGAGCAATAATCAAAACATAAGCCAAGATCAAAGGAGAAGCAAAAAGTTCAATGAAAGACTCAACAACTACAAGCTGATGGATTTGGGTTGCATAGGATCAAGGCTGACAAGGTCTAATAATAGGAAATGATGGGCAGATATAATGGTAAGGTTGGATAGAGCTTTGTGCAACACTGAGTGGAGGACTACATTTCCAGATGGAGCTATTCAAAATCTACCTCGCACAGACTCAAACCACTCACCAATGATGGTGTTTACTCATGGTAAGTCTCCTTTTAACCCTTCTTGTAAAGCTTTTAAGTTTGTGGTTGCTTGGATTACTCATGATAATTTTAAGTCTGTGGTGGAGGAAAGTTAGGCTAAACCTTCTCCCTTTTTGAGCAAGAGGCTTAAGAATCTTGCCCAAGAGGCTAATACCTAGAATAGAGAGGTATTTGACAATATTTTTAGGAGGACAAGATGGCTACTTGGGAGGATTGAAGTAATCCAAAAATCTCAAGCTACCATTTACTCTCATAATCTTCACCAATTGGAACTAGAACTTGTTGAACAATACAATCAAGTATTGTATCAGGAGGAACTTTTGTGGTTCCGAAAATCTACCCTTCTTTTACCTTACAACATTGGCTAAAAAGAGAAGGAGAAGGATAGAGATGCTTAAGAATAGGAATGGGGTATGGGTGGACCAACTTGACCAACTTAAAGATTTGGTAACTAACTATTTTGTTAGTCTTTTTGACTACGCCCCATCTACTTTCTTTGAGCATTAGAGTAATCTGATGAGTTGCAAGTTGAATCAGGAGGATAATGTTGGTCTTACTAAGGCCATTTCTAATGAGGATGTTTGGAGAGCTGTAAAGCACATTAGTGCTTTTAAAGCTCCTCGGAGAGATGGGTTCCGGGTTGTGTTTTATCACACTTATTGGTTTGCTATTGGGGATTCTGTGTGTGAGTTTGCTAAAAATTGTTTTTTCAAAAACCAAATCCCAAGAGATGTTAATAGAACTCTGATTACTTTGATTTCCAAAATTAATAATCCTGAGAGTGTGAAACAGTTTAGACCTATTAGCCTCCGTAATGTTTTTTATAAAATTATTTCCAAAATCATTGTTAGCAAATTGAGGCCTCTCTTGAGCAAGATTGTTAGACCTAACCAATGCAACTTTATTCCTGGTAGAAATACTAGTGATAACATCATCATTACCCAAGAGGCTATCCACTCTCTAAATCAAAAGAGAGGTAAGAAAAGTGGTATGATTTTTAAAACTAACTTGGAGAAAACATATGATAACATTTTTTGGGATTTTTTAAAACAAACTCTTGAGGAGTTTTATTTTGATAAAAAACATTATTGAGCTTATTATATGCTGTGTAACCACTGTCAACACTACTGTCATCTGGGATGGGAAACTTCTAGAAGAGTTCACCCCTTCAAGAGGGTTGAGGCAAAGGGATCCTCTGTCCTCATACTTGTTTGTGTTGTGTTTAGAGAGACTTTCTAAAATGATCATCCTTAAAGATGATTGTAAGAAATGGAAAGGTGTGGTGATAACAAGATGAGGGCCTAATCTTACACATCTGTTCTTTGCTGATGATCTAATGTTTTTTGGTCAGGCTACTTTGTTTAATTGTAGCACCATCATGAAGGTCATGAATGAGTTTTGTGAGGTCTCTGGTTTGAAAATTAATATCCACAAATCTAAGCTCTTTGTCTCCCCCAACATTGATAGGAGGAGAGCTAAAGAGCTAAGTACCAAGTGTGGTATTCCACTAACCTCTAAGTTTGAAAAATATTTCGGTGTACCTCTTATTCATGGGAGCGTTACCAGAGGACACTTCACTGATATTTTAGAGAATTACAAAGAAGGTTGGTTGGGTGGAAAGCCAACACTCTATCCATGGCTGGTAGAGCAACTCTCATTAAATCTATAATTGCTTCCATACCTTCATATTCTAAGAAGACTATGTTACTACCTAAAAAGGTCTGTAATGATATTGATAACATAAACAAAAACTTTCTCTGGGGTGATACCCTGGAGAAAAAGAGAGTCCATCTTGTCAAGTGGGATGCAGTTTGCAAAATGAGAAAAAATGGTAGCCTTGGGATCAAAAAAGCTAAGGACCCAAATTTGGCCCAAATCTCTAAGTTACGGTGGAATCTAATCAACCATAAGGAGGGTTTGTGGTGTGATGTACTAAAAAGAAAATATCTAAACAAAACTACCTTCCTTGATTGGAAGAAATTGAATAATGCCTCTTATTTATGGAGAGGTATCATGAGTACTAGAGATATATTAAGAAAATGTGTGAAATGAGAAGTTAGTGATGATAGATCGTTGCATGCTTAGAAAGATTTGTGGTGTGCGAACAAGTCCTTTGAGGATGTTGTTTCCTACACTAACCATATCAGCCAAAGTGATGCTCCTAACATTACCAATGTGAGAGAGCTGCTGAGGGAGGATGGGAAATGGGATGAAAATATTGTTAACTGCAACTTTTCCCATCCCTTAGCTGCTCAAATTTTGAAAGAAAATCCTTCTAGTAACCACGATGTAGACATTCCTGTATGGAAGGGGTCTCATGATGGAGCCCTCACTGTATCCTTTGTGTATGAGTTTATTTTGTGGAACAATGATGACGATGAGGACTGGAATTGGATGTAGAAATTTAGGCTACCACAGAAACTTAAGGTTTTTTGTGGACTATTCTTCATGGTAAACTGTTCATAAATCAAATAAGGCTAAAAAAATGACTGACAAATGACCCTCAATGCCCCTGATGTTGTGGGGTTGAGAATATTAACCACTTATTCAGAGAGTGTTATAAGGCCAAGGAAGTGTGGCTTATTATCTTTAATAAACAGTGGAATAGAGATATGATGAGGAAACCTTGGGCGGATTAGCTTATGAGTAATGCCAAAAAAAAAAAAAAAAAAAGGAGCAACATTTTAATGACTATGGTAGATTGCAACCAGGAACGAGCCTGGAAGTTGAATTATGGGCTCTGTACAAGGGTCTAACAGTTATACTCCAAAAAGGTCTAAGCAATGTGATCATTGAAATAAACGTAGCTGAAGTGGTACAACTGATGAAGGAGGAAACAAGAGATAAATGCCCCTTCAAGACTTTGGTGGAGGATGCTAAGATACTCCTTAGAGGATACAACTGATGTAGGAGGAAACAAGAGATAAATGCCCCTTCAAGACTTTGGTGGAGGATACTAAGATACTCCTTAAAGGATGCCAATGTACTGTTCAACATGTTTGGAAGGAAGAGAATCTCTACGCTGATGCATTGGCTAAGTTTGGAGCTGAACAACCTGAAGAGATGATGGTGGTGAATGATCCACTAGCTAAAATTATAAGTCTGCTTGTTGCAAACATGATAGGAATAGCTAGGGAACGGGCTTAGGCCCTTATTGTTGTTTTGTTTCCAATGAAACCAAAAAAAATAAATAATAATGGATGGTTATTAATTTTTTAATGGTTAATCGATATGCTTAATATATAAAATGTTTTTAGTTTTAAATTTTTTGATTTAATGAATTGGTTTAATAATAATATCAAAATTGTCGCTATGTTTAATTTTTGAAAAAATAGAAACTAATTTAACAAAAATAAATATAATTTTTTTTTATTTCTACCCCACAAAAAGATAAAATTATATAAAAATAATGTGTTTTTAATTTTTTTTCCACTAATTTAATTTTTATTTTCTTAGAAAAAAATTTAAAAAATAGATTCTAAAAATCAAATCAAACAGAACTTTGTAATTAAGAAAGTTTCAACATTATTTATTAAAAAAAAAAAGTCATTATATTTCAAATAACATATAAGCTAATCAACACAAAATAAATTGTACGAGGACTTTGTTGTTGAAATAGACTATTTGTAAACAAAACATTTTTTGCTGTCTTTATTTGAAACAAAATTAAAAATTTAAGATCAAATGTATTATAATTGAAAAATCAAATATCAAAATGACAATAAATTTTAAATTACTGAAATAGTTAATATAATTCACCCATGCCTTTATTAATAAATTTAGATCGAATTACACTAACAGTCCCTATAGCTTGGGGTTCGTGTCAGTTTAGTCCTTGACTTTTCAATTGTGAGACATTTGGCCTTGAATTTTGAATCTTGTTCCAAATATTGCTTAATTTCAAGGGCAAAATCGTCAACCTGATAAAATATAAACTAATTTGACAAAAATAAATGTCAAAAAATATTTTAAATTTTTAAAAATTATTTCTACCCATCAAAGATAAAATCGTGTAAAATTAATAAATTTTTTACACATTTATTTATTTATTTTACAAAATTAATTTTTATTATGTGTTTGGATGATAACCATGTCATGGGTGGTTGTTAGGATTATAATGTGTAATTGATATATTTAATATATGAAATGTTTTTAGTTTTGAATTTTTGATTTAATGGATTGGTTTAATAATAATATTAAAATTGTCGCTATATTTGACTTTTGAAAAAATAAAAATTAATTTAATAAAAATAAAAACTACCCATTACATGATCATTGTCCAAGTGCATTGATATAAATATATATATATATATAAATATCTAAAAGATTTATCAATTTTACATAATTTTATCTTTAGTGGTAGAAATAGTTTTTAAATATTCAAAAATATTTGTTTGACATTTATTTTTATCAAATTATTTTATATTTTATCAAATTAACGATTTTATCCTTGAAATTAAGCAATAGTATATTCAATTGTCCTTGTGAGTCAAATGTGTTATAATAAATATATATATATATATATAACTATCTAAAAGATTTATCAATTTTACATAATTTTATCTTTAGTGGGTAGAAATAGTTTTTAAATATTCAAAAATATTTATTTGACATTTATTTTTATCAAATTAGTTTATATTTTATCAAATTAACGATTTTATCCTTGAAATTAAGAAATAGTATATTCAATTGTCCTTATGAGTCAAATGTATTACAATTAAAAAGTCAGAGATCAAAGTGATATAAATCTCAAATTATAAGAACTGTTAGTATAATTTACCCATAAATTTATATTAAAGTATTATAGAAATTAAAAGATGTGTTGGACAAACGTCTTCCACCTCCCAAGAATCAAGATGCCGAGGAAGTGGCCTCTATTGCGAGAAATTATTCAACGTTCTGTTGCAAGGCTTGCAATTACACATTAGTCCACAATTTCGTCCAACTATGAGATAAGGTTCAGATGACCCAGAGAGCAATCAACTAAAGGGTCGCCTTTGTTGGATTTCTTCCATGACGTAAATCTCTAAGTTTGTGGCGGTTTAGTTTTAAAGTTACTTATCAATCATTTTTATTGATTAAATTTATTTATTTATAAGTCCTAAGTGGAGAAGTGCATCTAGACTATTGTGCAATATACGAATACTCATTAGATTAAAAGAGAAGTTCTACAGAACAACTATTGGATCAGCGATGTTGTATGGGACGGAATGTTAGGCAAGTAAGAGACAATATGTAAAGAAGATGAGTGTTGCCGAGATGAGGACGCTAGGTGGGTATGTGACAATACTAGAAAAGATAGAGTTAGGAATGAGTATATTCGAAAATTGGTAGAAGTAGTACCGATAGAAGATAAGTTGAGAGAGAATAGATTGAGATGGTTTGGTCATATACAACGGAGACCAACAAAGACAGTAGTGAAGAGATGCGATACAGTGACGATAGATGGTAATGTTAGGGGAATGGGTAGACCTAAATTGATGTAGACTAATGTAGTAAATAGAGATATGAATTTCCTTAATTTGACTAACGAAATGGCATTGGATAGAGTCGAGTGAAGAATAATGATTCATGCAACCGACTCCATTTGTTGGGACTTAAGGCTTAGTTTGGTTTGATTTGGTTAAGTCTTAATTGATAAATTTATCATTTTAAATTTATTTATAAAAATAAGAAAATAAATTTATCAATAGAATTTAATGGATAATGAATTTTAAAAGTAGAACCTATTAATAATTCATCCTTAATTTTATGTTACGTTTGTTTTCACTATTTCTTCACTCAACCCCATTTTCCTCTCTTCATAATCAATTTCCTTTCTATGTCTCTGTCGGTATTTACTTGTAGTTATTTTTTGTGACATTGTTTTAATTCCATTGTCATAAATCTTGTAGACAAAATCTGAAGAGAAAAGTAAAAAAGCTAAGTAGTCCGAAAAAAATATTCTAAAATATCACAAAAATAAAGTGTATAACATAGATTTGAACTTGTCGTGTGATGTGTATCGCTTCCACAATCAATCTAATCCACATACTTCATTTTTGAAGTAATTCTCGAAGCATTTTTTCTAGGCGTGAAGTATTTTGAAGAAATAAGCAATATATATCCGTAAGTTTTTCAAGATTTTAATATTAGGGGAAATAAGAGCACAGTTGTACCAGAAAAAAAATTACAGAATTATGATAAAGTATAACATTTTAATTATTAAAGTGTACAAATTTTAACATTGATTTGTAATTTATTTATTTTTTTCAGATATCACTGTATTGTTATTTCCCCATGAAATTAAACCACTAAAAGAGATGAAGAATATATATGTTAGCATACTAGGATCCATTTCTGAAGAAGAAAAAGTCTTAAAAATGGGAACACCTACAAATCTCTCTCTCTCTCTCTCTCTCTCTCTCTCTCTCTCTCTCTCTCTCTCTCTCTCTCTCTCTCTCTCTCTCTCTCTCTCTCTCTCTCTCTCTCTATATATATATATATGTAATAGTTTAGTTGGCCATCGTGACTCTCTTAAAAACTTAGTTCCAAAAGGGAGGTCATAAATTCAACTTTCTCTAAGGGAAAGTTGAATTAGGAGGAAAAGAGAAGCTAGCTCCCACATGATGCTAATCCAACAACAGATTTTTGCTGATAATATATATGTGTGTGTATGTGTGTTTTACATAATGTTAAGGGATTTATAACCGTCTTTTTATAAAAGTGACTAAAATATAGTAAAATAAGATTGAGAGGGTAATTTATATGCGTAAACTGGGTCGAGCTAGGTCCATTTGTTTTAGGTATTTGGGCCGAGCTAAGTAGAATCCTCAGTTTGTTTAGGCACGCTTCCGGCTGAGCTAAGGGCTTCAAATAGCTCGGTTTTGATGTCCAAGGACTGGAACAGATGAACTAGATGTGAATAGCAACTCGGACCGGGGTATAATTTGTAGTGTACCAGACTGAAGTTTGTCTCGGTCGAATACCACTTTGGTTCTATCCAGCGTAGAGTAGGGCCATGATAGCTTGGTTGAGTGTGCTACCGAGCCGACGTATAAGGTTTGAACGATCTCACTTGATTAGCATTGAGCAGGGAGTTATCAGGATAGGCATTTATCCTTGGGAGTGTGATTCGTAGGAGGACTCTTATAGAGGGAGTTGGAGTTTTATTAGGATTGTGCCAGGTGGAATCTATGAAAACTCATCACATGACTTATGTACAGGTATTACAATTTCTACTCTCGAATACACAGAGCTTTTGTCTATTGTCTACTTGCTGACTTAGGCATCAGAGAGGTTTCCGGCACACACCCGCCGACTAACTCACATTTGTATTTTCAGGTAACAAAGCGACAACGTTTGAAGGAATGCAAACTTGATTAACAGGATTATACGAGAAGATTATTTCGTGTTCGTACAATATATGTAATAGTTTAGTTAGACATCATGACTCTCTTAAAAACTTAATTCCAAACGGGAGGTCATGAGTTCAACTCTCCCTAAGGGAAAGTTGAATTAGAAGGAAAGGGGAAGGTAGCTCCCATATAATGCTAATCTAACAACAGATTTTTGTCGATAAAATATATATATATATATGTGTGTGTGTGTGTGTGTGTGTGTGTGTGTGCGTGTGCGCGCACGTGCGCGTACGTGTGTGTGTTTTACATAATGTCAAGGGATTTATAACCGTCTTTTTATAAAAGTGACTAAAATATAGTAAAATAGGATTGAAATACAATTTATATATAGCAATATTACAATTTTGAATTTAACTATCTAGAAAATATCTAAAATTATAATCTTGTAATTTAAATTTATTTTATACATAAATTTCATATTACACAATTTTAACCTCCACCACATAACTATCCACACAAAAAATTCTAAGGAAATATATTTGGATTTCCGGACTTTTCCATTTATTTATGTTCTTCTCATGATTACATTTAAGTGTAATCCTCCTATAGAGATTCACCTATTTGTGTGCTATTGTGTGGGTGATTTTCCGACCACACTGCCCGCTTAGTAACCAGCTGGAGAGCACTGGCAGAATAGATGGCACCTGACTAACCTGTAACAGAAATATAAGAATCCCGCGGTGGTTTCAACCACCCGGGGGCACTCCGACGATCAAGTCAGTATATCTCTCAAAGATAAATCAAGTACTAAACTCACAAGCTTGAGTATCAAAAAGCATACCTTAGACCCATGGGGGTGCCTCTCTTTTATAGCCAATCCAATCCTAGTCCCAATAGGAACCTGGCCCTAATGGACTTAGGATTACTGCTAATCTGGGACTCCCAGTGGGATAAGGATAAACTCTTTAAGAGTCTTATCATTATCCAAACTGAAGTCTTCTCCCAATCTAGGACTCTTGTCCATATCCAAGTTGAGTTCCCTCCTCATTCTAGAACTCTTGTCCCTTATCCACTTATCTCGGATTCCGATATCTTCGAAGATAACCTCGGCTTTACCGAGATCACCTCGGCGTCACGACCAGGACACGTGGTACCTCGGCTGACACGTCGGCATCACCTTGCCACGTGTTGGTACTCAGAAAATATATCCCCACAACTGCCCCCTAGGTTCCATTACCTCGGCATTCTGAGGTGATGGAACCTATATCTGTATTTTCTTCCAGTACCTCGGCGTGAGAACTCTTCGGCCGAGATCATTCATTTCAGGCCGACGTGTTCCCTTCGGAGAACAAGAACTCAAACAAATTCCCTCACGCGCATGAGCTGTCATGCATTTCTTCTCAACCGTTCCCCTTACGTGTTCTATCGTCATTGGCCCATATCTGTGACGCGCTTGTAAGCCATCTTTCACCTGTCTGCGCCGTCTGACGCATACGTTCCTCCAGGCGCAATAAATGCCCTGTTTTGCCGCCGTTTCAAGTTTTTTACAAAACTTTACTTTCTGTCTTCGTTTCTTTACTTTTGCCCTTGATTCTCTGGCTTTCTCTCTCTCTCCCAAATCCGCCATAGCTCTAGCTTCAAGCTCTGCAACTGTCTTCATTCTTCCATTTCAGCGAGGGTTTCCCCGTTTCGTCGTGTCTACAGCCATTGCCTTACTTCGGCGACTTTCATCCCGGCTTCATTTGTTCTGGTAAGCCTCTGTTCCTCTCATTCCCAATTTCTTCTATGTGCTTTCGTTTACTTACTGCCATTATTGCTCTGTTCAAACCTTTGATTTGCTGAACTATTTATCTGGATGCACCTATTCCATGATTTCACTCATATTTTGAACATTTGCATTGTTTCAACACTTTTCTTGCCACTGTTCTTGACCTTTTACTTCTGTATTCTTCATGTTCTTGATAGCCCATCCTTGTTCTTGTTTCTGAAATTTCGCCTTTGTTTTCTGTTTTCCAGATTTCTGCCTTTAATTTTTGCTTTCAATCTTTGCCTTCATAGATTTAGTTTTGGGTGTTGCCTATAGAACCTTCAATTTTTAGGGAAAACTGAAACAACCCTTACCAGTATATGCCTAGGGTTTTGCCGAGGTCCCGATGACCCCTTAAGAGCACCTTCTTTCTGAAACCTAGCTTTCTGTCTTTAGGCCGACGTTATGGATATGTGGAGACATAGGGTTGATACCCCGACCAAACTTGAGTACTTTAGGCAGGAGTTCTCCGTCCCTGCCGATGTTCACCTGAAACTGGCTGGGGATGATGACTCCATCATGCCTACCGAAAACACCATGCCTCTCCCTATTGTAGCCTTTACTGAATGTGGACTTCGGCTTCCACTTGACATTCTTTTTCGCGAGATTCTGCATTATTATAAGTTGAACCCCATGCAACTTGCCATAAACTCTTATCGAGTGATTTTTGGTATTATCGCCTTAGTCAGACAAGAAAACATTAGAATTGCCCTAGCCGACATACAGTATTGTTACACCATGTGCCCCCTTAGCCTGAAGGAAAAAAGTTACGTCTACTACCTCAAGCCGAGGTCCACTTAATTCAAAATTGTAGCCGACCTCCCAGACTCCAACAAGGGGGCTGGAGATGACTACTTCATTGTCTCTGGAAATTGGGAATTTGCCCCAGACAAAGATGTCCATCTATACCCTCTTCCTCGATCGGTTAAAGAGGGCAAGGGTAAGAGCCCAGTGTTTATTTACTTAGTTGTTTCTTTTCAAGTCTTCAATATTTTATCTATTTCTAATGTCTATTTCTTCTTGCAGACGTTCGCAAGCTAGCGAAAGACTTTCGCCAATCTTACGTTCCTAGCAAGGACCTGAAAAGGCTCCTGGACTTGCCTGTCCACAAAAGAAAAGCACCTCTGCTTCTAAACTTTATTCCTACATACAAATCCACTCTGTCCGACGTTCCCAAACGAAAGAAGAAAAGCCTTTCTCCTCCGACTGCCACAACTCAAACTGCCTCTACATCTCAAACAGATCAAGAGTCAACATCTGACCCAATCAATCAACCATCTACCTCGGCCCCATACTTAATCCCAATACCAGAAAGAAAACATCGGCGATGACTTTTAAAAACCGCTGAGATGGGTCGCCCGAAGCCTGTTGCCCAAGATCTCCTAGCCAACCTACCTGCCGACGTTGATGCTGTTCCAACCCAATCCATGCCCCCACCAAAGCCAAAAAGAACAAAAAGGGCTCAGCCGAAGGCTAAAGCTACTGAGGTTGAGGCTGAGGATGCTCTGCCCATCTCACAATTGGTTGAGAGTAAAAAGAGTGCTTCTACTTCTGCCAAGAGGTCTGCTGAGGCCCAGCCGTCAGAGTCCACTCAATCGAAGAAGCCGAGGTCATCGTCTGCGACGACCTCGGATTCCAAAGTACCAAGAGTCCCCTGGGTGCCTGAAATTACCCTAGAGGATAAGCCTGTTCTAGCTTCTGACAGTGCCGAAGACATAAACGTCGGCGTGGCACTCAGTACTGCTGTTCTCCTTCCTGGTGATCTTGAGCGAAATGCCAAGATGAGCGAGTATGAGAACTACGCCCTCATGCTCCAACGCTCTGTACAAGTAAGTTCCCCCATTTGGTAACTTGTCTTTCTGTCCCTTTTTTCTATACTTGCAAGGTTTTTGTAATAACTTTTCCCTTGGGTTCTTTCAGGCCATTCAACATGCCCATTCTCTCTCCATGCAAGCTTTTGAAACAAAGGAGAAGTTGGCCGATATGAGGCGGGAGGTTTCTGCCTTGAAAAAGGAAAACAAAACTGTTCTGACAAAGATGAAGAAGCTGGAAGATCAGGCCGAGGCTGCCACTAAGGCCCAGCAGATGGCCGAAGAAAAAGCGGAGTCTGCTGAGGCTATCAGAAAAGTTGCCGAGGCCGAGAAAAAAGAGGCCGAGGTAAAAAAGGCCCAAGCCGAAAAAGAGCTTCAGAAGGCTCTGGCCACCAAAAAAGCCGAGATCAAGGAAGCTGATGAGAAGGCTTACGCCCAGGGCATGGCCGATGTCACTGAGGAATATAAACTTCAAGTCAGGCAGGCATGCAACAGGGGCTTCTCTCTTGGTTGGATGGCCCTTGCCAAGAAGCTTAACATTCTTGACGATTCGCCACTGCACAAAGCCGACGCTATTCCTCTTCCATTTCCTCCACCTCCAAGCCAAGCTGAAGATGAATCTGAGTCTGAATCTGAGGATGAGGATAAGGATGATGATGAAGCTTTGGTAAGGAAGCCCAAGGATACCAGTTCGACCAAGTCTCCTCCTCAGGAGGATCAAGTCCTAGACTTGACTCATGAGGAGGATGAGGAGGTTATCAAGGAGACCACTCCTGAACAAGCATCATCTGATGTTCTTCAAATCGGCAAGAACGTTGATGAAACCCTTGCCGAGATCGACGCCGAGATTGCAGCAGATGAGGAAGCCGAGGTATCTCTTCAGGAGACTTCTGAGGTTCAGATCCAGCCAGTTGCTGATGCTGAAAAGTCTTAACTTTCATGTTTTTTCTTTTGCACCTTTATACTTTGTTTTGTTTTCTCAATAATGTAAGCTTCCTTTTATGGCCGATGTGCCTTTCCTTGTTACTTCGAAACAATTTACTTCTGGTAAGCCGTAATGCCTTCTTTTGTACACAACTGCAACTGTTTTTCTATGAATGCTTTTTTCTTCAATTTCTCTTGATTGCTTCTGCATGGTTTCTATACTTAGAATATTTTGCATGCTTTACACGCTTCTTCCTTTATTGTGCAATCTTCTCGGGGTTACATACCTCGGGTATAAAACTTTTACTTCAGCAAGATACTGACCTGCAAACTTTTCATAAGTTTCAACAAGTGTAAAACATATACTATTCAATGTCAACTTTGCAAACTTTTTCTCAAGTTTCAACAAGTATTTAAACAGTGATCTCGGTCTAACCTTCTTGTAAATTGCTGCAAATTTCAACAAGTGTTAGTATATACTGTAAGTTTTCTCAAGTTATAACAATGATCTATTTGTAAATTGCTACAAATTTCAACAATATACTTAACTTTTACCTCAACCTGTAAATTGCTGCAAATTTCAATAGATGATCACATGTCGGCCTAACATTATCTTGTAAATTGCTACAAATTTCAACAAGTGTTAAGCATCTTCTTTGGTTGGACCAACCTGTAGATTGCTATAAGTGTGCAAACTATAACCTCGGTTTCACTTCGACTTGTAAATTGCTACAAATTTCAACAAGTGAAGAGAACCAGTAATTTCGGCTTAACTTCAACTTGTAAATTGCTACAAATTTCAACAAGTGAAGATAAGGAATCAGCTTAATTCCAACTTGTAAATTGCTACAAATTTCAACAAGTGAATTAAGGAATAATCTCGGCTTAACTCCAACTTGTAAATTACTACAAATTTTAACAAGTGAAGATAAGGAATCAGCTTCATTCCAACTTGTAAATTGCTACAAATTTCAACAAGTGAATTAAGGAATAATCTCGGCTTAACTCCAACTTGTAAATTGCTACAAATTTCAACAAGTGGATTAGGTGTCTCTGTCTTCCCTCTGCCCCCAATGTGAACCTGAGTTCTTCTTGGGTTCTCATTATTCATGTCTCAGAAACACCAATATGTAACTTTATCGAATATATGTGTTTTAAGAAAAGGGAAAAGATTTTATTGATGACATTGGCCAAAAAATACTGCACATCTAATGATAGAAGAATTTCAAATTACAAGTGTTCCAAGGTCTGGGCAGTGCTTTGCCCTCATTATCTTCAAGCCGATAAGCTCCATTGCCTAATACTGAAGTAATTCTGTAGGATCCTTCACAGTTTGGGCCAAGCTTGCCCTCTCTGGGATCTTTCTTGTTGCCGACGACTTTTCTCAAGACGAGGTCGCCGACTTGAAATCTCTTGGATTGACCTTCTTGTTGTAAGCTCTAGCAAGCTGTTACTGGTATACTGCGAGTTGAATTGTAGCCTTTTCTCTTCGTTCTTCCAAAAGATCCAGATCTCGGGCTAAGAGTATGTCATTGGTGCCATTCTCTACTCCCTGGGTTCTGATCCCTGGGATGCCGATCTCCAATGGGATGACTGCTTCTGCGCCATAAGCCATGGCAAAGGGGGATTCCCCTGTTGATCTTTTCGGCGTAGTCCGATATGCCCAAAGTACGTTGGGCAACTCGTCTACCCACTTTCCTTTTGCTGCCTGTAGCCTCCTCTTTATTCCATCCAAAATTACTTTGTTGGATGCTTCTGCTTCCCATTGCTTTGGGGAAAACTTGGTGTTGAAAAGTAATTCTTGATCTTGAATTTCGCACAGAAGTTCTTGATGAGTTTGTTGTCAAACTGTGTTCCGTTATCGGCAACTATTGCTCTGGGAATCCCAAATCTGGTGATGATGTTTCTCCATATAAAGTTCTTGACGTCCACATCTCGGATTTTGGCAAGAGGTTTTGCCTCTATCCACTTCGTAAAGTAATCCGTTGCTACCAGTAAGTATTTTCTCTGCCCAGTTGCCTGGGGAAGTTGCCCAACAAGATCCATGCCCCATTGGGCAAACGGCCAACGGCTGGATACTGGGTTTAGGTCAGCAGCTGGCTGATGTATCAAAAGTGCAAACCTTTGGCATTGTTCACACTTCTTTACGTAGGCTTCAGCATCCTTTTGCATGTAGGGCCACCAATACCCCTGGGTAATAGCCCTATGGGCTAACGATCTGCCCCTAGCATGGCTTCCACAAATTCCTTCATGAATTTCATATAGGAAATCTTCAACCTGCAAAGGGTGTACGCACCTTAAAAGGGGTCCAGTGAAGGACCTTCTGTAAAGATGTCCATCTTCTGTCAGACTGAATCTTGCAGATTTCAATCTGACTTTGTATGCCTCCTTATGATCTTCTGGCAGCTTTCCTTCTTTCAGGAATGCAACAATTGCATCCATCCAGCTTAGCCCCATGTCCACACACATTGCTTGCTGCTCTGTGTTCTCTGGTTCTATGCTCGGGCCCGACATATAGTCGATCATAATTGTCCTTGTTTTTCCAGTCTGCGTTGAACTTGCCAGGTTAGCCAACGCGTCGGCGTGGGTGTTGTCATCTCGGCTAACTTGGAGTAGTCGGCAGTTCTGAAATAGGGCTGCCAATCTGATGACCTCTTTTGCATATGCCGACATCCTTTCGTCCCAGGCTGCAAATTCACCTGTTGACTGGTTAACAATAAGTTGTGAATCACAAAAAACTATTACCTCATCTGCTTCTACTGCTGCTGCCAGTTTTAGCCCTGCAATTAATGCTTTGTATTCCGCTTCATTGTTTGAGGCCTTGAACCCCAAACGAATGGACTGTTCTATTATTTCTCCATCTGGAGATATCAGCAGTACTCCTGCCCCCGCTCCTTGTCGGTTCGAACTTCCATCGACGAATAGTCTGAATGAGTCGCCGATGTAGATGCTGCAGGGTCTGAGCTTTTCCTTCCTTTGCTCTTTGGCAGTGTTTTTGCCAAAGACTTCCATAGTGGGCAGTCATCTTTCAGGCCATTCTTGAAAGACACGACCGCCACTTCTTGGTTGCATTCGGGTATTCAATTGAATACCTCCTAGTACCTCTTCGCGTAGGCCCTAAGGCCTTCTTCCTTGGTGATTCTTAAAGCCATCAGGGCGTCGACCCTTAAGGGCTGTAGTTTGTTCGTCACAAACCTGGCCACAAACATCTCGGCCAGGCTTTCCCACGTCTTTACGCTTCCCTTCGGTAGTTTATGGAACCAATCGGATGCAATTTCCCCAAAGGATGAAGGGAATACTTTGCAGAGCAATGGCTCGTTCCCACTATATAACGCCATTGAATTCAGGTATAGTCCAACATGAAAGTTGGGATCTGACTTACCATCATAAATTTGGAATCTCGACATACTGAATCTCTTTGGTGCTTCAAATTTGTCCAGTTCCACCAAGAATGGTGTCCTCGGCTTAACTGGGGAAGTTACCTCGGCTTCAACATTCTGTTGCCTCCTCTTGAGGTAATCTCTCAAGTCTTCTTTACTTCTTCCTGGAGCTCGGCTATCTTTTGATTTCAATTTCTTCGGTATGCTACTTTCGGCCTCGTGGTGGGCTCGTTTTGATCTTTCTTCATGTGTTGTGTCAAAGCAACGTGCCTGCCCTTGAACATGGCGATGTTCTTTGGGCTCTGGATCCTTCATGTGATACGTCCTTCGGGACTCTTCTCGTCTCGATTCCTCTCGTCTGCCTTCCCTGGAAGGTCGGTGAGAGTGCCTTCCGCTCCTGGTGTGTTGAGGGACTTCGGGGATTATTCTTTTTCCTCCCTTCTGGGCATTGGTTGCTGGCATCGGTGTATCCTGCAGCGGGTATGGTGGCTGCATGACATTATTTTGCATCATGAAGTTGACGACCGACTGTAGGTCTGCCAACTTGTTTGCTAAGTCTTTTACTTCCTCATCCCTCCGTAGGCACCTATCCCTCCATACCTGAAGGTTATCTTCGTTATAGTACTTGCCTTGGTCTGTCTTCTTTGAAGTGTTGCCCTCTTGGCCGATGTCTTTCTCTCCGTGGCCCTGACCATGAGTTTCTGTGTTGTGGTTGTCTCCTTCAAAGTCAAGATCAATTGGTCTGCCACTCCCAGCAGGAGTGTCGCCCCCAATATTTTCCCTCTGTCCGTCACTGGCCATCTATTCTTCTAAGTTCCCACAGACGGCGCCAAATTGTGTGGGTGATTTTCCGACCACACTGCCCGCTTAGTAACCAGCTGGAGAGCACTGGCAGAATAGATGGCACCTGACTAACCTGCAACAGAAATATAAGAATCCCGCGGTGGTGTAGACGTCCCCGAACGCCCTGGGAGGAACGAGCTCCCGTTCTATTCATTTGGGGTTACTACAGCTCAGGACTCTCAAATTTGTCACGGTTCTAAATCTGAACCAAAGAGTCCAAATCCGGCAAATCGTTTTGAGAAACAGATTTTTGAAAAGAATTGCCAAACATGAACTGCTTTGCCAGATACAGAGTCGCCACCTAAATTGTTTTTTTAATGGAAAATTTAGGAAACCCTGACTCGGTGCCAAAGGCCACGTGTCCATCATCACCAAAGTTGCCTCGGCTCGGGAACTTGGGTACGATTGGGGAAGGTCACTTCGTGAGCACCCCCGCTCGCCCGATCAAAGATCGGCCTCTACTAACCATGATATCTATTTTTGAAAACTTTGTATGTCCTTATTCCGGTTATTAGCCTAGGTTACTATGTGATGCACACAGCATATAAGTATAGACTGGGTCGCCCGAATTGGAACAAAACATTTCATGCTTGTTTATTTGAAAGATGGTTTGCTACTCGCAAGTAGGCTTAAAATGCAGATTTTGCCACCCGCATGTGGGCTTAGAAAAGATGGTTTTGCCACTATCTAGTGGGCTTAAAACAAATAGTTGATGATTTATTCCAATCCAAATAACCCAACCTTCACCCACAGGCACTTAGGCAGTTATATCACATAAGCAAATAGCCTCATGGTAAGCATGCTATTCATGGCAGTCACTCACATGCATGCAAGGATGCTAAAGCATAAAACTTACCGAGTACTCCAAGCCAAAATAGAAACTACATTGGAAATCATGCATGATCCTAAGTATACAGAAATGCCTAATGCAACACATGCAAAAATACAACTATAGCAGGCTCGGCTATTATAAACATGGCATATGGAATGCTACAGCTAACATGTATTCAACTTGGAATTGAAATACAAATGCAGTTAGTATGATGTGCCGAGCCCGGTGCATGCAAAACAGATGAATGATGCAAACATGCTGTCATACTGTATGCTAATTGAAATATGCCCTAATCTAACCATCATAAGCAGGTAAATAAAAGGGAAGAAAGACGTGGGGTTGGAAGACATACAACACACACACGCACACTTATTACAGTTATGCCCTCGCGTAGAGGGTCCGAATAAATATACAATCCCGAATAAAAGAATATTACAATCCAAATAATACAGTCCAAATAATGTACAAATTCCTAATTAATTTATAAATTAATCTAAGAAAGCTATAAACCGGCATGCAAGCCAGGGACTGCCTCGACCCTGATGAATGATGTATGTTTGGGCTGCCTTGTGCGGAAATTCACTGGGATGCCCCAATTAGCCTCTGTTTTGCAATTATTCTTGGGAAGCGCGCCAAGCTCCGGAAGACTGCTGATTCTTGATTTGCTGCAACAGAGAGCAGGAGAGGGGCATAGCAATGTATTTTCACAGATGTATGCATGCCTCGATCCTCGTGCCACCAATCACGCATATCGATGCATGATGGCCGAGGAGTCGACTTATGCAACTCAATATAGAATGAATGCATATGAAAACTCAACTAAAACCTAACTCCATCATGGATAATCCGGAGTGTCGGTGACTGGGGAATTGAGACACGTTCCGTCACTCGGAGTGCGAAACGTACCTCGTTTCCCGTGCTCGGGCTAACCCCTATCCCAAGCACAATGCAATATGCATGATATGCATGAATGCAACTAATATACAACCTAACATGCAATATGCTATGAAATGGCATACACGATGCACGAGATAACATGGCATACATAATGCGCTAACATACACCCTAGCATACGCAACGCTATGAAATAAAATGGCATACACAATGCGCAATGGACTTACACTAACATGAGTGGACCTCAGCCACACTCACATAAGAGGCCATCAGATGAAAACAAGACAACTCGAAATGCGTGCACGCGTGTACGCAAACCGAGGACTGACCCTCAGGCACCGAAATGCCACCCTAATGAGACATGGCAAACACATGGAAAATGACATGCACACATGCAATTATCAGTAGCAAAATGAAGGGGCAAAACAGCCCCGAAACAAGGCGAAATGACACCCGATGCATGGAATTTCTCCCGAAATGCAAAACTAGGTACATAAAATGGCTTACAGCTATACAAAGCATGCATAATTTGAAAATGAAGTATGAAGACAGAAGCAAGGCAGCCCCTAGAAAAGCGTTTTTACAGTTTAAAGCATGGCCAAACAGCAAACACAAATAGGGCAAAACTAGCATGCAAAAATGACCCTAAATGCAAGATAAAGAAGCAACTCGCAGCTGCCGACCCCAAACAGATTAGGGGCCTTCTACAATATTGAAGAGGGGCCAAAAATATGATATTTTACAGTTGATGGACAAGCCTAAATCAGTATACAAGTATGCTCAAAATGCCATGCAAGATAGGGCCCAAAAGAGGTCACACACAAAGTATACAAAACATTCATCAAACAGCCAAAGACCCTTAATGAAACATGAATATGGGGTCAAAATAAGACTGTTTTCAGTTCTGTAAAATGACCAAAAACAGAAGCATAATAGGCTAATAGATCATGCAAAAATGGGGACCAAAGAGGGATGTAATGACAAGTGGCACATAGAGGTCCCAAACAGTGATGATCCCTTCTTCAATGTTGAAGAGGGACTCAAAATAAGCCTATCTACAGTTTACACCATACTCCAAAACAGATCACACACAGGCCAAAAATACTATGCAAGATTATGGCATACAAGAGGGATAAAGAAAGAGGTGCAAGATGGTGACCTCAAATGACAAAATTCCCTTAATGAAACATGAAATAGAGCTCAAATAAGGGGTACTTTCAGTTTTGGTCGGAGCTCAAAACAGCAAGCAAAATAACTAGAAAAATGTTGCAAAGTTAAGCTCAAAAAGAGGGAATTGATGCTCACCTTTGAAGATCAAACTTTGGTTGCTTCTTGGATTGAGAATTGGTGCCTTCAAGCTGCTGGAAAGCTCCCCAAGCTGCTGGAAATGGAAGTGGTGGAGTGGTGCTATGGTTTGATGAAGAAATGAGGTAGGATTTTGGTGTTTCAACAAGGAAATGAGAGAGATGGAGGGAGATATGTATATCCAAGCTCAAGGCAATTCTTCCAACCCTCTTCCTCAATGCTGGAGGCTAGGTATATCGACCAAAGAGAGGGAGAAATGGTGGGAAAAAGTGGGGGGGAAAACAAGCCAAGTTTCCCCCCAAAAGGGTTGTCCCCCGGATACAGATTTTTTGGGGGAAAAAAGTGCATAGCTGTAATGTACACAACCTAAGGATTATGGCCGGCCACTTTTTGGAGCTACAGGTGGCCTGCCGGCCACCCCCCCTAGCCGGCCGGCCAAGGGTCAAAAGGGTCAAGGTGAATTAGTGGCCGGCCACCACAAATTGCTGTCCTCCCAGGTTCCCTCATCACAACCCTGTGGTTCAAAATTGCAAACTGTAAAACAGGAGAGAGAATAGGCCATTTTTAGGAAGGGTTCAAAAGGGTCAGATGGAATTACTGGCCGGCTACCAACTTTTAGGGTCCTCCCATGTGTGTACATCACAAATATGTGGTTAAAAGTTCAAGAAAATGGTCCAAGGGTGGTCAACATTGGCTCGGAAGTGAGAAAAACGGGCGTCGGAGGGCGCCGGAGGATATATAACTGGTTGCTGAAACAATTGCTGGCCTCCCACCCTTCTACGGCCTTCCTGGTGATGAAACAGAGGTACCTGCCAAAAATGAACAAAAATCGATGCGAAACGAATGTTCGGGGGCCAAAACGCGCAGTTCGGGGCCCCGAAAACTGCCTGTTAAGCACCGAAAGTGGCACTCGACCATGAAGTGGGTCTCTCAGACCTCAGTGTCCCTCAAAAGGGAGAAAATAAGAAGTATGCCAAAAACCGGAGCAAACGGAGGTGGTTAAGCGGTCCCGAACCGAGGCATACGGCCAACGGCTCCGAAAAACCGGAAACCGGGCTCCGAAATGGGCAAAATGGCCTACAGCCACAAAATGTAGCCCACGGCCACTGAGAGATGGTCTACAGGACCTCTCTCTCCCTTCTCGAAGAGAAAATAGAGAAAACCGAGCCTGGTTCGCAAACCGAGGCAAAGCACAAAAGAGTCCGGAAGTCCGGAGGCAAGGCCCGCAGCCGAGACTTTGAAACTTCTGGATGAGCACAATATGCAGTATCACCAAGCGCTCAACTGGTGACGTCTGAGTCTCAAGGTTGGTAAAAAATGGGGTGTCTACAGGTGGTTTCGACCACCCGGGGGCACTCCGACGATCAAGTCAGTAAATCTCTCAAAGATAAATCAAGTACTAAACTCACAAGCTTGAGTATCAAAAAGCATACCTTAGACCCATGGGGGTGCCTCTCTTTTATAGCCAATCCAATCCTAGTCCCAATAGGAACCTGGCCCTAATGGACTTAGGATTACTGCTAATCTGGGACTCCCAATGGGATAAGGATAAACTCTCTAAGAGTCTTATCTTTATTCAAACTGAAGTCTTCTCCCAATCTATGACTCTTGTCCATATCCAAGTTGAGTTCCCTCTTCATTCTAGGACTCTTGTCCCTTATCCACTTATCTCGGATTCCGATATCTTCGGAGATAACCTCGGCTTTACCAAGATCACCTCGGCGTCACGACCAGGACACGTGACACCTCGGCTGACACGTCGGCGTCACCTTGCCACGTGTTGGTACTCAGAAAATATATCCCCACAGCTATTAAAATCTAGTCTGAGTAATTTTGGATTAGAAGTACCTCAATTTAGATGTGGGGTTTTCTCTTTTGGAGAAAAATATTGTAGTTCTGTCTTATCATGGGGGTGTGCATCATTTTAGAAATATGTTTGATAACTCGAATTTGTGTGGCCCGAATGGCTCGAATGTATCAAAATGATATCGTTTTACCTCCAAAATCACATCGTTTTGAAACATTTAAGCCATGCGGACCATGAAAATTCAAACTACCAAGTATTGTTGCATCATTTTAGCACCCGGATAAGGTGTGGATCATCTATTCCTGAAATTTTTATGTTATGTAGTGTGAATGTCTTTTGCGATCATCTTAATTGTTTTCCAATAAAATGTATTAATAGTTGGGAGTTTTCTAAAAAAATTCATTCACGCGTCCGATTTATTTAACTTAAAATGCAGCTGAAGAAAATATATTTTTTTTAATAAGCATGCCCAAAAAAAAAAAAAAATTATTATAAAATAAAAGATTACAAGGCAACTAGGAAAGGAAGTATGGACAGACATCAAACATACACACCTAAAAAAATTGGTTAGAAAGAATCCGATCAGTAAATAATACAATTCTCATAACAACTCCCATACTACGTACCACACCCAAACAGCCCACGATTCCTCAGCCTCTAATTTTGGCACTTTCCCATCTTCAATACACATTTTAAATTCTTTCACCCAAAATGTGTTCAAATTCTTCAAAATATTTTCACTCTTAAAATATTTCTTCTTCCCTTTTCTTTCTTTGCTTCTATGAATTACCTTTTTTCCTTTTAGGTAAAGTCAGGGTCGAATGAAGCCTTAAGCAATTGATGTAATGGTTTTAGGCCTCATTTACAAAAAAAAACTCCAAGATTTTCATATATAAGCCATAATAAAATTCAATTGTTCTCATAAGGTCCATTTTGATAAAGGCCTTCACAAAATCAACACACACACACATACACACACACACACACACAAAAAAAAAAAAAAACAGATATATTCCCATCAGCATAATATAAGTTTTAAAATTTTGACAAAAACGTCCACCGGTTTAGTATATGTTTGCCATATGCATAAGTTCACATTGAAAAGGGCTCCATAAATTTTAAAAAGTTTATAATATATAATTTTAAAAAAAAGCTCACTTAAAAGAACCCTCAACCAATTTAAAATGCAATCTACAAACCTTTCTCAGATTTTGCTTTGAATTTATAAGTTTTATTTATTTGATAACGTTCGACACTTTTAATTTCTTCTTTTCGCATAGTTAACTATTTTAAATAATTCTCAAATTTTAGTTTGAGAATCAAAAAGAAATGAATTTTACATATTATAATTTACTAAAAATAATAAATATTACTTACATTTAAGTTTAAAATATAAAAAGTCTACCAATAAAATTTTATTTTAAATCTCATGGAAGCTTAAGCCGGCCTTGGTGAAGTTAAGACACCTTCCTAGCTAAGGATCTACCTCTTCTCCAACACTATTCAATCCAGCCATTGTCTTACACTCTCTTGCCACTCCTTCAGTAACAAGTTGACAGTCGCAATCGACAAAGATGACAACTATGGTAGAGAAGGTGACAGCCACGGTCGACAGGGGTAACAAACGTAGTACACAAGTGTTGCACCGGTCGTCTGAATAGTCATTCAGCCGGTCGACCAGCATGCACAAAACATAGCCTCTCTCCCTCACCTTTGAATCCCTAGTTGTCACGCATCTTCATCTACTAGAGAGTGCAAGATATAACTAGACAGAACATGGCTGAAGAAGAGGCGAATCCCTCAACTAACCCCTAAACACCTGTTTGGCTTCCATCAACACGTACAAGCCAGTCCCCGCTCCACTTTACTACTGCAACCCATCAATATTCCTCCACTTTATTAGCTTTCTCACTTAAAGTTTAATTTAAATAAGGGAAAAGTTAGGGATCATGAAATTTTTTTCATGAAAGATTTATGATCCTTGGATTACCTTGATTAGTATGTATTTCTTTATTCTAAGTGTAATCCAAGGGTCATGAAGCTTTCATGATTATTTTCATGAAAGATTTTTCACGATACCTAGCATTGCTGATTAAATAAAGATATTGCTATTGAAGTCTAAAAATTATATCTATTTTTCAATTTAATGACGTCGCAATTAATTAAAATATCTAAAGTAATTTTTTCTCTCACATCTTCTCTAATCATTAGCCAATCATCTCTTTTATATATCACTAAATTAAAAAGTGATTCTAAAAAATAAATTTTTATATCATTTTTCTTAAATAAATGGCTTACATACTCTTGACTCACGCAAGCATGTATGGCTGGCCCTTTGTGGGCCCAAAGTGAACCTCGAAGATAGGAGTTCGGATCCTCTCCTTGAGGCCCCTCCTCCACATCCTGCTTGCAACGGCTCAAATGAGCCGTTGGACATCCAACAGCTGAGATTAAAAAGAAAATTGAAAAATAGAGGGAAGTTTGAAAATTCTGATTTCAAACCTAACTATATATACGTACACATTTCTGTCTTCCTCATTCAATCTCCTCTCTCTCTCTATCTTACTCAGCCTCACCCTCATCCCTTCTTCTCCACCGAACTCACCCTCATCGGCGACCCACTTCTGACGACGGTGAGAAGCTCCTGAAACCCAACCGATCTTCTTCGCAAACCAGAGCCCTCACACTCTTCTCCTCTACCTCATCGAACCCGTCTCACCAGCGAGCCTCTCAACGGAGACCCACTCCCCAAACCTAACCCATTGCTTTGCCCTCATTCTCTCTGCCCTCACTTTGCGAACCAAAGTTCCCCTGTTGAGAAAACCAGTCTCTGTAGCTTCAACAATAGCAGCTCATAAATGAAAGTTTTCGAAAAGTGTTGCTGAAACTATTGCTGTTCAAGTTGCTGAAAATGGTTTCTGAAATTGTTGCTTATAATTGATTTTTTGTTGTTGTTGTTATTGATTCTGTTCTGGCATAAGATGTTTTTAGGCGAATGTACATTTAGTAATGTATTGATAATTTGGTGGTGAACTTGCTTCAAAGTGTATGATAAATTAGTTATGTTATCCATTGATAAGTCTGTGGATTTGCAGTATTGATCTATAAAATTTTGGGTTGAGTTGTTTGTGAATTTGAGATGTTTGTTTAAATGCCTCAATGAAATGTTGATTTAGTTACATGTTCAAAAGTGTTAAAGAATTACAACTTCTATTGCCAACTGTTGCTCTTTTGTTAATTTAGATTGTTATAATGCTCTACATGATTCTAAATTTCTAATAGGACACATGTTTTCTTCAAGTTAAAATTATAGAAACGTAACTTTTCGTTTTGAATCACTACAATAGGGCAAAAAGAGTCTCAGTTCAAAATTCAACAAGAAGTTTATTATTTTTCAAGGCCAAATTCTACTCTCCTTGTCTTTTGAATTCTCCTGGAGAATTTGGACTTCTTTAGAATGCATTTACCACTGACTGTGATGGTAATGTGGCCCTAGAATTTGTTGGAAAAATTGGCTTATTATGGATTATTTTGGGCACACTTTGAGGCCAAAATTGAGTGGGCCCCAAACGTCTTTTGGGGTGGGTCCGAAGAGGTGACGTGTTTCTTGCCGCGTGGCAAGTCACACGGTGAAGACGAAACGTTAAAACCATTTATAAGTGAATGGGAAGTTGACGTCGTTTTCGAGTCTAACATTAATTTTTTAGATAAAATTCATTTGAATTTTTTCAATAAAAATTATTGTGGGAATTTAATTTAATTCTAAATTCGAATTTTGGGTTTCTAAGTGGTTTCCTAAAGTTTGTAATTTTGGAAATTTAATTTAATTCTAAATTCAAATTTTTGGTTCCTAAGTGGTTTCTTAAAGTTTGTACATCTTCCTTTATTTATTAAACTATTTCAATAGTTTAATATATATATATATATATATTCAAATAGTTTAATATATATATATATATATATATATTTTTTAAATAGTTTAAATAATAAAGGTCCAAACAGTTCCTTTGTTTGTCACCAACGATACTTTTCAAATAGTTTGAACATTTGTTAGTTTGAATATTTGTTTGCAACGGATACATATTTCAAAACAAAAGGTTTGAAAATTTGTTCCAAACAAACGCTCAGAAGAATTGTTTGAATTAAAAAGTACATATGTTCATTCAATTTGTTGTACCTGTTCGGACTATTCCAACTGTCACTTTGTTGCCTATAAATAGAGATTATGTTCCAGCAATCTTTACACTTAGAGACATCTGAAAATCAGTGCCTTTGCTGTCAAGATTTTGCTCTTTTGCATTATTTCTTCATTCTAGTTTCAGAATAAATATTTAGAGAGTTAGATCACAGGTTTGGTTAGCCGAACAATTTGTTTTGGAGTGCTACTACAAATTGGTTAAGATCATTGTATCCTGGGAGATAGACGCCACTCAACCGTAAGCACCATAGCGGGGCGAATTTGTCTTAAGGACAGAGTGTCACACACTCGACTTGGTCTTTTATTATTGATTCGATTCGACAAAATAAATTTTTAAATTTTATTTTATTTTGTTTGAATTATTTCAATTTATTTTATTTACACAGAAGATTGTTCCAACAATCTTAAGACAGAATCGAATTATTCTGTTTACAAAATTTTTCGTTTGTTTCCTATTCTCTTTCTTCTTTTAAGAAAATTATTTTCTGTGGATTTACAAAATAATATTCTGGTTGGAAAAACAAATAGTGATTATATGCTATTTGACAGATAGTAGTAATATACTGTCCATTTTCTTTGACAACTAGTAGTACGATACTGGTGTCATTAACAATTCAGAATATATTTTTGTGGAATTTTTTCAGAAATTAATTTTGGGTTTTAGAAATTATTTTCTGAGTTTTCATTACTTCAAATTATGTTTTAGTATTTTAATTATTGAAGTGTTACAGAAATTAATTTTCTGTGTGGAATTAATTTGGTTGAATAAAATTTTATTTTATTTCCAAATTAATTGAAAAATAAAATTTATATTCTTATTTCTTTTATTTTACAGAATTTAATTTCCTGTGTGGAATTAATTTGGTTGAATAAAATTTTATTTTATTTCCAAATTAATTGAAAAATAAAAATTATATTCTTATTTCTTTTATTTTTCAGAATTTAATTTCCTGTGTGGAATTAATTTGGTTGAATAAAATTTTATTTTATTTTCAAATTAATTGGAAAATAAAAGTTACATTCGTGTTTCTTTTATTTTTTACAGAATTTAATTCTGTGAATTTGGTTTCATTTTCTGTGTAGTGTAAATTCTAATTATAATTTTGTTTTATAAAAACTAATTGATAGCTACTAAAACTAATGCCCAAACAAGTACTACTGCGGTGGCTGCAATTGCACCAACCCCCTCTCCTGTGGTGACAGTACCAATAAATGATGGAGAGAAGCCAGAGAAGTTCTCAGGAATTGGCTTTAAAAGATGGCAACAGAAAATGTTGTTCTATCTTACAACTTTGAACCTGGCTCGTTTCCTCCATGAAGATGCTCCTATCCTGAAAGAGGATGAAACCGACCAGGAAGTGGTTGCTGCGGTTGATGCCTGGAAACATGCCGATTTCCTTTGCCGGAACTACATCTTGAACGGACTTGACAACACATTATACAACGTCTACAGTCCTATCAAGACAGCAAAGGAACTTTGGGAGTCTTTGGAGAAAAAATACAAAACGGAAGATGTCGGCTCAAAGAAATTTGTGGTAGGCAGATTCCTAGATTTTGTAATGGTTGATTCAAAAACTGTGATCAGTCAAGCTCAAGATTTCCAACTCATTCTGCATGACATTCACGCAGAAGGCATGTCTCTCAGTGAATCCTTCCAAGTTGCAGCCTTAATTGAAAAGTTACCAAAAGGCTGGAAGGAATTCAAGAACTATCTCAAACACAAGCACAAAGAAATTTCAATAGAAGAATTAATTGTGCGTTTGAGGATTGAGGAGGACAACCACAATTCTGAAAAGCGGGCTGGTAAGCATCCTATGGAGTCTAAGGCAAATGTGGTGGAACATGCTTCAAAAACCAAGAAACGAAAGTCTTCTGGAGAAAGTTCATCACAAGGCTCTAAAGAGTGGGAAAATAAAAAGTACAAGTTTAATGGCAAATGTTACATCTGTGACAAAGTGGAAATCGGGCGAAAGATCGTTGTAGCAAAGGCAAAAGCAAAAGAAGAACAAGCAAGAAGCCTGCTCAAGCCCATATGACTGAAGTGGATAAAATTTCCAATGGTGTAGATGACATCAATTTTTCTGCAGTTGTTTCCGAGGTAAATCTTGTCAGAAATCCTAAAGAATGGTGGGTGGACACTGGAGCTACTCGCTATATTTGTGCCGACAAAAAGATGTTCACATCTTATTCTATAGTGGACAATGGTGAACAACTTTTTATAGGTAACTCCTCAACTTCCAAAGTCGAAGGACAAGGAAAGATTGTACTCAAGATGACATCAGGAAAGGAACTCACTCTCAACAATGTGCTGCATGTACCGGACATTCGCAAGAATCTTGTTTCCAGATCTTTGTTGAGTAAGAATGGGTTTAGGCTAGTATTTGAGAGTGATAAATTTGTACTTACTAAGAATGGGATGTATGTAGGAAAATGTTACATGTCTGATGGCCTTTTCAAGTTAAATGTAATGACCGTTGTACCCTCAGTTATTAATAATACTACATATTCTTCTTACTTGCTTGAGTCTTCAAATTTATGGCATAGTAGATTAGGACATGTTAATTATGGATCTTTACGTAGATTAATTAATATGGAATGTTTACCTAAATTTGACATTGATTCAAATCATAAATGTGAAATTTGTGTTGAGGCAAAATTATCTAAAACTCATTTCCATTCAATTGAAAGAAGTACGGAACCACTTGAATTAATTCATAGTGACATTTGTGATTTTAAATCAATTCAAACTAGAGGTGGAAAACAGTATTTTATCACTTTTATAGATGACTATACTAGATATAGTTATGTTTATTTAATTCGAACCAAGGATGAAGCTTTGGAAACTTTCATTCAATATAAGAATGAAGTTGAAAATCAACTTGGTAAGAAAATCAAGAAAATTAGAAATGATAGAGGTGGTGAATATGAATCACCTTTTGGAGAGTTTTGTAAAGAACATGGAATAATTCATCAAACTACTGCTCCTTACTCACCTCAGCAAAATAGAATTGCTGAAAGAAAAAATAGGACTTTAAATGAAATAATGAATGCCATGTTAATAAGTTTTGGATTACCTCAGAACTTGTGGAGGGAAGCAATACTTTCTGCTAATTATATACTTAATAAAGTACTCCGAAAGAAAGTGAGTCAAACACCTTATAAATTATGGCATGGAAGAGTACCATCCTACAAATACTTAAAAGTGTGGAGGTGTTTGGCTGAAGTGGCTATTCCTAGTCCTAAAAAGACTAAGATAGGTCATAAGACCATTGATTGTATTTTCATTGATTATGTTAAGAATAGTAGTGCAAATCGGTTTTTGATTCATAAATCAGAACATACCGAAATGCATGTAAATACTATTATTGAGTCTCGAAATGCATCATTCTTTGAACATGTATTTCCAAATAAGACTAGACAAGAGACTAGTAACAAAAAGAGATCTCATGATGCTATTACTAGTCAGGATCAAGAACATGATCAAGAACAAGAGTTAGATCAAAATAAGGAAGAGGAACCTAGGCGTAGTAAACGTGCTAGAACCTCAAAATCTTTTGATCCAGATTTTCCAGCATATTTGTTAGAAAATGAGCCTTTCACTTTTAAGGAGGCTATGTCCAGTCCTGAGGCTCCTTTATGGAAAGAAGCTGTCAACAGTGAAGTTGAATACATCTTACAAAATCACACTTGGGAATTAGTGGACTTGCCACCAGGTTGTAAACCTCTTGGGTACAAGTGGATTTTAAAGAAAAATAAAAGTGGATGGATCAATTGACAAATACAAGGCAAGACTTGTGGTCAAAGGTTTTAGACAAAAAGAAGGTCTTGATTACTTTGACAAATACTCACCAATTACTAGAATAACATCCATTAGAATGCTAATTGCCATTGTATCTCTATACAATCTAGAAATTCATCAAATGGATGTTAAAACCACTTTCTTAAATGGTGAGTTAGAGGAAGAAATTTACATGGAACAACCAGAAGGGTTTTCTGTTCCAGAGAAAGAAAAGAAAGTGTGTAAATTGGTTAAATCTTTATATGGTTTAAAACAAGCGCCAAAGCAATGGCATGAGAAATTTGACAAGGCAATGATGTCAAATGGATTTAAAATTAATGAGTGTGACAAATGTGTTTATATTAAAAACACAGACAAAGGTTATGTCATTGTATGTCTTTATGTAGATGATATGCTCATCATAGGTAGTAATAATGACATGATTAAAACTACCAAGAAAATGTTGAATAAACATTTTGACATGAAGGACATGGGCATTGCTGATGTAATTCTTGGTATGAAAATTACCAAAACATCAGAAGAATATGCTTTGTCACAATCTCATTACATTGAGAAAATACTTGACAAATTCAGCAAAGATGATGATCAGCTTGCTACAACACCTGTAGATGTTAATTTGTATCTTTCTAAGAATGTACAAGAAAGTGTTTCTTAATTAGAGTATGCCCAAATTATTGGAAACTTAATATACTTGATGAACTGCACTCACCCGGATATAGCTTATGCAGTAAGTAAATTAAGTAGATATATTAGTAATCCAGGAATAGAACACTAGAAAGCAATTATAAGGGTTCTAAGATATTTTCGATTTACTCGTAACATTGGGCTTAATTATACAAGATATCCAACAATACATGAAGGATACTGTGATGCAAATTGGATATCGAATACTAGAGACTCAAAGTCCACTAGTGGATATGTTTTTACTCTCGGTGGGGCGGTTGTATCATGGAAATCTTCCAAACAGACTTGCATTGCTAAGTCTACTATCGAATCAAAATTCATATATTTAGACAAAGCAAAGGAAGAGGCAGAACGACTTCACCACTTCCTTGAAGATATTCTAATATGGCCAAAACCTGTGCCTGCTATATGCATACATTGCGATAGTCAATCAGCCATAGGTAGAGCACAGAGTCATATGTATAACGGTAAGTCACGACACATTCGTCATCGACATAACACCGTGAGACAACTACTCTCTAATGGAATTATTTCCATAGAATATGTTAAGTTTAAAGACAACATAGCGGATCCACTAACCAAAGGGTTAGCAAGAGAGTTAGTTGAGAATTCATCGAGGGGAATCGGACTTAAGCCTATTAAATAAGAGTTACCACAACGGCAATCCAACCTAGTTGACTGGAGATCCCAAGATCTAGGTTCAAAGGGACAACCGAGTTATGAATGACTCAGAAGGATCACTAGGAAGTCCAACTCCTACCCATTTCTAGGATGAAATAGTGATGTCTGCAGCGTTTTAGGTTAAGTAAAATTTTAATGATTCTTATATCTAGGTAAACCTAGTGGAGTATGGCAGGATACTCTTCATAAGAATCACCTAGATGAATGTGAACTGAGCCGGTTCTATGAGATTTGTGAAGGGCTACAAATCTCTTGAGCACTCATGAAATACCAGGTTGTTCAGGGCCAAAATGAACACAATAGTGAGAACTAAACTGTGTCTAGGGATATACTGTGTGAGTTCTATTGTCTTGATTTACACAAACGGCTGAACAGTTCAAGACATCATGTTCAATGTTTAGGTAGTAAATCCGATAGTGTCTCACAAGGGAAGGTCCAAAGCCAAAAGCTACCTATCATTTGCAGAATATTTCCAATTTCTATATTCTCTTAAATTTAGATCATGTTGTTGTATTTTCTCTCCGTCAAATTCCATTCATGTGGGGGATTGTTGGAAATATTGGTTTATTATGGCTTATTTTGGGCAGACTTTGAGGCCAAAATTGAGTGGGCCCCAAACGTCTTTTGGGGTGGGTCCGAACAGGTGACGTGTTCCTTGCCGCGTGACAAGTCACACGGTGAAGACGGAACGTCAAAACCATTTATAAGTGAATGGAAAGTTGACATCGTTTTTGGGTCTAACATTAATTTTTTAGATAAAATTCATTTGAATTTTTTCAATAAAAATTATTGTGGGAATTTAATTTAATTCTAAATTCAAATTTTGGGTTTCTAAGTGGTTTCCTAAAGTTTGTAATTTTGGAAATTTAATTTAATTCTAAATTCAAATTTTGGGTTCCTAAGTGGTTTCTTAAAGTTTGTACCTCTTCCTTTATTTATTAAACTATTTCAATAGTTTAATATATATATATATATATTCAAATAGTTTAATATACATATATTTTAAATAGTTTAAATAATAAAGGTCCAAACAGTTCCTTTGTTTGTCACCACGACACTTTTCAAATAGTTTGAACATTTGTTAGTTTGAATATTTGTTTGCAACGGATACATTTTTCAAAACAAAAGGTTTGAAAATTTGTTCCAAACAAACGCTCAGAAGAATTGTTTAAATTAAAAAGTGCATCTGTTCATTCAATTTGTTGTACATGTTCGGACTATTCCAACTGTCACTTTGTTGCCTATAAATAGAGATTATATTCCAGCAATCTTTACACATAGAGACATCTGAAAATCAGTTCCTTTGCTGTCAAGATTTTGCTCTTTTGCATTATTTCTTCATTCTAGTTTTAGAATAAATATTCAGAGAGTTAGATCACAGGTTTGGTTCGCCGAACAATTTGTTTTGGAGTGCTACCACAAATTGGTTAAGATCATTGTATCCTGGGAGATAGACGCCACTCAACCGTAAGCACCATAGCGGGGCGAATCTGTCTTAAGGACAGAGTGTCACACACTCGACTTGGTCTTTTATTATTGATTCGGTTCGACAAAATAAATTTTGTAAGTTTTATTTTATTTTGTTTGAATTATTTCAATTTATTTTATTTACACAGAAGATTGTTCCAACAGAATTTGTGTTATTTCCCATTCTAAAATCTGCTCGGTGTAAAAAAAATAGTGGCAAGTCACTCTACTTGGTGGAGCTCTCTCTTTCAATCTCATATTCCCATCAAATGAACCAGACATCTGGATGTTCAGTAAGTTTCCATTAATATGAATCATCGGTTTGGTTCTAGAGAAATAATTTCTTTGGACAAAAAAGATTTGAACTTTAGGCTAAAAAAACATTATATTCTGTAAATTCAGGGGGCAAGTTTTCGTCTGAATAATTAGAATTCAAATTACAGGATTGTTTAATAACTCTAAATTTTGAAAGGAAGAAAACGAACTAGAAAAAGAGAAATTCACAAATCAAATTCAACTACAGAATAAAAGACCCCTGTTTTTTTCCAGAGAAAATAATTCCTTGGACAAGAGAATTTTGAACTTTAGGCTAAAAATAAGTTGAAAATCAATGAAACAACAAAAACCCCTATTCGTTTCCAGAGAAAATGACTGAGAAAACAATTGGTTAGACAAAAAGATTGGAACTTTAGCCCAAAAGACATTTTCTTCTGGAATTCAACATAAAAAAATAAGGTAAAATTGATCTCTTGGAGATTGGAATTCTGTTGTGGAAATGAAAATCGAACTAGGGATCAGAGAGAGAGAGAAATTACCATTTCTGATTTGATAAAATCTGAAGAATCGAAGCCGACTTTCTCATTGAATTTGATCTAAATCTATAGATACAGATAGATACATAGATATAGATTCCACAGAGAGAGAGGGAGAGAGAGCTTTGAAATTTGTATAACCAAAATCTGTATAGGCTCTATTCTGTGTCTTTGGGCGGGAAGATGAAAATGAAAATGAAATTTCAATTTTTTTTTTTTTTTTTTTTTAATCTCAGTTGTTGGATGTGCAGCGGCTCATCTAAGCTGTTGCAAGTAGGATGCGGAGGAGGGTTCTCAAGGAGAGGATCCGGACTCCCAAGATAGTGCCCTCTATACTTTTTCATGAGTATATGTCCCCTCACTGCTCAAGACTGAAAAATAATAATAATAATAATAATAATAATAATAATAATAATAATAATAATAATCCTAAATTCACGCAATTTGATTTTAAATTTTCAAAAATAATTTTTGAATTCTTAAATTTTTTTATTTTTCGTGTTTTGTTGTCTTTAATAGATTTTTATTTTAATTTTATATTTTAGTCAATTTTTTTAGATGTACAATCTAAATGTATTTAAAAAGTTAAATATTTGTGAAAAAATAGAATTGGAAAATTAGGATTAGAAAGTTAAAAATGAGGGTAAAAATGAAACTTCATATTTGGACAAAATTAAAATTAAAAAAAAAAAAAAAGATAGGAGTAAATAGCACTATCTACACACACACACAAAAAATCTTATCTAACACTTACATCTCGTTTGTCAACTATACATTTTAGTTAGAAAGTCCAAAAGTTACTATAAATTGTTATATTATTTTTTCAACTTTTTGATATATCTTTTTATAAAAAATTAAAAAATTATTAAAATAATCTATTTTCAAAAGAGACCTAAGAATGAAATATATTGGCAAAAATTAATCTCTTTAAAAAATGAAAAGGTTGCTTGTCATTACTGGGTTCATTATTATTTTAACTGTTTGTCAAATTTTGACCAAGCTAACTTTCTCTTTATTTATTTATTTATTTATATTTTTTATTTTAACATTGGGTAATAATATTTTCAATTCTTGTATTTTTGTGAAGGACTTTTTGATGGAATCAATTGACGCTAGGGGCAGCCACCAGTCAAGTAACCCACAGACTTAGTCCATTTCTAACGGTTCACCAAATTTAATATTAAATTTAAATTTGATGAAAAAAATTTACTTTTTGTACTCGTTGAGTATCAAATTGAAAAAACATCAAACGTTTCACTAAACTGAGGACGGGTTGCTCCTTTCACCAATTCACTGTGCATAACCGTTAAAGCAGAAATTTATAAAAATTTTACACATGGTAGTCGACCCCCTGGTTGACCACCTAGTCGACCCCCTGGTCGACCAACCGGTGGACCAGCTCATGCAAATGGTTCAATAATTGGCCTGCAAACTAGTTCAAATGGTTCAAAAAAAATTTGAATCAACGGTTAGGTAGGTTCAAACAGTTCAAAAAGGTTAAAAAAAAAAAAAAATTGCCTTACCAGTCGACCAACCGGTTAACACACGGGATGATTCTTCTTTTTGATGCACCGTTGGAGCAACTGATATTAGATTGAGAAAATGAGCTATTTTTTACTCAAATTTAACGAAAAAAATACTGAACCGTTGGAGATGCTCACCCAACCTGCCGATAAATATTTATTTTGACTCAGACCGTTGAACTGGACGGAATGAGAAAGTCTAGCACAACCATGTTTAAAGGAGGAGGATGCCCTCTAGTCATTGTTTTGATTTGTGAAATTTAATACGGATTTTATTTTAATAATTTAAATTATTTATTTTATTGAGTATTTTGTATATTTTATTCATAAAAAAAAATTAGATTGATCTAATATTGTAATTAGTTCAGTTTGTTGTATTTGTCATAAAAAAAAAGTATGTTTATTTTTTTTGTCGTCTATTTTTTTGTGTGAAAAATGTGATAAATAGATAGTTATAGTATTGGATCAACTTAATTTTTTGTATAAATAAAATACATAAAATATCTAACAAAATCAACTGTTAGAATTATTAAAATGAATATTTAATTTTTACGCTATAAGTTGCCTAATAAACTAGAACTTCATTCACAAATGGACTTGTTGCAGCTGTTTTTGCTAATGGTTTTTATCTTTATTTATTTTTATGAGCTTTGTGGTCTATTTTCCTCATGGAATAATGTTTGAGGGCCCGAAATTAGGGGCTCAAATTGGCTCAAAATCCAAAACGACGTCGTTTTAGGTTTTGATTTTTTTTTTTTTTCTTCCTTTTCTTTTCTTCCTTTTCTTTCTTCTCCTTCGTTGAGTTGAACAGAGGCGAGAGAGAGAACACAGAGGCGAGAGAGACGTCGTCGCAGCTCATCGGTGTCCCAGCTCGTCGGCCGATCTGGCAGCTCGTCGCTCGTCGCTCGTCGGCATCGCAGTCCCGCCTCCACCTCTGTCTCCGTCTGCCGCCGCCACCGCCGCCGCTTCCACCTCCACCTCCGCCCGATTTTGTTGGCCCCTCCAGTCCAGTTCTCCTCCTCCTTCTTCTCCTCCTCCATCTCCTCCTCCTCCTCCTTCTTCTTCCCCCTAATTTCGAGCCAAATTCGAGCCCCTATATTCGGGCTCTGTAGCAAAATTGTTTCATCATGAGATGGTGGTTTTTGAATTTTGCAATAATTGGGTCCAAAAACTTCATTAAAATGAAGAAAAAATTCAAATCAAATCCTTATCGAAATTTGTAAAATATTATTAAAAAAAAAATTGAAGTGTTTTACTCCAATTCCACCAACATATATTATATAAATTTTGAATGTGACATATCTCAGTAGATTGCGTTTGAATATTTTATCAACATTATTAAAAAAAAATTACTTATAATTTATAATTATTCTGAGTATGATTCACATCTCACTAATTATAAATTTACGTTCTCATGTTCAGCATAATTTTCATTGTTACAAGTTTGAGAGGCGTCACATGAAGTGAGTTTCAACCAATGATGGATCCAGAGGGGGGCAAGAGGGGGCAATCGTCCCCCATGATTTTAAAAACATCATTTATTATAGTAGTATTAGTTACAATTATTTACATATCCTCTACATTTTTTTTCTTTTAAAATTTTTTTAAGTGACTATCACTCTATATATATGAAACATAGAATCAAAATATAATATTAAAAAATAGACATAAATAATAAAAAAATTCTTTGTTATAACTGTTGTTAATTACAAGTCCAAATTTCTAAAGAATTGAATAATGTATTAGCTAATTACTTAATTACGTTCATTGATAAAGACATTATATAAGATTTTAATATCAATTCTATCATAGATATTTTTAATAACATGAATTAATATTGAGCACAACAATTCAAGATGTCTCACTTTAATATATAGATTGTGTGGGGATATATTTCTTGGGTACCAACACGGGGCATGGCGACGCCGACGTGTTTGGCCGAGGTGCCACGTGTCGTGGAAATTACGCCGAGGTGATCTCGGAGTTGCCTAGGTTATCTCCGAAGATATCGAAATCCGAGATAGGAGGATAAGGGACAAGAGTCCTAGGACAAAGAGGAGACTTGGCCAAGATAAGGATAAAGCTCTTAGGGAGTTTATCTTTATCTCTTAAAGAATCCAAAGTAAGTATTAAATTGGAATCCGTAGAAGTCAGGCTTCTAGTAGGACTTGGATTGAGTAAACTATAAAAGAGGGGCACCCCCATGGGTCTAAGGTACACAGTTTTATACTCGAGCTTGTGAAGTTTAGCACTTGATTATCTTTGAGAGATATACTGACTTGACCGTTGGAGTGCCCTCGGGTGGAGGAGCCACCGCCGGAGCCTTTTTCTTTCTGTTTCAGGTTACTAAAGCCATCTATTCTGCCGGTGCTCTCCAGCTAATTACTAGGCGGGAAGTGTGGTAAGAAAATTACCCACACAATTTGGCGCCGTCTGTGGGAATCTTAGAAGAATAGATGGCCAGTGACGGACAAGGGGGAAACATTGGGGGCGAAACTCCTGCTGGAAGTGGCAGACCAATTGACCTTGATATTGAAGGAGACAACCATAATGCAGGAATTCATGACCAAGGCCACGTCGAGAAAGACGTCGACCAGGAGGGCAACACTTCAAAGAAAACAGACCAAGACCAGTACTATAACGAAGATAACCTTCAGGTATGGAGGGATAGGTGCCTACGGAGGGATAAGGAAGTAAAAGACTTGACAAACAAGTTGGCGGACCTACAGTCGGTCGTCAACTTCATGATGCAAAACAATGTTATGCAGCCACCATACCCGCTGCAAGATACGCCAATGCCAGCGATTAATACCCAGAAGGGAGGAAGAAAAGCAATCCCCGAAGCTCCTCAGTACACCAGAAGTGGAAGCCACTCTCACCGACTTCCCAGGGAAGTCAGACGAGAGGAACCAAGGTAAGGAGAGTCCCAAAGGACACATCACATGAAGGATCCAGGGCCCAAAGAACATCGTCATGTTCAAGGGCAAGCACTCTGCTTTGACACAACCCATGAAGAAAGATCGAAACGGGCCCACCACGAGGCCGAAAGTAGTGTGCCAAAAAGATTGAAGTCCAGAGATAGCCGAGCTCCAGGTAGGAGTAAGGAAGACTTGAGGGACTACTTCAAAAGGAGACAGCAGAATGCTGGAGCCGAGGTGACTTCCAAAGTTAAGTCGAGAACACCATTCTCGGTGGAACTTGACAAATTTGAAGCACCAAAGAGATTCAGTATGCCGAGGTTCCAAATTTATGATGGTAAGTCAGACCCCAACTTTCATGTTGGACTATACTTGAACTCAATGGCATTATACAGTGGGAACGAGCCATTACTCTGCAAAGTATTTCCCTCATCCTTTGGGGAAATTGCATCCGATTGGTTCCATAAGCTACCAAAGGGAAGCGTGAAAACATGGGAAGGCCTGGCCGAGATGTTTGTGGCCAGGTTTGTAACAAACAAACTACAGCCCTTGAGGGTCGACGCCCTGATGGCTTTAAGAATCACCAAGGAAGAAGGCCTTAGGGCCTACGCGAAGAGATACTACGAGGTGTTCAATCGAATACCCGAATGCAACCAAGAAGTGGCGGTCGTATCTTTCAAGAACGGCCTAAAAGATGACTGCCCACTATGGAAGTCTTTGGCAAAAACACTGCCAAAAAGCATGGAAGAACTCATGGCAAGAATTGAGAAATGCGCCAGAGCCGAGGAAGATACATCGGGAAACAAAGAGATAAAGCAGGAGAAAGCAAACTGCTCGCCAAAGCGAGGCCAAGGTAACAGCGGACCACCCAAACAAGAAACGGAGTTGAAGGGCAAACAGGCAGTGACGACGGTGTTCCGAATCCCCATCCATAAAGTCCTGGATCAAATACGAAACCAACCCTATTTCAGACCTCCAGCAAGAGCACCAGGGGAATTCATGGGAAGAAACATGGGTAGGCGTTGTGCTTACCACAATGAAGAAGAGCACCCAACCCAGGGTTGCAGAGCCCTAAAAGCACACTTAGAAGACTTGGTAAGGCAAGACCATCTGAGGAACCTTGTTGATGAGGCCAGGACCAGAGAAGAACAGGCAAGATTGCCACAAGCACCAGCAGCTCCACCACCTCCAGCACAGCAACCACAGGCAGGAGGACCAAGGGTGGTTAATGTGATCCACTCAAGGGTCAACGAGAATGAAGTCAGAGGAGAGACCCAGAAGGTTAGGCATTTACAGCATGTCAACCATATCGTGGAAAAAAGACCTCGGCCTGAAGAAAGCCAAGGACCAATAATAACCTTCACTGAAGCCGACCTAGATATGGTCCAGCATCCACATAATGATGCCTTGGTAGTATCCCTCCAGATTGGGGAATGCCAAGTAAAACGCATCCTAATAGATCAAGGCAGCTCTTGTGACATCATGTATATCAGATGTTACAAGGAGCTGGGCCTTCATCCTGACGACCTGGAACAATCCAACAACCCTATGGTTGGCTTCAATGGAACGCCGACATGGCCACTAGGCGCAGCAAGCGTGGAAGTACAAGCCGGTACTAAGAAGATCAAAACAGAATTTATGGTGATTGACACACCCTCACCATATAACATCATCTTGGGAAGACCATGGTTGCACGCAATGGGGGCAGTTCCCTCAACATTGCATCAACTACTACGGTTCCCCACAGAGCATGGAATTGAAGAAGTCAGAGGAGATCAACTGCAGGCAAAAAGTTGCTCCATGACAGCAACGAAGTCCACTTGCAACATTCGAGAGCCAAAAGAGGCAGAGATTGAAGACAAGGACATAGAGGTCCTAGATGATGTCGGCAAGGAGCCAACCGAAAAGAGTGAAGAGACACTAAAGAAAATCCTAGCCCAGGAGGGCAACGAAGAACGTTTCTTTCTTCTCGGTTCAGGCTTAGCCGAAGAAGAGGAAAGAGAACTGGAAGATTTTTTGAGAACCAACATCGAGGTGTTCGCCTGGACACCTTATGAAATGCCTGGCATCGACCCGAGGTCACTTGCCACAGACTAAATGTCGACAGGTCGGCAAAACCTGTGATTCAACGAGCCAGAAGACCGACGTTGACGCACGTTGAAGCAGTAGAAAAAGAAGTAGACAAACTTCTGGAAGCCAGGGCCATCCGAGAAGTTCACTATCCGACATGGCTGTCCAACACAGTAGTAGTGAAAAAGAAGAACAGTAAATGGAGGGTCTGTGTAGACTTTACCAGCCTCAACAAAGCCTGCCCCAAAGACAGCTTTCCTCTGCCTAAGATCGACCAACTAGTAGATGCAACTTCAGGACATGAAAGGATGAGTTTTCTAGATGCATACAGGGGGTACCACCAGATTGCCATGTACCCTCCAGACGAGGAGAAGACTGCGTTCATCACCCCTAAAGGCTTGTACTGTTACAAGGTAATGCCTTTTGGGCTGAAAAACGCAGGAGCAACTTACCAAAGGTTAGTAACAAAAATGTTCAAGCACCTGATTGGCAAAACGGTAGAAGTCTACATCGATGACATGATCGTGAAGACCAAAGAATCTAAGGGACATCTTGCCGACCTAAAAGAGATCTTTGATATACTCAAAACATACCGGCTCCGACTCAACGCATCAAAGTGCGCGTTTGGAGTTGGATCAGGTAAGTTTCTAGGGTATCTGGTAACGAGAAAGGGCATAGAGGCCAGCCTAGACCAAATCAAGGCCATCCTAGAGCTGCAGAGCACGACGTCGGCGAAACAGATTCATATGCTTACTGGAAGGGCCACAGCCCTAAACTGATTCATCGGCAGAAGCTTAGATAAATGCAGACCCTTCTTCAACTTGGTGAAAAAAGCCACAGACTTTCTGTGGACAGAAGAATGTGAAACCGCTCTAGCCGACCTAAAGAAGTACTTGACCACAACTCCGGTTCTTTCCAATCCAGAACCAGGAGAAGAACTGTTTTTGTACTTGGCAGTTTCAGAACATGCAGTAAGTGCAGTACTAATCCGAGAAGAAAAAGGGGAGCAAAAAGCGGTTTATTATGTAAGTAAAACCTTGGCCAGTGCAGAAACAAGGTATTTGCCGCTAGAAAAATTAATGCGGGCCTTAGTAATGGCTTCAAAGAAGTTGAACCATTATTTTCAGGCACACAAGATTGTGGTCCTAACAGAGCACCCATAGGAAGGATAGCAAGATGGGCAGTGGCCCTGGGTCAATATGACCTGGAGTTCAGGCCGAGAACAGCAATAAAGGGCCAAGTTTTGGCCGACTTCGTGGCAGAATTCACCCCAGAAACCATGGAACATCGGGCTCCGTTGAGCCGAGATGAGCAGCATCCCAGCAAGCAAGGAGAAGCCCAGCCAAAGGCAAAAGAACAAAGGAAGAAAAAACTCAGACCCTGCAGCATCTACATCGGCAATTCATTCAGACTTTTCGTCGATGGAAGTTCAAACCGTCAAGGAGCGGAGGCAGGAGTACTGCTGATATCTCCTGATGGAGAAATAATAGAACAGTCCATCCGTTTGGGGTTCAAGGCCTCAAATAATGAAGCGGAGTACGAAACATTAATTGCAAGGCTAAAACTGGCAGCAGCAGCAGAAGCAGATGAGGTAATAGTTTTTTGTGATTCACAACTTATTGTTAACCAGTCAACAGGTGAATTTGCAGCCAGGGACGAAAGGATGTCGGCATATGCAAAAGAGGTCATTAGATTAGCAACTCTATTTCAGAACTGCCGACTACTCCAGGTTAGCCGAGAAGACAACACCCACGCCGACGCGTTGGCTTACCTGGCAAGTTCAATTCAGACTGGAAAAACAAGAACAATTATGATCGACTACATGTCGGGCCCGAGCATAGGACCAGAGAACACAAAGCAGCAAGCAATGTGTGTGGACAAGTGGCCAAGCTAGATGGATGCGATTATTGCATTCCTGAAAGAAGGAAAATTGCTAGAAGATCGTAAGGAAGCACACAAAGTCAAATTGAAATCTACAAGATTCTGTCTGACAGAAGATGGACATCTTTACAGAAGATCCTTCACTGGACCCCTTTTAAGATGCGTACACCCTTTGCAGGTTGAAGATTTCCTTTATGAAATCCATGAAGGAATTTGTGGAAGCCACGCTGGGGGCAGATCATTAGCCCACAGGGCCATTACCCAGGGGTATTGGTGGCCCTACATGCAAAAGGATGTTGAAGCCTACGTGAAAAAGTGTGAACAATGCCAAAGGTTTGCACCTTTGATACATCAGCCAGCTGCTGACCTGAACCCAGTATCCAGCCCTTGGCCGTTCGCCCAATGGGGCATGGATCTGGTTGGGCAACTTCCCCAGGCAACTGGGCAAAGAAAATACTTGCTGGTAGCAACAGACTACTTTACAAAGTGGATAGAGGCAGAACCTCTTGCCAAAATCCAAGATGTGGACGTCAAGAACTTTATATGGAGAAACATCATCACCAGATTTGGGATTCCAAGAGCAATAGTTGCCGACAACGAAACACAGTTTGACAGCAAACTCATCAAGAACTTTTGTGCAAAATTCAAGATCAAGAATTATTTCTCAACACCAAGTTTTCCCCAAAGTAATGGGCAAGCAGAGGCATCCAACAAAGTAATTCTGGATGGAATAAAGAAAAGACTGTAGGCAGCAAAAGGAAAGTGGGTAGACGAGTTGCCCAACGTGCTTTGGGCATATCGGACTACACCGAGAAGATCAACAGGAGAATCCCCCTTCGCCATGGCTTATGGCACAGAAACAGTCATCCCATTGGAGATCGGCATACCAGGGATCAGAACCCAAGGAGTAGAGAATGGCACCAATGACGTACTCCTAGCCCGAGATCTGGATCTTTTGGAAGAACGAAGAGAAAAAGCTACAATTCAGCTTGCAGTATACCAGCAACAGCTTGCCAGAGCTTACAACAAGAATGTCAATCCAAGAGATTTTCAAGTCGGCGACCTAGTCCTGAAAAAGGTCGTCAGGAACAAGAAGGATCCCAGAGAGGGCAAGCTTGGCCCAAACTGGGAAGGACCCTACAGAATTACTTCAGTATTAGGCAATGGAGCTTATCGGCTTGAGGACAATGAGGGCAAAGCATTGCCCAGACCTTGGAATACTTGTAATTTGAAATTTTTTTATCATTAGATGTGCATCATTTTTTGGCCGATATCATCAATAAAGTCTTTTCAGAATTCTTTCAACACATATGATTGACGAAATTACATATTGGTGTTTTTGGAAACATGAATAATGAGAACCCAAGTAGAACTCAGGTTCACATTGGGGGCAGAGAGAAGACAGAGACACTTAACTCACTTGTTGAAATTTGTAGCAATTTACAAGTTGGAGTTAAGCTGATTCCTTATCTTCACT